>NC_063986.1:3762500-5012500 GCF_932276165.1 Plutella xylostella
ACTGCTTACTGGGAAAGCTACACGTTCATGGGTCAGATAGTGTAGTAGATGTCCTTCTGAAACCTGATCCTGGTGCCCTAGAAAATAGGGAGAAAGAAAATTTTTACACGAGGTAAGCTGAGTGCGTATTTTTTTATTCTTTAGTAACTTACCATTAATTGTTCAACAATATTATTTTTTACCTCCACGGGTATTGTGTCCTCTGCTACCAGGCGAGGGAAAAAGTACTTGAGTGCTTTTATTATTTTGTTGTGAATTTTATTTTGTACTACTTTATGACGATCACGGGCCGCTCACAGTCGGTGGTAGGCGGCTCTAATTACGCGTCCAATTCCACCGCAAGCAACTGCGTGAATCTTATCATAACATTTGAACGAATGTAAATTGCCGGCAGTAGTGGAGCTGCGGCGCCGGAAGCGACCCTCGTAAATACCGCTCCGTTTCGTTCCACACTTCCGGTCGCCATTTTTTCACTACATGTCTTATTTAGAGCTATATTTTTGCTTAATTCGATTGCTGCGAGTTGCGTGGCTAATGGGTTTTTCGGACGGCGGGTTTCTTTGTGGCTTTATTGTGTCTGTGCGTAGGTTAATGTGGCTTTAAAGGTTGCGGTAAAGGTTGGAAGTTTATAGACCTGTAGTATGGTAGTTAAGTATGCTGGTGAGATTTAATCCATCACTCTTAACCTATTACCTAACTTTATTATAGTGATGTCATTTAAGTAGGTACTTACTACTTATATTATCTGACTTATAGTGATGAGTATTAATATCTTTCAAAAATATATACCTACTTGCTTTCAGACAGCATTCAGAATAAGCATAGCAGCACAAAGTGGAATAACATCACTTAACCCGTCAACAGCCAAGTTATTTCCATCCTCACGTTTTCATCAAACTTTCCACTCTCCGGTACCTACCCATATCAATGTCGTAAGCTTCTTATAAACGGCACTTAACTATCACTTGCAACTAACCGGTATAAAAGTTCACCGTGATACGACGTCGATATCCTAATTCCTTAAAAGCAAATTGCAGCGGGCAAATTGAGGGGTACTCGCCTTGCAATTTCTGGGAAGATGCTATCGCTGTAGTAGAACTTGGGCAGTAGGGTTGCACTGCACTATAAAATGATTTTACACTTAAGCCCCGTTCTGCAATTAAGAAAATGTAGGAAATACTTAAGGATTTTATAAGTGACTTCCTAAATACAGTAGGTATGTTACAAGAATTTTTTTTTATTAGGATGTATCATGTATTGATAGTTGAGATGTGTGCTGTGTTAATCCAAGAACAGATTAATCTTGATACTATAGTGAATTCGGAAAGCTATAGATCGCATCCAGTGGCGTGCTTTTAGAGAGGCCTACGTCCATCAGTGAACTGCTATAAACTAATGATAGTGAATGCATAATTATGGGGTCGCTCAAACAGTTTTTTCAACCGCCACAATTTGTAATTTATAAAGTTTATTTGCTACAGTGAATAAGGATAGCTTACTGGATGTAGTTTACCTGGCTATCGCTTGCGGCGGTGTGGCGTTTAAGTAGAGTGATATGTAGGAGGGCGTCTGCCCAGGCGCAGACCGACTCGCCCTGTTTCTAGTTTAATATCAAATATGTTTAAATATGCTATTTTGTAGCCTGTTCAAAAATATTCAGCCGAAAAGGGGTGAGGTTTAAGCGGGTCATTCTAAAAAACTTATTCAAAATTGAGAAACAAATTAAGCTCCTCTATCGAAACTTTGTTGGTATCGGGTTAATATTAGAACGTTATTAATATTAGGAGTAATTTTTGTATTATTGTTGCGAACAATTGTTTAAAATAACTTGCTGATTCACCCTCTTCCAGCTTACTATGAAATTTTTGCAACATTCTGTTTACTTACGTGATTTTATTGCTATTAAACTGTTCATAATGTTATCAATATAGAAATTAGTTTGAATAACTTTACACATCTGGAAATCCTTTCGGGGATTGTAAAATACACTCCCGGGCAATGAAAAGGTTCCACTGAGAAAAGTACCGAATTCCTCATAAACGGAAAATGCTAGCTTAATGACGCCTTCTGCAACATTGAAGTACATTTAACAGAGCATCAGGATATTACAAAAAAAACGGTACTATTTTGATAAAATTTTAAATGAAATGTTTGAAAAAATGGGGTTGTTTCGTGTCGGTATTTTGTGAGTGGAACTATTTCATTGCCCGTGAGTGTAATAGGGTGTCAAAGTAATGCTCTTGGAAAATTTAACCACAAAATGATCTTCTGATCAAACTGGAAAATTTTCCCAAAGAAACATACCGTCGCAAAGTTTGATACCCATTGTAGAATGTCGTTGTTATGTTAATTTCAGTTTAAATGTTCGTTTTGATTGTGGTATCTAATCCTTGGCACGTGAAACGGGTAGATCCAGGAATTAATTTTAACTGTATTATCATTCAAAAAATAAACGTTAGATCAAAATTTGATACGTTTTTTAAAGGAATTTTTACAACGCTTAGCATGATGTCTAAGTTTTGACGATAATGGTTCACAAAAATTCCAACAATTTTATAGTCATGTTTACCAAATTTTAGCAAAAATCTGGTTACCTCTATCCTTCCGTCCTTTCACTTCTTCGTCTCGTTGTATTTATGTTAAAATTTTGTCACTATATAGCACACTCTAGCCTTTAAAAACACTTCTCATGAACCCTTTGTTCCAAGAACAATCCCTTATTCTACAACTTGATGGTAGCCATCTTGAGCCAACAATGCTCGGATGTAATTCAATTCAATTAGATGCAGTTTCATCTAACGAACTACAGGGGGATCCCGTAATCCTACCGCCCCGGATTATGTTCCTTGCACAGACCGAGTTAGTAAGCCGCAAATGTTAATGCCGATAGAATAGAATAAAACTTTATGGCACAAAACATGGGCAGTGCACTTAGCTACGATACCTACGAGACTATAACAGTAGAAGATTGTTACTTTTGAATCTACTTTGCCTGATCGTGGTCTTCACGCGAGAACTCCAGTTGCATACTTGTTTAATTAATTTTACCTACAGCATGCACTTTAAGCTAAAACTAATGCAATTTTATGAGAGACATAACGTAACGTTAGCGTTAGAACCAATAAAGGCTAGAGTGCAATGTTAAAGTTAAATGTAAATTACTGTAGTTACTCTATGTGCTTTACGGGTCAGTGACACTTTAAAGGATTTGTTTATTATTCATTAAATTAATTAAATTAAATAAATAAATTCTTTATTCACAAAAACAAGTGGTACATTACAGGGTTTGGGACTCTCCAGTTAAGTATAAACCTGTATTTGAAGAGGCCCGCTCTTTTTGTCCAATATTACATTCTTGTTTACTTATGAAGTTAAAATTATGCATATAACAATATTTTAGGTATGATAACTCATTATATTTAATTTAGTTACAGTGAAAAGTAGCTATATATGTATATAATTATTATAAACTCACGTGCAAAGAGACAGTTCCACTTAGAAAATTTAGAATTTGATCACAATATTGACGTTTTTAGTTGGTAATATTCTGGCGACTCACTGAGTCAGCTTTTTCCGTTTAGGAGCAATTCATTTGTTTGTCAAACAGAAACAGTAGTAATTATACTTACTGGTGTTGATAATACCTCGGACTTTTCTTTTAATGTTTGTTTAGGACCTTTAAATATTAATAAAAATTTAAGTTTTTCAAATCCGTTATCAGTAAATAAAAATATTTATATCATCCAAAAAAATATTATAACTTTTTTGAAATTATAAACATATTTTACTTATATCACGAACCCGCACTTTATTATATATTTGTTTATGCTGTCTATAAATTGCTTAAAAAATGTATATCCATGATTTGTCGCTTATCGTGGCAAGAATTTCTTTAAATCTATTCGTACGACGTTCATCTAAGCTCTGCCTCCACGATTTGCTACCAAGGAGGTCGTATTGCATTCGCCGAGTGCCCAGGGCGGCAATAAAGCAGGCATCAGGCGTCGCTCTATACGTGCCAGCCCCTTATTACAAGGAGTTCGTATGCCGTCAGCTAATTAAAAAGAAACGGCCCGCTTTGGAATGCCACTGGCTGGAGAGACATGCAAAAATGCGGGTGTTAAAAGATTCTAATTTCAAAGTTTGTGTCGGCTCTACGCTTCGGTATTTTATGTATACGTAGTAGGAGTGGGGTATTATTATTATGAAATATGTGACATGCATGACTCTATGAAAAATCGTTATTTTGCCAATCACAGTCATAGGCTGCTCCAAAGGCATGTCACTAAATGCAATCACAAATTCTATGCATCCATGCACCTAGACTTAGACACTTACTAAAATTACGTTATATTAACCAGATAAAACTTCATCACACTAACTGTTTTAAATTGTAACCACCAGTCTCAATACCAGACACGGATGATAAAAAAACACGGCCAAACGTCCTACCACAACAGCGGCCATCACGTCTCGAGAATCACTTACACGCCGGAAGCTCAGTTAATCTCCATTCGCGTTTCGCAGTGAGATTAACTGTTAAAGTTTCACGAGCTAGTTGTTGGTCGCTGTCCAATCAGAGCCGCGCGGCGCAATAAAGTGGACATCACGTACGCACGTGTCCGCCAGTGACAAACTGCGGAGGGAATAGGGCGCCAGTGGAACAACTAGAGTCTGGTGGTTTCTTCATCATCATGATGATTAGTTTTTATGCGTCGACTACTACACAATTAAATATAGAGCAGAAACTGAGGATTTTGACGGAAACGTAAAAGAGAACAGACCGTTTATGTAAGTCATTGTAAGTGCAAACTAATCTCAACAAATATCCCTTATTTATTTTCTGTTATATGTATTTAAGTTAGGTATGTGCAAAAAAATATAAAATAAAAATAAAGATAGTGAAGTTGGCACACTGTCCAATCAGTGGCCGCTACTGGCCCGTGACCAGCACTAAATGCCCGCACTCACTCGACCATGAATCGTTGTTTACTTTTAACGTGATGATCCCGACTCCATCCTGTTTATTGCCGACCTCCTTGTTTACTCTACGACATAAATACTCCATGCGGTAATACTCCCCGGATTACCCGCGAGGTATCAAACAGTTTTAATGTTATATGTCTGGCTGGTTTTAACGGAAGCCTTTTCAACATTAAAAAAAAGAATACAAATTCAGATTGCTTCGCTTCGTTGTTAGAAAAATAAAAACTGCGTGACACTTATGAGCGAGCGCGTTGTTCAGATTTAATGATTCTTTGAAATGTTAAGCTTCGAATGTTTGACGTGCTCTCGAACGTTGCAAATAACGACAAAAGGGACAAAAGAAAAGGTAGATAGATGTTGAAACCGGCAACAGATTGCACGCGCTGCTTACAACGTCTTTAATCTTTGGACACCCGTAAAACGAATTGAGCAGAGTGTAGGATCAGCCTTTTGATAATAGAACGGCACGGCTTATGCGCGGTTGTTTTTGTACGGTTTGGATTGTCCGGTCCGGTCACGTAGTACCTTGATTTATCCTAACTATTAATACTAACTGTGACATCATAATTTTTACCGAATGTTGGCTTACTAATCATAATGAGTTTTTACCACAAATTCCAGGATATAATATTCACAATAGTAAAACACATTATTTTCAAAATGACGGTGTTGTAGTATATACCAAAAACACTTTGTGTGTTACCGTTGAGGAACCTGATATGGAGGACTGTAACCGACTTCTTGTCAAAATTGGATCTGAGTATGCAATACTCGCAATATATAGGCCTCCCTCGTTTAAAAATACAGACAATTTTACTACATCGCTTGACAGCACGCTAAAAACACTATCATCATTTAAAACGGTGATTCTAACAGGAGACATAAATATAAACATCCTTCCAGAAAAATGCACTGATGCTGGTCAGATGTATCTGAATCTGTGCTGTTTTCACGGCCTACTTCCCGCGCACATGCTCCCTACACATGATAGCGGCTCTTGCTTAGACCACATCATGCTAAAATCAAACCGTCCGGCTCTTGCACTAGTTGCAAATTCTACAATAACAGACCACAGAACTGTCCTACTAACCTTAAATCGCACTTTACCTAAACAAATTCGCACGCATACAATTTCCAAACTGAACCTAAACAAACTTGAGGAAGACTTATGCAATATTGATCTTGACCCAGTTTATAAAAATGATGATGCGGACACCTGCATGTCGTACTTAATAAATAACATCCAACAAGCGATTTTAAAAAATACCTCGCACATCAAGTTGAGTAATAAAAACTGCAACATCAAACCCTGGATCACTCCGGGGCTTTTACGATGCATGAGACATAGGGATAGACTACATATGAAGGCTAAATGTAACCCAGATAACGCTGTCTTACAACTATCATACAAAAGGTACCGAAATTTTTGTAATAAAATACTTAAAAAAGTTAAAATCGAGTACGAAAAAAGTGAATTAGAAAAGGCGGGAAACAACAGCAAAAAAATCTGGAAGCACATTAAAAGTTTCACTTATTTGTCAAAACAACATGAATCTCCCTCAGCTCTATTACACCCCCAAGCACCCCATGTAGTATCGGCAAACAATGTAAACAACTTCTTTGCCAATATAGGAAAAAGACTAGCAGAAAAAATTGAAAAACTAACACCTGGTTCTAATACTTTCCCTACTGACAACGCCCCACTAAACTCATTTGTGTTAATAAATACTGACATGGAAGAGGTAGAAAAAATTATCATGAGTTTAAAAGACGATTGCGCAGTTGGTTGGGATAATATATCTAATAAAATCTTAAAGAAATTCAAACATATATTAATACCACCACTGACATATATTTTCCAACTATGTCTTTCCTGTGGAGTTTTTCCTAAATGTTTAAAAAAAGCAGTGGTTGTGCCCATTTATAAATCTGGCGATAAAACAGAGGTGACGAATTACCGACCCATTTCTCTTTTACCAGCTGTGTCTAAAATATTAGAAAAAATCATAAACAACAGATTAATGCAATTTCTAAACAAAAACTCTTTTTTTATCTAGAACACAATTTGGTTTTAGGCCTAAGTTATCAGCGGCCGATGCTGTACATGAGTTAACTGACTACTTAGCTCAAAATCTGGATAAAGGTAATCAGACAATAGGGATATTCTTAGATCTTTCCAAAGCCTTCGATACAGTATCCATCCCGATTTTATTACATAAACTCGAAATGTTAGGTATAAGAGGTACCCAGCTGAAACTATTTGAAAATTATCTGACCGAGCGCACTCAGTGCGTGAAGATAGGCAATGTCGTCAGCTCTGATCAGGAAAATACCGGTTTTGGAGTTCCTCAAGGAAGTATTCTGGGCCCTACTTTATTTCTAATATATATAAACGATCTTTGCAACCTTAAACTAGAAAACGGCATTGTTCTGTCGTACGCTGATGACACTGCTCTACTTTTTTCTGCTAACGCGGAAAACAAAAATCTAGTTTACGATTATGCACAAAGAGGTTTCAATATTGTTAACCGCTGGCTTCAGCAACACCTACTTACACTTAATGCCGAGAAAACAAACTTTATTGAATTTTCAAAACAAAAACCCAAATCACAATTAAAAATTCCAAACGTATACGCTCACTATTGTAAATCCCTGGGCTATCCCTGCACCTGTCCTACAATTACTAACACAAACAAAACTAAATATCTGGGTATTATCATCGACGAAACTCTATCATTCAAGCAACATATAGAAGCTCTAAGCAGCAGAGTTCGTAAATTAATATTTGTATTTAAAAAGCTTCGTTTTATATCAGATTCCAAAATTATCAGACAAGTCTACTTTGCGCTGTGCCAATCAGTATTAACATACTGTATCACTTCGTGGGGTGGCTCGGCTAAAACCTTATTATTGAGGATCGAAAGAGCTCAAAGAGCAGTTCTTAAAGTCTCAACATTTCGACCTTTCCGTTATCCGACAAAACTTCTATATGAATCATGCAAAGTACTAACAGTCCGCCAGTTATTTATTTCAAGTACAGTTTTAAAACAGCACACGGCACTTCCCTACAGCCCAGAATTAACAAACAAAAGGAGAGTAGATAAAGTTTGCACAATAAAAACAACCAAACATGCGTTAACATCTAGGTTTTACTTGTTCTTGGGACCAATCCTTTACAATAGGTTAAATGCTAAATTGGTCCTTTACCCGTTAACTTACACCAAGTGTAAGAACGTTCTCCAGAAATCTCTACAAGAGATGTCCTACGAAGATACAGAGAACTTATTAACTATTGTCAAGTGAGAATTGTTACCGTTTAATTTAACTTATTATTATTAATGTATAACTAAACAATACTTTTAACCTATATAATTACCTACGCCTAACATAAATTGCCTTGTTTATAATAAATCTAACATAAAACATTTAGAAAGTAAGATTAGTTAATATTTTCTGTTCTAAGATTATTTAATTTAGATTCTAAAATTGTTTAATTTAGAGCTTTTCCATCTGAAATACAGGAAAAACTCTGTTATTTCCTAGTTCAGATCAGCATTTTAAACTACCTTTAGCATTAAGAATTGACCTATTATTGTAAATAACATTTAGCATTAAGTATTTTCTGAATAAATATTCTATTCTATTCTATTCTATCCGCCGGATCGCCGGCTCCGCTCCGTGCGGGACGCGCCCGATTGATTGAACGTTGATCATGGAGTTATTTATGGCAACAAACTGGGTACTGCGAATCAAAAGAGCGGTGCCCTTACGCTTTATAGATTAGTGTTCATTGTTCTACGTGACTGAATAATTTGTTGACTCAACCACACTCAACCCTCAAATATATTATAGTAGTTTAACCAACAGGAGAATTAATAAATCATTCAAAAATCACGTTAAAACTTCGGCACATCGCATACCTAATATTATGCAGATAAACCCAAACCGCCACAGAGACAAGCTTGTTTAACAATTTGCACAACTTGAGGGAGTCCATTTAATAATTATCCGTCGTAATTAAAGCTGCTGCTTTGGCAAAAATGTTTGTAAAAACTAGTGGAAAGTTGGTAAATTCATCAAGAGGCGGCCAAAGACTTGTGAGTTTTGTGTTACAGTTCCAGTTGCCCAGTTCCTCTGGTCATTAGTGATGCCGCCCGACAAATATCGATACCTAGCGAATGATGAATGAATTTTGATTGTATCGATATTTTTGGTAAGCAGCAATACTAACGATGGTATTAATAGCGTCGACGCTAGCAATGAACCCAATATTCGTACTATCGATAGACTATTCGATATTGTAGAGCAATAATATCGATATTTCGTTAATTTGCAGCGTCAATGCTATTGATAGTAGTGCTGTTTTCCAAGCACTAAATGAGCTTTGGATATTTGAATTGCCTTTTGGTACATGCGAACAATCGCCTCGAACAATCTATTGCAAAACTATCGATTTTGCAGCAACACTATCTACTGGTCATCCCGCAGACAGAAGGAACTTCTAGAAGAGCGACTTGGAAACTGCTGAGCAAGTTCTAAATACGGGAAGCTAATAGCCGTCTTTGAATACAAGTGAGCGACTTTGAATACGCTCGTTTTTATTTACTTGCTTTCGGCTTGCTTGTTCGGGCAATTGCACGTTTTATATTGATTTGAAAAGTGTTTGCAAACTTATGTAGGTACTGTTTTATTTTCTTCTTCGTATGAAGATTTTTTTGAAACTTACTAGATTGTGTCTGTGTGTGTGTTTTCATGAGCTTTTCACAAATATAAATGTAGGATTTATAATATTTCAATGACATTTCAGAACGAATTATAGAATTATTACTTGTCCATGATTTTAACTTTTTTATAGGTCTCTTGCAAATATGGCGCTTAGGATGAAAGATTGTTTTTCATTTCATGGGTTTTAATAAATAAAATAAAGATTGTTTAAGTGCATCCGGCGGTTTTATTTTCATCCCACAACTTTTGGGGGCTCGTCCGGGATGAGAATAAGCCAAAGGTGCAGAAGATGGTGTAAATAGTTGTAAATACGGGTCCGTGTTGGTGAAGGATTTTTCACACGGCAAAGATGGCGGCGCGCACTAAGGCGAAATTATGGTGAAAATTCAAAATTAATAAAGGTGAAATAAATTAAGGTGAACAAATATAAATAAATAAGGTGATAATTATGTAAATACGGTGAAGGTGAAAAAAAAGGGGTGAAAAATTACTAAGACGACATGATGATGACGGCGGCCCAACCCTCGTTGGTCAGCATTGAGGCGACAATCCCACCGTTCACAGGAGCAGACCCGACGTACCCGGCGGCAAGGTGGGTGGAGGAGATCAACGACAATGCGGAGGTGTTCGGCTGGTCACCTTCACAAAAGTTGCTGATGGCGCGAAGGGCACTGACTGGGGTGGCAGGTCTGTGGCTCCGCAGTGAAAATATATTTAAGAGCTTTGATGAGCTGCAGCAGGCTCTGCTGAAGGAGTTCCCTGACGAAGTCAACCCGAAGGAGATACACGAGATGATGTCAAACCGCAAGAAGAAGAGCACAGAAAGTTGTTACGAATACATGTTGGTGATGAAGGAGCTAGGGAAGCGAGGTGGATTCCCCGACTATGTGGCCATCCAATACATAGTCGATGGCATCGTCGATTATGAGATTCACAAGATCATGCTGTACGGTGTCACGACCTATCCAGATCTGAAGGAGAAACTAAAGATATACGAATATATTAAAAGAAAGATGGAGACGAGTGAGAAAATGAGAAGACAAAACCGGGATAGATGGTATTACAGCTGTAGAGAAAAAAATCATGTAGCATCAGAGTGTCCCAATGGCCAGACTATCAAGTATGAAAGCACTGTGGAGACTCCAAGCGGCACAAGAGGTGAACTGCCGATGGATGTGTCGGTAACGCAGGAACCTGAGCAGCCACAGAGCAGCGGATGCAGATACAAGTCGGTGGTGTCGGTAAAGCAGCACGCGGTCATGATCGGAGTCAGGATGGACGATGCGACCTATCGGAGTGATCATTATTCCAAGAAAAACGAAGTGACATCCATGAAACGTCAACGTAAACCGGAAGTTGTAAATGTTGTAAATAAACAGGTCATGGAAAATACAAAGGTGAAAGAGGCACCAATCAAGGTAAAGAGTATTAAGGAGGAAAATATTGATATACAAAAAGTTGAAGAGGTGTGTGAGAAAAAGATTGTTGAAGAAGAAGTTGAAAATATGGTTGGAAAAGAGAGTTGTCCAGGTGAATTTGATAAGAAGGAAGATGGCCCAAGAAGGAGATATATCGATAATAACAAGGTGTTCAAAGGAAGATGTGCAGAAAAAGATACACAGTATCAACATGTTTTGATGGAGAGTGAAATACCTTACGAAGGAATCGAGAAGAAAATTATAGTGCTGAGAGCTAAGGAGAAACCAATTGCGAAAAGAGTAAACGAAAGTTGTAATTTCGCTGAAAGAATTATGAAAGATGCAATGACTAAAGATTACCATGTACTACGCTGAGTACATGAAGCCATTGCCTAGATTTAAAGAACACTGAAGAAGGTCTAGATTTTTATAAGTTTTATTTGTGTGATGATAATGATGATGAATGAGTGACGAAGAATGAGTACGTATTTTTTCATTGAAGTTGTATTTTAGTGTGAGGCATATTTTTATTTTAAAAGAAGTTGAGTTGGTTATGTATATTTGTTTGTTATACTTAGGTATATGAAGTTCTCATTATAGTTTTATTGTGTTATGAAGTTACTGAAAGTTTCGGGTTTAGGATTTTTACTTTTCTTTTCATAATGATGTTTCCATGTAGAGTCAGTAAAGATATAGGTTATTTGATTTTACATAGTCTGAGGGCAGACTATCTGCAGGATGGCCGAGCTGTAGGATTTATAATATTTCAATGACATTTCAGAACGAATTATAGAATTATTACTTGTCCATGATTTTAACTTTTTTATAGGTCTCTTGCAAATATGGCGCTTAGGATGAAAGATTGTTTTTCATTTCATGGGTTTTAATAAATAAAATAAAGATTGTTTAAGTGCATCCGGCGGTTTTATTTTCATCCCACATAAATATTTACATGACTTCCTGTAAAATATATGTAATAGGTAAATACCTAACACATACGTGTATAAGTACATTTATAGTTCAGCCTGAGACTACTTAACTTATTCCAATGCACAGACATGCAGTATTCTAAGATTAGCACTTGAAGTAATACGATAACGAGGGATCGTTACTGTAACAAGGTTCTATCTGCAGGCCAATCACGTTCTCTCGTTCATACGCGGACGACTGGAAAAGAGATATATGTCTGTTTCATGTTTAACCACCTTTAGCTAACTAAATCTCTAATAGTTATATTTTAATTCCCATGTTCAATTATGCTTTAGTTTAGGTGATTATAAAATTATGAGATCTATAGTTTTAATATAACCTATCTATAAAAGTGGATCTAGATTTAATTAATAACAATACAGCAATAGCTACAGGGTCATACAGCAATAATTTCATCTCATTAAATTGCACAAAGTATTGTATTTGGGGCTGATAATACTTACGTTTGATTTCGCTTTGATTGCTTATTGTATTGTTCGATCGAGTTCGCTTCACAAAAGACGAAAATTCCATCTTATCAGTTGTAGGATTACTTCAGAAACCAATTTGTAGATAATATATTTTTTTGTTTCGTGATAACTATCTAGGTCGTGTTGAAGCAAACTGGCCCTGTACAAAATTAAATACTTACTATGTTGTAATGTTTGATCGTCCTCTTAATTTAATAACTTATAAAATTGAAGAAGGTATTTAGTCATTTACGCTGGGGTGAATACTTACTTTCTTTGCTCTCTTTTCTTCATTAGTTATTAAGACCCAGCATATTATTATGTTCTCATGTTATAATAGTCATTTGTTTTTTTTCCATGTCATTATACTACATGTATCGCGGCGCGACTTCTCCAAATCGATGTAATTCCTCTTTCACTGCCTTCCAGTAGAGCATTCTCGTGTAAAGATTAATAAAAGCCATTCAAGAGTACCCCCCGGCAGTCTTCGATTTAATTGCATAAATCCTCTCAAACGGTATTCCTTTCGTTATTATTCTTTTTTCCTGAGTATTTCTGGCGATACCGAGATGATATAATTAATGCGGAAAAACATCTTACCGACACAAAATACTCCGGGAATACGCAGTATAAAACTGAATCCGAAAATTATCATTCATAGCTACAGCTATCATCCCTACAGGGAAATATCATAGTATCTGTATGATATAAATACTATTTAATGTTTAGTCGCAAGATATATCACTTATATATAATAATAGAATACTACTTTATTGACCTAAAACAATTTACACTTATAACAATTTACAATACAGTGGATACAACGCAATAGGCGGCCTTATCGCTAAAAGCTCTCTCTTCCAGGCATCCTTTGGGTGGGGGAGAGACTTAAAGAATAAATGAGGAAGGTGTACAAAATGCTGTAGTAAACATTCATGTTTAATAATAAATACATACATACTTAATATAATCAAAGGTAGGGGAAATAGTTGTATAGTTTTATATAATATAGGTACTATTGCAAGATGGAGGAAAGATAATATACATCGGTACTTGTATTATTACCTCTGTTTTAAAGGAGTGTACTCATTTCAACATAATATTCATATATAATTTTTCATTGAATTACTCTTCTGGAGTTGGTATTTTGAGTTTACTGATTGTCTTAGGGGAGAGCGCTCTCGTATTCCGTTCGTGAAAGAATTTTTAATTGGCTTTTGTTTTAGAAAAAAAGAGGTGCGCTTATACGGTAGTTAGAATATACAGGGTAAAGGCGGAACGGTCTTTTCACATTCCCATACAAACTACAATCGCAAACACGTAGAAACAAAGTTGTTTCAATTGACCAACTAAGTCACCCCCTTTCGATTTACTATACCTAGAACTTTTGCAAGACCTTGCATACTATGACCTAAATTTGCTCAGCGTGGTAAAAACGGTTATGACAACCTTCTGTATTTGTTGGATCAGCTGCCTCTAAACGGGGTAGTTATCGACGTAGATATACGTGACTACTGTGGTTTGTGGAACGCGTATTAAACAAGTCTATCGATGTCGAGAACGAACCCGTGTAGCGGCTGCAGTAAAGCCAATGACAGACTTTGGCGCGCTGCTCCAGCGTCACGTGTTAGTATCAATTGTTGCCCACTCGATACAAGGCTACATCAATCCCGTCATTAGTTTAAACTTAGTGAACATACGTGTAAGTTTAACTACACACTTCAAACAATGGACTCCTTGGTGCGCTAAGCGGTATGTGGACTAAACTGCTTACAATGTTACTAATTCTCAGACGTATACTGTGAATACTACCTAAATATATTTTTTACATAAGTTTATGAATCAAATATATTGCTTGAGTATTTTTTAACCGCCTTCCTATACTTCTGCTGTTGTCCGTTATCCAGATTATCTGCCGAACAATGATTGCTGTCCGAATCTTTGTATACTGACCAGTTAATGTAAATACTTGTTGTAATATCCCCCCCCTAAATTTAGCTTCGGACTCTAACCTACCTATTTGAGACGTATTTTTCGCCCTAACTAAACTGAAACGAACTGAAGAGAAGTCTTGTAACGGTATACGTGTTTTGCATTATTCGTTTGGCCAATACGTGATCGTCTAGTCTAGCGGTTAGGACTCTACATTTCCGAAGTAACTCAAGTCCTTTTAGGAGATTGAGAGAATCCCTACCCTAGCACTAATCCCTAGAACCCTAGTTCATAATCCCTAGTTTATCTATTTGTTAGGACAACAGAACAAAGCTCAAGCAATAGTTATTTCTTAAAACATACATGATTTAATTAAACAAAAGTAATTTAAATATATACAAAATTATCTATAAAAAGGGGTTTTTAATTTGAATAGAAGGTGCGCCCCGCCTCGCACACCCTATGAAGGACGACATGTACGTCTAGTATAGGTTGTTGATAGTTGACACAACGTTTATAGTTTCAGTTTTCTTCCATACATTTACAAGCAGCGCCTCTAGCGGAAACTATCATAAACTAAAATTGGTAGTATGAGTTATTTCAAATCGTAGTTTTAAAAAACGAAATAAGTTTACGTGTAAATTATAGCTTTTTGGTAGTACGAGTTACATGTTTGACAGATCTTAGGTAGTCAGCTTCAACGAATTCGAAAACTTTCATAGTTGTTGCTCTCACTGAAAATTTGTAGGTGAGAAGCGTTTTTGTTGTTGGTTAGGATCTAGTTAGAATTTAATTTGTGACTATCAGCGATCATATTTTGCGTGGCGAATGGCTGCAGAGGCAGAGGAAACCCTATTAACCACTAGGAACTAACACAAACTTAAGAATGCGGAGTAATGATGGCAGGAATAGTGCTTGTTATTAGAGATAGTTTATATTGGTTCAGTGACTGGACCCAGTAGAGTACTATGTTGGTACTGATCCCGCTTGGACGCTATTTTCAACCAAGTCCAATGCGACTGTGTCGTGAAATCTGCCTTACTGCGTCCAGGCACTGAACCAATGTATATCACTATTAGGGTGCTTACATAGAGATACTGGTTACCTGTATCTACCCGTACCGGTAACCTGCTGTTTATCTTTCAGCGAGTGCGCTAGAGCATTTCACGGTTTTAAATTTCTCAGTGAGCGATACCTAATCAAGTTACCGGTACGGGTAGATACAGGGAACCCGATTCTTTACGTAAGCACCCTTAGAAATGAAAAATAAATGTTTAAAAATAATCATTTATTACTTATATAGTTATCCATTACATAAATGGCCTAAATCCCCACGAGAGGACGATAGCGTCGCGGCGTTGACTGCCTCGGACGAATCACGCGTCGACGGGTTGTCCTAGGACTCTGCCTTGGTCTCAGTGGGGCAACAAGTATTGGGCTTCTTCCGACGACAGGGCATCTTGGGCTTCGTCCAACGACAGAGCGTCTTGGGCTCCCCACATGTGCAGAATAGGTCGTAGGAGATTCTACACCATGTACGGACATTTATTTATGGCAGTTAACCTGCCGTGGGGTCCATCGGCAGGCTTGTTTAGGTCCCCATTCCTGTAAATAGTACGAATAGATTAGGTCTAGTAAAATATTATTTATTCCTACAATTTTACCTTAAGTTATCGTAAACATAATAAGTATATAGGTAGGTAGGTACTTACCTTTCCATAAAATCTACAATTAGGTACTTCGAATTGCGATGCACTTGTGAGGATCATTCTTAATTTTATAATTTTTATAAATAAAAGCTTGTAAACCAAATTTCAGTTTGTTTTTGTTAGAGTCATTGACATTGATTGACAATATTGACATATATATTTTGGTTAGAGTCATTGACATATAATATACGAAAATCAAGACGCCAAAATGACATGTGTGTTTGCCCTTTCTTTTTACAAGCGCTAGAAAGAGTTAAAGTATCTAGAGTGAAGTTCGCACAATCGAGTTGTAGCATAAACGATATCGCATGAACTATAATAATATTTTATTCAGCTTCACAATTCAGCACGGATATCTCCTGAGCCTACTTAAGTATTTATTCGACACGGATATTTCCTGAGTCTACTTATACATTTATTCGACACGGACACTTCCTGAGTCTACTTAATGTATCAATAATGTGTAATAGTTATTCGGCACGGATAGTTCCTGAGCCTACTTCTGTATCCATAATATGCAATAATTATTCGGCACGGATATTTCCTGAGCCTACTCTTGTATTTTCGACACGGATATTCCCTGAGTCTACTTATACATGTATTCGACACGGATATTTCCTGAGTCTACTTAATAATGTGTAATAGTTATTTGGCACGGATATCTTATATATCCATAATGTGTAATAGTTATTCGGCACGGATAGTTCCTGAGCCTACTCTTGTATTTTCGACACGGATATTCCCTGAGTCTACTTATACATTTATTCGACACGGATATTTCCTGAGTCTACTCATGTGTATCGTCACAGTACAATGTCTTCCAATAATGGACATAATTAGAATATAATTACTATCTCCCATTTCAGCTTGTGTCAAGAGCAATCACTCAAATGTATCTCTATATTGTAGATCTCAGAGTTATGTGACAATTAATATTTTATCGATGCTGGCTTGTGTCTACCATGGTACCTACAAGTTGTTCGAGGTGGTTTCCCTGCCTCTAATTAACTTCATCACAGTC
Source organism: Plutella xylostella (assembly GCF_932276165.1). NCBI lineage: Eukaryota > Metazoa > Arthropoda > Insecta > Lepidoptera > Plutellidae > Plutella > Plutella xylostella. Next base: position 3,779,731 of record NC_063986.1, read on the forward strand.
AAGCTCAACATTACTTATTAATAACTAACTGTCATCATCTCCTCCTGTATATAGTATGTATATTGGTCAGTTTGTAAGAAGAATCCAATTCAGCAACTGCTTTCCTTTACCCAAGCTGATAAGAAGTCATTTCAATTTATTTATCGGTAGTAAGTAACTCATGTACTATGAAAATATTTTCCTATCTTATTCAAAACTTAGTAAATTTTATTTAGAATAGAATACAGTTGAAACTCTTATGGTGGCCAATCGCCTCAATGACCCTAATTATAAATTTTGTTTAATATTATCAACATCTTATCCAAACCCAAATCAATAATTATTTATATTAGCATAATTAAAGGAGAATAATAAGTATAATAAATTATTATCAATCACTGAATATGTAAAAATTGTCATGGTCACAGTCAACAATATCTATTTAACCATCAAAAGTAAAATTGCATGAATTTTCACTTTGGAAATATTTATTTAACTTATCCAAATATTTCAGTTAAATTAAAATAGTGTTAGTGCTCCATCCAACACATTGACCCTACTGGTATAATTTCCTAATTGAAGGTATTTATTTTATTTTAATCATACAAGTAGATAACTTTAGTAAAAGTAAAGTTGGTGCTCAACTAGGTCGGCAACTGACTCATTGACCCTATTATTTATTAATTTTGTTTAATATTCTTAACATCTTTTCCAAAGCAAAATCAATCTTTATTTATATTAATAAAAGGGTATAATGCAGGTTTTAAGTATTATAAATTATCATTAACTTGCTGAATATATAAGAATTGTCTTAGTCACAGTCAGTCAGGTACAAGTTATGGCCAATATAACCATTGAATAAAAGGAATACTTACTAAATTACATGAATTCTATTCTGTTTTCTGATACATAACTAGTAATTGAGGTACTGAAGTAAATACCTATTGAATTCCAATAAAGCAAACTTTACATACTTAGGTGGGTAAGTAAATACCAAAATCATATCTATCACATCAATGAGTAAGAGGCCTAGATCCACTAACTATACATCAATAACATTCACCACACATGAGATACAAAAGGATAGCATGTTTTCAATTCAATAACCTACTCTCCCACAGTCTAAACCTAACTGCTTAGCATCTAAGTGGTTTGAAAATGAAATGCATTTTATACAACCCCACATTTTACACAATGTTCCTAGTATCAAGTACCTAGTAAGTAAGTATAAATTAAGAATCTGGGTTTCTTAGTTCTGAACTAATGTTTTGAAAGTAGATTTATTTTGCAAACAATACAACACTTAAATGTTTGTTGGTTTTGTTGCTGCCTAATTGTTAAGTATGTTTTTTTTCTTTTATGATAAACAATACTTCAAATACCTGAATTTACCAAGTGTAGCTAAACCCATAATAAAACCATAGAGAATCATTAAACTAGTGAATCACACAAGTACACACAATAATTATTCAAGTAGAAACATAGTATTTTATGAAAATATGGTCCGGCCAATTTTCATCCCGGTGGAAAAATGTTTAAAATCATTTCAAATATTAAGAATACAAGTAATAAGTAATGTTTATAATAACCACTCTTAGAGAATCAAAGTAGGTTGAGCTAGCTGTAGATTTTAAATTACTTAAGTACTAAATAGGAATGCTGATTCAAATAAGAATATAATTTTGCTAAATAGATTCATAGCTTAATATGAATAACCTGAAGCATATTCTTCATTCTGGTTTCAAGACTGAATAGATAAGTACATGCTTACATGAGAACTAGATGGAGTTGGTAGAAATAAGTTTATATTGTGTATCTCAGGAGATAAGTAAATAAGTACCGACTACCTAGGAATATGAATCTTCTTGTAACCTAAACAATTTCAGAATTATCTAATATGTTACCTAATAGATTTACTTAAATTGCAAGCACTTATCACTGAATAGGATTCCACATAATTATGTTATATATCTGATGAATCATCCATTATTATTACTTAGGTACTTATTCAGATTGTTGTGCAAGCCTAGTAAGTTTGTAAACCAAATATGTTGGAACATAGGTTATGATCCACCACAATGAAACATAGGTACACCTAATGGTCTGTATTATGCTAATTACTGTTCTTTACTGGGTATGCAAAGACTGCTGGGTGAAACAATTTCAGGTAGATAGATTGCTGTGAGTAAAAGTAACATACTTAAATACTTGACTCATTAGCCATCATCTCAATAGAACATACTATTCAATATCTGTACTATATTGATATAAGTAACTAAGTTTATTCCTTCCAGGTAAACAAACATAGCTTGATGAAACAAGTGGGGTAATTTTCCCATAGTCGAATGTACTTATGCTTGTAAATTGATTGTTTTATGTGATAGAATCTTTAAGGCTGATTGATGAAGTAAAAGGTGGTTTCCTCGGGTCTCTCCTAATAAGCCTAGGTACCCTAGCAGTCTTCAATTTCAAAATGGCCAAGAAGCTTAACAATAAATAATGGGGAACAATTGGATTTTTAGGTTATGAAAAATATTCTAATTTTGAAACCAGAACAAAGTAAGTAGATAGATATTCTAATATAAAGAATGGGGTGAAGTATAGATATGCTGTGATACCTCTAAATAGTGGTTATGACAAAACCCTATCGACACTTAGCTGAGGATCCTGAGGCGCCGCCGCCGGCCGGTCGAAGCTGCAAAACCACCCCGCCATAAAATACACTTCCACTATCCCTCCCATATGCAAACGCTCCATCCTATCACCCGAAAGTCCACGACAAGACCAAGGGCGAGTTTTCTTCCCGAAATCTATTTATAGCCTCTCCTGACCATCGACTCCCTTTTTTCTTTTTTTTCTTTCCCCGGTTCCTCCATCGAACTTTATCGATTCCACCCCATCCCTAAGATCCTAGACTACAGGTGGCGCCACTGAGCTAGACAATAACACAACTATTAAATATTTTTAAGGTAATAAACCGATGAACTATTGTTCTATAATTATTGATAATTAATATTATTATTATTTAACTAGTATTTACTAATTTTAAGTCCTGATTCGATTAATTAGAACTAAAAGATACTCAGTTGAGCGTCAAGGAGGCGTAGTACGTAAAGTGTCGCGTAAATTAGTGTTGTGCAAATCTGATCCTCATAATAATAACTTATCACTATGGCGTCATTCATTTCAATAATCAAACAATAATTAACAGAGCCGTATAAACGGTTGAAACATAATATAACCGAATCTAGTATGATATCTCTTTAAACTCTAAGCGTCAACAATAAGACTTGTACTTATTCTAGGTATCTGTCGATTCGAACGACACAACAGCCCCCGAACATTACCATATAAGGAAATGCATCATCGAGTCTAACCCATTAGATTGCACTAGTGTGGCATTTCTACATCGCGGTATGGTTGTGTTTTCCAACCAGCGTATAGTCTTATTTTGCTTATAATAAAATTTCGCCAATCTATACATAATGTATAAGTCTGCTACGGACGGACTATGTTCCGTTACAACCACCCCCTAAATTTTTAGGAAAAGCAATTGGATAAAAATTTACCTATCTAAGACTTATACATTATACATGAATAACGGTACATGAAAATAACAAACTAATATCAGAACCTTACAATACAAATAAGTTTCGTTACAACCACCCCCTAAATTTTTAGGAAATGCAATTGGATAAAAATTTACCTACTTAACTTGATAGACAATGATAACTCTAAATTTAATCTTAGTGAAGGTGATAAACCCCAATACTCTCATATTAAATTTACTTAATTCATAATATTGTAACCAGTGTTTTATTGTTACTTAGTAATATTAAAAACAGAATATTCGAGGTAACAGTCGCTGTACCCTTCGCTATCTCGAATATGCAACGAGTTCGGGGCCCCCTACTGCAGATAGATGCCACCCACTCGACCAGCGCACCCAATGGGGACAACAAAGGTGTCATTACCCGACAGGCGTGCACATAATCAATCCTATCAGGTAACTCATTTGATAACTCTCTTATAAGAATTCATCAAACGCCCTATATGTTTCTCAGTGATTTCTCCATACGATCGATGCATTGGGTGAATTGCTTACTGTTTTCTTCCCAATGTCTTTGCAATTAAGAAAAGAAACTAAGTAACAAAGTTAACCTAAATACTTGAGTTGAGACCCATATCCCCTCTCAAATATGTGATCGATTAGAGCCCTCACTGTAGATCCTCACCGAATGTCCAGTCAAGCAGACACCATCTACGACACAGGTATCATTATCCAATAGGCTTACACTATCAGTAGTCCTGTTGAACAACTCATTCGATAGCCCCCTTATAGGAGCTCACCAAATGCCCTATGTGCCTATCAGTGGTTTACCCGAATCGTTTTACTTTTCTACTTGAATTAACTCCACTTCAACACCTTCACAACACTTTTATCAACAGAATTTTGTAAGGTAAATTTAAGAATCCCTGGGTCTTATCACCTTCAGCATTTACTAAACCTACCTAGCTTTATGTAAACCTGTAAGCTATAGTGACAACAGGATAAAAGTTTATAAGAAAAACAAATAACTGAACGAAACTTTTAACGAAAAGAAATGCATCTCTGGAAGTACTTCTTAATTATAGCTTAGTTACGTAAATATTAATTAATAAATTACGGCACACTAAAATTGTAACCAGTGGTAAGCGTAAACAAAGTATTCGAGATAACAGTCGTTGTGCCCTTCGCTACCTCGAACACGGAACAACTTCGAATCCCCCACTGCAGATTAATATCGCCCCACCAAACCAGCACTCCCGCGAAGGCGACAAAGTATCATTATTCAAGAGGCTTGTATTTTTAGCCTAATGAATAACTCATCTGATAGCCCCCTTATAGAAGCTCACCAGACGCTCTATATGTCTCACAGTACTTTCTTAGAACGATCGGCGCATTGAGTGACATTTAAATTAGTTCCTCCTCAATGTCTTTGTGATTTATGCAAATCAATAATAACTCATTAATGAAAAATATTTGAGTTGAGATCCAAAGTCACACTATTCCCTTCTCAAATATGAGATCGTTGAAAGCCCGCACTGTAGACCATCGCAGAAAGTCTTAGTCGGTCGAGACAATAAAAACGACAAAGATATCATTATCCAATAAGCAATGCTACTAGATAACTCATTTGATAGCCCCCTTATAGAAGCTCGGCAAATGTCTTATATGCCTATCAGTAGTTTATCCGAATTGTTCAGCAGTAGGTATGAATTTAAAACCATCACTTATCAGCTTCACACAAAAAAAAATATATATTATAAAATGTAATCTATCACGGTAAAGTTATTAAGTATAGGAAGAAGTACTCCAAAACTACATTCCATTTCATTACCATACCAAAGTATAGTCACCGACATTAGCGCGCCCAAAAGTATAAAATTTACAGGGCCAATGAATAAATGACACGGTTACACGGTGTGACCATCATCACTGTACCTTCAGATAACCTGTACCTAAACTTAAATCCAAGTAGAAACTTATTTACTATCCCTCTTGTCTAAGTACACAACACACCCCCTTGATTTAAGAATTTATCCACTCTCCTAATCACTAATCATAATAACAATAATCCTATTCCAATCCATAACTTTTAGTTTAACCCAAAATCCTTTACAAAATCAATTAGTTATTTAAAGGAGTGCAATGAGAATTTAAATCAGCTATACTCAACCTGCGGCCCGCGTTCAATGACTTAAACGTGTTTGTGGCCCTTACATAAAAAAGGTTGAGTACCAATGATTTAAATGGTGTATCACCCCCAAAATTAAACAACTCTAAAATATTTATCTATGTTGATGAAATACTTAGGTAAGTTAGGCACATTCGTTCACTCCAAGACAGTCAAATTTAAAATGCATTCAAATTGTCAAATAACCTAAGCTCTTATCTATTCCTGTAGATGAATACTCTCACCCCCACGTGTGTAACAACAGAACAATACTTAACCCACATTCACATCACGACCGTCTTTCCTATTTTATAGTATTGATTGACTCAATTCAATCACCTCACTACACTCTCATTCATAAACATTCCTACATTTTTAAACCATATTTACTAATTTTAAGACACACCCCCACTCTCATATGTCACCTATTCCTAAACACACCCTACTGATGATGATGATGATTATAAAATTGGAGCAGCCCATATTTACTCACTTTAAGAGACACCCCCACTCTCTTATGTCACATATTCCTAAACACACCCTACTGATGATGATGATGATTATAAAATTGGAGCAGCCCATATTTACTCACTTTAAGAGACACCCCCACTCTCTTATGTCACCTATTCGTAAACACCCCCTATTGATGATGATGATGATGATTATAAAATTGGAGCAGCCCATATTTACTCACTTTAAGAGACACCCCCACTCTCTTATGTCACCTATTCGTAAACACCCCCTACTGATGATGATGATGATGATTATAAAATCGGAGCAGCCCTAAGGATACCTATTCTGTGACATTTACCTAATATTATGTTGAACCGCCCGATGATTATGAATCTTGGCCATCATAATCTAACACATCATTATAATCTAATACACATATTATAGTTTATAAAATATAGCATGAGACCTTTAAAATATACCACGTTTGATTGACAGATCTTTCTGGTAGATGACTATCGACAAATAATTGTAAAATTTTACGTCGACTAAACCATTTGATTACCGACATAGCTGTCAAAATATGCAAGCTGAAGTGGCAGTGGCTGGTCATATCTGCCGAAGAACCGATAACCGTTGGGGTAGACGAGTTCTCAAGTGGAGACCACGAACAGGCAAACGCAGCGTGGGACGCCCTCCTGCCCGCCGGACCGACGACCCTAGGCGGGTGGCGGGTAGTGGTTGGATGAGGAAGGCCGAGGACCGAGTGTTGTGGCGCTCCTTGGGAGAGGCCTATGTCCAGCAGTGGACGATTATTGGCTGATGATGAAACCATTTGACTTTGACTTATGCCTGCTAAATAAAGTTGGGTTTCCCTTGAAAGCGAAGAAGTGACAAATAAAATGTATGGATTTGACAGCTGTCATTCTAATCAAGCTATTTTTAAAGAACTGTAACATACATTCACTAGGCTCACCCCCACTATCTTATGCCTTCCAGCTTCCTCTCCTGGGAACAGTCCTAAACACCCCCTATATGTGATGACGACATTGAAGTAACCCTATGAATACCTATTTGTGTGTAACTTTTAATCTAATGATGTTACGGCCGATGATGATGATGAACCCAAGCCACCCTAATTTAACACATTGATAAAATCAGATATAAGTAAGTATGTAAATACGAACATAGTTTCCTTCACTAGCTCATTTTATTTACACCGTAATCTTATCATTCCTCTATCTCATAATATCCCTAATGTCGTGCACATTATTCACAATATCAATCCATACTCAATCGCACCTACACGCAATTAGCAATCCAGTACCTATACTATATGTAGCTAGCACGCACTCACGCGCAGCCTGTATTTAGGTATACACTGCAGGACACGAACCTCCTCCAATTCCCCAACAACAGAGAGCCACCTCCACAATCTCCATGCACATAAATTTAACACCACAACACACATTGAACACCAAAAACCCGAGGATCGAACTCGAGACAGTAGTCAAGGTCACTATCCACCACAACATTCGGTAGTGTAGCCAGCTAAGTATTTACATACATGTAGAAACATAAGATCATAATATCATAACCTCTCTTTCTCCACATGCTAGGTATCGATTTCCCCTCCTAGTTCCAATTATATACCTAATTACCTATACCTGCGTATTAGCAAAACGCATACCTACTACATACATGCCATTGAAGTAGGTACAACGAAAGGAGTGACATATCCACTGTACCCAACACACGAACAGTGCCTCCGGCATCGGCAAACAGCCACCGACAACTGATCCCACTACATAATCTTTTAACCACGGTGACAAACACCTTAGTGACAATCACTGGAGCTGGACAGCTGTTTGTCACTGACATTATAATAAGAAGTAACATTACCTATCATTGCCTAATTAAATAGGTACATACATGAAGGTCATTGAACCTGTACAAAACAGTCTTTAATTTTGTCGACACGAATGCGGTAACTATATACATATTCAGTTAACCCCACGAAAGCTGAATATACTATTACTAAAATCCACAAAACTCATAACAATAATATTCGCTAAACTTATAACAGCCCTTTCCTTTGTCCGCAAGGTACCTACACGTCAGGTATCTAGAACTCACCTACATCCATACCAAATTCATGACACCAATCCCCTTCTATCGTGGGTAAAAGTCACCTTGACATAAGACCCAACACTAATCCTATCTTTCCTATGCTGGCAAAATTTATTTGTCATACATAACTAATTCTCATTACACCCCTTTCTCTAGCGTTGAAAGTATAAATATATCAGCATATAAACATACACCAAACCTATAACAACACTCTTCCTTTATGGTTTAATTAAACCCACATAACGGACTACCTAAATAAATGAGTAAGAAAATAAAATTATACAATGCAAAATATTTTAATATGTATACCAGCGCCACCTGTGTTAAAACTCTTGAACTGCAATTAATCATTGATATCTACAGGTAATCAGGTTCGAACATCAAATACAGCTAGCTAACTTCTTCCTGTTGTATCCTTATTTACCTTTTATTTAAAGGTAAGTAGAAGTATAAAATAACAGTAGACAGACAGTACACTTGGAATTAAACCTAAGATCGGATGCACACAATCAAAATAAATTTGCCATGAGTAGATATATCTCATCCGCCGCTGTGAAACTGACACTTATTAAAATGTGTCTACTATCTACCTATAATATGTGTATATGTATGTATAAATAACAAAAAATCTATTCCCTAGACAATCGTAGTCGTAGAAAAAATTAAATAGGTAAACAAGTACTTAGGTACTTACTAAAGTTTGCATTCACCAAAACATCTGTTAGTTATAGCTACCTACCACGCTAACTTCGAACGGTCTTTGACTTACTAGTTTATCCTCGTTTACTTAGTAGGTACCTACTTTATTTTACTATAGGTACCCCTTTTCCTTTATTAATTTAATGAAATAATTACAGAAAATGACGCAACATCCATGCGCCAAACCTACCAGTTTCAAGTGCACCATGGTAAGATCGGTATAAATGAACCATGTAAAGTGTGCGCAGCTTCTAAATCACAATGTCATGTCTTTACCAAAATAATAATGACAGGACGCTACCTATAACCTATTTGATTGTTTTACTAATGCATTTGTAGGCAACCTACACGTATTTTAAGCACACTAAGTTTGAATGCAACAATTTGTATACAATAGGGTAAAAGTACCACATATCGGCACTTCAAATGTTTCAAGCAAAATGTATACAAGTATACAAATATTATGCTAAGTTTTTTTTTTTTTATGTAAAGGGTAAAGTTACCAGTTATTGACCTTTCAAATGGTTCAAACAAAATGTATTACCTAAGTGTACACATTATATTATTATTATTTTTTTTCCTCTAAATGCCTATTTTATTGTACGCCTACACATATGATTTTTCTATTAACGTTCTCTCTCAATCTCCTTCCGTTTCACGGCAACAATTGTAGGCTAAAAGCCTTTTAAGTTTTTGAATAATGCAACACACAAATAAAATAACGTTCCTAATAACCCGATCCTGTTTCTAATAATTCTGATCACCCTATCCTGGTCTACGGCATATCAATTGTAATATCCCCCCCCTAAATTTAGCTTCGGACTCTAACCTACCTATTTGAGACGTATTTTTCGCCCTAACTAAACTGAAACGAACTGAAGAGAAGTCTTGTAACGGTATACGTGTTTTGCATTATTCGTTTGGCCAATACGTGATCGTCTAGTCTAGCGGTTAGGACTCTACATTTCCGAAGTAACTCAAGTCCTTTTAGGAGATTGAGAGAATCCCTACCCTAGCACTAATCCCTAGAACCCTAGTTCATAATCCCTAGTTTATCTATTTGTTAGGACAACAGAACAAAGCTCAAGCAATAGTTATTTCTTAAAACATACATGATTTAATTAAACAAAAGTAATTTAAATATATACAAAATTATCTATAAAAAGGGGTTTTTAATTTGAATAGAAGGTGCGCCCCGCCTCGCACACCCTATGAAGGACGACCAGATCTGTCCACCAGACCCATCTACCTTCTCTAGCCCACTGGCTCTATTCAAACTGTTTTTTTTTGTCAGTCAGTCCCTAGGAAAGGATCTATTGATTGGGATCCAGATGATGTTAATAATATTTTATTCAGCTTCACAATTCAGCACGGATATCTCCTGAGCCTACTTAAGTATTTATTCGACACGGATATTTCCTGAGTCTACTTATACATTTATTCGACACGGACACTTCCTGAGTCTACTTAATGTATCAATAATGTGTAATAGTTATTCGGCACGGATAGTTCCTGAGCCTACTTCTGTATCCATAATATGCAATAATTATTCGGCACGGATATTTCCTGAGCCTACTCTTGTATTTTCGACACGGATATTCCCTGAGTCTACTTATACATGTATTCGACACGGATATTTCCTGAGTCTACTTAATAATGTGTAATAGTTATTTGGCACGGATATCTTATATATCCATAATGTGTAATAGTTATTCGGCACGGATAGTTCCTGAGCCTACTCTTGTATTTTCGACACGGATATTCCCTGAGTCTACTTATACATTTATTCGACACGGATATTTCCTGAGTCTACTCATGTGTATCGTCACAGTACAATGTCTTCCAATAATGGACATAATTAGAATATAATTACTATCTCCCATTTCAGCTTGTGTCAAGAGCAATCACTCAAATGTATCTCTATATTGTAGATCTCAGAGTTATGTGACAATTAATATTTTATCGATGCTGGCTTGTGTCTACCATGGTACCTACAAGTTGTTCGAGGTGGTTTCCCTGCCTCTAATTAACTTCATCACAGTCAAGCTCAACATTACTTATTAATAACTAACTGTCATCATCTCCTCCTGTATATAGTATGTATATTGGTCAGTTTGTAAGAAGAATCCAATTCAGCAACTGCTTTCCTTTACCCAAGCTGATAAGAAGTCATTTCAATTTATTTATCGGTAGTAAGTAACTCATGTACTATGAAAATATTTTCCTATCTTATTCAAAACTTAGTAAATTTTATTTAGAATAGAATACAGTTGAAACTCTTATGGTGGCCAATCGCCTCAATGACCCTAATTATAAATTTTGTTTAATATTATCAACATCTTATCCAAACCCAAATCAATAATTATTTATATTAGCATAATTAAAGGAGAATAATAAGTATAATAAATTATTATCAATCACTGAATATGTAAAAATTGTCATGGTCACAGTCAACAATATCTATTTAACCATCAAAAGTAAAATTGCATGAATTTTCACTTTGGAAATATTTATTTAACTTATCCAAATATTTCAGTTAAATTAAAATAGTGTTAGTGCTCCATCCAACACATTGACCCTACTGGTATAATTTCCTAATTGAAGGTATTTATTTTATTTTAATCATACAAGTAGATAACTTTAGTAAAAGTAAAGTTGGTGCTCAACTAGGTCGGCAACTGACTCATTGACCCTATTATTTATTAATTTTGTTTAATATTCTTAACATCTTTTCCAAAGCAAAATCAATCTTTATTTATATTAATAAAAGGGTATAATGCAGGTTTTAAGTATTATAAATTATCATTAACTTGCTGAATATATAAGAATTGTCTTAGTCACAGTCAGTCAGGTACAAGTTATGGCCAATATAACCATTGAATAAAAGGAATACTTACTAAATTACATGAATTCTATTCTGTTTTCTGATACATAACTAGTAATTGAGGTACTGAAGTAAATACCTATTGAATTCCAATAAAGCAAACTTTACATACTTAGGTGGGTAAGTAAATACCAAAATCATATCTATCACATCAATGAGTAAGAGGCCTAGATCCACTAACTATACATCAATAACATTCACCACACATGAGATACAAAAGGATAGCATGTTTTCAATTCAATAACCTACTCTCCCACAGTCTAAACCTAACTGCTTAGCATCTAAGTGGTTTGAAAATGAAATGCATTTTATACAACCCCACATTTTACACAATGTTCCTAGTATCAAGTACCTAGTAAGTAAGTATAAATTAAGAATCTGGGTTTCTTAGTTCTGAACTAATGTTTTGAAAGTAGATTTATTTTGCAAACAATACAACACTTAAATGTTTGTTGGTTTTGTTGCTGCCTAATTGTTAAGTATGTTTTTTTTCTTTTATGATAAACAATACTTCAAATACCTGAATTTACCAAGTGTAGCTAAACCCATAATAAAACCATAGAGAATCATTAAACTAGTGAATCACACAAGTACACACAATAATTATTCAAGTAGAAACATAGTATTTTATGAAAATATGGTCCGGCCAATTTTCATCCCGGTGGAAAAATGTTTAAAATCATTTCAAATATTAAGAATACAAGTAATAAGTAATGTTTATAATAACCACTCTTAGAGAATCAAAGTAGGTTGAGCTAGCTGTAGATTTTAAATTACTTAAGTACTAAATAGGAATGCTGATTCAAATAAGAATATAATTTTGCTAAATAGATTCATAGCTTAATATGAATAACCTGAAGCATATTCTTCATTCTGGTTTCAAGACTGAATAGATAAGTACATGCTTACATGAGAACTAGATGGAGTTGGTAGAAATAAGTTTATATTGTGTATCTCAGGAGATAAGTAAATAAGTACCGACTACCTAGGAATATGAATCTTCTTGTAACCTAAACAATTTCAGAATTATCTAATATGTTACCTAATAGATTTACTTAAATTGCAAGCACTTATCACTGAATAGGATTCCACATAATTATGTTATATATCTGATGAATCATCCATTATTATTACTTAGGTACTTATTCAGATTGTTGTGCAAGCCTAGTAAGTTTGTAAACCAAATATGTTGGAACATAGGTTATGATCCACCACAATGAAACATAGGTACACCTAATGGTCTGTATTATGCTAATTACTGTTCTTTACTGGGTATGCAAAGACTGCTGGGTGAAACAATTTCAGGTAGATAGATTGCTGTGAGTAAAAGTAACATACTTAAATACTTGACTCATTAGCCATCATCTCAATAGAACATACTATTCAATATCTGTACTATATTGATATAAGTAACTAAGTTTATTCCTTCCAGGTAAACAAACATAGCTTGATGAAACAAGTGGGGTAATTTTCCCATAGTCGAATGTACTTATGCTTGTAAATTGATTGTTTTATGTGATAGAATCTTTAAGGCTGATTGATGAAGTAAAAGGTGGTTTCCTCGGGTCTCTCCTAATAAGCCTAGGTACCCTAGCAGTCTTCAATTTCAAAATGGCCAAGAAGCTTAACAATAAATAATGGGGAACAATTGGATTTTTAGGTTATGAAAAATATTCTAATTTTGAAACCAGAACAAAGTAAGTAGATAGATATTCTAATATAAAGAATGGGGTGAAGTATAGATATGCTGTGATACCTCTAAATAGTGGTTATGACAAAACCCTATCGACACTTAGCTGAGGATCCTGAGGCGCCGCCGCCGGCCGGTCGAAGCTGCAAAACCACCCCGCCATAAAATACACTTCCACTATCCCTCCCATATGCAAACGCTCCATCCTATCACCCGAAAGTCCACGACAAGACCAAGGGCGAGTTTTCTTCCCGAAATCTATTTATAGCCTCTCCTGACCATCGACTCCCTTTTTTCTTTTTTTTCTTTCCCCGGTTCCTCCATCGAACTTTATCGATTCCACCCCATCCCTAAGATCCTAGACTACAGGTGGCGCCACTGAGCTAGACAATAACACAACTATTAAATATTTTTAAGGTAATAAACCGATGAACTATTGTTCTATAATTATTGATAATTAATATTATTATTATTTAACTAGTATTTACTAATTTTAAGTCCTGATTCGATTAATTAGAACTAAAAGATACTCAGTTGAGCGTCAAGGAGGCGTAGTACGTAAAGTGTCGCGTAAATTAGTGTTGTGCAAATCTGATCCTCATAATAATAACTTATCACTATGGCGTCATTCATTTCAATAATCAAACAATAATTAACAGAGCCGTATAAACGGTTGAAACATAATATAACCGAATCTAGTATGATATCTCTTTAAACTCTAAGCGTCAACAATAAGACTTGTACTTATTCTAGGTATCTGTCGATTCGAACGACACAACAGCCCCCGAACATTACCATATACCTAAGGAAATGCATCATCGAGTCTAACCCATTAGATTGCACTAGTGTGGCATTTCTACATCGCGGTATGGTTGTGTTTTCCAACCAGCGTATAGTCTTATTTTGCTTATAATAAAATTTCGCCAATCTATACATAATGTATAAGTCTGCTACGGACGGACTATGTTCCGTTACATTGTAAATACTGTTTTTGAAGCTGGTCATATAATAACATATGTATCATAAATAAAGAGCATAACCACGAATGAGTAAAGATAAATAACAATAGTGCGTCGAACAAGTCACAAACAAGCATTCCTAGACACCGCGCGGGGAAAGATTTATGAAGCGAGCTGCCACTCTTGAATAAATGGTTACACTCGGATAAAAACACTGTGCACTTTCTACGATCTTGGCTTGGTTCCGTATACAACGTACATAATTACTAATCAATATACCTACTTCTTTCTGTTTGGTCTGCACGATGGATGTCAATCGATGTTGGATTTTTTTTAACGCGGATTCCGATTTTACACGACTGCACGCCGACTGCAATTGAACTGCAATCGGACTTCGCGTTTGGTTTGCAGTTCTATTGCAGTCGTTTCAACTGCATTCAAACTGCACCTGAACTGCAATTTGCAGTTGGATTTCAGTTGAAATGCGGTCCGTCTGTCTAGACCAAGTGTTACAAACTTAATATAAGGGTAAACAAAACATACATAGAAATGGCCCATGTCCTAAGAGTCCTAAGACATATTGCTATTGTGTATGTTACTGTAAAAGCCCGAACAACGGTAAATCCTAGGATTTACCTGTAAATCTTAGGATTTACCAACATGAGTTGGTAAATGTAAGAATTTGTGAAAATTGTTCATTTTTTTCGGGCTTTTACCATTAGATAGATAGATAGATAGATAGAATATTCTTTATTTGTACACACACACATAAAAGAAATTTACATAACTTAAATACTATAAACTATGTACAAAAATGGCGGTCTTATCGCTTAAAGCGATTTTTTCAAGACAACCTTAGGGTGGAAGGATATTTTGATTAAAGAGGGGATTAGAATTTGGTAAATGCTAGGTTTTACCACTGACACCTAGTAAAAGTTGGTTTGGGGAATAAAACAAAGATTAATTACTACCTATTCATTTATTTCAATCAAAAACTTAAATTATTTTCTTTCAGAATTTATATTATTTTTATGAACAGTCATTGTAAAACCTTTAAATCAACAAAATTATTTTAACAATGTGTAATAATCATATATTTTTTCATTTTTTAATTATTATCATATAGTAATAGATGCGAATTATCATTGAATGCTGGATTATTGGAAAATAACTTTATTTTCACTCATTCACTGAACGATAATTTAAACACGGAAACCGGAAGTAAAATAATTTTCACGTATTATTATTGTTGACGTCGAGTAAAGTAGATTGCAATAATAAATATTTCTTAAGTTCGGTTAGTTATAAGTTATCATCATCATCACGACTCATTACGTCCCCACTGCTGGGGCACGGGTCTCCTTCCAATGAAGGAAGGGTTTCGATCTAGTCCACCACGCTGGCCTAGTGCGGGTTGGTGGACCCCAACACAAGCAAGCTTGTGCTGAGCGAGTTGTCGGGTCAGTAGTGGGCAACCCGACTGTCAGACGTTTTCAAGCCGCCCGAAGGCCTCTGACTAGGCTTAACGACTGCTGCCGAAGCAGCAACCGGGACCCACGGCTTAACGTGCCGTCCGAAGCACGAAAGCATCCAGAAAAGAACCAATTGAAATCGGTCACCCATCCAATGGCTGACCATGCTGGTTGTTGCTAAACCTCAGTGATCAGTTACGATCACTGAAGCCCGCTTGACTACGGACGCTTTGTTCGACTACGGAGGTTATAAGTTATAACCTGGCTTTTTCAACATTTACCGTGCCTTAATGTAAATCCTAAGATTTACCAAGTGAATAGTGGTAAAAGTGCGAATCGCAAAATCTTTCGGGCTTTTACCATTAAGAGTTGGTAAATCTTAGGTTTTACGCGTAAATCTTAGGATTTACCGTTGTTCGGGCTTTTACAGTAACATGTACATTTCTCATCGACAAACGAGTTTATTTGATTCCTTCGTGATATAATCATACACCATCAAAAATATAACGTGTATAAAAACTATCTGAGTAACTTGTAAATCTCGCAACTTAGTTCATAAACCGTATAGTTTTGTTAGTTTGGTATACATTCATAATAAAATAAAATAAAATTCGTTTACTGTTTCATTTATTCCGATGCGGAACCCAAAAGAATCTAGTTGCATGATTTATTGTATGTAGGTACATGACACGTCCGGCGTGGGTCAGATTTTTTATTCATCCAGCACAAGTCCAGATGCTTCTAATCTTATTATTTATTGAGCGGGCGATTCACTGTGCCCTTGCGATGTGAGCCTGTAATCGGCCTGCCCAGTGTTTCCGAATAATCAGGAATAGTGCCTGTGTTACATGACCTAGCTGCATCTGTGAGCGTTCACACACACACAGACACACACACACCACATCAGTACACGGACCTCGGATTTTTGTCATAATATCCACGCTAGCTGGGGGATTGGAGATGACTTGAGCTAAATGTTGGTAGAAGTTAGAAATACTTTGAAATTGCACATAACATATTATGCTTTATATATTTTTGAAAACCAACAAGAAAAAAAAAATATTCTAATAAACATTAGCTCAGTTCAGTCTGCGCCAGAGTAGCGCAGTTTGTGTTCTAGAAAGTCTACCTTTTTAGGTCTTATTGTAAGGATAATAAAGACAGGATTTAAAATTTTATTGCTATTTACAAGCTTTTCCACTTTATGCATACAATTTAAGCTCACGAAACGAGTTAATATGTTTTACGTAAAAAACAAAGACGTCTAGATTGTGGATTTTCTATTTACTAATTTCGGTGGGTTCCTGGATTAAATTCTTGTTCTCCGAATACTCTGAAATTATATATTTTCTTATCATGAATAACAACTTATTATTAAATACATATATTTAATGTGATTTAAATGCCTGCCTACATCCCTGAAGGATGTAAATAATGCTGGCACCCACACGCCCAACATCGGTTATTATTAGATCTTATCATTTCAATTTTAATTGTTGTGTGTGACGATATGTTTACAACTTTTGTTACTAATGCCTTCTTGGTTTACTGAAAGAAGCTCTTCAGGTCCCGGGTTCGATTCTTGGATGATACCATAAGATTGTTTGACACTATTCTATTCTATTCTATTCTAAGACCGTCTATACCTTTTTTTAAAGAAAATCTCACTCCACACAATCATGAAAATAAATGTGTTGCGTGCTTAATATAATTTTTCTAAGTGTTCTAGGTTAATGGTATCGCTAAATTGTTACTGTGTAAGTATTTTATTCACAAGTTTTTCCCTAGTATAAAACACAAACGCAAAGTATATGGCACAATATATGTATAATAATTATAATAACGGTAGTAGGTAGGTAAAGTTTAAATCTCCAAATTCGACATGTCGATGCTACTCTTATAAATGTGTAAAAGATCTTTGCAATGTTTTGACATCAAATTCTACGTTTCCTTTAAATAACAGCAAGCTACATTCCCTTGTGACTTTAATTATTGACTTTCGTAGTCCCAAGTGTTACTCGTAGTATGTGGTTACAATTTCGGTCGGAGTCACAAATTGAAATCGTGCCACTAACGAGTATCAAACGTCGCGCGTAGCTTTTTCAATTTCTCGATTACATTGGAGGGTTATAATTATTTTGGGAACTATAAACCATATAATTATTTTTAGCTTTGTCGCTCTTCCTAGGTTAATGGGTATACTCATACTAGTGACATTTTGATTTGGCTGGATTAAAATTGGCTATGTTATAACATAGGGATGGTAATTTTTCCCATATTTTCAGTGTCGGTCCCATAATGTAAGTTGCTCAGAATGACTGACAGGTAGAATCACTAGTCAATGGAATGTAATATCACAGTTAAAATTCCACTCTGTATAGCAATAGGTATATGATATACATATATCTAAACAACTACAGTGTTAACAAGATACCTGTAACTTCATTGTAACGTTTATTGTTTATGCAAAACCACCTTGTCAAAGTGCTTCTGCTAAGTTTTACATTGTAATATTATTGCCACTTTAAGTTATTTTATCAGTTAAAATATTACAGTTTATAGCTTTCCGATCTTAATTAAAATGATTATATAAATAACTTAGTATCCATTCTGGTATCTATGGCATTTGCAGCACCGCTTTAGCATCATAATTCTAGTGTAGAGGTTAGTTGATTACTGTCTAATCGTATTCGCTTGCTTATATTTTTTTTTATTATTAAATTCTGTATTGTACAAAAAAATTACGTGCACATATCATATATAGCATTTTTATCCAGTTAACCTGTAACATAATATTGAAAGTTTAATGAAAATATAATAAAACTTCGTATAAGTGCTTTTAACCTGAAACATGTTCCCATACAGGAACTGTGCTTATAAAACAAACATCTTTGTTCGCAGCGTATACTTACTCTGCCATTTTCTATGCGCCCGTGTAAGAAAAGCCACTTGAATACACTCCCGTGTATTACTTCATAGTGAATACTTATCAGCCGTCACGGCAGTGACAAGACATATGGGACAAAGAACCCTGGGTAACGTTGTGTGCTCGGCGCCCTGCGTATATCATAATTATAGTGTATAAAAATTTATTATTTGTAATAAATATACTTTTCATCACTCATGTAAGAATTTAGAAAATGAATATTTTTTTTCGCGAATTTTCAAATTCTGATTTCAGTTTCGGGCTTAGATATAACATGCTGTACATGTAGGTTTCGGCTTAGTATACCCTTTTTGCAACACCCTGTATACTAATAAATGAATGCTCCATAAGTCCATACGCGGTCCATCACTTAAGAAACTCAGGTTTGAATTTTGATCTGATGGAACCATAGAACAACGTGGACTCGACTCAATGGATCCAAATATACACATAGGAGGTATTTTGTAAACCGATGTGAATATTGTAAATTGAGTTACAAAAATTCTATACATACATATAGGATTTACGTATTATTTTATTCGGTTATAATGGCCCGTTATTTTTTATAGCTGCTAAAGGATAAACATGGGATACACAGCGATGTTTTTATAGTAAATTGGGAACAAAAATCTTTTTGTTGTTATTACAGAAATAATGTTTTTCCGTGTTAATTACAATTATTTTTATTTAAAAAAATGATGTTTTTTTTTCCGCAATACAAACTTTAAAGCGTGTCGGTAACATACAATGAAGTTGGATTTTCACTGAGAAGGAATAGCCAGCAAGATAAGCTGTCACACGATGACTGCCCATACCTAGGGTACGATGGACATAGATATTGATGTAAAGGGTGCAGCAGCTTTAAGGTGTACGAAAGGACGTCTGGCAATCCTTTTACCTCAGTAACAAACCTTAATATGTTTGCCACCGACTCGTGATATGAGGATTAAAAAGCAAGTTGTTATCAAAAAGCTCTAATTTTTTAACCCCAACATTCCATATTCCAATAAACCGCCTCTACATCAACTCTATTAACTTTATACCGATACACATTATTCTTCATTCTTTAGACGACCGAATGGCGTAGTGGTTAGTGACCTGACTACTGAGCCGATGGTCCCGGGTTCGATTCCCGGCCGGGGCAGATATTTGTTTAAACACAGATATTTGTTCTCGGGTCTTGGATGTGCCCGTAAAATGGCAATAGGCCCGCCCCCTATTACATTGGGACTAACATAACACTCTGGCGAAAAGTGGGTGCAGCAATGCACCTCTGCCTACCCCGCAAGGGAGTACATTAGTACAAGGCGTGAGTGCGTGTTTTTTTTTTGTGTGTGTGTGTTTTTTTATTCTTCATCACTTCGTGCCAGATTCGCGTTGAAAAGATGAGCCTCAATATTTCTCACTATAGCAATTAATTACCTAAGTGCCCGCGGGATTAAACAGATGAGATATAGCTTTGTCTAAGCCTCCAGCCATAGACGCTAAGAGGGCTGGATGTTTTGTAGGGTTTTCTGTAAAGGGATAAAATCTAATAGTAGAACTAATTTATATTGAAAAAAGCGTCAAAGTATGAAATACCTACAGGATGGAAAAAACTAATGGGCCCTGGAGGGGAAGTACTTTAAATCCTTCAGATAACTTATATGGTTTTGGCAGCAAGGTTTTTTGTAATAGATAATAAAACTGATTCCGAAGTTAATAATTATTAATAAGTTATCTAAAAGATTTAAGGTACTTACTTACCCTCCATGGCATATATATTTTTTAACCCTTTATACTTTTAATCTCAAAGCTAGTAAAATACAAAACAGTCTAACTAACATTAACTACTAAAATAACAATGACACACTTCTCAAGTCCACGCTTTCACGCCTCCATGCACCCCGTCTAAGTAAAAAACGGATCTTATTTACTGAGCGCGGGCAGCACGGCACAACTGGCTTGATTGGCGAGGGTCCGGATGCTTTCCATTCCACAAACATTGTCCCTTGGACGTGGTCAGTAAGCTGACCGCCGAAACATTTATTGGAGCGATTTGTAGACTACTTTTGTATGGGATATTAGAAACGTTAAAGGACAAGCTAAAGTGAATGGTGCTTGGACATGAGACAGGCCCAGTTTGAATCAGGTGAAACCCGGTTCGTGATCTGAAATCTTTATAGGCCTACAGGCTACCTCTGGACATACCCTGCACGGATTCACTGAGTGACCTTATTTATAGCGTCAAGAGTTCACCTGTTTGAGGTTATATTTCGGTTCGTAATTTCAATTTATAAAATGTTCAAATTTATTTCTAATAATGGAAATGTAAGTAACTGTGGGCGAGAAGTAAAAAAATCACCTTACCAATATTTAGCGTTCGGGAAAACAGCGGAATCGAATTACAAAATATCTTTGATGTCTTCCGGCACATGCCTAGTCTCCAATTTATTTTTATAATTTATTAGGGAAAAAATAACGTGACATGAAAACTTCAAGTAAAATTCGTTGTTGCGGTTTGCTACAAAAACTCGTAGCACTTGCTACGAAATCTCGTAGTACTTGCTACGTGAAATCGTTGCAGAATGCATACAATACATGCTTAAAGACCGGTGGTGCCTGTGTGTAGGACAGGCGTCATTGATGACCAGCTGTCGGCTCTCGTATAGTACAAGGTACAAGCTTAAATTAACTCATGAGGGATGTAAACTAGGTACAAAAAGCATGAATTAACTTAAGACTCAACTGGAATGCATGATCCTACTATAAAATAAAAACAAATAAAATTTATTTGAGCTGTAAAATAGTAACATTACAATTAAATAGTGTCACTGTTACCCGTACTAGGTCATCCCTGTATTACAGGCAACAGTGCCCTCCATAAGATAGCACAGTTTGTGAGTTTTACTAGTACAATTTGGTTGACTTTATATAAATTTAACATGCTTAAAATTAACATACAGACATCACTAATAAATTGACACGTGTATTACAAAAACTTTATCACAAATAAGGTAAAACAAATGTTGTAAAATTATTTCTAAAATATAGAACTAGTATGTATTTAATAACTAAATACCTAATACAATAGATTAAATAATTAATGAAAATCCAGTATTGACAATATCCATGAGTAATTAATTAATTAAAATTATTTATTTTATATAAAATTAATTGCTATTTAATTTATTTTATTTGAAATTTGCATATATTATAATTAGATATTATTACAATAAAAATAAAAATACGCATATTTGATTTTTAGATTATTATTAGGCAATTGTGATTAGTAAATTTTCTGTTTCAGCATATGTTAACGACATTAGAAAAGTGGTAGTACATTTTTTTAATTCAAAATTTTTAGAGTATACAATGTGTTGAGTTGACTTAATTTATTATATAAAAATTTACTAATGGCCGGTTTGAAACCTCTTGCAAACTTAGTTCTGCAGAGAACTATAGAATCATTTGCATCATTGGCCCGGTCTCAAGTTAACTCTTGCAGGTTATATGTAGGTACATAGTTAGCGAATATTGTTCTACACTGACCTGCAAAAACAAATACTACACATTTAAAATCCCTCTTTTTTCCGATTCACCTTCTTTTGCTTTTATATACCTTTTTTCAAAGTATATTTTATCTATTTACGAGTATAAAATAGTGTAGTTAGTTTAAGGTATGATAGTTATTTTGGCAGTGTAGTTTTACAATAACAATAATACGAAATATAATTTAAATATCTACGCCTATTACAGTAAACATAGTGTGGGAAGCATATCTGATAGAGGACACCCACTCTGTTTGCCAAACAACTACTAAACATAGGTATTTGTGTAAATAAAAGGAAACTTTAATTTACAAACATTTTAGCATTGAAAATAAAAACAGTATGGTAATACGATTCTGTAGAGATTGAAACCTCAACCTTCAACCGGATTCACCGACAAAACTCCCAAGATATAAATTTTTGATAATAATATATCATTTTACATTGAGGAAAATAATGAAGGCTTTAAGAAAAGCTAATGGAAATAAAATTTTAAGGAGTTCTTTTGTATTGAATTAGTATGCGTACACATATTTATATTTTTCTGTATAATTCGTTGTATACTTACCCGCCTTTTTTAACCGACTTCAAAAAAAGGAGGAGGTTCTCAATTCGTCGGGATATTTTTTTTTTTTTTTATATATATTCTATTCTATTCTATTCTATTCTATTCTATTCTCTGTGGGGGTGTAAGTACCTGCACCTGGCTCTCTCGAGTGGAACCTTTGTGCATATCCCCAAGGTCTAAACTGCCTTCCTAAGCTTGGACCATTTCCCACCACGCTGGTCCACTGCGGGTTGGTGGGTTCACATATCTAGATGTGCTAGATCTAGATATGCAGGTTTCCTCACGATGTTTTCCTTCACCGTAAGAGCGATGGTATACATTGTACTTAAGTTAAAAGAACTCATTGGTACATGTCAGCGCCGGGATTCGAACCCGCATCTCTTGATTGAGAAGAGGGCGTTCACCCGACTGAGCTACCACCGCTCTTATATTTTACTTATATTATATTTTTTATATATTTTTTTATGTATGTTCACCGATAACTCCGCCGTTTATGAACCGATTTTGAAAATTATTTTTTTGTTGTATTGGGTTGAGCTTCCAGGTGGTCCCATTTTTTTCAGAATTTTATCTCACCCCTAAGGGTGGGTAAAGGGGTAAAAACAGGGTATGAATTTCCATTTTGGACACATATTAACCGATTCTAATGAAATTAAGAATGTAAATATAGTTCTTATAACAATAAAATATGATGGTGACCTTGAGCTGATCTGATGATGGAAACGGAAGGCACTCAAGGGAACTCCTCAACGGTATATAGCAACTACCTCGTGTTTAGGCTTGAATGATTTGTATTGATTAGTAGGACTTTTTGGTATCATTTGCATCTTACTTTTGATTAAAAATTATTGCAAATAAACTAAAAACTATAAAATAAAATAATAATTTAAAAAAATAAAAAACCGACTTCAAAAAACCACTAAAATGTAAGTAATAATTTAAGGTTTACACAAATTATATGTGACAGTACAAATATAGCTAAGCAGGAACTGTTCTTTTTTGAAGTTGGTGCCATATTTCTTCAGATTACTTTGTCACTGCACCAACATCAAAAAAGAACAGTTCCTGCTTAGGTATATTTGTACTGTCACATATAATTTGTGTAAACCTTAAATTATTACTTACATTTTAGTGGTTTTTTGTAGGGATTCTTTTTATGTATTTTCGTAGGAACAGCCGTTTTTGCACCAAATATTTATAGAATGCGTATATGTAAGGGTCACAAACAGTTTTGTCTACCTCCGCCTTTCCACCAGAGATGTGCCATGCAGCTACGAGTATGCTGCAACTGCAATGTTCTGAAAGAAATTCGTTCCCACAGTGCTGGATGTGGACCAGTGAATATGATTGGTGGATATCAAACGCATCCATAGCAACGAAGGATACCATTACATATCTTAGGTGAAGTGCAATGTGTGCTATTAGGTACTGAGAACTGCATTAAAATATATACAAGGTGAAGCTTCTACTTCATCAGCGGGATATCGGACCAATATGAATTGCTTGTTAGTATAAAAAATGGATTAGTAAAAACATATATTACCTATTTTGTCAAAATCAGGACGTAGGTACCTTATGTTTTTTATTCGAACCTATCTTCAATTAAACTACACATGTTATAATCGAAACCACCGAAAGGCACAACCAAGAGCCGAGTAAAAGTAAATAATATTTTATTGAATTCCCATTCTATAATATCCGTTTTCGTAGTCATTTAGAGTCAGTTTTCCGATGCAAATAGTAGAACAACAGCTCGTTTAAACTTTTCTCGTCTGTTGTTATTCGTTTTTGTTCGCATTAAATTATTGTCGAGTGTATTTTTTGTTTGCGGAAACAAAACTCCACCTTTGTTTTAGTTGTGCCCTCGATTAATCTATGCGCGGGAACAATGGGCTCATTTGAGCGTCGCGGCGAGCGGCGGGACTAATTATGGTACGGGCAACTTCACCACGCGGGCTAGGCTTAGGCGATATTGATACTGATAATATTATATAAATTATGTATATGGCTAGTTTTATCTTATGCTGTCTCGATAATGGTATATTTGGAATGTCTACAAAAATCTTTAACCACTTACCGCAAGATATAAAAGAGACGAATAATATGATACAGTTTAAAAATCAATTAAAAAATCTTCTAGTAGAAAAGACATATTATAATCTACGTGAATTTTGTGCTGACAATTTGTAAAATAATATATTATGACTATCTTTGAATTTTGTAATTTTATTTGTAATGGTATGCATGTACCAAATACTCATGTAATAATATTTGTACGCCCCCAAAGGGCAATGTAGCTGTACTTATAATTTTGTAATAACTTGCCATTTACCTACATTCATGCAAATAAAAATATTCTATTCTATTCTATAAATGATATAATAATATTATTATATAGATTCGCTTAACGCAAAAAGTATGCCGTTCAGTAGTTATACATAATATATTAACATTATAATAAAGTAATGGAATAACAATACCCACTAATGCGACTGCCGAAATTATGTCAAGAAAATCAAAGTTACTACCTACCTATTCGATACATTTAAATATTCAGCCTGGGAATTGAGATCAGCAAATCATATCCATTTTCAAAAACAGGTATATGTACTGCTTACAAGTCTATAAGCTTAATACTGTACCTCTAGTTATAAAATCTTTCGACACACCTAGATTTCAATTTCCACTTATTCAATTCCTCATGCACGTTGTTCTCTCATAGCGTTAATCTTCTTACCAAATAACGTTTTAACGACACAACTGAGACAACACTCGACTCCTTCAATGCGAGACAAATCCGGAATTCCGGCGCGGTGCCCTGTTACACCCTCGTCACTTTTCACATCTTATGCACCGTAACACAAGGGTATAAGGCAGGTTTTAGATTAGCGGGGATGTGAGGGTAAAGTGGTGCAATGGTGTTAGGTCGGTGGCAGGTGTGAGTGGTCACGTGACAGGTAGGAGGACAGGAGGTCACTCTATATGACGAAAAATGAAGTTTCGGAGCGCTGTTTCCCGACATTATTCTCGTTGTATTCAACGTACCGATTGCACGACAGATCTCATTCGTTCGCTTTTCGCCAGTATAGAGTAACCCTTCGGAGTCAGAATAATAGACGTTCGTGCGTGACTCTTTCATCTTGTGTTTTCCTTTTGATCGGTCATTTTGAATAATTTTTGAAGATAATTGAGTATTTGAGTATTTCAACTGTGGTATTTTTTAAGTGATTCTTAAGGTAAGTATTTTAGTTTTGAATTGATTATATGGTAAAGCTTTACAATTTTATGAAGCTACATGTCTACGGGTAAAAAATATAGGTAAATAATTGATAGACTTGACACTAATGCCTAAATGAATTTGAAACTTAAAGAACTCAATTTATTTATAACAGCGTATTGGATCGCCGGAGTTAAATAGAAACCGAATTAAAGCAATTAAAATGCAATCACGCGGGTAAAAGTGATTTTGAATAAAAACTCTGTTGACACCGACGCGGCTCTCTGAAACGTAAATTTCAAAATGCAATTTTATTCCAGCTCAATTCACAACCAATCTTTCGTGTTTTGATCTGAGCAATTTCTCAAAAACTAATTTAATTTTCGTGTTGTTCAGAAACAGACACCGTTAATTGCCGTCGACCGGTTCAAATTTAAGATTTATTTCAGATAAGTTTCCAGAGTAACAGAATGAATATTATGAGTTAGATTTTCGTTTTCAATTTTAACAGCTAATATAACATATTTAATTACGCTTTACTTTAAAGCTGTAGATAAATTAATGTGAAATGATATTAATAGCTAGCCTTAGTATGGAAGATATTAGGTTCCTTCCGTTTGGAATTTATGACTTTGGCCTTTAAAATGAGCCCTATTATTTATCATCAATCTTGCAGAGCTCCAAGCTACGGCACTTATGTTGGCGCTACGAAGAGTTCGTTTCGCTCCACTTCGCTTCTGAGAGTTCACTAATACATTAGAACCAAGGTCTAGAGGAAAATCAATAATAAGACCGGCGTATAAAAGTTATTTATAACAATATATTCGTCTATATACAAAGTGGCTATATAAGGTGTATTATAACAGCACTAGGATGGCCACGGCAGCGAGCGGGAGGGAGTTGTAGAGCGCGTTCGCTCCGCTTCGCTTGAGCGCCTCCAGTTCGCTCACATCAGGCGTCTCGTCGAACTCGCCGATCTCGTTGTCCATCATCTCATCAAATTTCCCGGACAGGGCTGTGAAAATAAAAAAGAATTTCATTACTTAAAATATTGGGACTATACAGGAAACACAGAATAAAGTTCATGCTTTAATATTGGCCCGTGAGTTTCGGTGTCGGCTTCTATTCTCCGTGGGCGAGACACGAGATATTTTAAATGGTTTCCTATTCCACGGGATTCAATCGGAAGTTATCAAACAATGAAATGATAATAGAATTTTTAGGTTACCATAAATAAAGATATTTCCTCAGTTGACGTATCAAAAGCATGGTAAATTAAAATCAAATCGATTCAATTTAACGTTTGGAAATTTAGCGTTTGTCTTTGTTAGTGATTATATTCCACCCTGAATAGGTAACTATTTTAATCCTCGATATATCATACATTATTACAGTGTTAACGCAGTATCGAATTGGATTCCATATCCAATACAATAGAAAGTAATAAACGATAATTGATCACGATTTTATCAAGTTGGTGTAATTAAGTATCATACGGTCAAGTCACCTTTTTAATTATACAGCAACTCAGTACTGGATGACAAATGTTTCAAATAAATTGATTTTCTATAACCTAATCAAAATTGAAAATCCCCTTACTCATTCAATACGGTCCATCCATATCAGAACTGCTCTACAAAGACAGACAGACACGTAAAACTCATAACACATACTTTTTCAGTCGAGAACTAAAAATCGGAAACTCGTAAACGTAAATCAAAACGTTAGACAGCCCCCAAATGATGTGCACCGGCGCAACTGCGCTAAATACAAAAGCCGCGCTCCGCAGTGTCAAAATAAACAAGCGGTTTTTCGCTCGCTCATGAATGTATAAGCTCCGCTATGCAGTGCAACGTTTCCAGGTTATTCCAACCAAATTATTTTATGCAACTTGCACAGTATTAAACTAAATTGTTTATAAACAAGCTTGCCCAAACCGTCCCTAATTAGGCATTACTACGCTAAGTGATACTGCAGGGGTACGCTAAAGGTAGCTCGAAAGGTGCATTATTTTGTAAATTTCACTCGTCCCTGAACTCAATGCAAGCACAATACGGAATATATTTGTGAAAATTGGAGTTAGACTGGCATAGTTCTGTAATAAGATTTGGGAATTTAGTTACCTACATGTTTTACGGTCGACTGGTTTTAGGTACGTACGTGCAAAATGTAAATAGATTTTGTATTTCCCTAATAACATCTCCCTATAGGTGCTGTGGTAAATACTCCATGAATTTTGACTACTGTTTGGAGCTCAATACAGCCATTTGTATTCGTGATCGGATGTAGTGTTATCACACTTGTCTTTATGTACTTGCTATATACGCAATTTAGTTTATGATTGAAATTGGACAACTGCAAAATTCGTGTTAACATTTTCCATGTTTATTCTCTATTACCAATATAGAGGATACTTAAACAACGAAATCATTATAAACCGAAAATCAACAAATATTTATGTTTTACGCTATACAGACAGAGTGGAATTTTGTAGTGCCTAAACGGCAGATAGGTTG
Source organism: Plutella xylostella (assembly GCF_932276165.1). Taxonomy (NCBI): domain Eukaryota; kingdom Metazoa; phylum Arthropoda; class Insecta; order Lepidoptera; family Plutellidae; genus Plutella; species Plutella xylostella. The sequence continues at coordinate 3,808,468 of NC_063986.1, forward strand.
ATAAACCCGCCATGAACTCAACAGCACTTTCTAAAAAGGAATACGTTTCGAATTCGTACACAGAACATTGACTATTTAACGGCTTTAGACTGCATTGATAAAATCTGGACCTATTCAACAAAAGGGTAAAGGGTCTACACAAAAATATGCAAATATACTTACAATACAACTTTATCGTCCCGTCTGTGTCTCCTAGAGAGTTTTTTGATATGCAACTGTAGGTCCCGAAGGTGGAGCGCGCCACTCGCTTGATTTTCAGCCTCATGTCCACTTCGTAGCCTTTTTCAATAGCGGTGATCACAAACCTTTTGTCCGCTAAAAGGAAACATAACTTCATTACAAAACAAAAAAGCCAATAAACCATTCACCGCTTATTCTTCATACAAAAATAAACGGAGGTTTTTATTAAAATGATTTGATCGTAAAACATTCGGCGGTAATGGAAATACGTCATGGTAATAGACGAGATTGATTGAAGATAGGGTTACAGGTTTTGATTTTATATTACGAGTAATCCTATGATTAATTTTGAAAACGGCTTTCAAATTACTTCGGCTGGGTACAGTCAGCAGGAGATTAAATGTTTTATAATATCTTCTATCATATTTCTCAACGTGGTGTGGTGAAAGGAATGGTTACATAGTCATATAAATTATGATTATCGGTGTCTGACTTGTAAAGTTGATACCTACGTCACTCGAGCAAGCAAGCCTGTCTCCCAGAGGGGTAGGCAGAGTCTATAGACTCCACGGGATCCTATTATACTTCTTTCGCTCTCTCTTACATTCATAAGTCTCTACATAAATAAGTATTACCTAGGACGCTCCCTACCCATATTTAGTGCCTCTGGCTTACTGCTTCGAAAACTAAATCAGCGGGTTTCATCATTCATCCCTTGAACTATTTCTACTTACACTGTGATATGATCTGGTCGTTGATCGTCCAGTAGTTGATGGACCTCGGGAACGCCTCCGAGTGGCAGTCGAGGTGCACGGAGTCACCCTCCTTGGCGCCCACCAGCTGGTTCTGTATTGTCATTATTGGGGGGACTGGGGGAGAGAGAAAGGTTATTAATATTTTGGGGGTTAACTGAGAAATAGTGCATGGGTATAGTTTGGGGCAAAGAAGCCTAACACGTTGGAGAAAAAAGATGGAACCTATGGGTGGTTAGGTTTCTTTGATCTAGACTGTACGAAAACTATAGTTTTTTTTTTATATGCTAGACCACATCGACTCATACTGAAGAATTCGAAGAAGACTCTCGGCGGAGTCACGAAACTTGACGTTGTGAATGTGACATAATTCCCTATGCCTTAAAGCCGATGCGACGCTGACTCGATTCAAGTAGATTCGAGTCAAGCGCCTAAAGGTGAGTATAGACTACAACATTTTGTCGAGCATTTTTGTGTAATGTTACGTTCTTACGAATGGTACAATACGAGCAAAAGCATGATAAAAAGTTTTTAAAATGATGATACACAGAACATAATATATCAGAGAGCGGCTCTTTTTTCTGTTACAAGTAAATGTTGTAGTCTCACCTTACTTAAGACTATTGGTGGTTCTCTCCAAAACGATAATGCTTTTTAAACCAAAAAAGCAAGTATCCACGGACTCCAATCTTGAGTATGAATCTAAACAACTTTTACTGTGTATTTTTTAACTTAATATTGAGTTTTAATAACAAGCTAAGCAAATTAATATCTAAATAAAAATAGCCTCACGATCGAGGTTCAAAGTTCAAGGTCGAGAAAATACTTTAATTGGAAAACATAAATTAGGTACTTGTTTCTAACTCTGCACCAAACCTTTAGCAATTTCAATTAATTCAATAATTTTATTGATATTACTCGTACTGATATATATTTTTTTCGATTGGAGTTTCACTCATATGTAGGAATACTAAAATCAGAACCATAGGCCTCTGTTTCCGTCGCACAAATCCCTATCAATGCCTACAAGGTTTACCTTACAGTGCACGACAAGCATGATGCGCTAATATGCAGTCTTGATACTTTCCGACATGTCTGTTGGTAAAATAGTTCTAACCCCGTACACACAAGGTTCAACTTATAGTGCACGACGAGTGGGTCACCACTTGCTCACAGAAGACATGAGCTGTCTTGATACTTTTCGAACTATCTGGTGGTAGAAAGTTCCGCAATAGTTCTAATTCCGTAGACACAAGGATTCAACTTACATTGCACGATGAGAGGGTCACCGCTTCCTCACAGATAATAATTTCTTGGGCGTGAACATGCAGTCTTGATACTTTCTCACCTTTATGTTGGCAGAAATGGATCTTATCGCATACACACAAGGTTGAACTCACAGTGCACGACGAGCATGACCCGCTTGCTCACGGAGGGCGGCACCCCGTTGCTGGCGATGCAGAGGTACGCGCCCATGTGCAGTCTTGATACTTTCCGATCTATCTGTTGCTAAAATAGTCTTAATCTCGTTCACACAAGGTTTAACTTACAGTGCACGACGATCATAATTCGCTTACTGCCTCGCGGTATTCAGTGGTTTAGAATGTAGAGGTATATGTGTAGTCTTGATACTTTCCGACCTGTCCGTTGGTATAGTTCTAATCCCGTACACACAAGTCTCAACTTACAGTGCACGACGAGCATGACTCGCTTGCTCACGGAGGGCGGCACCCCGTTGCTGGCGATGCAGAGGTACGCGCCCATGTGCAGTCTTGATACTTTCGTCATGTGCAGCACGGCGCCGCTCACTGATCTGTCTGTTGGACGAAATTGTTATGTTTCAACGGAAACTAAAGAGTTTGTACTAGCAGTGGAAACAGTTTGAAACTCGTTTAATGATAAATGAGTTGTAGTATGTATATGTTTACTTAAAAGCGATACTAATTAAATTATTGTAAGTGCTGGAAGTAGATGCATAAGTATATTTTTTGCAAAATTTTACTGACAGGCAGGCGCACATCTCATTTCAGGGCGAATGATAAGAGAGAATTCAGAGCGCATCCTTGCCGCAACAGACCAAATAGTCCAGCTGGAAAAATAACATCTACCAAAAAATATAAAAGCTGGATGACCTAGAAAACTCACTCAAGTTAACACAGTTAGGTACCTAACGCCGAAAAATATTATTTGCAAAAAAACATGTCTGAATTTCTTTAATCCAATTCTGGGACGAAACGCAGCACGTGTGCTAGTAAAAGGGTTATGTTACGAGTTTTATTTTATGTTTTAAAATAATTTTCTAAATAAAATTCCTCTGTTCATAAAACGGTTGTAGAAGACGAGCGGGAGGTATAGTTATTGCATTCTGCTGCTCTGTTTCAGAAACTGAAAATGCTTAACTATTTTATTTTGTAGCGGAGAATATCTTGGTTACGTAAACTGTAACTTTTCATGCTATACTTATTAGATACTGTTTTATGATTAGTTGTCTTATGTTCTGACTGAAAGTTATAAAAACAGCATTCAGCATTGTTTAAGTACAGGGGGGTCTTGTTATACAGAAATTATATGAAAATTCCTTATTCACCGCAGAAAGCTGTAACTTTGTAACTGGCGCACACTAGGTGACACGCGACAGCGATAGCTCGATAGACTAGACGCTACGACCGTAAATTTTCATATATTATTGTGTTCAAAATTCCCCACACTTGGCGTCAGAGTCGCACACCGACACGTCGTACTTACTGAGTGTGTCGCTGAAGTTGGCGGCGGGCAGCAGGTCGCCGGCCTCCTTCCTCCACACCACGTGGGGCGTGGGCACGCCGTGGGCCGCGCACCGGAGCGACACGTTGGCGCCCTCGCGAGCCACCTGGTCGCTGCTCGTCGGGTAGTCCAGGATGTCTGGAGGCACTGCCGACAATAGACCGTATTGTATTATCCAATGGAAAGTCTAAGGTTATGGAACAATCGTCTTCGCATTGGTGGAGTGTGGGCCTAAAGACAGACGATTTACTCTAATCATTACGCATAAGGTTTTGTTTTCAAAGGGATTTCAAAAACTGATAACCGTTGCTTCGCTTAAAAGCGTTTTTGAATACTTAAATAGCAGGTATCTATATGCAATCTTAGCATGGAACGGTAGTGGTTGGATGAGAAATTAAGGCTTAGGTATGTTCCTGCAGAATCAACCACACCACGCCACGCGACACAATGTATGAGTATGTATGAAGTATTGTTGTATACGATTGTCTTATCATGCATAGTAATGATTGTATTTTATAATCTAATATTATTTTTTACACATAGGTTTATGATATCTCTTTCTGATTACATTTTCGATGTAGGTATCCTTAAAAGTAAGTAGGTATTTAGTAATTATTAGAGCTTTAGTAACTCCCTTATGTATTATTCATATCGGAACATACTATACGCATGGAACACAAGAGTCTAGATTGAACAATCTAAGAGCTATGTGTTATGCAAATGAGTCTCATTAATACAGTCCATATCAAGCATTAATACATATTAATTTCATCTTGAGCCGTCGCCCCGCGCGGTGGCGTGTGCATTGAATTATACACTCTAAGCAAGTCAACATTCAGTTAATTAGTGTATCATAAAGGAATTAATTAACTCTGATAATACTATAATTATTTGCTCAAAGGAAACACAAATTACATTGTTGGTGACTACGGATGTGAGTTGAAGTCTGGTGCTATAGCTACTGCATTGTGGGACGCGCGCGGTGTGGGAAAATCTGGTTGCATGTATTTAGACTGTTAATTGCGTGTAAACGGCGCACATTCGCTATATGGGTGATTGTGGTTATGTATTTGTTTAGAACTACTTGCAAAAGTAAGTGGAAGTAAAGTCCGTGGTCTCAGAAAATCGGTTTAGGTGGTTTTCTAATTAAATTGAACGTAATTCCTTATGCAATCAAATCAGAGAATATATGTATGCCAGGGGCTTCTTATAACCAAATTGTAGATAGAATTTTGTCAGGACAATACAGTGCAAACACTACATTAGTATTGTTAATTGGAAACAGCTTAGATGTGACAGAAAATGACTTAATAAGATGCTATGACGCCCTTTCTACCATGGAAATCAAGAAAACGATAATCTGTGCTTTTCCCTATTCCGCTTCACGGTCTCATAAGCAGAACACTCAGATACATGAGTTAAATATGTTGATATTTAACATGACATTTGGTCATAGGGAACAGATGATGTATTTCGATAAAAACTGATATTTGTGAAAGAGGTACGTATTTAGTACCTACAACGACTGTAAGAGAAAATTAAAAAGTAAACGGAAGCTGACAAAAAGAAATTAACATTAAAATTAAGTTAAATAAAAGCTTCCAAAGAGTCCTTTATCTTTGAATTTTGACTTTGACTAATGGTTTTCGATATAAAGGCGGGTTATTTCTGGAGTTTTTGCTATCGTGGCTCGCTATACAAGTTCCGAGTTGGGGCAGTGAGAGGGCGCTTGAGGGTCCCACCTTGTGATAATGAAACTTTCAGACATCTACGAACTATGTATACGAGTACTATGGGTACATACATATCAACCCATACGAGTCATAAAAATATATATTGTAACAACATATGATAAGATTAATTAAAACTAATTAAATTCTGATACGTGACGTAAGCTTGTAAAAAAAATTATATACTTAAAAGGTAAAAAAACATATCGTTGTAAAACATGTAATTATCAAGTTAATTGGCAATAACGAATTTAATAAATACCAAAAGGTTATTTAAAGGTCAAAATATTGTGCGTGCAATTTCCCTCTTAACTAAGTCCTCCCTGGATTATAATGCGAAAGATAACCTTCGTTTTATCTTCCACGATAAATTATTGTTAATTTTTGTTGACGCCATTAATTCAAGCTTTACTTATCTTAATATCTATTGCGTGTAAATTAGGATAAAATTAATTTGAATATAAATTGAAGGCAAGCGTTGAAATCAACACAAAATAAAATCATTAGAAAATATGAGTACCTAATCGCTACTCTTTTATATTGTAATATTATGTAGGTACTAGAGATTACTCGCTCAGTAGTGACTAACTGGCCAATTATTACACTCCATTCCATAATAAGACGACATAGAAAAACAAAGCAAACATTATTATCTTTACCACGTTCAAAGACTGTTACAATCTCATCTCATTGCCATAGATTGCTGCGTTAATTACTGTCTTCCGAAACCCTCCCTATCCCCAAGCAGCAATCGCATTCGCACAATTAACATAAACGCAAATCAGAGCTGTGAATGAGTACCATCAGCAGCGATCATTACGACTATTCAACTCGGCTGAGCAGCAGTTGAGCGCCCGTCGATAGCGACATTGTCTAAGATATTCGATCATTAGTAGGGTTTAGAATAGGCGCCCTTAAAAATCGAATGCTAAAGGGGAAGGGCATATTAGTCGAAGAACCAATCACCATTGGGTAAACGATGCCTCGAGGGGATACCACGAACAGGCAAACGTAGCGTGGGACCCCGTCCAGACCTCTAACCTCACCATTAGCAGGACGCTATGGTTCACGGCGAAGCGGTGCTTCTTAGCACTAAGGAGTGGATGTAGGAAGGTAGGGGCCGCATCCAGTGGACTGCGACTTTATAGGGTTCGTTGGATGCAGAAAGCGTATGAATCGGATCCATCTTGCTATATAGAACATGGATGCAGAATTCTTAGGATCGCATCCAGTGGACTGCGCATTTAGTGTGATACTTTACAGGGTTTGTTGGATGCATAAAGCTTGAATTGCATCCATTTCGTTAACAATATAGAAAGTGGATGCAGAACGCATTTATAAGATCGCATCCAATGCACTGCAATACATACAGATAGTGATTCGCGACTTACCAACGACATCGAGGTAGGCGGTCTGGCTCTTCATGGGGTCGGTGTTGACCGCATCCAGTGGACTGCGATAGACGGTTAGGACCGCATGCAATGCACCGCTGTATAGTTGGAAATACCTACTTAATACAGTTTGGATGCAGAAATCTTATGAATCGCATCCATCTTACTAAAAAGAACATGGATGTAGGACATATTATATCGCATCCAAAGCTCTTCTATATACAACTGAATTGCATCCGTTTCATAACCTATATAGAAAGTGGACGTAGAACGCATTAGACCGCATCCAATATAGATAGTGATTGGGCACTTACCAACCACATCGAGGTAGGCGGTCTGGCTCTTCATGGGGTCGGTGTTGAGCTGGCACATGTACCAGCCGCGGTCGCTCTGGCGCACGTCGTGCACGTGCAGGAACCACACGCGCCGGTCGCTGTGGTTCACGGCGATCCGGTGGTTCTTGGTGATCACGTGCGTGGCGATCGTCAGGATCGTCTGCGTGTCCACGCGTAGCCACGCCACCTGGAGGTGACACGTGTGAGTTTTTAGTTTAGTTCTAGCAAAAGAGAGTTAAAAACTCTTTGGTTTTTTGTTTTGTGCTATGCATTGGAAATGGATTTTGTTTTAAATACCTATTGTGTGAAACCAATATGTATAATTACGTTTCTTGGTCTTTCATAAACATCTATTTTAACTGATATTGGAGTAACGATTACATTGTGTCTAAAGTAGTGCTATTATTATACCTACCTACATATTTTTTACAACAGAAGTTTATTCGAAAAAATATTTTAATCTACAACTGAGTTCCCAGGTAAGAAATTGTTAAGAATACTAATTGATAAAAACTCTTTTACCAAAAAGATCACGAGAAGCGATGTTATTACGAAAATATTCAAACACCTACTTAAATATCATAGCATATTTGGTGTAGCAAGTAATAGAGTTTAATAACATACTGAAACGACAAGGGAACCGGACGTTTACAGTAAGCGTGTTTCAGTGCACGAATATTTACAAGCGCATCGCGCTCAGTGCATCGTAATGTAGTTTCGTAACACACCAACTCTCTTTTATATTTCGGGAAAGAGTGTTCAATTTACTGTACAAAAAATTAAAGCAAGTATTCTTTTGTGTCACACTGAAGAAGCGATTAAATTACGGATTCACTCGAAGTTCAGTCGACGAAATTGCAATCTTTAAACTGAGATTTGCAAATAATTTCCCTTGAATGTTGTCTTCACTTTTTTGTACGGAAACAGTTTTGCAGAAGCGTGAACTTCAAACAATTTTTCATTTCAAATAAAATGCGAAAGCCTTTCTCATAGAAACGGGTTCGTTCGTTAACTACGGGAAAAGGTTTCGTTCTAAAGAAACAAAGGTTTGTGTAACCCTTAGGTATTAATGCTGTAATCCCGCTATTGATTGCGACGGCACACTTCCCGGAGGCCCAAGAGGCAGAACATTAGGCGTCATCAAACATTTTAGGTATTTTGCCACAGAAATGGAAATTTTGGTCACAAAATTCTGGTCGCAAAAATCGCTTAATCTCCGCCCTTGCGCCACCGGTTGTATAAAGGCTTCTAACAGAAATTATTATGCAAACTAAACATTCTAATTTCGTTTGATGCCGGGGGAATGAATAGACTGTTAATTAATGTCATCAAAATGTTGAGATAAAGGTTAAAGGATAAATTTGTTGTCGATTGTTCTGAAATTGTTGTTATAATATTATTATTGGCGTCCTTGAATCGTGAAAGAGGCCCTTCAGATTTTCTTCAGCTTCGTGTCAAATATTATTTACATTTAGAAATAATTGTCGACAATCGGCCGTCCCTGGAGTATCCGTTTTATATCCGTTACAAATTTATTGCTGTATTATTTATGATGCTCTTCGTATTATAATGGCGTTAAATATTCACGATACAGTAATAAACTTATATAGATACTTATGAAATACATAATAACAGGTAATTTATATGTCGAAAAGGTTTGCTAGTTTATAGTGAGTTGCAAAAGTTATTACTTAGTAAACTGAAACGGGTTGACCAGCTCGTCCTTCTAAACAATCATTATGATGACAATAACTATAATGATCACGTGACTTTCTACTGAGGTTCTATTTCTAGAGTCTAGAAAAAATAAATGTAGTTTCGAATGACGAGCTGAGTCACCGCGTTTCGTCTTACTACCTATTATATACCACTTTTGCAACAGCCTGTGGAATCTTACCCTGTAAGAGCCGAGATCATTGACGACACACGTGAACACTGCTTCCCGTCCCAACGATACTGTCAGGTTGTTTAGGCTGTCCTCAAATCGTGGCACATCTGAAACAAAAGTAAATGCTTATTGAGAAGGAATAACATATCTACTACTTGTGTATGAATACAGTAGGTACTCTTTAAATTAATTATAAAGACATTCTACCACAAAAAACTTTAAACACTGTTTAACTAGTGTTTAAAAGGAAATTTGACAGATTTTGTAGGCTTTTGACAGCGGTAAACATCTGTTAGATAATGTCTAAGTTTTTGTGGTAAGGCCCATTATTTCTAAAGAAATATACAATTTATGTGGGCAGAAAATACGTCACACTTACCTTAAGTTTTAAATAAATAAATAAATATGCAGCCGGGAATCGAACCCGGGACCTTCGGCATAGCAGTCAGGGCCACTAACCACTACGCCATTCGATCGAAAAATAATGTAGTACAAGTTTTGACCTTCATACATATGTAATATTTAATAGTAAATGTAAGATTTTTGGGATATTTCGAATTACTTAGATAGGTTTCAGAAAAAAAAAACCTTTTAAAAAATGTACATTTGTAACCCTACCTACAATATATATTATTAGTATTATTCCTGTTGTAAAACATGCAATAAAATTTAAAAGAACCAATTTCGTAATATATCGTGATACAGCCACTGTTTACAGAATTGCCCCACTGGAGGTCAATCGAGGTCAACTTTCAGTTTGACTGACACCCTTCCTTATTCTATTATTTATTTATTCGGTCGGTACCGATCCAATATGCTATACACGCTTGAATTTACGGGTTTGAAAAATCCATGAGTTTGTTAGTCGATAAATCGATCATTTTGTTGAAAGTGTTGACGACCGAACGGCATAGTGACTCTGACTGTGAGGGTTCATGACAAAATATATAAGGAAAAGTCATGCTTGTGTTGATTTTGACAAAATGTAACTACACACTTCTACACACACTAAACTATTACTTTCTATATTGGAATTCGCGGGAAGTTTGCGGCAAAAAGCTAATAATTTTATTGTTTATCTGTGGCACATAATACATTCTATTCACATTATATTGTTTGATAGGAGAGGGAAATTCGAGAGGACAGCAATACAAAATATTCATAGAGGTACATATTTAAAAATTACTATTCAATTTGGCTTCACTTACATATAACCGTATATTTTTAATTAAGTTTAACTGTAAAATAATCAGTGGTCCTGTCAGAAACAGTCGAATTGGTTTCACCAAAATATACCTTTACTAAGTACCGAGTTATAAAATATTTGCTACACAGTTAATAAACTTTAATAGTTACTTTGGTTTTAAATTATCTTATGCTGATCATGGTTTAGCTCTCAAGTAGCAATTTCGATTCAATATTATTATTTTTCACAATAAGTACTTTCAATCTATGTACTTATCAGTGTAGAATAACGTAAAAAAAGTTTGGTCGAGTAGGAGCCTATTTAGAACTACCCATCTCTCGGTAAGCAATTTATTAAATCAGAATAGAATATGATTTAAACATAAACCTAGGAAAAAATCATGTTCATGAAAAATCAGATCTCTTGTAGAGCAAAGTTCGTAGCTCGTAGCCCGTAGCTCGTAGCGCGTAGCAACCTTAGCTCCAATTTCTTCATAGTCGGTTATCTAACCGACCAGAGAATAGTTCATCAATTATACGTCATCTCCATATAAAATTATTGACAGATTTGTGAAAATATAAGCAATAATCCCCACTATGGAGAAATCGGCACATACCCCGCTATTAATCTCGTAGGCGTGCAAACCGTGGGCTCAACTGGTGAGTGGGCATGAAAAGAGTTTGTGGTATTTTAAGTTCACGTTCATATATGACGAATGACAAAATATACTGCGTATCTGAAACAAGATACCCCCAAAAGATCTCGTCAAGCCACCTAACAATAACAACACACACTTGTAATTAGCGGCTAATGTGTATTTATTTTCACGGAGCGAATACGTTGTTTCGTTTGTACAGAGCTACCTCACGTATCTTATTGAGACTTGACACGGGCGGCTCGCAATATTCCGCCAAACGGCCCCCGGAGCCCTATATCGTTTTATTATGTGTTCTTTCGAAACACACAGCGTTGAGTGAAGAAGCAATTATTTGATTTCTTAGTATAAATAGGAAAAAATGGGTTTTTACATACCAATCTGCTGTATTTTCCTCTCTTTCACTTTAGCCAGTGGACAGTGCAGTCTAGAATCTGGATTCTACTCTGTGACGCGCTGTCAAATTTCTGACATAGCTCTTTGATTTCTTGAATCAAACGCGTTTATATATTTTTGAAAATGGATTTTTTACTAATAATCCATGATAATATTCGTGTTTATGGAATAAAACAATCAATAAAAGTGTTAATTCACTTAATGTATAAAAAACTCTGTATGAGACATCGTACTTTTCGTCAATGTACAAAAAATAGTTTCGCGCCGCTACCGACGCCCCGCCCGCGGGCCGGTATTAATATTTTTTTCAGAAAACCGAGAAGATCACAAGATTACATGAAGATATTATGATAAATCTCTGTGATAGTGTGAAATATGCTCTCCAGCAAATTGGATTCATACCTACCTTCGAAGTCTGAACTGAGTAAGTCAGAAAACTATTTCACGCATGATGCAAAACTATTTCATGCATGATCTTTCGGTACAAAAACATTGCAATTTACAAATGATATTTTATCTTTGTGCTTATACCTTTAAACCAGAAACCAGCTCTGTTCAATGGTGTTTCTTTATTCAAATAGTATTTACGTTGTTATATATTAGGAAGCCTCCCAGATGGGCTACAGATGCTTGTTAGACCTTTGGTTGTTGGGTTTATAACCTTTACACTGCTTACTTTGAATTTAAATGTTTCAATTGTAAACATGGTATTGATACTTGGTTTCAAAAGTTTGAAAATATTTTCACATCTGGTATTAATTAGTTAACATGTACCTACCTATCTACATAATATACCAACCTTTTGATTGCTGCATGCATAGATGTGTTGTCGCAAAATATTTGTAATTTGTTGATTACATTATTTATTTACCAAGTGTTTATGAAGGGTGACACAATGAAAATAAGTCACTATTTATGCCCTTATGTGGGTCACCTCTGACTACCCCTTCGGGGATTTGCAGTCGTGTGTATATTATACAGAGAACTTTACACTTATATTAGCAGTTTCACTATTGAGACTGTCATCTTAAAATAAATTAAATATGACATGCAGTGCTGTGGTTGACAATATTGACTTGCAACCAATGGCTTAAGCCAGTAGCATAGTTTGACCTAGCGGATGGGTTGATGAGATTATAATTTATAAAATCTCTTGGCTAATATTTATCCCTATATTTACAACTTTTGTTGTCTTATAGGTTTTTTACCATAATACCTTCTTACAACTTATATGTATACATGTTGTTTTATGCTCACATAGCATTTAAAACTGGCTCGGGGCCCCTATTTACCATATTGACTTAGTTATTAACCATAATAACTTCTTACAACATGTATGTATACATATAAATATGTTGTTTTTTGCTCACCCACAGGATTTAAACTGGCTCGTGGCCTTTTTATTCCTATTTACCTATTACCTAGGTATACATATTATGTCCTTTTACATGCGGGTGTAATGGACAGAGCAACAAAATACATTGCCAGTCTAAATGCTGATAGGCACTGGCTATGATGAACTCATGGATCATCTCATAATGTATTTTAACTTTGCATAATTTCATTAAACTTTCGGAAAGTTAAATGTAGCAGTTACTAACTGCAATATTATTGATGACACACACATTGGTGGTGTCGGACCCATCTTCAAGTACCTAATTATTGGGGATTTTATGCAAAGTTTATGAAGGTTTGAACTTATAAGTTCATTGTAATACATTGACCAGTCGAAATGCTGTTTATGGCACTGGTGAAGTAAAATGTATTATATTATATTTGCATAATTGCTGGAACCTTCCTCGCGGAGAGGTAAAATCTTATATGGTATCTGCAATTATTCACACACATTGTTCATGGGATACCTATATATGCGAAGTTTATGATGGTTCACAACCGCTTTATATAGCATTTAACCAGTCGAAAAGCCATGGGCTCTGGTAAACTAAAATGCATTGCCACCAAGTTTTTGCAATTATATATGCAAATATTATGATGTTTAACAACCATTTGTATAGCTTTTAACCAGTCGAAAAGCCATAGGCTCTGGTGAACTTAACTGTACTTATTTTATTATTACATAAAGATAATTAACTGTTTACTTTCTATCTGTAATATTTTTTCATGATTATAACTTTTTCAAAGTTGTTCATGTCATACCCTTGACTTTGTAGCTATTTGGGGTTTTTAAGCAAGAATTTATGGGAGTTTCAATACTTAATACTCAATCAATGATTGCATCCATAAGTCTTACAGTTTAAAACTGATAATAGGCATAATCCACTCATAAAAAGGTGAATTGCCAATTTTTTCTCCTGTTTACCAAAGCAGCTGCCCGCCAGAACAAAGCACAGTCCAAACAGGTTGGGAGATCCTCCCTTTCCAGTGGGGATAGCATGGGACCACCATCACATCCCTATTTATTTTTACAAATAACACCACTTAACGGTTTCTGGCTAAACCCATAATGACAAGATTGTTGCCGCGGAGGCCATGTGCTATTGGGACATATGATTATTGATATGCAGTGGCCAAACATAATGAAAGCTGATAAAGCAGCTTTCTAGGCCCAAGCCCTACCTTCATTGGAAGGAGACCCGTTCCCCAGCAGTAGGGACGTGATGGGTTGATGTTGAAGCGTCTGCGCCTTGGCAGCTAGAGTTACACATTTTCAATCTAATATATTGTGTTGTAACTTGCTTACTTTTTCAGGGATCTTTTCTTGAAAGACATAACCTGAGATCTCATATCTTCTATCTTAAAGGTGAGCTCTTATATTGTGCCTATACTTAATATTGCATACAATACATATTTTTTCTGAATTTAATTTGGTCTTAATAGCTAACACAGGCTTGCCATAAGGAAGAGCTCAGTGATTACAACAGTAAAGTTGACTTCAGAATGAATGTTTATTCAGTAGACATTGGCATTAATATCACCTATACAAGGTGTATGCCACAGCACATATTTTACCACTATGTTGGCTGATATTGTTTGAGCCCGGATTTGAGTACTCCTGACCTAGTGTACCCACATGGCAGGTGGTTGTCAAATGATTTTGCCCAGGTAGCTTTCTAATACCCACATTGCACAAGTTTGTAGTCTCTGGAGAGTACAAACATGAGATAGCTACAAGTCTAAGTGCCTATTATTGTCCTGGACTTTTGTTCACCAAGTGGTGTTAATATTTGGCCTTTATGAGCCTTTCTAAGGATCTATCTGGTAAGGTGCCTATATTATATTGATTTTTATATGTATACCATATACCTACATCATGTGGAGCCTATGACTGATGGCTGTGAAAATACCTATCCAATTATCCATATTGGTTAGGCTATTGAATAGTCCCTATAAAGTGTTTACTTGCATTTATGGTGGATTATATTACAGTAGTAAATTGTTTATCAAGTATAGATAGAGATCATGTGCGGTTCTGAAACTTTATATTTCAACCTGAGAGAAGGGTGTAAGCCTAATAGCTGTACAAAAGCTGTTTCTATTCTAACTGGCCCTTTACTTAAGTAGGTTGCTACCTACATGCAGGCTTGACTTTTTAAAGACTGTTGGTCCTGTAAAATCTTGGTAAAATTAGTCATGTTTGATTGAAATTGGTAGTTACATCTATAAATTTTTTCGTGTACCTAGAGACTAGTCATCACCCATGTATATCTCAAAAGGAAAATTATGATAGTGTACACATAGACAGCTGTCATGTAATCCTATTGCAGTAGGCTATTCAACTACCTAGCAAGGGTGGTGCAGTGACATAAGTCTAATACAATCCATATTTCTGTGCTTTATAAAGATCAATTTTACTTCAACTAAAAAGGAATACTACCTAATAATATGTTTGACTACCTAATATGTACAAATTACCTATGGTTATGTATTACCTAGAGGGCCTATGTAATACAAATTGATAGGTACTTATATAAAGACAATGATGTAAAATTTTATATTTTCTATTGTCTGTTTCTATGCTATTAGGTATTCCTCACACCTGGATTGGTCCTTTACTAGTTCTAACTTTAATCTGATAAGAAATTGGCTTATTTATGTTATACTTACTTAAATTAATAATGGTATGATTTATGATCCCATTAGCAACATACTTACAGATCATAAGTGTAGGTAAGTATGTGACATGTTGTGTATCACACTAGGTATGTAGTGGATACACACCTATTGATCATTAACTAGAGTACCTATGTACTTATAAATTTTGTTTTTAATTAATTTTCTTTCTTTTAGGTGCAAGTACCTTTATGATGAAGGTACATTTTAAGTATGTTTCCTTTACAACTATGATGTTGTCTAACAGGAATCTTTATTATATTTTAGGTATATTTTACCTAAAAAGGAGATCACATAGCGTTTAGATTTTCTAATCTCTTTCACCAGCAGATAACAAACAAGTCTTCACTCAACGCTGTGTGTTTCGAAAGAACACATAATAGACCTGTTTTGCATTACAACAAAACAGATATTATGTGTATGAAGAAACACACAGCGTTGCAGCAACGGCTTGCAGGTGAGTTTTGAAGACTACTATGTCAGAAATTTGACAGCGCGTCACAGAGTAGAATCCAGATTCTAGACTGCACTGTCCACTGGCTAAAGTGAAAGAGAGGAAAATACAGCAGATTGGTATGTAAAAACCCATTTTTTCCTATTTATACTAAGAAATCAAATAATTGCTTCTTCACTCAACGCTGTGTGTTTCTTCATACACATAATATCTGTTTTGTTGTAATGCAAAACAGGTCTATTTGCACGGGAGAGCCGTATAATGAACACTTTTTCTCTGAATTCCGACGAGTCAATACACTAAAGTTGCAATAAGAGCAATGTCGCTCTCTGTCCACTGATAATAGTGCTGTCTAAACAGTAGATAAATTAAAGTATAAAATACTTTCTATTAAATTTTTTTGTCGAGCAACTAGTTAGTTAATGAAATGATGAATTTACATCGGTGATATAATGTAAACCCTCACTTGGTCTCACAATGTATCGATATTTGTGTGATAAAAGTTATGCTAACTCTACAATTATATTTTAGGCAGACATATTTATTTATAGCAGCACAGATAGCACAACACTGGCAGAATTTGTTGGCAAACCCGACATATTTCCAACAAAATAGACTTGAATTGTTATTCAGGCATCATGGAATATTAAACTTCTGAACGTTATTTTATTAACATGCAACTTATACGACTATACGTGAGCCGAAATTAATACCGAAAAGCGCATCTGTATCCTCACGGAAATAAAAGACGTGGGTATAAATATTTTTAAAGGTATATAAAAAGCTGTATTATGGCCATGGCCATCTCCGAACCGCATAGTTATCCGCTACCGATCTGCTATCGCCTGCGGTAGCGATATACTTCTGCCCCACTGTTGCCATTATAGTAGGCCCTTAGTATAGTATATTGACATAGTACTTCTAATTCCCTAAAATTATCATACAATGATCCAGGGGCTGCGTTAGCTTAACGAAATATAAAGTTTCTAAGAGCTATCGTGCAATTGGTACGTTTAATGCAATGCGATAAAGTCTTGTTTTGAAAATCAGCTCAACGAAATACCTTTTTTCAAAATTGGTAAATCACAAGTTGTTCATAGTTTTAACAAGTGTGGATTTTAATTCGTATCAATCAATATCAATATCCATCCCATAAAACAAAAATATGGAGCACCCCAAAAAACACCAGAAAGATACACAAACAAGTGCGACACAACTTTATAGTACATCTTCAAGATATAAAAATTAACAACATCAGATAAAATGTTATATAAATGTTTTCATTGGCCCTCGTTGTATTCTCTGGGGCATTTTTGTCATAAGATGAGCTTATCTTTTAAGAAAGTTTTAAAATACTTACCATTGATACCGCCCCGGCCTTGTCACTAACTTATCTTGACTAAAAGCTATTTATTATGATAAGCAACTTGATCCAAGAATTATGCTAAGTATATTTTTTATTAGTAATCCATAAGTAGGTACGTACTATTTGAAATTAATTTGTACATTTATGAAAATTAATAAATACTAAATAAACTTTGAATCACGTTACTAGTATTCAAATGTAGCAAATAATCAGCATCACGGTAAAGAACAAGTATTTATTTTAAATACCTACGCTACGGTATAACTTGAATAACAAGTCGATGAAACGAAAGCACCAAAATGATTTCACATTCAGTTCAGTTATAGCATCCGACACCAAATATGGCATTTATTGCCCAAGGAATAAGGATAGACGTGAGTATTTATACACCAACAGCAAACCAAGGACACAGAATTGTTGACAATAATATAGCCGAAATAATAAAAGGCTTCGACATTATGTCGCATCAAAGAAAGAAAAGGTTTTCCGAAGAGATGTAACCTACCGTCTAATAATCAGTTGTGACAGAGCTTGTTCACTCATTTTTGTTCTCGGAAATGTTACCTATATTTTATTTGAAAAACAAAGGTACAAAAACAATGCTCACGTAGGTAAATTTTTGGTCTTCAAATATTACATACTTTTCACTTTACTAAATGATTTTTAACAGCATGGGCTCTATTTTCCACTACTTAGAGGGCATCAGAAATCAACAGGATCAAAATATCCGAACGCCAGATTATGCTTTTCCCTTTATCCCACTAATCGGAGCAGGGGAGAATCGTATATTTCATATAAAATACTTCAAAAGTTACATTAAATGAATATGGTAAAAGGCTCAAAATGGAAATATTGTGAGCCAAAAATGGTGGGACCGCTGCCGTGCCACAGGCTGTGGTTGCGCTCGCTTAATGAACACGTAACATTCTGCTTAAATTCCGCTTTTAGAGAACTTACTCAGTACTTAGATATTTAACTAATCTTCTTATTTAATGTGGAAACGAATATATAATCTTTTTATGTAATATTCTCTATTATTATAGACACTAACATAGACACCTAAAATATGACTAAGTACGTTCCCACATCAAAATATTTCGGTTGATGTAGATAAAAAATGCTAGAAATATAATTTAACCCAATGCGAAAAAACTGTTCTAAAGCATTTTTATCATGTTAAAGTGCAAGTCAACATTTCTGGACGCCGGTAAAGTTTCGATAAGGCTAAATTAAGAGCGAGTTAGGTTAATTTATCTCAACTGGCAACTCCGGACGATAAGGTTGGCAACATGGCAACTTTACCGCAAGACTGTGATTTAGGGTGACAGAATATTATTATTTTGAAGGAATTACTCAGATATTTACAACCGTTTTTGTTTGTTGGAGTTACGTTTACGAAATCCTGAAGTAAGTTTTAAGTTGCTATTATTGGTCTTTATCATTTGTTTACATTTTTTCTATATTATATTTCATATATGTGATTAGTACCGATTACCAAGTAGGCAATGTTATTTTTATTAACTTATACAATGTTTTTAAGTTTCACTGAAAAGTGATATCTTTTTTCAAATTCGAAGAATTCTTTGAACTCATTTATAGGATATATATGAATAATACATAAAGAGAAATAAGAACGGATTATGAAAATACATCATCTCATGATGTACCAACCGTGTGGTCACCCTATTTTTAGGAAACTTCCAGTAGGAAGTTTTTGAACGACGTTGTCGATCGTTCACAGATTAGTAGGCGATTTATTAACTCAAGAGCCACGAACTCAAGACTCATCTTGTTGGCTACCATATTGGCTACGCAACTACGACGAAATCTACTACAATCGTCCTGTCACGTTTGAATAACTTTTTATAATGTCCACAGTCTACTGGTCTATCCATCTTGGCCTATACTTAAGTGTCTTAGTTCTTGCCCCACAGGAAAAAAACAATTCTAGAAAATAAAGTTCTGCAGGCAAAACGCATTCTAACTGAAAAATTGTATTGTCTGTAACATTAGGTACTAAAATTATGTAAAAACCAAAACTAACTATAGGTACTGAAAGCTTTCGCTTGTGAGTGGGCCTTCTAAGTACAATATGCCCTCTGATAAATTGCGGAGTTGAGTTAGGTAAAGTCAATATATGTATATATTTATATGGCCTTAAATAGGTAAGTATTGGTGATGTTAATATATATTTTCATATGGCCTTAAATAGGTAGGTATTCCTGAAGAAATATAAAAGTTAGGAATTCTAATGTTTCATTCAACGATATTTTTTGTAACAAATAAATTCTATTATATTATGTTTATTATAACTAACCCCCATTCCTTTTGATCTATATATTTTTTAGGTGCCTATTAACTGCAATACTATTACCCTGTTAACATATTTATGTGAAATAAAATTCAAAGAAATTTTTGCCACTTTCATATCGAATTATAATAACAAATTGGCTTAGCAGGTGTTCAAATATCAAGTAAAATTGCTGAGTTAAAATACGGATCTGTAGAGTAGATATATATATAGGCTCCGCCTACCTAGAGTGGTTAAGGAAAAGATGAAATTTAATACTCTTTCATTTTGGTAAGATTACTTTTTAGCGGCCCATGAGATTAAAATATGATTTTTATTTTCATGTCGAATCACGAGGTGTGTACACACCATGAATTAATAATATTTTAATAATTGATAAATATATTATAAATACTTAATTTATAGATACAGTATACAATATCCTCTGTAGGGATGGCAATGCTACTTTTATCCTTTTTCGACTGTGTATCTTTAAACTAGATAAAAGTTCCAGTGACGGAACGTCAATGGCAGCTTGAACTTATCAATTGCTCGAGAGAACATAATTTAATGTTTGTAGTTGACTTTTGGTAGTTTGTAGGTAAGTATTGTAATAATTACGCAGTATCTTTACAATAACTCTACATAAGTAATCCTTGGCTATAATAGAACCTGGCCTTCCTACCTAAACAATACAACAGTTATGTCAAAATGTAATCTCGCAGACTCCCGCCCAAATAACGTTTAATTCCTTTACGACAGTCATAGTTCATGTTTATTAAATCACTGATTCTAACGTGCTTTGATTCCGTTCCACAAAGCACGCAATCTTCGACTGTGTGCTCGGAATAATAGGGGAGAATCTCGCTTAATGCTATTAACAATGGTTCCACATTGTAAGTGACTTAACAGAGCAATGTACCGCCGCGATAGTCGAGTTATTATGGCTCCGTTTGCCTTCTCATTTCAAGCTCACATGACTCGCGAAATTATAATTTCTTACTTTACATGACATGCTTCCTTCCGCACATCAAACAAGCTCGTGACGTCATATATTCATGACTCACTTTGAGAAAGACAGAATTTGCAAGGAATTTGTTTTTCCATAAATTAAAATGTCTATCTTGTTTTAGGAATGTCCCGTTCGTGATCTTTGTGGTTTTATAATAGCGCGGTGTCGATGTTCGGTTGGTCAAAGAATGAGGCTTTCTACTTTTTACTCTTATCAATACATTAAGTCTGAGAGTAATACAGATACAGAAAATCAGAACAATATTACAATCTAAGCTGCAAATAGGTACGGTCGAATAGGAAAGCCACTTCCATTCAATGGTCGCCTATTTACCCATTTCTCCTCCATTACCTACAGCTAATCCCCGATTATTACCTAAATGTCATTTATATCGGTTATCCCACTTACGTATTTGGTATCGGAATCACCGTAGAGTTTCTCGGACGTTTAGGTACCTCTAGATAATATTTCCACCCACACACATATAAAAACTGATTTAAGGAATTAGGAGACGTACTGAAAGCTTAGTATTTTCTCCATTAAAAGGACTTATGTACTTACCTGTATATTTTACATCAACACTATTTTTATCCGTAACTCTCACAAAAGTATTAAGTAGGCACTTTTGTAGCTAGTCCGAACATTACGAAGAAAAAGCAATGTTAAACCATAATACCTTTTGGCAAAGTTTCATTAATCGTCATTGTATGTGTGCGGGTGGAGCGAGTGGCCTAAGCCGACTTACTGAGGCTACACTCACAACAATAACAACAGCGCTTCCCCATTCCCATGACTTACCCCACTTCACGGTTACCCTAAGAAATTAAGATTCCCGATTTCCTCTCAAAAAGCGGGGAAATTTTGTTGGAAAACATAATTATTACTGAGGCTTGTTAGTCCAAAGTTGTTAAACGCGGCGTAAACCTTTAATTAGCTACATGCGGCGCGGGAGCGGGCGTGAGGCGATGCCTGCGCTGAGAAACATATTATGTGTTTAATACCGGGTATTTAACTTCGAAAATAATGTGTTTATGTAACATAATGCGACAAAGGTAATTCCTGCCGTTTGTAAGAATCTCAAACATCATTAAGAAGATACATGGGTTTCGTACGTCTTACAATCATTTGTCTTTCACGTTAGCAACAAGGTAACGGTCGGTACCAGATTTTATAAATACCGCTCTCATTTATAAACGTCTGCGCTTGGATCGGCGACATTTTATTTGCAAGCTCCATGACCTTTTATCAATTTTGCAGCAAATTTTTACCATGTTAAACATAAGTATTGCCAGTATGAGAAACGTTAGGTTTTAAAACTAAGATCTTTTAAAGTAATTTTAACATTACTTTGGGTTATTTTATTAGGCCTCTATGTTTTTGGGAGAAAATGTATCATCATTCGGCTAACGGGACGGGAACAGGGATTCTTAAACCACCAATGACTGTGTGGTCCGATTGCTTATGTACTACATACTATTGATCGCACAATACCAACAGATTTTTTCATGTTTGTTCGATTAATTGAACTACCTAGAATTCAAAATCCGCGTGGGCCCATCGATTAAAAAGTAAACTTGTTTCCTTTTGATCCGATTGCGGCAGGTTTATTTGGCTACTTTTGTATAAAGTACTAGGAAAAAAGTATGAAATGGTTAGTTGGTATAGAAAAGAGCTTCTCACGCAGAAAGTTAAGAGTTATTTCTCTTTTCATTGGGATTCGGTTCGTTTTTGCATGAAAATGTGTAATTTTTTTAATACCAAAAGTGTTTTTTTCTACAAGTTTTTGACAGTATTGTTTCAGCCTGCCGAAAGAGCTGAAAAAGGAATCAGGGGCGTCCCACGTGCAGATTCATAATCTCCACTGAAAAAACGTGTCCCCAAGGCTATTGGTGGAGCTAGGTACACACACGCACACGCACGCACGCACGTGAACAAATAGTCGCTGATTGCCACTTACTTTATTAAGCAGATACGGTTTTATCAGTGGCAAAAAATCTGAAATGCAATTTTCCATTTTAACTGAGTGCCTGACCTACATGCGGAATCAATTTTATGTTTCATTGTCTTTTTAATTCACGTTTGAAACTCAGCTGCCTTCGGATGTATACAGAGTGCTGTAGATGTTTTTATAACCCTCCTTTGTAACGTTGCGGTTGTCGGGTAAATGTAGCGTTTTGTAGTTTGCATGCATTTATCATTTTAGATTGAAATGTATTCGAAAATTGCATTTTTATTTATGGTCGGCATGAGTCGGTATGACGGATAGTGAAAGTGATAGCTGCATTTGAAGATGGCTTAAAATAGTTAAGAATGTGGCCTGCTATCTAAGTTGCCTCTTGAGAATGCAATAAGATTGATCGACTCGGATGAAACAAGGAAAACGAACCTTGAGTGGACACTTACTTTTTAGTTTTTAACTAATCCCTATTATTGCTATGTGCAGAAAATACCATCCTCTGATTTTGTCATGATTTCTATGTTAGTTATATGTTTCATGAAAATTGTCATTAAATAAATATTCAGTTTTTTTTAATTGTGTTACCAAAACCGGACATAAGATCCCGTAACAAAACTAATACCCCTTTTTTTTACCAGCAAACAGTACTTTGTTTCTCATATTATTCGTATGAGAAACTTTAAATTAGAAAAATCATTAAAATTACTGAACCACACATTTCATACTTTTATACTTACAACTAGGGTTATTTATTTTTCATTTTAGACTGACTACTTTATATTTAGACATAAGAAATAAATAAAACTTAATAAAAAAATATATCTATAAGGCACCAATAGAAAGTTTCAGTCAAACCTAATAAAAACAAAACTTTTAATTATAAACCGTTAGCATGCAAGCGTCGAGCTTTAAAAACGTATTCACCAGCGAATCAATCATATCGCATGCTAATAAACATTTTGGTTTTGACAATAGTCAAAGCAAACTCATTGAACAGCGAAATAAATAAAAGGGTACAAAATCCAAATTTAAACGTCCTCGTGCAACTGAAATATTTAATTTATCACCGAACAAAGGATCTAAATTAACAAAACTTGGCAAACAATATCCCGAACTCAATCAGAGCAAACGAGCTAAACAAAAGAATTCACTAACTTCATAAATAATTCATACAATAACAAAGAACTACTCCAATGACTCCTCGACAGAGACTAATCGACGTGAACTCACCCACGGAATCCTTAAAGCAAATCACAACATGGAAGACAAGTCCGAAATGTATACAGAACAAGAACTTTCCTAGCAACATTATTCACAAGCGCATCTCAAACTTCGGTTGAAAACTTCACATTTTTTTCGGTGCGTATTTCGTAGCGAGTGCGGCGTAGCGGCGTAGCGTCGTAGCGCTACGAGCGGCCGGCTACAGCTCAGCGGCGCAACTAAATGGCAGGCTCTAGCGGAGGCAACCTGTGCTGGAGCCGCCTCCACCCGCCGCTGCACATGCGCCCCCACCGTTCACCGCAACTTGTCCTGCTGATGTCCTATCAGGACCAATGACATTCGTCTTCTTTGCTGTCGAAATTAAAACCATTTTTCTTTACCGCTAAATGGAGATTCTATTTTGCAGGAGACAAATTAGGTTAAATGCTGGTTCTGTGATAGAATTAACTTTGTCCCGCGGTCCGTAAGACAGCAAAAAAGTTTTGATTATATAAATCTATCTATTTCTGATTTATTTTAATTATGCAATCAAATATTTTTGTTTTTTGTTTGTATCGGTAAAGTTATCAATTAATTTCATGTGTGTTCAAGTAAATATAATATGAATTATGTGGCTAAGTATATTAATTTTTATCAATAATAATTATAAAAAATCTTTTAATAATTAGTAAAATAGTACTTCGATAACGAAATTCAATGTCAATGTTATAATAAAAACCTCGAGTTTTTGTCAGAATCACTGGCAGAGCCGTATGAAAGTATCATAATTTAATTTCATTGCTCGAAATGGTGTCCACTTATATCGAAATTACGCTACTTATATAATAAATCAATTCATTAGCTAATAATACATTCAGGCACAACACCCGCTTCAGGCTCGTTTATTCGTCCTTTCAAACCACACTCAATTTAATTTTCATAATGATAGAATGGTGCACTCACGGGCAATGAAAAAGTTCCACTTACAAAATTTCGACACCCCACATTTGTTTAACATTTAGGATTTGATCAAAATATTTACCTTTTAGCGTAGCTTATTTGTCAAATCTGACGTAACTTGTATAGATCTGACAGACTTTGACAGGCAAGCAACGCTGCTTATGGATTGTTAATTGATAATTTGCCAGTGGTGGTACGGAAGCTGGTTTCTTTCTTGGATGCCTGCGCACGGCATTTAGTCAGCAACAACTGATGACAAACTTGCGGAATACAGCCGTTAAACTGTGGCGTTAGATTTCCGAATCTGTTATTGTTTATCAATAGTTAGTTCGTAACTATTGCTCTTGGCTTGTGTCTTCGCAGCTGACGCGTATTGGAAGAATGGCATTAGCAAATCTATTATAATACTTATTAACTATACAAATATAACCGGAAAATAACAGTCCTACTGTATTTCATTATGCAGCCGAAAAATCATACAAATCTGGGAACCGTCTAAGGTAGTCTAGATCATAGACTAGAATATTATAACGTCTAGATATTCGTGGTCTCTACGTTTACCCCAACGGTCATCGGCTCTTCGGCATCTACCTATTGCTGGACCACTGCCACTTCAGGTTGCAGATTAGAGATATGGCATGCCAGTTACATGTAAATATAAGTAAGTAGATATGAAATAAACTATTTAATTCAAAGAAATTCGAAAAAAAAATAAGGAGCGTGTACTTGGCATCTTGACAACTAAGTTTTACATTAAAAAATAATTAAATAATACGAACTAAAACTCTAGTAAAATGCACAGATATTGTTTTTACTCATGGATTTTCATCGCCAAATAAACGGCACACTCAACCGACTTAAAAAGAACTTTTCAAGTTTTAATTTAAAATTCATATCTAGATTGGAAATGTAAAAGAGCCACGGGACAGGAGTGAAACCGGTCGCCGGGAGTTGAAATAAAATGAGTGGCTATTGCACTGAAATAATCTGGTTTTATTTAGGGCTATTAAGTATACTTGACAAACTTATGCGCCCGCATTGATGGTTTATCTGTGTATTTTTGTATTTACGAATAAAATCTGTAGGTATACTTTTTGATTGCACTTTGCAGAATTTTGTTCGCCCTAAATCAAAGAGTGATTTTGTTAACAAATATACAACAACTTCAAGGTTCAACTGATATTTAACTTTCAAGTTTATCTTCAACGTAGTCGAGTAGGTAATACGTTGTTACCTAAGTTTGACTAAATTTAATCGCATCACATTAGCGATATGAATTCTTATCGCATTTGAAAACATTCTAATTTCAAACCGAGTAATACACAAAAAGTCTTCGCATGCATTTTCTTTTTATTAGTAGTCATGATGTGAAAAACAGTAAAAAGCTTTCCGCGACTCTCTTATGTGCCAGTATTTTATTTCCACTTTCAATGTTGCATTCTTTCAGAGGCACTTTTTTCGAATATTACGCACGGAAAGAGGCAGCGCATAGTGTTTACTCAACGCTTGCCGCGCACTTCATATCCAATGTAGTTTTCCGTTTTAAAATTCAAAGCGGCAGCTTATGAACTCGGTTAGACTCGCAATGTTTAAGCGCAGTATAGAACTCGTTTTCTAAATGAATCTAGCTCTTTGATGTGGGCTTTTATTGAAAAAGAGATTGTGATTGTCGGTTTTAGTTTTTTATGACGTACTCGGAAATCAGCCAACCTATAAATTAACTAGCTATATACTCTGTTTGTAGTACTTGAGCATTGTCTTTAGTCCGTGTTGAAAATATTACAACGCCAACACAATTTGATCCGAATAAATGTAGTTAAGTGCTTATAACTCTGCTACTTACTAATAAACTTGTGTGTACTATTATACAGAGGACGGCCTTGTAACTAAGGTAGATACTAACATCGGCTTCTTACGACTGCCTCTGTAATTCGTCTCAACATTTTAGGATAAACCCCAAAATAACTTCTAATAAATCACGCAAATGTGGAGCCAAAACTCATAAAGAAAATCGATGTGTCGTGATTTGACATATTATTTGATATCATCAATCAACATACAAATTGTATATTATTTTTGAGCGCTGAGGTGAACACCTCCCCCGAGTGCGTATACTTTTATACGAAGGCTGTTTATCTTTATTACGGAAAGGCACCACGGGGTACATTAAAAATGTTTATCCATGTATAAACGTACTGAATTTTACATTCAAATGAAATTTGTTAAAAAGGTAAGTTAATGGATCCGGAAGCTCTTAGGTGAAAGTCTGAATTAAGTCGTGCTTTTGTTCAAAAGTTACGTTTCATGGGCCCCTAGTTACGTATTAAAAATGGCCGGTTTAATTTACATGTTAAATTAATTAGGCTGTGAGGGTCATCTGTAAATGTTTTGCTCAGATTTTCATATATTATTTAGAGACGCTTTCAGACGGATAAAGCCTTCGCGCATTCGGGAGTAGTTGTTAAAAACTGAAACAAGAATTGATTTTTTAAATGTCACGGATTGTTTTGTTATGCTGTATTTTTTGTATCATTGGCTGAATAATAAAATCTATTGTTATTTACTAGTTTTTCCGCGAGTTTCGTATTACCTCGTATTTCGAACATGAATATTTTCTAATAAAACTGTAGTGAATAAAACAGAATTGTTATCGTGATCTATAATGCAAAAATATGATTGTACTTAATCCTTTGGATTTGCGAAAAAATACCCATTTGCTTCTATAATATTTATAGAATAAGCTGTGTTTGTATATTTTTTGTGTTATTTACTAATTAGCTATGTCCTAAAAACACACAAAAGTAACGCATACCCAGAGTTGTCTTGGAATAACCTTATTTCTTAACTTTTCCACTAGTTCATCCCTTAGTAAAAGAGATGAATGCAATAAACTTTGTACTTACGTACTGATCAGCGTTTAGCTCGGTCACTGATTAAAGTCCCCCCTGTAAAGACTAGCCGAGGTGGTAATGGTTATCCCACGTAGACCCACTATCTCGGCCCGAAGTGTACGGACCACGGACATGTCTCAAGTTTATCTGAGCATGCTCTCAGCAAGCCGCCATTACTAAGAACATTCTGGATTAAAACCTAAAAGAAGTTAAAATCCTACGGCTAAGTGTGTAGCTACTGAATAGGCTGAAAGTGTCTGAATTTCTTGACTGAAAAAGCTGGCGTATACAAAAGGAGACTTATACCTAACAGTGGGCAATAGAGGCCCGATAATAATGATGAAAATTATATTAGAGTACTTTGAATTTTAAAACTCAACCTGTAAAATGCAAGTCAAAGCAATATTGTAGTTAGTGTCGGCATTTCTTCAAAGCAAACATGGATCATTAGTCTAATCGTTATATTGTTTGCTGAATGCCTGAACTGGGTCACAGCTGTTTGCGCTGCCCGGTCCCGTAGTGCCCCTAGCTAGACATGGAAATGACTTTATTACTTGCGTTCTTCACTCTACATTATATTTCACTATTTTATGTGTACTTCTACACCGCAGTCTAGTTTCTTATTTATGTTTATAAATCTGTATGTATGTATCTGTCTCAGTATTCGTGTATTTTGGTAGCTGCTAGCTGTCCGACACCCGTATCTCTACTCTGCCTTGATTGGCGTTGTACGGGCGTATGTACGTAACTGCCTCTGTGGTCTAGTGGTAGAAGCTTCGCTTCATGACCAGGAGGTCCCGGGTTCGATTCCCGGGTGGGACCATCAATTTGTGTTTCTAAATTGTGGTTCTAAGTTTGGTTAGGACATAGAAGGCTGATCACCTGATGTCCGAAACAGTGAAACGATCCATGCTGTCGGATGGGCATGTAAAGCAGTCGGTCCTGCGCCTAGCTCTCTCCAGTCGTGTCGGTCAATCCGTCCCATTGGGCTATGAGAGTGATGGAACAGAGAGTGCTCCTGTGTACTGCGCACACACTTGGGCACTATAATCTACTCCTGCGTAGATGGCTGATCTCAATTGAGATTGGCCGCCGTGGTCGAAATTCGGCTAGGAGGACATTACGGGCGTATGTGAGATATTCCTTTATTTATCAATCTACATTTATTAGATTTTTTATGTTTAATTATTTAACCTTTATTGGACTAACATACAAGGTGTAGTAAGTATTATAAATGTTGTTTTAATTAAAACACTCGCCAGTAAAGAATAAACAAAACTATCTGAGTTGACAAACGCTTCATTTGTGTAGACGCGCTACAGACACACAATAAACCTAACCATTAAATCGACACTCACACAGAAAAAGAGTAAAATTTTATTGAACAAATCTGGGTAAAAATAAGTACACAACATCGGTACAGTTCCATTTTTCACCGCAAACCCAGTTCATTCGGTGCTAAGCCACGAAATTTAATAAGGCTTGCCGAGCACATATGGCGGATACTTATATGTAATTATTATTATTGTTATTAGCCGTCTGGTGTGTGTTTTAACTGTAACTGTTGCCAACTTACTTCTAGCAGTCACTTTAATTAAGCCTGCGACGTTTAACTTGAAATTAGAGAGCCTTTAGCACTTTAGTGGGACTGTCAGATTTTCATTAATACGTACTCAGCTTTACTTTTTATGAACTTTATGAACACCAGAATGTTGTTATAAAAACATAGTGAAACGTGTGTCTTAAGCGTGAACTTAAGCAAATAAATAAAAGATTTAGGTAGGCTTACTAAGGTGTCGAGCTGCAATAGTACTCTACAGGCATAGAAAAAGATGCGAAGGCGCACGAACCTCTT
This sequence comes from Plutella xylostella, assembly GCF_932276165.1. Lineage (NCBI taxonomy): Eukaryota > Metazoa > Arthropoda > Insecta > Lepidoptera > Plutellidae > Plutella > Plutella xylostella. Next base: position 3,837,800 of record NC_063986.1, read on the forward strand.
CCCATCGAATGAATTGACGCTGCAACTATCAAATGATCAAGATGACGTGGCCAATGATGATGTATTTAATTAGTTCAAAACTTTCTGTACTCATAAACTAAGTATAAATATAACGAAGTCACTTCTAATGTGGCTTACAAACCAGGTTCGGACAGTTTGTAAACACGCACAGTAAAATGTCTATTTACATCCTCGCCCGAAACAATCCGTGGCCCTTTTCACGGAACCAAAACAAAAAAATCTCATTATTTACCCTCACTATGTAAACATTGGGAAATTTGTGTCGCTTGTGTCTGCTTGGGGAACAATTTGCTTAGTCCAGCCCCGAATTAAGCACTATTGTTGAGAGAGAAGTGGGAAATGTACTGCATGTCATAGCGGTGCTGGCGAAATACCCCTTGCGGGTTTACCGTCAAGCACATACATTTCCTGTTGTTAAGTAATAAATTAAAAAGGTTATGCATTATTTCAGATGTACCTATGTTGTTCTTTCTTCACGACATCACTACAAAATGACGGTATGGTAAAACTTAATTGTTAGCTCATGATATTATGAGAATGCAGCAGGTGACGTGTTGAAACTTAAACTTAAAATGTGTAGTTTTTATGTATGTACCCCTATTCTTATGAGATTCTACACAAATTGGTAAAATTACAAACCAGTAGTGATGTTTATAACTCTACGTCTACTGCAACCTTCTGTCACCACCAAAATTCTAGCTTCATTTTAGCTAAAGCAGGCGGCGGCGCAGAATGGCGTCTTCTCCCATTTCCAGTGTCGCCAGGTCCGACCAATATCCCTGGTTCGGTGGTCTCCCGGGGCGGGCGGTTTTGTGCGAGGTCTAAAAACAGTCGCCGGACGACGGCCGACTCGATAACAGAATCCGCCCGCTTATCTCGGCATTCGCACAATACCGTAGCATGAACTCTACATATAACTGGATGTGTACTGGAGTTGAAATAGGAATTAGCGGTAGTAGTTACTTATTATTCTTAGCAGTGACATAGTCATAGTGTCCATATATCAAAAGCAAAGCGGAACAAAGAAAACAGCAAAGACATAAGTATCCACCTCCAGTGCAAAGAGTTTGACCCTACGAGTCACAAGCTACCTAACCTAACCTACTAAATCAGTAGTAGCTTTTATATATTATACTTCTGAGCAATAAAAAAGTTTTGGCCGGTGGAACTTTTTCATTGCCTGTGAGTGTATTAATATAGCTATGAAAATGTTTGCAATTTTTGGTTGACTGTACCCGGTTCGATATGGATACTGACCCAAAACGTTCTTTTATAAAACTGAACTCTTAACCTCGGGAACACGGGGTTAGTTACACAATGTGATTGGCTCAATCTGTGGGAGCGAACAAATTGACACCGCTCGCGTCGTGTGGCGCTGACTGGGACGATTTGAACCCACACGTTACTACGAAGCGAACAGATAGGGGGACTGGATTCTTGCACTGAAATTATAATTTTATATAAGTACATAATTTTCACAAATCATTGTGTCACAAATATATTACTTAGCATGCATCCTTGAACATACCATTATAACAAGTGATTCAACTTTATTTTATTTTACTTATATAGAGTTAAAAAGACTACGGACGGTTGGAAAATACGATCCATTACAAATAAAAATCGACAAGTTATAGAGGCGAATTGTATTTTTTTTAATTTCCAGTAGGTACACTTTTACTAAAGTTTTTTGTTAATTCTGAAACCTATAGTCCTAACTTAATCTTAAGGTGTTTTTAAGGTCAGATGAGACATTAAATTTATAATGCATGTGTATATTTTCAGCGCTTAGAACTTAGCTTCGTCTTTAAAGTCTATAACCGAGCGACATCTTACCGAAATGATAATGTGATTGAATATAATACTGCGAATAGCGGAGCCAGATGCTGCTAATGCACAATAATTTTATTCAAAACGACCGTTCCAATGCTCTTAGGCTCAGATTAGGTAATGTTAGGCTGCATACATAAGGTTAACAAACATTGTTACTTGAGTATACTATACAAAGCAAGTTACCACCCTGTAAATATCACCCCAATAAGTTTGTTACTAAGTATGTATATAGTGTATGTCTATATTTTGTTGTAAAGATTATTTTTTACTAACCTTTATACAAAAATAACGGAGATCATGGATTGGTACTGCATTAAGCAGTAATACTTACAGATTTTGTAATATCTGTTAAAAACCTAAATACAACAATCCTCAAAACTCTATTGAAATGAACTTGTTTTTCAGGTGTGTATCTCAGCCTAACACACCCAACCCTGTGCAGTATCGAACACAATTCCAATATCTAGTGGGATAACGCAATAAGTGCGTAGTGAATTACAATGGATAGCCGATGGCTGTAATCAAGTTCTGAACACACCGTCGTGTCTCAACTGGAATACAATTAGGCACCGTCCTAACTTGTAACAAGACTGGAATTAACATCTTGTGGGAAACTTTGTCCCACTTTCCGGATTAACGATACATAATTTAGTTAATATTATAGCTAAGTATTTATTTTAGGGACTATTGGTTTACTTTTGACACATCTGTCAAGAATTTAAATACATGGGTATATGGATATGGATATATAGAGATGACGTATAATTGATCAGCCTTTCCTGGTTACGATCCAACCGACCATGGAGAAATTGGAGCTTACTCATAGTCATAAATTAAAATTACCTGATTAAGGCCAAAAAGCGCATCAGGTTTTATTTTTTGGTCGTATTTTGAAAGCACTCGCGAGCAATGAAGAAGTCACACCCACAAGGAAATAACTCTGCCTGCAACATGTTAAAAAGCCTTAAATGATTCAGAAACCTCCATTATTATACACATTCATGAGTGAAACGTGTATTTGCATTCTATCTATGACATATGACATCGGAACAGCCGAACGGATGAGCTGATTTTGCGTCAATTATTCCCCTAGCAACACCGTCCATTTCCACTAGCACCGAAATACGAGCGACCCATCCTTCGTAATCACAGCTTGTAATGTAACAACGAAGCTCACCGGATCAACATGCATGGCCGTACGATGCTGCCAGTAACGGAATTAGCCGAGAAAGAGGTCATTAGGATAACCAAATGTATCATTGCTACTAGGACCCGTATTTTGATACTTTTCTTTAAAGTAACAAAGTCGCTTTAGCGTTACCGAATGTTCATATTATTTATACATATACGTTCATGGACTGGTCCACCGATTTAAAGTCGCTCAGCGTGCTATGGAGAGAGCTATGCTTGGGGTTTCTCTGATGGATCGTATCAGAAATGAGGTTATCCGTCAGAGGACTAAGGTTACCGACATAGCTGTCAAAATATGCAAGCTGAAGTGGCAGTGGGCTGGTCATATCTGCCGAAGAACCGATAACCGTTGGGGTAGACGAGTTCTCGAGTGGAGACCACGAACAGGCAAACGCAGCGTGGGACGCCCTCCTGCCCGCTGGACTGACGACCTGATGATGTTCATTGACTTACCTATATATATATATATTCGTAACTTATTGAAGCTATATATATATATATATATATATATAGCTTCAATAATTATGGTGAAGCTATATATATATAGCTTCAATAAGTTACGAATATCGGGAAACCGATACTGCATCGAGTCTAGCGGACAGTGGAGTCAGATATTTATAATTTTAGTACATCATCGCCATTAACTTACTGTTACATGTCGGTAAACGTCTATAGTTGTAAGAAGCTAACGCACTGGTTCATGTTTATAGCTCCGAGAGGGCTTTTAGTCTGTATTATTAAAAGCAAAAAGATACGAGTTACATTAATCCGTTTAATTTGCCCTTTTTGAACTTAATTGTGTTACGTGGGAATGTTTTTAATGTCGGAAAACTCGGTAATCGCAGGATTTTTTTCCTCTAATTTTATGTTCTAAACTTATTTGGGCATGGAGAAGTGATTTAAGATGTTAGATAAAAATAGGTGTACTTACACCCCACAATAGCTAGGTATTAATAATCTCTAAATAATTTGCCAGTTATTAAAAAAAATGGTTAAATTCAGAAACTTGAAAATTACGACGAACGTAAATAAATTTTTACCTTCTGAAAATTGAGATCAAACATTTCAAATTGTTTTAAACTCTGAACGAAGATGTATGAGTCTAAACTGAATACTTTCACCTCCGTCTCCGTTAAGGAAAACTCTACTTTGTGCTGTTATATTTAACGTTGAAATTGGTCTGTTTGGTGCTTGGTAGAAGACGGATATGGTATAAAGGACTCTTCATACAGTTAGTAACAAGTTTCGGAAGTGTATCGGTGAAGCAGACTCTTGACTTTGTTGGATGTATTACCTGTAAGATTCATGTTTGACTTACATGTAGGCGTGATCACACATTTTGAATGTTTAATTAAGTTGCTAAGTATAAAAACACGCATGTGTACTTAATTAATGAACTTAATTTAATTTTTTATCATTATAACTTTAATCTCTGTTTTTAAATAAAAACATACAGGATGCATGGTGCATGGGCCGTGGCATCTAAGCCCGAACATAAAATCAGAATTTCAAAATTCGAAAAAAAAAGTCATTCTCCATAGTAAAAAGTTACGTGACCAACATAGTTTCTATGGAAATTAAAAATTAATTATTTAATCTAAATTGGCTACATTAGCACACAATTGCAAGGCTTTACTTATAGGTTTTGTGTAGGTGCATAATGTTGTATTATCTTCATGTCTAGCATGTAGGTACCATTGGGTACTCAGGTTACCAAACCATATCCCCAGTATTTTTTATTGAAATTTCACGTTGAGAAATTTTCATAACTCTTTTGAATACCTTTGTGAAACATTTCTGTATTCGTATGTCTTTAGTTATGGTATTGAATAAAAGAAGAATAGCAGAGACGCTATACTCGCAGATTTTCATATTTCCACCTGTGAAATGCGAGTGTCTTTGAAACATTATATTTATGTATAGCTACACATCCTTATGTGGACTCTCCAGTTAGCAATAGGTTTATTTGTAAACCCTACCGGGGCGACAGAATTTGTTACTATTGTCTGTCTCTCTCTACCACCGCCACCGTCACTTAAAACTTAAATGATTTTTTACCACACACACACACACACACACACACACGCCTTGTACTAATGTACTCCCTTGCGGGGTAGGCAGAGGTGCATTGTTGCATCCACTTTTCGCCAGAGTGTTATGTTAGTCCCAATGTAATAGGGGGCGGGCCTATTGCCATTTTACGGGCACATCGAAGACCCGAGAACAAATATCTGTGTTTAAACAAATATCTGCCCCAGCCGGGAATCGAACCCGGGACCTTCGGCTCAGTAGTCAGGGTCACTAACCACTACGCCATTCGGTCGTCTAAATGACCACTACGTCGTGGCTTACCAATCTTTGAGTAAGCCACGGAACAAAAAACTAGAACCTCTAGTCGAGAAAATGTTTGTAAACCCAGTTTCGTAGGAACCATACAATTTCTTTTACTCCCGTTATATTATATATCTTATTTTAGACCCCGTTGTTAACTAGTATTTCTTTTACTCCCAATAATATCTTATTTGAGACGCCGTATTCAACTTCTATAATTTGTTACATTTATTTTAGACCTGCTATCGATACCATTGAACGAGTCAATTGAGATCAAAATAAAGGACGTCTAAGATTATCTGACGATTCGTGGAAACATTAATATCAATTCCATGAATTCCCGCTCCTTCACCTAGAACGAATCGACGTAATAATGATCCCATCTCTAGAAACGGCGGTTCACACGGATCAACTTTATTTGACCAACAAACTCTTGATAGAGCCATTCAGTAAACGATCTAGATTTATGTCGCGCCAATCCGAACATTTCTTACCTGTTCACATGATCGTATTCAATAGTCAATCGACTGAAATGGGTCAGGCACTAATCAGCCATACGCTTCATATTATGGTTTTTACTTCTATCCTAAAGTTTTTATGTATCTTAATACCCTATGCAGGTGATTCCTCAACCAATATCATAATTACCTCATCAGTCAATAAACGATAGTTAATGGACATAGACGCCGATCTCTAGCAGTGGTGCTGTGGTGCCAAACCAATGAATTTACACTCTATTCACATATTCTATTTCATATCTTTTCATATATCTATCTCTATCTATTTCAAATGAATTTACACTCTATTCACTCGTTCCATTTCACAATTTCCAAATCAGAATCGATTTTCGAACGCATTGGAAAAACGGTTCTAAATTCAAATTTCAGAGTTCCGTATGCAAATGTGAGCGGGTGACGCGCGCCCTGACGACCATAAATCTGTCTCTCATTGTCCGCGCATTATGCCGGGAGTAGTGAGACTCACGGCCCCTTCCTGTTGCATCTGCTGACCAAACTTCATAGCATTTTAGTTCAGTTCAAATGGTTTTGAATTGAACTGACTCCTAAAAACGTAAAAACCAGATAGCAAGAACAATAATGGATTAAGTACTATAGTAACATATGATTTATGAGTTACCAGTACCAGTTTTCCAACGTATTGAGGTTTTTGTTAGTGGAAAGTATGTCTGTCTAGCAACATACACGTAGGTACGGTGTTCGTGTTTGTTCGAGTGAAATCTTGCATCCTTCATATCTGCTTATGAATCTTATGATTAAGATATCCTAAACCGATTGAGCTAAAATTTTGTAATGACTTCAGTTTAGATGGCAATTTATAGCTACATGTACAATTGTACATTTGTATACAATGTGCATATGCGATGGGAAAAGTGCAACTTATTAAGTTGGTTTCATGTTACAGCAGTTCAGACTACTTCAGGCTAGCATATTTTTGGCGCGCATAAGCTTTTTTATATAGCATGTAGGCGCGTGCTTTTGCGCTTCAAAGCTTGTATAACCGCAATCGACACTGACACGATTTTTTTATTTATTTAACGCGCTTGTATTCTTGTTTCAAGGATAGTACGTAATATACGCGCCGAAATATACGCTAGTCTGCAATCGCTGAAAGGCGGATAGGAGTGACCCACGAAAACATCGCATTTGCTGTTCACATTTTATCTCACGGAACACGTTTGTCGCTCATTATAACACACACACCCACATACACCCGTCCACTGGACATGGCTCATTATCGCCAGCCCTCAATCACCAATGTAACTGAATAAGCGGCTTAGTTTCGCCAATTTATCGACGCCAAATTAGTTTTTGAGTACTGCTCACCGCATGTACGCATGTTCGATAATGAAGCTGTAGCCCGCGTGCAGATTGGATTGTTTTGTTACCTTCATTTAGAAATGTAACCGATGTTATTTTTAATATTATAGAGTTAAAACGGGTGTTGTGGGGGATGAACATAGTTGTTTTAAATCCCATTGCCCAGCAGTAAGTCGCAATAGTTTTTTTTTTTAAATTATAAACATGATTTATATTTATATGCTTTGCATTCCATGTTACATAATAATGCAACACATTCCTTGCGGTCGATGAAGAATCCTATTTCTAATAATATTCCAGATACCTCGCTACATTTAAAACACAAGCTTATAGAAATCACTCAATAGCATACAATACGCAGAACAAATGCTGCATAAACTCTAGTACGAACTATCCTGCCAATCAAAACGAAGCATTTAAAATGATAAAAACACGGATTGAACAAATCTACCTACCTATTTTTGTTTAAAAACACGTCATATTGAATAACTCTACCTAGTTTTATTTTATCATAACCAACATGACTAGTTATCCGAAATGGAATTGCTTACCAACAAATATTTCCAATAACATCAAACATTCAATTTATAGTTTCTGTAGAAATTCGTGCCTTTGACCCGTGGTACTAGGATTGCAGAAACATATGAATGGTTCGCGTCGGTGGAGTGGATCAATTAAAGCAGCCCTGAAGGTCACTCTAGCTCTCACTACTCTATATGGTTCTATTAAACATACCTACTGCCTTTTTTATCAAAGTAGAGTAACCCACCTGCCGTGTGGACTGCGAGCCGGCACGGTATGCAATCGATCTTGTAGCACACAATGTACGTACCTACCAGGGGTCCAGAGTCACTAGCTAGTAATTTCGTTGTTTACCTGCACGTTCACACTACTAAATTGTGTAGGGAATTTTTATGCTATAGGTACGTATTTCTTGATTATTATACTTATCGACGGTCCAATTTTATAGGTTTTGCTATACTTTTTACATACCTAGGTTTTACGTTTATATGCATATGTCCTATTTAAAGTGATCCTACAGCTAGAAAATTAGACACCGGGTTTGTAAATTTATTTCATATCTTAAACGGTCACTTTAGCACTGGTTACTTCAGCACCAGTATGTAAATGAATTTATGTAAAGGTCGGTGCTCGCTGCCTTCAGTATTTGCACCACGGGGTGTGCTGTAAATTATCCTTGTGAATTAAAACGCAACCATATTGCAACACAATCTGGGCTCGCATTTTTCAAGTCACACAACAACTTAGTTACAGGCCTGGGAAGCAGGTGGGAGCGTGGTTTATTGCTCATTAGCACTCTGCTAGTGTACAGTCGGTAAAAGAGATATTTATACCCCCCAGCGCAAATATTTTTATACCCTAATGGGTGATAGGTGACATACTGTAAAATACTCAATCAATAGAGCTTTGTATGTTGATTCACCTTTGAGTCTTACCAAGATGTTACTGCAGGGTGGATCTTGAGTGGGTCTTTTTTGTTGATTATATATATTTATGTAGGTACATACGTCTCGAGCTAGTATCATGATAGTTCAAGTACTAGGTACAAAGTAAATCGAACTGCTGCTCCGTATAAACCAATTGAAAAAAAGCACGCTGCTTTTTATAAAATTGAAATGTTTCGTCTGGCAACTTCCGCATGGCGAAAGCGTATATTAAAATTGAAGTTTACTCTGTATTTAAATAATATTGCACCGTTTTCGGTACTTTGACGAAGGAAATGGGAAAGTTTCAACATTTTTAAACAGAGCTGCTGTCTGCTGAAAAGCTGTTTTCATAACAAATTACTTCAAGCCCAATATGGCGCGCATTTGGCGCGGCCGGGATATTGTTCGCTAAATGTATTCAGTTAAGACGCTGTTGGTTGCCAAACCAGGCCCGACTTGGCACCCGCGGCGGCGGCGGCGGCGGCGGCGGCGGCCGCGTGTTCCTACTTCATAATATTGTTGCTCCCCTCAACATGTTTCAGCCTTTTATTAGTGTGAAAGGTTTGGTGGAAGGATTTGTATAAAATACCTGATTAATTTTATTTCTTTTACTTTTGACGAACACTATAATCAAAGGACAAACATTGACATACAAAATCTTTAAATCATCTAATACTTACAGAAGAAGAGGAAAACTTGTGTGTGCTTCAGAAAATGGGCTTTCGACTATTTTATTTACGAGTATCAGTCAATGAGATTTATTTTACGTATCAACTACTTGTCTTCGTTATTCAAAAAATTCTAATATGAATACTACCATTACTTGTCTCATAAAGTTTATTTTTTTAGTTTCTATCGGTACTATTATATAAAAATCATGATATTAGTACCCTCTGAAACGACTCATGCTAACTTGTTGTGACGGCAACCCAGCTATAATACATTTCTCGTTGAGATGGTAATAAAAAGAAAACTTCGCCGGCGAACTTTTTGCAAGCACTAAACGCCCCAAGAAGTGATTAATAATAGTTTTAAATGCAAAAACTTGCATCATTTACACCTACAGGCGGGGAATTATTCAAATTTATTCATGAGCCAGGTAATCGTCCCCAACTACCGCATGAATAAATAGGAAGTTCCATACAAATCAGCCCAACTCTACTTGCAAGAAGCAGAGATTGTTGCTGATGTATGCCTACGCACTTTATCTATGATCATCTACTGCTAGATTCTAGAAAGTGTTCAGTAAGTATGAATCATTCATACTCTTTCCACGGCATTCCCCATTTTCTGGCCACTTAGGTACATTCCTCATTCTTGTGTCACCGGGTGTAGGGTGTATTAACAGGGTGCTGTTGAAATAATTGGCCAATCAGATTAGACCCAATCGGAGATTGACTGGAAGTAGACTAGTTTTATGGCAACATTTCTCTGTGTTTTTTAATGTTAACTCTGCAACCTTTGAATGAATGCGTGCAATAAAGCGTCTATAAATAAAATCCACGACAGTCACCGACCATTCTGCCGAACGTATATGTATTAAGGAACACAATGACATGATAGGTCACTTGAGCCAGCCACTACTGGTAGGCACCTCTATAGAGTCTTCCAGTAATACGTGTGCGTATCCGTTCATAACTTGCCTGCCCTAACGGATATACCTACCTAGGCTGTTGCAGATAACAACTACCCGACCACAACGCATGAAACACGGAGACTTTTGAACTTAATTTGAAACGGAATTTCTAGTTATTGTTGTGCTGAATTGATTTAGTATTTATAATTATTATTACGCAAGGTAATGTAGTCTCTAGGTTTTGTAACTCGGTTAGAGTCTGAGCCTGAGGGATTAATTAAGTAATTATATCTTTTAACCAAATTAACTTTTACACTTAGACGAGTCACCTACCTTTCCCATTAATAATAATATTATTAGGATACCTAATAGACTTGTCTGCACCTACTTACCACGATTTTGATACCATAATTATTTCTAGCAGCTAAAAAACGCAATTATCTTCCATTATTTTCTAATACCGGCGTCTTAATATTGGTCGTAACCATAAAGAAAGCCGTTTTTGGCTAAGCACGTGATTGTCACGCAAATAACGACGGTTGTCCGCACTAACTGGTGATTCCATAAGTAACCCCCGAAAACTAATATTGTCGCGACGAAGACGACGCGCCCTGATTTTTTAAGTCCTTTGCCTAATTAGCTTTTTGTCAAGCCACCTTTTTTGGAAGTCACGCAGAGGGATTCTACAATACCTCTTGCGAATGGTAATTGAAATGAAAATTTATAATACTTATACCCATAGAATATAAATCATTTGAGCTATATGTAAAGAAAAACAGATGACAGTGGTTGGATAGTATGTGGTGGATGGTCATTTACAGTGTGGGCTAGAGTAAAAACCAAGCGAGCATCTGTAGTGGCGACCGCCTCATAATTGACAGGCTAAAGTGAGGAAACCTGTCTACCCTCTTATAGCCACAATAGTCCACACTCACCATATATATCTACATAACTGTGTAAGAAAAATTACCTCGGCTACCACCCCAAATTGCTGGAACTGAATCAATTATTGTCAGTGTTTATATTTAGGTATAGATATATTGATTGAATACTAATAATTACAGATCCATTAACGATAGACAGTAGCCTAATGAAAAAAGTTCTATAAAATATTATTTTTGTGTATCAATTTTTTCAATAATTACTGCTATTATTATCTGTTAGCGGTCACGATTGTTAGCCTCAAATTAAATATACTTACCCATAATAATAATGTATGTCCATTAATAAATACTCCATAAAATAAACACAATTGATTGGCATTTCAACCCAAAAAAAAGTCGTGCGAGGAGATAAAATGTGACATACGCGGGGGTACCTAGGTATGTCATTGTATAAAACATATAGTTGTATTTTTCATTAACCCTCGGGCGGCTGGCGCGGACATTCGGACCCGACCCGCGGTATGCGAACGTAAGCATTATCCTTTGGCTTCCCCTGAGGATAACACCAAGTTAACACGTTTAGCTGGACCGACCCAGGGTTAATTCGGTTAATATCTATGTTTCGTGCGGACCCTGTTTCACTTACAATTGACGGTTGACCTTCCTTAGCTTGAAGAAAAATGGAAATTTTCGTAAGCTTAACTTTCGGTAAAGAGTTAATTGAATTTTACATTTCTTCAGTAAAATTTAGTGGAAACAAGCTAACAATACATCATTGTCTAAGATAATTAAGAGGAATACAAATGAAGCTCTAATTTGGACTTAGGCTCAGACTTAGAATGGCTGCAAACTTAGCTTTAACCTTTGCGCGGACCGCTTACGTAATACTAATGCTCTCCCCCGCTCTATTGGGCGTCATTAAGATGGATTATCCAAATTGAATGTTTGTTATCTACAATCTTAACATTTATTTATTATTTAAAAGAAATCGTCGCACAAAGTCTGGAGACCGCAGTATAATAAAATCACTAGGCTCTTTTTCCCATTCGTCGCCATCTTTTTGCCGGCAAGCAAAATTTTAATAACGCTTACTTTGCTAACAGAGACTTTTTGCATCATTGAATATACTCTTAATACTTTTTTCATTCGGGAGATTGGGATCTACGGAGTCGGTAGAAATACAGAAAGAAAAGCCAAGGAAACGGCTCAAAGTTTTACGATCTAATCGTACTTACAACCTGGATATTTCCGAAGCTGCAGCGCGCCATTGTTTTGTTTTGTATTCAAAATATGCGAATATTTTTGTGTTTCGGGAAAGCTGTTTCAAAACAAAAGGCACACGTTTGTGTCGAAACGTTCATAAAATATACGATGGAGATTTTTTTATCAATTGTGACACGACTAAAATGTTTTCCTTGTTTTCGTCACGTGTAACCGTGTACTGCCTAATAAATAATGAAGCATTGACGAGCATTGATATGGGCTTAGTCGTTTGTGAGTGCGCAGTTGTCGCGAGGAAAGATAAGGCGCTCGGTGTATAAATGGTATAAATTTAAAGGCATTGCGTGACTCGGCTTGCTTAGCATCATTTCACGCCAGGCTCACGTTTCTCCTTCATTAGTCTGGTAAGGTGTACAAAGTGAATCGTTTGGGTTAAAGAAGTCTCCCGTATTTGTTTTGTTGATATTGGGCCGAGCATTATCTAGCCACGAGCCGGCGGCCCGCACATTCTAATAATGCTGACTGGAGAATTCGCCGAGTTTCGGATATAGCGCTGTGAGCAAATATTGCTTCTTGCCCGATGCCGTAGAACTAAACATAAGAATGATATTTCTGCAGTAGGTAGGTGCGGCATTATTTAAAAAAAAAAATCTATTGTTGTGTTTTGTGAATGTGCTGCAGCGAATAAACGTTTTCTTTCTTTAGGGATATTACTCTATGCTTGTATTACACTTAGGTAAAAATATGAACACAGCCTACAAATCGCGTGCAAGAATCAATAAGAAGTTTTTAATCAGCACCAAAAGTTAGGGCCTAATTCGCTCGTCGCAAAAGTGAAATTGTGACGAAGCGAGTCGTCAACCACTATTAAGAAACAGTTCGTCAATTTTATCGGCCCTAAATTACGTTTGTGCGGAAACTGCTTCGAGTCATGCGACTGTAAACCCTGTCTGACGGGGACACGTCGCGAATACGGCGCCGGGTGATATTCATAGGCATAATGCAGAAGATAACAATTAATGGTATCTACGCTCCCTACAAGTGAATATTTAAATTCTTAGGCTGTCTCTACTTCCAATTATTTCATTAGTTTTCATTTAAATATGGAGTACTTTGATCATTTTTATAACAACTGACAAAAAAACGCATGAGGCGTACAATATTCTATTGGATGGATGGTCCCAGCTTCCATACATTTGTGCCCATCATGATTTAAATAATAAGAACTATTATAAGTAACAGATATTGTACGTATGCTTTTATTTTGTAATCACATTATTTTAAAGTACCTACACTAGGAACATAGATTGTAGCACTATTAACATCTAGACACCTATTAGATAGCTTATAGAATCGAGAAATGAGAATACTAAACCGCGTTACCATGCAGACGATAAAATATTCGTTGCTGCTAAAACAGAGAGTAGCATTACACACACGTCTTTATTCTCCACGAAATGTTCAAATAATGTAGGTATGGTAATTTTTCACTCAACTGCTCATAAGCATTGGAATACGGTTTTATTTTTCGGGCATAATCTTTATTGTACTTACAGTTACAGTATATATTACTTACATTTATTGGATTGATTGTAATGTGATGTACAGTGTGTCCCACAGCAGTGCCACATGAAGGGAGAGTATCAAATTAGCGCATTTCCTTATAATTAACATGTCCTTTTTCATTTTGTAAAAATAAAAATATCGAAAAAGGAAATGACAAAATTTGACAAAATTCCAAACTATAGTATGTATTACAACATGGTATAGATTACAACATTTTATCGTGTATTTATGTACAAAAAGTTCGTAAAAGCATAATACACTAGAACATCGGAGAGCGGCTCGTTGTTCTATTACAAGTAAAAGTTGTAGTCTATACTCATCTTTATTTATTTATTTATTTATTTGATACTTTATTGCACAAATATGAAATATAAGTGTACAAAAGGTGGACTTAATGCTAAGATCTTTAGTAACAAGGATACGTATAGGTATTTTAAAAGCCTTATCATACGTTAAGTGTCATTTCATAAGGTCATAAAATGAAATTCGTAGATATGTAGATAGAATAACATAAAGGTACCTATGTGCATTGAGGATGTCGTAAAGAAAAGATAAATATGGTAATTTGGCCTCTCGACGGATCCCTGACAAAGGTCAACCGATTAAACTTTTGCCTATCTAAACATCTGCATCTATGTTAATAATAAAGCTTTAAAAAATAATTAAATGAAAATGTTTGCGAAAAAAAGAGAAAATGTGAAAAAAACGTTATTATTGGGTATAAGTAAGTTTTTTTTTTATACTTAATAAAAGTTGGCATAAAATCAAATTCTGCGTGAACCTTTGTAACTTCACAATAATACCTTCATCGAAAGTTTTACCTTCGAGCTTCGGCAACTGAAGTTGAAAGGGGCATTTTTTCTTTGTTAAGTTTTCTTAACAATGGTACAGTGGTTAGACTCTTTGTTGCCGCTACGATTCTGCTATTCTTTCAATTGTCACGTGCGATTGTGCACGTACTGTATCAAGTCTTGTACTAGAGACTATTGTTTTACCACAACAAAACCGTTACAAACTAGTTTAACGTGTGTTTGACACATTATTTTTCATAGCATGTATTAAGTTGTACCGTATTTAACAGCGTTAAACGAGGTATGGACTAATTTAGTGACACTATAAATGTCACCGATATACCTACATACATTCACTGCACAGACAAAACTCTCAAAGCAACCGTCAGACACGCGTTCACGCAATACGCAGCGTGTTGCGTGGCAGCAGTCAGAACCTAAGACGCGATTGTAGTAGCAGAAAGGCGCGGGCCGGTGGTTCATTGGGTCATTGTTATGGTAATTCCCGCTCGGTATCGCCTGCGACTGTCCTCGCGATATGCAAATGGGCTCAGCCGATAAACTGACCTGAAAAGATTTCCTCATTTAGCCCCTTATTATGTCCCGCCGTAACTTTGCCGACAATTAGTGGAGCGAGCGCCTAATTGATTGTTTGTTCTTTTATATAAAAAACGGTATTGTGGGAATAGGTTCTTTTGTAGGTTTAGTTTTCATTTGTTACTTATATTGTAAAGTCTTGGTTGAATGAATTGTCTGGGGTGCTTGGAATGATTTTATGTTTTTTTTTGGTAAATATAATTTTTGTATTTGTATTTATTTATTTAAGCAAAATAATCCTTAAAAACTAATATTTACAATATCAGCCAAACAACTGAGCTGTTTATCGGCTGGTAATACTCCCATTTATGTTACACTAAACAAGTACCTACTTAAGTTATAATAAGTACATGCATATTATAGCAACTTATGCAGGCAATTACAATTAACAATTATGTTTACTTACGTTTAAATAAAAATGCTCGATTTACAAAAGGTGTTTTAGTATACAGTACATTACATATTATTATTAAACTACACAGTTTCTAAATTGTTCAGTAAAAATTCTTTCACACGATTCTTAAACATGTTTTTGGATGTAGATCTGAAAAACTCCGCTGGCAACTTGTTATAAAATTTCGGCACTAAGTATTTAAATAATCTTTCACCATAGTAATTAGTTGGTTTAAAGCATTCAATAAAGTTTTTACCTATTCTTCTTTTATTTGTTTTACTTGGGTTTTGAAATATGAATTCTTCCGATTTAAAGTGATTAATCGCAATACTATAAGTAACTTTACAATGTATAGGTAGTATTTTACAATGTTTAAATAGTTTATTGTAACATCCTTTACAGTCTCGTTTTGTTTTACTACCAACTAACACTTTAAGGAATCTAACTTGCAGGTTCTTGATTTGATTTAAGTTTGTTTTGAAAGTGCGTCCATAGGTCATTAACCCATAATCTATAAGAGAATCATACAGTATAATAATATAAATAATAGAATAATAACATACAGTGTTATTATTGGTCACTAGATATATTTGTCACCTACAATACTACAATAATTATTCCCATTTATTCATAATTACTTAAGTATCTCGACCGGACGATATGAATATACAAAATGCAGAGCCAATGTTTTGGTGGAAAAACTTGGTTTTAATGGGCTGAACTTTAAGGGCCATTACAGTAAGCCCACGTCATACAAACTCGGGCTTTTTACTGCAATAAACTTTCTGACAACCCATTTGTGGCTGCGAAGTGTTCCCAGATATTAATCACATGGTTCCATACCACAACATACGGGTGTTGAGGAAAAATAACATTTATTGCGTAGGCTATAAGAATAGTTGCGGCTCGCAGGCTGATCAGCAATTTGGTCCCGGTACCCTAGTGACATCGTTAGAACTTTAATTACGGAAATTATGCCTTATTTGTGCCATTACTCTTTACCGAATATACCTAAATATAAACACTTACGTCTTCTACCAATGCACCCTATTTTGCAGTCCGTTTATGAATAAGTTTCGTTCATCGCAGTAGACTCCTTAGTTATTGTAACACAAGTAGAAAACGACGTAAATAACAATACGAAAGCTCAACAAACAGTTATTTCAAAGAGACGGATCATGTGAACAGTTCATACTCGCGTTGGAAACGTATCGCTTACTTCACGCGGGCTGCAAGTGGCATGTAAGTCTTGGAACTCCCGCATTCTGTGTGTATCAAGAACTACACGTCTCAATGTATGTTGTACGGGCAAAGGCTGGAAGAATTAATACTATACCGTAGAATCTTATTAGAGGCACAGTCAATTGAGACAAAAACTAGAAGAATTCAATCCAGCTAGACATATAATACCGTATTCTTATAAAATATCTATGTCACAGTAAGATAGTTGAAGCCGTAATATATAGTTATATCCCTAGGGATATAATTATATTTCGTAACATAGTTATACATATAAGAAAGCGATTCATTACAAGTTATATATTGTAGTCCCACAAGCTAAATAATAGCAGAAAAAATAACAATTATTAAAAAAACTATCAATCTCAACATACTTTCATTATTTATTTGCTTTTACTACAACATGATCTCGCCAACAATTTCGGTCGACAACACTCAGAAGCGACCGACGTCATTCTTGCAAATTGTTAAAGAAGGTCCGAGTCGGAACCCAAATCAAATAAACTGGATTAGGTCATCGCTTTATTGCCAGTAGAAGTGGCGGCCATCTCCGCCAGCCATCCCGCGGAGCCCGATGCAAAATTGGATGAGACCCACTGTTTTTACTATGAGTCGCCGGTTGTTACCGACACACTTCGGTCACGTTTTATTTCGTCGGGGGCACACTTCCATCCGACGTTTGATTGAATGTGACAATAGTTATTGTAACGGACACCGCCGGCGTGTGGATCAACCCAAATATGTGGAAAGGAAAATCATTGTTGCGATTCAATGTGATATTTCTTTGGATTACGATCTGCTTTATTATTGGAGATATTTCCTGGCTTACATTGCTTATTTGGCGGTATTGTCTGCATGGTATTTGGAGTAAAAGTGTGGCTTATTTTTCGTTTGTTGTGGTTGAAGTAGTGTTCGGTCCGCACGGAGGGGCTTCTGTAAAGCGGCGCGGGTGTCGCTCGCCGCACAGATGTGCACAAAAAAGCACATTCAGAATTCAAAAGCGTCGGCGGCGGTGGCGGCGCGCACGTCCCGAACAACGCCAATTACGTGCTTTATACGAACGCGCCTGCAAACTCCGACTCCAGATTTGTACGTTTCTATCCCTATCAGCAGGAACATAAGAGCTAAAATTGGCAACCAACTACGATATGAATAAATTTGCAAGTCGTACCGGGTCAAGTGTGTAGACGCGTACTTGTACCGGGCTCAATGAATGATCGTTACTCACACTGCGAAACAGATAGGGATTTATTATTATTTGAATCGGTTATTGATTCCTTGTTTTTTAGCGTAACTGTGTTATACAGCCGTGGAGGATGCCTTCTATTTACATAGGAACATATTTGATTCGGTATCATTCGTGTTTACTAAGTATAAACTAAGTTGAACAAACAGGGCGACGATGGACAATGTTCCACTCAACAGTCGTTTCGCGCCATTTGTTGTCCACCATTTGTCGACCGAGCGGTTGATTCAAGCGCGCGAGCTTAACCACAAAACGAAAAGAAGACTTAACAATTCTTACGACATAAAAGGAAACTAGTGGCGGGATCCGGTGGAAATTTGCTTTGGAGTGAACATTTTTGCAGTTGAGTCGGCGAATGGCAATTCCTCACACGTTGAGCGCGACACAAAAGAGCCAGGTCTCGATCAAAGGCGCGGGAACCTGCAGCCGGGGGGTAGTGTCAACTGACAGCGGGGAGGGGGGCACTAGCGACATCTCGTCTCATCCGCACTCACTTTACACGATAAAACCATTAAAGTCCTTAGCTATCGTCTATCAAACTGTTACAATGCTACAAAACCGAAATAGAGGGTTGCCTTTTTTATCTGCATCTGCAAACGGACCGGCTTCCCGACTGTAATTCGATGGAGTTCTGTTTCAAACTTTGCACTCCAAATAATTTTCATGAGTCGCGAGCGCGGCGCGGACGGTATTTGCTCGGTTTTATTTTCCCTCCGCGAGAGCCCTCGACTTGAACATACAGCGCAGTCTGTGCTCAAACGAGTTACCTACTTCGTTGCGTCTCGTTCCGCACTAGAGCTAATACGGAATTCTCCCCCTTTCGCAGTCTCAAATCTATTTTATTCATAACTGCACATGTGAATTTTCTATTACACTGGGAAAAGCGACGCATTTTGTTTTTGTGCCCGTAATATATTGCCGATCCCATAACTTGCGGCGGACGGCGTCTCAAGACGGCGCTATTTTTTCATAAAACATCGTGATGCATGGCCT
This sequence comes from Plutella xylostella, assembly GCF_932276165.1. Taxonomy (NCBI): domain Eukaryota; kingdom Metazoa; phylum Arthropoda; class Insecta; order Lepidoptera; family Plutellidae; genus Plutella; species Plutella xylostella. The sequence continues at coordinate 3,856,969 of NC_063986.1, forward strand.
CCATAACCCGGGAGAAAAGAGCAGAATCCTTGTAATTAGACGTGGCAGAGATTTATGTCGTGAAATTCGCCAAATTTTTATAATTCTCTGGCTAGAGACACGTTCTTCTTTGATGTCCCGTGCGGGGGCGCGTAGCTAGGAAATGCTACTGAGACGCCGCTACTCGGTCGTACATTACGTTCTTTATTTAGGGTTCCGTAGCCAAAATGGCAAAAACGGAACCCTTATAGTTTCGTCATGTCCGTCTGTCCGTCTGTCCGTCTGTCACAGCCGATTTACTCGGAAACTATAAGTACTACAGTGATGAAATTTGATGGGAATATGTGTTGTATGAACCGCTACAAAAATATGACACTAAATAGTAAAAAAAAGAATTGGGGGTGGGGCCCCCCATACATGTAACTGAGGGATGAAATTTTTTTTTTCGATGTACATACCCGTGTGGGGTATCAATGGAAAGGTCTTTTAAAATGATATAAAGTTTTCTAAAAAACATTTTTCTTAAAGTGAACGGTTTTTGAGATATCAGCTCTCAAAGTCGTAAAAAGTATGTCCCCCCCCCTCTATTTTTATAACTACGGGGTATAAAATTCTAAAAAAAATAGAGGTGATGCATGCTAATTAACTCTTTCAACGATTTTTGGTTTGATCAAAGTATCTCTTATAGTTTTTGAGATAGGTTGATTTAACTGTAATTTTGATTTGCTGCTACGGAACCCTTTGTGCGCGAGCCCGACTCGCACTTGGCCGGTTTTACATAGTTATGTTAGAGCTAATGCCCACCGCCGCTTTGGAATTTGTCTGCGTGTCTCTACATGTTTTTTCGCAATCACAAAAATCTTGATACTTTGCAAATATAAAGAAAAAATACTCCATTAAAACAACTACACTTATTTTCTTGTTTCGACCGTTTACTACCTAAAACCAAAATACTGCGCCTCAGCATGTAGAGCTTAATTTAGACACGAGTCCAAACATCGTTGTCTGAAGGGACAGTGTAGTTGCCAAATATTTGCGCCCATATTAAAACCATTTTTCTTTGTAACGCCGGCAAGTTACGAGAATAGTGTGCGCTAGTCAGTTTACAACATGCCACAAAAAGGTAAACTTTTTAGAGGCATACATTAAGTATAGCGTATAGCGTCATTTTGTATACAATCACACAAAAATGATGCATATGTAACCTAAAACTTAAGTATGTTCTAAGAATGAAAAATTTAAAAAAAAACTTCGAATTCTTCGTTTGATTCGAAAATTATGATTAGGTACCTAGTAGTTAAGAAGGTAGGTATATAATTATGCTCCGTAATGCAAATAATATATTTCTAAAGGTTCACAATTTTATAAAATTACACATATTTATGTACATAAATACCACAAAAAAATGCATTCTTGTTGTCTTATTTGTGTATAAAACGATGGATATATTTATTAAAGGCCTGCCGAAAGGATACCACATATTACGTATATTTTTTTGCTAATATTTTAATTACCGCCAGGGGCTTTAAAGTATGTTAACCTATTGAAGGTCCGCTAAAATGTTCGGTGTATTTTCCCGGAGGTACCAGTATATTTGCGGCTCAAAACCAATCTCGTTGATTCATCCATTAGCTTAAATAGACGAATATATGCAGAGACTAGGCCGAGGCCAGCGAACATAGCGCCTAAGGGTAGGAAAAATTGGATACGACAAATATAGGACCAGGAAAACTGATCTTACAGTCTGGTATGGGAAATTTATATTTCCACGGGAATAGGACTTATAACATTTTGATCTGATACATGGCACTTGGAAAAGGGCTTATCCAGCACAGATTGTATTGAATTACATGATGGTTTAAGTCATTTTTTATAAAAAAGACTTAGGGCCACTACTTGCATCAACATATTAAATCAAGATTTATTGTTAAATCTCGATTAAATTCTATATGGACTGACGTTTCTTAAATCGAGATTTGACTCTAAATCTAGATTAAATATTTTGGTGCAAGGGGCCCTTAAACTTTAACTACCTAGTAAAATTTCACTTTGTATACCTAATGTTGCAAAGTGGTATAGTGACCCAAAATGAGGTGATCATTCTGTACAACTTTTGCTATATGGCCTTTGGAAACATTCTCATCCCTATTTTCAACACCCTTTATGTACAAAAGTATCAGAAACATGTAATATTTCCTTTGTTTTCCAATGGTTTCGTAAGCAGGTATGGCTCCGTGGGAGACCTATCATCCTATTCCGTATTGCATTTTGTCAGTTGCAACGAACAAATGCAAAGCTTTTTTGACTTCCATATGGTATTTTTATGATCTTACCACAAAGGTCACGCTCAAACATAAAAACACTGATTTTTTATCGTAACTGACACACTACTTTCCTCCACTGACTACAATTAGATAAACTTCAAACTATGTGCTTCCACTTAACTTACTATCTAGTATTAGGTATTTCTTAGTTTTCTTTAGTTGCAATCTTTTCATTGAGGCATATATTACTTACATTATAATCAATAAAACTATATAGTCATATACTCGTACTATACGTATTATAACTTACTTACAAAAATATGAGTTTATCCGAATAATTTAATATGATTTTTTGACGTTTTAACATAATTTTATTGCGCTTTCCTGAATTTCATACTACGAATGTAGAAACTTCGACAGCACAGCATGTACTTCAGCTGAAATAAGTTTCCACAAAATAAATTTCAATGGATTTATTTGTATATTTGCCTGAATTTCGGTAGAAGGTATTTTTAGGGTTCCGTAAGTCTATTAGGAGCCCTTAGTTTCGTCATGTCTGCGACGTCACGTCTGTCCGTCCGTCTGTTCTGGTTCGTTCTCCGCCGTTTCTGCACCGATTTCCACAAAAATTGGTGGAGTTTGAATTGGTATACTGATAATCCAGAGTGGAGAATTGGTATACTGATAATCCAAAAATAGAACCACTACTCTAAGACACGACTATCTCGTTGTATTAAACGTGCCAATTGCACCTGTCGTGCAATCGCCAATCGTTCGTTAATTTTTCGTCGGTATATAGAATAACCCTGTGGAGTAAAAACTCACATTCCCCAATGCTGATTGCGTGAGTGATCAGTACCTATCGCAAACATGGTTCGTGGTTCGTATTGTAAAACTAGAGTAACCCTCCTGAAATAACATAGAGGCGAGTGTGAAACGAGTTGGAACGTATCGTTTGTGTTGTCAGATATTTATGTTGAACTGTAAACGTTTCGCACCTACCACTACTAAAACTATTTCATTTTTATACTCCACTCGAATACAGTGTTGCGGGGATGGCTGTTTTAAATGTAGTTCGTTTATTAAATGTAAAACCTGAAAACATATTGTTGTATTGTTATTTTTTATTCGTCACGGTTGCCGCGTTAACACTCAGGGGGTGATGTCGGTGAATCTGTGATTCATTTTTTGATCCGCGATAAAAATGCGAAAGTGGGTTTTTATATTGAATCATTTATGTAAAGTGATTATATTATTAAATTATTGAAGTAAGTACTAGTATTTTTAAGTAAGTCTTTATCAAAGAATGATATTAGATAGATAGATAGATAGAATTATGTCTGGCGGAAACACGGTCCTTTTAGCATCTGCTTATTTCCTAGTCAATCTGGTCAATTACCTAGATCTAGTATATTGAATATTAAATGTTAAAGAAAATCTGTCGAAATTTGAAAACGTTTTCGGATTACGACAAGTATTCTACATATCCGTCCAAAACCTCATCACGGGCGAATAGTTTTTAATAAAAGTGTCTAAAGCTACATACTCACATACGTATGGAAGACATAAAGCGTTTTCACATTATTCCTTTTAAAGCACTTATTTGTGGTTTTACCTTTTCTCCGGCAGCTCTTTGAGGTCCGGCCGATAATGGAATGGAGGTACCTATGTACAGTCAGTAAAAGATATAAGTATGCCACCCCAGAGCAAACACTTTCACTGACGGATGATATAATAATTATGAAACATATTGATTTGATTGTCGACCGAATGGCGTAGTGGTTAGTGACCCTGACTACTGAGCCGATGGTCCCGGGTTCGATTCCCGGCTGGGGCAGATATTTGTTTAAACACAGATATTTGTTCTCAGGTCTTGGATGTGCCCGTAAAATGGCAATAGGCCCGCCCCCTATTACATTGGGACTAACATAACACTCTGGCGAAAAGTGGGTGCAGCAATGCACCTCTGCCTACCCCGCAAGGGAGTACATTAGTACAAGGCGTGAGTGCGTGTGTGTGTGTTTTTTGATTTGATTGTACAAGCTGTTCCCACGAGCTTCGCCTTAAAAAGTTTTCCCGTAGAAATTCCACCATAAAAAGTAGTCTATGTATTAATCCAGGGTGTCAGCTAACTCCATACCAAATTTCATTAAAATCACACATACATACTCACAAACTTTCTCATTTATATATAATATTAAGTAGGATGACTGTATGTATAATTATTATTACATCAGTCTTAGCACCACACTATTTTCGCAGGAGTGGCAGACATAACTCTTTTGCTGACTGTAATTATGTACCCACATCATTATAAAAGGACTTTGTATGAGTGAGGCCAGTAAGTGTCGTTACTAAAGGAGGTATTTTCGTGTTGCAATATTAGATTGGATTTAGGTAATTATACTTTCTGAGGAAATATGCTGTTCTTCAAGAAGGGCGACAAAGCTTTCCTTAAGAATTATAGACCCATCTCGCTTTTGAGTCATGTTTACAAGCTGTTTTCGAGGGTTATTACGAACCGTCTCGCCCGCAGGTTCGATGACTTCCAGCCTCCCGAACAAGCCGGTTTCCGAAAAGGCTACAGTACCGTAGACCACATCTTCACGCTGCGGCAAATCGTACAGAAGACCGAGGAGTACAATTTGCCATTATGCTTAGCGTTTGTGGACTATGAGAAGGCCTTTGATTTGATCGAGACGTGGGCGGTGCTGAACGCCTTACAACGGTGCCACATTGACTACAGGTATATCGAAGTGTTGAAGTGCTTGTATAGAAACGCCACCATGTCAGTTCGAGTACAGGACCAGACCACGGAAGCAATTCCATTGCAAAGAGGTGTGAGACAAGGAGATGTTATATCTCCGAAGCTCTTCACTAATGCGATGGAAGGTGTCTTCAAGGTCCTGGACTGGGAAGAACTCGGCATTAATATCAACGGCGAATACATCTCTCACCTTCGGTTTGCCGACGATATCGTGGTTATGGCAGAATCGTTGGAAGACCTCAGCAAAATGCTCCAAGACCTCAATTGGGTTTCCCAACAGGTGGGCCTCAAAATGAATATGGACAAGACGAAAGTCATGGCCAATTCTCAGGTAGGTCCCACCTCAATATCCATAGGGAACTCGATTCTCGAAGTGGTGGACAATTACGTCTACCTTGGACAAACAATCCAACTAAGAAGATCCAACTTCGAGAAAGAGGTCACTCGGCGAATCCAACTTGGCTGGGCCGCGTTCGGGAAGTTACGAAGCGTCTTCACGTCCAAAATTCCCCAGTGTCTCAAGACGAAAATCTTTGAACAGTGCGTTTTGCCAGTGATGACCTACGGTGCCGAGACGTGGTCTCTAACTTTAGGCCTCTTGAATAGGCTCAGAGTCGCCCAGCGAGCTATGGAAAGGACTATGCTCGGCGTATCTCTACGTGATCCAATCAGAAATGAAGAGATCCGTAGAAGAACCAAAGTAACCGACATAGCCTATCGAGTCAGTAAGCTGAAATGGCAGTGGGCCGGACATATTGCTCGAAGGTCTGATGGTCGGTGGAGCAGAAGAGTCCTGCGTGTAGCGTTGGGCGGCCCCCCGCGAGACGGACGAACGATATAGTCAAGTCCGCGGGGAAGCACTGGATGCGGGCCGCCTCCGATCGGACAAGGTGGAAATAATTGGGGGAGGCCTATGTTCAGCAGTGGACGTCCTATGGCTGAGATGATTATGATGATGATGAGGAAATATGTAATGAAGTCGGTGGGATGAAGATGGTCTGGTTATACGGTATTCTGTTAATAGACATCTTTTCTTGGTATTGAGAATTCAAAGTATCATAGAATCATAAGTACGTACTCGTATTTAGCCAAATCCTATTAAATTAATAGCATCAAAATAAGTTAAGTAACATTCAAACAAAACTGACAAAGTCGCGTCCTACATGTGACGTCCATTATTCCCCAAATCAATACCGAGCAATAAATAAATCAAAAACCAATTAATTTCAGCAATCATACTCCGGGAAATAAATGAAAACTCGTTTGCGTGTCTATTTTCTTTGAAACCAGTTACAAAAGTTATCTCCGAACCGCTATGAAAGAAGAAAAAATGTAGATTTCATGAAATAGGTTCGTGCCTGCACCGGTTTTCCATGGGTTTTCCCGCTATTTTACTTGTTGCTTTTTTACCGACAGGAAAATGGCAAGTTACGTTGCAATATCACTAAAGCGATATACATTTTTTATGAGTGACTTTCAAAGAGTCGCTGTTATTATGTTTCTGTTTGGCAGCTTGCGAGCTTTTTTATGATTTGCTGTTTTAGGTGGTGATTCCACCGATTTTCGAGCCTCCAATAGCGATTTAACGACGATCAGTAATTTTTCGCTCAAGAAACGTAATGTACATTCCGTTAAAAAACGAGATGCATATAATTATGTAGGAAGATAATCGCTGACTGTGTGAACAGTCAGCGATTATTCTGTGGGGTCCTACTAGTTCTTTAGTTCCCTTTGCTATCAAATATAATCAAATTCGGAGATATATCATAGCATCACTGTATGCTTGCGAGCGAGCAGCATGAGTGACTACTGCGAGTGAGACCTACAATCGCTTATAACCCAGCGACAAAATTTAGGGAACTATACACTCACTCTCCGCTGCTCCCTAACTCATTTCTAATTCTGGCTCTACTCGCTACTTGCTCATCGTCTGAGGTGGGAGAAGAGCCTTAGACACATCGAGTATCAATTAAGGTTTCTTTTTTAACATCATGCCATTTAAAGTAGAGTGGTAGGGAAAGATCTACATCCAGTATCAATTAAGGTTTATTCTTTTACCATGCCATATAAAAAGTAGGCTGGTAGAAAAGTCGAGTTATATACGTATGCTTGCGCTATTCGGTCATTCTAATGGTTAATTATAATATGTAACCAGCTATGAAGAAGTCAAAAGTAATTTGGTCACTTGACTGAAGCAAAATAAAAGGCTTTTTCTTACAAAATCCTCAATTTTCGACAAATGTTTGACCTGCGCCGCGGCTCAGAGGTTAATAGCGGGGCAATTCTCAACCACACGCCTTCAAAGTCGTATGTTATTTGGACTCAAAGATCTAAATGATTAATATAGTATTTTTTATGAAAATATATAGGTACTGTCTGGGTATTAACTAATTATGCCTACGATCCATTGCTCACAGAATCACCTATCAACGAAGTTTAATAAACGACGAGTTTTATATAAAATAAATATCCCCGTGCCAAAAATACGACACAAAATTGCGGTGTGAGCTAACGATCGATGTCAGCACGTCGAGTGGGGAAAGAACGAGGATAATAAAATAGTGTTGAGTACAACGTGAGTACAACTGGCACCGCTCGTCGAACTATCTGCATCTCGTTCGGATGACAACGGCCATTCGAGTAGTAGCTCTTTTCTTTACTTTGTTAACTGGGAATTAGCTGGCCTGTGTTACTCGTCGGTTTAGTCCCGATGTGTTTGAGTTTCCCGTCACAGTTAGCGGTAGGTAATTGGAATTCTCAGATGTTTGGATTGGTATTGAATTATGTTAAATGTGACGATCAGAAGGGTTATTGTCGACTTTACAAAAAGCCAACTTTCAAGTTTATATTTTTCTTCTTCAGCCTACCCGCGTATAGGCCTACTCCATGTTGTGGCAATCCCACGGTCCTGTGCCACATTCATCCAGTTTAATCTAGCAATTTAACTTCTCGACGACCGAATGGCGTAGTGGTTAGTGACCCTGACTGCTGAGCCGATGGTCCCGGGTTCGATTCCCGGCTGGGGCAGATATTTGTTTAAACACAGATATTTGTTCTCGGGTCTTGGATGTGCCCGTGAAATGGCAATAGACTCGCCCCCTATTACATTGGGACTAACATAACACTCTGGCGAAAAGTGGGTGCAGCAATGCACCTCTGCCTACCCCGCAAGGGAGTACATTAGTACAAGGCGTGAGTGCGTGTGTGTGTGTGTTTAACTTCTCCATCATCATCATAGGTTCTGAGCTAGCCAATTTTCAAAGTATATAAAAAAAAACTGAATGCAATACGAATAAAAATATGAAAAGCATACATTTTTCCAACTTTCCGATAAAGTTTCACAAAAGTTATAATACATAACATATCAAAAAAACATATTTTATTGGTTTGAATGATTCGATAAGGATGGCTACAATAGTACTAGGCGCCCAAAACATTACAGAAGGTATGTACAATCTGAGCCTCGAGCTGCACAAACAGCAGCGGTGCGGTCCGACACGGAATACAAACAGGATTGAAACTTCGATGAGACGCAGCGCACGGCTACGCGACTCTGAGTCCTTAGTAATTTGAAGAGCAAACACTACCGGATTTGTCTACACTACGGGACAGACTCTGCCGAACAACCTTAACCGACAGAAACTTCGTATAGTAGTGATGTCATTTACAATGTTGCTATTTATTTAAATGTAACTAGGACTTATCTACCGAAAACGTACAATATCACTTTAGTAATCTTTGCTAAACATAAAATTTTCTTAAAATAATTAGGTTGTGTTGTTTTTTCCGCAAACTACTTCAAACTTTCTTGCACTAAACGTGCAAGTTACTCAACAGCACAAGGTGAAGCAACGTACTAGGAGAGCAGAGATAAAGCTACGTTTTTACGTGAATAAATCTGAGGAGAGCGGTGTCTTGCAGATCTCGAGTTTTAGAGCCGAGATCCTCACTCCGTGCTCAGACTTACTGAGACACGGTCCTGCGACTTAGAGCGAAGAGAGTCTTGTTACAACCTTTGTTCTTTAAAAGATTAGTGTGTGAAGTGGGACTAATTACTAGCAACGGCGTTGGAGCGGGTCCCACACTAATTCGATATTGTATGGTATTGACTGTGTGAATGTTCCACAGTAATTGGAGTTGGAAACTATATTTAACTGTTTCAATGTATTTTGATTACAAATACTAGAAGATTATACAATTGCGTGTTTTGATTAAAATTTTCAGCACTCCATTTACAACAGTTTATCAATTTTAGCATTAATTCGCGTGAACAATCATAGGATGGATTTATTTTAGCACTCCTGAGGCCTATGCTACTCGTTTGTCCAGTACATATACAATATTTATTAGTTAGCTGTTGTTGTTGATAATAAATATAACCTAGTTACTTCTTAGGCTCGGGATTTAGAATTAATGGAGGCTTACTAGATTTTCACACGACTTTAGGTCTCGCTTTATCGGTGGTGTAAATACTAAAACAACACAAGTTGTTGGTAGAAAGTATGAGACCTCAAATCGCTACCTCCTTTCAGTGTACATTAGCCCACCAACCTATTAAAGCTACATAATGAAAAGTTATGGTCTCACGGAACGAAAAGCTTTTAGAAATAACTACTTATGATGTTATATCTAAGAGTAAGAGAGCCTGGAAGAGATCGCTCTTAGTGATAAGGCCGCCGTACAGATGAGAAACTATGTATAATAATACATAGCTTCTCGTCTGATAAATAAACTAAAACTAATTAAAAAAAAATAAGTATGAGACATTATTCATTAAGGGTGGCTTGCACAACAAAGTTAATCAAAATTAAATCTATGACCTCTTGCTCTGACATTATGGTGTCAGAGCAAGAGAAAAACTATTTAATTTTGATATGCAAGCCACCCTTAATCTATTATAATTTTCTTACTGACTGATCTAGCAAGTTATTTAAGAAAGCAATAATGATCTCTAAAATTATACCTAAAAACCACAAAAAGTAAAATCCAAGGTAAATACTGAGGAATAGATGAGTTTGTTCATCCGAGGCATCATGAAGCGCGGCTAATCCACTGTCTTTGCCGAATATTGAATAAAATTACCTCCCGCCGGAGTGCGGGCGGGATATCGGAATCAATGTATTGGAAACAACCATCCGACGTATTTAAAAAGGAATTTGCTTAAAGGGAGTTACTTGAAGGCGGAAACGTAGCAGAATTATTGGTCTCGCACTGCGGCACATGGGACCGTGTTATAATCTCGGCGGCTGTTCAGTACCTACTATGTATGTTATACTTATGCAATCGGATCTCCATTGTCTTTTTTTTAACAGTTTATCAGTATTGTGTCTATTTTGGTTCGCTAAAATATTCATATAAAGAAAGGTAACTTGGGGAAGAAGAAATACTGGATGAAAAATAATAATTATTTATTTATTTCCACCTGCACTCGGGAAGACTTACTACAGGCCAATTAGAATTCTATCAAAGTTACTTCTTTTTGGTCTGGACAAATATAAAAATTCGCATGTTTACTGACACGAAAGAAGAAGATTTATGCTATGTATGCTAATAAATACTTTTTTGACTGTACTATTCACCTTATGTCTAGATGGAAAATACAGTCAAGAAACTATTATTTTACGCCAATTTGATTAACACATGAACACGCACAGGACACGTACGCGACACAGTTTAGCATACATCTGCACTGACAGGCGCTAGTTAGAGAGCTATAAAGCCTTGGTCTAAGCTTGCCTTGTTAAAGTTTACGGGCAGTTACGTGGCTTACTGCCCTCGCAGCCTCGCCGCCGCCGCCGCCGCCGACAGGGCGGACAGTGGTGAGACATTTAGAAGGAGATGATGAGTACAGACAGAGTAACTTTTAATATTAAAAAAAAATATTAGTACCTACCTAATTAAAACTCTACCCCCTTCGACTTCCTTAAGACATTATGACATAAGCTCCATTTGCCACGAAGTAGATCGCCAAAAAGAAACTGAAAGTAGAAAGTACACTTTGAATAAAATACATAGCCATATTAACAAATCCACAGAAACGTGAAATAACTCAAATGTTTTGCTACGCCTCAGTTCTCGTAGGCTACGAGAATTGCTACGAGTCGTAGCACGTAGCGACTGCGTAGCAGTGAAATTCGTAGTGGCGAAAAAAAACTTATACATTTCTGTTATAAAAATGCTGACATGTACCAATGAGTTATTTTAACTTAAGTACAATGTATACCATCGCTCTTACGGTGAAGGAAAACATCGTGAGGAAACCTACATATCTAGATTTAGCACATCTAGATATGTGAACCCACCAACCCGCAGTGGACCAGCGTGGTGGGAAAATGGTCCAAGCTTAGGAAGGCAGTTTAGACCTTGGGGATATGCACAAAGGTTCCACTCGAGAGAGCCAGGTGCAGGTACTTACACCCCCACAGAGAATGGAATAGAATAGAATAGAATACATGTTATAAAAATGATCTTCTAGAATTTTATCAATGTACCTTATATACTATCTATATGTGACCAACTTTGAAACTTGAATCTGCAAATCAAATCTCAACAAGGAAGTAGAATCACTGTCTGCCTGAGCTAATGCGCTGGTACTGTGATGAGATCGTATTTTCCTCCTTGCAAGTACATTTCGTCCCTCAAATCAAGAGCATTGACATACGAGTATCTAATTGTGAAAGTCGTAAAGGTCAAAATCTAATTTAAAAGACACCTTAAATCGAGGTTTTAAACATAAATGTGTTTAATGGTGCTGACATTCAGAAACAAACTATTTGGATGGACATTTGAGTAACTAACTCATAATGATATGATAATACATATATATTTTTTTACCGACATTACATAATAATAATAAACATGTACGGATCCACTCATTTATACCTATCTAGCTATGAAAAACTGTATTTTGACAAATAACTTACAAGAAAATGCAAATAAGTATCACGGATTGCACACATCGTTCACCACATAACGGCTACGAGCGTGATCGTCGATGTAAGCGAACAGTCGCAGGTGGCGCTAACTGGCGGCGGCGAGCGGAAACTGCCGAGAGCTGCTCCCTACAGCCTGCCGCTTGATATGCGAGCTCCAGGCCCAGATTAAAATAATATCCAGCTTGTTCGACAAAATATATGATAAAAATCCATTCTGCACCGCAACAATAAAACTCAACGCTGAAAAGAGCCTTTTTGTGAAAATCCCGCTACAGAATTTTCCTCAGAACATGGTGTGCTTACAGGCACACAAGCAATGGCTTATGGATTTATTCGTGGATTAAAATTTTGTAAGCAATTTCATTTAATCGTAATCTACTTTGGTATAGACTATCTTGCGTTCATTGCTCAAAAATTTGCAATTTAGTAGAATTATAGTTCGTTTTATATTGATAATCATTTTAACCCTACTTTGTTTTTACTGTATACAAATATGTAAGTAAGTACTTGTATATGTAAGTACTTACTATTACATCAATACAATTCAAAAGCACATACAACACAGCAAAATATTGCAAAAAAAATTGTCGAAACGGATCCTAACAATAAATCACGTGAAACAGAAATATCACATAATATTTTACCTCTTGAACACGTCGTCACGTCCACGGCAGCCAGTTGGAGCTCGATCAGGTTTAAAAATGTATCGCTGCAAGGTTTCTGACTTCTGACTGAACCTATAATAATATGTTATGTGACTAAAACAAATGACGAACGGAAACGGCGCAGATATTTGTTTTTGAGTTTTTAGTACTAAATGTTTGTGTTGTGTGACATCTCCATCGCGCCTACCATGCGTGGAGATTAATGCAATTGCCTTCTAGTGTTTGAGGGGGTCCATGTCCGCATATGTTGGCGCTGTGTGTGAAACAAATCGAATGCAATGTACATAACTTTAAAGTTGAGATGGTAAATTTTAGATGAACATAATATTATACCTAATAATATGTCAATAGGTTATGTGAGGTAATTTTAATACCACACAAATCAATAACGCTATTGAGCCTTATAAGCTATGGTTATCCTAGTACCGCAAGAACAGAAAAGGTTCAATTAAATTTGAATATTTAAAAAGCAAATTTAGTACAATTACAACAACCCGACCTGGAAGAAAGTCCAAAAATATCGCGCACTCAGATACATAGCTTCCTATTTGCGTTAAACGGTGTTTTTATGAAACTTTAGCATCCGCCATTTTGAAATGCAACGGAAATTACCTTCAGCCAGTGCTGAGAGCCCTCATTTGTGAAGCGGGGGAGTGTGCGAATTAGCAGCTCTTAATAGGTACCAATGAAATAATGAATTTATGCACGGCTAAATTGTTAACTTTAGTAGTGCAGTTTGTTTACTTGAACTTTGTAAATAATTCATATATTCGTATTTTTCTGTTATTGCATATTTGGATTTAGAATACATATTTCAAAAACTCCAGTTTCATATTGGTTTCCAGGCAGGGCTACACGGGTTCGTTATCGACGTCGATAAACTCGTTTAATGCTCGTTCCACCATAAAGTGACTTTTATCTTCGTCGATACCGAACCCACGCAGCGGAAGCAGGGTATAGTTTAATTTGAGAAGTGCTAATTTAACCATGTAAAACTAACGGAGTACAAACTAGCTAAGAGGGCAGCAGTGCGCTCTGCTGAGTGACCTAATGGCACAGAAACCGCAGTCCAGCGAAGTCGCCGAAAACTTGTGCAGACGAGCAGCTAAGAGCATTACGTATCTGTGTAAAACTTTCAACTTTAAAATGAGTCTCATTTAACTCATATTTAAGTAAAAATGCAACACTTGAAACCTGTAAAAATAATGTAAGAAAGAAAAGGATAAAAGTGACAGTATGCGGTCGTATCTTCTGACTTATTATGAAACAAAATCTTTTAAAATTAACTAAGTACCTACCAGACAAAAGTACAGCCGAAGATAGGCGGAAGTGTCGGACGTTAGTGGAGACCCTCTGTACCTCTGGGGTGCCATAGGACTGCAACAACAAGTACCAGACAGATAGTAGTAGTACAGTAGATAGAGCTATTAAAACAAGTAGCTGATACTGGTTGTATAAGTAGAGCCACGCACAGTGTGTTGTGTTATCCCTTTTTATTTATTTATTTGAAGACCAACAAATGAAGCCTAACTATGATAAAATTATGTAATTAAATACTAGTTTTATATAGAAGAACTAAATGCGAGATACCTATAGCCCTACCAGTTAACAAACGGTTGAAACCAAATACCTCTTCGCTTAACAAGATTGTATTAAAGTAATTAATTACTCCCGACAGTGCTGTTATTTATTCTACAATGACTGCACCACGCACGCCTCCGGCGAATAGAAAAGAAATACAGAGGTCATTCTGCATTTATACCAACTACCATAGATAATTTGTATTTTCATAAAATATAAAGTGTATTACCATTTTATGAACTAGTACCTAATCTACCTATCCACTAGGGGAAGTTTCCTACAGGTTGATGAAACAAAGATGCAGCGTTTGAAGAAAAAAAACTGGTGAAAGTTCTGTGATCAGTTATTGCTTACGGCACTCGTGATAAGGGTCCTAAAATGTGTGTATAAAAGGCAGCACAGGCATGGCGTAGTCGTTAGCAACCACTCGACACACACTCGAAAATATCACGGAAATCAATTAATTCCGCACAAAGTGTTTGTGTATTTGACAGATAGCACGCCGACGCAATTAGAGCTTTGATTTATCTAGCAGTAAACATAAATTGCTTTGATAATTACCCGAGATGGCTCTTAAACACTCACATTTAAAATATATAAATGTCTCCCGAGTCGTTTCCCTGTGGGCCGGATCGGAACATTCATTAAATTAAATATTTCTCCATGAAATGAATTTTCATTCCGTTCCTTGCCGGCCAGTATTCACTGGGGCGGGCTTATGGCTACCTACCGCGGCGCACTGGAATACACACAAGAATTTCATATTTGGCATTCGTAGACGAAAATTTCTGTACATTTCATGGTATAATAAGAATTTTATTTATCTTATCGACTATACGACTCTTGTGTGCTCAGTTGATTAAAATTTACATAAATAATAATAATAATATAAGTACTTTTAACGCAAGTGTAACCGCATGACCCAAAAACTCACGACGCCGATCGAGGAAATCTTTAAAGGGGGATCTCCTGATAAATTAAAGTGCGACATTCATTAACGTCAGTGAAGTAATCCGTCAGGCGAAGTCGGGGCTTAAAGCTTTACTTATCTAAACAAGATCGGCTCTGCGCCGTGCGTGATGGATCCCCGCGTCCCATAATCGCCATCGCCTATAATCGCCATTAAAACGGTTTCACAATCGCACCTGTTGACACGCTTATCGACAAATAAATCGCCGATAATGTTTCCATATATTCTTTCCCGCTTTGTAATTTATTCCAGTAAATATTTATGAAGCAAATACATCTTCGGTGCGTACAAAAATGGGAATGAAAAAGATATTGATAGCGCAGTCCTGTGATAGGTTTGATGGGAGTCCGTATTTGACCGTTTCGTTTATTACGATGCGAAAATATGAGACATATTGCACTGGATATTACACGCGCATATTTGCGATATAACGTAATACCAAAACCGTTTAAAACCGGATGTGTACTTTTTACTGTAATAAATACGATGTACGTAACATAATAATCAGCATATTCGTATTTACCTACCGACGAAAAGCTTCTCAAACATGCTGACAAAGCTTTTTGTCAATAACGAGATTTAATTTGAAAAGTATTACCCTAATGAGCTCCGTACGCGTGGTGAAGGCGCGAAATGAGGGTAATGCTAACTTAAACAAATATTTTGTCTCGGCTTTTATATCTGGCTAATTCTTGGAAACGTTCTTATGTTCATTTCTGTAATTAAATTCTGTGTAAGTAAGCCCGTTTGAGCCGTTGAGTTGCGTACCGGGATCACTGAGTAGTAAGTGTGAGGAAAATTCAGATTAGACGTGAGTTAGGGCGCGTTCGCATTAATAGCTCGCTAATGACGCGGCTCGAGCGAGACGGCCCGCCAACTGCGACATTAGAGCCTTGTTATTTGGCTATTTCATTAAGTTACACCTGGGATTTCCTGAAAAATATCCAAGTGACACAGAAATGGGTCATCCATGCCACTAATAGACGTATGCTTCTATTAATATGGCTCGCCTGTCTCCCTGCACGCTGCGGATAGATTCCTCTTTACAATTTCCTTCCCGAATTGATTTCGCTAGTATTGAGATGTAGCCCGACAATTGACGGAGATATTTCAACGCCAGGTTGAGAATAGCTCCCAAATTAAGCACCAACGAGACAGGGCACAGTTCTATGCGCTGATAGATTCAACCAAATTAGGTAACTCGACTCGAGTGCTCGATATTCGGGAAACGGTAATTAATTTCGACATTTAAGCTATGGGGTAATTAATATCTGAACAGACTTGTACAGCGGTTAATTAATGTAAACAATACACGGAAATAAATATTAGCCTGTCATGTCAGTGCCAGGCAAAGTTAATATTGATAGAATTACCGCGTCGTTTGTGGACTGTTTTAAAATGCCTATACTTGTTTACGGGTTTGTAATCGCGTTACGTCACTCGCTCACTTTGCATAAGTTAAAGAACGTGTTATTAGCGCAGCTAGACCACGGCAGGCTCGCTGTGACTCGCTTCTGCTAATGTCCGTCTGACGATAGTTCCAACCATGTATAAAAGAAAGGGTTTAAATAATTTTTATAAGAATTTGACATCGGAAGCCGATCAAATTATAACATTCTATGATATGCCGTATCAGTAACGAGTATCATGTAGCCTAAACATTATAATTTAAAGGAGTAAATTGACTTCTTTACCATTACAACTTCACGTTTATCCACCCCTAAAAGTATCAATTTACTAACACTTACCGAGCGACCTACACCCCAATTCTTTACCAGAACCGTCTCACACTTAAACTAAGCCTCACCGAGGGCTGCGGGGGCGGGACGAGGGGCGCGGGGGGCGCGGGGGGGTGCAACACACGGATTCAATTAGCGCGCAGTGAGCGGCGAGACATGTAACACGCCACCGGGTGGTACAGCCTGTCTGCTGCGGCTACCTGCCACTACACCACTTAGACCCACCTCCCGCGGCCAGGGTATGAGATTCTAGCGGGCCTGATGGAAGGACTTCTCCATCATAATTTACTATAGTTTGCCCATCTTAGAAATCCGAATAAGTTGCTTCCAAAGCGATATTTCTATTTTGTAAATGTACTATAATTTGTAATTATAGTTTGCACATCATAGAAATCGGAAATAGTAGCTTTGTGCTTCCAAAGCGAATTTTTTATTGGTAAATTGTGCTACGCTGTGCTACGCGATTGCTACGAGCTACAAGCTACGCCGTAGCAGTTCGTAGCAGTTTGTACTAAATCGATATTTTTTTTATAATATTCCTAAAATTAAATTCGTTACACAATTACATATGTATCAAACAAAAACATTTTATAATCCATATATGACATAAACATTTAAAAAATATATACAGTTTTATATACTCTCAGGCCTTGTACCAAACTCACGGGCCCACCTCCAAATCACGTTACTTCGCGGCTATCACCCTATTCTGTTACTAGTTAGCGGCGCACGCCCTCCGTATCACTTCTTGCCTTTACGTAAAGATAGCCGAGTGGGCTAGTGGTTAAGTGCTGGGCCTGTCAGCTAATGTTCTCATGGTTGAATTCTACAGGAAAGATGATGATTGATTTAGGGAAACTTTCAAAATAATAATGAATACACTTGTTAACTAAATAAGTATTTATTTGACTGCAATTGATGTTTTAATAAGCAAGTGATATACATAATTATATGCCCAGTAGCTAGGTATTAAAAATCAGTCTTTCATGTAAGCCACTTTAGCATTCTAATCTCTCTCCGGACTGAAATGTTTAGGACGTAATATAATCCAGTTAAGCACATTGTATGGTGGCATATTAGGTAACTGTATTTGGGTTCGGGTGTGAAACAGTATAGTCGGGTGCGTAGTGACTCAGAACAATCTGTAAGACTTTAGTGTGATTTATAAATGCATGTACTTACTTACTTAGTTATTTTAAAACAAACATAAATAAAAAAATACTGAAATATTCAGTAAAATATTGCGTACATAAATATATATTTATTTACGTAATATTTTAATGAAAATTTAATTAATTTAGTCAAGTCAATTGACTTCACTTTATAAGATGATCTGTTGATATTTATTATTGTTTTTAAAATACTGATTTCCAAAGCAATCTACATTTCAAAAACGTAAAATCACCTAAAAAACCTCACTTTTCCACTCAATAATTTATAAGTATTTCACAAACCCCAAACCATCCAGCATAAAATTGTACCCACCTACACATATCACCACGAAGTTTTCCAATAAGCGAGAGTGAAATAAAAGAACACTAATCTAGACTAAGTGAATCACGCGTGACTTCACTGCATCTGTCTACTTCCATCCGTAGCGCGGCGAGTGAGACGGGTTCTAATGTTGTTACACGGCATGTTACGCGGTGACTCTTAATTGAATCCGAGAATTTGCGAGAAACAAGATTGAAATGCACAATGACTTTGTGACTTTGTGAGGAGCTACGCGGCGCGCCGAGTGACACAAAAGATTCACAACGTGAAACCAGACGCTGTATTCGGGACGAATTAGCGATTCCAAGGCGATAGTATATAGCGATTAGTTTTCCTAATTTATTTATACTCAGTACAATTAATTTATGTAAGGTCCTGTTTCACAATGTCTGGTTAGTCGCTACCTGTAAGATTAAATACATGCTGTCACTCTTTGTTATTATTTGTTTGACAGTGATAGCATGTATTTTATCTCACAGTTAGAGACTAATCAGACATTGAGAAAAAGGGCCTTAGGCTATCAACTGTTAGTTGTCCCTCATACGGCTCATACGGGATACGGCTTATGTGTGTGTACAGGTACAGCAAAATTCAATCTTTATTACGATGTTTGAAATTTGACAATGCTTAAAATCAGTTTTACTTACATATGTCTACTTTTGTGGTAAGACGGATAATGTATTTTCCTATGTCGATGTATCGCTGAGTTTCCCTGAATAGGGCAGTTGACAGACTTACTTTGTGTACTGCCGTGGATGTACATTACATACGTGTGTAAGTAAAAAGGTTTTAAATCCAACCTACTCTCCTAATTAACTAAAAACACCGCTATTTTCTTTTAAAAGTATGATATGATAATATGATATTTAGAATTTAATACATTAATTAATTCTACAACAAAATCTAAGACCAACAAACAACAACGCACAAAACATATCATCTCATTAGCGAAAACATATTCACAATTTTGTACCTGCAAAATCTTAATAAATTCTACTTTTGCGGTGGCGCGGAAACTTTTGGCTTGCGTGGTTCAAGACGGCTTTTAGTTAGTGTACCTTTGTGTTTTGTAACAATCGTGGAAGATAATAGAACTAGGCCCGGCGGGGTCGCCCATTGTTCACTAATGCAACGTCAAACTGGCGCAAGCTTTAAGGTTATTAAGCATTTGTAATACTGAAGCCCCTATTGTACCATAGAGTGAGAGGGTCCATTTGTAACTGTCTCACTAAAGATTTGTTTAGATCTTCTAATGGATTGATACGCATTGTGTGTTAGGTAAACGGGCTGTGTTTTTCATATTTAAATTTTTCTTTTTAGGCTTAGCTAGCGGGTCAACGGACGTACCTTGAAAACGTTACAATAGTTCAGAAAGAAAGAAAGAATATAAGTTTGTTTTCTCCTAAATGTGTGTCTGTGGCAATGTAATCGAATGGTAATCTATTACTGAGCTATAAATAAGAAAGGTACGATAATCCAAGCTAAGTATCCTTATTTTTAGAAGCACGCAATTATTAGCTCGCTACTATTAGAAGAGATTACCTTATGAATTATATTCTTTACATGCAGCAAGTACCTATCTATCCTAAACCAACACGTGTAAACTCACCTCCCGTTTTGCTTTTGTTTATAACAATTTTCCAAAACAAAAGAAAAACTATTCGAAATCCAAACACGCCAGTGTTTACCTTCGACGGGGGAGCGGGGGCGATGTGAAAACGAATAGCCTTACTAAGCCCGGGGCTGATTGGAAGTGCGTTTAATTTGAGGCCACCGAATGAATGCCTGCAATACGCCGGTTTTGGATGTACTTAACATTTGAGCCCTTTGGGATCTCGCTTAATTATTGAGCGCCGGAATCCACGGCTGCAGTGGAAATGTATCAGCTTACACAACAATTTACGGCAGCGTCGAACGAGAGCTTTCAAATAACGAGACTTGTTTTTGGATCTCACACGCTATTCTTATTCGGGCTTAATTGCATTCAAAATTCATTGGTCTTGCGCTCTTCACTTGTAGTATGTCACCCAAATACATATACTTTCAGATACCGATAGGTAAATCTTATTAATTACGAGTACTGTATATAAAATATTCATAATATTGTTCTCCAGGAAAAGATACAGGATAATTTCCATTAAGTATACAAACTCAAGCTCGCTTTAATATACTTACGCTCACATAATTGTAAACAATTCTTTATTAGAGGCCAAAGAAAACAATAAAGATGGGGTGTTAAAATAAAAAGGACGACGACATTCGCAGCGCAAAAATCTTCGCTACAATTACGGCGGGCGGTTGTTATCTGAGAATGCTTGTAAACTTTTCTTTTCAGTAACCTTGTATTTTCACCAACCCTTATTCTTACGACACAGAATCGCAAGTAGCTCGGCAGCGCGATAAGGGAAGTTTGCGGGTGTTAAAGGGATTCTTCGGGAACGTTCCCGGGTTTGGGCGTTTAATTAGATGTTTTAATGAATGTCGGCTCACGTGCTCTGAAAGCGGCCCATTACCTGCGTAATTCACGCAAATAACGATAACAATGGTGGAGGCGACGACTGTTCGGCCGAGCCCCCCCGAGCTGGAGAAAGGAAGAAGGAATCTCGGGGAATTCTTATTAATTTTATATTAATCTCGTTATTTTTTATGCGGATTTTTCCTTGTTGTTAAATTATTGTGTGCTGCTCGATGTTAGCGGATGTCTTTGTGTTTGACGAAATTAAAAGTAATCAATGGATTCAGCGTCGAGTGTTGCGTACTTTATTGCTACAAAAACTGTGTTGAATGAAAAAAACTTTGATAATAAAATTTACAATTGCACGATTCACAATTCACCGACAAGATTTAAATGTTTAAAACAATAATACACATAAGATTAAGTATAATGATTAGATTTCTTTGGATTTGTTCAGCACTGCGTAAAATGTGTACGATGATTTCAGCACCTAAAAGAAACAATACAAAATTAGTACACTTGTCCAAAATAAATAATGCACATGCAGATCTTCACACCCGAATCATTAGATCGTAAGAGCTTTAAAAAACACTTGCATTTTGCACCTTGTTCGAAAGAAATAGGAGTCAATATCATGTGTCACATAATCGAAAACAACCGATCTGTCATAGATTTCTATGCGCATTATCAATTTTGGAGCACTGTACTTATACTTTTACATATTTTCAATACATTTCAATAATAAAATAAGGTAATTATAAAAATACCTGAACTAATGTGCTTGCGGAGAGTGGTATGATGTATCCCGCCACCACTTGTATGGGAGTCCTGACTCTCTCCAGGAATATAAACAGCGACCTGCGATGAGTCACGGGGAGCTGCAGCCAGTCCATACTGTATGCGGAGTTCGATATTTTATCACTCTGCAATAAAAATGAAATCATTATTACAGAGGATTTTACATTCGTGTCTAAATTATGGTAGAATGGCTATGAGCGAACAAAACAATTATTATCTAAGCAAGAAAACGGTTCGTTTCGCCTCAACAAGTTTCCATATGGGAATAACGGAAAGTTAAAATATGTTAATCCTGGGTGTCAACTACATTCTAAATTATTATAAAAGTTCAATAGTTTTTCCATGAAATAGTTTCGAACAAACATCCATCTATCCATAATCCTGATTAAACCTACCGAGTAGAGTGGCGTGACAGTATCCTCGGCAGATCCTCGTCCATTGAACGGCTAGCAACTGACCGAGTGCTCGGCCGAGGATACTCCCCGCCACTCTACTGGGTAGGTGTAATCAGAGTAGTAAGTCGTGGACTTGCCTCGATGGCCAGTCGGTTCCCGAAGAGGCAGTACAGCACCAGCTCCACCATCACGCACGTGATGTACGTGATCATCGAGCAGAACTCCACCGAGGCCGGGTTCATCTACAAACACACATACACGCCGAGTTGCAGAAACGAAACCGAGCTTGGATCCTGTCTGCTGACGAATTATCTTTTTTGTTAGGTTATACAGAATGTTGTATAGAGTCAAAGTGTATACAAATACTGCTATCTGCTATTAAGAGATATCACTCTTCTTTTTTGTCAACCGTGTGGACTCGGCCTAAAACCCTTCCTTCATTTGAAGAAGACCCGTGCCCCAGCAGTGGGGACAAGTGAGGTCGTGATGATGCCCTCTTTTCGTCGGGGGTTGAAAAGTAGAGTTACTTTTCAACCCCCGACGAAAATAGGGATACTTATAACGAATTTTGGCCATGTTTCATCGGTTTAGTAGTTCGAAATTTCTTCGACTTTTAGTGTTGAATGACGGGGGTTTTAAAGTTGGTTAGGTTAGTTTATAGTTGGCTTCCCTAGCACTTACATCAACAGCTCTGTATGCAGTGGTGCAGAAGATCCAGCCAGTCACCACGATTTGACAAAACATGGCGCCGCCGAATATGTCTTCTATGTTTACAGCCATTCTGAAGTACGCAAGAAATTAATTAGCTCATTATTTCGTTTTTATAATCAATCATGCATTGGATTATATGATGTTTGTAGGTAACATGACAATCATCACCAATACCAGCCTCTGGGTTACCTACCGATCAAATTTCAATCTATACATACCTTATTGTTAAATTAAAACGTTTTTAAGACAAATAATACCTTTAGTTCATCTTAAATTAATCCAGATTTCCTCAGTGTAAATAACGTAATGTGGTCAACTGCATTAGTAGCTGTACACTTTAGTACCTTGTGAAACTTACAAACTGCCTATTCAAACATTAACGGTTGGTTATGTAGTCATTTGATTAGGTACAAAAGTGTATAGCTACTTATACAGCTGCCCGTACATACCGGACTATTTCTTTATGGTGTAAGAGTGATACTGTAAACAGTTTGTGAAAGGCCTCCGAGAAACTGATCGACTCTTGGCGAGCTTTTTCATGACTTCTTGCGACTGCTGTCTCCAGGTCTAGCCTGCGAAGGTTCTAATACTTTTGATATACTGACACCTTATACTATATCTTTAACCCTAGACGGAAAAGAGAGGTGATAAATTTAACGTGTATTGTAATTTACTTACCTTAAAATACGAATCTGTGCAGTACACTGGCCTAGAAGACAAGACATAAATACATCCAGGGTTGAGTTTATGTAGGCATGGTTCACCCATTGTATCGATAAATACACCATGATTATGTAGAAGCTGAAAGAAACGTAAATTTATGTCTACAAACCTAATATTCAACCTTGTGCTCTGATTACCATTTTTTATGTTTATATTTTCGATTTATAGCACATTCTTACTATGTTAATAATAACTTATTTACTTGTGTGAATGCAATGTCCATGCACAATGCTTCGCCACCTTAATTACGAAATCATTAGCCTATCATCCAAATCTTCTTGACCACACTGAAGGGCATTGAGCACTTATATACGATTACTTAATTATATGAAAACTTACTTGGGTGCCTTATTAATTTCAACGGGAAACAATAAAGGGAATCGGATCTCATGGCCTCGAGAATACTGCACTATGGGAACGAGAAGCCATACGAGGCAAGACAGGTTCCCCATGAAGTTGAAGATGTATAGAGTCGACTTGGCGCTGGCCACTTGGGTTAGCAGGATCTCCCTGTGATGATGACCTTCTTGGTTGAATAGAGGACCTGGAATTTTGAGCGTTTCATTTCATGCTTAAATAACTTCTGTTACAACTGTCTGAAGATGGAATGGCGCTTTTATTACAGCATTGTTTTAAATATTGGTGCATGATATTAACGTGGAATTTGGAACGACCTCCGGCTCAATGGACCGCCGACCATAAACAGGTAGCTGATATTATCTGGAGTGGATATAGATGGCCGGGGAGAGTGTTGTAGCGGTTCTTGGAAGCGGCCTATGTGTGTTAGACTGTCATATTAGTAAATTTTGGTTTGGGTTTAAAATATAAAATTAAAATATCCTTCTAAAAATTATTATTCATAATTTGTTATAAATACAAGTATAATACTTAATGTTACAAAAACCTTTCATAGTATTTAGGAGCTTCTCAACTCTGTCAGCTTTCAGCAAAAGAACCATTTTCTTGTAGATGAAGTCGATGTACGAAAATAACTTGAATAATCCGTAAATTACTTGATCTGGATTACCTCGTACCTAAAAAGTAGGGATTACTTTAAAAATATATTGCAAAATAATGATAAGGTGATTCGAGCTTTGACGCCCACACTTTGAAAGTTGGTCAACATAATATGGCAAGGGAAGAGTGGGAAGAGGTAACCACGACAACGTCGATACCATGATGAGAGCCTCATGCGGAAAATAATTCCGTGGGTCACAGAATCTCTGATTCCATTAGTCTAACACCTCAGTTGACCCATTTAGACTTTCACATTCTGACTCATGTGTGCTACCCGATAGATAAGTTGTAATTTTACCTCTACATAGCTTAACTGTGTGATTCTCAAAATTAAAAAAAAAACTCAGAAACTAAAACATTACATTACGGGTAAATTTGGATACCCGTCGTGGATGTAAGCAATCAAAAAAAAAATTTGAACGCCAAGGTATGAACCACCCCTTATATACCTAATCTCAATAATCTTGTAATTTTAACGCCATTCCAAAAACAAAGTCCTAATACAAACCGTGTAAACATAAGCTAACTCCTGAGCTACATACAAGTAGGGGAGGAAGATGACAAAGCCCATGTAGACCCGGTGTAGTCTGTACCTCCATGGAGGCGTGGAGCCGCGGTCCAGGTGGTAGGAGCCGCTCGCCCGGAGCACCCTCAAGTGGGGTTCCATACTGCTGAACGCCAGCTCTGACATAGCCTGGTTTGATACAACTGGCGGAAAAAGGTGGGTGCACCCTACGGACCGCGGCGGAGAGATGTGCTGAATTTATGATAAAATAAAAAGTAGGATAGAGCTGGTTTCCTAGACGTAGTGGTAGCGTTTGAGCTTTAGCTATTGTGTCCAGTATTTAAAGTGGAACTAGGAAGGAGTCGAATTGTAGGTTTAATATCGTTTTAATTATTATCATTTAGTAGGTGTCGGATGTCAGGAATAGTTAATCAAATACAGGTTTATGGTAAATCAATTAGAAACTCAAAATAGGATTTACTAGCCGTATAATTACTAATATTAATTAATTTATTATTAAAGGAGGCTATAGTAAGGTCAAAGAGGAAACGTCGCTTTGTTTTATATGCATGAGTTATTTGATTAGTTCGATCAGTCGGTCGCAAGGCAAAACGTATGTCGTGGCCCGTGGGCGAATCGAGGCACTGGGAATATCGAAACCTGCCTCAGCACATCATGTGTCACGTCTCGGCGGCATTATTTGATCCAATATTTATCATTATGATTTTCCCTGAATAAAAAAGCCATATAATCGCAGATATAAGTGAAAAAATTTGACACGAAAATAGAGTTCATTGAAGAAAAAGTCCTTAGTGCTGGGTCACAAAGCTTGGTTCGAATTTTCACTCTACATTTATGCCAAATGGGATTTCAAAAGAAATAATGTAAGTATTTATTTCCTCATTGTGTAACGTGTTAGATGTTACCATAATAAATAAGAATGAGAGAGAGAGAGAGAAATCGGAGCTAGCTGTGATGATGCACTGGCACTTTAATCAACTCCTGCGCAGATATTCTATGTAGTCTGAATGATATTGACCGCCATCGTATTCAGGTTAAAACAAACAAAATAATTTTACTTAGTTAGATTTATTGCATCAAAAAACTAGACTATCTAACCATGAGTGTAAGAGAAAAAAAAATGTATTCATATAAATTATATGAAGTACTTGATTATTCTTCTTTAGTTGTAGACAGCACTGCGTAAAACGTGTAAGATGATTTCAACACCTAAAACAATAAATCTCAAGTTACAACATACTCGTATTTGGGTCACAATATCGTTAAATTCAAAACTTAAGTATATCGTAAAAATTCTAAACCTCTTATTTTACTACTAGTTGACGCCTATTTATGCTTCAATCGGAAGCATTTATAATTAATAAGTCCGAATACAAGGCTAAATTACACCTTTTTGTTTCAGAATTTCAACGGGATAGCCGACGGAAACCTGGGTAAAAGCTCTACTGAAGTTAATAAATACCTGTACTAATGTGGCTGCTGAGAGTGGTATAATATGCCCCGCCACCACTTGTATGGGAGTCCTGACTCTCTCCAGGAAAATCAACAGCGACCTGCGATGAGTCACGGGGAGTTGTAGCCAGTCCATGATGTATGCCGAGTTCAATATTTTGTCGCTCTACAACAAAATAACACATTTACATATTTGATTATTTATTTACCAATGGAAAGATGTATTTAAACTAGAGGTAACTCTGGGACTATCCGTCTTAAAGGTATCCATTTTTTTTACTATGGAGAAAATCTTAGTTTGTAATGGACCTTTTGTCGTAGAGAAATATGATACTAACAACCACCAAGAAAAAAACGAATGAAACATTAGCTTTACCTCGATTGCAAGTTGGTTGCCATTATTGCAATATAAGACCAGTTGTACGAAAACGCAAGATAGGTACGTCACCATTGAAATAAATTCTATTGACTTCAGGTCCATCTGCAAACATACAAAATGGGGTGTTGTAGAAGGGATATTATTATTCTAAAATTAATTTTTAAAAATAGCTCTTCCTCTCTGCTACGTTTACCTACACTGTACATTTAAAAAATGTCAAACATATGAGATAAACGCATTGCAATCGCATTCGACGCCCGAATGGCGCAGTGGTTAGTGGCCCTGACTGCTATGCCGAAGGTCCCGGGTTCGATTCCCGGCTGGGGCAGATATTTGTTTAAACACAGATATTTGTTCTCGGGTCTTGGGTGTTGATATTTATATTTAGTATCTATCTATCTATGTATTTGTGTAGATATATCAGCTGTCCGACACCCATAACACAGGTTCTACCTAGCTTGGGGTCGGATGGCCGTGTGTGAAGATGTCCCCACATATTATTATTATTATTATATTATTATTATTCTCCTAACTCATTTGGACTAAAATATTTCATGCTTTTAACATGTTCCTTTTCGTTCACGATATTGATTATTCCTCCTACTGAGTATTTTTCAGTTCAGTTTTTTTTTCGTTTCTTTATGCAAAATACTTGTCTTATATTCAAAATGTATTTAAAACAATTGACTGACATCCACGACTCTGTAGGCGGTGGTGCAGATGATCCAGCCCGTGACGCAGATTTGACAAAACGCAGCTCCTCCAAACACTTTCTGTGTATTGGTTACCATCCTGTAAACCACAAAGTACCAACCTTTAGTACAGGTTTTCATAGTTTGCAAAATTTAAAAGGCTATAAACCAGTACTAGATCGTCAGTAAACTTTAAGTAAAGTTTAGTTTCATGTATCAATTATATACATCCTCTGTAAGACTTCGGAAGCATTTTCGTACCATAGGAAGGTACAAATGAAATCTGCACGCTGTCCTTTTTATAAAGTATGTATTTACACTATTACTTGGCCAGAAAAAAATTGTTCAAACTCATGATACCATGACACCTACATAAAAATATATATACCTCTAAAATCAAAATACTAACCGGGAAATTTCATTGAAGTGTAAAAGTGAAACTGTAAAAACATGATGAAATGCATCAGAGAAACTGATATTTTCCTGTCGAGCCTTCTCGTGGCTTCGTTCAACTGCAGACTCCAAGTCCAGCCTGGAAAATAATGCATTTAAAAAATTTAATCTATTCTAAAATAGCTTTATGAAATATATTCGTTTCAAAGCTTTTCATTGCATAAATATTGACTCCTTGGCACTCTTAGTGGCTTGGTTTTCTTCTGTTTTTGGCTAGTTTATCTTCGGTTATCGGTTGCATTCCTATGAAGTTATGGTTAAATTTTTACATACGATTTATCCTCATATTTAACAGGTGTTAACTTGAAATAATCGACATTCGCCGACATAATGGTCTAAACCAATACCAGTAGTCGTGAATTAACGATTAAAACTTAACCATATTTGTGATGAAACTTTTGTAACGGAAAGTGACCGAACCTTAACAAATTACCTTAAAATGTAAACTTGTGTAGTGCACTGAGCCAGCATGTACGACGCAAACAGATCGAAGGTACATTGTACAACGGCATGGTACTCCCATTGTACAAATAAATACAGCATCACTATGTAGAAACTGAAACATGAAAGCCATCAAATCTACTCTACATTATACTTACTGACGAGCAATGAAAGAAGAAGCAGTAGCCAAAAGCCCAAGCGTGGTTCTTCGACCTAAACTATTTTATCCTTACTAATCCTTACTTCCTTACTAATATTATAAATGCGAAAGTAACTGTGTCTGTCTGTCTGTCTGTCTGTCTGTCTGTCTGTCTGTCTGTCTGTTACCTTTTCACGCCAAAACTACTGAACGGATTTGAATGAAATTTGGTATACATATGGTCTAGACCCTGAGAAAGAACATAGGCTACTTTTTATCCCGGAATTCCCACGGGAAAACTTTTTAAGGTGAAGCGAAGCTCGCGGGGACAGCTAGTATATAAATAAAGTAAAATTTTAAACTCTATACAAATTAAAAGTGAGTTTTTAGTTAGCGTAGCAAGTATGACTATGGAGGCATATTAGCAATATAAAAAATAATAACTTCATAAATAAAGGAAATTATTTTAGATTATGATATTATCAGAAAAGTCAAAATTCAGTAGCTTACTTAACCGGTTTATTAGGATCAATCGGCATCCACAGTGGAAAATACAAGTCATAGCCGCGGAAATGCTCAAAGGTGGGGAACGCCATCCAAAAGAAACAGGAACAAAGGGCCAGATAGTGGAAGAGTTTTAGGCTGGACAAGGCGCGGGCCGCGTGGTTGGTGAGGATTTCCCTGTGAGCTGCATCGTCTTGGTTGAAAAGAGGGCCTGAAAATATGAGTATTAAAACAGGACTCATAAAAACAGGGGTAAACAGTAAATGTGTTAAAATGAAATCAACTAAAAACACATAAGCAGGCTACAGGCAGGACATAGGCCTCTTCTAGGATTAGGGTTTTTGCCATTTGGATTGGAGTCATCACACAACAATATTTTTTAACAGCCTATCAACCTACAGTTTACCCGAATCATTACAATTGCTTTACGTAGGTAATATGCTAGTTTCTATGTTAAATTACAGAAATTAGGAAGATATTATTCACAGACACTACAAAGAAACCTTTCATAACATGCAGCAATTCATAAACTTGATCAGCATCCAGCAGCAACACCATCTTCTTGTAGATCATGTTGATGTACGACAGCAGCAGAAACATGGAGTCCATCACCTGGACTGCGTCGTGGCGAACCTTTCAACAAACGTATATAAAAAGGCATTTTTTTCAGATTATAAATATGAATAAAATGACATTTTGTTACTATTTCATTGACAAACACAAGATCTCTAGAGCCCCGTGAAAAGATGAGAATACCGTCAGTGGTTGCCTGCCTAAGGTGCGCCAGACATAGGTATAGGAAGTCACTCGGTGTGGCTCTTTCTACTTTCGGGCATAAAATGGCTGAACTGACTGACAAATCTTATTATAAGTAAGGTGATTCGTTACCAACTATTCGACCCTAGGCAGGGCTGTGAGGAATTTCCAGTAACGTTTTATCATCTCTTTTCTACATAAGCTTAGTTTGCTTAAACCATAGGTTACCTTATACATGTGTCCCAAATTCTGCAAAGCGTACAAGTACGGAATGACAGTCATGAGGGCGGTGTATGCCTGGTGCAGCCGGTACTTCCACGGAGGGACGTCTCGCTCCAGCGGCAGAATCCCGCTCACTTGGAGCATCTTCACATGTGGGGACAGGCTTTTGTAGGAGAGCTTTTCCATAATGGGAAAAACTACTTAATCTCTGACCAAATTTTTACAGGTGGAAATTGAATTGTTTAACAATATCCTTGAAGTTGTGTGTCGAAGCGAATGTTATTACTAACAGGATAGAGATATTTTTTTCAGAACCGAGTGGCTTCTGTGACTTTGCGTGGATAACTCTTTAGGCTTTCAATGGGGATCCAAGACCTAATTTGCCAATAATACATTAAAATCTGTAATGACTCAATTAGTAGCAATTAGTTGCTAAATATACTTTTTAAGATATGTATGTAAGTATAAATTCACATTATTATTTCAATAGGTACTTATAAGTTTTTCCCGTGAGCCCCGCTTTGTCTATTTTTCCCGTAGTGATTCAGGTAAAAGCAGGTAGTTGGATTGTTTGATTTTTCTAGATCCAGTGGAACTAAGTAGCTATCTGTTTTCCTTAATTCTAGAAGAGTAAAAACGACATAAAACATTCTAAGTACAAACCAACAAAATTTATAATATATATAGAAAATTTATAATCATGTATAGAAATACACAATCGTATATACATACTTATATGAATTCGTAAATCTAAGTTAGCTAGAGTATGTTCTATAGAATTAATCTAATTGACGGATTAATAATGTACAGATATTACCTCAGTAAGCTAATTACAGCGTGTAATAAGTTGCTAATAATGCGTTAAATTGTTAAGCTGATAATGGGTTTCGTTCTCACATTGATTAATATTATTAGCTTAAATATGTAGAATTAACAGCTTAGATATTAGGATGACTGCATCTGTAGTAGTCTTTCGTGACAGGTCTATGCCCAAACAGGCCAGGTCCAACACTGTATTAATTTTGGGAAGAGGGTTAGAGGTAAGAATAATACAAGGTTATCAAGTCATCTATTTTTATATTATTTTACCTAGGTGCTTTCGTTCTACTGGACAGAGGCTTAAATAATTATAATACTGTATATAATACTGTTTTTTTTTTATCCGACTGTGAAAAACTCGGATAGTCAAATAAGTATATAAGAGCACTTTTATATGTCATTTTGTACGTATGCATTTTAAATCAAATTAAGTAGTTTTATATGTGTTCTGAAACGCTAGTAGTCTTCAAAACGGCATAGAAAGTGTACGAAGATCGAAGAATCTGAAACAAAAAATATCATCTGGAACTATAAATGCAAAACAAACTGTATTTATTTATGTATTCACTAGGAATTAGGGTTTCTGCTCGAGAATTCTCGAGCTCGAGAAGATTCGAGAAATTCGGCTTGGTTCGAGACGAGAAAAAAATCTGAAGATTCGAGAATTTCTCGAGCCTTGAGATAAAAATTAAGAATATTCAATTCGAATTTTCTTGCGCTGCTAAACAACACACACGCATACCATGCGCGTGTATTATGATTTATTCATATGTTTCATCTCCATTTAACCCAGTGCTGTACTGATAATACCAGTGAATGATTAAAAGATAACGTAGTAATAGTTACGTACTGTTTCTTAGTTCAGGTGGACCAAAAGAAGTCATCCGATGTTGTTTGGCTCTCATTTTCTTCTAAATGAAAAACTTCGATTTTTGATTATCGCTGAGTTGCAGAAAGGAACTTTAAGTTAATGTCAGCATTAAATCTTTGTCTGTCTCTTTCTGTCCGTATACTGTCAAAGCAAGGCAGGTATACATTTAAGGTCATCATTAGCTTAAAGTTCCTTTCTGCAACTCAGCGTATGTTTATTTAAACATTTACAATTTTATTGGTAAAGTCGAGAAGATGATATCGGCCAAATGGGCGCTGTCACATTTATTGCCATAAGGGCTCGTTCCATGGTATTTCTCATGACTGTTCAGCGAAAACTTCGGGCGAGAGATTCTCGCACTCGTGTCGAATGTTGTCCTTAAGGGCTTCCAGAGACAGGAGCTTATTCACATAAACTTACTTCAAAAAACCTCAGAAAAACTGTCTGAAATGGTTAAATCGGGCGATATTGCAGGGAAAAATTACAGATAAAACGAAAAAAAAGGCGACCCGAAAACTGAATGAACACAATTATTCCGCATTCTTGGGGAGTATATCACTCTCCACAGCTTCTGAACTTGTATTCTGCATTTGTCTAGTCCACCAATATAAAAACTGATTTGAAATTGGCGGCCATTTGCACAAATGAGAGCAACTTCCAATAGGGTGATTACCTTAATTTGGCCCACCTTGTACTAGTACCTAGCTAGACAGCTAATTATGAGTATAAGTAGAGTATTTTCTTTGTGATTAAGTTGAAAAAGTAAAAAAAGGAGATTTTTTAATTTAAATTAATGCTTTTTCCTAAAGGTCTTCTTAGAAAGGCTCGAGACTCGAGAAGACTCGAGAATTTGGGCTCGAGAATTCTCGAAGCTCGAGAACGAAAACAGGTCGACAAATCAGAAACCCTACTAGGAATGTTATCGTTCCACCAATCACAGCGCCGTATTTAGGGTACATGGCGATATAGTGACGTTTACCTACGTCGATAACGAACCCGTGTAGCGGCAGATGCTTAGATTATGCATGCGTCAAGAAACTTATCTATATGATGTATATGCTTAGGATTGACGGATATGGATTTTCGACAAGAAGGTTTACCGACAAGAAGGTGCCTGCAGACAGCGGTATGATGGTGCCGGCCATGGTGTGCACAGGCCTCTTCACGCGCTCCATGAAGATGAGCAGCGAGCGCCGGTGTCGAGTGTCCAGTTGCAGCCAGTCCATGTTGTAGGCGGAGTAGAGGAGTTGCTCGCTCTGGTGGAATAAGGGATTAGCAGTGAGGTTTTACCCAAAGGGTGTAGGG
Organism: Plutella xylostella; assembly: GCF_932276165.1. Lineage (NCBI taxonomy): Eukaryota > Metazoa > Arthropoda > Insecta > Lepidoptera > Plutellidae > Plutella > Plutella xylostella. Next base: position 3,890,021 of record NC_063986.1, read on the forward strand.
TTGCCAGAATTGACGACCGAATGGTGTAGCGGTTGCTCGCTCTAGTGGGGAATTAGGGAATAAGTGATGAGCAGTCCGGCTCCGGGTGTAGGGCCGCCAGAATTGACGACCGAATGGAGCGGTGGTAGCTCAGTCGGGTAAGCGCCCGCTTCTCACGCAAGAGATGCGGGTTCGAATCCCGGCGCTGACATGTACCAATGAGTTCTTTTAACTTAAGTACAGTGTATACCATCGCTCTTACGGTGAAGGAAAACATCGTGAGGAAACCTGCATATCTAGATTTAGCACATCTAGATATGTGAACCCACCAATCCGTAGTGGACCAGCGTGGTGGGAAATGGTCCAAGCTTAGGAAGGCAGTTTAGACCTTGGGGATATGCACAAAGGTTCCACTCGAGAGAGCCAGGTGCAGGTACTTACACCCCCATAGAGAATAGAATAGAATAGAATAGACGGCCGAATGGTGTAGCGGTGACCCTGACTGTTATGTCGAAGGTCGCCGCCGGTTCGATTCCCGATCGTGTAGATGTTATTTAAAAGTCAGATATTTGTACCCTCCGAGTCTTGGGGAATAAGTACCTATATAATATTTATCTATCTAGGTATCTGTGTAGATATATCAGCGGTCTGATACCCATATCACAGGCTCTGCCTAGTTTGGTCGAATGAGGAGGGTAACAACTCATCACACTACCGCTTTCGGATTCTTCTCGGCATAGTGGAGGCAAATGATGAGAAAAATAGACTGGAGATAGTCACTTACTTCATAGGAGAGTCCATTCCCAAAGTAGCAGTAAAGAGCTATTTCTATCAACACACAAATCATGTATGAGACCATGGATGCGAAATCAATAGACATTGGATTAATCTGAAAACAGATAAAATCGATTCTAATTCTAGTAAATAACTTAGGTAATCAGGTAACTATGTATAAAAAATTTAGTAATGGGTATTGCGCGATACTAATACTAAACTTACATTCACACATCTGTATGTGCTTGTGCAAAAAATCCAGCCAGTCACCAAGAAAAGGCAAAAAATGGAACCACCAAAAATATATTCCATGCCCTTGGCTAACCTGAAAAAAATAGGTTTTTTTGCTGAAAACTCAACGAGTTAAATACATAGTAAAGACCATATCAAATAAATAGCTTTAGTTCTTTCTTACGACGTGTGTCCCTGTTTCTTGTACCTAAGTTACAAAATAAAATCGGAACTTCCGTTCCTTTCATAGCCGACTGCCTGACACTAAACATTACATGACCACAAACCTTATAATTTCATTATAATGCAGCAAGAGCATCTTGAACTTTTCTTGGAACACATCATGAAAAACTCGACCTTCCTTTAGTGCTTTCTCCTTGCTCGTCTCAACTAGTGTCTCTAGATCAATCCTGGAATACACCATGATTATGTCAACAATACTGGACTGGACCGAATTATTGTAGGTATGTGGGGCGCATGGCAAGCTGTGACAATAGTAGGTATACTGTTACCCAGTTATTTAGTCCCCAAGGCAGGGTTTGGAGCCTGAGCGTAGCGTGGGCGCTAATAGCCCTAGGGACTATAATTAGAAGTTCACCCCAGGTTAACAGTATGATTTTCATTGCGAATAATAAGATATTTAAAATAACATTAATGTATTTTTTTTCTAGTTTCTTCTTTTTAGGTAGTAGGTATATTAATAACAAAAAAATATCAATAAAGCACAGTTGATACGTTACTCGGGGAGGCTCCATTCGTGCCCCTATATCGTTACCAATATATATGTTCCTACACCACACACACTCACATCCTCACAGACTCACCCCACTGCCTGCTGAAATGTTTTTGCATGCCCCAGGGCAGACGCATGGATGTGTACATTGTGTAGAAAAGGTAAATAGACGCACACTGCTTGCTATACAAAACAATCACATCACAGCGAAAAAAAAAACAGTTAGGTATATTCGCGTTGGTCTGTGAGACCAGACTAGTAACTAAACGGTTAATCTTTTCTTTTTCAGGACTAATGATCTACGTATTGAAACTGAAAACTACTGATAAAACTACGGGAACTTATCTAATGAAAATTTCGGAAACCTCCTTTGACGCTTCATAAAATGGATACCCCGGAGTAGCAGGTACCTACTATGCTACTAATATAGGAAATAGGTCTTTCTGCAAAATCCACGGCGTGAGCAGACTTGCCTCAAATAACTGAGTTGATACATGCACTGTGCGAGGAGGGCAGAAGCAAACAGGTCTGCATTGCAGTCGTTGCACCCCAGCCACGATGTTACCAGCCAGTAATAGAAAAGCACAAAGTAGAAACTGAAAATTGAAAATTTTACATTTACATACAGAGCTACTGGTATTTCATTCCATAAATACATAGGCAGGCATGCTTTTGAAATTGAACAATTTTCTAAAATTCTGAAATGTCAATGAATTCTTTGGTCATTGGAAAAGGCACAAAAATATGTATATAGGGTGATTAGGTAATTATCCGATACTTACAATATTTTGTATGGGTTGTAGAGGAAGGCATTTAACTATCCAATGCCTTATCCAAAACTCAAACATTTGTAAGGTAAAAAATTACTAACTTAATTATTGATTTTAATTTAAAATGTGTAGACAACCAGTCCAGGACAGGTCCAAGAATACTAGTCACTCACTAGGTCCGGTGGTTGTGGTCAAAGGGCAGCCAGATAGCGAAGTCCAACTCACTGCCGCTGAGATGCATCACCATGGACTTGAGGGTCCAGAGCACACACGTGACCTGGGTCAGGCCGAACGCCCAATTGTGTATGAACTTGGCGCGCCTGGCTAAGTCACGGAGGATCATCTTTTGTCGCTCGTCGTCTCGGTTGAAGAGTGGACCTGCGGGATTTAATGAGGTCTTCCAAAAAGGTGAAAACTTCTAATATTTTTTTGTTTTCAGAGGTTTGAGGGGGAAAATTTAAGCTATCTTTAAGAGTCACAGCCTATTTACTTAACTATTTAATCACTACTTTCTTACACGATTACTTATAGATCCATTTAGACACTATATTTAATACAATTATTATGTGGTACCTTTAACAATGTCCATGAGGCCTTCAACCTCATCCGCGTAGAGCCACAGGATCACCTGCTTGTAGACGCTGGCCACAAATGACAGGAACAGGTACATGGAATCTATCACTTTGTCCGTGTCACTGCGCACCTAGAACAGTTTCACCATTATCACCACCTTCATATACTTAACGATCTCCTTCGACCACTGATAGTTGTGGTTAGTCTTTTATTTTAGTTACACCATCTTTTGGCATTGTTTCGCTGGAGTCTATAATGGTATATTTTAATATGCTGCAATCTTAGTGCGATATCACACTATGCTTTGCGGTTCTACACCCTAAAGTTTTTTCCTTGTGTTTTGCTAAACCATAATTATGACCTACAGATTACAATTTTTTTAACTTTCTTTGTCGCACTGCTAAGAAAGTGAAAATGCACGTAACACCCATTTAAGTGAGTTAAGAAGATACAACTAATAATCAATCCACTACACAATCATTGTAATCCACATAAATCCAACCTAACGCCCTCCACTAACTCTTCGCAACTCTGATTACCTGGTACATATACACGACCTCCTGAGAGGCGTACACCAGCGGCACCAGCAGAGAGAACCTCATGAAGGCCTGGTGCAGCAGGAAGGTGGACCGAGGAGTGGTCCGCGGGTCCAGCTGGAACAAACCGCTGGTACGGAGCACCTTCAGGTGAGGCCTGAACACGGATATGGCCAGGTTTTCCTCCATTTTCTGGTGGGATAAATCATTGTCCGGATCGTTACAGTACTCTGTTACGGTAGTTGTGGTAAAAATGCTAAGTTGCAGAAAGGAACTTTCAATTTCATTAAATATTTTAATTGTGTGGCTTTATGCCTAACACAGCAAAAGGAAGGACTTTAAACTGGACTTAAAACTTGTATGGAATAAGTACAAGCTATCAAAGCTTTCACTAAAAAATATATTTGACTTGTGATATACCTAGACATTAACATGTTATATATCTGTAATTCAATACCATCTTACGTTTTGGCTAAGCCACTGCGGTGGTGTCACTCCCTCCGATGTTGTATTAACTCTGTATTCCGTGAAGGTACATTAAATTTATTCCACACACAATATTTGTCTGGAGGCGTTGTGTTGTCACTTGTAAAACTTGTAATTTGTCACATTATGTTGTCGCTAGATCTAATTTCAGTGCTATAATATTTCAGGTGTCATTTAAGTTCTCGGCGTGACGCCTCCGAATATACGGAGTGCTGTAATTTCATATTTATGGTAACATGTGTAGGTAGATCAGAGGTAGGAACATACACCATTTTTCATTTTAATTTAGGTCCTTTTATTTATTTATTACATACGAAAAAAATATACAACAACATTATAATAAATATACAAATTTATAATTCAATTGCTAAATAAATGAATTTTTATCTTTATCTTATCTTTAATTTTATATGTGAGCCTTAAGATTCTTGTAAAATGATGTATCTAGACAAGCAATATCTAAGGATGAAAAAGCAGTGACATAACAGCGATGTCACTCAGGCCCAATTTTTTATCGGATGAGTATTTTATATTAAAATCAGTGTCCGACAGGTGTGGGTAGCTTCATATAAGATAATACTCTACCACTGGAACATCCCATAAACATCGGACTCGATAGGTAGGAACTGAGGGTAGTAATATTTCTCAAGCTAAATTTTATTAAGTGAAATGACTACCCTGTATATATGATTTACCTAAATATCGGTAGCTTATGTACCTAAGTAGATAAACATATGTTACTTTCACATGTTTCATCACACAAAGCAATGAAACAATACTACATCATGATTTAAACCTATTATTAAATGTAACCTTATATCAATTAACCATAAGAAGATAAAGGATAAGAAAATAAAAAACAACGCTTTCGTGTCGATATATTTTTGTATTTGAAAATATATTATGCAATTACATAATTACTTTAAAAAAATACTGCATAGAGAGGTATGAGTAGTAATAGTACATTATTATTTTTCAAAAATGCCTATTAAATGCATTATAATTATTGCAAATACCATTGCATTGGGGTAACGTTGTTACATACAGAATCGTAAATAAAATACTAAGCAGGTACACTATAACCACGTACAGTCAGGTTCATTAGTAGCTATATAAGTACTTACACTTCTGTACCTTGTCAAACTAACCTATTCATTCAAACATTCAGTTTGTATATTGCTACTAATGAAGCTGACCATACTAACGCATACGACACCTTTAGGGCGAGGCCCCTTTGGCGCGTAGCCATATTTTTTTTATAACCGGGTTCCTTTGGGACATCGCGATTAAACGTAGACCATCGCACCAAAGAGGTCTCTCCGTTAGAGTTACTTAAATTATTGTGCCGTATCTGCAGTCTACTTGGCTGCGGCCTTCTTCGCTTTGAACTCCTTGATGAATGAGCGGAAGTTCTCCAGTCCAGCCAGGTTCTCCTCCTCGTAGCCCTCCACCGAGCTCTGGAGGTGCTCGTACCATCTGGAATGTTCCATACAATCAGTATAATGTAGAGAGGTTACTTTATTGATAGACCGTCACCAGCTTCCCCTGTAGTATCATCTATAGGGGCTCGATACATAAATGCCAGGACATCCTTAGACATGGTTTTAGGCTGCGTGCCCAGAAGGCAAACTGTCAGCCCGTTATGCGTTACTAGGCAAAGGCAAAAATAAGTATAAAACTGTACACACTCGGCTTACTAAGCCGATACGCTGACAAGCAGACGTAGAAGCAGAGTAAATTTAGGGACAATCGCTGACTAACCAGAGTGCGACAGCACATGTATACAAGAATCATATGATACGATACTTTTAATACCGTTAAATTAGATAATTGTTAAAAAACCTTACTTGACAATGTTGGGATACTGCTTCAAGTCAACAATATCGCTGACATCAATGGTAGAGATGGTGGCTACGAGGGAAAAGTCAGCGATGGTGAGGTTGGGTCCAGCCGCGTACTTGGACTCTCCCAGGAAAGTGTTCAGGTGGGCCAGAGCCTCGTTCAACTTCTTCAGATCTTCTGCGTTTTCAGGGGCAGTGCCGAATACTTGGGGGTACTGAAAATGGGAATAGTTCTTTGAGTTCTTTGAAGCAATTTAGCCAGCACCACCAAAAGGGTCATATCTTCAACTAGTCGCATCTAAACCGTCAAGGTATAGCGAATGTATGATCGGGGTCTCATTATTATTTTCAGTCACCAGTAGTTTACTACTGTACCTCTTAGACCTAGATAAGTGTATGTTATGTCCAGCGGTTTTGATAGCTTTGATGGTACTTTTGAAGGTAAAGATACTCACAAAGTATACAGCGTATTTGGCGTACAGGGTGCCCAAATCGAAGTCCAGTCTCTGGTCGACCAGAGCCCTGGCTTTAGGCTCTTCAGGGTACAGGGAGGAACCCTTAGAATACTTGTTGACGAGGTAGCGCATGATGGTGCGAGACTCCCAGAGAGCGAACCCGTCGTCCACTATTGTCGGGATCGTGTGCTGAGGGTTGATCTGGAATTCGACACCATATATTAATGTAGGATTGAATAAATAAGCCTGATTTATAATTCCTAACAAAAGTGAGTAGTGCAGAAACTTTGCGGGAAACGCGAAAGGAGCATGCAAGATTGGCGTCATATGCACGCTGAGCAGTCAGCGATTGATATTAATCTGACCGACTAATCCTCTCATCACGGTGATATAAACTCTACTCCCTCTAGGTCAAATACGCTAACAAGACGACACATAGCTGATGAGTCTCAGGTTTGGTTCGGTCCGCACAGAAATGAAAAACGTCTGCATTGAAGTTTCGTCGCTGGCCTTTGGCGGCCTCCTCGTCGTCGTTCCAATTATAAAAAGCCGGCAGGTACGGTGGGTATTCTCAACAGTTCCTTACCTTCACGAACTCCGGCTTCAGATGCTCTCCAGCCATCAGGTCGAGGTGGTGGACCGTGAGTGGCTTCCCCAGCGCGCGAGCAGTCAGCCGCACGGCGCGGCACGGGGCCGAGCCCTGCATCTCGTACAACTCTATGGCAGGCATGGTGCTGGCAACCAACACAGTTACAGTTAAAAAGAATAACAAGATTCAAATTTTAAAAATTGTTCTTTTATAAATTCTATCTCAACTGAAGGCCAAAAGAACCCCAAAGTAAAACAAAAAGTCGGGCTTTTGCTTCGATGTTCGGAAACGGTTTAAATTTTGAGTTCCTTCTCAAACTTGTTATCTTGTGTGTTCGTTTATTGCAATAATCTATTGTTTTCATGTAGCTGTCGCTAATTACAGCTTTATCAGACACTTTATTGTATAGATAACACAGTACTGTTTCTATAGCACCATAATTACCACTCGTAGATAAGATTGCGCAAGTGTCTTTTTGATGATTTTGATGATAGCGGACAATAATCAGAACCTCCGAATCTACGTTTATGTAAGCTATAATTGCACTCTGGTACCGTACTACATGGTGTAAGTTCCCAACCTAATCCAAAATAAACTCTGAATTCATTGGGAAACCTTGGTTTCCAACTTTTTTTTCAAAGGCTTAAGTTAGGTATGAGTTATCATCAGATAGGTATGTAGGTATCTATTGGAGATGCATTTGGAAAGTGGCCAACTTTAAGGTTTCTTTCAAAAATCATATCTGCTTACTAGAAAGCCTATTTGGTCCGGTATACGTACTAACTTATCCATATTTTAATAAAATTTCCATGGGTAGTCGGTGTAGGTACATAACATACAGCCATTGAAAATGAAGTATGTAATTACAAAATGTTCTTTTCCATAACGTATTAGGTAGGCAGGTACTTGCTTGCTTTCTCGTGCGTTTTAGTAGGACCTCTCCCAGTGCTAGTTATCACATATTTTTTATCCAACTGCTGAAGATGTCCCGAAACGGGACTATATTGTCAATATAAATCAATCCCACTCTACTGACTACTTACTACGACTCAGTTAGGTACGAGTATTGAAGATGTGTGTTTTTATAATCTTGACTAGATTTTACTGTTCCCTGGTCAAACAAAACAAATAAAACTACTTATACATTTATCGTAGTTAATTAGCTTGTTTCAAACGCTTAAAGATTTACGCATTAAGATAACATTAAAATTAACATGAAATATAGTGTATCGCTTTGTGACAAATTTTTGCATGTGAATAATAATTGTGAGGAACCCATAATTATTAAAATGTAAACTCTTTAAACACCTATAAGTACTGTACCACTTTTCGTGCAAATAAACTATTTCTATTCTATTTCTATTTCTTTAGTGACACAGGTGGTAGGTATCTTGTATGGTACTTACCTGAATCTACTTACCTAATTAAAAACGTAAATAATAAATATGTAAAAACCGGGCCCTAAATAAGGTCAAAGGCTAGGTGGTGAATAGGACGCGGACGGTATGATACATTAGCTCTCAGCTAGAGCACTGTTAAAAAAAATACTCCATAAAATTGAAACTTACAGATTTTAGTCAAATAATATTCCAAACAACACAAACACAGACCGCACCTCTTGAACACTCAACGAATGAATGAATAGCGGCAATAGCGTGTTTGTGCCATCCAGCCGAGAGATCAAATTAAATATAACTATAGGCACATACCTACCTACATTCCTACATAATCTAATGGTATACGAACGTGACGAATTCGAGTTACAAGGTCAAAAGTTGATTGCTGTTGGGCCGGAGTTGGCGCGATGGTGCATTAAGATTATTAAAACTAAATTATTTTAAAAAATCGCCTAAGTGTGAGTCGGACTCGCGCATGAAGGGTTCCGTTTTTCGTAACCTAATAAACGAAGTCCGAACCCTACACAAAATGACACCATAGATAGGCGCTATGATGGTGAAATCGATAGTAGCAGTGTGGCACTATGAAGTTTATTGTTCATACTTACTTGTAATACTTACAAGAATCGTTGTTTTTATGAGCTTTCCATTCCAAATACCCGCCCTTATGCTTACATACCTACATTCCAGACCTAGGCAGTATGTTTGTATGTAAGTATAAGGTTTGGTTCCGGACCAAAACATGTTCACATAGTATATGTATACCTAGAGGGCCCGTACAGGGTGACGTGCCGCGCCAATTTTGGGTTTTCAATGCTCTTCACACAGCACACGCAGTGACACGCACACATGTAAGTTTGCACAGTGGGTCGATAAACTTTTACTCGCCAACTTTATTGACAATTATGTTCAAGTACATTTTGGGTGATTTTAGGGTAAGTAAGTATAATTCTTACTTACACTGGTAGGCACCAGGAAAGAGTAGAAATTAATAGGGGTGCCACTTTACTCTATACTCGGAACCCGATTAGCTTTCTCAAACAAATGTGGTATTTACTTGTAGAAAGGTAACTACAAGTATTAAAGTGTAGATAATAAGTTTCGGGCATCCTCCAGCCAACTGAACCCCGATGACAAAGCAAAGTAAATACATAGTGTCGCAAAAGGGCTAAAAGGGGATGACTCAAGGAGTCATTCTGGACAACTTTTGTTCTACGAGATTTGCAAATTCGCGAAAAAAAATATTCGTTTTCCATGGTAAAAAGTCACATGTCCAACAAAGTTTCTATTTTGATGTATGAGGCCCGGGTCTCCTATTTACTCCGTAGGTCGCGTCAAGTGTCACCGCCGTAGGCCGCATCACGATGCTCATAACATCTACGCGTCAACGTCGGCGTGTGAGGGAGACCGCATCAGTACATTTCTATAGTGAGCATCGTGACGCAGCCTACGGCGTGACGCTGGACGCGACCTACGGCGTAAATAGGAGACCAAGGCCTGAGGTATTGTTAGAAGCGTATTGATGGCGCGATGGTTATAGCCTCCTGACCCCGAGAGGTATAAATGTATGCACTGTTCTTAAATTTTAAAGAAAATAAAATTTTAAGTACTGAACTGTTTTGTCACTTTGTCAAAGAACAAATTGTTTAAGGGATAGGTACTTTATAAAACTTTAAAGGAATAACAGGGATACTCCATAAAACTTTTAATATAGGTATTTTTAAACTATATATTATATATTTTTTCAATGTCCTACTCATAGCACGCCAGGTGTCAGGAGGATAGGCTATGTGACGTTCCATTAAAATGTACATAGCGCCCTCTAGAGGACATAACGTGATGATCGAAAAAATAATTATTCAACTTTGCCGTGTAAGGTATCAAATGAAAGGGCTTGATTTTCACATTACAAAAATATGCATATTGAAGGTATTTAAATAACAACACCAAAATTATTGAAATAAAAAATGATCATGAACTACTGACGTAAAATTTCATAAAATAAAAACAACTAAAAAGTTACAAATAAAAAAATACAATTATAAACAAACGAAAAACCCGACTGTACGCTAAAAACATGAAAACAAGTCCCAATGTTAATGGAAAGTATCGCAGGCGGGGAACAACTTGACCGCCACTCAAGGCCGTTTTCTAAGTAACATTCAGCTAAATGGTGAACCCTCTGCTGGTCCCCGCCTACGATACTTTCCATTAACATTGGGACTTGTCAAGAAAACTCAACAGGGGTTTCCATACTAAAGTGAACAGGACTGAAAACCATCACACTTTTTACCTTTAAATTGCGCTAATTTTGTTAGTTTTTCTGTTGAATTTTGTCCACTTTTTCTGTTTGTTTTGGCCATATCTTGGTGATACCTAAATCGATTTGATATTGAAATATCTCATTTGAAAGCTTATAAGTTGACAATGTTTTAAGCTGAAGTGCACAAAAAATTGTTGTATGAAATTTTTTAATTTAACTTATTTCTTTTTAGGTTTTGAATATTTTTAAAAAATGTTTATGTATTTTGAGGTATTGTGTCTAATTAAAGTCAAATAATGCACATTTGATTATTTTAATAAGTTTATTAAGATGTTACTAGTTCAAAACAAACAAAAAAAGTATTGAAATATGGCTAGTTTTTTTTATTTTCGGTTTTAAACATGAAATTTTGGCAAAAATTCAAAAAATCTTTAAATATTAAATATCTTAGAAATGGTTAAGTTTCGGATAATGCATTATAGGGTACAATCGACTGGAAATGCCTTCCTCTATCACCTCCTGAAAGGATCAGGTCTACTTACCAATAACCCTGTATACCGCTTTTTCAATACCTTTAAGTACATTTTTTGGTAGCAGCATAATATTTTTACTTAATTTTAGGGTTTCGAACGTCAAAAGAAAAAAAGCAACCGTTATAGGATCTCTTTGTTGTCCGTCTGTCTGACTGACTGTCTGTCACCGCCCTTTTTCTCAGAAACTGGTAAAGATATCAAGCTGATATTTCGCATAGATGGGGAGTACCCCAAAAAAAATATTATGGTACTCCCTGTCCCACACAAGTAAATTGGGGCTTATATTTTTTCCAGTTATTTTGATGTGTATCCTTTTTTTTCTCTGTTGTTTTGTATAAGTATGTGTTTCTTTTCTTTATCTTCAAATCACGCCATCTATCGTTTGTTTTTTTTTGTGGCTACTGTCTATAGAAGAAATTCCGTCATTGACAATTTTACGTTACGAATTTATTTTTATTTATTTTATTTTTATTTTTACATTTTCGTGGAGAACCAACAGCATTTTGTTAATAAATAATTATTACTTATGAACACATAACAACTTGATGCCATTAACAGAATGAACTTAATAAACCCAGTAAACCTAACACATCCAGAGGAAAAATAAAATCTCTTTCTCTCTCTCTGAAAAACATACTTAATAGCCTAAACTCGATGCTTTTAGCTATTAACATCTTTGAAATAAAATTGAGCCACCACCGTGTTACTGCCCTCATCAGATCCTCACGAGACCATACCTCAACCAGCACCAAGAGACTGTATTTTTGATCCCTAACCTAATTATAGTAACTCCTTTACTTTACAGGCGATCACTTTATGGAATGATCTCCCATTAGACATCCGTAAAGCACCATCATTGGCTTCATTCAAAAGAATGCTGAAGGAACACTATCTTAGTATTTAACTGCACATGTTGTCTTGTTTTCGGAGCTCTTATTACCTATATTATTTCAGACTTACATATAGATATCCTATTAAATCTGATTATTATATTTATGTAGGTCTATGTAGTCTATTATAAAATATATATTATTATTTTAGGTATATAAGTATAAATACATGTAAGTTTATAGACTTAGTTTGTAGGGACTTATATAATAACTAAATAATTATTTTAATGTTTCCTTTATTATTCTTTAGTACACTTGACCCCTCTTTAATCAAAATATCCTTCCACCCTAAGGTTGTCTTGAAAAAATCGCTTTAAGCGATAAGACCGCCATTTTTGTACATAGTTTATAGTATTTAAGTTATGTAAGTTTCTTTTATGTGTGTGTGTACAAATAAAGAATATTCTATCTATCTATCTATCTAATGTTCGTGCGTATTGTTATCACTTAGATCCATTCGCTATATTCCTGCTCCTCATCAGACCTTTACGAGACTGTACGAGAATATTGCACACTATCTAATTTAATTTAATGTATTGAATATACTGGAAGAATTATGCTTCCTCAATTTCAAATCAAATTATGTTGGTGTCATAAAAGTTGAAAAAGTGCAATGACAACCAATGTGCAGTGATTTTGTATCTGTACACGATAAGATCGCGAGCTGTCAGTGCTGCCTAAACCGACGTGACCCTTCTTTGGAGGCCAGCGGCCAACTGAGTCAAACGTCACTTGTGTTTATGATTTTATAACACAGAAAGCCGCCATAGATATTTGTATGAAGATTTGAGGGAAAAAAATTGCTCAAGTTTGGGATTAATTTACACAAAATAAGTGTGTGTTTATTAAAAAACAAGGTATTTAGCGCCTAGTCCAAGCCTTTAACTTTATAATATGATAAAAATCATATGAAAATTCTTAATAATTACGACAAAGTTGTTACAATACGGGAGTGTGATTTTCTGGTTTTTCGTCATATTCTGAATTTTATTTCCAGTGATCCATAATCATTTACTTGAATTCGAATCATTCAGCACCTAGCTAGACTCTTCAACTACCCGTGTGATTTTTTTCAAGGCTGTAGAGCATCATTTACTACATAATTCTATGACAATGCCAACCCTCGATTCCCTATTGCAGACCCTTAAACCGGAGAAAGCTCTCAGCTCTTCGTTTTGTTTTCATGTCATGTTACAGCTATGTACCGACGTTTGTGGTACTGTTTCACTGTGCGATCGTCACTTAGCGCCAATTTAGTAATACTATCGTATTACGCTTCATATAAAATACTAGACCGAAACATTCGATTAAAAAAACGGGCCCGACAGCTGACAAGCTCTGAAAGAATGAAAAGCGAAATGCACATTATCTGTACGATTTACATAAATTTCGGAAGCTTCTTTAATTATATAGTTAATAGATAAAAAAATAAATATACATACTTAATTCGGTATATAATTATTATGTTAATTAGGTACTTTCAAACGTTTCATCACATGAAGCAATGACATAGTACTATCTATTTATTTATTTATTTATTAAAGATACACCAGCAGCATACATATTATTACAGTTTTAAAACATACATTGAAAGAAGGTCTTACAATCTAATACGATCTACATAAGTATAGTATACACCATAATTTTTAAACAGTTATATTTCTGTTCGTAGCCTAAACCTGATGATTTAACCATACGAAGATAAAGGATAGCATTATTAATACAAACAAAAGCTTCTTGTTGATATATTTTTGTATTTTAAAATGTGAATTAATCATAACATGCGGTCTTTGACAAACCATAAACGAACAAGATATCTCATAAAAAAACAAAGCTTTCGTCATCACTTATTTCAGTAACAAAAAAACCTAGGTATAAGTATTACAAAAAATAATGCACAGAGAGGTAGTAGAGCTTCTTATTATTAAAAAATACCTAATAAATGCATGAAAATGTTTAGTAATCACAATAATAACAATATTGTCCCACCTATATTTAGATTCTTTAGGTTTAATACCTAATCCCAGGGATTATTATTTTGTCAAATTTAGTTCGTAGGTATAGCAAATGATTGTTATTGGAACTAAATTTTATAATACCAAATGAATGTAATGAAAATTATAGCATAAAATAAATATTATGAACAAAATTCTAGCAGGTACACTAACCAGACTAACCACGTACGGTCAGTTGCATAAGTAGCTATACACTTCTGTACCTTGTCAAACTGCTGACGATCCGTCAATGTTTCAATGAATCGATAAGCGGTTTCTTGGGTTTCAGATTGACAAGGTACAAAATGTTTAGCTACTTATGCAGCCTGACTGTACAGTCAACTTCATTACTAGGTGTACTATACTTATACTTTTGTACCGTGTCAAACTAACAAACTGTCTATTCATTCAAACATTCAGTTGGTCAGTTTGACAAGGATTAGCTACTAATGAAGCTGACCGTACTGATGCATATACGAAACCTTTAGCTCCAATTTCACAATAGTCGGTTAAATCGTAACCAGGTATTGGTTTATCAATTATACGTCATCTCCATACGTACTAAATTTTTGACAGATGTGTCAAAAGTCAACCAATAATACCTGGTTATGCTCTAACCGACAATGGAGAAATTGGCACTTAGGGCCCGAACACAACAATGCATTGGGACTTCGTCGCATCGCAAAAATTCTTCACGGTATTCATAGTTTTTCAGTGCAAATGCTTGATTACTGTCGCAGATTTTTTCTTTGGGAGTGTTGCGACGTCAAATAGCAGTGTTCTGTAGGTGCGCTTAGAGTTACTTAAATAAACTATTGTGTCGTATCTGCAGTCTACTTGGCTGCGGCCTTCTTCGCCTTAAACTCCTTGATGAAGGCGCGGAACTTGCCCAGCCCGGCCAGGTTCTCCTCCTCGTAGCCCTCCACTGAGCTCTTCAGGTGCTCGTACCATCTGGAACGTTCCATACAATCATCAGTATAATGTAGCTAAATTTATTGATACCGTCAGTCCACTCAGTCCATCACCCCAGCCAAAAAAATATAACTAGTGCCCCAGCTTAAAAGCACGACAACAGGCCCTGTAGTATCATCTAATATCTAGCGGACTAGTAATATAATTGTCAGCACATCATTGACATGCTTTTAGGCTGTGTTCCCAGTAGGCAAACCCGTTACTAGGCCACTATCAAATTGTTTACGTAGGTAGCCTTGTAGGATTTTATGAGCAGCTCTATTGTGTACAATATGGTCACTTTGGTGCCATTTTGGTGGTCTGTTGTTCACTGAAATGATAGTGACTACGATAAGTAAAATAAATTGAGGTGATATCTTAATAGACGGCAATAACACATTGGATATTCTTATATGCAATGGATACTACAGTCTCATCTAGTTTAAAAATAGCCTTAAAAGCCAGCCAGACACATTATACTGAACTACAATACAAAATAACAAAAATCTTTATCCTCAACATCAAATTGGCATAGTGAAGGTCTTAGTACCTATATTTAAACTCCACGAGTAAACAATTCCTCACGCCGGCTTCGGTCGGCGGTGCGCAATGTAAACATAGGAAGGTACATTAGGCGACCATTTAAACTTTATTGATGTTGCCTTATTTGGTAATGATGATTGTATTTTGTATTTCGCATGCTTAGGATGACTTTTAGAAATAAACTTCTTTTAAAAGTGAATTATTCTAAAAACCCCCATTTGCAAGTCCGTGATGATTCGCGATATGGCCAGAATAGCATTTTCAATATTCACCCGAGATAGTTAATGTCCGTAACTCGGGAATCGATAACCTGAATTCTACTAAAAACTTACTTGTCAATGTTGGGGTATTGCTTGAAGTCAATGATCTCCCAGAGATCGATGGTAGAGACGGTGACCACGAGGGTCAAGTCAGCGATGGTGAGGTTGGGACCCGCTGCGTACTTGGACTCCCCCAGGAAATGGTTCAGGTGGGCCAGAGCCTCGTGCAACTTCTTCAGAAGTTCTGGGTTTTCAGGGGCAGTGCCGAATATTTGGGGGTACTGAAAAGGTAGGTAAGTTTGTGTTTTTGAGTTCTCTACTATACAATTAACGAGCACCACAAAATATAACTTTTTAGGGTGATGAAAGTCCACGGCAACCATTCGTCTATTCCATATGCTTGTGCAAATATGCAGGGATTTCAAAATATCTTCAAAGTTAATGTAATAAACTCAAATCCCACTTCGTCTACTGCGAAGGAACGAGTTAGTTCATTATCATTATAAGAGAATAGAGGTCAACTTCTGGACATAAGCCTAGGCGTCCAACCAGCGGACTGAAAGGCGTCTCACGGTACTTTTCCTGTCCGAACGAAAGTAAAAAGGTACTCACAAAGTAAACAGCATATCTATCGTACAGAGTGCCCAAATCGAAGTCCAGTCTCTGGTCGACCAGAGCCCTGGCTTTAGGCTCTTCAGGGTACAGAGAGGTCCCCTTGCCGTACTTGTTGACGAGGTAGCGCATGATGGTGCGGGACTCCCAGAGAGTGAACCCGTCGTCCACGATTGTCGGGATCGTGTGCTGAGGGTTGATCTGGAAGTGGGATGATAGAACCATATTATAATAATTATTACACATAGTATGTGGTACGGATTGTAACGACTGATCATACACAATGTAAGTTAAGAGCATCCTCTGTAGCGTATCAGCTGTACCACGTGACTGCGATACCAATCTGACTGGCTAATCCTTTCATCACAGTGGTAACCTCTATCCCTCTAGTGTCAGACACTTTAAGAAGAAAATTTATACTTACATCATGTAGATGAGTCATAGGTTCGGTTCGGTTTCCGTCAAAATGGCGGAAGCTGACCTTTCCAACTCATCGTTCTGATTATACACCACCGGCACCTTTAATATGTGCCCTAAGCATTTATGAATGTGGTCACCAAATGGTAGACATCCTGAACAGTTCATTACCTTCGTGAACTCCGGCTTCAGATGCTCTCCAGCCATCAGATCCACGAGGTGCAGGTTGACTGGCACGCCCAGCGCCCGCGCAGTCAGGCGTACGGCGCGGCACGGGGCCGAGCTGGGCATCTCGTACAGGTCTATGGCTGGCATGGTGCTGGCAGGCAAGAGACGAGGTTAGTTACGTTCGAATTTTTAAAATGTTCTATTCATAAAATCTACCCACATGATGTTATTATTATGTCGAAACTGGAAGATTAGATAGCAGGGTGAAAATTTTATACAGTCAGCATGACTTTTACTGAATCATAGCACTCATCGATTTTGGATGATAGTTGATAATACCCTAAGATAATACCTAATGTTATTTATTTAGATAGATTGGTACTTATCTATGAGTCACTCTAAAACAGGCAAGTATACCCTGATAAGTGTAACATGACATAATCAGGGAACCATAATTTATTGGCTCTCGATCACATACAATGAGATAGCGTGTGGTTAGCTCAGCATCAGGGAGGTCACCCTAGCTTACGAAGAACTAAGTTTCGGAGCCCTGCCGATGCCGCGCCGCCGCCGTGCCGCTCCGCTAACCACGACTCTATATCTCTCGTTCGTTTTATGTCAAGGTAGAGTAACCCACCAGCTAGCGCACCAAAACTTAGTTTTTAGCTAGAGTTTTCGAGACCAGTTTTCTTTTAAATTTTCCGTACTTAACTAACTAGATAAACCTAAATATGTATACCTTATTTCAAACCCTTTAATAGGTGGTATCTTGCTAAGTAGGTACCAGGGTACCTGATACATTACCTGTAATTGGGTATAAGTACTTTACTTACAGCACCTAGATAAATAACTATGTACCTAATGTATAATTATTATAGGTAAGTACCTCTTCTCTTCCTACTTCCAAGCGGATTCATTTTAGCACAAATATAATGAATAACTATGATGGTAAGTACGGTATAATTTATCTGTTGCCAGCTAGTGCACTGATAAAATTTCTGTCTATAAAAAACTATCATACTTACAGATTTTAGTCAAATAATGTTCCAAGCGACACAAACACGGACCGCACCTCGTGAACACTCAATGAATGAATGAATAGCGTGGTGTTTGTAGAGCAATATACAGCCGAAAGATAAAAATAAATACAAAAAAATATAATCACATACCTACCTATACTGCTGCATAATAGTAGATAAGCAGGTATAACGCGACGTTCGTACGAAATTCGGAATACCTACAAGGTCAACAGTTGTTTACTATTGGGCCAGTGTGGGATTCGCAGATCTAGTTACATAACTACTTATCGTTCCTAACCCGCACTAAACTGTATGATGATGACGGTAGTAGGAGTGTGGTAATCTGGAGTCTATTGTATTTATTTATATGTTTGTAATTTAAATGTTCGCGCACATTTTGACGGGGCGCAGAGTGTAGGACCGCATCGCAATGTTCTATACCAAGCATTACATGCCAGACCTAGGAAGTTATTTCCGGAGCCAAACTTTTGCAGCCACATCTTATCCGTAGACCTAGGCCAAGATAAATAGACGAAACTAAGACGGAGTCTTAGCTCATAGAGAAAAAATAAACAATTGTGTAAAGAGTGCCATCTGGAGGAGTTTTTTGTCATACTCTATACGTCATACTGAGCCTACAACGCCATCTCCTTATATTGCTCAACCTCATTGTACATACATACAGGGTGCCCTGTTGGAACACCCTGTATATATAGATATTGTTATCACAAGTTAATAGCCGGATCTCCACCAAACGATCCAATGCGATCCGATCGCCCGATCCAAGAAGTTTAGTATGTAAGATTCCTTGGATCGCGCGATCGGATCGCGTTGGATCGTCTGGTGGGGATCCGGCTATTAACTTCAATCAATAAAGATATAAGACATATTTGCGTTGACGTAGTTACACCACACAACAGTTATTACATTTATCAGCTAAATTTAAGTTCAATCTATTTATGTACCTACCTACATGCAACAATAAATAAAAAACAAATTATTATATAATTCTTTATTACCTCGCATATAACAATGTTTCAGTTCAGTTTTGTTCATGTCACTTGAAAAATAATATGCGAGTGGGTGTGTGTATTCCTTTCACCATGAAAACCAATTCATGTTTTGCTAGTTTATGTTTCCCAAGAGAAGCAAATCTTGTCACTTGTGGTGATAAAGTCATTTCGTCCAATAGTGCATCATTTATCCTCGCGAGGCAAATCTTTGACGACATTTATCAGTTTGTTACACATAGTATTTTAATCTAATCAAATCAAATCAAATCAAATATTTTATTGCCATCAAGTGTACATTAATGATCTTAAAATAATATAGTACTTACAACTTGATACCCATAGTGGGCACTGCAAATTCCCTTAAAGCTAGTAACGTAACGGCACCAGTAATGGACACCTTAAGGATTTTTTACAACTGTTTTGGCTGATACTCGCTCAGTTTTTGAGTTAGAATATTGAAAGTTGGTATGAATCGTAGGAATATCTTGCCGTTTAAGATGAATGTACACTAGCTCGATTTAAACTATTAGTATTTCATGAAATTGCATATTTGTAAAATATGTCCTAAAACCACAGTAATGGACACCCAACCTCCAGTTATGGACACCCAATGTTGGACAGTGATTTTTCATTGGATAAAAGTATAAAATATAATTTTATGCTTATATTATTATAATTCTAACGATGATTAGTAATCATTACCGTTTACACAATCGGGCTTGGTCGCCAGTTACATTATGGAAACCATCAAAGACGACTAATTTAACTTTTTGAAAAAAAAAGTTTTACAGAAACACTAAAATTTTCAATTCATAACATTATAAATCCTGTCCTCCTGCATTTTATTCTTCTTCTTGGTATCATTATGTTCCCCCAGTGGGGCGGAGGAACAGTTTTTGAACCCAGACTGTTGACAGCAGCCAGCTTTGCATCGGACCACGTGATTCAAACTTCCCGCATCTCCGTCCGATCGAGCGCCGCCAGGTCTATTTAGATCGGCCTTGCTTACGCTTGCCCTGCGGATTCCATTCGAGAGCCTGTCTCAGGATTTGGTTTTAGTCTCTACGCAGGGTATGACTATTCCAACTTCATTTGGGCGTTTTACCTGTGAACCAACAGCATCTTCATGGCAGCTTTTCCTCAGATCTATGTGGGAGATCATCTCGGGCCAGAAAATCTTCAAGTTCCGCTGGAGACTGTGGTTAGTGAAGACCTGTAGCTTCTGTGTGTCTATACGTCTTTGTGGTCTACCAGGTGTTGCAAGCGTATAACAGTACCGACTTAAGTAACGTTGGTGATAAATATCTTTCACTGTAATGAAGAGGTGTACCGTTGACCGTATTAGTACGGGCACCCACATCTAGGTCAATGCCACCATCTCCTGCAACAACACTCTCGTCTCAACCTCATCCGTTCCCACAATCCTCTCGTCATATCATATCGTCTGGGTTATCCAGGTCTTACATTTACACCAGCCAGAAGAAGCCGTGCTTTTAATTTAAGCTTTTATTTTCAGAACCTTTTCTCTCACTTCCCTTTTTTCTACCAAAATTTTGCTCTTAATTCCTTCTCCTCCTAAAGCCTCTTCTTTTCAAATTCTTATGGTATTCTTACCAAGCTTCACTGGTCTATTTTGTCACACGATCACTGTCTATTTCTCTATTTCTATTATCTGTGGGGCTGTAAGTACTTGCACCTGGCTCTCTCGAATGAAACCTTTGTGCTTGTGCCCCTAGGTCTAAACTGTATTCCTAAGCTTGGACCATTTCCCACCTTGCTGGTTCACTGCAGGTTGGTGGGTTCACATATTTAGATGTCTAACTACTACTATTATATTACTAATTTATTTCATTCTAATTCTGACGGTCGAATGGCGTAGTGGTTAGTGACCCTGACTGCTATGCCGAAGGTCCCGGGTTCGATTCCCGGCTGGGGCAGATATTTGTTTAAAGACAGATATTTGTACTCGGGTCTTGGGTGTTGATATATTTATATTTAGTATCTATCTATCTATGTATTTGTGTAGATATATCAGCTGTCCGACACCCATAACACAGGTTCTGCCTAGCTTGGGGTCGGATGGCCGTGTGTGAGATGTCCCCACATATTTATTATTTATTTATTTTATTTATTTTATCTGTGAGCGTGTTTTTCTACAACCACAACACTCCAGTGAAGACTTAGATTTTCATGTGCATCTTCGATCAATACTTGTTCTGGAACACTAGAAATCGATGTATGGGGAACATGTTTGTGTCTCCATAACGCATGGCTGCAGTGGCCATCCTGTACATCCATAATAGCATCTCCCATTTACTTGGATGTATATTCGTTTTTCATGGAAAATATGAAAAAAACAGTGATGGACACCCAATTATGGACACATGTACAACACTGGTATCGTTCATTTTATTCATGTTTTACAAAAACTACCAATATAATTATGAAATTCTAAAGACAATTAAATAAGAAAACTCAACATTACCTTAAAACATTATTTTCGACACGTGTCCATAACTGGATTTACTGAAAATTTGCAAACCAGTAATGAACACCCCCCTCTGAAATAATTTTCATATACGTAAGCTGTCCTATTCCTTTGAAAATATGTGCGTAATTCAGTATAGTTTCCATAAAATCAAGCTATTCAATATAAAATATAATAAAACGAAATTACAACAATATTCTACACTTACCTCCTAAACGATTTTCTTAACAAATCTCTATTTCATTTGTGAACCCCCGTCAAATGAACTTTTTTGCCTCACAATTTTGAATCTAAATGGATGAAATAAATAACTTGTTTATATAACAAGAAGGGATGTCTAGGCTTTGAAACTAAGGTGTTGCAATTTTCGTAAAACTCTGCATACTCTTATTTTAGACAAAATAAGTTTGTAAGTGTCCATTACTGGGTCCATGTCCATTACTGGTGCCGTTACGTTAGGAACCAATTTCACAATAATACTAGGTTCTTATTCATAACTCTTAAATCAATAATATTAAGCTTATAATTAACTAACCAACAAAACAATAATAAAGTATTTATTTAGATCAGAACATCATATTTCTGAGCAATTTTTAGGTTCATAAATTCTTTAATGGAATAAAAGCATTTATCCAATAAATAATGTTTGAGACTTTTGCAAAAGACTTTTATATTCGTTTCTGATGTTATATTTGTAGGTAGATTATTAAATATTTTTACTGCCATGTAATGTGGACTTCAGCGGATATGAAGATGTCGATCGCTCTTTGCCAGTGCCGCCATTTCAGCTCGGTTCCCGTGGAACCACATGGAACCTGGATCCATATGGAATCTGTCAGGTCACAAGAATTTCATAAAAACACTTTTTGCGGATAAAGATGCTTTTTCTTGACACACCATGTTTATTTTTATTGTAGGTATATAAAATTTATAAATAACGATATACCGAGAGTATAGGCTTTTATTACAAAAATGTTATTTGCGAAACATTGTAAGACAACTGAACTGACACTGACACGCAATATCTTCATAAAAGCCATAGATCATGACAATGTTAACATTCAAATACTACTTATCTATGTGTCTTGTTATTGTTCTATGGTCTTGTTGATAACGCCATCTTACATCTTTTTTGGTAGTAAGAGTAATATAAAGAGATGGCACTACCTTCTACTAAAAGTTCAGCCATTAAGGCATTGACTCCCCCCTGTCTTAGCTTAAGCACATGCTAAGAACACGAATTCACTATCATAGACACTACTTGAGCACAGACTATGCCACTATGTTCGCACTCTGACTTAGCCGAGTTCGAGTTCACATTTGTCAAGACTTGGCCCTTGCTTAGCACGCCGTTGAAAGGAATTATTATTCTAAGCTCTCGGGCTATCCACAGACCACATTTATACCAAATTTGCTAAAAAACTACGGAATGAAACCATGACTACAGATAAATAAATATATATTTGACGCAGATTTGACATAACAGGTTCTAAGCCAGTGACTTAGCCGAGCAAACGCTAAGTAGTATCTATTTTAGAGATTCATTGCAACTCGACTTAGTTCAGGTGAAGTCGTACTTGGCTAAGCATTAGTTTGAGCAAGTGCTAAGCAACGACTATTTATCTGGGCCCTAGAGTTGCTGCTCTTTTGCATACAACTGGCCACATACGTAAAAATATCGTTACGTTTCGTTACCGTTGTCATGTTATGTCTTTGGACAACTCTAGACGAATATTTCAACATGGCAACAATTATCCTGTCCTGTCACTTTTGTCATTTCAGATATATCTGTCAAATTCGGCAATTTGTGAGAATTTTGTTGTTTCACTTTCTTTTTTGTAATAATATCCTTTTACAAACTGTGATGTGATTACTATTTTACTTTAAATGTGATCGGTATTAATCCCTGAATGGCTAACAAGTCCATGATGGGGGACAGCAGTGATTCCGACGAGTTCTACGATGCGGAGGAGTTCACTCCCGTGAAGGGGTCGAAGCATGTTGAA
This sequence comes from Plutella xylostella, assembly GCF_932276165.1. NCBI lineage: Eukaryota > Metazoa > Arthropoda > Insecta > Lepidoptera > Plutellidae > Plutella > Plutella xylostella. Next base: position 3,913,542 of record NC_063986.1, read on the forward strand.
TTTGTTTACTTACTGCTATTCCCTCCGTTCCTAGTACTTCTCCTGTTCTTTTTATTCAGAGTTATTGACCAAACATCCGTTTGGTATTCAATTTGGCACCCTCGTAATTCGGAGCTGTCAAAAAAGCTTGAAAACAGCTGGGCGTGTAAAACAGATGTTTCAGGGGCCTGCCCTTTGCCTTTTGTAGTTCATAGTGCAATGTTATAGAACCTGAAATCGTGTTATTGTGTTCGTTGTAATTACATACTTAGTTCTTACTTTGAGGTGCATGTTTACAATATATCAACATTCATATTTCACAGGAGATCATCCGTCTGTAAAACTTCACCAAAACCATCAGATAATACTGATTCTAAAGACAAGGAGAGGATATCTTCAGCAAAGCAAAATGAGTCTGTTCCATCCTCAAGTGCGGCCCCAATCTCTGAGATGTCGGAGGCAGACCAGACTTCTATTACACATGTATGTATGATTCACCATTTAAAAATAAGGATACCTACCATACCATACTTTGCATATTTGTTAAGTCAACAAATAAGAATGTATGTATATTGTGATCTATAAGGAGTGATAGATGGCATGAAGAATAATAGAGCTTATGTTTATTGATTGATTAAATTTAATTCTGTGTGGTGAATCTCTTTGGTTGTCTGGACATGAATCCAGTTCAACTCAAGATCAATAATATAGGGTAAGGTACTGTCCCAAGTGTTTCTCCATATTCCTTAACATAAAAAATCACCTCCAACTCCAGTTTAAAATAAAGTAATGTTCTAAAACCTAAGCTAGAACAAAGCAAGGCCACACTTATTAGCATTTAGTTTGTATTCAAAACTCATTAACCTCACTGACTACATTATCCACAAACTGGAAGACTGCAAGAAAATGCTAATAAGCAATTAAGCAGATTTAGATAAATATGCTGCCAAGAAAAATAGATAAGAACTGAACTAGGCAAAGCTGGATACAAATAGCAGAGACCTAGCAGTGATCACTATCAGTTGGCACAGCATCATTACATTATATTAAGTTTTCCTAACAAACTTCACTTCATCTTTATGGGATTTCAAAACTTTGGCACATGCCTAGTGGCAAGCCCTAAGCTATAGCTAGTTAGCTAATGGTTGTAACTGACTCGCTAAGAAAAATATATTATGCCTGCAAAGGTGAGCTTAGTTGAGATTTGGAGCTGTGTGTAAACTTTTTATATTCTCTGCGGGGCTGTTAGTGCCTGCTCATGGCTCTCCCTTTTGGAACCTTTGTGCCTATCCCCTAAAGGTTTAAACTCTCTTCTGCCGCACGAATACGACAATACACACAGTATATAAGTACGAAATTTTAGAAAAGGCTTCTTAGCAGACCCCACTAAGCTTGCTTCTGTCCACAGGCGGTGCAAGACAGGCGGCGGTTCCAGGAGCTCCGGCGCTGCATGCAGGCCGAGGACGAGGACGAGGGGCTGCCTGACGCCGGCTCCCTCGACCACCACACATTCACGCTGGAGCAGCCATTTAAGTATGTACACACACACACACAAGACAAGACAGCCAGGGCTTTTAGGAGCTCCAGCGCTATACAAGCGGCACACACACACTCTGAAAGTATTCAAGTGGCCCGCACGGAAACTATATCCCTCTTATTCATTGCTCTATTTGCCACTTAGTGAGGGTCAGGTTTCTTTGCAGCCAACTATACACGCACAATCGCGCACACACTGTACTAGATGTTCAAGTATGTACGGTGGCCTGCGCCTAAAAGTATACAGGCGGAGTTTTTAAAATAGCAATCCCTGATTATGAAGGGACCAGCTACATCTGTTATAAATCCGGGGACGTGTTGTGTGTGATGTGTGTAGCAGTGGTGTTTATGTGGATGTGCTTGAGCAGCATGTGAGCTTGAGATCGCTATTTTAAAAACTCCGCCTGTAGGTATACTTTTAGGCGCAGACCACCGTACCTACCATCAGGAAAACTATGATTGCCGCTTTTAAAACATATCTGGTGCTAGGATCTAAAATCATGGGACCAACTCTAAAATCGTGGAAAAAAACATGTTCCATTAGAAATTGCATCACTATTGTTGTAGGTCCGATTTATTGACCCTTGTCATTGATCCTAAATAACATTATGAATCATAATCACATAACGTAGTAGGTAACATTCACGCTATAAATTCAATATCAACAAGCTGGACTGGGTGATTGCCCCATGAATACTTTTTCAAAAAGGCTTGTTCAGACTTATCACGTAAAGCTGAATAATGTATTAAATTAAAATATTTTTATAAAATAACGCTTCCATAAAAAAACAATTATAACATAAGGTACAATTTTGACGCATTTCACACTCATTACCATCGGTCGCAACGACTCCAAAATAACCGACAGGTGTAGTTTGTTAAAAAAGGCATTCATTGCGATACGGCTAGACCAGTAAACTTGAACCGATTGTTGTGTCGCACATTGCGCATTACGCAACCCGCGTCCGTCCAGCTGCCGACTGCAGTTCAATATTTGAGAGAAACATAAGCCTTTTTAATTGATCCAATTGAAAACAACTTTCACTTGATCGCAATGTAGTGACTTTTTCATTTCAATATTTTTATCGAGCACTTGTATTTCGGCGCGGTTCGCATTCGCCACTGATCGGTGTCTAGAGAGAACATCTTCATATACAAAATGTAGGTCTTTACGTGTTTTATTATTACAACTTTATAATTGAAACGTTTTGCTTCGCTTTTTGGCTGTGCTTTAAATTGCTATATTTTTATACTGAGCTTAAATTTACTATTTTCTATTTGTATTTATGTTTCATTTCCTATTTGGATCTGGCCATAAATAAGCTTTTAACATCATCTTTAATATCCAGTCTCTTCATTCTTTACCTTCCAACAAAGTACCTACATGACAATGTCTTGTGGCCATAATGGCAAAAAGGACCTTTACTCACCTACTGACTTCTCTACTGTCTACATTTACGCTATCATTAGTGCGTACATAATAACAGTTATTATTGTCTGCAATCTATAATATCACATGTGTATTTTGCCTGCAGGATCGTAGCCCACGATACGATGAGCTTACAAAGTATGACGTCACTGGGCCGCATCGGCAGGATACTCAGTGGTGCCTCCGAGTCTCATCGTGAGTACAATGAGTACATTTTACCCCCGAGCGATAGAGACGTTTGTTTTATGTGTGACATGTGTGTAGGTATGTAAGTGCGCAACATCGCAATGTATAGTATAGTCAAATTGGATTTTAAATGTTAACTTTAACCAATATTTTTCATAATTTAAAGATCATGAATCATTACTGTCTCAGTTCAGATTTTTTATGCCTTATCTTAAACTTCATTGTGTTATTTCGATGTAAATAAACACAATAGCATTATCTCAAACAGCGGAAATGTATGAAATATTTGTGGTCAGAACACATGCTTTAGAGTTTAACAAGACACAAACTTCGCGATACACAACATATTTTTGTAATGAAATTTTATTTTTTACAGCAAATATTCGCGAAAGTGCTCCGGCACAGGCGCAGGTGTCCAGAGAACCCTCAACTTTGTCTGAAGAAGCGATCCTACCTGATAGAAATCAAACTGGTAAGTTATCAATTATGTTAATAATTTATATATATTTTACTGAAATGGTCTATTAGGTTGGGTATTTAAATAAATGTATACAATGTCAATATGTCTCATATAGTTTTATTATAAAATGTACTTATTGTACTTCATTTTTATATATAAAATATACATTTTAAAATGCATTACATTTATTAAAACGCCTAAATTTATAGACTTCCTAACAAGAAATCTAAGCTAGTATTTTTATAGCCATTGCTCATTCATTCCGCGCACTCGTAAGCTCGTATCGTATCGTAACTAATATTTTGTAACGTTGTAATAACAATTTGTGGAGAAATGTGTACGGCCATTAGTGATTCGTTCAGCTTTTTATTTTTACCGTATGGCTGTGATATGCGTTGCGCTCGGCTCTGTTAGTGCATCTTTAGATGTAGTGAAGGAATATAGTGTTGTGTGGTCCGGTTTTTGACACGGGTATATTTGCTGTCAAGAAAAGATGGGTAATTTTTATTTACTGTATAGATAGTTAACTAAATGACGTATTGAAATTAGGTAAACATATCTAACACATTATACTATTTTTATTGTATCTTTTTGGATTATATTTTATACTAGCTTTTTCCTGCGAGCTGCGCTTTGCCCTAAAGTTTTCCCGTGGGAATTCCGGCATAAAAAGTAGCCTATGTATTCAGGGTACCAGCTTCCAACCCCAATTTGATGAGGAGCCTTTACAAATTTTCGTGTTTGTAATATTTGTAGGATTTAAGCTGAACTAATGTCTTGTTATAAAATAATGGTATGCCCATCATGCTGTCACACTACCTTCTGCGCTGCATAATAGGTAGGTAGGTACTCAATCAGAAATTTTGTGAAAACTAACATCTGCCAAAAGTTTTTAAATTTGATCACCACAACAACAACACTATGACCACCACAAGACCTCCGTACTCACCTCAACCGTACCTAACCTATACACAAACACCACCCCACAACTATACTAACACGAGCCTTTCCACCGACAGTGCTAGCCATGGCGGAGCCCGACGTCATAGCCAGCACAAAAGCGAACAGCCTCAAACACCTAGGCAGTGGCGGGTCGGCCATCGTGGCCATGTGTGGCGCGGAGCCGCGGCCAGCCAGTGTTGCCAGCGGCCCGGTGGCGCCGCCACGGAGGAAAAAGAGAAGTTAGTAGTTAGTCTAGTACCCCGCGATGGCAATAGATGGCGCTGTTCACGCTTTTGTCTGTTGTTTTCTGTGCTTGGTGTGTATTTCGTTTGTGTAGCTGTCATTTGTACTGTTGTACGTTTAGGTGGTAGAAATTATGTGCTCTCAGTAAATTTTTGTACTACCCTTGTTTAACACATTGATGGACAGCATGACATATACTGTGTTAAAATGTTTATCGCTCCTCAACGTGTTAACGATTATCATTCTAGAATCTAGACTATTCATCGATTATATAGCACAATCATTTAAGCTATCTTGTCATCACAAACGTTTTAACATTTCAGCTTCTTCCTTACACAGTCGATAGATGGCGCTTAAGCTTTTTCTAAAAACTTACAATTATTTGAAGGTTATGACCCAGCGTTTATTTTATCCACAGATAAGCTTCACGGGTCGCAATCTCTATCGACAACGGACGGCGACAACCTGAGTATTTGCACCAATGACACGGATGACTACCGACTGATGACGTCAGCGCGTAAACCGGAACGGCCTGAGAAACCGCCGCCGCTAGACGCCTTGTTGACTGAGGTATAGTGCTGGTTAGATGTATAACTTTGAAACTCCAGGGATCTGTTGAGCAGATATTGGTTTAAAAATAGTATTTCATGTGACGGAAGACTGTGAATAGACTCGCTTTGTTACTAGTAATCATGTGAACTCTAACAAAGCATCAGCATGTATTTCGAAACAATAAGTTGAATTATGTAGGTATAGTTTTTCAGTTATGTTCATACTTAAATTTAAGATTTTAAATTTGAAATAAAATAAAATTGCACAGTGTGCACCTTTGTTACTATATGCTGTTTATGAAGGAAAATTTGTAATTGGCCTTACTACATAACAATTTAATAGATTATAATTACTTTTGTTTACGCTGTAAATTTTCTGAATAAAAATATAAAAGCATCGGCAAGGGGCGACAGTCAATGACTCAATCAACAAGTCACGTTTATACTTTGTCGAAATATCCATTCTCCATAACTTACGGCGGTTTTTTCAAGGGGTACTTATGGAGTCGACTGTGAAAAGTTATTTATCAAAATGTGTGTATCAAATACGAGTGTGTTGTTTATCAAAATGATTAAACCAATGATTTAAAAGGGAAGGACACGCCCGTACGAACATTTTGCCTAAAAAAAATGTCACCTTGCCGCTGGCCCTAATTCAAACAAATTATGACAGATATATGAGATTTTGGGGCCACCGCGAGGGTGCCATAATTTTTTGCGGTTGGGCCTGTCCTTGTAATGTATAAGGGCCAGTTTTTTGATCCGTGGTCAACTTTAACAATTAGTCAAGTCACTTGTCAAGCATGACAGCTGCATACAAATTTGGGTGGTTTTTAACTAATGGTCGCGATTTTTGACCAATGGTTGAGTTAACTAGGGATCAAAAAACTAGCCCTAAGTCAATGATTGTAACCTCTTGTGTTGTTCGCTACAGAACCCGCTGTCGTCGTCGCTGTCTCAGAGCCAGTCGGCGGCGCTGCCGAGCCCCGCGTCCACCATCGAGTCTCTGACCAGGGAGTTCCAGGACTCACTGGAGCTCTCCAACTCTAAGTATGGTAAGGATTTTACAATGTAGCTGAAAAACCACGCACGCCTCAGTGACAATCCACGATCCAATGCTTGGTCTGTATGCAACTGCCCTCGGGGACGACGATACAGACCGAGCAATGAATCGTGTGCTGCCGCGTGCGGCCGGTGTATACGCGGTATTGAAGGAAGCTCCAGACCGTCGCTGGATATTATCAGGAACAACATAAATGTCATGTCAAAAAATCGCATTAATGTCAGTCGATCGGTCCATCCGATCGATAGGCACATAAATGGTTACATAAAACGAAATCGTTGATAGTGCTATTAATAAGTGCATGCAAAAGAGTAGGTAAGTTATGAATGCTCTAAAGTAATAGGAAAACAGAAATAAGGAAATGTAGAAACATAAATAATTCATTTGATGTATTTCATTCTGTTCTTCAACCAAGTTGTATTTTGTCGTGTGGTCGCTATGGACAATATGTAAAACGAAGCAATTTTAACAATATCCTAATTTATCATGGTAACTGCTCATGCTGCATATTTTGTATCGTTTAACTTTTACTATTATATCAAGTTATTAATCAACATTACCATGAGCTGTGTGCCGCCCTCCACTCTTAATTTACAATTTAATCAACATCTTTTATCTTTACGGTGAAATAGCGTGAGAGTGAGATAACTTATAATGAAGCTGACAGTACAAACTGTACTTAAACATCAACCCCTTCACACCCACAGAGAAATCATCGACGATGTCATCGAACCGTTCGACGCGACACTCCACAGAGCGCAGCGCCGCCTCTTCGCGCAGCTCCACCGGCAAGTCCGTACGCGGGCAGCCGCTCGATGTGAATGAACCTCCTACAGGTGACTGCTGCCCTGGTACTTTTATCTTCGTGTTGCGGCTGTATGGGTCCGTTATTGACATAGATAATATAGAGAGAGTTATATTTATAAATACGGAGATTGGTGGAACGCGTACTAAACCAGTTTATAGACGTCGATAATGGACCCGTACCTACCGAGGGGCTTATCCTTATTTAGTTCACTCACAATTCTGCTAATGTAATACGGTAAAAAATTGTAAATCAAAATAACCAATGTAACAGAGTGGTAAACGCTTAAAACCAATATTAGGAGTCATGTACCTGATTGCATTTTAACAGACACAAAATATTTACTATAAGTACTACACATAACACACATTAAATTCCTAAATTCATAACATCACACATTGCGTTCACAAATTCATAACATCGCACATTGCGCAGGGGCCCACGTGGTGCGTCCCGCCGACGACGACCGGCTGCGCAGCGGCGGCTCCAGGACCCAGAGCGAGAGCCGCGCCTTGCCCACTACTGGACACTCGAGCTTGGGGTCTAATGGCAGGTGTGTGGTGTTTTGTTGATTTCATATACAGTAGTAGTACCTATGGTAATGGTAAGCTGAAAGGGAATGACATAGTTTATTTTTCATGGTGTTAAAAAGCGTATAGTAAGCGAAAAGGAGGTAACTCAAGGGATCATTCTGAACAACTGTGGTTTTCCACTGGTAAAAAAAAATAATCCACCAGTAGTTTTTTTCACGAATTTCCAAAAGTTGTACCTCCGAGCTACCCTTTTTGACTTATTATACCCATTTTGCAACAGTCTGTACATACCATTGTTCTTTACATCCGTTCCTTAAGAAAAGAAAATGGAACCCTCATAGATAATCTCACCAAAAAGACTCGCCCGTTTTGTTCTTATAAGTGACATGGCATGACAGTTTAACTTTCATTCATCCCTATCCCCAGACGCAGCGCTTGCGAGTCAGGCGGGCCGCGGCGGCGTTCCTGCGGCGACGAGTCAGCGCTAGCCCAGGCACTACGCGGGTCCCCGCCGCGACTCACCGACACAGAGATACTGGAGCAGGTCACTGTGCTCAACCTCGATACGGGTATGTTTATCTCCCTCTAACACATGCACTCTAGAGTGACAGGGAAGTATAGCGTGTGGTGACGAGTCAGCCCTAGCCCAGGCTTTGCGTGGGTCCCCACCGAGACTCACCGACAGATACTGGAGCAGGTCACTGTGCTCAACCTCGACACGGGTATGTTTGTCTCTCTCTAACTCATGCCCTCTAGAGTGACAGGGACGTATAACGTGCGGTGATTTGTCAGCCCTAGCCCAGGCACTACGCGGGTCTTCCCCACGACTCACCGACACAGAGATACTGGAGCAGGTCACTGTGCTCAACCTCGACACGGGTATGTTTGTCTCTCTCTAACTCATGCCCTCTAGAGTGACAGGGACGTATAACGTGCGGTGATTTGTCAGCCCTAGCCCAGGCACTACGCGGGTCTTCCCCACGACTCACCGACACAGAGATACTGGAGCAGGTCACTGTGCTCAACCTCGACACGGGTATGTTTGTCTCTCTCTAACACATGCACTCTAGAGTGGGAGGGACGTATAGCGTGTGGTGACGAGTCAGGGCTGGAACAGGCACTACGCGGGTCTCCCCCACGGCTCACCGACACGGAGATACTGGAGCAGGTCACTGTGCTCAACCTCGACACGGGTATGTTTGTCTCTCTCTAACACATGCACTCTAGAGTGGGAGGGACGTATAGCGTGTGGTGACGAGTCAGGGCTGGAACAGGCACTACGCGGGTCTCCCCCACGGCTCACCGACACGGAGATACTGGAGCAGGTCACTGTGCTCAACCTCGACACGGGTATGTTTGTCTCTCTCTAACACATGCACTCTAGAGTGGGAGGGACGTATAGCGTGTGGTGACGAGTCAGGGCTGGAACAGGCACTACGCGGGTCTCCCCCACGGCTCACCGACACGGAGATACTGGAGCAGGTCACTGTGCTCAACCTCGACACGGGTATGTTTGTCTCTCTCTAACACATGCACTCTAGAGTGGGAGGGACGTATAGCGTGTGGTGACGAGTCAGGGCTGGAACAGGCACTACGCGGGTCTCCCCCACGGCTCACCGACACGGAGATACTGGAGCAGGTCACCGTGCTCAACACACGAGTGAGACGTGATGTCTTAGCCCCTCTCACACGATGCGACTGCGATGCAACACATGATCGCCTACGTTTCACTCGTCGTAGAAGAAGCTTACGTTTTGCGAAGTGAACAAACATGGGAGTAACTGTAGTTGCTGTGACAATATCATAGTCAGTTTTTTTTATTGATCAAACACGTCTTCTATTACTGTTATAATATGCTTAATTATCACAATCTCAATGTTCAGCTCATTGTGTATCATCACACACGTGTATCATTTTTGCAAAATTGCCATTCCTTTGCACACCCCAAATCTACTCCATCACGTTTAACACTCAACTCAAACCTCACACAATGACACGCACATTCCCTCCCCAGGTGAGCGAATGCCTCTAAGCGTGGCGGAACACAAGCTGCCGCAGTGCATCAACCCGCTCAGCCTGCACATCATGAGGCTCACTTCAGAGTATATCGGACGACCTAATGATGATGAGAATACTAGGTAGGTTTATGTGTGTAACTAAATGAAATTTAGTGTGTCAAGGTTTAACCGCATAACAGTAGTAATAATAAAAATAATGGTTATGAAAGGTTCTTGTAAACTTATAGTTTTTTCTATGAATTCGGGGGTTAGTGCTAAGGTACCAGCGGCTAACCAGTTTAAACAGTGGATTAAAGAAACACAACTTTGTGTCACAACACAGTATTTAATCTCTATACTATTAGCCGTTAGTACCTAAGTATTCTCGTACTATATTTTGTATAAACGAATACATTGACAAAAGCTGGATATTATAGTGTAGTTATGGCCAATGTGATCTTAAAAATAATATGAGAATATAGTCCCTAAACACTTTACTCCATATTCCTTCGCTCAGTTGAAATCCGGTTAAAATGTGTACCTACCTCTATTGTTGTAACTGCATGTCACGCTTTATTTTTCCTAAAGTATCTGTAGTAGCATGCACCTAATAACCCGTAATAATGGAGCCAAATTCTATAACAACCTACACACATACATCCAAAGTATAGATCCGTTCTGCATGCATTCGTGCTTTTTTATTTTTGTTTGCTGGACTTTGAGACTTCGAGTTTGGCTCTAGAATACCTTAACCTTGTTAGCAACTCTGACTATACCTTTCCTTCATTAACATGTTAAGTTCTAACTTTTCCTGCTTTCCTAATCTAACAGCTGCACGATTATTTCAGCCCGATAGTAAAACCTAAAACTCCTTGGACTCAAATCAGGGTGAGGATGCGATTGGGCAACCTCAACAGGCTAAGGAAATCGCAGTCCACCACCCTGACAGCCACAGACTCTGACATAAGTCTCGATATTCAAAATATGTGGGTTCTATTCTACTTTTTAATTGTGTTTCTCTGTTCGTTCGTTTTGTGCCAGTGTTGTTGTTGTCTTGAAAAAGTTTCGTGTCATTTGTTTTCTTTTTAGGTTTCTTTCATTTGTTTTTTTACGATTGGTGTGTTGTTGGTGTGTTTATTATTGTAATAATATGTTACTTAACAATTTATTTTCATTTAAAATAGAGTTATTTATCTACTAACTTATTTGGCATGGTTTTTTAACACTTTACAAATACAAATCTTATGTACATATACTTATTTACTCGTTGTTTGGTCGCTTTCATACTATCACTGTTGTTTAGTCCAACCCCCAATACAACAAACCTTTAGTTAACAAATAACATATATTTTAGGGAGACAGATGAGGAGAGTGAGAGCGTGTGCGCGGGCGGCGCCGAGGATGAGGCGAAGGAGGCCAAGCGGGAGTCCGCCGACAGACAAACCACGGCTATCAAGAGGAAAACGGAAAAGTAAGTTGCATAACCCCTTTCTTTACCGTAACGCAGACATAGCGAAAGCAATTTATATGATCCGTAACAGCTTTTATAATCAGTCTTCATTTAGATACTTGGTTTGCCTGAAGAATTAGATCAAATCGCTTCATAAATCCGATCTGTTAAATTTTTCTTCGTTTCGGTGACAAACTTTAGAGCTATAGATTGCCACTGCTGCAATCTGGTGATTGGATTGGCCAGACAGATTAGTGCCGAAGCATATACCTAAGTAACTGGTGATGACTTGAGGCTGTTTTCGTGCTCAACCGTCCTTTGGTTTATTTTATAATATTTGTCTCTGTACCGACTAGGGACAGCGACACACATATCGACACTACACCGCTAGACCTCCCAGCAAATGATCGCAAACACACACAATACGAACTAGCTAACTACAGGTACAGGGTGACACTAACATCACGATTGGATTTTGCATAACTTGACTTTTGAATTTAATTATTGAAGGATCTGAGTGCTTAGTGTGGATTTCAAATAAAAGGAACTATTTATCATGCGTTAACGATTATGAAACAAAAGACAGTAGTTTAAAACATGTTGACAAATGTAACAGTTGACCGATGAAAACACATTATTACGTTTTATTTTAAATAATAACTTTTACTGAAAGTGTTTCTACAGAGTTTTGCATTTTATTCTTGAGGCTTCGCTTAGAATGGCACACCGTTTTAGCCATGATAAAGAAGTGGCTTTGTGTGCTCTACTATTACTAATCCCTAAACCTACAACAATTTCCAATGAATAATCTATACAAAATTCCCCCACAGATTAAAACGTTTCTTCGGCACGACAGTAAAGAAGACAGTGGACGCGGCGAAGTCGCTCGCCCAGGAGGTGTCCCACGCTAGGCACAAAGAAGACGTGGCTGACATAGCCGACGACGTTAGAGGCGAACATAATATCAAATTGAAGGCGTCTAACTCACATAAAGGACCTTATGACTTCGATGGATGTGTGCGACATGTGCAGGTAAGGATTTAGTGTGTTAGTGTGAAATATGTGTGTGTAAATTCTACAAAGCTTATTTTGCTGGCCATGGCTACCATCTTTGACCTGCAAAACAAACAAAACTTACTACTACTTCGCAAGTACGAGTTTTGTTCACTGTTCTAGTAGTAAAAATTACATGCGTAAGGTACGGGGTACGGGAGTCGCCATCAATATTAGTATAGCGTCATTTATAAACATCCACGTACTTATACTTTTCTGTGCTATCTATTTGCGGCTCACAGTTTCTGCACCGCCATTCTGACTTCTTCATCCTGATACAATCCCTCAGACTACTTCAGAGTAACCCTAACGCTGAGTTGCAGAAAGGGACTTTAAGCTAATGTTGACCTTAATTGTATTGCTGCCTTGCTTTGACAGTATAGAGACAGAAAGAGACTGTTATAGATTTAATGCTGACATTAGCTTAAAGTTCCTTTCAGCACTTTCTGACTTGTTCCTCCCGATACAATCCTTCAGACTTACACTGATTTGCAGAAAGGATCTTTAAGTTAATGTTGACCTTAAATGTATTGCTGCCTTGCTTTGAAAGTATAGAGACAGAAAGAGACAGTCATAGATTTAATGCCGACATTAGCGTTCCTTTCAGCACTTTCTGACTTGTTCCTTCCGATACAATCCTTCAGACAAACCCTAATAGTGACCAGTTTAACCATTATATATTACTGTATTACAGGAGATGGGCAGCGGCCACTCGGGCGCAGTCTGGTGCTGCAAGTTCAGCGTGTGCGGCCGCCTACTAGCCACGGCGGGACAGGACAAGCTGCTCCGCGTGTGGGTCACCCGGGACGCACACCACATGTTCCAGGTCAGTGCTAGACTGCAGCTGTGACCTAGGACTCAGGGCAACTGCTGGACAGGACAAGCTGCTCCGCGTGTGGGTCACCCGGGACGCACACCACATGTTCCAGGTCAGTGCTAGACTGCAGCTGTGACCTAGGACTCAGTGCTAGACTGCAGCTGTGACCTAGGACTCAGTGCTAGACCACAGCTGTGACCTAGGACTCAGGGCAACTGCTGTGACATGGATAATGGAAGGCAATGTTAACCAATGTTCAAATCAAAAGCCGCAATGCTTTACTTGCAACTCTTGGAAGGTGGTTTGTTTATAGTCACTGCTCTGCTTTTTCTGTTCAGCGTGCCAAAAATTGTATAGTAAGTATAAAGAGAATGACTTTTGAAAATAGATTCTCGTCTAGAATGTCGAGCTGAGTCACCCCATTTCGCCTTTGTTTCCCTTTTTCTTTACTTAATCAAGGCAATATGTATAACAATAATATATTCGAGGTGCTCCTAAACTTAAACCCAAAGAGTTAGTCCATAACCAAATCTATTTTCTCTCCACAGGACATGCGAACAAAATACAACGCTGAACAAAAATCCTCCCCCACCCCTTCCCAAGAGTCTCTGGCCTCCCTCGCCGCCCCTCCCCCCGCGCCGGACGTGCCCCCCGCCGGCCCCTCCGCCCCCTTCGTGCCGACCCCCTTCTGTGTGTATAGTGGGCATACGTCGGACCTGCTCGATGTCAGCTGGTCCAAGAACTACTTTATATTGTCGAGCTCTATGGATAAGACTGTCAGGTATGGTTGTTATGTTTGTGAGTGATAATAATAATAATAAAATTAGTTTACTGAAACTCTTTTTTCCACATATTTTGCGTGAGTTAAGTACTTTTGCATGTTTTCCTTTTATCTTTGTGTTCTAAAGTGTTAACTTCATGTTAGCTTGAAAATTTTTATAATTAATTCTGTTGAAGAAACCTGTTATTGGCATTACTGATCAATGATTACTCCCTATAAAGGCTCCTACCCACAGTCCCGGAGGCTAGCACGGCTGCATTGCCAAAGACATAGTAATAGTTATCTTTAGGTTTCTCAATAAATAAATTATGTATCAAAAGTTGCATGATAATTCCGTAAGATGCGCCAATTTGTACGCGAGAAAGCACAAGTTGCAATCTTTAACAACTGACAACCCATACTTGGCCTAGCTGACACTAATACACCCATCTCTCTCCCACCCAGGCTGTGGCACATATCTCGCGGCGAGTGTCTCTGCTGCTTCCAGCACATCGACTTCGTGACGGCGATCGTGTTCCACCCTCGAGATGATAGATACTTCCTGTCGGGCAGTCTGGATGGGAAGCTGCGGCTGTGGAATATACCTGATAAGAAGGTGAGTTTGTAATAAGAGTTTTAGCAGAGTTAGTAGGTTCTGTCGCACGCACAGATGGCTTGTTTCTAGTAAAAGGAGTACCAGAATGCCTGAATTACCTATCTATACCACTTTTTAAACACTCTGTATTCTCGTATTAGTGAGCACCGGTCCTCCGAAAACTAGTGTGTGTGTGTGATATGTAAATTTGTATTTTAGTGTCGTCATCAAGACTAGTATTGAGTTATTTTTCAAATTAAATAAATAGAGTATTGTTAGGTCAAATAGTATTTTTATACATCTTTATACCTACTCAATATCTTTACATTATAATATATCGTTTCAGGTTGCAGTATGGAACGAAGTGGACGGCAAAACGAAACTGATCACGGCCGCAAACTTCTGTCAGAACGGGAAGTTCGCAGTCGTAGGCACTTACGACGGCCGCTGCATATTCTACACCACAGACCAACTGAAATATCATACACAGATCGACGTGCGATCTACTAGAGGAAAGAACTCAACGGGAAGAAAGATCAGCGGAGTGGAACCCATGCCTAATGAGGACAAAATACTCGTCACTTCAAACGACAGCAGAATACGACTCTACGATCTAAGAGACCTCAATCTCTCCTGCAAATACAAGGGCTATGTCAACGTCTCTAGCCAAATCAAAGCTTCATTCAGCCACGATGGTAAATACATCGTCAGCGGATCAGAAAACCAATGCATATACATATGGAAGACCTACCACGACTATTCAAAGTTCACGTCGGTCAGACGGGACAGAAATGACTTTTGGGAAGGCATCAAGGCTCATAATGCGGTGGTGACGTGTGCGGTGTTTGCGCCGAACCCCGATTATATGATCAGGATGATCAATGAGAGAGAAGAAGAGGCTAAAGCTAAGGATGGCACGGAAAAGGATGAAGTGGTAAGTTTCTGCTACCTACCTACCGTGAACTACTGTTATGAAATGTTTTAAAGGACCAAATCTCTGCCAAAACTTGTACCAATCCTATCTAATAAGTGATTAATCCACTTTCAGAAAGGGGCAGAAGGCGGCATGGTGGCGTCATCACAGACGGGCCATGTCCTAGTGAGTGCAGACTTTAACGGCTGTATCAAAGTGTTTGTTCACAAAGCGAAGCCCAAACACAGCTCCTTACCCGCTTCAGCCCTAGCGTAAGTGTTGTGTTCACAATTGAGACCTAAGAATAGATATTAGACTGTGTTATGTTGGCAGCACTGACGTTTGTCTGTGAAACAAGATGGCGGAGGCAGTGGCCAATCACAAAAGAGCTTTATACAATGCGTATTGGTATGTAGGTATAGTAGTGTTCTATGAAATGGTGAATGATGGGCAGTTACATTTTGTTCAATCGAGAATCACGTTTTAATGTATATTAGCCTTAGTTGGGACTAAAGTTTATACTCTTTTCGGGTGTTTATGTATAGCTGTTACATAATAAAGCATAAGAGTCTTCAATCATGTCTTAGTTGGCTTTAGTCAGTGTTCGCACTACTTTTATCTTTCAAATTTAATTCGTTAACATAATCAGAATAAAATCATTTCGTTACGGCAATATGAGTACTCAAATCATATGATATATTTTGACTTTAATTTTGTTTATCATTAAAATAAAGTATTTTTATGTAAGGGCTATGTTTATGTAATTATTTATTCGTGGTAAGGACTATCAAACATGCTATATTTTTGTTATTATGTATGTAATAAATTGTCGTATTTACTTTAAAGTATACATTACACAGTATGTCGTTGACTAGGTTTTCGGAATTGTACAGTTCTCCCATATTAATAATGCGCATGCAAATCTTCGCAAACTGTCGTATTCCCGGAAACACCCGAATCAGTGCCTTAAACAAAGCACTTGCATTTTGATCCTTGTTCGAAAGAAATAGTAGTCAATATCATGTGACACATAATCGAAAACAATTTGGGCGGTCGGTGGCTGTCACCGATCAGTCAAGGGTCTCAAGGTCAAGATCAATATTACTTTTGTGGAATTATAACGAGCTGCAATTACACATCGTTCTTGTTATTTTTTTCAAATGAGAATTTAATTTCAACTTTAATTATTTTTGACGATGCCATATTATGAGGCACATTTAAGAATAAAATATGCGTCACATTGATAGACTTCACTTTGCCAATAAAGCCACACCCAAAAGACCAAGTTTGTAATTGTAATATTATTGTGAATGATCAGCGCTGTAAATACTTTTGAACTGAGATTTTAATGTAAACATTTTTATTAATGTGAAATAATCAGTGCTGTAAATACTTTTGAACTGAGATTTCAATTTTTTTATAAACCTGTGTTTGAAATCCATTTCTCCTTATAATATAAACCTTGTGTTATTCAAACCTTCTTTCATCCATCTTTACATCAGCTTCAGTAAGACACTTGAAAAGTACCTACTGTAACATTTCAACAAGTAAATTTTAATATTATGGAATATTATGAATTATCGAATCAAATTTCGTTACTGATAAATCAATTATCTCTTTTAGCACCAATTACATAATTCTACTAAAATTTCATGAAGAAAATGCACTTAACCACTCTAAATACATAATAGTTTTCTAACGCTCGGGAATACGACCGTTGCCGAACAATGACGAAGATTTCTATGTGCATTATCAATTTTGGGGAACTGTAATAATTATATTCTTACTTCTAGTGTTGTGAATCTTCGTCGTGTTAAGTAGATGTTTTAGGTGAATCTGAAGCAAAAATCCCTAATTGAAATTTAAAAGCTATCAGAACGATTATTTTATCATGGAATTGGATTAATTCTTAAGACCAATTAACATTTCGACAGCATTAAATTTTAGATTAGGTATTTGCTTCAGAAATAGTTCTATTTTAAAAATCATGTTTCATCTGTAATGTTGACAAAATTATAACGCACGTAGATAAATAACAAAATGAAAATGGCGGCCGACACTTAAGTGAAATTAGAAAGGATACAATTAAATGACAGCTTGCATGAGTCCGGCTGCCACTTTCATATTGTTACGAGCGTTATACCTCATAATAAATACCCCTTCTCATTCATTAAATTTCAATGTGGAATTTTATCAGAAATTGAACCTTTGAACTGGTCAAAGACTAATATATTATGTACCGGATATTAGACCAATTTGCTTAAATCTAAGACTAGGATTACTCTTGGGTTGTTTTTTTTATTTATGTTGCATCTCCCGATGTAAGAGTGCAAGTATAATCAAATCAAATATCCGCCATTTTCAGATCCCTTTCAATGTATAGTTTGTCAACGCAATGTTTGTCAATATAAAATTAAATCTTATTTTTTTATATCTTTTAACATCTTTCTTGGCTGTGTTTTGTTTCTCTTATACTTCCTCTTTCTTAGACTTTATCAATGTAGATATTTATTAAATTTATAAGTTCTTGCCTTATATTAAATAAAAAATGTGATTAAATATTTTGTAAGGATAAAATATAATTATTTAGTATTTTGTAAAAAATTGCGATGCCATTGTATAATCATTATTTTTTAAAGAGTTCATATATTTTTAACACACATTTTACCTCCATTAATAAATTTCTGTTTTAATGTACAGTCTTGGTTTTACTTTAATCCAACGGTCTTCTTCTACGAGTGTATAAATAAACTTCGCTTCAGCTAAGACCATTCTTGTGACAGTTAATGTTTTTCCGATTCTAATATTAATAAGTCCACAGCAAAATGGATAGAATTTGTCTCCACAACGTTACAGGAATCATCTTAGCTGAAAAGAAGTATAGGGGCAACGTCGGCATAAATACCTATTAGAAAAAAACACAAATATTCAAATTTACGTCAAGTATTTTATATTAAAAAATAAAGATATTTAAATATTGTAAAAATACAAATCTGAATACCGAGTGTTGTAAAGCACAACAACTCACAATCGACGTGTGCCGTAATCTAATAAAAGTCTAAAAATCTGCACAAATCTGACAAGTCTGGAGACTGATTGTAGATTCTAAATTGAATAAAAACAAGTTGTATTTCATAAGAGGGCCTATGACCTGTATCTCGGGTTTTCCTTTACCGTTCCCGTTCGAAATGGGACAGGGCCCCTGATCGTATGTCTATAGTTTAAACATTGGTGAATATAAAAAGATTGGAAAGTTTCAGTTATTGTAAAAGCAGTAAACTGCCTTTCATATACCTACCGTAGTAGGGAGCGTTTTATGTATCACAGATTATTTTTTATAAAGAATTTTTGTTTGAGAATCTAAAAGAATTCATTGTTATCCCAAAGACATTGAAACCTATTTTTACTATAAACTTGGAATGTATCAGTATGTATTGTATTGTATGTAATCTGTAAATAAATTGGGAATATTTAAACTTCTACTGAAATGCCCTTAGTTATACAAATATTTTAACTTGGTCAATGTTTATATATAAGGTACATAAAAAATATACAATATTCCATCATCAACGCACACACACATTTATTATTGTGGATGTTATAAAAATACAATTGAATACTTAATCCTATCAGTTCATTTATACTACAATCGGAAATATGTATATCTACTTATATTGCATAAAAAAATATTTACTTATAACCTAACTGACTGCACTAGCATTATCTACGTTGCTAAAACATTCAAAATCAATTAATTGACAATATAATCTAAAATCTGTGATGTCAAAACATAAAATACCACACAGAAGGGTGTTTTTTACCTATTGTCATGTATCATTAATTAAAAGCAGGCGCGAAATAAATAACTATTGCTTCACAATTCGACACTAGGACTTCCAAGGAGGTTTACTCAGACTCAGAGTCCGTCTACTTTTCTCTCTCCTATCTTTGTCGGGTCGATCACTTGTCGGTTCTTCGTTTACATCCTTCTGTGAGGAGTCTAGATCTTTCTGTGTCTCGCTGCTCGCGTCAAACGAGGCTGGCTTCGTCAGGAGCTGAGGAGACAACTGGATGTTATTATTGGTGGTAAGCCGTATTTATTTATTGAGCGGCGGAGGTCCCATACTGAACATACTTTTGTGCTACTGTAACATTTAAAATTCCCAAATAATTTATTCAGAATACAAGGTGTTGCAAAAATATAAAAGTCTTATTTTTCTCCTTCGTTAGTGCTTTAAACTGAGAGAACAGATTAGAAGAAGGTTTGTGTAAACTCTGAACAAAATTGTTTTTCAGAAAGACCACCCCTGACTTTCGGAAAAGGACTTTCGGAAACACAAAAGGAGTAATTACATAAAACCCGCATGCGATAAGGATGTAATAATCATGATCGCTCTTAGCGATAAGGCCGCCTATTGATCATTGCTCTTAGTTTATAGGTATTTTTTGTATGTTTTGCTATTGTGGGGACCAATAAAGTTATATTCTATTAAATTCTCTATTGACCTACCATTTTAACATACTGCTGCAGCTCATTATCACTGAGTCCCTCGAACAGGTCTCTCCTGGCCGCGGCTCTCGCGTCCCTTCCCCCTGCCACCCTCCCCCCCGCGTCCCTGCCAACTGGCTCACGTCCTGATGACTGTGACAGTGACGACATCTGTAGCGGTGGAGGGTAGTCTCGGCAGTCCGGGGTTGACACTGTGGATGTGGAAGGTGTTGGTTATTGGAATAAGGGTTGAGGTTGTACGGCATTGCTTGTACCGATCGATGAGGTCTTTAGTTATGTACATGATAAAAGTGCTTATGTGCGCTAAACAAGTACATCAAGAGTCAAGAGGTAATCCACATAGCAAATTTCGAAATATGCACCTAATGTTAATGTAAAACTGCGATACGGCTTGCGATTTTCGATTGCGACTATTCTCCTGGACATTTAAAGAGACAAAAGAGATATATCTGAGTAGTCTCCTCACCAGTGTCGTTCCTAGTGAGGTCGGCGGTGGAGGCGTGCGTGAGTATGCGTAGTGCCTGTCGCCACTGTGACTCCATTACACTGTGCAGCTCGTTGGCGATCTGCCCGCGCCGCCGCCGGTAGGAGTCCAGCTTTGACTGGAAAAGAAAGAGAAGTAGTAATCAAAGCTGCACAAAATGTACCTTCTGAGGAGTCTACGGTAGATATAACGTTTTTAAAACAATATAAAGCGTGAAACTCGTCGTGCGAGCAAGTGTGTTTGTAGTAAGTATAAAAAATAAACAAACTTTAAAATATGGTTTAGTATTAAATAAGCGACGGTGGTTTAGTATTAAATAAGCAACGACGCCAACGCAGACTGGCCATGTAGGCCAGTCTGCGTTGGCGTCGTTGCTTAGTGCCAAAAGGTAGTGCTTAACAAATACTTAAAGTATGTCTTGTAAAATCAAGCGCTAGGAATATGACTCACAGAAACATCGAGTTCGCTTTTTAAATTATTTAAACAAGTCTTACCTCCAACAAACTGATCTTCTCGCTAGCTTGTGCCAGTTGCAGTCTGTACAGTTTTATCTCTTCCTTGTGCTTCTCTTCCAAAACGTTTATCTCTAATTTGTGCCTGAAACAACATTTTAACTTATAGAGTAGACGGTATATAAAACTACCATAGCAATAACTAAGAAAGTGGAAGGGTAGACTAGTAGGAGTCCAAAATATAAGAGCAAATAAACGGCATAGCTCGCACCGATGGCGTAACTCGGCCTCGCCCAAAACCTTCAGAGACCAATAAAATGTGCTTCTGCGCTTTGGTGAAGTTACGCGAATTCGCGAATTGAACTGTACCCGGCTGTATACCGAATAACTGATGGGGTAAATGGGTTCTCGAGTGGCTCGCTGAACCGACGATCTTAGATTGGTGGCCGGTAGTGGGTGGATTACGACTATGATATAAACGGGTATACAATACATACTGTTCCTCAATGCGTTCCATCTGCTTGTTGAAGGTGTGCACGATGGCGTCCTCCTTGCTGCGGCTCTCGCCCGCCAGGTCGCGCTCCGCACTGTCTAGCTGCACCTGTTATATAAAACAAGGAATCGTTATTAAACTTACTGTATATTATTACTGTGAGTAAAATGGTACCGTTTCTGGGTATCTTTGGGTGACATACTGTATTCATAATCATTACTACCCAGAAAACACCCAGCCAGTAATGTGTCCACTGTGCATGACATGGGCTTCCTATAAGATTCCCATTATCTCTACGCTTGGCAGACAGGTTGGAGAGGGTTGGAGTTATTATCCAACACAAATATTTAACATCCATGATCCGAAAAATGCGTTCACTGCGCCATGCAGTCGAGGCGATTTTTTAATGGCTTAATTATTTTTTTGCTTTATGATAAAGGATTAAACAAAGAGTACCTGAAACTCCTGCAGCTTGGCCAGCACCGCGTCTTCGAGCTGCTTCTGGTAGTAGCTTTTGAGGTCATTCTTTTGAGTCTCCAGCTGTCTGCGCAGAGACTTGATCTCTGTATCTTGCATGTCCTGTTTTGATAGAAAATAATTACCTATGTATATTGCCCTCTGGCGCTAAATGAGTTATCAAAAGAACCACGTTATATTTTTTTCCATCTTTCACAGGAACATAATTATAAACAAGAAATCCATTTTATCAAATTAAAATGGAGTCGATATTGATATAAGGCGCGTAGATAAAGAAAGAATATGGAAATGGCGGACGGACACATGCTATTTAATTCCTGGATGGCGCGCGTTCTTGTGTGTGTTCGCATATAAAGAAATGGCGGTCATCCTACACGTAGACAACGCCATTTACGTACAAAGAGTAACTTTTTTGTTTCGACTAAACTTTATTATCTACTTACAGATTTCTTCATAAGCTCACTGCACAAGTTCTGCTTGTCAGCGAGTTGGCGCTCCAGTATGTTCCCTCTCGCTCGCTCCTCATTCACCTTCTCTCTCACCAGGTCCCGCTCTTGCCTCACTAGCTCCGTCTCGTCCTGAGTCGTCTGGAATTTTCTGGATAATTCCGCCATTTTGTTTTTCGTCGCTTCATGTTCATGCTTTTCCTGAAATGATTTGATATTGTATAAAACAAAGGGTTTAGCTAAAAAAGATGAATAAGGGAGGGATATAGATGTAAAATCTTTCTCTTTGCTGCAAAGGTCTGCTGCATAGGCCATGTAACATTCAAATCCGGATTGGATTAATAAATGAAATAAAGTTATCTTAATCATATATTTTTTTAATAATAGTTTTTGATACCTCTGGTTCCTGCTTACCTTTTCCAAGGCTTCGTCCACATTCTTAACACATTCAGTTGACTGCTTATTTAGTCTCATAACAGCTTCATAGTTCTCTTTCAGAACCTCAATTTCTTTTGACTTGCCATCAATAACCTCGTCTTTACCAGCTAAAGCTTTTTCCATATTTTCCTGAAGCTGTTCTTTCTCTTTTGCTAGGTGTTTGCACTTCTCCTGGTAGTCATGTGCAAGATCTAACGCTTTGTACAATTCAGCTTCAAAATGGTTAGTTTTCTGAAAAATATGAATGACTGGTTTAAAGATGGCAACTATTGTGTATTTTATATTTTCTTCAGATGCAATTCAATTCAGAAAAAGTCAGATATGTAATATATCTATCAAAGTCTAATCCAAATGCAGATAATATAATCAAAATCAGATATGGCTATAAGAAATTGTACCTTTTGAGATTCATCAGCAACTACTTTGAAGTTCTCTACTTCTCTATTCATCTTGTCCAGAGCAGACCTGTGTCGCTCCTCGGCTCGGTCGAGGCCGGTGGTCAGTCGGAGCCACGCTTCCTTCAGCTTTGAGATGGCGGCATCTTTTGATCGGTCCACCTTGATTGCCACTGCTAGGCGTTCTTGCTGGTCCAACAGTTTCTTCTGTAGCTCTTGGATTAGGGCTTCACAGTGCTGTGCATTGTAAAATTTCAATTAGATCGAAAATCTTTTAGTAACATTTTGTGTAATCTAAGCAATTATAAATTACCTAAGATCTTAAAAGGAATAGCAATAGTGTATTCTTAGTAGGTGTTGAACCAAACTCGTAATGTAGAGTTTTCTATGTACCAAACATACATAGTGAAAGAACCTTACCTCTCTTTTTAGTCTCTCTTCTTCCAGTTTGTCTGAATCTACTCTGCCCCCTCCATTTTTCTTCTCCCCCCACAGGTCTGTCAAACTGAGCAAGTCTGTGTCTATAGTGTCCAGGAATTTACTCTGCATCATGCCCAGCTTTGGTCCTTCCCTCATCTCTATTGGCTTGTAAGGGTCAAATGATCTCTGGTTCTCATAGTTGTAATGTCTCTCAACATTGCTAGGTCTTTTTGGCACTTTGAACTCTTCTTTTTTAGGTGATAGAGCATAGCTGGTGTTGGCAGAGGCATTCTGGGTAGTCTGGCTGTTCATACTCTGAGCTTTATACTGTTCCAAAACCTTTGATGCTCTGTCATAGATTTTGTTGGAGGATGGCCTGAAGGTGTCTAGATAATTTATAGTAGCTTGAGGCCTTTTTGGGGTGGAGGTCGGCTGCACATCCTTATGGGTGTCTGGAAATGTGAGCTTACGGGCACTTGGGGACTTGGACTCTACTGAGCTTTTGGTTGTTTCATAACATGGCTTGGAATTTGATTCAGATTTTATTACATTAGTATCACTTGCATGCAATATATGGTTGCCTGCAGCAGGCCTATCAACCTGGGTAGAACTTATTGCATTATTTTTAACTAGATAGATATATTTATCAAGCACACTTGATGGCACAACTCGACCACTTGGCAGTGTAACTTCCTCATAATTATTTTGTGCATCCAACTGTTGCGTGAGGTAGTCTCCGGCAGCTTTAATTACATTCTCTGGGCTGTAATGAGATTCTGACTTCTTCAACTTAGAATCAGGACTTTCATATGTGTCTACTTTAGTTAAAAACTCATCTATTTCATGCAGTAGCAACTTGTCATTGTTTTTGTTGGGGGTGGATACTATGCTGCTTAAATCCCCATCCATGCTTGGTGATTCATCTACTGTGCTGTCTTGAAGTTTGGCTGATTCTATGCATTCAAATTTCAATGGTGGAATATGTTTACCGTAAGTGCTAACTGATTCGAGGCTTGTAAAGGAAGTATCCTGCTTCCTGTGTTTAGTTAAATTCTTCCGTCTTCGCCTGCGCGGGAATGTGGAGTATTTTCTGTCCGAGCTGTCGAAGCTTTCGGACAGGTGTAGAGTCCTGAGGCGAGAGTGCGGCCCGAGGCTCGACACAGAGTCACTAGCGGTACTCAACTCCAAACTTTCTAACCTGTTTTCCAAACTATAAACTTGATTCACCAACTTTCCAATAACTTGTGCAGTGCACGACTGTGGTTTATGCACGACAGTTCTTGATGATTCCAGTAGCGAGTCTTCGGAACCAGAGCTTGGAACTAAAAAGAAATTTGGCGGTATCAACAGCAAAACATCGGTATCGTCCGTTTCACTCATGACAGCGGTTTTCTTCGGTCCGCATTTGTGTTCTCAGCCATGATAAATTTGACTTCGTATTTTCTAGGTGTTCACTGGAATTTTGCTCAATATGTAATAAACGGAACAAAAATTATTCAAACAGTTTACTCTACAAAACAACACAACAACAAACAACCAAGAACGTTACTATACCATAACTTATTAACTTATCAACAGTTTTTTTTTACTGTCGTGAATTGGGTTGCCAGATGCATCTTTAAATCTTCCCTAAATTAAATCAACATTACAAAACGATTCAAACTCATCGATTCGGCTCTATAGACTCATGACCACTCTCCCGCCCGGCAAGAGATAAATGCGTGGCAGTGATGATTCTTATGATATAAGTTTTAGTAGTAAATAATTATTGTTCCAAAATTTCTAAATGACTAGGTACATAGTACCTAAATGTATCACTGAAAACTCCGTAAAGGCGGAAATCACCCAAAATCTGGCAGCACTATTAATACCATAGATATAGATTCCTCAAAAGAAGAACTTCCTGAAGAGTGTTATTATTCTGATGTTGTGATGTTGCTGATTTTGAGACAATAAAAACTGTAGATTTTCTAATGTCCCGAGGAAGATTATCAGGAAAAGTAACCATCCAACATTTCAATGTAAGAGATTGTAATAAAAAATAATTATTTATTTGTTACAATAACATAATCAACATACATTATAGGTAGGTATCTATTACTAAAAAAACTATGGAAAGAAACAAACTGACAAAATGTCCTGAATTAAATCTTATATAAGAATATTAAATATCTTAAAAAGCTTAAGCTAAAGCTTAGTACACATACTACACATTCCACACACAAATCTTGCCTTATTCAATAGAGGATATCCAATATTTTTAAAGAATATATACAAAAATAACATACCTACTTAATTTAACATGAGGCTCTAACAGCTATTGGTGCCTGTTTTATAAAGGCATCAAGTTTGGCCTTAAACAATTCACTGGTGATAGGCTCTCCAATAGCACACAGTGGATTTCTGATAGCGTACTTCACATATATTTCACTGTAGATCTTTTTTAGCAGTTCCCTCACTCCTTGAGCTTGGTTGTCGGTGTTGATGATGAACTTGAGCCCCGACGGAGTCTCGAGGCAGTGCAGGGTGTACTTTGAGGTCTTGTAGTGGAGAAAACCATCCTTGGGGTCTAGGGGGGATATTTTACTGACAAATGACTTTATGGAGAAAAGCATTCCGTACATTAGTTTTCCTTCCTGAAACAAATCCATTATGTCAGTAATAGATAACTTAGTGCATATTTATTCAGTCAATTAAAGTAATAAGTTATTGTTGAGCAAGATATTACTAATATATTGATAATTTTAATGAAGATCTAGGCAAATATAACATCAAATATTTTTACCTCTTCTCTGGACATCCCAGACTGTTTTGTTCTGTTCCATTCGCCATAATAAAGTAGTATGCCAAACCGGTCAAATATGTACAAGTTGTGAATGGTCATAATTGAAATAAGGCGCAGAGAATCTCCTCACAATTTGTTTACGATTCAAATTTAAATGTGTAGTTTATTGAAAATCACCATCACACAAGAAAAAGAAAACAATGACTGACAGTCTGACACATTGACAGTCTGCTGGTGCTGTCTGTTGGCTGTCTGTCACTGACGTGTGTTCTGTCTGAAAATAAAATTTATTGTTACAATGTTTGGCAGTGTGGAAGCTTTTGTAAATTTAATAATACAATTCTTTACGTTGATATGTTAACTAGGTATTTTTTTATAAACTCACGTAAAGACTCTCCCTCCGTTTCTCTCTCTTTTTTGTTTTCTACTCTACAAGATGAAATCGGGATCCGAAAGCTCAAAATAATAACAGCCTTGAGTTGTGCATAACATTATTTTGTTTCGAACGCAGACATCAAGTTCAAGCTCACAGAGTACTTTGAATAGCTGTCATCTGTTCACAGACGTCATTTTCGGATTCGATAATTTTCGTTTCTTTTTTCCGACGTTTTTTCCAGATGTGGAAGCATGAAAAGCGTTGAATTGTTCAGTGTTTGTGTGTTTTTCAAAATTTTGTGAAGTGGTCACTTAATATACCTAGTTCCAAGTGCAGTGGGTTTTCGTGGACTTTGGAGTGAAAATATTTTAAATCGTATTTCCAATTTAGAGGTTATAATCTTACACAACACTATCAGACTGAAACATGGATGAATATTCGAGAGAACCATGCCCTTGGCGTATCCTTGATGATTCTGGCGGTGCGTTCATCATGGGAGCTATTGGAGGTGGTATATTCCATTCCATAAAAGGATTCAGAAATGCTCCAACAGGATTCAACAGAAAAATGGTAAGTAACACTTAGTATTTTTTTTATAAATTTTCTACAATGTAAATCTAATCTACTGATATTATCTATCAAAACCCAAGAACTGAGAATAAAACCCTTATTTCAGCTCGGAAGTTTAGCCGCAATCAAGGAGCGGTCACCCATAGTAGCGGGTAACTTTGCAGTTTGGGGCGGGATGTTCTCGACTATTGACTGCTCCCTTGTGTACCTGCGACAGAAGGAGGACCCGTGGAATTCCATCATGAGTGGAGCCCTCACTGGTGGCATTCTTGCTGCAAGAAATGGTAAGATCATATATTTTTGGTTTAGAAAACATAAATTAAAGTTGTCATTTGATTTGATGAGGCCACCAATACAATAAACCATTTCCTCCACCACTTTAATGAACCATTCTCGAAAGTCTGCATAAAAGTTACACTAAGTAACAACTTCACCTTATATCTACCAGGAAGAAAAACAAACAAATACATTAAATTAACTATGCTGTTTGTTTGTGATTTGTATATGAACAAGGGAGTCTCTTCCTCAATCAAGTGTCAATCAATCCTCTATAAAACAAATATTTTTTTACAGGTGTTCCAGCCATGGCAGGGAGTGCATTAGTTGGAGGCATCCTTCTGGCTCTAATTGAAGGCATCGGTATCATGTTCACAAGATTATCAGCAGAGCAGTTTAAGCCTCAACAACCAATATTTGAAGACCCCTCTGTACTTGGCCAGGGCAACCCAGGGCCACCACCAAATTTCCAATAAGCTATTTACT
Source organism: Plutella xylostella (assembly GCF_932276165.1). NCBI lineage: Eukaryota > Metazoa > Arthropoda > Insecta > Lepidoptera > Plutellidae > Plutella > Plutella xylostella. The sequence goes on from NC_063986.1 coordinate 3,941,462, forward strand.
ATAAATATGTATAGGAATTGGTAAAAAAATGATCTTAAAATGGCTTCATCAGAAGTCATGTTTAGATTTGTTGTGTCATCAGAAATAAACTATGTGTGTTAAATTGTACTTTGAAGCTAGATCCAAATTGATTAAAGTAATTTATTTACTATATTTTCATTCAATAATATTACATAATCATTACACCTTATGTATGCATAACTTTACATTTTTTGTTTGTGAATTTGAGTGAATATTGTTTTGTATCTGTGATATTTCAGTTATTTACTGATTGCCAATAACTTTTCGCTCACTACATAAATAAAAGTACAGGATATTCAGGTAGCTTGTATTTTTGGTTGACACTAAATTATTTTTCAATACATTATTGTTAATTATTACAGGTACATACTTAGGGCATTTAATTAGAGAATATTACCAGTTCCAGTTGTTTACAGCCTCTTATTTGTTCCCCATGTGGTAGCAAGCAACTGTTTAATATTATTTAGTATGTATGTAAGTGTAAAAAGTTATAACTGAATCTTATAATGAAGGTTAGTTTTCCCATCTTCTGTTGATTCATGTTGTAATGGATTTACTATCATTTTTTTTTCTATTCTGACTATTCTCTAATTAATTATCCTATTTGAGTAGCATTATTTTAAATAAATAGTTTTTATTCATATGGATATCTTTTACTTAACAGCTTTTTCTACCTACCTACCTAATTATAACAATGCTACTATTATCAAAAGTACAGCCAAAAATAGTTTCAGCTATAATACAATTAAAAGAGTAGAAATATATACAGACGACCGAATGGCGTAGTGGTTAGTGACCCTGACTACTGAGCCGATGGTCCCGGGTTCGATTCCCGGCTGGGGCAGATATTTGTATAAACACAGATATTTGTTCTTGGGTCTTGGATGTGCCCGCCCCCTATTACATTGGGACTAACATAACACTCTGGCGAAAAGTGGGTGCAGCAATGCACCTCTGCCTACCCCGTAAGGGAGTACATTAGTACAAGGCGTAAGCCGCGAAAGTGCTTGTTTTTTTTTTTTTTTTGAGTAGAAATATCTATCTTGCAACAGTACATTACATTGCAAGGTGTGATTAATGGATTATAAATGTTTATAACCAAGAATAGATCTAATCCTCTTTAGGAGCTGTATTAATTATAATTTTTTACATTGCAAAAGGGTTGATGGCTCATTCCACTCCAAGTGGAAAACGGTCTAAAGTCTTCCGGTCCTTTACCTGTCATGAAATATTGTGAGGTGCATATCAGTCAATCCAAAAGGGGAGCCAATGGGAATCATATTATTTGAATTACACTTAAAAAGATATATTACATGCAACTTTAATCTCATTCATGCATAATCAAATTAATGATCCTACACAATAAAATTTTACTCATATACAATACAAGTAAATATTGTTATAAAAATAGCAGATCAGTAGGTTAGTTACAAGTTAAAGGGAATATTAAACTAACACTAATTATCATAGATTGAGAGGTTTATTCTGTGCAGCGTTAGTTCCCATCTTCTTGATTTCCTTAATGATATGTGCTAGAACTTCCGGGTCGACTCCCAGTTCACATAATTTAATGCAAATAGTTAGCGTCTCCGTATCTAGCCCGGTGCACAGCAGCTGAGATATTTGGTACAACATTTGAAATGTCTCTCGAGCTTGGCCAATCTGAACATTCCTTTCTGATGTCATTTTCTGCAAAAAAACAAATGAGATGGTTAGAAGACCATTGTGGCTGTCCTTGGAAGGCTTACAGTCCAGCAGTGGCTGATAACTGGATGATGATGAAGTGGTTAGAATATTGCAAAAGGGTTTATCTCTGAGTTATTTGAGAATGAAAATTTACATTATGTATTTAAATAAATAACATATTTTCTACCTTGAAGATGATTATGGTTTACCTTCAGTTTTGTATGCCCTAAAACACCTAATATTTCTTAAAATGCAAACAAATCTCTTTAAATTTTAAATAATCAAAACAAATTAAACACCTTTTTTAAATTATTATGTGTGATCATTCGACACCTTTGACACGGTGATTATATGACAAATGACAGTGACCACAGAACACATTTACTACATGACAGACCGAAGGTCAAATTTGCCAAAGTTACAAAAACTTGTTGACGAAAAACTTGATTTCATTTGATAAATAAAATAGGAATTCAGAGTTATACAATACCGGGAGGACTACGTTAATAATTGCAAAGTGGAGAACTTTATCTATGTTGGTTTAGACTACTTAATTTTCCATCATGATAAGAAATACTTTGAGTAAAATTCGCGCTGTAGTACCGATAACAAATCAAAAATGTACATTTTCGACTGCATCTAAGCCAAAGGTACTACTATAGTTTATTTATTTATATGGGTGGTACTACTCTTCCTAGCAAGCTAATATGTTCCATTCACATTTACTTTGTAGTTTCAGGAAGACCAAGTTAAAGTGAAAGGTTGTAATGTTAACTACTTAAAAGTAGGCAATGGGCCGCACAATATCCTCTGCTTACCGGGTGCTCTTGGCAGCATCTGGACTGACTTCAAACCTCAAATTGAGGGTTTAGACCATGGCAAGTTCACAGTGGTTGCATGGGACCCTCCTGGCTATGGGAAAAGCAGGCCCCCAGATAAAGAATTTGAAGCAGATTTCTATGAAAAAGATGCACACATTGCTCAGGATTTCATGAAGGTAGTATTGTAAATAAGTGTGATTACCAGACACAGTTCATATAAAAAATTAAGAGTTATATTATAAAATCTCTGGTTTCTGCAGAATACTAATTACCTACTGTGCTTTAAGTACTTTTGATACTACCAGATGGTCCACTTCTGCTCTTTAACCACTATTTGTATAACTTTACTTGTATTCCTTTGTAATTAGAATATTTCTCTATTTGATTTGACAGGTTTTAGACATACCACATTATTCTGTACTAGGGTGGAGTGATGGTGGAATAGTCGGCATGATTCTTGCAGCAAAATACCCTGCAGCTGTCAATAAACTGGTGATATGGGGAAGTAATTCTTTTATCCTCCCCAAAGAATTGGAAATGTATAAGAGTGAGTATTATATTACGGGTGGTTTTCTAAGAAACAAGTATTTATTGGTTTATTTGACATAAATGCCAAGAATTTTATTATTTGCCACCTATTATCTAGTCCATGAGTGATCAGCTTTGAATGTGTGGCTCTTATCAAATCACACTGTGTAATAATTGGATATCATCCAAATTGTATCCAGCCTTTCTCACAAATTACCTCCTTCTCTAAAAAGTACCTAAGTTATTTAATTTTATGCTTCACAGAAACAAGAGACATAAAAACATGGTCAGAGAGGATGAGGAAACCCATGATTGAGGTGTATGGTGAGGAATACTTTGCCAAGTTGTGGGCAAAATGGTGTGATGGCATGGAGACAGTTTTCAATGCCAATAATGGAAATATATGCTCACACCTTCTGAAAGACATCAAATGTCCAACCCTCATATTACATGGAGAAAAGGATCCTATGGTTGATAATGTTCATGTTTCCTATCTACATACTAATATTGTCAATTCAAGGTATATTAATTTATCTCCTTCATTTGTGTACAACATTCTCTTAGTTTAAGAACCTATTAGATTAGAAGGTGCTTTGGCTTGGTTTAATGCCATGAACTTGAAATTTACTTATTTCCCGAAAAAATATTCCTGAAGTGACTGAAACTGCAAAACCTTTGTATTTTTACAGGATTCATCTGTACCCTGAAGGCAAACACAATGTACACCTGAGATACCCTGATGACTTTAACATGCAAGTTGAAAAGTTTTTGCTATGAGCGACAAACTTCTATTCCTATAGGATAATAATTTAGGATAAGATATTATGAACTGTTATTTAATCTCTATTATGAATATATTACCTGTTATATACTCTTCCAGTTTGTTTCTTTCATTTATTGCGTAAATAATACAACCAAATTCCCGTATTTTCGTTTACTTCTTATAAGCATGTTTCATGTCAGAGTAATTAAAACAATTTACATTCAATAACACATAATTTAAGTTGTGAAGTGACTCATTTATCATAATGTACAGTACTGTTAGGCCAGGCCTATATGATATTATATTTTACTCTTATAATAATCACACCTAAATTTTTGTTCAAAATGTAGCTATAGGTATATTTGCAACTAAGTTTAAATAATGGGCAAAATGTTAGTGAAAACAAAAAATACTATAATATGAACATGAAACATGTTCTTTTGAAACTACACAGCTGGGCAGCTATTACAACATGCAGCGCAATGTCTAGTCAATATAAAAAATATGTTTCATACATATCAAGAGTGTATCTGCGACTGTTAATTTAAATAAATATATATTGCACTCATCTACAACACAATCTTGAAATCTAAAAAACGTGGTTGCAATTGTTTTATTTTTTAAATCCCTACCGGTACAAAAAGTCACGTGTATAAAAGATCACATTTTCATGTAAGGCACACACAATGAGCTACAGCTTCGAGATAGGAAGCACTTCACAGTTACAGACTACGATGCGTGCCGATTTACAAAAACGGTTTGTTTTCAGCGCTTGATACTTTACAAGTTATATCCTATCTATAATTATATAAACAAACACACAATAATTAAGCGGCCTACCAATATAAATACGTAAGAAAATATAGTGACGATATCAATCATTCGCTAAATCCAGTATGCTTGTTCTTATCTCATAAATAATTTCTCTAGTTACAAAAATAGTATACATTGAATGGAACAGCGACACAATGTAGAAACATTAAGAGGACGCCTTATTTACTAAACCTGCCTGCCGATACCGCAATACCTAAGTTAGCTCACATTTAACTAAATTAATTTACCGTCCTTTGTTAATAAATACGGACAGGCAGGGCCTCTCCGCTGGCACCGGGCGCGTCCACCAACTGCGATCCATCCATTAAATATATTACAGCATACGATTACTCTTACAAAATACATAACGATAAAATATTACAACATTATCACCGGGATTATTAACAATACGGTATTAATTAATAAGACACTTTTAAATACGTTACAATTCGTTACGTGTAGCAAAACTAGCATTTTAATAGAGAGAAAGTCTTGGCACACACTGTTTGAGAGAGAGTTCGGGCGGCTCTGCGGTTCTAGACGTACACGGGGCCGGGCCCGTCGCTGTCGTCTAGGTTGATCTTGTTGGTGTACCCAGGGCCGCCGTCATCAAAAAACCGCCGAAACGTGAACTCGAAGAACCCATGGAACGTCTTCCCATTATCCAGTAACTCACTATCCGATTTGTTAGAGTCTGAGCTGGAGTTGCGTAGTTTGTCGGGGTCTATGGGGTCGAAGTTGGAGGTGTCGGTGGGGTACTCAATGTGCGGTATGTGCGGGGCGACCTGGCGGCGCAGGCCCTTGTCGAAGTCGATGGCCTGCAGGAAGGGGTGCGCCTTCACCTCGGAGGCGTCCTTGCCGAGGCGCGTGTCCTGGCCGGAGCACAGCTGCAGGATCAGGTCCTTCGACTCGCGCGACAGGTTCGCCGCGTCCGGGATGTGCAGCGTGCTCTCCCAGTTTATCACCTGGAATTGGTTTAAATTTTTAGTTGTTTGGTCCATGCATTACATAGTTTTGAGAAGCCTACTACTAGTTTGTGGAGGTACGAGGAAGGGAATAGAGATCCTATGTGTAGGATGATATTTATAATAACTAGGGCTTAGGTATTCGTAAAAAAAAAGTCTCATCATGGCATAGGGAGGGTATTTCATCAGCTTTACAATGTAAGTAACTATACAAATATTTGCACTATTTTCATAAAAGCGCATAGCGCAACCATCTGCTATTAGGTAACCAATTAAATAAATATCTTACAAAACAACTCTTACCTTAAGCTGCGTCTCCGCGGGCGTGTTAGCCAGAAACGGCGGCGACCCGACCAGCATCTCATACAGAATCACTCCCACCGACCACCAATCACAGAGCTGCGTGTACCCAGTCCTGGTAAGCACTTCGGGGGCGATGTAGTTTGGTGTGCCGACTAGAGAGTGGGCCAGACAACGCTGGTGTTCGCGCTTGCGTCGCCGCTCCAGAGGCTTGAGCTGGTGGCAGCGGCACTCGCCCATCGCGCCCCACTCGCCGTCGACTGGGTCCATGGAGTCTTGCCGTCCGTGGTCTGCAATGTACGAAGCGTTTGTTAAATTCTGCATTGCATATTTTCTTTGAAAAGGTCCATGAATGTTTCAACTGTAACTGTCCAGCAACTTGGGCAGTTTGTTTCATCTTGGACACTCTAGTGTGTCACTGGCACGCTAAAAAGGCTTGCCATAATGGCTGGTAAAATCCATGAATCTTTGTCATTCTTTCAAAGTAACACACACACACACGCACTCACGCCTTGTACTAATGTACTCCCTTGCGGGGTAGGCAGAGGTGCATTGCTGCACCCACTTTTCGCCAGAGTGTTATGTTAGTCCCAATGTAATAGGGGGCGGGCCTATTGCCATTTTACGGGCACATCCGAGACCCGAGAACAAATACCTGTGTTTAAACAAATATCTGCCCCAGCCGGGAATCGAACCCGGGACCATCGGCTCAGTAGTCAGGTCACTAACCACTACGCCATTCGGTCGTCTTTCAAAGTAAATCAGCAAATATAAATTGACACTTATTACACATACAATTTTAACATGACAAACTTAGATAACTGCAAAACTAGACCCACTTTAAACCTATATTTTCAGCTAAAACACAAAATACTACTTTAAACAAAACATGCACACTAACCATTTCTTTGATAGTATTTCGAGTTGTGCGTCCACCTGAACCCCGTACACAGTCCGAAGTCAGTGAGCTTTATATGTCCGTCGCGATCTATGAGAATATTGTCCGGCTTGATATCCCTATGAATAAAGCCCATTTTGTGTACACTTTCCACCGCACACGTGAGCTCCGCGATGTAGAACCTCGCGAGTCCCTCCTCGAAGATTCCTAGTTTGATGAGTAGAGACATGAGGTCTCCGCCCGGGATGTAGTCCATGACGAAGTAGAGGTTGTCCTTGTCCTGGAAGCTGTAGTAGAGCTTGACGACCCACTCGTTGTCGGCCTCGGCGAGGATGTCCCGCTCGGCCTTCACGTGCGCCACCTGGTTGCGCTTCAGCACGTCGGCCTTGCGCAGCGTCTTCATGGCGTAGAGGTGGCTCGTGTCGATCTTGCGCACGAGCGTCACCTCGCCGAACGCGCCGACGCCGATCGGCTTGATCTTCGTGAACATGGACTTGTCCATCTTGGCCCGCTTCAGCCGGATGTAGTTGGACTCCTTCTGGGAGAGCATCTTGCGCATCTGGCACTGCGCCTCCGCGCTCAACCCGATCTTCGTCATCTCCTTCTCGAGCTGCATGCGGCGGAACATGCGCTGCTTGTACGACTTGAGGATGTTCTCGACGTGCTGCTCCATGAAGAACTTGAAGGCCTGCGGCGAGTAGTTGCGCACCTTGCAGTCGCGGCGCGCGTCCTCCTGCTCCTTGCTGATGGTGCGCCGCTCGGGGATGGGCGACTGGTGGCGGATCTTCTTGGGCGGCGCGGCGGGGGCGGGCGCGGCCGGGGCGGGCGGCGCCGGCCGCTTGTCCGAGCCGGACGCCACGCCAAGCTTGTTGGAGCAGTTCTGGTTGGGGCACTTGCCCTCGGGCGGGTCCTGCGAGGCGTAGGGCGGCGGGGCGGGCGGCAGCGCGCGCTGCGCCGCCAGCGCCTGCATGGTGATGGCGTAGCTGGGCGGCTCGCTGGCGGGCGCGGCGCCGGGCGAGGGCGGCTTGGGCGCCGCGGGGTAGCTCGGGGGCGTGGCCGCCGCCGCCTTCTGCTGGATGGAGCTCGCGTAGGACGGCGGCGGCGGCTGCGGCGGCGCGGGCGCGGGCGCGGGCGGCGCGATGGCCGTCTGCAGCACCGGCTTCTGCACCTGCGTGCTCTTCACGGACTGCATGATGATGGGCGGCTGCACAGCCTGGCGCGCGGTCCACGCCTGCAGCGGCGCGGGGCGCGCGGGGGCGGGCGCGGGCGCGGGGGACGGGGAGCCGCCCGACGCGCCCGAGTACACGCCGGACGAGGGGCTCTTGCGGTAGTCCTGCGACGTGGGGCTCTGCCGGTGCTGCATGGACACGGAGTAGGAGGGCGGCGGCGGCACGCCCGCCAGCGGGTAGGGCGGGGGCAGCTCGGCGCCGCCCTGGTACAGCGACAGCGCCTGCATCTGCTGCGACAGCTGCTGCTGCACCTGCGGGTTGTTCTGCACGATCATGGGCCGCGCGGGGGGCGCGGGGGGCGCGTGCACGGGGGAGGTGCCGCGCGCGGGGGGCAGCGGCGGCGCGGGGGACATGCGCTTCATGAGCTGCTGCACGGAGGGCGGCACGGGGGGCGTGGAGGGGCAGCGCGGCGGCGGCGGCGGCGGCGGCTCCGCGAAGGCCGAGGGCGAGTACTGGCGCGACAGCTTGTCGTGGTGGTCCTGGCGCGGGCTGTCGGAGCGCGAGGAGCCGGCGCCCGAGTCCAGCGCGGGCGAGCCGCGGTGCGCCGCCAGCTCGCGCTCCAGGCTCGGCTTGCGGATGAGCTTGCTGCCCAGCGCCATGGCGCCGCCCTTCATGCCGTTCATCCCCTCCCCCTGCTTGGACAGGTAGTCCAGCGCCGCCTCCAGCCGCCCGCCCCCATACTTGAGTGCTCTGACTGCAGGATCCTGGAAACAGATACAACAGCTATTCAAATACCTCGTTTTTCCTTGGCAAGTGGAAGACCCTTATATTTCAATGATATTCTGTGAGGAGGTTAAATTCCTGTACAACCTCTACCTTTATACATATTTATCCTCTCAGATTTCCTGCCTGGGTGTGCAGCAGGCAGCTTTGTAGAACAAAGGATAGATAATTTTGCTTTTATAGTACATGGACATGCTTATTATAAGTAACTAAAGAATGTGTTGAGCTTTTTGAAGCAAAGGAGTGTGTACCACTGTACAGATTTTGAGTTATTTGATAAAATAATTATGTATATTGTGTTCCAGTATTTTGTAACTAGGACCTTGAAAAACACTGTCTAGCATGAATAACAAATTATTCTCTTGTCCCCTATAGCATGGATAACACAGCAGCTACATTATAAAGCTGGGCAGTGAAAACTGAGGTCAAAACCAATGAATTCACCAAAAATAAAATAAATAGCCTATAGAAGTATAATATAGTATAGTATTAGCCTAGATTACCTAGTAAGAATAGGTGTTACCTGGATTTATTAGTTCTTTTGAATCAAGTTTAAGGAGCCATGAACTAAAATAGAGAAAAGTTTAAGACTAAACAACTTCCAGTGGCTCTGCCAGAGGACAATAATTAGTAGAATAAAGAAGTGTTGTAGAGTATGATTATGCTCTAACATAACAGGATTATGGACCACTACTTCTTCTGCCCTAGTACAGGTTTTTCAGTTCAAAAATAAATATTATGGTTGCTATGACATCAGTTATCATCATTATCTTACAGTATAACACAGACATTTGATTTATGACTAGCTTTTCATCCTCTTTTAATGGTTTTCTCATGGGTATTCTGGAATTAAATTGAAGCCTATACATAGCACTTAATGATATTGTAGTAACACTGTTGCAGTCAAAGTTAACTTGCTAAGTTGGCCTTCCCTAGGCCACTAGAAGACTCTGTAGGCCTGTAGTATGTAACTTATTAAAGCTACAGCTCACTTGCATAGAGGTATCAACTCTAGAAGTTATCAAAAGTAGAGAATATAAGAATCCTGTAATGGAGGTTTTGAGGTTTAGTTTTCTAGTCTCTATCTCACACTATCCATCTCTTGCAATATCCCTAAGATCTTACAGTGGGCCTCATGTGCTTTTCAGTGGAATATTTATGGGATGTGTATGTTTGTAAGTGGATTTACTTTTTAAACCATTGGTTCCTTCCATTTTAAACAAAAATATTCTGGATATTCTTATACATAATTTACTGCTGGACAGTACAAAAAAAAAACACACACACTCACGCCTTGTACTAATGTACTCCCTTGCGGGGTAGGCAGAGGTGCATTGCTGCAGCCACTTTTCGCCAGAGTGGTATGTTAGTCCCAATGTCATAGTGGGTGGGCCTATTGCCATTTTACGGGCACATCCAAGACCCGGGAACAAATATCTGTGTTTAAACAAATATTTGCCCCAGCCGGGAATCGGACCCGGGACTTTCGGCTCAGTAGTCAGGGTCACTAACCATTACGCTACAGTACATAATACTCAATTAAGAATGCTATAAGCTGTATTGCTTACCTCATCGTATCCCAGAGCAATTAATTGGTTTAATGATTGTGGTAGCACATTGAGATCCTTATCCAGGCCATTGCCCGAAGAGGAGCTGAAGCCAGAACTCACTCCGGAGCTGACAGTGCTTGCAGCAGAGGAGCCAGGGGGCTCCGAGCTCCCGATGTTAGCGAACGGGAGCAATGAGTTGCGGATCTCGGCAAGCGCCTTCTGGTGGTACCCGGAGGAGCGCGTGGCCGTCTTGCCGGAGTTGCCGGGCGCCGCCGGGTTCATGGCGCCCGCGCGAGCGTCAGCTCACCCCGCGCCGCCCATCACACCTCCACGCACCACCGCCACCACTCACCAAACATTACACTCCGCACATACATTTACAATTCAACACTTTATGTGTGGAGTCAAACAGTTCACTCAGTTTGTAGTTTACCACTTATTTTCACTTTTTATGTTTGATTATCATACTGTTTGTTGACTTGCTGTTTTTATGATTGTTTGTGGTCCTGAAAAACATAAACACTGGTGAGTTGAATCATTTCAAAGCAACTAAATGGAAAATAGAAGGTAATTGTAATGAATAACCCATTTAAAAAAGGGAATTCAACCAAAATACTTCGTTTTTCTGATGCAAACTGAAGAATGCTTGAAAGGAATTTGACATATAGAGGGACAGGAGCAAGGAAAGCCTACATTACTAACTCCATCGTTATGTATTCACGAGGACGACTACAACATATAGAAAAAGTAGTTACCTGATACCTTTTAGTGTCTTCAAATCCAAATTATCCGAATAAGAATCATAAACGTCATAATCCCGTAAAATAAAAATTATAGCAGAGAACTCTCACATTAGCGATGACATCTATGTTCGTGCACATTAGTAACCAGTCACGGGTCACTCGAATTCATTAATACCGAATCACATCAATATTGTATTGCAGTTATTTGTAAATGATACAGTATCAAAAGTATTATGAAAACAAAGAACTCTGAAACACAGACATGCAAGTTGGCAAACCATACACAGCGACCATTTTGAAGAATTACCACATTTTTTTGTTTTATGATCGGAAATTATTAAAATAATATTGAACCAAAATTGATGTGATTTATAAGTTTTGTTTTGTATTCAATAATTGTATTTTTAATAAAATGGGGATAAAAATGTTTTGTTGTTTTTCATAGTTTTATAAATGTAGTCATTATAATGAAATAATAAGCGCTTCATGGTTTTCTCAGAAGAATAACTCCGAAACATTAAAGTAGTAGTTTCCGAACATAATAAAAGCCGTTCCGTTCAACGCAATTTCTATTGAATTTAACGTTTGATTAGGAAATCAGAATAATAACGAAAAATCTTTTCAACCGAGAAGTTTGGTGGGTTTAGATTAATCATATTTACCAACAAACATTTTAAATGAGTCTTCAAGACCTATGAATCCTCAGAATATTACACGTATGCTTCAAACGTAGAGTTTTCACCACAGAGCAACTCTCATATCATCTATCATTCTGTCACCCATTCACAGAATATGTTGTCACTGTGTAGGGTTGTCAATTTCTCAATATTTCAAAATTTGCCTCAAAATAAAAATTAAAAATCCCATCCTCACATAGTTTAGACTCCCCATTCTCAATTGAGGAATTGGAATCTGCTATCCATGGTTTGAGAGACTCGTCTCCGGGCATTGATGGCATTCCATATTCCTTTATCTCTAAGTCGAGCTCCAGAGTCAAGCATTTCTATTTAGAGCTAACAAATTATTTCTTTGAATATGGGGCTCTCCCTGATTCATGGAAAAAACAGATAGTATTGCCTATTTTAAAACCCGGCAAAGATCCAAATGATCCCAATTCTAGACGACCAATAGCCTTATCGTCTGTTTTATCTAAGATAACGGAACATATGATCAAAACTAGACTGGAATGGTTGGTCGAAAATAGAAACCTCATAGCTAAGTCTCAATATGGATTCAGAAAGGGTATGGGTACACTAGACAGTCTGGGTATTCTGGTCACAGATATCCAGACTGCATTCAAAAGGAAAGAATATCTGGTAGGTGTTTTCCTCGACGTGGCTTCTGCGTATGATAACGTTCTCCTTCCAATACTCAGGCAGAAACTGCAACATCTGAGTATCCCTGAGAGGCTGACCCGTTTAATATGCAACCTCCTCGCGGAGAGACTTATTTATATTAAGTGCCCAAATTCATCCATTGACAATCCTAAACTTGTATGGAAAGGACTTCCCCAAGGTTCAGTATTAAGTCCACTCCTGTATAACATATACACTCATGACCTGGAACAGTCTGTAAACTGTTTTTGCGAAATTTTGCAGTATGCCGATGACATAGCGTTATACTTTGCTAGCCCATCAATAAGCGAAGCTAATGTTTCTCTGAACCTAGCCATGAGATATCTAACTGACTGGTTGCACGAGCATGGCCTTTCATTATCTGTTGCCAAGTGCTCCAGCGTGGTATTCACCAAGAAACGGTATGTACCAGATATTGAAATCGTTGTAGGTGACGATGTAATCCCTGTTGACAACAAGGTAAAATTTCTAGGTGTTATTCTCGACACACGCCTAACAGGTGTTCCGCATTTAAATTACGTCGCTCAGAAATGTGAAAAAGGCGTTAACGTCCTAAGATCCCTGTCTGGAGTTTGGTGGGGTGCTCACCCCTATACTCAAAAACTAGTATATAACGCTGTGGTGCGCAGCCATTTCGACTATGCGAGTTTTATCTTAGACCCTTGCAATAAGGCTGCTTCAGAAAAATTAAATAAACTCCAATATAAATGTCTGCGCATTATAACTGGTGCCATGAAGTCTTCCCCGACCAACGCTCTACAAGTGGAATGTGTGGAACCTCCCCTCTCTCTCCGTAGACAATTTCTATGTGACAGATTCTTTTACAAGATCTGTCAATTTACCTCTCACCCTCTCCTTTACAAATTAGGTACCCTTCAACATCTATCTACCGCTCAGATCAATCAATCCCCATTAACAGTCCCACTTCTGCTGAGAAGCTTCATCAGATTCTCTAGACTTCCCAACACGACAGTGACGTTTCTCTCTAACCCTATGTTTAGCACCTCTTATGACGCCCTTACCTTTCAACCAAATATTATCACCGATTTTGGTGTGGAAAAAGATTCTCCTGACGCTGACCAAACCTTCAACTGTTTGGTAAGTAAAATGTTTTCAGATTGGTTATGCATATACACAGATGCATCCAAACCGTCAGACACTAGCGACACTGGCCTGGCAGTATGGATCCCCAAATTCAAGATTATCCTTAGTTTCAAACGCCCTCCCGAGTCTTCTGTCTTCACAGGTGAAGCTACAGCAATCTATGAGGCCCTGCTTTATGTAGAGTCTCATAATCTTCAAAATTCCATTATCTTTTCTGATTCATTGAGCTGCTTACACGCCATAATTTCATTCCCTTTTCGAAGTAAATCCAAATTCCCTATTATATTTCAAATTCGAGAGTGTTTACACCGCTGCGTTACCCGTGGCATCAATGTAGCTGTGGCTTGGATCCCAGGCCATAGCGGTATTGTCGGTAATGAGCGCGTAGACTCATATGCCAAGAATGCTGTCCAAACTGGTTTGCCGACTCATTATAAAAATTTTGCCCATGATCTTGCCTCACTTGCCAAGCCAAGACTTGAAAAATCTTGGCAAAAATCCTGGGATCTTTCAAAATCAATAAAGGGAAAGCATTATGCTGATATACAACCAACAATACCCAATAGACCATGGTTTTTTAAGTCTAAGCATATTGACAAACGCACCACATCTACAATCTGTCGGCTGCGATTGGGCCACGTGTGTAGCCCAGTCCATTTGGCTAAGATCCGGGTCCGTGATAGCTCAATTTGCGACTGCGGGACGGACGAAGGCACAGTAGAACACCTTCTCTTCAGTTGTCCAAAACTCCAATCCTCGATATACGACTCCCTACCTCCTTCAATCCCTCGTCCTGTTAATGTAAAGTGTCTACTAACCTATGTCCATTCCTCATTTGTAAATATTTTATCAACTTTTCTTAAAACTAACAACATAACACTCTAACAGTCCTCCCCTCCGAAATTAATAATGTAAATACATGTGATCGTTATACTAACATTAATCTACTAACTTTTGTTTGTGTTGTCTTGTTTCAGAATATTCATTCTCTGACTGAAATACATCAATCCGTAAACAAGGCTAAATAAAATACCATGCAATCTCCAACACATGTTATTGGCGGAATTGACAGTGTTAGTCACACACAGTCAGAGAGCCACAAAAACAAAAATTGAATTGAATTGAAAATTAAAAATAAATTAGTTCTCAGTGGGATATGGATAAACTGATAATATTTTGCAGATAACAGGACTGAAACTTTCAGTCATTTCTTACTATTGACGGATCGTGGAAATTACAATATAAAGCCTGTTATAAAAATAGTGAAAATAAAATGTTTGCCAAATATTTATATTTTCTTCTAGTCTGGCCCTACTTTGTAGCCCCTAATGAAAGCAATATTTATGAATATGATGCTGATTCGTTTAGAACACAAGTTAAAGAAATGGATGGAAACTTCATAATGTTTTATGCACCATGGCAAGTTATTTACTAATTCCTATCCATTTGTTTTTGTCCTAAAAAATTAAATATCTACTTAACTTGATTTTCATTTCAGGTCTAAATCATGCCAAAAGTTTATGCCTATATGGGAAGAGCTGGCAGAACTGATTAACACGAAAGATTCTAATTTTAATATTGCCCAAGTGGACTGTACTTTACACACTAATTTGTGCAATGAAAATGATGTTACAGGTATGCCTATTTGAACTGTTATTGTTCAGATCAGAGATTTAATAAAGTTTTTGTAAATATTATTGCAAGGAAATATTACGTAAGTATAAAAAAGCAAAGGAAAATTAAGGTTGATGATATTTATACCACATTTTCAGGCTATCCTACTCTACTATATTTCCACAAAAACACATTTGAGCCTATTGAGTACAAGGGCACGAGGGACCTAGCCTCGCTCACTCTGTTCCTCAGTGAAGTCTTCACCATGAAAACTGAGGTAAGAACTCACTTTTCATTGTACTTCAGCAGCATCTTCTATTGTGCACCACTCTCGGCCAACTGTTTCCTTAATTATTAATTTCATATTCTTGTTCATACTTATCATAAAAAGCCAGTACCTCTTGTAGTACTTGTTGACTGGTAGAACAATCTATTGGTAATTAAGTCTATCCTTCTTTATTTTTAGGGCCCGCAGTCAGTCAAAAACACAGATGAGGTCAAAATATACAGTGGAGTGGCATACTTGAATGATTACAATGTGGAGAAATTCCTGTCATCTGGACAACACTTTGTCATGTTCTACACATCCTGGTGCAAAGCATCACAGGTAAACAACCTTACCTTAATATAATTAAATGTGAATCTCAGAAATTTGCTTCAATCTTGTAAGATACCATATTTTCAATGGGAAAATACATGGTCTATCAGTAAGACTAGACTGTTTTGTGATAAAAAAGAAAAGAAAATAGTGACCAAGCTCATGCCATCTCTTTTTAATTTTAGGTCAATTTTTACACCTTCCTACTCCACACTTAAAAACATTTGAACACAGAGAAACTATTTAAATCTAACATTGTACTGAAATTCTTCTTCTTTTGTGTCAGTGAAATGCGATTTTTTATATTTGTCCAGACCAAAAAGAAGCAACTTTGATAGCATTCTGGTTGGCCTGGAGTAAGTCTTCCCGTGTGCAGGTGGAAGGGCACAGGGGACAGGAGAGTAAATGCTCCATAGTCGGGGGGGCGGTACCACAGTCGCATAGGTTGGTACCAATGGTATAGCCCCACTTACAGAGATTGTCCTTGCAGCAGCCTACCTCTGCTCGCAACCGATTTAGAGTCTTCCAGATGTGCCAGGGAAGACTGTTACCGGGAGCAAGTTTTTCCTCAAGAGGTAGGAAAGGATCCTGGGGCTGCTTTTCCTCCCAGAGTCTTAGCCTTGCGTTTTGTGGGTTTTCATCCGTTAAGGACACCTCACTATTTAGAAACGCTTTGCGGCTCTTAAGGCGGGAAGGTGCGGCAGTATGTGAGTAAAGTGGATGTCTGGAGTCGCATTCTTGTTTGGCTTTCTCAACAGAACATGCCACTTTACGCCGTATGCTAGGGGGTGCTATCCCAGCCAGAGAGTAGAGTTTGTGGAGCGGTGTCGGTTTGAGGCATCCCGTAACTATACGAACTGTGTCGTTAAGAGCAACATCTACTTCTCTAGCGTGCGCGGACCTTGCCCATATGGGGCAGGCATATTCGGCAGCTGAGAAGCAGAGTGCTAAGCTACTTGTTCGTAGAACTTGCGGAGAGGCGCCCCAGCTGGTAGACGTAAGCCGTCGCAGAAGGTTGTTTCGGGAGCTGACTTTCTTCTTGGTGATTTGGCAGTGAGTTTTGTACGTGAGGGATCTATCCAGGGTCACTCCGAGGTATTTTGGTGACGAGCAGTGCTGGATTTTTACCCCTTCCCATGTTATGTCCAGCTCTCGATTTGCCTGGTGGTTGCGTAGGTGGAAAGCACATGACTGAGTTTTTGATGGGTTTGGCCTCAAAGCGTTTTGACTGTAGTAGTCACCCAGCTTCCGCAAAGCTGCAGTCAACGTGCCTTCCACTTCTTCGAACGTAGCTGCCTGCGATGCCAGTGCAAGGTCGTCAGCGTAGAGGAATCGAGCTGTTCCTGCATCGCGGGGCTGGTCGTTGGTATATATGTTAAAAAAAAGTTGGCGCCAACACACTTCCCTGAGGCAATCCATTTCTCTGAGAGCGCCATCTACTTTTTTCCGAGTTAATGCAAACTTGGAAACGGCGGTTGTGGAGCATCTCACTTAAAAGTTTGACGAAGTTGTTATCGTTAGTGAGTGCACCGACCTTCATCAGTAGTCTCTTTATATTGACTGTGTCATAGGCGGCTGATAGGTCGACAAACACCACACCAGTCACCTTTCCAGTTTCAAAACCATCCTCAATGGATTGAGTCAAATTTAAGGTCTGACTGGTGCAGGACTTTCCTGGTCTAAAGCCAGCCTGTTCAGGTATAAGTTTTGGCTCTATTTCGCTTGTGAGACGGTCAAGGATGAGCCTTTCGAACAGCTTATATGTATGGCACAGAAGAGATATTGGTCGGTAGCTCTTAGTTTCAGAAGCAGGCTTACCCGGCTTTAAGAGCGCTACAACTTTTGCTTTCCTCCATGGCTTAGGGATTCTTGCCGAATCAGTGCAGTTGTTGCAAAGGGCAAGTAACCAGGACACAGTCCCAGGGCCGAACTCTTTTATTTGCTCCACCATGATGTCGTCGACTCCAGCAGCTTTACCAGTCTTAAGTGATTTTATGACACAGATAATTTCACTGAGCGTAAACGGCTTGCTGATGTTGGTGGAAGGTTCTTCCTGGTTTACTTGTTTGGGTAGTCTGGGAAGTCTGCATGGTGGTTTGCCATTGAGTATCAGCTGGTGGGCGACTTGGTTTGCGGTAACTTGCCCTGGTTGTGTAGCTGCAGGTGGGTCGTCTGTGAGTTTACGCACCATCCACCACGCTTTCTTGCTATTATGGGTCATGTTGATGTTAGAGACCATGTTCATCCATTTTTGTTGACGGCTGTCACTTAACTTAAGCATGAGCTCCTCTCCGGCAATTATGGTCTCTTCCGAGAAAGGGTCCAGGGCGTAAAGTGACTCATATCTGGAGATTAGATCAGCCGCATCGATTGGTAGTCCCGGAATGTATGAGCTGCGGCAACCTCGAGGGATGGTTTTCCGAGATATTGTGCGCACGATATTAAGAAATTGCTCATAGTTTTGAGGAACGGGTGGTAGACTTAAAAGTTGTTCGTCAATACGGGATGAGAATTCACTCCAGTTGGCCTTTGTAAAGTTAAAGCGTCGTCTAAATGGAACTGTTCTCGGTCTAACTACTGCCATGACTTTGCATATAATTGGCCGATGCTGAGTTCTGGGGATGGGATTACCAACAGATTTGGAACACTGGGTGCTGATGTTTGCACTGCTAAAAATCAGATCGGGGTTGTATCCACGTTTCCAACGCCCGCTATTAAAGGAAGGGGGCAATTTGGCACTGTGGATGAGTTCTAGGCCATTGGATTCTGCCCATTCTTCCACCGCATCCCCATCTGTGTTGTTTTCTGCGTATCCCCAATTGATGCTATGGCTGTTAAAGTCTCCAACAATAATTTTTGTTGGGCTATTGTCGAAATTGTCCGTTGTGTGGAAGTGAAACGGTGTGTGGGGAGGTTTGTAGACTGACGTTACCGTACAGTTGCCCAAGTCAATGGTTAGCGTTTCGATAGATCCTTGGGAGACGGAGGCCGCTGATGAGATCTTGATGTCGGGTTTCGCGAATATTGCACTTCCATGCTTGGCATGAGGGAGCTCAACGGTCAAGTTCATTCCTTGTATATTGGGCCTGGGTTGGCCGATGTCACGGTGTGTTTCTTGGACGCAGAGAATATCACACTGCGTCTCATCGCACAATTGAGATAAAAGAGCGGATTTATTGCTCGAGAAACCCTCAATGTTAATGGATATTACTGTGAGGGCTGGTTCTGATAAGAACCGTTTGGGTGGCGCTGATAAGTGCCGTTGACGTGGCGCTGAAAAGTGCCTTTTAGGTGGCTCACAATTGAACCGATTCGCATTCATTTCACTGTGGGGAAAGGATTAGCCAATCTTTCGATTGCCCAGGGTGCACCGCGAGGAAGTTCCTTTCATGCACCCCCTGAAATTAAAACTTATAATTACTTATACTTTCAGAAATTAGCTCCAATCTGGTCTGACCTAGCGGTGCAGTACTCACACAATGACTATGTCCAGATTGGCAAGATCAACTGCATGGAGAGCCAGATCACTTGCAACAATTTTGATCTCAAACAGTATCCTTACTTGATGTGGATCGTCAGCGGTAGGATTGTAAGTACTTACACATAATGATAAATCCATAATGTCTTCAATCTACCTATTTCATTTAAACAATAAAATTACAGATTTTTCAATAGTCAGATAAGAGTTAGGGGAATTATAATTCTCTGCACCGTCTGAATGTTTGTGTTACATAGTGACAACGACATTAAAATTATCCCTTAAAAAATGAGCCCTTAGTAATTTTTCATCATATAAATCAGTTTCACATTTTCTTCAGATGGGCATAGCACACGAAGATACCTTGGAAGGTCTGAAGAGTTACGTGGACAAGATGCTGTTGACAGAGAACCACGATCCAGACAAGTTCATGAAGAAAAAGAAGGCTCTCCCAGTGGCCAGGATCACGGAGGAAACATACGAAACCTTCTTTGACAAGGACATCGTGTTCATCAACTATTTCGCACCATGGTATGTTTTAAACATTTCATATCAGCATCAGCAACCATTAAAACATGCTATATTTTATGTTAATACATAATTACCTACAAAACCATTACTATCACGATAAGCAGTTACATAGCGATGTGTACTACACTTACGAATTAACTCTGCACCTGATCGACAAAATCCAGGGTTCATATTAACTAGCTTTGGGAATTTTGGGATACCCGGCGTGACCCTAGGTTCTTGCTGACCACATAGTTAATGGGGAGAAAAACTAAAAGCTAATTACAGATGGCGCCTTATGGCCCCACTACACGTCCGCGGATGCGTCCGGAGATGACCTCCGCGGACGTTTAGAGGGGTTATTTGGGCATCTGTCGAGGTATTTCACGTCCGCAGACGCATCTGCCACCGATCCGTTTGTTGTCGGTTTTTGTGACACAGATCAAAGGGTTCAAGAGCGAGCGTCCGGCATCGTGAGTCACGATGCTTGCAGAGATTCGTCTGCAGATGCATCCGCGTACGTCTCCGGACGCATCCGCGGACGTGTAGTGGGGCCATTAGGCAAGTGTGCCTGATTCCCCAGTTCTGATTGGTTGGTTCAGTCGCCATTTATCTCTCCAACAATGTAATTGGTCAGAACCTGAAAGGCACACTCGATTGTACTGCCAAAGTTTCACTTGGTTTTCTTCCCCATTCCTACTATAGTGCGCGCGGAACTAGCTGGCCGCGCCTTAGGTATGTGAGCGGTGGGACGGGGAGGCGGGGGCGCTTGTTGTCACTGTCAGTTACTACTAAGTCCAAGCGCCCCCGCCTCCCCGTCCCACCACTCACATACCTAAGGCGCGGCCAGCTAGTTCCGCGCGCACTATAGTAGTACACACTGATGTCCCTGCCTACAGGTGTGCGCACTGTATGCAGCTGAGCCCGCTGTGGGCGCAGCTCGGGGAGCGGTTCGAGAACGAGAGCCGCGTGCTGGTGGCCGACGTGGACTGCGCCGCGTCGCGCCCCGTTTGTGAGCTGGAGAAGGTATTTGTTGCACCTTTTGTAGATAGTGAACTTTATGACAGTTAAGTAAAGTTCAACATGGTTGAAATAATCATATGTTTTCAGTAGTAGGGTAGTAGGCCAATTCAAATATATAGAGCAAGTCACAAGTGCGACTACTGCGTTTGGGGCTGTGCGCGTTAATTGAATGTTGACTGGAAGATATTTCTTTTAGTGATAAGCTTGAGCGCGGGATTACGTGCCGATAGTCATCTTGTGTTTTAAAAAATCTGGCACGGGCGTTACTACACGTGGCGATATACACTCAAAGATCTGAGGCCCTATTAGACTTCTCTTTTAACTCAGCTGAAAACCAATTGAATTGTTCACCCATCTGTTTTTCTGTTTCCAGATAAGTGGATTACCAACTCTAGTGCTTTACAAGCACAAAACGATTGTCAGTGTTGAGCATGGAGGCAAGCCTCTGGACAGTCTAGTTGCGATGGTCCAGGACCAGTTGGATATCCTCGCAGGTATCAAGAAAGAAGTTGTAACTACAAATTCCAGTGAAGAGTCCACTCCATCTATTCACGGAGGGGACCATAGCACAGCCACAACCAAAGATGAATTATGATTTATATTGTAGATAGACCAATAAACAAATTGAACTTTAAAAAATAAGTTTTTCTTTCATTTGCTACTTTTGAAAGCATTTACTTTAATTCCTATGAAACAATAAGATTCAGCATTCTCTGTTATAAATTATACATAATATCAGAATGTTATATTCAATTAAATCTTGGATTTATCTTAAAAGTGGGAAAATTTTGCATTTCAATAAAATACAATTGTAAAGAATGCTAAGAATCTTTTATTTTGGAAAAGCTTAAATTTGTACTATATGATTATGAACAAAGTGTCTTTTGAATTAAAAGTAAGTAATGCTTAAGTAAATTAATTCAAGTGATACATACCTACCTATACTAGTAGTATAGATAATACTATAACCTAATAATAATAATAATATAATAATAATAGTGAAGAGAAGAAGCTTTGTCAGTGAACATACTATTACCTGAAATAGAAACAACACCTAAATGGAAACTATAGCTTCTTTCGTTCAACGGTCTGACTCTGGAAGTATTGCCCGTCAGCCTGTGTCGCTTGGCGGTTGATCTCCTTATGTCTATCTCTTGACACTATCTCTTCCAATACCTCTCCATCACCTTTTATTAATCTGAAAAAAATATACAACTGAGAGGTAGCACTTCATCCAATGTGTGTTGAGCAAGGCCTGCACTTAGGCAGCAGTGGAGTGAGAAATGGCAGTGTTATAATAGTGATTTTTAAGCAAATCAAATGTAGTTGAAGCAGAATGATAGAATAACCTGTATCTCCCAGTTTCTTCATCAAGAACTCTTCTGACTATGCTCTGTCTCTTCTCCCATTCTTCTTTGGTCATTGGGGCCATGGCTTTTGATTTCTCCATTAATGCTGAAATATATGTATTATCAGTGGACCAAATATGTGGTATTTAATTCAAATAATTTTAAATAGAACAGTTATATTATTATATTATAGGAAATAAATTTAACTCTAACCTATGGGAATATCAGCAGCAGGACCTATGGTATTATGATCACTGGCATCGCTACTACGATCCTTGCTTTTACTCTTAGACTTCTTAAGCTTCTTTTTCTCTTCTTTTAGTTTTTTCTTGAGAATTTTCTCAGTTTTTCGCTGTTCTTTCTTTAGTTTTTTCTTTAATTTCCGCAGCTTCTTCTTCTCCTGTGAGGAATCGCTACTTTCACTTGATTCAGACGAACTAGATGCGGAGTGCCGCCTTTTCTTGGTTTTGTCCTTTCCCATAGTTATAAATTTATTGAAATTAATCAATAAAATTTGCTGAAAAACTGAAAATTTACAAACTTTGGTTACACCACAGAATATATATACTGACAGTGACAGTAGAAGTAGATAGTGGCAAGTGGGTGACAGTTGACCTCAGAATAAGAATTATTGGCCCGCTGTGTTCTTAGCAAAGCTATTATTCCAAGCGTAAAACAACGATTTACCATTTAACGAGTTTTTACCCCAAACGAATGGAAAGAATCTAGGAAGTACTTCTCTAACGGGAAGGAAAGAACTGAACTAGCCATAAGTAACTTTATGGAACCAGCTCTCCTTAAAAATGCCTGAAACACGATTAATTAAACATCATGACTCATGATTGTTACATTTCTGTCCTATGATGGCTTATCTAACATAGGTAGGTAAAGGAGTTGTTCTACATCTACAGTAATGTAGTAAGTAAAGGACTGCATGTAAGGACTTTCCAAGTGCTCCACTGCTCTTTCCTTATTATACTTACCTAGGAACCAAAATTCAGATTAGCCTCAGACCTCAGTCGATAGCGAATTAGCGACTTCGTTAGTTAATTAATCTGAATCTTATTGGTTAATAATATTTTCACCGCGTTTCATGGCTGCTGACCTGCTGACCCTTAATAGGGATACGTAGGTACGTAGGTAGTAGGTACTTTCCATATTCCTTGCCTTCACAGTCTTACTCAACAGCAATAGTAGGTATTTATCATAGTTTCACATAGTTATAGTTATCTTCACAGTAATACCTACTTAACTAGTTAGTAGGCACCAGTCCAGTCTGAAATATGGCACCTGAAGCCGCAACAAATTCTGCAGTCATTATAAATAATGAAGTTATTAAAGAGGCCGCCTGTGGGCATAATTCATACGATGTTCATACGTATAAATACCTACATTGAATCAATCTTTATAAGAGGAGTTGCAGTATGGCGATGCGACACGTCACGGGAGCGCCCGATGAATAATCAAGAGGGGAGGGGGCCCGCGCATGCGCGCAACAAACCCGAGTGAGACACCGGCGCGCGTGCCGCAATCCTGTAAATAAATGAAATAAATACGCTAGTGCATAGAGAACGCTAGTGTTATTCTCCAGTGGCAGAGCTAGCGATGGCGGAGCCGGGCAGCGCGGCGGTGTCGGAGGCTCCCAGCAGCGGCAGCGAGGACTCCGACTGCGAGGAGGCGGCGGAGCAGGATGACGCCGCGCTCACCGAGGAGTGGGCCAGGGAACTGCTGGCCGAAGTGGGCGTGGTCAACGCTGATGAGGTAAACAATCATTTGTTTATGGATTTTTGTGGATAGGGTAATGCTGAATGGTTTAAGTAAGGTCCGGTGTTAGTAACTTTTACCTAACTCTATAGCTACTAACCACTACTAACCTCTATAACATCCTATAGATATAGATACTTAATTTAAAATTAGTACCTAACTATACGAGTGTGATGTTTAGGGAAATGATATACGAGTTTGCTGTTCACCATTCTTGTATTCGGTAATAGACAACCTAAACCAATAAACAAACTTCTATATCAAAAAGGTCCAAACACCACATTCCTCCCCTACTATTTTCAAAACAATATAAGCAACTTAAAAATCAATACATCCTTACACATTAATCCAACTAAAGTAATAAATCATTAACAAAACAAAATCAAATAATTATTCACATAAAATATTTCCTTTTTATTATACTTTACTTATATATAGGATTCGGATTCCTAGTGGAACGTATTGGCCGACCACTGTCACCCACTGGTGGCTGAGGAGCAACCTCGCCTCTACTCTCCTCCCCCTCTATAGAAGTGCCAGCAGTAACATCGGTGCAGTCATAGTATGGCACATCATCATCATCTTCCACAATACCCTTATATTTCAGGAGGTGATCAACATGCTTTCTAACTTTCACATCTAAATCTCCTATGTACACTATGTACATCATGGCACCTATCTTCTCTTCAACTTTGCCCAGTTTCCATTCAGTCCTATTACCATTATTAAAAAAACATTTAGCCAAAACATAGTCACCGATACAAAAGTTGGCTCGCCTATGGCCACCGTACTGTCTATATTGAGAGTCTTGCTGAGCAGAAACATTTCTCTGAGCTACAGCCGACAGCGACACTGTAGCCGGCGCATCCTGCGGAGCTGGCGGCGGTGGTGAACCTCGCAACAGATCGAAACGACCGCGCAACGTGCGACCGAACATTAACTGCGCAGGAGAAAAACCTGTCGTCAAATGAACCGAGTTCCTGTAGTCAAATAAATATCTATTTACACCACTCTGACAAGCTGTTTGACTATCTGCCGGTTTTAGTATCACCTTCAAAGCCCTTTTTACCGTCTTAACGCTATTTTCTGCCTGGCCATTTGATGCCGGATGGTACGGTGCGCTGGTGATGTGGCTTATACCATTGTGCTCACAAAAACGCTCAAACTCGGCTGACACAAAATTGGGCCCATTATCACTCACTAGGGTCTCCACTAATCCAAATCTGCTAAAAAGCTCTTCTAATTTTTCTAACACACTTTTAGTGTCCGTTTTGCTCATCACATAGCATTCTACCCATTTTGTATGTGCATCTACAGCAATTAGGAACTGCTTGTCGTGCAGTGAAAACATATCTATGTGCATGCGCTGCCACGGCCGCTCCGGATATGTCCAGACAGCGAGCGGCGCGCGCGGCGGCGCGGGCCTCAGCGCGGCGCACGCGGAGCACGAGCCGACTATCTCCTCGATGTGCCGGTCGATGCCGGGCCACCACATACGTGCTCTAGCCTCTGTTTTACTTTTCACTACACCAAAATGAGAGCTATGCAGTTCATCTAGTAACTGTTTACGAAATTTACTAGGTATAACCAATTTATGGCCCCTAATAATGCAATCGTTCTCTCGAGACAGTTCTAATCTACACTTATAGTATGGCCTCAAATCATCATCATTACATTTGGCAGGCCATCCATTCCTAATACAGTTCGACACTTTAATCAAAACTGGGTCTCGGCTGGTTTCAATTTTTACATCGGCAATTGTTATCGGTTTCAATTTATATTTATGTTTGAAATGCTTATCATACATCCCTTTAGGTAACACAGAAACAGCGCTTCCACTATCTACTTCGCACGAAATCTGTTCACTCGCTATCGCTACGATCGGTCGCATAGGCTCACCATTATAAGTTTTGATGTGAAACAATTCGCAATATTTACCGTCTACAATGTCGCTGTCGCTGCCCTCCGGCTGTAGGAAATTGTTCCGCGTAGACTTGCACATTCTTCTGAGATGGCCCTTCTTATTGCAATTCTGACACATCAAGTTACTAAATCTACACTGGTCCGTCGTGTGGTTCCGGTAGCCGCACACCTTACACCTGCCTGCTCGTGTCTGCGCGGCGGGTGACGGCGCGGCCGCCGGAGTGGCGCGGCCCGCGCCGCTGCCCGCTCGCATCTCGAGCAGTTGCGGCGGCTCCCCGGCGCCTCGCGCGCCGCGCAGCGCCTGCCGCGCGCACCGCACGCCCTGCGCCAGCTCCAGTGCCTTGTTCATAGTGAGCGTCTCTACGCTCTCCGCGAACAGTCGCTCCTTCTCCTTCGCGTCCTCCAGTCCGAGGACGAATCGGTCGCGCAGCGCCGTGTCGAGCTCCGTTCCGAACCCGCAGTACTGCGCAGCCCTCCGCACTCGAGCCGCCCACTCGGCCAGTCCCTCTCCTGCCCGCTGCTCCGCCTTGTAGAAAGTGCACCTTTCTGCGAAGTTGCACCTCTTTGGCTCCAGGTGCAGGTCTAGCAATGCTACAAGCGCCTTGTACTCCACATTGTCTAGTAAGGTCGGGAAGGCCAAGTCTTTTACGACCCGGTATGTCTCATCAACCAGCGCCGTCAGCAGCAAGGCTCTCCTTTTAAGGCCTGCTGCATCGTTTTCTTCGGTAATGTCGTTTGCTATGCAGAACTGTACAAACCGGTCTTTGAAAATTTGCCATTCTTGACAGGCGTGGTCGAAATTTAGGTTACCACCGAATATACATGTGCTAGAACTCATAATGTATACCTTCCGCTCTTGCTATGTGTATTAATTTACTATTTACACTTCGCGTGGGGTCTTATTCGTCGCCAATGTGATGTTTAGGGAAATGATATACGAGTTTGCTGTTCACCATTCTTGTATTCGGTAATAGACAACCTAAACCAATAAACAAACTTCTATATCAAAAAGGTCCAAACACCACAACGAGTAACATTCATTTCGATATTTGCCGGCGGTGGCGCGATTATTTTATTCCACTCTACGGGCAGGTACCTAATAGCTTTTAGCAAGTCTGAGTTTAACTAGGTACTTTTATTTACGCTGGTAATTTATTAACCTGTCAACTACCGAAACCGAGTCGCGCGCAATGCAAAAAATTACGCGGGTTTCCCTTTTTAACCGACTTCAAAAAAAGGAGGAGGTTCTCAATTCGTCGGGATATATTTTTTTTTTTTATATATATTTTTATGTATGTTCACCGATAACTCCGCCGTTTATGAACCAATTTTGAAAATTCTTTTTTTGTTGTATTGGGTTGGGATTCCAGGTTGTCCCATTTTTTTTTCAGAATTTTATCTCACCCCTAAGGGTGGGTAAAGGGATAAAAACAGGGTATGAATTTCCATTTTGGACACATATTAACCGATTCTAATGAAATTAAGAACGTAAATATAGTTCTTATAACAATAAAATATGATGGTGACCTTGAGCTGATCTGATGATGGAAACGGAAGGCAGTCAAGGGAACTCCTCAACGGTATATAGCAACTACCTCGTGTTTAGGCTTGAATGATTCGTATTGATTAGTAGGACTTTTTGGTATCATTTGCATCTTACTTTTGATTAAAAATTATTGCAAATAAACTAAAAACTATAAAATAAAATAATAATTAAAAAAAATAAAAAACCGACTTCAAAAAACCACTAAAATGTAGTTAAGTAATAATTTAAGGTTTACACAAATTATATGTGACAGTACAAATGTACGAGGGCAGGTCAATAAGTCCGTGACTTTTTGAAGAAAATACTGGTTTTTGGATAATTTTATTTTTTATTATTCAACGTAGTCTCCTTTGAGCTCTATACACTTTGTCCAAAGTTTCAGCAATTTTTTTATCCCTTCCAAAAAATAAGATTTCTCGAGGTCATCAAAATACCCACCTTGGCCTTCTTTGGCGCCGATTCACCCCGAGAAACCCACTGTTTAGACTGCTGTTTGGTCTCTGGTGTGTTGTGGTGGATCCACGTTTCGTCCACGGTTACAAAACGGCGCAAAAACTCGTCCGAATTTCGGTTGAACAACGCCAAACACTCCTGCGAAGTTTTGTCATTCGATTGCGTTTGTGAGCAAACGCGGCACCCATCTTGCGGAAAGCTTTTTCATACCCAAGTGATCATTCAAAATTGAAACTACTGAGTCACGTGATATCCCTGTGGATTCCACTATCCCTCTCACTTTCAATCTCCGATCGGCCAACACCATTTCGTGATTTTTTTCAATCATTTCAGGTGTAGAGACCTCAACTGGGTGCCATGAACGTCCGGCATCTTCCGTACTTGTACGGCCACAACGGAATTCAGTAAACCACTTTTTACCATAGATATTGATGGTGGAGAGTCCCCATAATCTTTAACAAGCTTAGCCTTGGTTTCAGTGATGGTTTTTTTCCGCAAAAAATCATGCTTAGTGAGCACACGAAATTCAGTTTTTTCCATTATGTTTTTAAATCACGCGGTAGTTGCTAAGAACGGATGTAAAACACAAACCAAGTGACGTAACTTTTCCAAATTTTGACAGATGTCAACTGACAGTTGCCTGTTGACAGGAGCAATGTTGTTCTTTCAGTTAAGTGGCGGGAAATTATAAAAGTCACGGACTTATTGACCCGCCCTCGTACCTAAGCAGGAACTGTTCTTTTTTGAAGTTGGTGCCATATTTCTTCAGATTACTTTGTCACTGCACCAACATCAAAAAAGAACAGTTCCTGCTTAGGTACATTTGTACTGTCACATATAATTTGTGTAAACCTTAAATTATTACTTACATTTTAGTGGTTTTTTGAAGTCGGTTTTTTATACGATCTAAGTAAAACATTTTGTCATTGATAGGTAACTTTATTTATTTAGGTACTTAACTCTTTATTGTACAAATATCACAAATAAAAGTAGGTACACACACACTCAACTTTATGATGAGTGCTGAGAATCCCAATTATCTATTCGCATCTCTGGGTAACGAAGCTGACTGTACCTCGCTCTTGAATTCACCACTCATACTCGCCCCAGGTCCGAGTGGAGTCCCGAGCCGGCGTGGCCAGCGCTTTGAGCCGCGTGCTCGCCGTGACCGTGCGCTACGAGGCGGGCGGCGAGCGGCGCTCCCTGCCTCTGGTCGTCAAGCTGCCTCCTCGGGACCCCTTCGGCCGGCTGTTCGTAGCTGAAGCTCAGTTCGACACTCGGGAGATCCTGTTCTACACGGAGCTGGCGCCGGCGCTGAACCGCCTGGCGGAGGAGGCGCTGGGCCCGGGCTCGGGCCTGCCCATACCGCGCTGCGTCAAGGCGAGACTGCCAGGTGGGTTGCAGGTTGCAGGCGTTTCGCTTGTGTTGGGTGCATTAATTAACTATTACATTATTTCGTGTTACTTATATAATTATGTAAGTACTTACTTATATCTAAAAATAAATTAGTAGGTACTTAAGTATCAGCAGTGAGGGTAGAGTTGATATGGTAACTTCTTATGGGTTAGGACTTAGGAGCACAATAAGGAATTATTAAACGAATGGATAATCGTTGGTGTATACATGTAATCATTGAGTAGTTACCCGAGTAGGTACTTACGCGTTGTTCTATTTTATGTAATGTACTTAGTTACCTACTTCAGATGATTTTATTTTATTCCCGAATATTTGAGTCCCGCAATCCCAAGTATACTTATCTGAGATATATACCTGTACCTGCCAAGTATGAACATGTTCATCGGTCTAATTGACACTTCACCTCCACAAGCGTAGGTAGAGATTGGGTGCAGTGACCGCGTTCATCTTCATTGCCCCACTTTTTTCGTGACGTCTCATCTGACCCAAATTCACCGTCTGAGGTCGCCCGCTACTACTACATACGTAGGCAGGTGCTCTACTTCCTTGTTTCTCCAAAATGATCATAGGCTTGTATGACACGTTTTTAACTCTGGTTTTTAGGTAGGTAATCGTTTCAAACTTTTCTACGGTATCCTAGATTGCTCCTTGCGATGCACGATGGTATATAGCATCTAACCCTTTTTAAGAGAGGTCCGTGTCCAGCAGTAGACGATTACATTTATTTATATCACAGTCTTACAGAGCAACCTGATTGTGTTTCACAGATGAGATAGGCGGCGACAGCGAGCTGGTGCTCGAGGACGTGACGTCGCACGGCTACGAGGCGGTGGACTTCGCGGAGGGGCTGACGGTGGCCCGCGCGCGCGCCGCGCTCCACGCCGCCGCGCGCCTGCACGCGCTGTCGCTGGCGCTGCGCGAGCGCGAGGGGCCGCTGGACCAGCGCTTCGACTTCCTGTTCCCCTGCGAGCGCGCGGCCGCCGGCTACCTGCGCCTCGTGCGCCGCGGCCTGCCGCAGTTGCAGGCCTTCCTGCAGGGCCGGCCCGACTGCGAGCCCGAGGCGGCCGCCGTGGCCGCGCTGGCCGCCCGCGCGCCCGCGCTGCTCTCCACGCTGCTGCAGCCCGCCGAGCCCGCGCCGCTCGCGCACGCCGACTTCTGGAGCGGAAACCTACTGTTCAGGGAGACGGAGGGAAAGTGTGAATGTATCGCGTTGGACTGGCAAATGGTGTCGCTGGGCCGGCCGATGGACGACGTGGCGCTGCTGATGCTGTCGTCGCTGACGCCGGAGATCCGGCGCTCGATGGGGGACTCGCTGATCGAGGAGTACGGGGAGCGGCTGGAGGCGGAGTGCGCGCGGCTGGGCGTGGCGGGCGCGGGCACGGCGGCGCGGCGCGGGCTGCGCGCGGACTGGGCGCGGGCGGCGCTGCGGGCGCTGCTGCTGTGCGCCGGCAGCGTGGACGTGGCGCTGGGCGAGCCGCGCGCCGAGCGCCGCCTGCTGGAGGCCGTGCGCGACCTGCGCGCGGGGGCCGTACTGGACCTGCAGCCCGCCGCCGCCGACTGAGCACCCGCCGCCCCCGCGCCCCCCGGGGGGAACATCACTGGACTATCGTGCCGTCGCGTCGTTAATTTATGAGCAGTAATCATACTTTACATCATTTTATTTACCCACCCATCCCAAAATAGTGCCAGTAGATTATTTAATTTAAAACCGATACGGTGCACAAATACAGATTGTGAGGTAATGTAGGTGTAGTTAATAATTATGAAGTTAGTTAACAATGGAGTTGACAATCCCCTGACGGTATGAAGCCTAAATGATTCTAATGAAAGACTGAATTTAAGTGTATCTACCTGTACCGTACGCCCTGAGAGCATGTGTGGTGCGGTTATAATTAGGTAAATTTATTCTTAGTAATATAATGTATGAAGTAGGTAATATGCTCATCGTAAACGGCTAGAATTTTAATTTTTCAGTCTATTGACTATTATTTAATTTGGAAATAAAGTTATTAAAACATAAAATGTTTATTTACTTAAGTACTTATATATTTTTAAACAGGTAAGTAAGTACCTATGTAGGTATACCTGACGATATACTTAATAACGACTAGAGTCACTTTGGCAGCAACAGTAAGTTTTGTGGTATACCTATGTGTGTAGTTCTACCACCTACCTGCAGCTCTAGTAGAATAAAACATCATGGTCACAATAAGTCCTTGGTCACAATCAATCCATAAATAATCAAAAGTAGTTAACCGTGGACGCGATTCGTCTAGCTCTACTGACAACCTTAGGCAAAAAGTGGCTGGATGAGATAGGCCAAGGGTTGAATGTTATATAAAGGCCTCTGTGTCCAGCAGATTACGGGGTGATGATGATGAGACGTAGAGGAAAGCGATGATGCAGAACTAGAGGTAGAAGATGCATTGTCGCGCGCCCGTAATGAACATGGCGAGACGTACTGAACCTTAAAAGAATAATGACGTTCAAAATAATCAGGCACATACATTATTTTTTGCGTCAACTGAAACGACGCTCGCAGAAATTTAAAAAGTTAAAAATGACACTTCTTCTATCCACCTGTCAATGTCATTCAGTTTAATGTCAAATCTGGTACCCACAGGAGATTTTGGTTGATGTATTGTGTATTACAAAAATCAATGGTTTTATGCTTAAATTTGTTGTGTACAGTGTATTTCAGTTGTGGTTAGTGACGAGGGGCGATTCAGCCATGGCTCAATCATCCCAAGTGACGTTAGACATAGATAGTGATGGCGCAGAAGAGTCTGCATCAAACACCAGAACCAATCTGCTTCGAGTGGAGCCAGGCGCCCGGCCCGCGCCGCCCGCCCGCGGCCACCTCGGCCTTGGCGACCGACTGAACAGCGTCTTTCGGGAAATAAGGCCGCTCGTCGAACATGCGCGCATGGTGAGATTAGTCCGCAGTTCTAATGTTGTAAACAATATGCTGTGCAGCTGTAGCCTGTGTCTATGTACACTTTGGACTGTTTGCAATCTTGTAATGTTTGGATTGTCTTGTAATGTAATTGAATGATAAGAATAGCTCAATACATATATAAAACCTGGTATATAGAGACCATTAAAATTCTTATATGTACTTAATGTATTTCTGTGTTTATTGATTTCATTAGTTCTATTCATGTTTATTTTTTAGTGTATTTTTCTAGTATGTATTACATGTTGAAAGTATGTATAATCATTAACAAAACAGCATTTTAGTGACATAGACCCATGGTAACACGGCTAACACCCTTTTTCAAATTAATTTTGATACAATGTACTTTTAACATTTTAATTTTCCATCTTTTTTCCATACCTGTACCACCATTTATGGAGAAGGATATGGATATAAGATTTTGGTGGTGCTCCTTGGAAGAACCTATGTGCAGCAGTGAAAAATACTATTATTTATGTTTTTTTTGTGAACTTTTTCATTAATTTTTTTTCTTTTTAACAGGGAAACAATTCTCGACTATCACTTCCAACATGGCTTCCTCGCAATGTGCCAGCTCCTCTTGCAAATACAGAAGCCGGAGTACAGAGGCCACAGAGCTCCATAGCCCACGTGAACCTTGGGCCAGGAGCCACCACCTTCATTGTCACAGACCGGGGCGGAGGAGCCTCACCGGTCAGGCCGCCGGCCCCCCAGGGCCTCACTACCAGCGCCTCCAATGACTCCAACCTGTCAGATATGGCAGCTGAACACCCGGAGATCAATATTTCAGTCAATCCGGCCAACAACAACAACATACATGATAATGCTGACAATGAGAGCCAGAGCGATGATGGCAATCAGCAGGTCAGTTCTTAAAATCTTTAAGGATAACTAAAACTTTGCTCATCCATACTGCTATTCTGCCTATTTACTTACTAACATACTTTATTTCTTACAGGTTGTGGACTTAAGATCAACATTGAATCTTTTAATAAAGTATGCCCCATTTTACTTCATACTGTTCATAAAATTCATGTATGACATGCGGGAGGGCCTGTTCACGTTTCTAGTACTCTTCTGCACATTCTCTCACAGCAACAGTCTAGTCAGGAGGTAAGCTAAAAAGATCTATAATTAATACGACATTGAATTCTGAACTTACAAATTGAAATCAGCTCATCGAACTTACCTTCTTCTACCTTATTTACAGGGAGAATGGAAAGCAAATGAGTAGGAGTCTCAAAGCGCTGATCTTTGAGCTGTTCTTCACGGTGGGTTGTATCGGCTCGGTGCACTACCTGTTTGGGCACGGCAAGCTGCTGCCGAACCTCGTCATGTTCCCATACTACAAGGAGAGCATCGACATCTGGGAGCTTCTGTGGCTGGTCGTGCTCACTGATCTGATAGTGAAGATCATCACAGTGGACATTAAGATCCTGGTGACGGTGTTGCCAACAGTGGTGTTGCCGTTCCAAAAGAGGGTAAGTTTTTATTTATTGAAGGGTCTTTAACTGTCTCTTTAGGGAAATGTGATATGCATTTACACATGCAATTCCTACAATTTCTTTGAATTATTCTGAGCTTCAACAGTGTCCCTGAAGTATAAAGTTGCATTAATTAGTTAAGTGCTCACATAAAATTGGTGTATGGTTAGAGCCACCATCATCAGGAGGAAACTAGATTTATTCAGCTTAAGTTTACAAAAATAAATTGGTTAACTGGTTTTAGGCACTTATTTGAAGAAAATTTGATACCAGCATCAATTTGTTAGTTTAGTAGGTAGATACCAATCGAGCCCAACCTACTTTAACTAAGTAGTTACATACCTCCTTGACAAGAGATTTCATATTTAATTAGTAGTCGCATTGCACCTATAAAATTTTGTAACTGATGTGATTTAAAAATAAATTATGGTTGAAAGTATCTATAGTCCTTTAATTTAGTATTAGAGTAAAAATAAATAATGACTAGGTATTTATTGACTGAGCTATTAAACGACATGATAAGGCATCAGATGGACATGAGTCATACTCATACCGAATGGTAGGTGATTAGTAATAGTCACACCTTGCATAATAATACTATGAATTACTCATGCAGATTTTGAAACGTATATAATCTTCTTGTTAGAGAAGTACTTATTATGTTTCTCGTACATAATGTTTTCCTAGTTATACATAATTATTCTTTATAAAGTGCAGTGCGTAGGTAATATACGAAAGAAGTTTATAGAACTAGTCAAACTAAACGACTTTTCTCACAAAAACTGAAATGGTTCTTCCACAGTAGTTTGACCCTTGAACCGTTAGCTCTAACGAACGTTTCATTCGTCCATAAAGTTCATACTTACCTACGTAAAAACATGTGCTCTACAGTTCGAAAATCGAATGTTGACGAAAACCTATAGCCCTCCTACTATTCCAGGGCAAAGTCTACCTATTCGTCGAGGCCGTATCCCAACTGTACCGCTCCCTGCTCACGATCCAGCCGTGGGTGTTCTACCTGATGAACTCGTACGACGGCTCGGAGCGGATGGTGGGCATGTTCCTGACCAGTGTCTACGTCATCGCCAAGGTCATTGAACTGCTCGTGCGCCTGCGTCTGTTCAAGAACGCTACTTGGACATTGCTGCAGAGTGTGGTGAGTGTTGCTGCTGACCGTTTTCATTCCATCTTTGTCGCAACACTTGACCAATTAAATTGTAAGTTGTACAGTCAACAAAAGAAAAGAGATAATACTCTCTATCATGCGTGTTATGCCATGGCTGGTACAGTACTGGTAAGCAAACCACACATCTCTATTTGATATGAATCATCAGTTATCATTTCGATCTTACTGCATGCCCAGCTCAGCTGATTGGACTTCCTCCCTAATCTTGTCTCACCAACATTACAGAACCTTGGCACCAAACCGACCGGCGAGCAGCTTCTATCAGCGGGCGATTCCTGCCCGATCTGCCACGACGACTACGCCACGCCAGTGCGGCTCGGCTGCGGACACATCTTCTGTGAGCTCTGCATCGCCGCCTGGCTCGACAGGGAACATACCTGCCCACTGTGCCGGGCTAAGGTGGCCGATGAACCAACCTGGCGCGATGGATCGACCACCTATGACTTTCAATTGTATTGAAGCGGATGGTAAGTGGTTTAGGAGGATTTTTGAATGAGGAGTGATGATGATGACGCGTGGACGCTCTCTTGTGATTGGTGAAAGGATTTTGTTTGATTTGCTTGTGTCTGTAGGCAGATTTGTGTTTGAGCGAAAGTTTTGTTGATTGCCTTTTTTGACACAAAGGCTATAATAATATTAAGCAAAATTTTCAACTATACCTACATGAGCGAAATTAGTTGTTGTAAAAGTTTGAATATAGATGCTATGATGTAAATAGAAATACTCATTGAATGTTATACCTAATATGAAGCATTTTATAAAACTACTCAAATATAACCACTAACTACATACATTATCAGGCTATCAGCGGTCTACCTATAGCCTGGCTGTATGCAAAGCTTACTTATGAGACAATGTCCCAATCTCAACCAAAGCTTTGTTCATAAAAATTTCGATTCAAAGAGATGTTAGGTATATTTAAAACGGCTTGCTTGTATTTTAAAGCACGTATAGTTATAGATTGTTGCTGACTACTTATGTATAGACGCATTTTTCCTGAAATAAAAATGACATATTATGTATCTAGCCTATCTGAAACCTAGTTAAACATTGTGAGATATGGCGTTTCGACTTTCTCCGTGTTCGGCATCATAAGGGTCACAGTGACAGTTAAATAAAGTCCATTTTTCTCTCCACCTTTAGTTTGCAAGGTGCGGGTGCCTATATAAATAGAGTGAGTCGCCCGCGCGCCTCAGTTGTAATATCACCATGCAGAAATGACTAGGTTTCAGATAGGCTAGATACATAATATGTCATTTTTATTTCAGGAAAAATGCGTCTATTATGTAGTCTGAGCCTATCTGAAACCTAGTTAAACATTGTGAGATGTGTTTATTATCGCATGGTGGAGAGAAAACCAACTGTGACCCATAAGCTACTGATGCGTATATCAGTAGATAAATATTTGAATCTATAAATTTATAATGCATAGATTTCTAGGTAATAGATATACTAAAAAGAAAGGTATAAGTATACATAAGACTTAAGTACTTCCTTATTATTCCTGACTTGTCAGAAAGTTATGGAAGGTATGTACCTATACATATAGGTAGGTATTTATACATATGGATACACACAGTGCCTCTTCGAAAGCAATACTTATAAGTAATTATTTATCAAAATCTTGTTATTGTCAAGGCAATATTTTTAACATACACTAGCCGAATGGATGGAACCAGTGAAATACTTTTCAACAATATTTAAAAGCTGTAAAATGTAGAATATCGATCTAGGCCGCTGGGGCTCAGGCCAGCACATGCTGACTAGGGTATGTAATTCTGGACTGACCTCAGAAATGCAGCAGCCGACCCTGGAGCCTCGAGGACCTGCTCAGTCAGCCCTGTACGACGACACGGCCTGCAACTCCTGGCGCGGCATCTAGTCCTTGGAACGAGGAGTGGTGCTTGAAGGGAAGATAATTTTACTAAATATCTCAGCCTCATCAGCTACTGGAAAAGATTAGATGAAGGCTGTGACACTGGCGGATAACTGAGTATTCAGTTTTTCAAAACATGATGCAGGTCACTATATTCATATTCTAGATTGACAAGTAACACACAGTCTAATTTTGTATTCTAACTAACTCGGCGGTTAACGAGTTCCTGTGCAGTCCTACTAGGAAGGAAAGTTATTTTATAAGCCTTTGCACCGATTTTGTGGGCTACTATCATTCTGTATCATCATGTGTGAATATTATGAGCTCTGGCAGCATTCCTTAGTAGATGACATCAATTAATAAAGATTGATTAACACAACTATATAACTATTAACTATAATAGTTGATAAATGAAACCCGGCTAACATGTCCTAACTGGGTAAGTAAATGATCAGTCATACCACCAGGATAAGTAAAATGTTCAGTACTTCATATGAAAAACATTAACAAGGTCACCTTCAGGTATGTTCGTCAACACTAAGGGCAGGTCTCGGCCAAAACCTTAAGGCTTCGCCTTGTTGCAACTTCAAAGGTACGTAGGTAGGTACCTACTTACATTGTTGTAGGTTTGATTTTGAAACCATTAAGTCAACCTAGATAAAACAAAATAAAATAGCTCGATTAAATAAAGATGGTACGTAAAGATGTTAGTTGTACCTGATCAGACCTGATGCAACGACAGCCAACATAGACTCTCTAAGCTGTGGAAGCAACAATCATGGTGGCGGGAACATGGACGTCGTTGGACGAGCCACCTCGAGCCTGACTTATCAATCAGAACTGACAGTTCGCCAACAGCAGATAGCTTGCGGCTATCTATAGGTAAACTTAGGTATCTATAGGTTAGTTAGCTATACCCAAGAAAAAGTCCTTGGACATCGATATGACAGTGGACATTCTTTAAAACAAAAAGGCTTGTTGTTGTTGTCCAGCTAAGGAAGGTTACCTACTTCAGCGACCTGGCATTACATTCTGAAAGAACTGCGAAGAGTTAATATTATGACTAATAAATATTACTTATTTAGAAAGTTTTCAGCAAACTCTAATAAATCAAGCAGCTACCACGTCACCGCTGCCCGGTTATAACTCTGTACTAGCTTAGTAGATATATATACCAGTTCTAGCCTTCAGCTAGAGGCCATAGAGCTCCTAAATGAGATGCGAGTACGAGCATGACACAAGTGATCTTGGTAACTAGTTACTAACTAACTGAAAGATCCATAAAACAGTTGAGGATTACTCAAAATGGAATTGTGAAAACGGCACGTCTGCATCTTAACCAGTCAGTCTAAGTAGTTTCAGCAGATACAATGTTGAAAAATAGTTATGAAACGTTTGCGCCAGAATCGAATTAAAAATACATTTTCATTAGAGAAGCCGTTTAGGCATGAACTTTCACACTTTGGATTGTGCTCCAAATGATGAACTTCGAAATTCATAGAAATTTAATGACGACTGCCATTGTTTATTATCTAGCCCCGTACATTGAGTAGGGCTGCGGCTACACGTGATGTGATACACAGTACACAGTAGGTATATGCATGTTCCCAGAATAGTGGAAGTTATAATTTTACCAAAAGGTAGTCGTCTCGTGCAAGAGCACCGTTACTCGATTTATTCGATAGACAACTAGTAGACAGCTGCTGCTTAGGAGGTTCACGCATTTTTCAACAAAGAGCTTGGATACACACTCACAATCCACTGGGACATAAGGAAGACAGCTAATATGGTGCCACTCAGAAACCGCGATGACACTCCGATCATGATCACCCGACAGTAGGATCATAATAAATTCGGTAACTTGTGAAGCGGTATGGTATAGCAACAGCGACTTTCACGAAATCAGGAATTAGCTCTGTGCTTTTAGGTTGAACACTCGCCGGTGGGATTCACTTTGCTCACAGCCGAGAAAAGAAAAGACTCAAAGCTGGAATCTGCCGATGTGTCATAACACTTAAGATAGTGTCTGGGGGGACACTTTATATGACGAAAAACGAACTTTCAGTGCACTGCGGCGCGAGCCGCTCTATCTGTTTGTATGTATTAAACGTGCCGATTGCACGACAGCTCTCGTTCGTTCGTTTCTCATCAGTATAGAGTAACGCTCCTGTACTTACCGTGCGTCACCATTCCCACGAGCAGTCCAATGATCTTTAGGCAGTTTAGAACAAAAGCTGCATTAGACAATTTCTTCAGCAGAGACATCGAAATAAAAAATTGATTGCACAACTATCCCCAGGAGCAGTCTACAGGTCACTTTGGGCAGTTCAGAAGAAAGCTGCTTTAATAGAATACCCTACCTCAGCGGAGGCATCAAATTGAAGTGCTATAACACTTTTAGAAGCGGTGCACGTTAAACGATTTGTCGTCATCCATGCCGATGCGGCTACGGCGACTGCAGGTGGTTACTCAGGCTTCGTTGGTGTGCCCTTGTATGGCTAACATGACCAACCTTGGCAGTAAACGATCGTCTGCATATGCCAAAATCACTGATGAATAGCGCACGTTACTCGATACCTTCTAAATAAGTCACTCATAATGATGGCTGATGATGATGATGACCGTGCTAGCAATAGTGCAGGCGGTTCCGCTGAGCATAAAATCTCTTCCCAGACAGGGGGCGTTTGGATCTGGCAACCAGAACAGGAGTGCCAGGTGTGCGCAGCGATGCAGGTGGGACAACACAGCCGCCAGCGCAGGAGTACATGGCTGGGTCTATGCAGCGATGCAGGTAGCACAAACCGGTGGCCTGGGCCAGGACCGGGTGTACGCTGCGATGCAGGTGGCACAAAACGGTGGCCAGGGCCAGGACCGGGTGTACAGCCGCCAGGGTAGGAGTGCATGGCTGGGTCTATGCAGCAATGCAGGTACCACAAACCGGTGGCCAGGGCCAGGACCGGGTGTACGCTGCGATGCAGGTGGCACGAGACGGCGGCCAGCGCAGGAGCACAGGGCCGGGTGTATGCTGCGATGCAGGTGGCACGAACCGGTGGCCAGGGCAGGAGCGCAGGGCCGGGTGTACGCTGCGATGCAGGTGCCACGAGACGGCGGCCAGCGCAGGAGCACAGGGCCGGGTGCAGGTTACACGAAACTTCAATTTCACCGAATCGGCTTGCCTACCCTCAGCGGGTAGGTACCGGCGGATCACATTACTCGCCGCACATGCCACAATGTCCCAACATACTGAAACTCGGAGCCACGTGCTTCCTGTAAAAAATCCTATGACGGTCCTGGAAAGCTCCTATTTGTAAAGCCTTACATAAGCTATAATCAAGTGCATTATTGTAATAGCAAAGTTTTTATCAACTGTTTTCTAAAAATATTAGAAATTGAGGGTAGAAAAATATATTTTTATTATTTTTTCCTGTATAAAATTAA
The DNA here is from genome assembly GCF_932276165.1 of Plutella xylostella. Classification (NCBI taxonomy): domain Eukaryota; kingdom Metazoa; phylum Arthropoda; class Insecta; order Lepidoptera; family Plutellidae; genus Plutella; species Plutella xylostella. The sequence continues at coordinate 3,981,575 of NC_063986.1, forward strand.
CATATGCTTTACTTAAAGCGGTCATTAATGTAAGTATCTAGCTCAAGCGCCACTAGTAGGACCGGAATATGTGATCAATCATCACCACGACTATTGAATCGGACCCTACTGCGTGGGATAAAAACCCCAAGCGCCGGAGCATAATGACCAGTGGCTGAGCTTTTAAAAGCAGTAAATAATAGCATTTTACTCACGGCTTATCAACTCAAACCTTCGTTGCGAAATCCTCAGCAATGGCTGTGTGCGCAGCAGCCGGCAGGCCCCGCGCCGCCTGGTCCGCATCCGAGGACTCCGCAAATTCAATATTATATTTTTCCCCGTCGGAGCGAAGCCGACGAGAACCGTGGCTACATTGAGCCATTTTGCCGAAGTGTTCACTTCAAAAATCAAAAACCAACTGAGGCGCGCGGGCGACTCACTCTATTTATATAGGCACCCGCACCTTGCAAACTAAAGGTGGAGAGAAAAATGGACTTTATTTAACTGTCACTGTGACCCTTATGATGCCGAACACGGAGAAAGTCGAAACGCCATATCTCACAATGTTTAACTAGGTTTCAGATAGGCTCAGACTACATAATAGCATATATTATTCTAATGTTAGCTCAATCATTTATGTGGATAGTACCTACATACATACCTATGTTACAAACTAATTAATGCATAGGTTATGTCAATGTAAGTGTAGTATGTGTTTAAAAGTTTCTGCAAAGAACTTTGTAAAAATTATAGTGGTATATCTTCCAAATGAGCTGAAATATTATGTTAAAGTAGTGTAGTTGTTATGTAACCTTAGTGCGAGTTTTCTGTCTTCGGTGTCACTGAAAAGGACCTGTGGTGGTTATGGCGCTGAAGTGTTGTTTAGCTTTAGGCACCCGCACCTAAAGTACCTTAAATACAAACAACAATGACATACAGATGGATAACTTGCGAATGATGAGAATCTCGCACTAACAGAAGAATAGGCCTCAATGTTAAATGATGAAACTACACTAGGTCCCATAATGTTAACATAGCTATGTAAGATGAATGTGATACAATATCCAAGCCAATATATTTTTGTATAAATTGTAAATATGTATATTGTTATATTACTTTTTTAGGATTTGCTTATTTGAACATTACCTTCCTTTTTTGCGAAAGTATGATTTGGAATAGGTTTAAAATATTGTAGATTATTGGAATCATTACTTTACACATTATGACTAAAATGGAAAAAATAGGACAGTTAATTTAATTATGCACAAATTCTAATAAAAAATTTGTTGATTAATAATACTACTTAATAATATTACACACACCCCTGTTCTAACACCATTACGGGAAGGGGTAAGCGTTATGTAAATACGTTACTAAAAAATAGTACCTACCCACTAGACAATATAATCCTGTGTTCCCCATGAGATACACCTAGTATTACTATTTACTGCAACAACTATACATAGACGGATGTAAATTTATTTCAGAAGAAATTAGAATAAGAATCTATCTAGTTAGATACTTATGTAGGTACTGAAATTGAAAAATAAATATGTAATGTCTATTGAAATACATACTCTAATAATTGAGGGAGGGAGGAAGAGAACCTACCTTTCTCTTAGATTTTGATAAATAAAATCATCGTCAACCTTTCATAAAGTGCAGTATGTGTATGAAAAGTATTGTCTTTTTTGGTTTTATGTATCGTCCATTCCATGACATTCCTGTAAGTAGCTTTTACACATTACCGGCTTGAATTACTGTACCAAACGATTCGAGTCTTGTTCATTAAAAGTAAATATAATTTAAGGAATTTATTTCACTTCACAACTATAGCTACAATAAGTGTTAAGTTTAAAATTTTATGTCCTATTTGTAGAATAAAGATCTTGCATTTGCGAATTGTAATTATTCAATTTTATTGTTGAAATACGTGGTATTCATGGTGAATACTAAATAACTGTGTATAGCGAAATTATTTAAAATAAAACATTTGAACCTAACAGCTCGGTGTTTACTTTATCGACGGGGTGGGTTGAGTAAACAAAATACGTCATAATGTTTAATCACATTTTAATCATCATAGTTTGTTTACACTTACGTATGTATATGATTTATATAACATTCAATCTTACACTATTTTTCCTACAAACGTGAAAAATTAAATAATTTAGATTACAATAATTATTATTCAAAAGTATCACAAATATCAGATAGAGTAGCACTGCTTTGCAATAGTAAAGCGCGAAGCATCTATCATATCATAACATTGTCGTTACACACAGATATCTGCTCGGTCGGCCTTACTGCCGCCACAGATTTCCTCCAAGCAACATACAGTAATAGTGTCTCTGGCTTATGAAACTGACTGCACACAAACAATAATCTCCTGTTACTAAGCTTTAATTCCTAATTATTCGCTGTAACACCACTATACTTAAATCAGTTCTTTTTTACATATTTTACGGTTAAGTGCAAGTATGAACATTGTATTGATTAGTTGGCAACAAAAATACAAGGGTATAGTATTGCAAACAATAGGTGAGTGGGAAATTTTATACATATTAATTTGGCAAGTGACAAAAGCTCATAATCCAAGTGAGCTCATTCAAGTTTCCAAAGCGATGGACGAATTCGTTAAATGTGAATACTAAAAATAATACCCTGAGTAAGCTGCCTTGTCGGGCGTGCGGGTGACACATGGCAGTATCCACATGACACGGGAGCGGGGCCCTACGCCCTCACCCCATGAATATACCCCAAGAGGCTACAAAAAAGAATCTGACTGGAATGTGGCCAATATTTACCGCTACTCTATACACATCTGTATAATAATCATAATTCAGTCTATCGTGAACTTTAATACAACGTCCACTAATACCAAAACAGTTACGTACATTTTCGATAACAAGCGATAAACTTTTGAAATAAAGTAGCGAAATGCAATTTGAGTAACACCTTCTAGATATAGCCGTAGAAGACATGAATATTCTTAGTTTACCATAATTTCATAACAACAGTGTGTATATATACCTACTGGAGTATGCTTACTAATTAATGACAGCCGCAGAGATTTCATATCGCGGTGAGAAATACCTATACATAGATCATTAGGCTGTGTCCGCACAACGATATTTTATCGCGCGATATTAATTCTCGCGAGTTATATTCCGACGCCTGTACCCACCTATACACGATTTTTTACCGCCAGTGCGGCTACTCGCATAATATTCAATGTGTTACAGAATTGCGAGAAAAAAACCACGCGGTGAAATATCACTGTGCGGACACAGCCTTTATAGTTCACTTCAAAATGTCCATAAAACCGTAACACGCAATAGCCTTACACACCTGTCACCCCACCGCCATCTACATCCTACACTTCGTATTCACTGAAGGAGAAGCTGTCACTGGCAGTGGCGCCATCTATATCCTACAGCTCGCAATCACTGCACGAGTAGTTCCCTCCACGGCCGGCGGGGGAGGCGGGGGGCGCGGGGCCGGGCTAGGAGGGGCAGGCGCAGGGCTCGGAGCGGCCGGAGGGCGACCGCGGGGCCTCCATCTCCGCCGTGACCTGGGTCGTGAACTGGGTCGTGAACTGCGGCGGCGGGCACGAGCACGGGCCGGCTTCGAGGTCGTCCGGCGGGACGGCTGACCCGTACAGGAATAGGCTTTTTAGGAGAGCCGATCTGGAACGGAAATATTTTGTTAAGTAACTTGCCAGTAGACTGGAGAGTGTAGAGCAGCTGATAGCGCATACAGAAAGGAGTATACAGAGCTAACTGCCAACCTCCAGTAGTGGAGAAGACCAGTAGACTTATCACGTCGACTATACGTTATTACATACACAGACGATGCGATGGTAAAACAGGGATCACAAAGTGTAATCCCACATAGACGATGCGATGGTAAAGCAGGATTACACTTTGTGTTATGATCCCTGCTTTACCATCGCATCGTCTATTCACTTTCGGATGCTGACCCGCTGATATTCATTGTAAAAGCAACCCTATCCCTCTACAACTATGGTATATACCGGTGCACGGAGAGCGCGGGGTCGTCCTGCGCGGGGTCGCCGGCCAGCGAGCCCGCCAGCGCGCCCAGCGAGCCGCGCGCCTCCGCCACGCTCACCGACCCCGCTGACAGAGACGCGTCGCCTGAGGAATGATTAATAATAAGTTTATGTGTTTTTACCCGACTACGGCGAAGCAAAATGGAGGGTGATGATTTTATAAATTGGATTGCGAGGAGTGGAGAGCGACTTTTAACACTGTTCAAGCAGTGAAAAGTGAATTCGAATTGGTATGACGGGCGAGTGCCGCCATCTAGCGGAGACCGCTCAAATTATTTTTACAAAGAAGGATAGTAGTACGATGCGGCTTAACGTAAGCCACTGTATTGAAGAAAGCATCGAAATGACAATCCGGCTAAACGTTGATCCGCCGTATTACAAAGCGGTCCTGTTTAGTAATGCGGCTAGCCGTAATATACGGCGGATTATACGATCCGGCTGCGACCCCTATGTATGTGTCTCAATCATATACAAGCCAACTTTCATAACTAACATCAACAAAAACACATCCTCACCTATAGACGGCTCCTGCCTCCTTTCCGGTACCTCATCCACCGACGGCGGCATACTATGAGCGTCGCCCTCCCCCCCGCGCGCCCCCGCGCCGCCCCCGCACCCGCCCGCGCGGCACAGAGACACGGGCACCACGCCGTACACGTAGAATAGTAGAATCGGGACGCCGATTCCGACTGCCAGGCCCGCCACTAGCGGGGATACTATTAGCTGTGGAGGGGAAAATTTGGGGGTTAGTTAGGGGTTGTTTAGGGGCTCAAAGTGGCAGGTGCGCTTTTAGGAGCTTGGTAGCGCTATCCAAAATAGCGCAGCATAGCAAAATACCTGGATTAGTTAACTGGCTAATCGTTTCACCATTTGTAACAAACCCACAACAGCAGCACCACCTGCAGCGCGTTGTAATAATACTTACAATAACTAGCTACGATCGGACCCGCTAGCCAATTAAGCACTCTATAAAAACGCACGAGCGCAAAATACCTACATACATAGTGGTTTTTCGATGCAGCCCGGTGCATTTCTCATTATGCGCCATCTTACGCACGTGTTATGGGACGCCGCAGCGTTTTTTTGTTCGTAATACATACAAAATACATAGTGGCTTTTGCGGCGGACTATCTAGCCAATAAAGCGCTCTATAAAAGCGCACGAGCGCAAAATACATATAAAATACATAGTGACATCGCATTTGCGATGCAGCCCGTTGCGTTTTTCACTATGCGCCATCTTTAGCACGTGTTATAGGACGCCGATTCTGTTTTTTTATTTTTATTTTAGATACTATCCATCGCGATCTCGCTAGTCGCATCCTAAATGAGCATATCTCCACTTAGCTCCAAGTAGGTATCTCTTTTGGTCTATAGAAGTAACTCACGGCAGCAGTGACGGCGGCCGCGACCGCCGCCCACCTCCTCCCCCGCCGCTCTCCCCGCAGGCGGCGGGGCGCGCGCCGGCCCGCCCACAGCGGCAGCGCCACCAGCAGCGCCGCCACCACGCCGGAGCAATCACTAGCGGCCTAGAACGGACTAGCTAGCCAATACAGCGCTCTATAGAAGCGCACGAGAGCAAAACACATACGGCTTTTGCGATGCGGCCTGTTTCACAATCTTAACACGTGTTATTGCACGTCGATTCAGCGTTTTTACTATTTAGGTACTATCCATCGCGACCTCGGTTGGTCGCAATCTTAAGTTACTTAGGGAACTTACAGCAGCAGTAACAGCAGCCGCGACCGCCGCCCGCCTCTTCCCCCGCCTCTCCCTCCGCAGGCGGCGGTGCGCGCGCCGGCCCGCCCACAGCGGCAACGCCACTAGTAACGCCGGCAGCGCCACGCCCGCCACCACGGCGATGCCTAGAGGAGCCCCGGCCAGGGTGCCTAGTTGCCAGAGAAGCTTCTTCTTGCGAGACCAGGGTTTTTTGCCCCAGAAGGTGCAGCCGCTTGGACTGGAAGAGAAAGGGTTGGTTTAATTTTGTGTATATTCTGGTTACGAATGAGGGTATTCTTTTGTTCTAGGAGACAAATGTATAACATGCGCAGATAAAGAAACAATATGAAAATTGTGGCCATTACATAGGACTTGATCCGTCATTTTCGTATTGTTTCTTTATCTGCGCACGCTATAGATACATTTATTTATCCGCAAATGCTATGTATACCTCCATCGGCATCGCTGTCCATTATGGCATTTGACAATCGAATCGTGAAATTCACATATTTCCATTGCAAGATACAACTCTCTCTGGTCTTCTACTTTCTTTTCTGTCTAAGAAAAAACTCTCCCTGATCTTCTATCCACAACAAGCTCGCTCCACTGACCTGAGGTAGTGCAGGTCGGACACCTCCTTCATGCACAGCCAGCAGAACTCGGCGCCGCACACGCAGCAGACCATGTGGTTGCACGAGCCGTCCTCCACCTTCACGATCAGCACCGAGCAGCGCGGGCACGGCTTCACGTCGCCCGCTTGAAAACAATGGTAGAGCATGATTAGTGGCGGTAGGTAATTTAGTTTAACACAACTCCAGCATACGCTAAGGAATCTCGATTATGGAACAGGCTTCTGAAAGACTTAGGGTCTGTTTCACAATGTCTGGTTAGTGGCTACCTGACGGATAAAATACATGCTGTCACTCTCTGTTATTATTTTTTAGACAGTGACAGCATGTATTTTATCCGACAGGTAGCGACTAACCAGACATTGTGAAACAGGGGCTTAATATTGAGCGCGTGTGTTAAACCCTTTTGCGCTTCCCGGTGGGGACGGCGTAACCGCGATACAGGGTAATCTGCGGATTACGTAGCCCTATATTCCTTGAGTAAGTACACTATACCCCTTTTATACTCTTATCTCTAGTCCATCCATCCAAAGGTTGTCTGGAAGAGATCGCTATAAGCGATAAGACCGCCCTTTGTACCCTAGTTAAGTGTCTATGTAAAATTGATAATTATTTCTTGGTGTACAAATAAAGAGTACTCTATAAAATTTGTAAAAACCAATAATATAATGGACAGAGTATAGTGTCAATCAGCACTAGGGATACATACAGACAGATAGATACAGCAGATCTAACCTTCAGTTTATGCCTTAAACCTCGAAATGAGTGGCCTCCCGGAGTGCTAATTTATTATTGATTGTGTGTCTCCTTTGGAAGTATGCGCTCCCCTGTGGGCACGGCGTAATCCGCGATACACCGTACCTGTACAAACACCAGTGACCAATTCCACTCACCATGCTCCATATGGTCATGATCGCTATCCGGCTCGCGCGGCTGCGGCTGCCTACTACGTCTGGCCGCGTCACAAGTCTGCGTGGGGTGCCACGCCGCCTTGCAGTGGTAGCAGAACGCGCCCCCGCAGCCCGGAGCCAGGCAGGACAGCTTGGGGCACGACGCGCAGCCGGTGGCTACTACTGCGAAGCTGCGGATGGAATAGGTTGGTTATAGAACCCTTCTCTTGTGTAATATAAAATGTACATAATGCTATAGAGCTTCCACTATGTTATTGTATTTTTTACGTTTCCTTTTGTCCTTTGCAGTCATCAAATATGTAAGGGGTTTCGAATGTCAAAAAAACAATAATATAATGGATAGAGTATAGTGGTTGTGATCGCCGAATGACTATTCGGAGGTGGTTTATAGGGATTGCAATCCAGTCCAGCGGATCCGGTAGATAAAAAAAAGCGATCGATTGCAATCCCTATATGTACCGTTTTGGAATGATTGTTATAATTATATTTATTGAGAATCTGCCTAGTTTACTCATGATGTTATGTTTCGCGATTTAATGTTTTAAATGTATTGCATAATTATGGAAAATAAATAACCAGTAGGTGATAAATAACCTACTTATAAGTTACTGACTAATTTGAATTGGGTGCGTCATATCATAGGCAAACCTGTTTATTTTTTGTCCTTTAACTAACTTTTTAAAGCTTGTAACTGCGAGGCTTCTTTTTTTTACTTCAAGACAATATAAATGGGACCGAAAGTGTATAAAAGTTTAAACATGGAGGAAGTATCTTTTCAAAATCTACACGAGAATGACATTGTTTTATCTGCAATACTGCAGATCTCACTTTCTTCTGTAAAAAGTGAAAGCTTGTCCATCATGCAAAAAATAATACAAAGGATTCACAATTACACAAGTGAGCTGCTGAACTAGGAAGGAAGGTAGCTTTCTAATTTGAATGGCACTGTTTGTGAAATAAATAATATCTCACATTTGACCTGGCCTTTACCCCTCTTTAGAAAAGACAATTCGAATATGTAATCTTTTTGATGAGCCTAATAAGGCGCCGAGACATACTTCAAAAACTCTCGAATTTGTGCTTTGGGGGCTATGATGGTAGTTTATAACATTTTTTTTCAAATCTGTGAGTAATAGAATAGAAGAAGGGTGGTGTGCATAGCATAGTGTAGCCGTTTGTAGTATGTGTAGTGCTGAGTTGTATTTTAGGTGGCATGTAGGTACAGTCCTCGGCGGTATGCATAGACCTGGCGGTATGCCTTCTACTGGGCGGTATTCATAGTACTGACCTGCAGTCGGGCGCGGGGCACCAGCGGGTGTCGGGGTCGGCGGCGAGCGCGCGCCGCACGGAGAACTCCTCGTACTTCTCGTACAGCACCTGGTTGTCCACTATCCGCTTCACGTCTGCGGGAGAGAGGGAGACGGGTGATATTGTGTAGGTTACGTCTTCAGTTTTAAGGGCCTACGTAGCAGGTGGCAGTGGTATAGCAGTAACACATGGAAATAGTGGGATCAAAGCATACCGCTGCCATCTGAATAGTCCATAAGGTTTAAGAGTTATATAAGTAAGGTTATTTATTGTTCGGTTGTCATCATAAGAATGCTACCCAAATAAGTTAGAAGCTAGGTATATTATTTATCAAATAGAGACCACGTACAGGCAAACGTGTAGCGTAGGAGCCATAAGATTCAAGTCATGAACGCCGAAGACGAATGTAAGAAGTCAATAATCGTCCACTGCTGGAAACAATCCTTCTTCCAGCAGTGGACGATTATTGACTTCATCGAGAGTGTTTTCAAAACATTATCATCATCAGCCAATAATCGCCCACTGCTGGAAACAATCCTGGAAGAATAATGTTTTTTAAAACACTCTCGATGAAGTCTCTGTGGTTCCAACCTTTTCGACTGACGATAAAACTGACATCATGATCATGGCATGCCGCAGAAACAGATTTGATGTATTATTCTTCTTTTTCGGTCGGGCATATAAATTAATTTTCCATCATTCGAAGGCTAGACGCAAACATATCAGAAAATTCATTTCACATTATTATTTCCAAGAAATTGTTTACGGGGCCTTATTTTTCCACCCACAAGGGATCTTTCACAAAAGCGAGTTCCTGTTATTACGAAAATATTATACTTACTCAGAAATTATGATTATGACTTGTTATTTATCCTTGAGAGGTTCTTTATAACTTTTATAAGGTTAAGTTGGCACAAACAACATCTATCAAATTAGCTATTCCATGACGATCTTATTTTTCTCTGGTAAATATAGAAAAGTTATTCAACTTGTTTATTTTATTCATAAAGGGAAACATCAATTAAGCCGGCTTAGTAAAAGAACCCTGGAGACTTAATTTGCTTTCTGTTGAATGTTTGATGAATACCTTTGAAGTTACCGGGTAAAAATCTTACAGTATAGGTATAATGACCTTACAAAGTAGTTTTCTGTTGCTACGCCCACTGGAATAGGGCATCTGACTAACTCGGCACGCAATGTTTCATTTTTTGTTAGCAAATTATTTGTGTTTTTAATATTTTTGTTCTAGGGTAATTCATTTCACACCGCGACAGAAGTCAGTCTCATACCCATCATCTCTATCATCAGCCTGTAATCGTGCGCCGTAATCGCAACGAAAACCCTTTGTCCTCGGCCTTCCTCACCCAACCTCTACCGACTATTAGTCTTAGGACTTCGGTCAAAGGAAAACCAAACTTTATTTACCAGACTTATGGATCTCTCAATCAAACCCCACAGGCTTCACGCTACATTTCTCAACATACAGCTAATGAACATTACCATCAGGATGCATATGCTCGTGGCACACGGCGCAGTTGACGGGCACCCGCGCCTCGTAGATCTCGATGGCGAGGTACTGGCGCAGACAGGGAGAGCAGCAGCGGTGCTCGCACCACGCCAGCCGCTCGAGGCTCGACGCCGGCAGCGGCGCCAGGCAGAGCGGGCACTCCAGCGTGCCCGGCTGGAAGAGGAGACAGGAGCTTTAGTTTGTTTGCATTAAGGTATATTTTATACAGGGTATTGCAATAAGGGTATTCCTGGGGGTGACTCAGGGGTTCATTCTCATTCTGAACCACTTTTGTTCAACGTGTTTTGGAAATTCGCGCAAAAGAATATTCGTTCTGTGAAGTAAAAATTCACGTGACCAACATCTCTGTATAAGAGAATGGACGTGAGTGGCCAGCATAGAACAGCTGTTGCGCTTGGCGAAGAATAGAGAGGTGCAAAGCTGACCGCCAAGCTCCAGTAGTTAAGAGACAGTAGAAGGAGAAGGAGGTATATTTTACTCTGGCTTATAGGAACAAGGTTATTTATTCTTGGTCAGTTTAGAAGCTTGACTGGCTGAGCTGAAAGAAAGGGGATGTGTCAAAGGTTACCCGCGCAATACTTATGAATATGCAATAGCATATGCAATTATGCATAATATTAGTGTTACACGGGTGTTAAATACTTAAATTAGGATCTTTAGGGAAAGTATACCTATTAAACATTGGCTGAGGACAGCTCAAGATGAAACAAATAACTTGTTAAAGTGAATCATACTTTATGGATTTGACTTGTTTGCCCCTGTACAAAAATAAACTTGATTAAGGATTAGTATGAAGTTAACATAACATTATGTTTTTGCATAGTCCAAACTAAGAACGGGTTTTATAACCTTCAGTTAGTTAGATATATTAGCTGCATACCTAATAAGTGTTTTACATTAGTGACAATGGCCCGTGGATGAGCGTCATATAAGCACACAAGAGAAGTTGCTAAATGGGGACCAGCATTTGCACAAACTCGCTAATTTGCAAACATAAACAGCTACCTCAGATAAGCACAGTCTGTACAGTGCAGTAGGCATTGTGTTAACTTGCCAAGATACTTGAGATGCTTCCTTAAAATATAAGATAAAAGATACACCTAGATTTCTCCTGCTGCCAGTGGTCTATTCTATCCAGAAATCTAAACATACATTTTATCGTATCATATTTTGTACTCAAGTTTACTAAAGAAATAATTTAGTGTTGGGAATTTTATTGTCCAAATGAAACATTATTGCTTGATTTTTGAAATTCAACAAAGACTTTGTAATTCTTATTGCACTACATAGGAAAAAATCCTTTTTATATATTTTTTGGAAAATCTACAGAATATACACCAAAATTTATTTAAGTATTTCTAATAATTATACCATGGATTTATCATCATTAAACATACCACGCTACGACGGCAACATTTTACACGTTCCGGCAATGAAATTCTATAGTAATTGTTCCGGTGAGACAATTAACACTAGAAGTTAGAGAGCACACATTAGTAATTACGGGGGGCGGTGGAGTAACACCAGTGTAACACACCCGTGTAACTTGTAACCCACTTGTAAACACGAATTAGTTCAAATTAATCGTCACACTTTACAGACCATATAATTGCAGCTTTATAAAGTATGCTACAACAAAAAATATAATTTAATAGCATTACGATAGAAATTTGCATGACTGGCTCTGATCATGAACAGCAAACATGCATTGTTCATACTAGACAAGGTGTTATACAATTTTCTGGGCAATCGTCATTGTTTTTAATTAAATAATCAAAATAAAAATTCAACATTGATCCTCGTACATATTTTTTTTTTCATAATGTCTTATCGTATTGAGCGATCCATAATCTCTACCACAATAATCAACGAGAATCATGATGTTCAAGAACATAAATACTTCTCTACCTTTCATTTCTCTATATATTTTTTAGCCAAACCGCAAAAGCTTGTCATTGTCAACCTATTTCTATTTAAACCGTTTGATGGACAAATAACAAATTAATTGCATTTTGTAGAGAGTCGGCGAGCGCTCTCGTTCCATTTACGTCGATTGAGCTCTTCGCCGCGGTAATGCACCGTCAGACCTCATTAAGATTTATGGTCAGAGTCAGGCTAGACACCTATTGGGGGCGACAACGGACTCAGTTGCCATCACAGCTTTTGGATGACTCATGTTGATACGATGGAATGGGACCAAAATACAATAAAACCCATCACTGCATGGAATAAGAGTTCATTGTTTCTAGTTAAAGAAGCTTACCGGCTATATCTCGGATGAAGACCAACTTAACCGCTAAGCCAAATGGAAGGAAGGTAGGTAGGTACAAAGAAAAGTAGTGGATCAATCACTGTAATTAGGCCCACGGTACCTAATGGATGAGAACAAATGACGGTGATATGCCGCCTTACCTACCGCACTCACGTGAGTGCTATCTCGACTGTAGTTCTACACGTGGCTCAGTGAAGTACCTACTTACACAAGTGCTAGCTATATGTAGAACGCACAATACAATCAGTGAAACCAATCTGGTCTGGTGACAGCTGATGTACACTGTACAGGCAGCAAAAGTGATGAATCCACACCCATCACCAACAAGCTAAGCTTTTAAACTTCACTGACGAGTTATACTCGAACGTGACATGAAAAATACTGTCTGTGTGAATTGATTAAGTATTCTTTTCTTTAATTCGCCTATCTTCACTTATGAGCTATGAGTTTTAGCTAGCGTCTTAGTATAAAGCGCTGGGGTTGAATGCTTACTTCTTTTGTTTAATCCATACGATTGTATGCAATTTCTTTCTTTATTCTTTTGAATATCATCCATAGTAATAAACTATTGATGATGTTCAGATAAGTTGGTCTCAGTAAACCTACTCGCTCCTACCACGGCAGGTAAACATTAACCTGTTAAATGTCAAGGGAAGCGAGAAGAGAAATGGGCCCCGCGCCGTATGACGCGACATCTCGACACAAATATTTGCTGAGAAGGAATCCTGCTAAGAATTCCCCTTTCCCACAAGATCCGTGATGCCGCAATGTTATTTTATTTGCGCTGTGTAATGTTGTTGTTATTTTATCAGTGTTTGCACTAAACAGTATTGTGTATTCGTGGTTTATAAGTTTCACGTGCTACTCGTATATTGTATATTATTAAGCAATAGCTTTGTAAATAATCAGTTTGGAAAGGCTCGGTCCAACATCATTGATGTTTTCCATGCGAAAGTATATTAGTATGTATATAGTCGCTGTAATTTAATGTTTTACACCCTCAATATAGCATGTTTCGGCGAATATGAGTTTTCTCTTTCATTTCTGCAAACCGGGTCACCCGGATCTTTCTAGGAAACACTGGAAAACGAGAATACCTTTCAGACAACCTTTTTACCTACCTATTGGAAGGAAGATACATAACCTACTTCCCGGAATACATTTCAAAGAGAAAATGTCATTTGTTCACCGAGTTTTCATACAATGTAGTAAAATATTTCCAGATCCACGCAGCAAATACCTAAAAATATTTTGAATTAGAAGAATACGTGTGTAAAAATATGTAGGTACATAAAATAGTTGTAGGTATATCCAATCCAGTCCACACGCTATGTTTTACGAGTTGATTACGTTTGCCTTACCGGAGTTGCGAGTGATTAGATTACCTGCCCTGATTGTGCGCGCCACTTCTCGTACGTTGCCGACTCGGCCTGAACGCGACAACTATATGGCTTTGATCCAAGCTATAGGGTAGGTAACTAGTAACTAAGAAAAGACATGTAGGCAGAAGGAAAAAGTCTTCGCTCGGCAACATAAGAAAATGGAAGGGATTGGCCAGCGTTACCATGCGTAGAACAGCTGTTGCGCTTGGCGGAGAATAGAAAGAAGTATGCAGAGCTGAACCCTTCCTTCATTGAAAGGAAACTCGTGCCCCAGCAGTGGGGACGTGATGGGTCGTGATGATGCAGAGCTGACTTCTTCTGAAGTGCGGCTCCGGTAGTGGAGAGGAACTTAAAGAAGAAGTAGGTACAGTAGCTATGTCCAAAAAAACCCAGAACATTTTTGTTGTATAAAATATTATTAATTGCTCTTAATAACTCAATTTTTGCTTTAGGCAAGTGTTCATATTTAATTGCTAATTTCATAGGTTTAATCAATTGGATTAATGTCGTGATTACATCACTAATTAACGTAACAGCACCAGTAATGGACACCTTAAGGATTTTTTACAAATGTTTTGGCTGTTACTCGCACAGTTTTTGAATTAGAATATTGAAAGTTGGTATGAACCATAGGAATATCTTGCCGTTTAAGATGAATGTACACTAGCTCGATTTAAACTATTAGTATTTCAGGAAATTGCATATTTGTAAAATATGTCCTAAAACCACAGTAATGGACACCCAACCTCCAGTTATGGACACCCAATGTTGGACAGTGATTTTTTATTGGATAAAAGTATAAAATATTGTTTTATGCTTATATTATTATAATTGTAACGTTGATTAGTAATCATAACCGTTTACACAAACAGGCTTGGTTGCCAGTTACACTAGGGGAAGCATCAAATACGGAAAATTTAACTTTCTGAAAAAAAAGTTTTACAGAAACACAAAAATTTCCAATTCAACATTATAAATTCTGTCCTCCTGCATTTTATTCTGTAACTTGGGAGCTCCGAATCGTTTTCCGAATTACTCTTCTCCGATAGCACGGTTCGTCGAAATCACTGTTCGTCGACGGTTTGTTCATCGAAAAAATCCTTCTCCGATAGCACGGTTCGTCGAAAGCACTGTTCGACGATGGTTGCTTTGCCGAAGAAATCGTTCGCCGATTGAAAGATTCGTCGAAAGCATTGTTCGACGATGGTTGCTTTGCCGAAGAAATCATTCGCCGATAGAGAGATTCGTCAAAAGCACTGTTCGACGATGGTATATTATGATTGGAATAATGATGTATAAACTAGTATTACCTTATTGTGTCATTGTGTAGTATTTAAGAAAAGTAATTTCTATTTCTTTCTTATATAAAGTAATCTTGCTCTTTTTGCTTACGCTTACCCATTAACCGATTTGGTTCGATTCCTAACAAAAATGGTGAACAATTCTTTGCGGCGGCAATTGATTCTTTCGTTAAACGAACCATCCACATAGGTATTGGGTAAGCGTAAGCAAAAAGAGCAAGATTACTTTATATAAGAAAGAAATAGAAATTACTTTTCTTAAATACTACACAATGACACAATAAGGTTATACTAGTTTATACATCATTATTCCAATCATATACCATCGTCGAACAGTGCTTTCGACGAATCTCTCTATCGGCGAATGATTTCTTCGGCAAAGCAACCATCGTCGAACAATGCTTTCGACGAATCTTTCAATCGGCGAACGATTTCTTCGGCAAAGCAACCATCGTCGAACAATGCTTTCGACGAATCTTTCAATCGGCGAACGATTTCTTCGGAAAAGCAACCATCGTCGAACAGTGCTTTCGACGAACCGTGCTATCGGGGAAGGATTTTTTCGATGAACAAACCGTCGACGAACAGTGATTTCGACGAACCGTGCTATCGGAGAAGAGTAATTCGAAAAACGATTCGGAGCTCGTAACTTGGTATCATTATGTTCCCCCAGTGGGACAGAGGGCAGACACAACAGTTTTTTATCCCAGACTGTTGACAGCAGCCAGCTTTGCATCGGACCACGTGATTCACACTTTCCACATCTCCATACGATCGAGCGCCGAAAGGTCTATTTAGATCGGCCTTGCTTACGCTTGCCCTGCGGATCCCATTCGAGAGCCTGTCTCAAGATTGGGTTTTAGTCTCTACGCAGGGTATGGCTATTCCAACTTCATTTGCGGCGTTTTATGTGTGAATCAACAGGATCTTCATGGCAGCTTTTCCTCAGATCTATGTTGGAGATGATCTCGGGCCAGAAAATCTTTGAGTTCCGCCGGGGACAGCGGTTAATGAATACCTGCAGCTTCTGTGTGTCTATGCGTCTTTGTGGTCTACCTACCAGGTGTTGCAAGCGTATAACAGTACCGACTTTAGTAACGTTGGTGATAAATATCTATCACTGTAATGGAGAGGTGTTTTGACTGCCACATGCATCGCGGACATGTAAATGCACCATTGACCGTATCAGTACGGGCACCCACATCTAGGTCAATGCTCTCTCCTACAACAACACTCTCGTCTCAACCTCTTCCGTTCCGACAATCCTCTCGTCATATCATATCAGCTGGGTTATCCAGGTATTGCATTTACACCAGCCAGAAAATGCTTTTAATTTAAGCTTTTCTTTTCAGAACCATTTTTCTCACTTCCCTTTTTCTACAAAAAATTTGCTCTTAATTCCTTCTCCTCCTAAAGCCACTTCTTTTCAAATTCTCATGGTATTCTTACCAAACTTCACTGGTCTATTTGTCACACGATCACTGTCTATTTCTCTATTTCTATTCTCTGTGGGTCTGTAAGTACCTGCACCTGGCTCTCTCGAATGAAACCTTTGTGCTTGTGCCTCTAGGTCTAAACTGCATTCCTAAGCTTGGACCATTTCCCACTATGCTGGTTCACTGCGGGTTGGTGGGTTCACATAAGTATTTAGATGTGCTTAACTACTACTTATCATATTACTTATTTTATTTCATTGTGCTTCTGTGAGCGTGATTTTCTACAACCACAACAGTCGCGTGAATATTTGGATTTTCATGTGCATCTTGCATCAATACTTGTTCTGGAACACTAGAAATAGATGTAGGGGGAACATGTTTGTGTCTCCATAACGCGTGGCTGCAGTGGCCATCTTTTACATCCATAATAGCATCTCCCATTTGCTTGGGCGTATATACGTTTTTCATGGACAATGTGAAAAATCCAGTGATGGACACCCAATTATGGACACCTGTACAAGACTGGTATCCTTCATTATATTCATGTTTTACAAAAACTACCAATATAAATATGAAATTCTAAAGACAATTAAATAAGAAAACACAACATTACCTTAAAACATTATTTTCGACACGTGTCCATAACTGGATCTACTGAAAATTTGCAAACCAGTAATGAACACCCCCCTCTGTAATCATTTCAATAAACGTAAGCTGTCCCATTCCTTTGAAAATATGTCGAAAATTCAGTATAGTTTCCATAAAATCAAGAAAGTCAATTTAAAATTAAAAAAATACGAAATTACCAACAATATTCTACACTAACCTCTTTAACAATTTCCTTAACAAATCTCCATTTCATTTGTGAACCCCCGTCAAATGAACTTTTTTTCCTCACAATTTTTTATATAAATGGATGACATAAATAACTTGTTTATATAACAAGGAGGGATGTCTAGGCTTTGAAACTAAGGTGTTGCAATTTTCGTAAGACTATCCATACTCTTATTTTAGACAAAATAAGTTTGTAAGTGTCCATTACTGGGTCCGTGTCCATTACTGGTGCCGTTACGTTATATGTAAAAAAGGAAGTGAGAGTTGTTCAACTTAACTGTTCTATAACTAGTAGCCATGGATGCGTGTTTCGGAAACCGGTTGAAAAGATTCAATGACCCACATTTTTTGCACTCTAATTGACTCTAACTTGAAAAAAAATAAGTACATAAAGTTGCTTTTAAATTAAAACCGTGTCCGAGAGAATTGCAAAAAATCTAGAGTTAGAATTACGCGCAAAGACACCCTCGAATTAATTCCGACACCGGAGTTGTTTAAGTACTACATGTTATAATTAAATTTTACTACTAATTTAATTTCACCACTAATAAGATACACAGTAATAAAAAAAATGTTGTTCAATATTTGCACAAGTTGACAATAATAATTTAAGCTCAATATTATATAAACGTGTACTAGAAACTGAGTATCAAGATTCCCAGGAAAAGCTGATTGCTTTTAGAAATTTTATATCTCCACATTTCGATGTACGATGAGTACCTACTTAGCCACTCTTTTGCAGACTCATATTGAACCTTTAAGATTGAAATATTTTTCCGTAGAAACGTTATTTGTGAATATTGAGCTGTTAGAATTCAATATCGTATGGCAGGGGCAAATAAACACTTGTTGAATCAATCGAAAATGAAAACACAAAGGCTCGACTTCGTCTAGACATCATAAACAAGATGACTTTATTAAAAGAACATTGTCACAAAGATGTACCAATTAGCAGTTATTTAGAGTTCAACAACCTACAACCAAAATTATAAATAATCAAAGAAACAATTTTTCACTCGTACTTTGCTTCTCGATAAAGTTCCCGTACGAACTCTAGTTTGGCAAACTCGTCCAGCCTTCCTAGTATCGCCACAATCGCACCATTCCAAAGATATTGTGATATAAATAAGATTAACAACTAAGATATCGCTGGACCATACCGTGTGGGTAAAGAATAAACATTATTTCACATACATTCGAAAACACATACATTAACTATCAATTTGCATAAGGCGATTTGTTTAAAGCCACAGAGCATCAAAAACCTTCCAACCCAAAAATATTTAGGGATGTTGAAGAACATTAAAAACAAAAAATTTTAATAACAGAACCGAATAGTTTTGAATGAACAAAAAAATGCAATTTTATTAGAACAGCAGCAACGAATACATCGAGTTGGCTTGTCTGACCGCAAGACTAGTTCCGCCCACATATCTGCGTCCAATGGACTTTATATGGCTTTTAATAGAACTCAGTGGCCATAACTTATGCCCACTCAGTGCCCACTTCTAGGCGTAAGCCTTCCATCTTGAATCCCTATATTGTGGAAAAATAATATCTGAAAATAATTTATACCACTAACTAAAACAGAAGCTACTGAGCACAACATGTACGGTATTGTCTTAACGTAAATACTTCACATACAAGGCTTATTCTTATATATTTTTTGTATCACTAGTTTGGGGCACCAGCAGCTGTAACACAGGTTTCCACCTAGTACGGTTGCTGGAAGCTACATCATATCTGTATAAATACAGCCTACTTTGTTTTAACCATGCATATAGATATCCACTCAATTGTACAATAGCATTGTAAGTTGTGTTAAATTTTGAAATAAAAATATATTCATTCATTCATTCATTCATTCATTCATTCATTCATTCATTCATTCATTCATTCATTCATTCATTCATTCATTCAATATATGTTTTATCAAATTAACCTGGCTTTCCCCCATTCCACCCCATGAATCGATGCAATGCAATAGCTACACCATTGAATCAATATAATGACCCTAAGAAGCTTTAGCTTATACTAATCACTATTCAAAAGAAACACAATGGCTTGCCACAGGCAAAAAACTATCCGAACACAATCCTAAAAAAGCATAATAATCGGCAATAGCACATCACATTAAGTTAGAATGATCATGCGTCATTTGCTGGAACTGCGGTAGACCACCAGATGGGAATATCCCGGGGAAAGGACGAGGAAAATACGACCAGGTTAATAACACTGGGGAATAACGTGCACGGAACGAAGGAAGGCTATTTACACATTTATGTCGAAGGAATAAAGACTATTACTATAGGCTTTGTCTCGAAGGGCGAAAGGGGCATAAAATTGTGCCGTTCGATATTATTTCTAATAGGATAGAACTAGAAGAAGTGGCTTATGATAAAATGTGTACTTAGAGAAACGAAAGGCCAACGAGAAATAAATTAAATACTCGTGAATCATCAACATGGAGATAGAAGAGGTGACGTACGATCTGAATCAATAAACATTACAAACAAACTACGTAACATTTGACGCAAAGTTTATACCTTTAAAAAAGTGATTTCAACATAGAAATATTTACATTTACAATGCTAATGCTATGTAGGTATACGACAATTTCATACATTCAGCGTACTCGTATTTTCTACGCTCTACGGTCATCGTTCAATGGGGCCCAACTAGCCCAAGTGTTGTTTTATGAATTCAGGCACTTTAAAAAAAGTGAAACAATATTGTTGTTTTTCAGGGTTTTATGTAGAGTGACTATGATGAGATGAATGATGTTATTGCCATATCTGATACAGTATCTGGATAGCGAAATCTAAATGCAAAGCAGCACCCCAGCAGCTTTGACGTAGGTAGTGTCTATTCGGAGACAAGATTTGCATTTTTTTCCTCACTGCAGGAAATTATTCTTCTCATAATTACTGCTTAATGCTAGTCATCCGATTTATTCACGTTTATTAGACTAATGTTGTAGAAAAAGTAGGTCATGAACATGATCATAAAAATGAATTTTAGGTTTTTTGTTGATACTTAAAAACGTGACATTGTCATTGCGCTCAGAGCCGAAATTGGGTGAAAGATGATTGTAACTACCTAGATATACAAAATTAAGTTATGTGCATTCAAGCAAAAGCTGCTTTTCCACCATATGATTTAACGGAGGATTTAACGTTCATTCGAATGATCAATAGCCTTGTTACAGGCAATTCAATTATAGATTGCTAATCAATGCCTTAAATACGAGAACATAATATATTATGTTAATCAGTATCTATTCTAGAAACCTACTATGTACCTAATTATTTATGAACGATATTACTTATTTGGATTTACACCATGAGTCGATTCAAATGGGTAAAATAGATAGTTAGGACATATTATGTACTATATATAAAAAGTAATCATATTACAAATCATCTTAAACTTTATGAAAGATAAAGACAGCTGCTAAAATTACAACTCATGTTTACAGTTTTCTTGGAAGTACTAACAATAAATAGATACATAGATAACCTTACACATCAATAAAACTCCTAATCTTGTATCTGAGCGGTAATATTGCAGCGATAGCCGGAATTTCTAGATTATGATATTTATGATTATCACAGAATTATCTTGCCCATTTATGACCAACACAATTATGTACTTATTGCCAAATGTTCGTAAGTATATAACTGGTTGATTACCTAATGTACACAGTGAGAGGCAACTGGATAGGGCTAGATAAGGAAAGTTGCACTGGCATGCATTCTCTAATACTGCCCGGTTTACAATTTGAGGTAGGTTCTAGCTTCTAGCACTATACAGGGTATAATAATTACATACCAAGTACTTTGTTTGTACTTTTAAACGTTAAATATTTACTTACTATGTTAATATTTCTAGGATTCGCTTAAATTAAAATCATGAAGCCATGCGCAATTTATGCTTGAGAACAAGATGCCGGTAAACGTCAAAAATCGCCCACACCATAGACATGTCATAGACACCTTTCTTCTGTTCTGTGTTTTGTTCCTCCAAATAAGAATGTAGGCCACATAGGGTATTATGATAAATTTCTTCTAACAGTACTTTAGTTAGGTAATAAGGAAAAAATGTAAGATAACAATACAAGTAAAAACTTGAAAAGCTCCCCTGAAGATGCGATGTATGTAGAAGTTCGCCGGTAATCGTATCGGATATATTTGTATAAGGTTAAACTCTATATTGGTAGCTCGTGCATTACACTACACGGGTCAGAAGCTCGTCTGTGTCCGTGACATGCATACAGTGGCGGCGGATTTAAATACAATATCTATTTCTGCAAATTAAATCCTCAGGTTACCGTTTAATGGAATGTAAATGGATGTTAAATCCACGCCAATAATATGCCTACAGTATCGAGAATATGTCTTGTGAGAGATCGACGAGGTTTTTCAAAGCTTTTACATTTCTTGTGTTGCTGGGTTTTTCGATCTGACTGAATCTAAAAGTGAACGTGTCGGTTGGTATAGAAACGTGGTGTGCAGATTAGCAGTGCCGTCACATCTGACTCGGACATAATCAAGCGAATGACCGCCGATGTTGTAACTTTCGCAATTTCCTTTCGTTAAGCATGCGTCAGCCAAAACGACGTAGAAAGCGTTCGCACAACACGTACAGAATCTTGATGGAATCATCACGACGTGTCTGATCGAGACCTTGCCGGCTGGCTGCGGCTTCAGTTTAGCTCTTAACGTGTGAAGCGTAAAGGCCATTTTGCGGGGTCGAGTGGCGTGAATGTCGTCGGCTGGTCGCTTGGCTTGCACAATTTTATTTGTGCTTGGAGCGCGGGCCCAAGGCCGGTGCAGCGAACAAAGAGCCGGATTAGGAACGGATTAGCGACTACGTCTGTTTTCTTTTAATCGATCACACGAGCGCGACTAATGCCTAACTTAATGGTTATTTTATTAACGTTCCTCTATGACAATAGTGGGTGTTGAATGACTGATTGTTAATTAACAGAGTGTGATGTTAGCCGACTCAATCAGCAGATACGCAATACTTGTTAAAATCTAATAGCCTTCGCGGATTAATATTACTTTTAAAGTATCTAAACATCTAAATATTAAGCAACCGCAATAGGCATTAACTGAACGGGCCCTTGTCCGGCGCAAGGAGGTCGAGGATGTTACGACACGGAATTATTTAAATATTTGAATTTTGAATATGAATGTTCTAGAGTTCTAGACGGTTACCTCCTCGTAGTCCTCATAGTACTCGGCGGAGGTGTGCTGGCGCGGCGCCTCCACCGCCGTCAGCTTCACCTGCCGGTCGCGCGCCTCGCCCTGCTCCAGCACTGGAACAAACAATAAAACAAGTTTAATCAACATCGCCTTAATACCTTAATTAAGAATCAATAAAATCGATCATGCACGTTCACAATTAAAACTGATTTTTCGTAGGAAATCGTTTATGTACGCAAATTCGCACATATGTAGTCCAGTGCCATGTGTATTTTTTCTTATGTAAGTACAACATAAATTCGTATCGTAGGATTGCACAATGAATACTTAATCTGCGCAAATCTCTCGAACATAATCTAGTAGGTACCTACTTAATAAATCCATCCACCGTATTGCAGAACCAAGACATTTAATCGGCAATCAGCGGTCACGAAACTGCGGATTTCGTATTTTTTTGCCGACTTGTACAAATAACTACACGATGACACGAACCTAAATAGTTACGAAACAAAATGATGAATGACGCTGACTGGAGGTGCCTAGTGCTGACTCGCCGTCGCCGGGGGGACGTGCGAGAGTGAATGTGGAAACAGGTATGTATGACGCATACTATCATGAATAATAAAATTCGCATTTCTTCAAGCAGGTAGTTGGCCATCTTGAAACAGGAAGACAGTATTATATCGATGCAAGTGCGATAAAATAATCAAAGAAAACATAATATATTAAACAGGCTTGTGGTAGCCTTTTTATAAAAACTTGAGATTTAATTAAACTATTCGCGTGCTAAAACACATAAAGAGAGCCCTCTTGAATAAGTTAAAAAGTCTGAAAGTGAATTTTATGCCGGGCAGTGAAGCGGCGAGTCGAATTTAAAAGTTGTAAGTGCTATAGATTACCATGCACAAAGGGTCACTGCAAGCGTTGACTAGTTTGCACTCAGGTGGGGAGGTGGGGCATTCACGCCACATTTGTAAAGCTGAGGCATCAATTTAGCGCATCGACGTTTGAGAATAAGAATGGATGTCCAATCGCTATACAAATACCAATCAAATCAACACGTAATACGTAATCGCTGCACGGCTGGGCATGGGATATGGCCTTTATCATTATTCTATGCAAGGTGTTAATTAAAATGATATTGGGTAACTAGAGATGAAAAACGAAACTGAAAAAGCTTTTTAAACAAATTCTAAGAATTTTAATTTTGGCTGTGTAATTAATAAACCGGGTTTTAAAAGAAACTTGCAGGAAAAATTGGGAGAGAAAGAATCTCTCAAAGAAGAAAAGTTGTATAAAAAGGTTGCGCGGTTATTTACTAAGCATTTTCTTATAATTTCCGAGAACTTTTACGGCTAACATCAAAGAAGTGTGTAAAGGAAAGCTGATTACTTGACCGCTAACTACATAATTTAATATGATACGATGCCGATGGTAGCGTTCACTATCGGAGGTCAGAGCCGTTAGTGACTGGATTACTGAGGCGCTGCCAGGAAGAAGCCTATGCTCAACAGTCGAGATACGTGGGCTGCTTAGACGATGATGATAAAAATTACAATTTGAATAAGTTGTACATAAAACTAAAACATTTAGTCCAAAGCACCTTTGAAATCACACAAAATAATCACCACGAGGCACCCACATCTGTTTGTTTGCAAACAAATATCTGACCCGGTCAGGAGTCGAACCAGAGACCGACAGCACAATAGTCACTAATCAATAGCTAGTAAGCCATCCGGTCGCCGATTAGGTACTGAGGAGTGAGTCTCAGAGTTGAACTCGATGCAGCTACCTCCGTTGTTGTCTGGGCCCCTAGTAGCCACCGTCTAGACGAGGGTAGCTCGATAAAGATCTATTCAGTTATTTTTCTACAATGCCACTTTCATATCACATAGTAAATTATTTTTTTCCGTTACATAAAATAATGATATCAACGTATGTAGAGATGAAAAGGGACGGACATTTACAAAAGACATAATTTATGTCGAAATACGAATCATAAATTCTATGGTTCTTTGATGTTCTGTGTAGCAATTTATGTTTGAATAGACAAAACAATCCGATCCGATTAATTCAATGGGACACGTACAATAGAATAAAATAAATGTCGTGCTCCCGATATGGCCTAGGTTTCAGGTTATAGATATCTAGATACCCTTAAATTTGCGCGAAATATTTATAGAAATAGGTCAAGTATAATCATCTCAAGCAGTCTCGATAGTTGATAACTTAAGATGCTGATTTTAATCAAGTTTTTCTCGTAAATAATAAAGTATCTAAATTGATTCTGGCATTTGAATTCTTAGATGTAGGTACCACACAACTACCAAGTCATTATAATGATCATGAGGTACGACCAAGTGACCATATTGGGTTTTCCAATTATTGGTGACTGTTTAGTTCCGCGTGGTCTCGCACCGCCCCTGCTTAGATAAACAATATAAACATGAATATCTCTTTTATGACATCAATGATCTAAATACAGCTATCACCTCACCACACAGCACGTGGTTAAAGATGAAACTATCAGAACAATGCAATAAATTATATTCAAATTACAATAATAAAATAACAAAACGTATGGGTTATAGTTATATGTACCTACGTACAGCAAGGACTGTGGGACATTTTCATTCAACTATAAATCAGGGCTCGGTTTTAGTGATGGTCCAGGTTATTGTAGTGATACAGAATATTGAAACAAATGCGTACAAGTTTCATATACTTGGATGCTCAGGACACTACTAGCATATACCTCACTGATGACAACACCTACTTATGCCTTACAATATTCATAAAGAGCGTAAATAGTAAATTATGCCAATAAACACACACATGTCTATGCGCTCATAGGCCTTCAGCGAAATCAGCGAAACAATCAGTTCTTGGTCTCCCGTAGCCACTTTGTACCATTGTGCCAGCCTTGGTCTGCCACTGTTAGTCCAGTCAATAAATGACTCAAAATGAGGTGTAGAGTGCGTGAACAGGTAACTAAGCGATTCCTTCAGAAAATTGTTCAGGGGGCTTAGGTTGTTAACATACCAAAAGTCCTGACTCCTAGGTGATGAGCGGGGGGGAGGAGGGGGGGATAAAGGTACGATTTTTTGGTTTTTAGCTTATATCTCGAAAACGTGGAGGAAGGAGACCCATGCCTCAGCAGTGGGGACGTAATGGGTCGTGATGACTCGATGATCTCGAAAACGGTGCATCGGAGAGAAATATTTTCAGCTAGTGAAATGAAGTTCTTAAAATTGTCTAAAACTTTTATATCATATGTTTTTTTTCCTCGGTAGTTATTACCTAGCTATTACCCTCGGAAAAGTTGAAATTTACAAGAAAAATGTATTCATGTCAAAACATTCATAAACATTGCATCATATTGTCTTAACCACGTCTTAACCTATTCATAAACGAAAAAAGTGAATAGAAAAGAAGTTGTAGATTTTTAAATTCCCTAACTTCGATAACGGTTATAGGAATTAGAAAAAAACATATGATATAAAAGTTTTACATAATTTTAAGAGCTCCATTTTATTAGTTTATAATATTTGTCTCCGATGCACCGTTTTTGAGATATTAGCAAAAAACCAAAAATTTGTACCTTTATCCCCCCCTCCTCCCCCCCGCTCATCATCTAGGAGTCAGGACTTTTGGTATGTTAACAACCTAAGCCCCCTGAACAAGTTTCTGAAGGAATCGCTTAGTTACCT
Source organism: Plutella xylostella (assembly GCF_932276165.1). NCBI lineage: Eukaryota > Metazoa > Arthropoda > Insecta > Lepidoptera > Plutellidae > Plutella > Plutella xylostella. The sequence continues at coordinate 4,007,865 of NC_063986.1, forward strand.
GCTCACGCACTCTACACCTCATTCCTTGACTGGACTATGTGTACCATTGTAAGTACATATTATGTTGCTGTCTTGTGGAATAAGGAGTGGCAAAGTAAATGTTCCGAGGAGAAGCGATATCAACTGTCGGATGTGCTTAAAACACGAAAGTGCTGCCTGTAACATTTAGTTTTTGCTGTCGGTACATGGGCATTTACTAGCTTTATTGGCTTCGGTCCAATTCAATTTGTTACAGCTTTCACTAATACACATATGTATTAAAATGCCCTACATTTATTAAGTGGATACCGCGTGTGGCATCGAACTGCAGAGTTGACCCAGTGAAAGCTTCAGCTGAATACAAAGGATGTATACAATCAAATACAGAGAATAATTTTAACAAAATACTTTATTTTATTGATGTATTCAAATATAGAAAACCTAATGTGTAAAGTATGGCTTTATAAGTTTATGGCTGGTAATCTGTATTTTTCAGAGTGGTTGTTGAAGGGAAAAAAAATTCCGTGGCTGGGATTTTTCGCCAGTATTTCAGCTTACACCTACATACTACATTTAATTAGCTCTTCTTATACGTTATTTCATTATGTTTACAAAAAAAGATAATGGCTAGTATTATTAAATTAATTTGCCAAGTCATAATAGCCATTTACTGAACACAGTTTAATAGTCCAGCTGCTACTGTGATTTACCCACTTGGCGGTGCGCCAGTGCTTTCGTTACGAGTACATAATATGTGGGGTGGACCCGCCACTTGCACTACCAAATCATACTAACACCAGCAATATGGCCAATCGTTTTGATTTACAGAGTATTTAGAGGTTTGGGCTTCTACAGTTACATTCGTCGCATTTGTCAGTAATTACAGGACAGACTACGCCTAGGTCAACTGGATAGCAGAGTAATTGCTAATTACAGCAATAATTAGACATGTGCTATCTGACTAAAGCCAACAAAGTCCAGCGTATCAGGTTTGCTAATGACAAACGTAGTCTGAACCATTAAATTCCTACAGAAAATCCATACTTTTAGTCCAACGATTATGGCTTTAGATGACGAATATGTCACAAGAACTGGGTCCCCTCTAGCTTACGAAGAAACGATGATTCGGAGAGCTACTACACTAACCACAACTTTGTTCCAAACATAAACGACTGCTCTCGCTCGTTCGTGTTTGGTAAAACTAGAGTAACCCTCCAGTGACTCACATCTCTCGGAAAACCATATTGAGCACACACAAAATGACGCGTGTTCGGTCAAAGACAGACGAGAATACTCGTTGTTGCTGATGATGATGACGGTGACCAGCTAGTCGGCCGCCACTAGAATGTAAAACACATCCGGGTGTAGAGATAATGTGCCGGGTCCTTTGTTAAGTATTCATAGCGCTATGCTTTTAATCTCCTCGGAGTTTTAGAGTGAGGTAGATAAAACACACGCGCTCACACAATGCATTATAATGCCGAAATTGCCGAATAGGCGTTTTCAACAGACGGATCATAATACTGATATCATTTCCATATTATAGGCTCTGCTTAGTTTGGGGTCGGATGACCGTGTGAGAGATAGCTCCACCAATATTATTGCGATATGAATATAACGTCATATAAATGTAGAAGAGTTGTTTAAATTCAAGGTGGCAAGTTATTGAAAACATGTTTTATGACGTACAAATTGTGTGTTTGATTCTATCGTAATCGTAATATATAGTGGAATTCCTAATGGCAAAATACGTGGCCATCACGGCAGCAATTCGCAAATATGCTTCTTTTATGTGCAGTACAGTGATGGTTCTATCAAAAAGTCAAGTGATCTTAAACGAATTCATGCTGCTACAAATAGGTAGCAAGTGACATAAAATGATTTCTAAAGCGTTACAGTAATCAGCTCAATTGTTTACTGATTCCTGTGGAGGTTTATTGGCAATTTAAAACCAGTGTGGATCTTACATCATCATATATTATGACTTTGCCATGCAAATAGACAACTACCGTGTAATGACTGACTTCTTATAACGCATAGAAACGGTTACCCAACCGCCTATAACCAAGTTTTATGATCAGAAATTAATTTGTATTTCGATTTCGTAATTCCCGCTAGTCGCTAATGCCACCAATATAGGTTCGCTATTTGGCCTCAGCGTAGTTTTCCATACATCCTTGAGCATAAAAAATATTATGCATTTAAATGAAATGCAGTGATCGTTAGCCTGAAGCTTTAATTTATTATCAAGGTTCACTCGAATAATATATTTTTTCCAGTTGGAACGAGCTGCAAACACACTGCACAATACTGGCAGAGTTGGCAAATATTACCACAGTAAACTAAATAACGTGCACACATATATTGTCGCATTGCACTTGTTAAACAAACAGGTAGTACACGAGCCAATATGCTCGACAAAAATGGGATTATTGGGAAATATTTACTGCCAAGACGGAACAAGGAGGTTCACAACTTGGTTACAGACTTTTTTGTTTTTGTTCCAGATAGATGTGTGTGGTACTTGCCCCGTTGTTCTCACGTCCCGGCGTTACGTGGCGGTACGAGAGAGCCGACCGACATAACACACATAAGAAGACTGGTTACGCTATGCACTGCCTACTTGCGTAATCAACTTCTGAACCCGCACTCGAAATCACACGATACTTGATTAGGTATCGTTGATATAGACCGATTATACAATATTACGTGTTATCGAACAACCCTTGGCCCGACCAGTTCATCGTAAGTCTAATACTTCCCCGTCATACAAGGCAATGGAAGTACTGATAAGAGAGAAAGAAAAGGCGCCAGGCGACGGCGACACTAGGAAATTAGGTCGGTGCGAGATCTAGAATAATTGTCACTATCATCAGTCCGCGGGTTCAGTGACCCCTCTGGCACTGGTCCCAGGGAGCGATCAGCTGTGCCTGCATTTATCTTATCGTTGTTTCAAGTTTAACTTTACTATACGTATATTTCATTAACCCAATTCACACGACCGTCATTTACATACATTATGTAAATTGGTATAAAGACAATTAGTTTAGTTTACGCGGCCGCTGAGCTTTTCATGCGGATTGACCTTTGCTTATTCGAATGCCGCACAAGGGTTATTGAAATTCGTAAGTAAAGAAAGATATTTTTAGTTTTTATCTATAAAATATGCATGGCAATTTACATAGCAGCATCTAAATGCGGCATTCTATTTTTAAGAACAGACACTAAGTAATTAATGCCAGAATAGCTGTAATTAACACTGGTTAATAAAAACGCCAACTTCGGGATGATAATGATGTCTATTATCTCATCCGTCTCTAATGAAGTGACTGCAGCCTTCATCTACACCCACCAATGGCTTTTTGCTTGTTTTAAGAATTAATTAAACACTACAAAGAGTCAAATAAGTGTTGGGTACATATGAAACTTGCGAGTGATGCAACTACTAAATTAAACAAGGTGAAATAAGTACCAGCGCAAAGCAAGGATTTTCAAGCTAGCATTCTATAGGCTCGTCGTCGTATTGTTATGAATAAAAAATAAGCGCAGTTTTTCAAAGTCATAACAATGTTTTTGAACGCATTATAATTATGGAACTGATATTTTCCCATGACCGTTTGCATTAAATAATAAAATATGAATTAATTCATATCAAACATACGTAAGTATGATGCCTACTCGTATGAAAGTGTAACCTTGCCATGAAAATATGGTGAAAGAAAAAAGGACGAGGTTTCAAAATGGAACGTTATTATTCGTCACGAACAATCCACCCATGGACTAGACCCACATCGGTTCGCATGCAAGTGTAACAAGGCCACAGCCTTGTCCTTTAGCTATTATCAACACGTCTTCAGTACCAACTGCATTTTGATTACTAATGAAGTAATGAAGCACAGACCTATGATAAAGATTGTCGTTAAAGATACGGACGGATCCCGGTAGCAGGTCGTATCGAAGAACAGTGAGATATAGACAATAAGTATGTAATCGACAGCAGCAAAAGGCAAGAACAAGGGCTGATCATCGCCACGAGTGTTAGTTATTGACGGGATTTCAAAAACGTGAGATAAATAGAATAGTATTTATTTGTACACCAAAAAAGAATAATAAAATTAATAAGTTGTAACTTTATTAGGGTTCAAAAGGCGGTCTTATCACGCGATCTCTGCCGAACAACCATTAGCCTAGCTATAAAGGAGCTTCACTACCTCCAGAGCTAGGTGTCATCAAATATTTCTCTAACCTTTGAATCATAACGAGGTTTACATTTCTTGCTGAGTCATGATTACCATGTTATTGTTTAGTTATTGAAGTTTAGTCACGTCTGAATGCACGATTATAAGTTATTTCGTAAGAAAATATAAAATAATAATTAACGTAGCAGGTATTTTTTAAGCAGTATGACTAGGTTAGTACATACATTTCCTATCATATGTTTAACCAAACTGGCATTTTTTCTTTCGTATCCCCTTGTAGCTTGTAGAATCTAGGGCACAATGCACACTGCATGTCGAACAATGCATGCAAATATTGTGTACATAGTGGAAAGTAGCGTGATACATGTTCACAAAATTAGCCAAGAACCTAATTAGACAATTATCGGGGGACATGCAACGACTTTACGAAAAATTACGAATACGAGACGGTATACCATTTACGTATTATGTGGTACAAACTACCTACATAATTTAAGCAATTTATGCACGACCATGTATGGATGGTTGTAGCCTGTAGCTACATCAAATAAAACTAAGTAACCAGGAACAAGACAAATCAAACAGATTTTTGTTTGCGTTGAAACACCCACGAAGGTTTAGGTCACTGGTCCAAGGGCCGATACAGCAGGGTCACATTAACTTACGAACGAATTAAATGTTTTTTTGTAAAGCTGGAGTAACTCTACGATTAACTACGTGTCTCTAATCTCTATCAACATCCATTCATTATTATTATTTTCAGAGAAGGCCAGTCAGTTCAGTTTAGCACATTTAATAAATCACTATTACTAAAAACAGTTCTTGCAGTGTCCTCCACTGCACCGATCTTAATCCAGCAGTTGAGAAATAAGTAAGTAATAGGTTTGTCTATGTATAATCTATTCTAATTATTGGCTATAAAATAAATCTAAATATATTTATTAAAAGTATGATTAGGTATGTATATTTATTAGCACTGTTAAGCAACAACCAGTTTTTTTATGATTTTATCTTCTTCGTGGCATGTCGCGTGTCGGTGACAACCATGAGCGATAGACCTATAGTGAAAACTGGCAACCACGAGAGTGGTTAGTACAAGAGAAGTACCTATGTTCCTTGGGTTAGTAGGTATGTCAGTTGCCCTGGAGGCTCCGAAAGTATCTAAAGAACAGTTGGTATCACTGAGGGGACAGCTATTTTAGCAAAACCATAGTACACAATAAGTTACAGAAAAAAAACTATTTATAGATTCGTTTTCTAAGTTCTCTTACGAATCACGCATAGCTCTTTACATTGCCCGCTGAGCGACATCCATAAACCAGTAATCGATAACGTATACGATTTTGAAGACAAATATAAATATGTATACTTTTCAAACAATTACATTCGTTCAGCATGAAAACTAAGCACTGCAAATGTTATAAAAAATGTTATAAGAAATGGTTTACGCAAATTTGATCACATATCCGAATACCGCACTAAGCTCAAGTGGCTCCCAATCCGCCTTCGCCGGAATGCTCATATTCTCTCCTTACTCTACTCTGTGCTGTTCAATCCCTCAACACCGGCGTACCTTAAAGAGCGCTTCGTTTTTAAACTTCACGCAGACAACAGGCCGATGACATCCTCACAAAGGCTTTTGTTGGAGCTTCCAACGCACACCTCTGAGTTTTATGGCAACTCCTTCACAGTAACCGCCATACGGCTGTGGAACTCACTGCCATTGGAAATCCGTTGTGCAAAATCAGCTTTTGCTTTCAAAAGACAAGTAAAGGAATATTATCTGTCCATCATTTAATAGTACCTACCTACGTATAAATCTTTATATAAGTATATGGTATGTATGTATATATATAAGTATCTATTATATTTGTATGTATGTATCTAAGTATTTATTATTAAAACATAAAAAATATCACTAGTATTTAAATGCAATACGTGTACACCTTCCTCTTCTACTCAATAAGTCTCTCTTCACCCAAAGGTTGCCTGGAAGAGATCGCTTTTAGCGATAAGGCCGCCTATTGTGCTTACTCCTTTTGTAATTTAATGTATGTTGTGTGTTTTGTTCAATAAAGTTATATTGTATTGTATTGTATTGTAAGAATTGGCCTCGATGCTAACAACATTAGCGGCACACATCAGTCGGACACGAACGTCTCTTCAGAACTAATTAAGGTAACCCACATGAGTACACGGCACGAGAACAAAATAAGAAAGCATCTCTATATTCTCTATAGGGATGACTTGCAATACACACTTTCACCGCATCCTACTTACGGAACAAAAGCGGGGTTTTTGGGACAAGCTAAAAATGAAACAGAGTTCAGTCTAAAGGTAAGTACATGCCGTGGCGACGAGTATCTATATACTTTGCTTGTCACAGCACCGTTTGCCTCCGATTCGTTTCGTAACATTTTGTAAGAAAATAAAACCTACCTCCGAAATATTTGTACGAAACATAGCTAAGAAGTAATTCTTCATGAAGTGAAATTTATGGTAATCATAAATTACAATCGGTCATGAGTCAAATACAATGTTAAACTAATAAATACCATACCTTTTCATGGATAACATATTATTAGTTCACATTGATGTAAAAAGTTTTATAATACAAATCCTAATAGTCGGTACTAGTAAGCAACATAAAATTTAAGTACTTAATAAAATATATGACCAAAGCCAAATATTCTACCAAAAGTACAGAAACATAGCAGAGGTTGTAGGCAATATCATATAAATAAACAAACACCACATAAAGGTTAAATGATTCTATTGTAAAGGCCGGGCCGCGGGCACCAACCAATCGATTGCTAAATTGATGGGCGAAAATTGACGGTGTCATATTTCTAAGCTCATACCGTGGTTGCTTTTCATTATAGTTGTTAAATATTGACCACATTGTATTGTAACAGGTTGTAAACAAAAAATAAATAAATTTAAGTTTTCCAATCAATTCCTACAACATATTTGCGGAGGAGGCATTATACAGAGGTAATAGCGCAGTCTAGGTGCTCTAGTAATAAAAGGTTTCTGTCTAGACTGTAGGAGTTAAGTAGCAGATGTTGCCAGGGTCGGTATCCTTATAATTTCGTGCAAAGTTGCTGAAGTGGCTCTACTTGTCTGAATAGCAATGAGCTGAAAATTCACAATTTACCCTTCATTAGTATTTTCACTCTCTCAGACAGATTTTATTTAAATTGCTTTGCATTACTTTCCATTTCTTGTAAACTAAAAATATTTTTGAAATAATAAATACCTAATTTCTTCTAACTTTATTGTCTACTAGCTGTTCGCTTCGCCTTAAAAAGTTTTCCCGTGGGAATTCCGGGATAAAAAGTATCCTATGTTCTTTCCCAGGGTCTAGACCGTATGAATACCAAAGGAGAACGGCAGTGGGCGTACCGCCTTTTTTTTGGAGCGTTTCAGAACCATGTTTTCACCATTTATTAATACAGTGTAGATAAGGTATTTTCAGTAATTACAATATTTTTAGAAGTCGGGGGAAAAGAAAAAATGATAAATGAAGAATATTTAAATCTAAGGATAATGGAACGTAAAAATAAACATATAGAGAACGGAACGTAACAACAGTGGTGCCAGACCTCGGAATATTACCAGCAAATCCGAGCAAAAAAGTAATCGAATAGAAATATCGACACATTCTTAAATACAAAAGATATTTTATTTATCAATAAATTACATGTTCTGGTACTATTTGTGCCAAAACTAGTACATTTGGTTTATAAAATATCATTATATTTAAGTCTTGAAGACTTTTATCCATAGTAAACCATTTTCTTTTTCTCTTTATTCGATTCACTATAATCGATATTTTTTGAATATTTAAATCTAATAACACTGAATCTTGCTTGTCAATCTTGTCATAGTAGTTGTTATTTCATTTTCCATTACCTAACCTAATTATTTAATATTTTGAATACCGCTGAAACTGCTGAAGATATAGAACAAATGTGACAAAGGGGAGAACCAGACCCGGTTCCTGTTCCACCTCCCCGGCAGGCTCCCGTCCCACTTCTTCATCAGGAACGTGCAGAAGCAGCAGAACAAGAACACGCAAAATCCTGACAATATTTTCTATGAACCATAGGATGATAAATACCTAAATCAAATATGAGAAGAGCAACTGCGTTCTGCAGTTCGAATCCCGGCGCTGACATGTACCAATGTGTTCTTTGAATTTAATTAAAATGTATACCATCACACTTACAGTGAATGAAACCTGCATACCTATCTAGATTTAGCATATCTAGAGAGCCAGGTGCAGGTACTTACACCCCAACAGAGAATAGAATAGAGTAGGTAATAGGAACATAAAATTCCTAACGTTGATTCCAGGCAAATTATGTTATGTAAATAAAACAATGATCTTTTAAACAGTATATTTTATTTCATTACATTACTCGCCAAATGCATACCCATATAGTAGAACCTTTACATATAGCATTTCGAAATGGCATAGCAGATCCCTGTTGCGGAGTGGCAATTTAAAACTTCAGAAGTTGGATAAGTATAACATTATTCCATGATGAAAGTAGTAGCCTGATCTAGTCGATAATATTAATAAAATCATTATATTTATTAATATTATCGTTGCACGTCCCGTATTTATTTAAACGTAAACATATAACTTGATATACCTAACATATTATTATCAAATTATTATTCACGTTGTTCGTCTTGTGTTGTTCAAGTGTTGACATGGTGTTGACGTATAGTTGTTGACATGACACATTTTTTTATCATTTCAATTTTTCTGCTCTGGTTTGTCAATTTTTGTCATTATACTGAGATCCAACCTAGACATTTATGACGTAAATCACAGAGTACTTGGCATAAACATTACTTCACTTGACGTTCCATTCTTCCTGTATGAATGTTTACGTTCCATTGCGACTACATTTTAAAGATTCTTTTTTTCAGTTTTTCTCTTTTCTCCCAGCTTCCAAAAATCTAGCAATTAATTCACTGAGAGAAAAAAGTACAAAAATAGTGTTGAAGTTACTAAAATGGGTGTTATTCCCAGGACAACAAATTTACTGTTACTGTTACAATCGGACTTTTGTAAATTCAGTTTTGTATAAATAAGTAAATAATATGTGTAGACATTACACAATAGATATAGCGAATTTTATAAAACTTTGTCATTTTAAGTTTAACAAAATAGTGTCTTTTAGTAGTACCTCTGTAAATATTACTAAACTTTGTGTTACTTACAGACGTTGTTTTGTGATACTAGTGTTTGTGTTTTTATTATTACTGAACATATTTTTCGTTTTTTAATGTGTAGACTGGGGAATACATTAGCATACTGAGATTCAGTAGTGTGTTTAGTAATTTCAGCTAACTATTTTATATATTCTATAATCCTTTAGTATTGTCTTGACTAGGAAATACATTGGTGAAGTTAAATATATTGTGGGTGTTTTGTAATTTCAAGTACTCGTTTTGGTGATATCAATAGCCATAGCGCAGGCCACACCGGGAGTGAAGCGTAAGGAAACGGAAAGGAAAGGAATGAAAAGCTTCGCTCTCGTAGCTACCGTCTCTATACCACAAACAATATTAGTCTATGCTCTATACGTACTTAGGATCTGACTATGAATGAACTGTGAATCAAAGTACTATATGAGTGGATGAATATCAAACTGCCATATGTCACGTCCACGCAAAATTTGGGAAATGGAGTTTTTTGTTTTCTCTATTATTTAATGGTCATAGAACTTGCCCCGTGATTTAATCAGTTGACTTGTGACCTTAAGAATGTATTTTAATAAACAAATCCATTAAAACACTCATAGAAAAGCGTAAAAGTTAATAAACAGTTTGGACTTATAGCAGTTTGATATGCCCATACAAGACTTATGCTGTTTTGATATGAGTCATAAGGACTTATAGTTGTTTGACAAATACTATTATCATGGGCCGGACTCAGTAAGACTAATATGATTTATGCACTTCTATTAAATACAATGCTTCTATTAAAGTTAATCAACCAAAATTTATCGGTAGAAAAGTACCTAACTTCCGTATTATATTCTACCCGATACGGCCCTGTGTTTACTACGAAAATGATTTGTGATTGACACGTGGGTTGGAAAAAAGGGGTTTTAAACTTACTTCGCCATAGTTTTCTGTCGTTTTTTTGCTATACTCTTCAATCTGTTCCTTTTCCGATCTTTATGAGGGTCCACAATCACAATTTCCTCAACATTTTTATTCATATTCGTTATAAAACACTTGGAGCACACACCACAGCCTCGAAATTCTCACCAAGACTGACGCCATGTTGAAAATATTACGCTCTGTGATTGGCCGGAATGGACTTGTGAAAATTTGTAATGCGAAACGGTTAGACTTAAAAGGATTTGAAAAAAACTTACTTTTTTAAGGGCTTTTTTCTCATGGATGCCTTGCACTTATTGGAACTTGAAGGGCATAGGCAAACTAACATTTTAACGGAGAACACGACCAAATCAAAAAGTCAATTTTTCGGGTAGGTGGACATATGGCAGTTTGATATTCATCCACTCATATGAGACTTGTAAAAGTACAAATCTGAGCACTGATTAGTGGTGGAAGTACGTACCAGAAAGTCAATATAACACAAGAAAACTTAATACCGCGATGTAGACTATTGCATAGTGACATCTGTTAGCGGGCATATGAACTAAACACTAACAAAGACTACATTAATTTTTAGTATTATGAAATACTCGGAATAATCATTGTGGTCACTTGTAAAAACAAAATATTCATTTGGGATTACAAACTTTGTTTGATTTCACAAATGTATGTTTTTCATCAGGGCTACATAAATTTTTAGTATTAAGAAATACTCGGAATTATCATTGTACGTTAGAAAATACACAGAGAAGAAATTACAAAGCAACGACACTCAACTTCACAAATCGATACACTTGGTATTATGAGGGAACTGTAAATTTTATTTAATGTAGTAATACCATAATTTTAAAATGTTTTTTGTTGTTATTACATTTGGATGTTTTATAGTAATTAAACAAGCCTTTGTGAAAATAATTAATACTGTATTGAAATCAATAGGCATTGTAAATCATATGATTTTTTAATAATACCCTCAAAAACAAAAGTCATGTTATAGATATTACAATATGGAAATAACAAAAGTTTTTAATAATTATGTTTCACTATTATTTTAAAGTAAAGTTCTGTTGGATTTATTTTAAAATAGTATTAACGGGCATTGCAAATCGATTTTTTTATTTCTACAATAAAATTTCTCTCAGTGTTGACTTGTGTACCTGTACAGTGTCTCTCTAATCATGGTACTTTCATTACGGAACCCGTCATTTCCATAGTGGTACAAAACGTCCTTAGAACCCTGCCTTTGTCCTTTCATTCAAATCCGTTCAGTAGTTTTGGCGTGAAAGAGTAACAGACAGACAGACACAGTTACTTTCGCATTTATAATATTAGTTAGGATTAGGATGAATGTATGTACAGTCCGCAAGTAATGTTATACAAACATTTGTTTCACTACTATTTCTTATAGACTGGGTCGGTTGGTCGGTCGCTGTGTAAGGAAACTCTTATGACTGGAAGACTCTTTACAGCAGCATAACCATACCTACTCGTTTTTTTGCTCTGATAGCTTCTTAGTACATACATGAATGCGAGCCTCTTGTACGGTAGAACGTAACCGTTTATTTATGAGTTTCCGTTATTTTAGCCGCGATCTCTTGACCGACATCGTACTCCAAAATTCTGTATTATGCTTGAATATTTACATAATGATAAATTAATTTCCATTCAAGATGATCGCGCCACTTCCTTTGCTAGAGGAAGTCGGGTGAATAATTGAAGTAGATACTCAGTGTAGTACGGCACTTCGCGTGTTTGCAGGGCCCCAAGTCTGCTAAAGAATGGCGGCACAGTTGTGTGTCGGCAGCATGGGTTTCGCACTGTAGGTATTCATTATCTGTGTTTTAGGAAACATTTATTGCATCTTTTTTAAAGAACTAACGTTAATAAACAGTAATAAGTGTTAATATTGCACTACTGGGAGTCACTAACCAAGAGAAAACAGATACCTAAAGTCGGAAAACCATTCAGACGACACAGCATTGAGCCGCCATTCATTAGCAGACTTGAGGCCCAGTAATAATGCTGAAGAACCCGTAATAAGTACCTAAAGCTTTTTGGTAAGTAAAACGAGTACCATCCTATAAAAGGAAAGTAGGCAGTTTATCGTGGGTAAGTGTGCTTTATAGGTTGTAATATGAACGTTATGTTGAACAACTACCAAACACACTACTGAAAGATTACAGAAGAACCAATGTGATTTTTATACAGAGCATATATTTATATGTATATTATTGTATATATACTAAAGAAGACAAGCATTATCATAACCAAGCAGTACAAATATGAGCACATTTTAAAAATAAGCTATGACTATTGCCGTTGGTGGACCGGCCTTACCTTAAAATCATAATTTCATCATGGATTCACTGGTACGTGATGTGATGATTCAACGTTTTTTTAATAATTTATTCGAATCATCACATCGTGTATTTAAACAGGACCTTGCGCTCTTCCTTAGGAAGTAAGTCGTAACGTGCAATTATGTTTTCGAACGCACGCTTATCTCTGTAGAACACCGGAATAGGCCACCTTCGGAGGATGGGCATTGGCCAGCTCGCGCGGTTGCATGTTCTACTATTATCCATTATTATGTGGAGGTGAGGATATTATCTAAGATCATACTCAGTAAGGGGAAATACAGGTTTCATGCTCATGAAGTTCAAATGTGAATCTTTCGAAACACAGATTAAGAGCGCAAGATCACAACAGTGACTACTCAGGTAACCCCGGTTGATTGAGAAGGCGTGGCCCGTGTCGACATGATCGACACTTGAGACCGCAACAATAGTAAAATACCATAATCCAAGTTATGCAAGCGCCAGCAAAGAATACATTGCGAAATGAGGGTGGGCACATTTCATTAATTGGCATCACCTATCGCACACATTAACCTAGTATGCGGAATTCCTAACTTAAATAAATAAATAAATAAACTTGATGCGCTTTTATGATGCGTCTTTTATAACATTAGGAGGCTATTTTGTATAATTATTCGTCATTTGTTAGATAATCAAAAATTAGCAAGGAAACTCGTTCTACAAAGTCTGCCGTGTCGTGTTGTTTATCACATTTTTCGTCATACACTCGTTCTTTGTTTTAGTAGCATTTTGTTTTGTAAATTTCATTATTATACCTAATATTTTTTGCTTTATTTTTTACACGAACAGACTTTTAAAAATGTATGTATGTACTTACCTAATTAGTAACTACAAACTATATTCGCGAGAAACAGTTAACATAATAATAATAGCTCAGTCAGTTGAAGATGGTTTAAAGACTAAAAAAGTGCCGTACGGTACGTGGTACTGGTACGCGTCAAGTTGAAACGGTAAAACAGACGTTCAACCACCATTCATCTCTCTTGACCACGGTCAGTGACGCCGACAAACATGATTGTATTTTAATAAATCCTCTAGCTATTTACTTAACGTTGTAACCAAATAGGTTTGTTATTTACCTTTGATATTTTAGTTTAACATGGTTTTACGTAAATTTATAAACATTGCTTTACATCAGGACATGGTAAAAATCCATTCATTCATCAAACTTTCAGATAAATGAAAATAGTAGAATTAGTCTCAATCAAAACAGTAGAATTAATCTAAAATATCTAAATTCAAGCTAAACTATGCAGTCATAGATACCAGGGAACCAGCGGGCCTCACACAAACCAGTTGGGTGCAGTAGAGCAACAATCACTTTCATGGGCCGAGCCAAAAGGCTAAACTGGGTTACAAATATTACATAAGTGTGGCGTATGATACCAGCGTGCCGCGCCGTCGCAAAATATATGAACACTACGCAAATCAACCCATATGCTTATAAGTGTAGGTACCTACTTACTGTATTTTAACACTAAAAATATGTTAATTAGTATGCTTCAAATCAGATAGTTTTCTTGTTTTTATACTTGATACCTATTGAAAGTTTCTGACATCAAGCACCAAATGAAACTTTGTCAAAAGGTAATTTAAGGGAGTCTGCCAAATATCAGAATTCCAGGATTTGAAGAAAACTGGCATACTGTGATCATTTTTATTTACGAGATTAGTTAGTAATTGTAGTTGAAGGCCTGTACAATTATTATTGATATTCTGTAAGATATGAATCTTTATTTTCATCATAATCAGACTGTAATCATCCACGGCTGGACATAGGCCATGAATCTGCACCCAACTTGGACTTTTATAGCAATGACCTCAATGTTTTACTGAGCTGAAATATGTTAATACCTTAACACTTACTTTGTTGCATAATTTATAGAAGACATTGCAGTCTTTAGATGTTGAGTTATTATTTCATATTAATAATTTGATATAACAACAACTAACATCAATAATATTGATACAAGTGTTAAATATATTGTATAAAATTTGAACTATCACTTAAAAGTGTATGCTTACATTAATTTATTGTCCTCTGGGTTTTAATACATATTTTATAATTCATGTTATATAACACCTGTTCCCTTGCAAAATTAAGGGAAAGAGTATAAAGTGGTTAGGAAAATGAATTTGTATAATACATAGAAGCTCAGCCAACTGAGTAAAAACCCTGTTAAGATAGATCTCCGGCTAATAATGCTAGTTAAAAATATATGTTTTTTTTTTTCATATTTTGTTTGCCAACATGCAATCGGTTTAATAACCATAAGCAGTTCATTTCGTGGTTTATGATTGGTTGGCTTTGCAGGCATACCCTCCCATTGTCAGTTTGCCTTCTAATGTATTATTGGTCTATGTTATCCCAGATATTTTTCCTTTTTAGTCTTCTGGTGGGTACATTACTGGTAAGGTCAGTGGTCAGTTTATTTGGGTGATTTACAATCCTGTCTTGGTAGCAGTGGCGGCTGCACCTTAAGTGCGCCCGTGCAACGCACTACCATTTAAAAACCTTCTAAATATGTACCTTCCTTCTTCCTATACCATACTAGACTAGGTAGGTACTAGGTACGTCTAAAGAAAACTTCACAAAAATATAACAACCGTAATACCTACCCTAAACAGAAATTACATAAATCATTCGAACGTTACGAGTTAAATTAAACCGAGCTGGCCTATTTTGATTTCTACTGCGAAAGACTTAGATCTTATTTTTGCTTGAACAAAAACTGCCTCGTGCGCTCGGATTGTCGCACGGAGCGAGCTCCTACACATAGTATGAAACAGGATGGAAATCGCCCGGCGCGTGAGACGGAAGATGCTCAGTACAAACTGTATGCAGTTCTAGGATAAATTCGTGCGCCGCACGCGACCGGAAATTGCCGAAATCATACGAATGACGCCACGGGAGGCGCGGGCGGCGGCCTTGACCGGTGGCGTGACCTACGAACGATGCACTTGTCATGTCATGTCATTGTCGCAGTTTCACCTTTCGCGCGCGAATACGTAATTAATTTGTTACTCTAATTACTTATTAACTAAGAAAGTAGGAAATATTTCGTGAGTGTGTGTTAATGGGTATGTGTATGTGAGTGAAAATGAGTGCAAAATACAATATGGACTTCATAAAAAGCAATAGGACATTTCAAAATAGACTGGACATTAAATCTGCTGGGCCGCCTCGGCCTTTTCTCATCTTAAAATAGGAGTGCAAAACAAAAAATAAAACTTATACCTGAATTTTCAAAAGTGAAATGTACAATAAAAACAAATGGTTATGTGGATGTGAGAGACTAAATGCTTTATTTTGCTTTCCGTGTGTTGTTTTCGTCAAAAAAGGAACGCAGAATGGATTTAAAATATAAATAAGGTAAAATATATTTTTTTTACTTCTAATTGTAATAGGTAATCTATTTTTCTTCCAAAATTTACTAAACCCATAAAGTGCACCACCGGGTATCTGAGGCACCAGCCGCCACTGCTTGGTAGGTTCTTGTAAGTTTTGCAACCTCCTCTCTCACGGTAGGCATTTTCAAATATTCATGCACCTCATCCATTCTGGTGAACCAGGGTGCATTTACTATGGCTTTGAGTACTCCATTTTGAAATCTTTGTAAGATATATTTAAAAAATTAGTAAATATTTGTTTGGCTTGCTGTTCCCCACAGTTGAATACCGTAGGTCCACACCGGTTTGAGGACTGTTTTGTAAATCAATAATTTATTTTCCTCAATAATTTAGTGATCGGTATCTCTGATTTAGCTCGTCTCTTTTCTTCTGTATATGGCATTTCCAAGTTTGTTTCTTGTCTAAAATATATGTTTAATACATTTTGACATATTTTTTTGTTTGTCACATAAAATATCAAGAAGATTTTTGCAAGTCAGGTTGCTGCGAGTATTTCAACAAAATACAGTTTATAAATTATATTTGTAATTTTCCCACATGCTAAGAGGGTGAACAATGAAATTGATGAATCATAATCAGACAATTCCATTAAGTTAAAGCTGGATCCACACATCACTTAAGTGCCAATTTCTCCATAGTCGGTAAGAGCATAACCAGGTAGTGGTTGACTTTTGACACATCTATCATGAATTTTAAATGGAGATGATGTTTAATTTATAAATCAATCCCTGTCTGTTAAATAACCGACTATGGAGAAATTGGTACTTAGCCTACAGTCAGCTTCTTTGGCCACTGCGCTATTGACAGATATACAAGGGGAGGTAAAAGACAAAGAAAACACCACCAGTACATGGCAATTGCACAGTATTGTTGTTTTTTGCTTCACAATGAGGTGAATACTTATAATATTCCATTATGCATGTCATTTAAATGTAATTAAATAAATCTTTAACATTAATGAATTAGAAATATACCAAAATAAATATAATACTGATTTTTATTCACTGTAATATTAAAAACTATTCAGTATAAAACAATCCAAATACCATTGTTTTATATTCATACTTGGCAGTCATGTTTCAATACTAAATGTTTAGCAAAGGTTGTTAGGTATGGTAGGTGTAACCCTTATAGTTTTATTTTCATTTTAAACTATTTAAATTTTCTTAGATAACACCTTATTTGGCAGCAACAATACAACTCAGTAAAATATAAGCATCTGCTATTGAAAATATTGTTACTAATGTGATGCCAGAAATCTGTAAACAAGATAAAATTCAGAGACTTTTGACTTCATTATAATACAATGAGTTTGAATATCTGAATGTTATCTTATCAGAGTGAGATTATAGTTTCGAAGTAAGGAAATGGGTGAATGGGTTTAATGGTATTTACCTACTTGTAGCATAATGTTTGTATGCACAGTGTGGTTGGTGATTAGTTGATTACACTATGTTTGTGTACTGTACAAAGTAGATGTGTGGTGGTACCTGTATGTGCGAGCCTCCTGCCCACCAGGGGGCTGTCGAGCAGCAGGCGGCGCAGCGACCAGCGGCCCAGCACGCCGCCGCCCCAGCCGCAGCCGCCGCCACCGCCGCCGCCGCTGCCTCGTCGCATCTTCAATAACACTCACTCACAGCAACACCACTGACCTATCAACTGTTCATTAGTTCATTACACACTCAACTGTCCTTAAACACACGCTGCACTACCGTTAGGAAACATCGAGACGGCAGGTCCGACTGGTTCGCTTTGCACAACTGTCTGTTGAGTAATAGTGGAGGCGCAACGCATCGGCGAGAGAAAGTGCCGATAACTCCGCGGATCGTACGTGCCCGCGGCCCGAGCCCCGTTCTCTGATGCAGACTTTTGGTGGGGAAGATCTTATTGAGCATCCATTGTGTTGATGCTGAGCTGAGTAATGGTAACTTTCTGTGTCGATCACTAAACACTCGTCTAGCGACTGGCAGAAGTTATTCTGGGCCAATTATTTCACTTCTCCAGCTGCAGATTTCCTCAATAAAGTGCCGTTTAAAAAATAAAATATAAACTGGAAACTGGAACTCCACCAAAAACCCAACACGCAAGCCAAAAAAACGAAACCAACAGAATGAAATGAAATTGAAAAGAGCGAGATGGACCGCAGCGATCGTCCGCCACTTCAACGTCAACAGTGTCAAATAGATTTTGATAAAATTAATCTGTGTGAAATGAAATTAGGTGGTCAGTCCTTCTTCTGAGTGTTAGCAGCCTTCCCGACTTTCGTGGACCACGCAATAAAATAGCAAAACAAGGTCAATAGGCCAACAAAACGTTAATTTATTACTTCTTTGGGGCCAACAAATCTCTCTTTTGTGTCAGCTGTTCAAAGAGACCGTTATTATTCTGATGTGTAGAAATGAAACACAGATAACACAGACAGATCAATGTATTTGACACTGACACATATACGGACACGGGGCAAGGTTGCCGACATAGAAGTTTTCCCTCAAATAAAGGGTAGACAGGTTGATATTGGTGAAATGTACTGTTAGGTACTAAACTAGAGCTAAATTAAAGCCTTTTTTTAACTTTAGTTATTATGGTAGTTATAGTGTCCCACTGCCACTGCTGGGCAAAGGTTGAGTCCACAAAACATATCCCGGTTCTGTCCTACGTCCATCCACCCCGGCAATAATTTGTCAAGGTTAACCCGCCATCTCCGCCTTGGCCTGCCCCTACTCCAGACACCGTCAATTGGTACCTAGTTATTGGCGGCCTTCACACATCTTTGAGGGACCAGGGTGCGATGTGACTGGCCGGGACAAATTCAGGTTGGCGGTCTGTGCACCCAGCGGGCGTCAGCGATGCCAGTTAAGGAGCGCAGTGTTCACACACACACGGTCAATCCTGGAAATACCTAGAACGCTGCGCTCCATTGCTAGCTGGCAAAAAATATTGCTAGACAAAAATAGTTATAGCGTGTGTTTTCATTCAGTTCTGAGTCTATTATCCCTCAGAGCTTAGGGGCGTAAAGTATTTCTATAACAATATAATAATTGGTTGAATACCAAGGTATATCCTTCCAGTTTTTCCGAGGTTCGTCTCTCTGGTTTGGGCGTAGCCGTCGTCGGCGTCGTTGGCGACGCATAAAGGTGCCGACACACTAGAGGACGCGACTGTCAGCCGCGACTGATAGTGTGTTGGTGTCTTAATACTAGTGCGTGGACGTGGATATTGAGAAAATTCATTATTCATTAAAAGTCGGTACCCCAATGAATGGGGATCGTGACCATCATCAGTCAATGACAGCATTGTGGTTGGGCCGGGACAGTGTCCTCCAAGTGCTCCTGTCTGCAGCAGTGTGTAGAGCTTCGTGCAGGCGGAGTTGCAGATATGATTGGGTTTGGTCACACCATCTTGCAGGAGCACGACCCCTTCGTCTTTTCCCTTCCACTTTACCCATCAAAATGTGTTTTTCAAGGGATTCTGGGCCACTACGTGCGATATGCCCAAGAAATTTCAGCATGCGGGATCGGCAGATATCAGACAGGCGCACAGAGATTTTGAGCTCATTCAGGATTGATTCATTCCGTCTGAAGGCTGTCCATGGTATGCGCAACATCTTGCGCCAGATCCACATCTCAAATGCATCGATTCTTGTTTTTAGATTGGCCTTGATTGTCCATGTTTCGGAGCCGTACAAGAAAATAGGGAAGACAAGTGCGTGGACGAGTCTCACTTTGGTGCGCTTGGTGATATTTGTATTCTTCCATATTTTCTCAAGTTTGGTCATGGCGCTTTTAGCAATCTGGATTCGTCTTTTGATTTCTCTATCGCAATTTCCATCGTTAGTGATGAGAGATCCGAGATAATTGAAGTCGCTTACGCGGTCTAACGTGTTGAGGCGACTGCAGTTGGTCAGAACTTGTTCGCGGTCCACAATTAGCAGTTTGGTTTTTGTCTTGTTAATCCGCAACCCAAGTTTGGCACTTTCGCCTTCAATCCGGTCGAACAAGACGGCCATTTCTTCTTCGCTAGTGGCTACAAGGGTGGTGTCGTCCGCGTAACGGAGATTGTTAATCTTCCTTCCGCCGATGGATAAACCTCCCTCCCATCCTTCCAGCGCCGCTCGGACTATGTGTTCGCCGTAGATGTTGAACAGTTTGGGCGACAGAATACATCCCTGTCGGACGCCACGCTCCGGGCGTAGGGGTTTTGAGTATGTGTCGTCTAGACGAATCCTGGAATTGAGAAAAAGATAAGGAAATATTATTTAAAAAGTTGGTAACACGTAAAACGTAGTGTTCTTTTCTCTATGGGTAACACTGGCGCTGGCGCGGGGGAGGAAAGAAGAGGGGCGGATTGAGATGAGATGAGAAATTGAAGAAAAATTTCGAAAAACAAACCGAGACAGTAACGAAGTATCTATTTATTACCTTTCTGAAAGTGAAATACAATTTTTTATTTAAGCTAAGAATCATACTTTCTGTTTTGGTTATAAATATTGGAATACTTTATTATAAATAAAAATGTTCCGCAAGGGAATACCGGTGGTCATTTTCGTAATATTTCTCTGTTCTGTTTTGGGCGAAAATAAATATTCTCGCAATGCTAACGAGAAAAAGAAGAAGAGTGACGTTGATTTCAGAACCCTCGAGAAGCCTTTCAGGATGAACAAGTTGAATATTTTGTGGACAAAAGCTCAGCATGTAAGTTTAGTTTTCTATCAAGTAAATTAACTTAGGTATTCTATTGCATTTCATGTTTTAATTAAACCACGTCAGGTTTCACCCAATCTACCAACTCACCACACTTCCATTTCATCCTAAATCCGATTTCAGCGTCTGACAGAGCCCAAGTTAAAGTCGCTATACAGTGACCTGATGATCCACGACAAGGAGGAGATCACACTGAAGCGTGTGAAGAGCGAGGGCGGGGACAAGGAGGGTCTGCGCGAGGCCGAGCTGCGCCGCAAGCTCACCAACATCATGGCCTCCTACAACCTACGAGAGCACTTCGATGACCACAAGCCTATGAAGGACAAGGAACATGCCGTAAGTACTACTCGAGTTCGAATTAACTGTGCACCTGACCAGCAATAAAAGCTAGTTAATATGACTACAGGTTTTTTTCACTCAGGTGCACAGTTAATAAATTTGCATGAGTAGTATATTCTTGTTAATTTTCGGACTTATTGAAGTTTACCTACCATTGTATGGATAGAAATAAGACCTCACTTTGTGTACCTGTAGCCAATTTTTCATGAGGGATGATTTGACATTTAAAGATCCTGAATGGATGTTATTGACCCATAATAATAGTCTAGACACCAAGATATAAGAATATGAAGTTATAACAAGAAATATGAAGTTCATTGGCATGCTTATCAACTTTAATTCTCAGTGCCCTAGATTATTGTTATCTCCATAAAATGAAATAGCAGTTTCTTAATGAATCTGAAAATTAAAAAATACTAACTTACATTGGGTGAAACATTAAATCCATATTATTATCACAATTACAGGCACACAACTCAGTGCTAGATGAACACATAAACAAAAGTCTTTTCAAAGACAAGAAGCTGAATGCGCTGTGGGCTAAAGCAGAGACATCCGGTTTCTCCGCTGAAGAGTTGCAAGCGCTGAAGCAAGAGTTCCAGCATCATCAGGACAAGATTGACCAGTACTATGACCTGCTGGAAACTGTTGATGACCCTAATGCTGATAAGGAGAAGGAGGCCTATATCAGTAAGCATAGCAGTACTAAACTATTATTAAAAAAAAACAACAACCTGAAAACTTCTGTCCCTTAGTAAGCAAAATTAAGTGGAGTTAAACTGAAATAAAACCAAAGATTACTGGACCCTCCCCGAAAACATAAAATCAGATAACAACAGAATGTTGATAGCTCTGAACCCTGAATAATAATAAAGTCTCACAAAACAATTTCTAATAATATTTTTGCTTGCAGATGCTCTAGATCAGGAGGAAATGGAAAGGTACAATGACATCAAGTATCAAGTGGAAGAAGACAATCCATACAAAGACTTGTCCAATAAGGCAAATCTCATCCGTGACAAGCATCGCAGCTTGAGGGATGGACTTGACCGTTTACATAGGATTGCTGCTAAAGGTAAGCTTTTACAGCCAAATATGCATCTCTGAATCACATTCTGGGCTTTTCATATTGTATCTGCACAGTTCACTGCCTACTGAGTTTTGCTAGTTTTGCCGTCACTATCACTATACGCGAAGCGAGCCTAGTAACTACCGATACTTTGCCTAACGGGAACATAGCCTAACTAAAAGAATTATGTAACTAAGGATATTTTGATTAACTAGTAAATTCCATTATGATAACATGACATTGTGAATTCCAGGCCCCAACAGCAAGGAGTTCATAGAGCCGAAGGTGCAAGGGCTGTGGAAGATGGCCGCCGCCTCCAACTTCACCGTCGAGGAACTGTCTTCTCTCAAGGTAACTCAATAATCTTAATGTATTGGACTGTTTTCCACATACATAAAATATTAGGGGACTGTACTAAGTACTATGGACGCAGGGGACAGTTGACTATGTGTGCCAAAAAAATCTCCACATTCAACTACGGCACCGCTGGTTTTTTTATCTTGTCTCTTGTACTTGTATGTGGAGAAATACAAACAATATTACTTCTTTAGGTGGAGTTGCAGCACTACGAGTCGCGGCTTCTGAAGCTGCGGCACCTACACATCGACCATGTAAGCAACAAGGAGAAATACCGTAGCAAGGTTCTTTATGTTTTTATTTATTTTTGCTTTTTCATACTGCTTTACCAGCTTCTGTGTAAGAATGGTGTAAGAGTAACATAGTGATTGATAGGACATGTTAAGAATGAAATTAGGAGGGAATAGTAAAGTTATAATAGTATATAATATGAGGAGCAATCTAGATGGTTCCGTAGTGAGTTTGACTGCTTTGCATGCCCATGTCCTGCAGTAGACTGTTGATGTGATGTGTCTGTTCCTTTTATGAGGAAGAAAATATGTAAAATATTATGTTCTGTATGAAGAGAAGAAAGTTGAGAAGATAGAGGATGAAAAGCCTGGATTAGATCTCTGCCTGCTTCAGCTTATGTGTGCATTTTATTAATTTTGCACTAGTTTTAGAACTTATTCTATACTCAGATAATTTTATTTCATATACTTACTATGTACTACTACTCCCTATCGACTCTACCTATGTCTCATGAAAACAAATTGAACTATTTTGAACACATCAGTTATGTGTGCTATATGTTTCAAATAATACCCCACAGTCTTCATAGTTACAGTATTTGCTCCAAAAATGTTGATACCAAACTTCACAATAACTATTTCTGATATACTTTGACTTACATTTTCACGCACACAATGTCTGTACTAACAGTTTCCCCTCCCCAGGTGGCGGCGGCGGGCGACAAGATGGACCACTTCGACGAGCAGCAGCAGATGATCAAGAAGCACACCCGTAAGGTGGAGAAGATGCACGCCGACCTCGAGGGGAGGATCCTGCAGCGGCACTCCGAGTTGTAAACTGTTTTACTACTATTGGATTGTGGGGTCACTTTAGCTTGAGAAAGGAATGAGAGGTGTCTTGCAATCGGTGGTGAAACTTCGGTTTTCGTAAGGTAGAGTGACCCCGCTGTTCACAAAACTGCGAATCGGCGCGCATGCGATCTCGCAACTTATGGAACATCTGCGAGTGGGAGGGAGATGTTTTTGTGATGCGACGTTCGCAGTTTTTTGTACCCTCTTTAGTAACTTCTAAAATAGTTATATTCCATATATAGGTTATTCCAGATGTTAATTTCTTGGTAGCAACTAAATAGAGCAGAGTATTTCCAGCTGTTTCATGCAGAACTTGAATATGTGGTTTAAATGATATTAGTAATTCCGTCTTCAATGGCAAAAGGAATACCATTTTTGAGTGTTGTCTCTAGTTAGTATTAGAACAAAAAGATATTAAATTATAAATGGATCTGATTCATATTTTAGTACTTATACATTCTGTTCTTACCTAAGTACATATCTTTTTATTTGTAAGCTATGAGTGAATTTATTATTAGTAAGTAGGTATATTTTATATTGCATTTATGTTTGTATAATTGTAGATAAGGTAAGAACAAAACCATATTATGTTTGTACAGCAGCTATTTTATGAATTTGTCTAAAATATATATTTTAGTTAATATTTTTTAAATGCCAAATTTTATTAAAATAAAAGATATATTTTAAGAACAATTCTAGTTTTTATACCTTACACTCCCACATGCTGGTTCTGACAAAGGTTTTTTATTTATGCGCCCTTACTTGCATTTTTTATCGTATCATTAAAATTTTGCATTTCTAAAATCATAACACGAGAATTATTTTGTCAACGGTTTATTTGCCTAAAACTTACCGTATATCTTGCTATAAATCATATTCGAGACACAATAAGTCCTCAATAATAATTTACTTATAAATATACATTATTACCCAAATAAACCTAATAAAAATGATAATTGAAAAACAGGTGGTATTAAAAACACCAGTGGATACAGTGCATCAATATATGATATTTAATCTTCATGTACAAGCAAATTTATTAATACACGTTTAATAATTCGCATCCGCTTGCGATCGCATTCAAATAATATCGTATTATGCCATACCTAATATAGACTGTAAATTGTATAATAAGGTGTGAACGAGCGCTCTCAAGGCAACACAAAAATCGGCGGCACTTCGGAATCTCATTCCAAGCTCCCTACTTCACTTGCACGTTGCATACGCTAGACTACTCAGATCGACCGACCACTAACAACGTAACTATAATTATCTAAACACGAGCGGCAGTAACAAATAAAACTCCATCGGGTTCCCCTCACGAGTTTCATTATAATGAATCGTTTAATGCTCACTTCAGTCGATCGAACAGTACAACAAGTAGGTCTCTTCTCGATAGGACATTTTTCTATTATGTATATAGATAATCTGTATATTATATAATTCTTTCTCACTAATATCTACACCGTTTCCAAGGGTTACAATATATATAAACGCTCAATCATAGGTGTGGCTGAGAAGGTATATAGCGTAGTCTATCTAAATGTAGCGTTAGTTGACCGTTCACAGAGAATGTCGCGCGTTGTCTTCATAAGGCAGTATCGAGGTCTGTTCCGGGGGCGGGGCCCTAGTGCGTCCACTTGCTCCAAGTCTGGAAGGAAAGAAAACAGTTAGTTAACTCATGTTAGTGTGTTCATATTCAAGAAACAAAGGAATTGTTGTTACGGCTATGTTAAGTCTGCTCGGGCGTGGAAGTCCAAGCATATTATGTATCAGCTTATCCCCGGTTTCTTTTGAGGCGGCCAGGTGCAGGTACTTACCCCCACATAGAAAAGAATACAGAGTGTTGCAAAAAGGGTATACAAAGCCGAAACTGGGCCACCAGTTTCGGATGGTCACCACCCTTAGGCTTAGTATACCCTTTTTGCAACACCTGTATACTGTGTTAATGCAGGGTGTCAGCTTACTGCCTAATTTAAAACAAATGGTCCACCCTAAAGATAAAGAGTAACAAACATCCATCCACACATATTTCACGTTCACAACATCAGTAATCGTATTCATACCTGCTTGTCAATGCATATTTCACGTTCACATCATCAGTAATAGTATAGTACCTGCTTGTCAACAGCGGGGCGCGGGTCCCAGTGCGGCTCGGGCGGCGCGGCGGGCGGCAGGTAGTGCAGGTGCATGAGCGACAGCGCGGCCGCCGTGGCGCCGCCGTACTCCGCGCCCGCAGCGCCGTGCGCGCCGCTCATGTTGTTCACGTTCTGTGGGGGGGAGATAGGGAGGTTAATATTTATTTATTATTGTTGATATTTAAAAGGCCAAGATGGTAAAGGAAAACACACACGCACTCACGTCTTGTACTAATGTACTCCCTTGCGGGGTAGGCAGAGGTGCATTGCTGCACCCACTTTTCGCCAGAGTGTTATGTTAGTCCCAATGTAATAGGGGTCGGGCCTATTGCCATTTTACGGGCCCATCCAAGACCCGAGAACAAATATCTGTGTTTAAACAAATATCTGACCCAGCCGGGAATCGAACCCGGGACCATCGGCTCAGTAGTCAGGGTCACTAACCACTACGCCATTCGGTCGTCCGTATGGTAAAGGATTCATCAATTTATTATAATATTTATCAAATACAAATTGAATGCTAGTAATGATACAATGCTTTTTATAGCCAAAGACAATTTAGTTGACAGTCCATAGACAAGTCGTGTTGGCTGCGTTCAGCCTACAATTATGGTGAATACAATCGCAGGTGTAGGGTTTACAATATAGAGCTGGCTCGTATTGTGTGTGGCCTGTTCTACAAGCTGATTTAATAAGAAACCTACAAAGTCTTCGCACATCTGACGCGAGTCAAAGGCAAAGCTACATAAGGCCAACATAATTAATAGGACGACTGGGAGTGACAAGCAGAAGCGGCTCTCTCCGGTCAGCACATCTTACCGCTTATGCTGCACCTGTCTGTTGGCTTTTCGGTGTTTCAACTTATGTCGCTATGTATAATAATAATAACCTGGTAGCGCTCCGGGTCCAGATGCCACTCGTCGCCGGTGAGCTTCCAGGCGCGCTCCGTGCCGATGGGCCGCGGCTTGCGCTCCTCGTCCTCGCCCCAGCCGCCGCCCGAGTGGCCGCCGCCGCGGTCTAGCAGCGACTGTGGATGTGAAACAACAACTTATTAGTACATGTTATTCATTTTATGAAAATTCGTCGATCGTTCGTTCGATCCGTAGTAGGTACTCCGTAGTCGAGCTGCCTTCCCTCACCACCTCAACCTCAGTGATCGTAACTGATCACTGAGGTTAAGCAACACATAAAAAAGGGTTAGCCATTGGATTGGGTGAGGACTAGGCCTAAAACCCTTCCTTCATTGGAAGGAGACCATTGTGCCCCAGCAGTGGGGACGTGATGGGTTGTGATGATGATGAAAATAACTATTAATTACTTTCTGTTTAGTAACAAACACGATTGGCGATTCATTCAACAAAGAAAAAATATTCCAGAATTTGGCAAAGGCTCCCGAGTTTATTTGACCCTTACTTTCACCTGTTCTCTTGACACCTGTACTAATAGCAAGGTGAACCCACCTGGTAGGGATGCATGGGCTGCTGCGGCGGCGGCGGCATGGGCTTGTTCGCCGGCTGCTGCTGGTACGACATGAGCAGCGTGCTCAGGTTGCCCGCCGTCGACGTGCCCGGGAACAACTGGAATAAACGGGTTTGTGTGTTAGATGTGTGTGCAAAGTTGGGTTGGGTGCTAAGATTATATTTATAATGAATCTACAACATTAGGTATGGATAGGCTCGATCGATATAAGCAAATCCAAGTCAACATCTTTTCAAACATGTTGAGGATCATCTAGGTCCGAGCAGAATGCGTCAAGAGGCTGTCCGACTCGCTATTCTACATCTATCGATCTTTAGCTTTCCGAATCCAATAAAAGTCACTTGCTATCTTCATATCAGAGCCAGATCTAGATACCTGTGTGTTGTGCTTGTGGTGCATGAGCGAGAAGTCGGGCGCGCGCGGGTTGAGGCGCGACTCGACGCCGCCGTAGCCGAGGCCGAGCGCCGCCGCGCCCAGGCCCACGCCCGACGACATGGATACTTGCGGGAACTGCGGGAAGAGGGGTGATTTTGAAAGATTCCGCCATGAAGAAGGCAGGACGTGGCGGCAAGACTACGCAAGCTTGCCGCCAGGTCTTTTGATACATGGAATTCCATATAAGATATCTCACAGCGTGTCGGGCGTGACGTATGACGTCGCTTCGAACGTAGCGTGACGTCTCATATGAATATGCTCGTAGGTATGGTAAACTACTTTACCTACGAGATGATTTTTCACATTGATTCGTAAATTGATATTTTAATTGCATTGCACCGAAAATTACCACTTCATAATATGCAAGAAAGTCAAACGTACAGAAATACCACTACATATGCAAAAACGTCTCCAAAGTAGCTGTAGTGTCTTATATGGCAACACGATTATAAATGAACCTTGTCACTTTAGGTTCTTTACCAGGCAATTAGTCGTCCTCTGCTGGATATAGAGGTATCTTTCATGAATCTTCAGAACACTCTGTCCACGGCCTTCCTCATACAAGCATTAACTGGTCCAGAAAGCTGCAGTAAAGGTACGCTAAATAAAAATATCAATCTAGTGTAATTCAATGAAACTCACCATCATGTTGTGTCCGTTTCTGGAGTTGTCCTGGTAGATGGGACCGTTCCGCGACAGTCCACTCATGTCCATGGCATTCACGCTGTTGCCTGTCAAATATTAAATCGTTTTGTTAAAATGTGTTACTAGTTATTGCAAACTTAATTAATTGTAACGTCTGTTTTCAATAACACATTTCCTTTACTTCATTTTCGATTAGAGCCCCAATTGAACTGTTTTAAAACTAATTGTAGAGTGCAGTATATTTTTATCAACTGTACTTTTACTAAATAGCTAAGACGCTACGCCTCCTACGTCAGTGACTCCGCTCGCGGGCGTTAAGCGTATATCAATACGGAGCGGATGCCCGTCGCTTAGCTGTATTCAATTGTTTTTATAGAACCATATTAATTGGGAGCACTAGACTCCACTGTAGATGTAGCGCAGTCCATTATATGCCTGCTCGCCGAAGCATTAGAATGTTATTTATTTGTGGATAGAATGAGTTCTCTGATGAATGAAAATGAAATGTAAGGGAATGTTAGAGAGAAGTATGAAAGTGAGTGCTATCTGTTAAAATTATTTATTGTAATGATTTGTTTTTTTTTTAGTGTATGTATAAATAAATATATTGTCTGCTAGTGTAGTGCAACACGTACCCATGTTGATGGGCGGCTGGTGCTGGTGGTGGAAGGGCGGCGGCGTGGAGCCGTGCGAGGAGGTGCGCGAGCACGGGGAGCAGCCGCCGCCGCCGCCGCCGCGGTAGCCGGGCGCCTTGCTCGCGTCCACTTGCTATGGGGGAGATAAACAGTGTTATTATTATGTCCTCTATACATATGAACACAAAGGCTATTGCTGTAACTAAAGGGGCAGTCATATAAATACATAGGCATACGATAACCGATACAGTATTTATGTTTGCAAGCTGCAGAGGGCTATGGCAAATCATATAAACAGAAGAGTTGAAAATCAAACAGGGTAGACAAAATCTCCAGCAGAGACCACGGAAACGCAAACGGTATCTTAAAATCACAACAGTGTTTCTTTTCACACTGCAGTATAAAATGACTTATTTCGGAAAGGTTCTTTGAGATCTGAAGTAGACTCGCTAAAGGCAGAGCCACATAGCCATACATAGCATAGTTTTAACACATGGAATAACACATATAAGATGTTACATAGTTTCGCATAACGGTGGCGTCGCGGCGCCGGCGGTTTAATGGAACCTTTAGAAGGAAAACAAAATTCAAAATGTTTTCTCTTATTCCCTCCATCTAAAGGTTGTCTGGCAGAGATCACTTTTAGTGATAAGACCGCCTTTTGTACCCTAATTAAGTTGCAATTTGTTATTCCTATGATTCTTTGTTTGGTGTATCTATCTATCGAAATGGTGTTTATTTGCTATATGTTAATTACCTGCGGCGGATGCGGGTCACGCGGCTGGTGCTGCTCCCACATGCCGGGCGCGATGTTGGCCGACGCGTCCTTGAACAGGGAGTACTCTTGCGCACCGCTAGAGCTGGCCGCTGGCTGCTGGAATGTAAGATGTCATGTTGTTATAGAGGATTGAAAACCGAAGGGGTGTTAGTTTTGTAAATTGAAAGGCCCACCTTTTAACTTGATAAACCTTTTTGTTTAACAAAACTACTAGAATATTAGAGGTATAGCCATTTACAAGGCTAATGATAGAATAGGCAATGCATGGAAATATTTTAGCGTGGTGCATTCACACGAATGTAGATGTTTGGATAAGTCATTGAGGAAAATGATGCAGCAACACTGAAATTGGTAGAACTGCTTACATTGAAATAAGGCTACGTAATCTACACACTGATTACATAAGAAATGTAACTTTTATTTTATCTAATTAAACTTTTAGCCGTTAATGCCTCAGGGACTCCGGGATTAGCGCAGTACGCACTCCCTAAACTCGCATCAACCTTTTATGTACTATCGGAAAAAAGTCGGGTTACAACTTCGCAGCCTCCTGTAAAGAGCGAGCTATTGATGGCTGATATTCGCAAAGGAAAATGATCCTTAGGGTGGTCCCGACTTGTTTTTACGATAGTACCTTATGGCCACCGCCATAAAGTGTATAATCTAACCTGTGGCTGGGTGTTGATGTGCAGTGCGGCGGCGGGCGGCGGGCAGGCGGGCGCCGCCTCCTCGCCCGTGCTCCAAGAGCTCGCGCTCTCCGGGCTCAGCTGTGGGGGAGATTGAGGGTTTAGTTATAGGGCTGGAATGTTCTAGTTAGCTATTACGGTCTTAAATCAGCTACTGCAGAAGTATATTTGCTACTTCAAGATCCATTTTTATTTACCAATAGTTAGAAGGGCGTATTGCATGTGTCGAATGGCAAAGAAAAAAAATTACCACAGTTCTGATGCTCTAGTCTCGTAGGAAATCTCGTTTTAGAAAAACGAATACTTGCGCAGAACAACTTACCCAACTCAAAAATTACTCATAGAACCTTACTAACAAAGTGTAGTTTCCACAGACAACTGTATACCTACACAAAGCCGTCTACACTCAGCATCCACCCCTAAACCCCCAAAAACAAGACACAAACCTGTTTAGCAGGCGCAGGCGGCTTGCGTTGCGGCGTCTTGGGCTCCTCTTCCTTGGGGGCGGGCGGTGACTCCCGCGCTAACACCTTGATGGGTGAAGGTGCGGGGGCGGGCGCGGGCGCGGCTACCGGAGCTGGCATCTGCTGTTAGATGAAATAAAAGGTTGGATGATAAATGCGGAAGCATACGTAGAGTGAATAATACTAGTGGGTGCCGCCGCACGCTGGCGTCGTGGACACCGGCTAAAGCTATAGAGTTTAAGGAGCTTTATTGTATTTTCACACTACATTGTAAATTAATGTACCGTTGATGATGATCAAGCTTAGTCTCTAACTGATACAGTATCTGCTCTAGCAGTGATTTTCTGACGATAAGGTTGGCCTTTCTGATGGTGGTGGAACGAGCGCCGCCTATAGCCGCGGTTTCGGTGAGAGTCTCGGATTTAACAGACCTTTATACTATATCCAATGAAGTAAGCAATAAATACCATATTAGCGTGGAGTCGCGGCGCGGGCTCGGCTCTCGCAGCCGCAGTGAGCTTGGCCGCGAAGGTGTGCGACCGCGCGCCAACTATAGCCCCAGTGTATATGTGAAAGTCCCGGACTTGTCAGACCACAATATGCCTAATATACTTAGCAATAAGTACCATATTAGCGTGGAGTCTCGGCGCGGGCTCGGCTATCGCAGCCGCCGTCAACTTGGCCGCGAAGGTGTGAGACCGCGCGCCGACGATAGCTCCGGTGTATATGAGAGTTCCCGGAATTGTCAGACCATAATATGCCCAATAAAGTTAGCAATAAGTACCATATTAGCGTGGAGTCTCGGCGCGGGCTCAGCTATCGCAGCCGCAGTAAGCTTGGCCGCGAAGGTGTGAGACCTGGCGCCAACTATAGCCCCGGTGTAGGTGAGGGTGCCGGACTTGACCGGGGTGGGCGCGGGCGTGGCGGGCGTGGATGACGTCATGCGCTTCTCGGTGACTGCGGCTGTTGGAGGAAGGTGATGGTTTAGTATAGATAATCGTGGTATTGCTGCTTTTATTGTAGTATAGATTTCCGTCTAGCCTTTGAGAAGTCGTATGTTAGTGATTACTCACTTTGTACAAGATTTTGTACAAAGGACTAATGCCTATGCTAAGTTAAAGAAACGGTGAAATGAATTATGTATAATACATATGCTCGTCGTCGCACCTATCTTTAGATTGAAAATTACCCCCGTAATATCCCTAGAATGTTAGAGTTATCACATCTTCCCCAAATCTAATAAATTTAGAGAGTGCTTTTATTAATATTCAATGATGTCTCACCTATCAAAAAACCTTCCAATACATCCATCCATCAGTTTAAAGAATATTCAGATAACATGCTGTACATGTAGGTTTCGGCTTAGTAAACCCTTTTTGCAACACCCTGTAAAAACAGAATATTATAACTATGTACATACGTGCGGCATGTTTAGCGGGCGCGCGCGGCGGCGTGGCGTGCGGCTTGGCGGCGGCGCGGGCGGCGGGCGCGGCCGCGCGGGCCACGGCGCCCGTCGAGGAGCCACTGCCGGCGGCCTGAGGGAGGATAGGGGGTTGGTTATGGTGTGGTATTATTGGTAGATGCACTAAATCAGTTTATATACATCGATAAATACGCCAAAAAACTGTCCGAAAACCCTTTCTTCATTGGAAAAGAGCAGTTCTTCAGCAGTGAGTACCTGATGGATTGTGATGATAAAGACGCTATATTGCATGGTGTCTTTATCGATGAACCAATAATGAATATTTAAAGAAAAACACCTAATTTGTAAGGTAATTAATAGGAATCTGGGGACAAGTAAGATGATATCCCATCAAAAACAATACTTCGCATCGCATCTCAATCTTAAAAATATTTAATGTTTTATATAAATATATTGACTCGGCCATCGCATGGAAACACGTGTTAATTAATTATTTAATGCGATGACCAAGTCAATATATTTATATAAAACATTAAATATTTTTAAGATTGAGATGCGTGCGTGGATAAGACTTGGTATTACATGGATTTCACAACTTTTTACCGTAGAACAACTGAGTTACGAGACTTGGTTTTTTTTGACAAGTATTGTTTTTGATGGGATCTCATTTCTTTTTGTATTTTGTTGACAGTTCTTTTTTCTTTTCGGTACATACCTTCTAGGTACGTAGGTGCGTTAACTTAGTTTGGTAGGTTGCCTACCTACATAAATCGCAAACTTAAGGTAAGAATCATGAATCTTTATTTTTGGCTACGTAATGTACGTGTAATGAATAAACGTAACTTTGATACTTCGTACTGCATCAAATTTCCCTAATTAAATTTCAACCTTAGTTTCCAATACACAAAGATAATTGTACATTAAGAAAATTTTACTATAAGTGGTAGCACTGGTAGCCTGATGTAATTTGTCCGTAGGTAGGTAATCCATCCTTTGCGGATTTAATTTGCATGACGCGAATCTTTTGCTCGATTTGGCAGGGGCACTACCGTGCGCCTATATTTACTTGGTGGGGGCACTGCCGTGCCCCCAGATACGTGACAGGCTATAATCATACACGGCTTTTCGTCTGTAAGTATTATATTCAATGGTAACAGCAAAACCGTACTAATCACCTGTGTCTTTGGGAGAATATTGCTGAATAAATAAGAAGCATCCCGAACAGATGCAGATAAGAAATTTCAGCAACCAAAGATCTCGCATTAAAAATCGTTTCATCTCACCTTAGGCGCGGGTTGTTTGGGCGCCTTAGGCTGCAGCGGCTGCGGCGGTGGCGCGGGCAGCTTCGCGCGGGGCAGTAACATCGCGATGTCTGCTTCGGGGTCGCGTATCATGGCCGCTATCAGGTTCGCCGCTTGTTTTGTTGCTTCTGCTGAGCCCCTGAAGGTACAAGTTGTGGTTAGATTACGTTGTTGAGCAGATTGTCTTGTGTACGTGTATGTAGAACATTCATGCGTGTTACTTTAGATTCTGCGAAGTTACATAAGTATTCTAAATAATTTGTAAGTAATAACAATGACGCAAATTGTATTCTTGTAAACTGTTTTTCATGTGTTGTCTTATTTTTTATCTTCAACACCACCAAATTAAGTAAAAAAAAACATTTTGTTGTTTTCGGCTTTAAAACAACGTCCTGTTGCCCGAGCACAGGATTCGAAACCTCCGTTTACGTTGCGTATCGTCAAATGTCACTGTCAAAATGTAAGGCAAATTTGTTAGTTCCAAAAGTGGCTTTTGTTTTTTCCACGTTAGGTGGAATTTCACCAAACGCTAAACGTATAAAATGTATATAAAATTTGATTTAAATACGTTTAGCGTTTGGTAAAAGCGACCCTTCGTGTAGATTCGAAAATAGTATCGAATCCTATGCTCGCGCCTGTAACAAATACCAGTGACCTGTCTGGATATATTTCAACTGGGCTACACGGGCAGTGGCTAGTGGACAACAACTCACTTGATGGTGATGATGCGCTCGCCCTGCCCCTTGGTCTGCTTGTCCACCTCGATGTGCGCGCCGGTGGCGGACCGTATCGCGTTGATGTTGGAGCCGGCGCGCCCGATCACGCGCGATATCGCGTGTGAAGCCACGGAGACGCGCTTGCAACTGTTGAGAAGAGTGGCATTGGTTAGCGTAGATAATCAGTCAAAAATTATACAGAGGGTATATTAATATCCCTATAGAAAATGCCTAGAGGTTTCGAACCTCCGTTAACGTTGCATATCGTCAACTGTCATTGTCGAAATGTAAGGCAAATTTGTTAGTTCCAAAAGTGACTATGTTGGCGCTGTTCTTTTTCATATGTTTGTGTAGTATCGTACAACGCTAACGTATTGCCACGTTAGTCTGTGATAGGGGCTCTGAACACAAACTTTCGTCTTTCACTATTTCACATCGTAGCATACAACCACGGCTCGTGATATACCAAATGCCCCTTTCTAGCCCACCGTCATAGTTGCCATACAAATATAAGTTAACAGCCACTAACCCAGGTTCAACAGTGGATATAGTCTGCACGCTGGACTTGCGGACGACCTCCTTCCATCCTTCCTCGCGCCGCCCCGCGACTGTCGCGCCCTTCGGAGACGTCTTGGTATCACCCTCCCATCTGCAAGGGGAAATAACAATTAGTTAGGTATAGATTGATATACATCAAAATTGTACATGAAAAAATAAGGATATAAGGATGTAAAGGTCCATACGCACTCGTTTAACCAATGAATTGTTAGTCCACAGTTTTTTACATAGTTTATGGACGATATGTTCGTTGGACGAAACAATGAAACAACTAATGTTCCATGGGTCAATCGACTGTAGATGAACCTTTCAGACAATAAAGAACTAGACTAACACATAGGTGTATAAATGGAGGTGATAAATGTATTCTTTTAATATTATAGTTATACTAGTGGAGAAACGTTTTGGAAGATTATGAAACAACTAAAAGAGGTCGATTTCCGAATTTCCCCATCGGAATGAGCGTGATTATGAGGTAAATCATAAGTATGGTCTACTATAATTTAATATATTGACAAGAATAATGCTATCAACGCTTTATCACTTGGTGCAATGGTGATAAAGGTAGTTTTTTCCCGTCTATTAACACATATTTATGAAATATGAATATCATCATCAACCAAACAAATAAAAGCAAAAACATAAGGCTTTTAGATTATTAGTGTGATAAAACTGCGGTACATAATAACCAAACGGCATGCCACACATATTACATCATGCAAAAGTATGAGACGAAACAACTTTGACACATAAAGATGGACCGGACTTATGTATAATGATGTCGAATGATGTGGACACTTATTGGGGAACTTACTGATGGATGTTGTGGGTCTTTTTATTTTTGTCGGGTGTGTCAACGTCATCTTTGTCCAGATTGAGTCTAGTGGACTCAAATATCTGACTCTTTCTAGAGTTATTCCCATATTTGGTTACGGTAATGTTCTTAGGGATATCCTCTTCAGGTTTTCTGGAAAAACAATAGTTTGGGCTTACATTTTTTGCCCTGCTACGCTAGGTTTACACGAATACATAATATAGTTTTTATAAAGCTTTCAGTTTCGTAGGACATACCAAAAATCTGTTTTTAGTTATATTCGTAGTGTAAGAGCACTAAATACATGCAAGCTATGATATATTACGCACTATTCTGCACAACTGTTAGGCCACACCATAACACTTTATTTACTGTAACTGTAAGTTGCTGTTACCACACACCCTTGCAAAACTTCAACAGTGTAACTATAAGCAAGGCGCGTAACCACTCGCTAAGTTTGCCTCACTTAAATTAGAAGCTGCAGGATATGCCATCATCCCATTTAACTCTGTATTTACTTTAATTACGCCAACATTAAGTGTTGGAGAAGACAGAATATAAGTCCCGTAAAATACTATTGCGGCTGGCACAGACAGTTACTGCACCTTATTGCATTGCATCTATGACGATGTCTTGATGGCTTTAAATGACATCGTTTGAGCTCCCAGCGCAATAGCACGTTACGGGGCTTATAAGAAGCAGAATGTCTCTCTCCCTCTCTCTCTCTCTCTCTCAAAGGTCTACTCACTTCTCTTTCTTCTCCCGTCTCTCAGGGGCGGGCGGCTCGCGCTTGGGCGGCGCAGGCTCGCTGGGCGCCACGTTCTCTTTCTCTTGCTTCTTGTCGGGTTTAGGGGGCTCCTTCTCCACTTTAGGCGGTGGTGGTTCGATCTTGGGTTTTGTCTGTGAAAGAGAAATTGGGGTCAGGTTGGAAACTAGATGGAGGCGTTTTACGGAATTGTTAAGGTAGAACTGGTAGAAGATAGAGTTATTTTGTCTATAATGTAATGTCTTAGTTATTTTATATACAAGTTGGTTATTCTAGAATGATAGCGCATTGGTTAATAACTCTGGCAATTGTGCCGGAGGTCCCAAATTTTATACTCGATCGCGGCTGACATTTCTTCTCGGGTCTAGAGCGTTAAATGTTTATCATTTGAATATGTTATCTCTATTCCCTCTGCCAAGCGTGGATATTATTGCAATAAATCTTTACTCTTGGCGGAGGTATTCAATCACCTTGACTCACGTTCAACGAAAAAATCTGTGTATACTACAGTTTAATATCCATACCTTATCAGGTAGTTTCTTGGGCTGGGGCGGCGCGGGGGCGGGCGCGGGCGCGGGCGGGGGGGTCGCCTTCTCCTCTTTCTTCTTCTTCTTGGTCTTGGCGCTCGGCGCGGGCGGCGCCTTCACGTCGGAGGAGGAACAGGAGCCCTGGCGGAGAGGGAATATGGTACAGTGAGTGTGAGGAAGAGAGAAAGATAGTTGGTGTTTCAAGCTGCTGCTGTTAGGAGGGAGATGTAGCGCTAGCTCTTTAAGGATTTGTCTCCAGTGGTCATTGTAAAATTATCACTTTTGTACCTTGTCAACTAAAATTGTAAATGCGAAAGTAACTGTGTCTGTCTGTCTGTTACTCTTTCACGCTAAAACTACTGAACGGATTTGAATGAAATTTGGTATACGTATGGTCTAGACCCTGAGAAAGAACATAGGCTACTTTTTGTCCCGGAATTCCCACAGGAAAACTTTTTAAGGCGAAGCGAAGCTCGCGGGAACAGCTAGTGTTTTGATAAAGCAAGAGGCTAATTCTTAGTTTTACAATTTATAAAATTATCTGTATATAGATGCTGAAATATCTGACTGGTACAATTTTTCATTCACAAAAGTGCCCTGAACTCTAGCACCTTGAGCTATGGGCGAACACCAATGAAAAAAATTGTATTGCCATGCTTTACTTAAGGCTTAAGCTGTCAAATCATGAACCTTATCTCCTACTACATAAGGTGCACATTACCTGCGAGTTGGCGTCGATGCCGGAGTCGGGCTCCTCCTTGGCGGCGGGCTCGTCCCCCCCCTCCCCGTCCTCCTCCTCCCCCTCGCTCGCCTTCTCCGAGTAGTCGCAGTTCTTGTCGTTCTCTTCCTGGAGTTTGCGTCTTTCCTCCTGTTTGAGAGACGTAGTTATAGTATGGAATGTAAATTTTTGTAGACATTTATGTCAACACACAATATTTAATTGGCCATATTGTGTGTACATGAACGGTATTGTTGCTTATAAACTGGTTTCCCCTTCGTCGATGTACTACACACTACACATCCTCTGGTTTTGGTAACGGTCAGTTGGCATAGAAATGGAGCCCGTAGATTCAAAGTGATAATTATGATGTTTTTAGTGGCGCTATGTTCCAAAATAGATGATCAATGAATGGGACTTTTGGTCTTTTGGAAAGATGTTTGCAGTTGAACAAAGTGGTTTTTATTCACATGTGTAAACATTACGACAAAAGAGCAGTCGCTTACTAATGAAATTTCACATGTTAGATATGGACGTAGTTCCGGTCAGGGGTAGAGAAACCTGACCCCTCTCTCATAGTAACAATGCTTTAGAAAGGGGTCAGGTCCAACAACAAAACAACACTAACCTGAATGCTAACTTTCTTCTCCATCTTCTTCTTCTTCTTGCGCTCGCGGCGTCGCGCGGCGGCCAGGCGGCGGCTCTCCTCGCGGCACCGTTCTGCGTCTAACTCCTCTAGCAATATGGTCGCGTTTTGATTGGCGCGCGCCGCCTGCGTCTCCTTGGCCGCTCGGATCACGCGTACACACTCCTGGCATTTTTCGAGGAGTTCCTTGTCCGATATTGTACAGATGTACCTGAAGGTAATGGTAAGATTTACTCGTGTTTTAGTTATTTTAGAAATTGGCGATGACACTATGGATTGTTTGTTTTCATTGGGTAGTTTTTATTGTCATTCAAAATACCATATACGGAGAACGCATCTAAAATTCAGTTCAGTTAGTATTATGACAGATCGGATCATATGTGCAAAAGCTAGAGAGAAATCTTTCAGCCGCCAATTTGGATGTGTTTCTGTATTGGCACGACCTGTATACCACTAAATTGTCTGACATCAGTCCACGTTAAAACACAAACAGGTGAACATGAGAATTATATTTCGGAAAGTAACTTCAAAGAAACAAAATCATGTTGATATAGCACATACCTGGTCATTTCCTGGTCTGAAGGGAACTGCGTGACGACCCCCACCATCCACTTGACCACTTTAGTGTGGCCCTTGCGGAAGGCAGCCATCAGGCAGGAAACCTGTCAACACAACACATCATGAAATACATGGTTACACATGAATATTGGGCTCTGATTTTGTAAACATATAATGTATTAGAGGTCCGCTACGTAGGTACTTTTAATCTATAGGGTTACATTTAGTTAGACTTCCGTCATAACACTGTCTGATATTCAAACTTACAAATCTTCAACTACAGCCTCTAACTTGTAATATTATAGTCGGAAGAGCTAAGTTTGTCACTTCTGTACTTTTGCTTTCCTAAGATCCCTAAGTGTCTCCAATTAGACTGTAGTACACCATAGCACATACCTTTCTATTGTCCTGTGAGTCGATGTCGGCGCCGGCGGCGTAGAGCATCTCCACGACGGCAAGATGGCCGCCGTTGGCCGCCAGCCACAGGGGAGAGTTGCCCTTCTTGTTCTTCACTTCTACCGCCGCTCGTCTGAAGACACATTTGATACTTGTTATGGATATTGTAAGATACTACTTTTATGTTGCCTGTTGATGCCCAAAGGGATCCCCACTCCCCACTCACAAGTGTTTATCGTCATACTTTTGGTGTGTATACTGTCATTATAGGCCCTCAAATGGAGGGGAAAATCTGAGATCCCACCAGAAAAAACAAAGATTGTATGTATGTAAAAGGACTAAGGATAGAACGAAACACTTACACCCCCCTTTAAACATACAACCCACAACTAAATCCCCCAACTCACCTCTGCAAAAGCAGCTCCACAAACTTGGTATGCCCCTTGTCCGCAGCAATAGTGAGTGCCGTATCCCGGGACGAGGGCACGGGCGGCGCGTTCACATCGGCCCCCTTGTCCAGCAGCACCCGGCCCACCTCCACGTAGCCCCCACTGGCTGCTTCCATGAGAGGAGTTAGGCCCGTCTTGGCCCGGTGTTCTACGTTCGCTTTGCGGTCGAGCAGTAGGCTTACTACTTCGTGTCGACCTGGAATGGGAGGGCGGGTTTAGTAATTTTGTTACGAGCATTGTGTTAATACGTTCTCTCTTTCCATCGCGGTTGGTACTACCGTGTTTTGCTACAAGTCAAGCTAGGGAAGCTTCCAGCTTGGACCCCGTGCTATTTATATTTGTTAAGTAGAATATCTCATCATGGACAAATAACTGTGATTTTCGTGGTGTAAAACGCCGTCTAAATTAATTTCATAAATAAATATTATACACGCTACGTTTGATGACGCAATAGGCGTATACCAAGCGAGAAGCCTAGCGCGTACCAAAGCTGTCGATTGGAGCA
The DNA here is from genome assembly GCF_932276165.1 of Plutella xylostella. NCBI lineage: Eukaryota > Metazoa > Arthropoda > Insecta > Lepidoptera > Plutellidae > Plutella > Plutella xylostella. The sequence goes on from NC_063986.1 coordinate 4,048,163, forward strand.
TACAGCCAATCTCACATCTAGCACCTTCAACGGAACTTAAAAGTGCTTTTACTAATCTTGATAGTTTTACCTAATTTGGCGTACACAAAATAGTTAACCTGTACAGATGATTGTTTCTGTATATCTAAAAAAACATTATTCCATCCATCCATCTACCACCCATAAGTCGATTACGATCTAACAGTTTACTCTGGGGTGGGCCACATGTTTTGCCTACTGTACCTTGAAAGCAGGCGAGCGTGAGCGCGGTGTTGCGGTTGGTCTCGATCTGCGCGTTGATGTCGGAGCCGCAGTCCAGCAGCAGGCGCACCGCCGTCGTGTGCCCGTTCATGGCCGCCAGCATTAGAGGGGAGATGCCGAGCTTGGAGCCGGTGCGCGAGTTGATCTCCGCCTGGGGGGATAAAGTGTGTTTTAGATTGTGGCTACTAAAATATGAAAGCTGCAATGGCTATACAAAGAACTGGGTTTTTCAGGTATCATCAGAAATGAGATAATTTGTAAGACAGCTAAAATAACAAACATTAATCGGTCGGATAAACATTGCGTTAGCCGCCCACCTGCCCGTTCGGTCCGGCGGGCCAACCACCTTAGATAGATAGCTGGTATTGGTCGGGTGGGAAAGGCCGATGGTAAAGTGTTTAGCGGTTCTTGAGAACTCTTGGCCAACATTTAATGTATAATTAACCTTAAAATAACAGGTGCACCAATACATCTTCTTCTACATACCACGGAACGAAGAACCTTATTACAAGGTCCGAGTGTTTATGTTAAATTATGTCTATTCACTATTACAAAAGCACTGACCTGGTGGTGCAGCAGTAGTCGTATGATGTTGACGTAGCCGCCGGACGCCGCCAGCGACAGCGGCGTGTAGTCGGACACGTTGCGATGCTCCTTGTTGGCGCCGCGACTCAGGATCAACTCCACCACCTGGTAAGGAAGTCACAGAAATGATTAGAAAAGTTGGATAAACGCAATTTGATTGAACATGCCGGAGCGCGCATTGCTAGTATTACTACTACCCAATCACGCGACGGCAACCTATTGTGCTTTGCCGCCACGTAATAAACAAAGCCTAGTCAAAGGCCTTCAAGCAGCTTGAAAACAACTGACAGTCGGGTTGCCCACTAACCCGACAACTCTCTCAGCACAAGCTCGCTTGTATTGAGGTCCACCAACCCGCACTAGGCGTGGTGGAATATGCCTAAAACCTTTACTTTATTGGAAGGAGACCCGTGCCCCAGCAGTGGGGACGTGATGGGTCGTGATGAATAAACAAAGCTAGGGTCAACCTACCTCATATCGTCCGCCGGAGCAGGCGAGCGAGAGCGGCGTGTCCTTGGTCCGCTCGGACTGCGCCTCGATGTCCGCGCCGTGGTTCAGTAGGATCTCCACGATCTTCTCGTGGCCCGCCGTCGCCGCCAGGATTAGCGGGGTGAAGCCCTGTGAAGAAACACATGGTTAGATTAAGGCAAGAAAATAATTGGTTGGTGGGAAATGAAATTTTGTGATAGAGACAGCTAAATCCTATAGGTAGTTAAAAAGTAGGTATATAAAATTATGCGAGCGCGGGGATCATTAATAAATATTATCATAGTTATCTGTCAAATCTGACAAAGGTTTATAGATCTGCCTGACAGATGTTTGACATGTAGTATTGCACGGTAGCTGTAAGGCCCGGGTCTCGTATTACGCGCCGTAGGTCGCGTCCAGCGTCACGCCGTAGGCCGCGTCACGATGCTCACTACGTCTACACGCCAACGTCGGCGTGTGAGGGAGACAGCATCAGTACATTTCTATAGTGAGCATCGTGACGCGGCCTACGGCGTGACGCTGGGCGCGACCTACGGCGAAAATAGGAGACCCGGGCCTAAAATTCACATAAGTTGACCATTGAAAAACTTGACGCTTGCCATTTCACCTTGGTCGTAGGACATTTCGATTAACAGCCGTGAATGTGGCTTTTTACCACGCCTGCCAATTACCTTCTTATCCCGATGCTCGATGTCAGCCCCACGGGACAGCAGCAGCTCCACCAGCTCTTCATGCCCTCCAGCACAGGCCAGCGTCAGCGCCGTGTCGTGGTTGGAGTCCGTCTCGCCGTCCACGTCCATGGCGGAGTAGGCGGCGGGCGCGGGGTGCGGGGGCGCGGGCGCGGGGTACGCGGCCTCGGCGCGCGCGCCGGCGGCTGCTCGGCCTGAGGCGAAGCGACCCTGGGGAGGAAGAAGGGTTAGTTAAAGGTTACAAAGTAGAGAGGGTAGAGAATGGAGCTCGAGGGGTGCATCCTGGGCAACCACCCCCTTGCTAAGCTACCTGATTATATAGATAGATAGATAATTCTTTATTGCACACAAACACAGAAATTACACGAGGAAATACACAACATAGATGGTACAATTGGCGGCCTTATTACTAAGAGTAATTTCTTCCAGACTACCTCGGAGGAGAGAAATTATACATAAGAAAAAGTATATATGTATTTATAGTGACCTGTGATTGTCCGCAAGGTTATGTAACTCAGGTATTATTACTGATGTAATCGGTAAATTACAAATGTCTTCGCTGATTGCCCAATCGAATGATAGCCAACGATGCAACACGCAAAATGAATTTGGACCACCTTGGACGATTTCATGCACACTAAATTGCGTGAGATTTGATGGCAGCGTTGAACATTGAGTGTCAACAGATCGATTCCTTACCCTTCTTCATCACTCATAATCCTTTGCTTAGCAAATACAACCCGTCTACAAATATACATACAGGTACAATAATAAAAACCCATCATCTAGTTACCTTGACCTTCTTCTTGAGGGGCAGAGGCGCGGCGTGGTGGTCGCGCTTGGCCAGCGCGGGCGCGGGCGGCGCCACCGCCGTCGGGGGGGTGAAGGTCGCCGCCCTGGGGAGGGGAAATCACATTCAAGTAAGTAAAGTAAATTTGTAATATTTGTACAATAGAGTTAAATAAAAATAAAATAAAGTTATTTCTGAGATTCAGAAAGTGTACAGGTAAAGCCATAAATAGTTAAACTAGTAGGTGTATTTGACACAAAACTTCGTCATCACCGTCTTTCTGAATGATTTTACAAAATTTCCCAAATCACTGGGAGAAAATGTATAGAAATGTTAAGTAGGTATCAGATTTTTAAGGATGAAAGTGAGTTTTAAGTACATCTTATTGTACACCAATTATGGAAGATGGCTTCGAACGATCGCTTTTAGCGATAAGGCCGCATATTGTGTATTTATACTGAAGTTGTCATTTTTCTATTTAATGTTGCACTACCACACTAATCTGCCACCTCTATCGCTAGTCCATCATCACGCCAAGATGTTGATCCTACTCTCTCTCATCATACCTGAGGTCGTCGTGGGCGGGCGCGGGCGCGGGCTCCGGACGCAGCGCGAGGGCGGACGCGTCCAGCGCGGACGCGGGCGACGGCGGCCGCAGCCGGTACTGACATCCACTGCCCACCTGTAAGGTTTGTAGTATGGGTTAGTCAGTTTTAGGTTGAGCTTTCCGCTTTGGTGTGGGTAAATGCATAAACACGTATTATGTCCGTTGTCTAATATAAATTCAATAACTATTGATTATGTACGAAAGTACGTAAGGGCTCTTTTTAACTAATGAAATCCAGGAAATGCGGTTTCTTTCTGATTTTCGACTCGGTGCACTCACATATAATAATAATTTCAATTAAATTGTAAATCTGCGCATTTTCCACTTAACAATACATTTCATACGTTCGACCAACTCACATCAAGCACATGGTCGTCCGCCGGCGCCGTCCAATCAGCGCTCAGCGCCTCCTCGGCTGCAGCCAATAGGCGTCGCGCCTGCCGCTCCTCAATCACCCTATTCAAGATTCCATTTACGACGTTCAATCCACTCACATCAAGCACATGGTCGTCCGCCGGCGCCGTCCAATCAGCGCTGAGCGCCTCCTCGGCCGCAGCCAATAGGCGTCGCGCCTGCCGCTCCTCGATCTCGCAGTCCCCGCCCTCGGGACACGCCTCGTCTGTGCCGTCAGCGCACTTGGAGGAGAGGATCTCGTGGGACTTCTGCTGCATCACCTGGGGGAATGGAAGTTATGATTAATTGGAAAAATATATAATTATATTAATAGGGAGCTAGCTGGTGGCGGGTTGTGGAATAAAATCAGTTAGACATGTCCAGAATGTGGAATGATGACGAAGTTTACTTGTAACCACACCATAACAAAAAGTGCCTATGTTGCAGTCCTATAGCACCCCAGACGTGCAGAGGGTCTCCACTAACATCCGCCACTTCCGCCTTAAATGTCAACTTAAGTGGCCGAGTGGTAACCACACCATAACAAGTTCTTGCGGTCCTAATCTAATCCCAGTGGTACAAGCGTGCGCCACGCCGTCTTGTCCTCAGCAACCGCTCTTCCCTCCGTCCAACTCAGGCCTAACGGCGCTCAGGCACCATATCAAGTGCCTATAGTTAAACAGGACTAGGCCTAAACCCTTCCTTCATTGGAAGGAGACCCGTGCCCCAGCAGTGGGGACGATGGGCCGTGATGATGACAGTTGAACAGAACCCGTGTCGTTACCTGCAGCACGAGGGAGCGCAGCTCGTTGGGCGGCAGCGCCACCAGCGAGGGCACCTCCCGCTGCAGGTAGGCCAGCACGGCGCCCAGCTCGCGCGCCTCCGCCGTGCCGCCCTCCTCCGCGCCCGCCTGCAGAGGTTAAATACAGTGTTAGGTATGCTATAAGTATTCTGAAGGTACATAACTCGAAAAGATTAAAGTTTACGTGATCACTGATCATAAACGGGGTAAGAAAAAGGGTATGAGTTGTGCAGAATGACCAACTGAGTTGCTCTTTTAAATAAATTAGGTCAAGTAGATTTGTGGGGTAAGTATTTTTGTGTTGAGACCAAGAACAGGCAAACGTAGCGTGATACGATACGATCCGCTGACATGTTTGTGATGGTTTGATTCGAAAGACTCACGACAGCTTATTGTGGCGCACTTTAACACAAAGAACAATGAAGGACAATGGAAATTATTATTTATTTTTCTAGTGTAAAGAGCAAAACCAGGATTTAGGTAACTCTGTGGCATAAAGATTGGCCAGTTAAAATAGCGACAGTCGCTGACTGCCCAGATGATCCAATCGCTGTAGCCTGATTGTAGTACAGTTATTTTTTAAAGGGAAGTTACTAACCTGCTGCGCGTACGCATGAGGCTGCTGCAGCTCGTACTGCTGCTGCTGGAACTGCTGCAGCTGCAGCTGCTGCAACTGATGCTGGAGACAACACACCTCATATTAGACAAGAACACGAAAAATAAAAATATACAAATACAAGGACAGAGAGAGGGTGGCGCGGTGTCGCGTGTTGACCCTAAATTTGAAAGTTACAGTGGGCCGCTGATGCCTGATTGACCCTGAATTTGAATGATACAGCGAAATTTGGGTTGCATGATTCACTCTTCCGGTTCTGATTTTGGGGAATAAAATTACCAGAGACTTTCCCCCTTATTCATAGAGAAGTTACAAAACGTTTTAACTAATAAACTGTTTTGTCCCTCTCCAACAAAGAACAATTTGTTCTTTGACAGAGAGGGACAAAACAGTTTATTAGTTAAAACGTATTGTAACTTTTCTATGAATAAGGGGGCTAATTTATATGACTCTTCTATATTACATTACTTAACTAATTTATGTATCAAATGAATGATGTTTTAAACGTGTACTTGTAGTCTACAAGGTTTAGGTTACTTATCAATAACAATAATACGTATCTAGATGCTATCAAACCATTATGGACACTACGATTCCCTAAATACATTCAAAATAACAAAATACAGTCATGTACTCAGCTCAAAAGTTACACTGTTATTATAAGAACCGTTTACCGCAAAAGCTCCCACTTCTCCGATTCTTTCGCAGAGTTGTTTGATAGTGTCCAATGGGAAGAATTTGCATCCAAACTTACTGCACTTGCGTGACTTGGCGCGGGGACGCTCTTGTATAGGAGTATTCTAATGAGTAGACTCTACTTTAATATCATTGAAGTTAAGTGGACTTTTGAAATATACCTACTACAGAGGGAGGGTAAAATAAGTAAGGCATTTGATATTGTTGAATTTTAAAAACGTATGAATGTGTACTTAAATTTAACGTGCTCGTAAGAACGACAACGCTTCGTGTCATTTAACTTTCAGTTAGTTCAAAGCTGAGAATCATTCGATTCAAAAAACGTTGATGCTTAGAGTAAGGACTTGAACACAAAACTGAAATCCTAACTCGCAGGTATTCCTTGCGAAAGATCGTGACTTCATCGCTTGTTCAGTCTGATTCGCGCATTGTCTACGGGCCCTAATCCTACAGGATTAAATCTTATGACTTCAGCAATAGATCCTAGTCTGGTAGAGATTGCTATAAGCAATAAGGGCGCTTCTTTGTATTGTTTCATTTTTAAGTTTTGTTTTTTAATTTTTTGGTCTTGGTGCAAATTAAGTGTATTGTATTGTTACCTGGCTGACGGTAGCGGCTAGCTGCTGCGGGGGGAAGGGCTGCGGCGGCGGGTACGGCGGCGTCGTGGGGGTGGTCGTCACTCCTGCATACATAAGTAATTGTGTAAAAGTAGAATGGTCAAAGGTACGGTCAGTTTCATAAGTAGCTTTTATACTTTTTAGTTTGACATACAACGAAAGTGTTTAAATATCTACTGATGAAGCAACGTTAAATGCAATTCATATTATGTAATATTTTTGTATGGTTTATGACATTAGCTAAGTAAGCGTCTAGGAAATGTTGTCATATTTTATGAAAGTTTTTCTCTTTATGACCAGTAACCAGTAGAAAAATGAGTTAGGTGACATAAAATAGTATGTTTTACTATAGGTATTTATTAATGGACAGACAAACAATGGTGGCAAAGCGAAATTATTAGCATGGGATACAAAATGCAGACAGGGTAGGGTTTATGAATACAGTATAAAACATAAAATATGGGTAAATCTGTCCAATTGAGATACTAAATAGATGGAAACTATTGTAGGTGTGGCATGTAAATAATTGTAAATCCGTGGGTGAAAATGGCTATGGACCGAGTGTGACAAACAAACATACACGTACATTTTGATTATTAATAATATTAGTACGATACTTTGCTATATTACAACTTGCCTTGAGCACAGAACTGAAGGTCCAAAGCGTGTAGAGCGGACGTCGCGAGTGTAGGGGGACCTTTAGACAGCAATTGTTTCATTTAGTGTCTTTTCGTTTAGCTTGCTATTATATAATATTGTGTTGCTTATGTATTTCTAGCTGTCTTAACTATGTATTACACTCCACTGTATAAACCCATCAAAGTATACTATAAATTATATTTCATGGATAAAAATATAGTTAGTTAACTATGTTTTTGAACATACCGGTAGCCTCAGTGCCATCGAGAAGGCTTCTTTCAGCTTCAGGCAGTGATTCGTTGCGAGGCTGCCCAGCCGGGAGCGACTCGGATCTCTGAAACATAAACGTTGTTTTAACACATTCTAATATTCATTCATTTACCATACACAAGCACTTTTATAGGCGGTTATCGTATGCCATGGAACGGTTTTGGCGGATTTGACTTACTCCCGTATTCAGGCGGTACAAAGCGCGTTCTAAACCCGTACCACTATCTTTGAAAGCTTTGGGTACAACTGCTGTTCAAGGTCATATTACAAACATCATCAGCCAAATACATCAGATATTACAACTTGCCAACTTGCAATAGGCCTTTAGCAAGAACCGTCGAGCGAAACAATACTTTCATAGTGGCACAGGGTTGAACAGTTTTAAGCAGACAGCCGTATGCGGTTTTGCGTCGAAGGCGCTAGAAAACTGAAATAATCGTGCGCGAAACAAAGGGTAGATGTATACTTTATATTTTAATTACAAAAGCATAGAGAAGTTGAGACAGAACCGCTTTTAGTACTACGGTAAGCCGTTATTCTTTGTGGCGTTTATGCTATTGTCATAACAAAATAAACAGAAACGAAAATTATACTACTGTAGATACTCAAATAAGATTTTTTTCACATGAGCTAGTGAAACAACCGAATTTGGTTCGGTCATATTAGCAACAACCAAAATATATAGTAAATGCTACAGGGGTCATTCAACTAGCTCATGTCGTCACCTAATAAGTACATGTTAGTGCATTTATGTACAGTGTAGAATTAAAAATAAATAAACGAAGAAAAAATACGCATCGCAAACATAAGTGAAATCATAACATAATCTACACACTACAATGATGGCATGACTTCTCTTGAACACAAAACTCTTTACACGTCCAATCACTACAAGGAATATGTAAATAGAGCGGCACTCACATGTTGTTCTTTTATTTGTGCGTTATCTATGTTTTTCTTTGACTTGTCAATATCCTTCCAAGTAAAGCCAGGCGGGAGTGATAGCTTAGCCTTAGTCTCGTGGGAGACCTAGTTTGTGAGAAGCAAGCACACACGATGGTTTATTAATATTGTTAGCAATGTCAGTGCTACGAGTACATATTAAACAAAAATGTTTTAGTTGCTGTTATGTAAGAAACTATAATACAGCTTGGACTATTGGCAAATAAGGAATTTCATTTGCTGCTGTACTTTGTTGGCAGTGGAAAGCGCGTCCTTACAATAGCTTCCCAATGGATGATATCAAAATACGCGTTATAAATTACTTCCAATAGCTTGCTACGATTAGGTTACATCTTTTATAATAGAAAGTGGTGAAATATCTTAAATTAGATGATTTTGATGTGTATGTATATAGACCTGTCATATCGTTTTTCATTTCGATTTTAGTAAGACAACAAACGTCTTTCTTCATTATTTAACTTCATACGTTTGACACTAGTCAAATCGAAACAATAAACGAATCGAAATTGTCAAGTTATTCATGATTAGTATGATCACACCACTATTTTTCAAATATCACTATTCTAGAACCTACACACGTAGCACTGAGCGCAAGACACGATGTGGCAAGGCCGTCTCGAGGCCGAGCGATGAGAGACGCAAACGTTTATCACGTCTTATCGCGCGTCTTGCGCCCCGTGCTGAAGGGCTAGCACGGGGTGCATTTAAAACGTGACAAAAGTTTTGCACCGCGCTAACTCACATCGCGCAGCTTCAAGAGCGAGCGCGACGGAGAACTTTTGTCACGTCTTATTTACACCCCGTGATAGCCTTTCTGATGACATATTACCAATTATTTCAAAAGGAAGGATACGCCCGTCAGAACGTTTTGTCAAAATAAAATGACACCAGCGCGCTGGCCCTAATTCATACAAATTATGACAGATTAATGAGATTTTAGGGCTAACGCGAGGGTGTCATTTTCTAGAGCGGTTGGGTCTGTCCTTACGCTATATAGCTTCCACTATGTTATTGTATCTATGACGTTTCCTTATGTCTGGTAAGTAAAGTTGGTTTTCCTTTGCAGTTGTCAAAAATGTATGGGATTTGAACTGTCTAAAAACCAATAATATAATGGACAGAGTATAGTAATATATAAGTCAATGCATTTAGCACAGTCCACTATTACATAGCTCACATTACCTGCTCATCCAGTATGTCGGGCGGCGGCGGCAGGTGGTGGTCCTGGGGAGGCGGCCGCTGCTTGCGCGCGCACTTGTGCTTGGGCGCGGGCGGCGCGCAGGCGGGCGTGGCTTGCTTCTTGCGCGCTTCTGTTGAGGGGGTAAGGGTGAGGTTTGTGATAGATGTTATGGTAGGTCTATAAGAAATTGAGATAAAATGGTAGCTTCCTTTACTTTTACCGAAGGTACAGTCAGCTGCATAAGTAGTGAATAGGCAGTTTGTGAGTTCGACAAGGTATAAATGTGTACAGCTACTTATGCAGCTGACTGTATTAAACCGTCGTCGGTTATACAGGGCCTGGATAATCCATGTTCTGTTTAAAATCAATGATAAGGTGCGTCCAAAAATAGCACGACACGTCGCAGGGAATAAGGCGATTTAATTTAATTTCATTGTATCCAATAACATCGCATACATCTTCATACGCCACATCCACGCTACATTCGAACGCATCTTCCCATCAGTAACTAAAAACTCATATACTCACGGTCAAGGTGTTGCGTGTTGAAGGTATTGACCGGCTGCGGCTGCGGCGCGGGGGCGGGGGCGGGCGCGGGGGCGGGGGCAGGCGCGGGGGCGGGGGCGGGGACCAGCGTGCGCTGCGCGGGCGCGCCCGGCGCCGGGACGTGGCTGAGCCCGAGTTGCGCTGCCTGTAGGGTGTAAGGCAATTACGGTTATAAGAATGCAGTCTTCAACGACAAAATTTCATGTCTGAAGTTACCGGAATAGGTAGCTCTTAGAATCTGCAAACTGAAGAGTCAGTATGCCGGCCGTGATGTTTGATTTGTTGAGTTGCCACTTAGTGGCACCAATATTATTAAAAAAAAATGAAAAAATATCGATGAATCTCACGTCTGAAGTTTGGCCCGCTGAGTCCATTAGCATTGACAGAGCATGAATATTGTCTCGCGTCGAAGCTTCTGTATTGGTTTATTTTACCACCGACCATCGGAAATTCTATACTATTGCAAGCGTACAATGATAAACCTACACTTGTGTACCTTACACATATGTCACAGTAATGCTACTAATTCCAAAAACAAAAATCTCACCTGAGCAGCCGTCAACCCGTTCGCATCTTCCACGGGCGCATTGCCCCTCGCCATCATCACACTATGCGGGTAATCCAACAGCAGTTGAACCACCGCCGTGTGGCCGCCCTTAGCCGCTTCTATAAGGGTGCTCGAGTTGTCCTTGAGCTTGCGGAAGGGGTCTGCGTCGCAGGCGAGGAGGAACTTGACCACGTCGGCGTGGCCCCCGGCGCAGGCGAGGGATAAAGGCGTGTGGTCCCCGTTGGCCGTCATGCGGTTCACGTCCGCACCCTGTGGAGGGAAAGGTTTTGATTGGCTGATTGTTGATTTGGAATGGGCGGATGGGAAGTTGATTGGAGGAAGTTGATTTCAAATTGCATTTTATACAGTCATGGTCAGGTTCAGTATGAATCTATCGCTTGGAGCTGACTTTGTAGAAAATATGGTAAATATCTGTTACACAAGAAATGACTATGAGCCAATTTTGTGTTTCCTTATAAACCTCATAAACCACACAACTACAAATAGAAACTATGTGATAACTACAAATGATGCCGTTTTGATTAAAAGCAGTAAGTTATATTTCCAATTAAATCATTCATCTATAATGTATTTTTTCTAACTTGTCGTAGATTTTGAGCAATCTTGGAGTGTCTTTTTATTTGAATTATAAAATAAAACATAATGAAAAATGAAATACTTACAAGCAAAAATGATTGATTTCGTAATAAAATCCTTTATTTTGGCCGTAGTTTATTTGTTTAATAGTATTTTAATTAAAAAGACACACAAAGATTGTTTACCTTTTTCGCCAAATAAGAATGAATACAAAAAAAATAAATGAATACAGTATATAGCTTTCTTTAACTTATAACAATAACCCCATCCTAACAAATATCAAACATAACCCCTATTACCTTGCCAACAAGGAACTGCACGGTGCACAGGTGTCCGGCGCGACAGGCCTTCATGAGCGGGGTCCGGCCGCCCTCGCTCTCGTGCTCGAGCGAAGAGCCCGCTCTCAGCAGTAAGTCCGCCACGTCCGTGTGTCCGTTCTCACAAGCGTAGGTTAGGGCTGTGTCACCGGTTTGGGTGGCCGAGTCGACGTCCGCGCCGACGGATAGAAGGTATCTGCGAATTAGGATGGTGGTGTTATTATTTGTGGACAACTGAGGACACGCCATAGTCGAGCAAAAGCATACCCTGGGAAAGAACATAGGCTACTTTTTATCCTGGAATTCCCACGGGAAAACTTTTTAAGGCGAAGCGAAGCGCGTGGGAACAGCTAGTACATAATATTGTACATAGTCTACTAGAAGGCCTCTGATTGTCACGAGATGCAGTCTTGGAAAAGACTAGTTTATGATTCTTTTATCCGATAGCTACAGCTTTCTGTTGCTATTATTCAGTTAACCCTTCATGTGGAGTTGTATAAGGACCTATTCAACCCGCAGCGGTATCCGCTAGTGGGTATGAGAGAGAGGTAGAGGATAACTCAACGATCTGCATAGACCTCTAAAACTATCTACCTGACGAGCTCCAGATGCCCCTCCTGCGAGGCCTCCATGAGCGGCGTGGAGGCACCCAGCTCGAGGTCCGCGCCCGCCTTGATGAGGAACTCCGCCACGTCCAGAAAGCCCCCGCAGCAGGCCAGGGTTAGCGCCGTCTCTTGGGTTTCTTCGGTTTGGGCGTTGATGGACGCGCCCTGCCCGAGCAGCAGGCCCACCATCTCTTCGTGACCTGGGATTGATTGGAGAGAGGTTATTGCATATTCAGAGCAAAGTCGAAGAAGTGGAGTTTACAGAATTGGGCGACCTTTACGAACGCGGTGTTTCGCAGAGCGAAGTCCTCCGGAAGTTTAATGCAACGATTTTGCTTAGAGCCTTGATTATATTAGGTTAGTGAACGTCCTGAACTGTCGCTAGCGGTATTGCACTTCAATACTCAATACTCATTTATTACATCGATAAGATTTACTTCTTATGTACGCAGCTGTCAGGGCATACAGGGCGTGGTATGTGATGTATGTGACAGCAATTATGCCGTCGTCCTAGAGTCGTTCTACAGTTAGAGGCGACTAGCAAGGCATTACAGCCCTTATACCGTCGCTTGAGGACCGAGTGTTGTGGCGTTCCTTCGTAGAGGCCTATGTCCAACAATGGATGATTATTGGCTGATGTTGATGACCGTACCTTCCCTGGCGGCCTCCATGAGCGGCGTGTAGCCCTCGTCGTTGACCTCCTCGATGTTGGCGCCGCGCTCCAGCAGCAGCAGGGCTAGCTCCACGTGGCCGCCGCACGCTGCCAGGGTTAGGGGGGACTCGAAGCTGTCGGTGGGCATGTTCACCTGTGAACACAGGGAGATTGGGTTAGATTAGAGTTACATAGGTTAGTATGTAAGCTGTTCGGGTGAAGAAAAAATAACCCTGTTTGTTCCTTTACTAACTGTAATAATAGGAAATAGTATATGGCAACGCATTTCTTATAAAATATAATGGTAATTTATATTCCTCAAAAAACTATTGTTACAAAGTACTTTATGGCTCCTATAGCCACCACTGTAAAGTTAATAAAGCTATAAACCTGCTCCAACATACAAATTCTACCTATAGGTATACTTTACATATACAAATACATAATTATCTAAGAAAACCTAAAACAGTAGAATACTGCGCTTCACAATCAAACAACAGCTTCTTTACTGCAAACGTTACCAATCCTAAAGACCACGAAGCAAAGTAACAAACCTGCGCCCCAGAATCCAACAGCAGTTTTGCCACCTCGACATGCCCATCCATACTCGCTTCCATCAACGCGGTATGCATCTCATCGGTCTTGTGCTCCCTATCAGCGCCTGCCGCCAGTAAGAACCGGACCATGTCCAGGTGATCCTTGTAGCGACTACCTCTGATCTACAGATATAATTAACAGTTACAAACCTGCGCCCCAGAATCCAACAGCAACTTGGCCACTTCAACATGCCCGTCCATGCTGGCTTCCATCAACGCCGTATGCATCTCATCGGTCTTGTGCTCCCTGTCAGCGCCTGCCGCCAGTAAGAACCGGACCATGTCCAGGTGCCCCTTGTAGCAGGCCAGGGTAAGGGCTGATTCCTTGAACTCATTGGAGTGCGTGTTGATGCCTGCGCCGTGCTCGAGAAGGATTTTGGCGACGCCCACGTGGCCTGCTGATGCGGCCTGTAGGGAGATAGGGGCATTTGGTGATTTGCTCATCATTATTGATAAATTATAGACTGTGAAGCAATCTGTCCCTGAAACTATGTCGGGTAAATTTCAGCTTTGATTGCTTGGAGCTGAATGTGGCACTGATAATTTTGGTTATTTGTAGGTATATTATAATGATGATGACGCACCTAATGTGAATCCACAGATCTTGAAAAATCATGGCTAATAATTCTCTCAGACAGCCATCAAAATAAACCACAAGCTACATACAAGTCAAACATTCATCTCTCTTTACAACCATAGGGTAACCACCCCCAAAACTGACCTCCATAAGCGGCGTGTGTCCATTCTCATTGTGGTCTTCCACATTGGCTCCATTCTCCAACAGCGCCCTAACACACTCTTCATGCCCTCCCGCGCATGCGTACATGAGCGGGGTGTTGCCGGAACCGGACACGGCGTTCACGTCCGCACCGTGGGCTATGAGTAGTCGGACTATGTCCACGTGACCAGCTGAGGCGGCTTCCATGAGGGGGGTGCAGTCGCCCTGGGGACGAAGAAACGGTTAGTTTTAAACGCAGAATGAAGGTGCTGTGTACACTCCTGCGAGGATTATTGCAGTACCTTTGAGTTTTTTCATAGGTATTGATTATTCATAACCTATATTTAAATAAATAAATAAATAAAATAATGGTGAGTTTCGGTAGGATGGATGAGAGATATGAAACTTGTGTATGGGACGATTGTGGGTCATTATGATGATGAAGATATCATGGAATAAGAATACGATACGACTATGGTCTCTCCTGCTGTTGTCTTACCAGAGAGAAGAGTGGCAGTGGAAGTGGATTAAAGTTGTACCTTAGTTCTGGGTTAAAGTCGAGTTAAACTTTAGTCGAATTAAGCTCTAAGAGGCCCTATAAAATACTAGCTGTTCCCGCGCGCTTTGCTTCGCCTTATAAAGTTTTCCCGTGGGAATTCCGGGATAAAAAGTAGCCTATGTTCTTTCCCAGGGTCTAGACCATATGTGTACCAAATTTCATTCAAATCCGTTCAGTAGTTTTGGCGTGAAAGAGTAACAGACAGACAGACAGACACAGTTACTTTCGCATTTATAATATTAGTTAGGATGTAAAGTTTCCACATACATGTTGTTAACAACATGTTCCAGAAGGCACATTTTGCCTAAATCTGGTAATAAATTATTTACATACATTGATAGCTATTTTCAATGTTTATTATTGATTCAGACTTGATAAGCCTGTGTGTGATTCATTCGCCCGATACACACAAATTGATTTCCCTAAAGCATAAACAATGCATTGCGAGGCAACCACACAGATAAATTTATATCAATGATTAATGATTATGTGGTTAAGTTTAGGCTTTCACACTCTAAATAATTAATTCACAAATAGAATCAATTTGCACCAGAAAACAAGGTAAATTAATTGGGTATTGAAAGGTCATGTATTATAAATTTAATGTATTACACTGCTAGTGATACATAGGTATGTGTCATGCACGTACTATTTATCAGTTTTAGCGTGATTGAAACTGCCACAAATATTTATCATCAAAACTCTCCAGAACCCTGATTACAGTGTTTTAAAAATAATTACTTGACAACACAGACCTGTATCATTTCATAGCATAAAATAAATACACTCACGAGCAACGAAACAGTTCCAGTGACATATGGGACGGCAATGGCAAGTCCAACTTTTTCAATGCCCGTGACTGTATTATGTAGGTACCTATGTAAGTGGTGGTATACCTTGATCCCGCGGTCCTCCACACTGGCGTGCATGGCCAGCAGCACCTGCGCCAGCTCGTAGTACCCCGCCGAACAAGCCAGCGACAGCAGCGACTCCCCCTCCTCCGTGGTCTCGTGCACCGAGCGCCCCTCCGTCAGCAGCTTGCGCACCGTGCCCACGTCGCCGTCCGAACACGCCTCGGCCAATGAGGGCGCCCCGTCCGCGCCCACGGGGACTGAAGCGCCGGTCGTGCCCGTCGCCGTCGAACCGCATTGCGTACTTAGAAAAAAACAAAAATAAAAATTCAGTACGGGTTTCACTGCTGGTTTTTAAAAGCTGGGGAGGAAAAGGTCCGTCAGATAAGATCAAAGCTTATTAAATCACAGTCAATGCCGCGCCTCGATCGCCTAGGGATAGACTCGACCGGAAGCGAGAGGCTCGACGCATTCGCGACTCAATCTCGGAGTATCATCATACGGAGCGTTAGGTAGGTATGTATATTAGGATGCGACCTAATCTGTTAGTCAGAACAGGACATAACGCAGTGCGAATGAAAAGTGTCCGTCGGAAACAAGATGCGGATGCTAAATCTGGATGGGGCTGACGTCACCGGTGTTTGTGCGAAAAAAACATTTTCCATTCCGAAAAACCGTTATTCAAGTTGAATGTTGTGCATTTTGGGTTGACGAAAATAACATTGGACACAGTCGCGGCCCGAGCGCTCGGCTAAGCTGCGAGTAGGTTATATTCTACAGCTGTGTTAAGTTCGGAGCATAATAAACAACTAGGACAATGTAATTGGCCGTCTGACATTTGTAGTAGAGCACGCCAATGTCAGGACGACAATTTGTGGTCGAGTTGCTGTAAGTTTGGTCTCTCATTGAGTTTAGATGCGGGTCGGAACGTGATTGCAGTTGTGGAATTGCCTTTTATTGTGGAACGATGACTTTACACCGCGCGGTACAATGTGTTCTGTGAAAGTTATCGCTTTCTTCTCTTAACAAATTGTTATAGGAGATTGATTTAACTGCCTATTATATTATTCGGCCTAGATATTCAAACCATAGAGTTCAATGATTTTAACTTTCATAAGTAGCCATAGTCGAACTGCATAGCTAAGGCCTTACGTGTGCAATGATCGTCAAAGTAAATTCGATGTGCTAGTGCGTAGATCATCGCGATATGTGACGTCACAATGACGTTTTGTTAGTATTCTTATCGTTTAACAATATTCGTCGTCGCGGCGTTTATTGCCTTATAACGTCACCTTAACCTTCACCATCATAGTGAGAGAAAAATCCATTAAAATGCCATCAGTAATAGTTTTACATAATAAATGTTCAAGCAACAAGCCTAGAAGTTGCGTTATCTGATAATCTCAAAGTGGAAACGAAACTGCTAATTTTATAATCCCGTTATAGATAAAATCTAATAACCGATGATAGACTTTTAATATTATTTTACTGTATTGTTAAGTCAGCCTCTGTAAGTGTTGTTGAATTAATAATTTTCACAACTTCAGATTTCAATTGTTATTAAAATGTAGTCCATTGGTGGCTTGGTTGGCGTCAACAACGTATATACCGATAATTACTTATTTATATTATTATGTTGGTGATAACGATAACAATATTTAGTTCACGCGAGGCATTTTTCAATGAACACATGGTAAATTTCCGAGAAATATACAGTTTCTATGCACACGTCATGCTTTTCAATATGAAAAATAGGATACAGACTCATACGTAGATGCTACATGGCAACGGTATAATCTGATGGTAGAGTATACTCTACGCGCCACCGATAAATCGCCAACCCAAGTAGCAGTGTTGACAACGACAGCGGCTCCCAAATTTACCTACAGATACTGCATCAACACACGTGTCTTCCTAGCATCTATCTATAGTAAAGCACCAACTTACTCACGACTCACCCTACCATCTACACATACCTACGTAGTTAAAGCATCAATTCACGTATCGTAGTGGTGTGCCGTGCCTACAAAATACTACAGATACACACTGACCAACACATGGCTCCTTCAAGTCCTCCTACCCCTAGGTAAAGCATCAACACACGGATCACCATCCATCCACACAATCCTAGGTAAAGCACCAACTCACGACTCGCCCTACATCCTTACAACAGTAAAGCAACAACTCACGGCTTGTCCTGGTGGTGGTGGCGGTGGTGCTGCGGCGGCTGGTCGCTGCGCATGCGGGTCAGCGCCGCGGCCGCCTCGTCCAGCGCGCACGAGACTGACCCGCTACCCAAAACATCAACACATGGGCTGTCCTACTAACCGACCCATGTAAGTAAAGCACGACACGTTTCACCCTCCATCTACACAAACCTAGGTAAATCATCAAAACACGGCGCGCTCTACATGTACAGAATAATAGTAAAGCAACAACTCATGACTGAACCTACCACACAAACCTATGTAAAGCATCAACACACGTTTCACCCTACATCCTTACAATAGTAAAGCATCAACTCACGGCTTGTCCTGATGGTGGTGGCGGTGGTGCTGCGGCGGCTGGTCGCTGCGCATGCGGGTCAGCGCCGCGGCCGCCTCGTCCAGCGCGCAGGACACTGACGACGTCAGACGCCGCAGCACCGCCGGGTCCGCTAGGTGCGCGCCCGAGCCGGACAGCTTGCCGATACCTGCGAAGGAAATTTAGGTTTAAAGTCATAGTGATAAAGGGTACGTGAAAGGAGGGTCCCCGAGTTAAATCAATCATCTTTTGTACTGGGTGGGATATGCGTCTGTGTGACTGACAACTAATCTGACTGGCTAATCCTCTCTTCACGATGGTATAACTGGCTGTCCCAACACCTGCACCCGGGAAGACCTCCTCAAGGCCAACCAGAGGGGTATCGACGTGGCGGTCCGCTGGGCCGCGCAAGTGTGACAGTTGCCATCGACACGACAAGAAGAAAGTGATAAAATCTAGCTTATTTAGCTCTTGTGTTTGTCACGCTAAGAAGAATATTGGTAAACTGCCCATCAGAAAACATAATCGTTTGTAGTAATAATAATGTCCTCCTAGCCGAATTTCGACCACGGCGGCCAATCTCAATTGAGATCAGCCATCTACGCAGGAGTAGATTATAGTGCCCAAGTGTGTGCGCAGTACACAGGAGCACTCTCTGTTCCATCACTCTCATAACCCAATGGGACGGATTGACCGACACGACTGGAGAGAGCTAGGCGCAGGACCGACTGCTTTACATGCCCATCCGACAGCATGGATCGTTTCACTGTTTCGGACATCAGGTGATCAGCCTTCTATGTCCTAACCAAACTTGGAACCACAATTTAGAAACACAAATTGATGGTCCCACCCGGGAATCGAACCCGGGACCTCTGGGTCATGAAGCGAAGCTTCTACAACTAGACCACAGAGGCAGTTGTAGTAATAGTAACTAAGCTATACCTACGTACCATGCTTTGGAGATGCGTTGCATGGCACATGAGCGGTCAATCAACTCAACTTCTGAATTGCTGACATCCTTGTCATTGAATGAGAAGCTAAATACTCTTTTGTTCTTACACTTAAAATGCCATTGGTGCAGTTATTGTATAGGACATTTTCCTGTAACACCTGTGTAAATAAGACTTACTTTTGGCTAATGGAAAAGACATCAAAAGTGTATGGAGTAATGGTTTATTTTAATCTGTACTCCAGGATTTTCTTTATGAAACATACTAACGCATCAAAAAGAGTGTCGGCTTGTTACGTAACTTTCGGTTTAAATGGGAAATCGCTTTAACTTAAAACATGAGGGTAATTCACAATTTTGAAAATAATCTTCCCTATTCAATAACCTCCGGTTAAATTGAATAAAAAATAATATCCAACGTTCCAGTTGACACCAAAATTTTCCCATGCTCTATAGTTTCGATAAACGGAACCCCAATGTTAGCAAGGACGCTTGGTTTATATATGCGGGTTACTGTATTCTCAATGGACATATTAACACTAGAGTGGGCGCGTGGGCTACAGGTGTAGACCAGGGTATCATTTTGGTGAAAATATCTCGAACGCACGGCACTAGCGCTTCCTCCCCCCGTGTATTCCTTCCTCAAGGACCCCTGCGTCAGCCAGCAGCGTGTCCACTGTCACGGCACACGGACACCTGCGGAACACAGTGGCTAAAGTTGCTGGGCTACGTATGTAGCCCGCGCGACCGTTCTAGGTAAGTGATTTTTTCTGATTGTTTGTTTTATTTCTTGGATTAAATCTTTTTTTTTTGCACATTTACGTTTATATGAAATGTATAATCATATTATTTGATTGTTTTTTTTACTTTTTTAGTTTTATTTTGGACTAAAAAGACTAAAAAATCATTTGAATCATTTTAGGTAATAATGGCGGTGAACGAAGGTCAAATTCGAAGATGGCTTATGGAAGACGAGGAAAATAGTGATAACTTGACGGAAAGCGAAGAAGAAGGTCCTATGGAACCGGAAATTCTTTGCAATAATTCCCTTTTATCGGAGAGTGAACAATTATGTACAAGATTTGGACGAAGATATGTGATGTGAAGGTACCATTATCATCATCAGTTTTGATCAGCTACAAGTCCCGGAATGGTATGAAATGGAGTAAATTTCCACCATCTGCTACTATATTGTATCCTATATTGTAAGAAACTATGATCAGTTTATAAGTTTTGTGTCCTAAACAAAAAAAAACTAATTAGTGTGATGGTCCCAAATAATATCGATATTTCGAAGTATGTTTTTGTTTCTTAAATATTTTCATAAAATTAGAAAATATTCATACGTTTTTTACTTTAAAGTTTAAAAATAAATATGATAGTTGAAATGTAGCAAAGTGTTTTACTTTTCAATCAAATATCTGTGCTTATGAGGCATTACAAATGGGCTACATATGTAGCCCGCGCGACCATCCTAGGAGTTAAATGAGCGCGCCTACTCTAGTGTTAATCCTTGCAGTTATTACGCCCTTGTAATACGGGATTGGACCCTAGATTAAATACCACCTAGTGCGTATTTTATGCCAGAATGAAAAACATATTAGCTAAAGCATTGTATATTCTACTAGCCATAATACCCAACTATTATATTATGTATTTGTTTGATTATGTTTCACATCGCTACAGAGCGACGTTTACTTATAGTTTTTTAGAAACAATAATACAGATAATATTAAGCCATTGGTGACATGGTGAGATATGGGATAGCAAAAAACCTCATGTAAATATCCGTTATTTTTTAAGTGAACATGTTTTAAAATTTCTTTGAAAATCACAAAATTGCCAAATAAATAGGTCTAACGAGTACTGACATAAATCAAGTATTGGTTGTAGTAATTTTGACCAATATTAACGACACGTGTTAATAGCTAAGTTAGGGTGCTTTTCCACCAGAGATGTGCTATGCAGCTATGCTGCGAAGATGTGATATCTACGCTACGAAAATATGTGACCGTTTCCACCAATACTACGCTAGGTAGCTGTGCGAGGAAGATGCGCTACGAAGATGCGCCGCCGCAAAGTAGCTGTGCGAGAAAGATGCGCATCTCGAGCTATGCTATGTATCGATAGTGGGGAAACGACGGGGGCGGCTACACCACTCGCGATGGTCCATAGCACATATCCATAGCACGCATCCATAGCACGCATCCATAGCACACATCCATAGCACGCATCATTCCATACAAAAAACATATCTTAGTTGAATCCATTTCCACCAGTGCTAAGCTATGTGCTTGGTGTAATATGATTGGTGGATATCAAACGCATCCATAGCATCGTAGCATAGCACATCTCTGGTGGAAAAGCACCCTTATAATAGCCAATCACTGACGCATATTGTAATATTTTATGTAGGCGCTATATCACCCCTATACAAAGGATAACAAGGCCGTAAAATATCGTCAGAAATTAAACAGAATGGCCTAGCCTCACTTCTACTTTTTTCATATTTATATAAAAATATATGTTTACAAACTGAGAAACCTAATTATTGTGAGAATGGTTGATTTTATTATGTAAATACGTAGATATGATACATATGCAATACGAACAAAACACGTAACTTTTAAAGCTCCCCAGCGTAGGTCACTGAACTGTTAATTACTTCATTTAATTAAAACACATCTGGTTATTAAATACTTATAGGAAACCACATGTACATTAGCTTTCTATTAGAAATGGGATTAAACTGAGAGTATTAGTGAAATGCAATACATTGCTTGATATTTGCCTGAAAAGAACATGGCTATATAACTATACATAACTTTCAGACACGAAAGGTTAAGTTAAAACTAAATATCAACTAATTTAATGGAATATGTTTGAAATGAAATGAAATCGTTTATTTTTTCGACGTAGAATATTAGAATTACTTGTCAAAAGTCATAATCTACCACCATTTCACAAATTCCATTCATTTTATTTCAGTATCCATGAAATTTCAGTAATTTGAGTGCAAAGGCACCTCCTGATTATTAGCGAAAGCTATCTCATCACGAGTACTGAAAAGCTGACTAAATAATCACTGGAAAAGTTTAGTCATATTTTAAAATATATTTCCATAAGTACTATTTACGTCTATTCATCGTTGAGAATACTAGAAAATAGAATGACTCGTGGCGAATGGCCCTTGATGAAGACAGCATGCTTTTATTGACCATACACCTTAACAATGCAGTGAATGGTAGCGCGAAATTCCCGCCCATACCTCCAACATTGGGGCCAACACTGGCCGCGTATTGATCTCACATTTTATCGTCCGCCATGGTCTTTATGTTGCATCGTATCTTTGATTAGTGTCAGAAGAATTACCGTTTCGAAACATTATCCGACTGATGTGCAATGTTATTTGCAAGGATTAATGCCTTGTGAAGGACGTTTATTAGACTCGATTGAGAGGTCCATTCGGTCTGTAAAATGGGCGCAATGCAACATAGCTAAAACACTCACGATCAAGTGAAGATGAAGGCTACAACATGAAAAACTAATTAATATCGGTATTAAAAGCTACAATTACTAAGAAAGACTGAGAATATTTCCTTAAAGCTTTCAACATCTATCTTTTTCGGTAAGAGGTAAAAATGCTGAACAAGGTTTGTTATTAGCTCAAAGTTTGCAATTAGACCGGCCAATCAGCGCAGTGATATGCAAATTATGTAAATTCGTATAGATTGTATTGTCACCAGCGGATAGACCTTCGCCCGCAGTTTGCGTTCAACAAAACGTACTTTTGTTATTATATTTTAATTAGTTCACTGTAACTGCGCAATGCTATCACTGGGCTGTAATGCTATAGGCTGTATTTGTACATTGTAGTCTAGGATTTGGGCTGTCAGTGCTAGGTCTTATCGCAACCGGATAGGTTCCACATTAGATCGATGTTAACTTTAAGTGGTATTAAGGCATTGTTTAAGCGTTGAATGCTTGAAAAGTTTGAGATTATTTACCATCAAATACCTGTGCAGTACGTCTAGATGAAGTTGTCTGAATGTCTGCTTTATTTAGGTTAGTGAAAAGGATTATGCGAATCTCGTATCTATTACTATTAGTGCAGAAGGTGTACAGGTATCATCACGAGCATAAGGAAAGGGGCTTTGTAGATCTAATCAAATAACGGAACATGAAAGGTTAAAACTATTTTTTTTGGAGTTTACTTATCAATCGATTTAATACGGTTAAATATAACGTATTAATTACATTAATTAATAGGGCTAAAGCGTCGAATCCAATACAATAAAATATGGCGGAGCAGAAATAGAGCACTTTATGAAACAATCAGACCATGGCACGGGTTAAAAGTTGGCTTGTGGATATCGATTTTGTATGGACAGAGTCAACGCCATCGTCGATGTTTATAGGTAATTAGATGTTGCAGTATGTGATGTTATATTAAGTGGCATATAAAATGAATTAAAATATTATCCTTTGTTTCAAAACTTTCATGAAGTTGTTGAAATGTTCTGCTTTCTAATTAGCCAGAATCGGGATGGCGTTTTAGATTTAATTTACCAATGCATATAAAGGTTTACGTCCTCTGCATATTATAATTAATATAACAATGAATAATACCTTCGCACTAAGACTTAACATACACGGTTTATGTAAGTTAGCATATGACATACTTATGCAGGTCAGTAATAATACCCAAGATGCCATTAATTTTTCCTACACATCTATCATATAACTATGGATATCGTAAACAGTAGTTGCAATGATTAAACGGTTGTTTCAAAGTTGACGAACTATGACTGAATGCACTCATGCAGCTAAAATCTTCGTTTAAACATGCATAAAATTGGTATTATGCCTGCCGTATTAATGACTATGCCTGGGTTAATAGAAAGATTGGCTCTTCTTCATAAAAAGTCATACATAGACGCAAACAGGTCAATCATATTTTTTTCTTCCTTCTTCTTTAGTATAATGAATCAGTTTTGTTCGTCAGGTGATGTCATATTTCAATTTAGCAAATCAAAAGGTCCTTTCAAAACATTTTTTATAAGTGCTGTAGGAATCTTATCAATATACCGTCACATAATATTAAAAATTCCAACGAATAGGGTACAACTTTCTAGTCATCCGCCTATGGACCGACCTTAGTCAAATATATGCTTAGCTATTATTGTTTTCTAATTACGGAGAATGTCTGTTTTCAAACGGCCGTTTTGCCTCATCATTGGCACTTGCAAAATATAACCCAGAATACAATATAATCCATGTTGAATTTAGTTCACAGTGCGTGTCCAGTTGAGCAGGTCTTGGCAGTCGACAGAATGGAACTGTCCTAATTGTAGAAGAAACGAGACGCTCATATCGCTCGCTTTGATAGATATCAATCTATTAGGAACAGAGTGCGGCGCTACGTAACACGTACGCGCTCACCTATGGAGTCCCACCGTCGTTTTACCATTGTAGCCTAGAAGACAATCCACGGTTATGCAACACGAGTGTCGTTGGTTGCGAGTGAATGCTCCGCAGTGGTGTGTTCAAGTAGGTAGTGGGCGAAACCATGAGTGGATCCTCTCTTTGCTATTGTGGGTTACGAACCGCACTGTTGTTTGTTTAAAATCATTTCTTGCCAATTCATTGCTTACTACCGAAGTTCCTTTACATTTTGAGCTTATAACTTGTCTTAGGTTAACTTGGTTAATTTCCGTTGGGGTTTACGTTTTGTATCACATGTATAACATGCTATGTTGAGCACCTGCAGTGGTCATGAAAAATAAAGTGTACTAGTTTTACTACCGCCCCCCTCCCGCCCGCGCCGGGCGCCGCCCCTTCTCAAGGTCGCCCCGTGTCTAAAGCTTTCGTTGTCCGCTGAAAGCTTTCGCACGCCTCATTATTAAATCTAGCCATTTGTCTAGAGCTTTTTGTGAGAACTGTAATATCTTATTTTAAAATTAAATATGGTTACGTTACAAAAAAAACCTTTATTTTATTACTGAATGTGTCTGTATGCCCCAGTTGAGATTTTACCTGAATATTATAGAACCATGCATTTTTTTATGAAACTGTCAGAGTTAAAGATAAATATATAATTTTCCGTGTATTATTGTTTATTTAAAATCCCTCTGTTGTCCACTGCTGGACAAGAGGACTACGGAGCGCCACAACACAGTCCTTAGCCATCCTCTTCAGTATGTATTGTAAACTTTCGGTTTATTATCTACAACATTTGCTTTGTAATATGTTTAACCATCATGCGAGCAATGTTACAGTGACTGATAATCTAGGCGCCAGATAAGGATTAAAATAAATACATCGATGGATAGAAAGACATTAGAGATACCAGAAACATTAGAAATATCAGCTATAAAATGTTTTGTTTAATGCATTGGTACAGGTATGTAACATGATTGCGTGTCTGTTTCAGTAATTCTGATAGCAATTAAATAAACTTTATAGAGATTGCAAATGCTTGTGCAAATCACAAACACATTCAAATCAAGAACAACCCACACCCACAAAAGTAACAACAACAATGTTCCGTAAAAAAACAAAACCAAAAGAAGGTCACATAACCTCCCAAACCCAAGCGCCCGAAAAGAAATGAGGCGGCCTCTTTTCCAAAAAGAAAAAAAAATACTCTATCAAGTGCCAGCCAGATACAAAGTAGGTGCGCTCCCCAAGTAGTAGATTGTAGAAGTAGATCGTGCGTGCATGCAGGCCTCCTTTCCACTTATCATATCAACAGGCATGGTACTGTTAGCAGCCGTCTGCGCGACGCGTCTGCCACATTTGATATGACGCAGTCTTGGTGCGTGGCCCACGGTGCCGACGGTCGCGATACTCACGATCATTTCAATAAGGGTATATTGCAATATGTATGTCAATTCGTATGTGAGTAAGCATCTTTCTTAACAGCTTTTTTGATTAACAATTTGATCATTATGATTAGTCATACTTAACGTGACCATTTATTTTTTTTGTCAGAGCGGGACATCTGCGGATTTATGTTGCAAAAAAAATCTATTGGTACCTATTCATTACAATTTTTATGTAGTCTATGTAGGGAATGAAATCTCGTACGAGATTTCCACCTAGCGAGATCTTGCGAGACGGCAAATTACGGGATCTCGCGAGATTGGAAGAATCGCTATTAAAACATAAATGCTAATGCTTATTTTTAGTAGGTAACTGACAATGTTGCTTAGTTATAAAAATAAAGCGACTTTTATTTAAAAAATGAATGAAAATATTATTTTGTCTCTAACTCTAATAAATAAAATGTTTATGTCTATAATTAATACTCTATTACGGCTAAACAGCTCAAATTGGATAATGCAATATTGGTAAAAAAAAATATTATCTATATTTTGTATTTTGTAAATTTATTACTTTACTTTCAACAATGACGAGTAATAGGAACATTAGTTATTGTAAATAAAAACATAACTTCACAAGTTCTTAAAAAAAAGGCATGAGATCGTATTAATCAAATAAAAGAAGTTCAAAAGAGAATTCTGATCAAGTTATCAAGGTACGGAAACGCAAGTTAATTTTTGTGAAAATTATTTCGATTCTGAAGACATAACTAAATTCTAATTTTAGAGCTCTCAAAACCTTATTGTATTTGTTTAAAATTCGACTCATCATTTTAAGCCGGCATATATTTTTAAGATTATTCTGAGATTTACATAATTATACTAACGTTTTACGTCACTTCCGCCCTAAGAAAATTCGTGACGTTTCTAATGTTTTAACTTACCGCAGTTTTTTTATACTTTTCAACAGTTAATTACTTGCTCAAAAATAAATTATAATCAAAAATATTGTTGGAGGCTTAATTTTGAAATAACAAAGTTTATTAAAAATAATATATGAGCTTTATTTGAATCAAATGCATATTCTCTATTGTAATTTTATTCTGCTTTTTAGCAAAATTTATAGTTTGACAGCG
The DNA here is from genome assembly GCF_932276165.1 of Plutella xylostella. Classification (NCBI taxonomy): domain Eukaryota; kingdom Metazoa; phylum Arthropoda; class Insecta; order Lepidoptera; family Plutellidae; genus Plutella; species Plutella xylostella. The sequence continues at coordinate 4,075,159 of NC_063986.1, forward strand.
TTAAAATCGTTATCTCGCGAGATCTCGTACGAAATTTAACGAGTTTCAATCTCGTTAAATATGGCCGGGATCTCACGAGTTCGGGATCTCGGCGGGACGAGATTGCAGAGGTAAGAAGATATATAGCTGTCTCAAGTGATTAATGCAAAATGTGGGTAATTTAAATTATCGTTTGGCCTGTTTATGAAAGCGGGACATTTTTGCCCTCGCCGGGGACAGCGGGACGGACAGCTTGAAAGCGGGACTGTCCCGCCGAAAGCGGGACGTATGGTCACCTTAGTCATACTCAAGATTCTCGTGACTCATGAGGTCACGGTATTTTCCTCCTCTGACTAAAGCCTAAATAATTTTAAAAATATTATTTTATATTCATATGAAGCAGTATTCATAATGGGAACGATTCAGAAGGAATCAAACAACTTTTATGCTTACATAACAGTGGATGGTAAAAGGCTGATGATGATGATGAAGAAATAAATACCTCTTACTATAATTTTAAAAACCCCACTGTCAGTAAAAAATTGATTAAATGTATTAACTGAGATGTGTTAACAGAGCCTAAGTAGAAACGCCCTTCTCTCCTATTTTGTACCACACGCAAAGCTAGCAGCATTTATGTTTAACGCCGAGTCCATGTCGAATGAATGGTTTAGTGACGATGTGACTTTTGGAGCACCCTGTCGTGTTGACAAAGAATAAAAACATCCTGTACTTAAAGTTAGTAGTGAGTGGGAGAAGTAGGATACGTACTTACTCTTAATTCACCTTGCATAATTGTATTATGGTTTAGTTTGTATTACTGATAAAATATAAGTTTTAAACAAGTGTAAACGCAAAATTATGTGATATTCCTAAGTACAATATATTTACTTCAAACTTTACAGGATTTTAGAACAAGTGAAAATTTAAGAATTAAGATTTAGCTATGGACAAAAAGAATGAGCTTTATGGATTTGGCCTATGTCCTATGTTTTGAATATTTTACTAAGTATTTAACTATTTTGTGTGTTGCTTTGAAAATTAATAATAATTTAGACATATTATTTAGGCCATACGAGTTTAAAGCCAGTTATATCGTGTCGTGATAAGATAAATCGTGATATTCTTTATTTAAAAGTTAAGTGTAGCATATTTTTTATGATTTTCTTGTTCACCACTATTTGTTTATGGAAAATAAAAAAGATAGGTACATTAACAAAGTTTTTAACTTGTTTCTTCTATTTCACTTTTAGGGCCACTTTTACCAAACGCTAAATGTATTTAAAATTTTATTTAAGTCAAATTTTAAATACATTTTGTACTAACTGACAGACGTTTGACAGACTACTAAATACGTTTAGCGTTTGGTGAAATTCCACCTTAGTATGTACTTAAAAAATAAGTGGATGATATATTGTATTTAGAATACGCATTCGTAATTTAGAATATTAGCACAGCATTGATTTAGAAAGCTAAATACGTGTCACTCACGAATATACCGACTAATGTGTTTAATCACGTAACTGATAGTTAAATTCGTGAGCTTGTAACGTTATTGTTCTAATTATTGTTTCAAATCTTTATTTACAATCGGACACCCACTGTTTCGGGTCATTCCCCTCAAGAGTTAAGAAATTATTAAGATTACCTTACAATCTCAGAATGTTGAAATCATGTGGTCAAATTAAAAACGTGAATTGAGTAAACTCTACCAGCATCAAATACAAAAATATTTCGGAAAACCACAAACAGGGTTTTCCTAACCGACCACTATCATACAATGATTTTTGATGATTTATTTGTACTAAAAAGACTTACACTAAAATAAAATATTTATATGCAATATTAGCACGAGTTTTTTTTATTATAAAAATAATGTTATCTTGTACCTACTTATACTTTTGTTAATAACTTGACCTTCTTTCTAAATCTATTTGTTTTGCAAATTCGTGCTCCATTGATATTATTTGCCCCATATTATCTGTTACAGTTAATATACCTTTGTTCAAAATGTCAACAACTATCCAAATATAAAATATCCAAATACTTATTATGATTGAGAGTGGTGTCTTCCTTGCACTGCTCACTTGACACAGTCAATATATTGTTTATTTTGTTAATTTTTAAATAACAGCTTAATTAAAATGTCACCGTTTACCCACAGTCAAACCAAAAATATTGGTTTTGTGGGAATTCTTCTGTACCCTATGTATCACTGCAATGTTTATAAATAAAATAAATAATAAATATTATAACTAATAATTAACTGTTGGTTCACTTCTTTTTACCTATTCAAAAACCACTTGCTCCTGAAGTATTTTTTATATATTTTAACAATGTATGAAATTATAGATACACATATTATATTATTTAGTCGACTGTACATCCTGGAGTTACGGAGTGACAAGTCTCTATAACACTACCTACAGAGCTGTTAGAGTAGATAAACATTGTTATAGTGACAAAAATGTTGAACTTACCAGCAGCTTCCAAGAGTGCTTCGAGCCTGGCCTGCATCTCGGGGTCGACAACCCGCTCCGGGTCATCGTGGGACAGAAGGAACTTTGATGACTCCGCACCGCCACCTTCTTCTTCCATTTCCGCCTGAAGATTACAAACATTAGGAATTAGCATTTGTTGACAAACATTAGCATTTCAGGGGTAAAATAAAAATGTTGGGTAAATTGATGAGACTTTTACTTCCACACTCCATTGGTCATCCAATGCCATTAATATGGTAAGATTAGAAAGTATGAATATCTTCATACTAATTTGGTATGGGAATCATTAAACCTAAGTACTTCACACATTTCACAGCCCACATCTTAATTTAGCCATCGAAAATTGTTATCTCTGAGCATCAGTTATATTATGAATCACTTTTTGCTCACAAAAATATTCCACAAGCTGCATGTACAAGTGATTTAGATTTATGCAAAAATGTTATCAAAAGAGAGGTGTTATAGTTACAGTTGGTAACATTGTCGAACTGATTGTGGCATCTTAAGCTCAGAACTCAATACCTATACAAAATGCATAGGTATTAAGATATTTATTTATAATGATTCTAAGCTATATTTCATGAAAATCTGTCCAAACATTCAACAATAATGATATTTAAAGAACAATTTCTTTGCATTGGAGGGTTAGCTTATGTACTTAACATCAACCAAGGGCCATTGACCTATAACTTATTTTGTTATGATTATAGTATACAATAATTTCAGAGCAATGCTATGAACAGAATCTTATTTTTCACTGGTTATAATTCTACAACTAACAGCATAAACCAAGTCACATGCAATTCCATTTTATTTATGAATTGTCAGCATACCTATATTATTATGTTATTGCACTGATAAAACCAGTTTCAAACACAAAATTTCATTGAAGGTCATAGTTATAAAAACAAAATAATCAGATTAGCAGAATTATGATTTAAGTAAATAGTTTCCTCCCTTTGTTGTTAGCAGAAACATTGTTTTATCCAAGAAAAATACTGAAAATTGAGGCAGCAGTCTAGTGTACTAGCAGTCCAGAATAGTAGTCATAACAGAAGGCAGTTATTTTCACAACCATAAGATCTGTTAACTTATAGTGTAAGAGCTATAAGCCTACTTGAACAACTGTGATAGCGGTAGACATGTTTATTCTATGTTTTGCAGACAATATACAAAAACAGTATATTCTTGATAAATCCAGTGTGTGAAATTGATTATTTAAAAATAATGATGTTAATGATTCATAGAATGAATAATGATCATTAGGAAAAGTCAAAGATTTCTCAATATCCTTTATATTACATCTAGATCAGGCATTGAGGTAGGTATATTATTAAATTAAAACCTACACTATGAAATCTGTTAAATAACAGCAACAATCAGTGTTAACAAAACAACAATAGGTTAGTAAGGTTATGATAGACAAATACAGGAAAGCCATAACAATAAAGAAATAACCATTCAAATTAATGTTAGAATCACAAGGACCATTCAACATGAAAATACAAATGTATAAAATATGGTAAATAGTCTGTGGCACACACATTATGCGGGGTAAGTGTGGTTACTGAAACTGCACAGCTATTGTGTAGGGGAAGCCTGCTGCACTCTGTTGAGATCTCTTCCACTTACCAACAGGTCTGGCCTGCTTAGGCACAAACAAGCCAGCAAGATCTATAACACCAACGAGAAATATGTAAGACAAACTGACAATGTCTGCTTGAGCATAAGGTTGCATTGTTGTTTACTAAATGGTCCTTGCAATTCCCTAACCATGTTTTTGCGCGTACTGTTATTGGCGTAATTAATGCATTGATCATTAAAAAATAGAAATGCATGTCAACAGTAGTGATATAGAAACATACACATTATATAATTTGTGGCTTCCTATGAATGAAAACACGATATTTTGCGCGTAATATCTTCGAAATACATGTGATTCAAGTAACATGGCCACTGGTTCAATGTACAAAACATACATAGTTTATGAGGAGCCGTGGCTTGGATTAGGCATCCAGGCTTCTAGAGTTCCAAAGAATCAATTGAACACTGTCTTGGAGCGCCAGGCATAAATAATTTCATGCATTACTGAGAGAGTATGTACGTACTTAGGACTTTCTGACGTTTTACGGAATATTTGGCAAGCAACTACTGTGTTGAGGAGTACAATGAATTTCTCTTTATCGGCATGCTGCACCTGAATCTGAACCTTTATCACTATGATGCATGTTTATTTTGATGATGGGAAAGGAAATTCGTCAATGAGACATGTACAAAATGTCCCTAGCAGTATATAGAGCGGTACAGATAAATCACATTCCCTTGCTGCCACCGCCTCTTCCGAAAACAAAACACGTTTTACCTCGGACACGGAGTCATCCTCGCTTTCTGAAGAGTCCGTCATGTATTTGGCAGGCGCTCCTGAATACGTTTCGGTTTCAGATTTGGCCGGACTCGAAGCCGAACTTTGAGGAGTGGACGATTTTACCACATCAAGTTGCACATTCACCTTATCGATATTTCGGTTTTCAGACTGTCCAACATTCTGCATTTTTGTCCTAATCCAATATAACTTAACTAGTCTTTCAGTATCAACACTTTTTCTACGAAATTAACACGTTCTTTTTATTAGCAAACAAAATTTATTTCGTCATTTAGCCAGGTTGATACCCGCCATGTCTACTACTATGGCGAGGTTCCCGGATGCTTCAAGTAGGCTAACCAATTATCTCCCTCTGGTGAAGACAATAAGAACTATAATTCTACTCCTATGCCATCTCTTGGCAAAAATGCGTACCGAAACCATAGACAATCTATTTGTATTTTTTAAACAATCGCATTTTATTTTATAATGCCTACTTATTTTACTATTTAGGGCTTGAAATAAAATATTTCGTGTACCAAAATATGTTTTGTACCTCGCTTTTGGTTGAAATTTTACATAACGTATTTTTTCTTTTGTTTTTAGTTAACTTTTTGAATCATATCAAAACCAGAGTGTAGACTAGAATTTTATTTATCTGTGATGCTATTTTAGTAAATATTGTCTGTGGTAATATATGTTGCCATTATTAAAAAATATTAATTTGAATGAACGAAAAAAATGTAGCGAAGTTCCCATAGCCGAAATTAAGCCGATAAGCCGAAATACAAGAAAAGTGAGTGAATGATGCAAAGAAAAATAAGAAAATCTATTTTTTTGACATTTGTTCAATTTGTTTTAAAGTTTGAAATGGATAAATAAATCACATTTTATTGATTAAAAATGTAATTTTCTACCATTACTCTACGATGTGATGAAAGCATCTAATTGGAAAATACTTGTGAGTATAACATTTATTATATCACCATCAAATACGACATACACAAACTATACAAATCGATTTTCAACAACAAACAAGGTGTCATGTCTGGTTTTTCCTTTTCAGGCTGTAAATGTGTTCAGTGGGAGCTTCTTCGTCTTTTATTAGAAAATGTAGTGGTCACTACGGGTGACAGAAACCCGGCACGATGGTTAGGGACGGTGATCTGCCCACGATATTTAACCCGAAGCGCGTGCGGGCGCCGTCGGTGATCATCACGAGCGAGGAGGTGGTGGATGAGCGCGGCGGCGGGTCCGGGGTGTTGCGCGCCAACGGGCCGCCGACGCCGCTGAGCCCGCGCGCGCCGCTCACCCCGCAGACCTCTATCTCCTCCGCTCCCCCGCTCACCACCCAGACCTCGCTCCAGCACGGCTACAGTGAGTCCGCCACCAGCAGTCAGGATGAGGAGCGCCAGCTGCGCGAGAAGCGCTGCCCGAGGTCCTGCTGCTCTAAGATGGCCAAGAAGGTAATGGAATGTCCCTCCAAAGTTTTGGTGTTTGTTGGTAAAACATCCTGGCTTATGTGTAGTGCATATTCATGTACAAAGCCTGGATGTAGTAACAGAATGGAATACCTACCATGTCATTTTTAAGATTACCCAAATAGCTACAATTATCTCTTTCTAGATTTAATTTCCTGAGTTTACTAGGTTGATTTTTTTATCTGGTTTTAGCTGCAATATATGACACCTCACTCTAATGCAGCCATGACATAGAATTAGCATAAAATGATCTTGTACAGCTTCCTTCTTATGACTTACAGTGTAACCTATACAACTCTTTTCACAGTACTTAAGTATGTACTACCTACTCGCTTTTACAAGGCTTAATAATTTATCTCTATAAGCTATTTCATAGGCTAAAATGCTAAAATGTGAAATTCACAGTACTTAAGTATGTACTACCTACTCGATTTTACAAGGCTTAGTGCTAATTTCACCATTCTCGGTTAGAGCATAACCAGGGAGTAGTGGTTAACTTTTGACACATCTGTCATGAATTTTATATGGAGATGACGTTTAATTTATAAATCAGTCACTGTCCGTTAGATTACCAGAATGGTGAAATTGGCACTTAATAATTTATCTTTAAGCTATTTCCCACTAGGCTAAAATCTGAAATTCATAATCTCTCATTTTCAAATAAGATTTGTGAAATTTTTGCTTTCAAAAAATTTAATAAAATTATTTATTTCCAGATATACTATGGCATCTGCGTGACATGCATCCTTACTATTTCGTGGGTGACGGCGACGCACTGCATCAAGTATATGTACATACAGCAGCTGCAACCAACCCCTCTTCCCGCCCCCACTGCCTCCAGCACCGAGGGCTATGTCGTTGCTTACACTAATATTACTTCTAAACACCGCCCTCCGGTAAGTGAAGCCACTGGTGTATGAGTTAAGTCATCTAGATTAGGAAACTATCTATATGAAAGCTTGTATGTAAAGAAGGTAGTATAAAGACAGCTATGGCAAGAGCTGATTCATGATCAGATATAAACAGATCCACAATATTAACTCTGTTTCTTTAAATACAGCTAAGAGATCATAACCGTTTTATTCTCATAACTCATAAGATCTATCTAAATCTTTTTACCTCATAATAACAGTCTACTGTTTCATTTACCAATTCATGTTGGCTTACATCTTATGTAATAGCAGAAACGAGCTAAGTGTTATAAAGCAAAATTATTCATCCACAGCACTTCAACGCGCCGTTCTTCACGGCGTGGTTCTGCACCAACTGGCTGATGTTCTTCTACCCGCTGTACCTAGTGGTGATGCTGGTGCACAACAAGTGCAAGTCCACGGGGGACATCGTGTCTGATGCCTTCAGGGACTTCCGGGAAAAAGGGTTCACTTTTGGTGAGTGATGAGTGTATAATCTTTATTTTTCATAGCAATTGACTCCCTTACACACGTTATGTTTAACTAAAGCCACATACATGTACTTATGTCGTTACAAATGTGTTGTGTTTTTACAAGAACGGATATTCTTAACTGCCACAGCTGATCCGTATACTATCCATATACTTAGGTACTACAAAAGTTGTAAGCAAAATGATAGAGTCTGAATCTGTTTATACCATGATACAGGCTTTTAAAAAAAGGGTATTAATATTATGTCGCAACGCAAGGGAGTGACCCAGGGGGTCATTCTGAACAACTTATGTTCTACGACTTTAAAAGGCTCAGTGTGCAATGATACCCATACCAAACGCTACGATTGGGCGCATTTTAATATTTTCTGTGTCAAATACATAATTTACTTAGGTATTCTTATTCCTCTCCCAACAGCTCGCTTCCTAAGCCGCTGCAGTCTCTTCTGTCTCCTCTGGGTGGTGACGGCCTACATGTTCGCCTACTCTCTACAAATCCTGCAAGCCACGGACGCGGTGGCACTCTTCGCTACTAATGTCTCCTGCGTGTATCTTTTGTCTTGGGTGATACTGCATGAGCAGTTTGTCGGTGTTCGAGTGAGTAAATAAAATAGTTATGTATTTTTATGAAGGTAGGAAAGTAAATAGAAACCCGTAACCTTTGCCCAAAACTGCAACATTGCTGTAATAGCATCATAAAGCGGATCCTTCCACCGGAGTGGTGTTTTTAGCGTTATGCAAAATTCTGTGACGATATGTCGTGTTTCTTGGCGGTTTTATGTGTACTATGCTATTGAACCGACAATGCCACCTGACCCTGTCGGAATGTTATATCATTTTTTTTTCGTAGAACACCAGAATATTTTAAGTATATTTCCAAAATTATTAGCAATTTGGAAGGATATTAGTTAATTGTAAATAAATTTCAGTAAATCCCACACTAGTCTGAGCGTGTGTCTACATAGGTCCGACAGTTGTCCCTACAAGCGCCCTATTCTTCCAGATCGTGGCCACAATAATGTGCGACACGGGTATCGCCCTGCTGGCGTACATGGACGGCATCACGGGCAGCTCTACACTAGGAGGAGTGGTGTTAGCCGCCTTCGCCGCCGCCGGCTTCGGGATCTTTAAGGTTAGAGCTGAGGATAGTGTATTTAAGCCATAACTATAACTACTTATAGCGACTCAAAGTTTTTGTTACTAAAAGGTTACATCTTTTAGACGCACTTGAAGTAGGAAGTTTTGCAAATTGCAGAAGACACAGCATATTAGTTTTTGTAATGATTTATACATGCCTAAAAGGCGTGGGGCGATGCCTGATCGCACAGAATATGGCTGTAACAGTAGCTGCCATATAATCTACACGAACTATCATACAGTTTGTTGGGAAGCAGCGGGCCGCATTATCATATTGAATACACATCAAAAACTCTGAGCTGCGGTCTAACATAATGGTCAGCTACCGAAGGCGAAAGCTATTACGCGAGGGCCAATAAATATTTAATTGCGTCTGTTCATTTAACACTTTAATAATCTTTCCATCCGCAGGTGCTAAGCCGCAAAGTGATGGGCGAGATAACAATCGGTCAGCGCGCCCTCTTCTTCTCTCTCCTGGGGCTGGTGAACCTGTCTCTACTGTGGCCCGTGTGCGTGCTGCTGTACCTGAGCGGCTCGGAGGCGCTGCCCGCCGGCGCCGTGCCCTGGCCGCCGCTGCTGGCCGCTGCTGTCGCGCTGCTGGGTACGTGGACCAATGAGGAGACGGTGTTTAGGACCCCGTGTGAAAATGGAGCGATTGTATTGGTGCCCGCTATGCCACTCCGTCGCTATTCGTCTATTAGAGCGACGTCAATGGCGTACGATACGCCGCTCTGTCGCTATTCGTCTGTAGATGGGCTTTGTACCGTGCTCGGTCGCTATAAGTGCGCTCTATACCGATGCCGTTGTATCTAACTAATACACTTTCTGTACCAGAATCTATAGTAAGACGTCATGTATATCACGTCGGGGTTACCAATTTTGCCATGTATGGTCCGCTAGGTCGCTATCATTAGTTCAATATTCCATGTGTGCCGCCGGCGCCGTGCCCTGGCCGCCGCTACTGGCTGCAGCTGTCGCGCTGCTACGTACGTGGACCCACCAATGAGAAGGCAGTTTATATATAGGTCCCTCTATAGTGCGATCTATACCGAGACCGTTTAGCCAACACGCCAAGTGTATCACGTGGGATTCACCATATTGCCATTAATGTCCGCCGCTGCTGGCTGCTGCTGTCGCGCTCTTGGGTAGGTGGACCAATGAGGAGACGGGATTTAGGTCTCTTTAGAGATGTGTGTGCTAGCTAACGATATAGCTAGATACACTACGTCACTAGGGACTAATGAGTAGATGCTTTATAGGAGGCAACAGTAGAGTGTGTGTCAAAACCGCCAAACAAAACGGCTAAACGCAAACTAATCGAAAATCGAGTATTGGTACGCGTTATAGCACGCTCGGTCGCTGTTCGACATAAATGCGTGGTGGCTGTATCAATAATAAGATTATCACTTTGGGGTCACCAATTTCCTAAGTATATGGTCCGCTGGGTCAGTATTGGACTAAGGGCCGCCACTTTGTTCAATCCTAAAAAACTATGAAGATTTTCTTATATTAATTATTGTTATTTTTGTTTCAGTTTTCCACTTGGTGTACCAGTTTGGGAACATTGTGACGTACAATATCTTCATTTCACTCGCTCTCGTCACCGCGCTGCCGGCCTCTGCAGGTGAGATTATTTTGTCAAAAGTTATGACTTCCGTAACTAAAGAAACTATATATATGAACATGGCGGCTGAAAGTATCTCTTACCTTCTCTATGTAGGCAATTAAGAAGTATGAACATATACTCAATACTGATTGTAAGATTGTAACCTATTATCATACACTTATATCATGTGTTAAGCCAGTCTGTGACTTCATCCAGGGTGCTAGCTGAAAACCAGCGCTATGAACTACTTCAGCTATAACCCGTTTCAGCACCGGGAAGCAAACACTTGCTTATTCTACTATTCAATAAGTTATTTCTTTTATTTCACAATTTTTTGTTGTTGTAATGTTTGTTTGTGCGTAAAATAAATGTATCTTTCTTTCTAATCCTCTTAGCATTAAGCCCACCTTTTGTACATGTATTTTTATATTTGTGCAATAAAGAATTAAATAAATAAATAATCCCTGCTTTTTCCTCAGCCCTGGACGTGGCCCTGTACGACAGTTCGTTCGAGGGCATGAAGCTGGCGGGGCTGGTGCTGATCGCGGTGGGCTTCTTCCTCGTCATGTTCCCCGACAACTGGCCCGACTACATCATGCGGTTGTTGAGGTAATGCCGTGGATGGATGATGAATAGAACATGGAAGTATTTGATGGGGAGATGGTAAATTATTCGGTGGAGATACATGTAACCCACCTTTCTAAGCTGTGATGAAGAAAGCCCATGTTCTACACTGGATACAGTATTAACCCGCGAGTGTGTGTGTTGTATGACCCATAGAATGATAAGAGAGCGGTTTAAATTAATGCAATGATGAATAGCTGCGTTGCTACTAGCTACCCAGCGTAACTAGACACATCTTCCTTCGCTTCACGACCAAATTCTTTTCATGGTTACCTGTCTACCTCGCTCACATCGCGCGGTCTGAATCTTATCCTTTACTATAATTTTAAAAGTATTCTTCCGGCTTGTTGCCAAATAAAAAGCCTACTAAAAACTTCACAATTTAACTTTACATTCTTAATTAAACTTCCAACTAACCCGCCAGATGGAGCCGCAGCCGCAAGCGCGGCGGCGTGGGCTCGGGCCGCAGCCGGGACCCGATGGATTACCGCACCGGCTACATCCGCTCCCACCTGCGCTCGCCCAGCGGCCGCGTGCGGTGACCGCCCGACCCCGACGACCAGCCAATGGGCGGCGGCGGGGCGGCCACCACCGAGCTGTGATTGGATGGAGGGCGTGGACCAGCCAATGAGCAGCAGGGAAGCGGTGGCGGTGGATATTAAGGAACTGTGATTGGATGGCGTGCGTGACTAAGTTTTCAGCTTTATTCAGACCTAAGCCATACTGCTGTCTACCATTGATGTTTGATGATTAAAGAGATACAGCTAAGGGCTTTCACAAAAAACATGATAGAATAGAATAGAATAGAATACTACTTTATTGACTTAAAAACAATTTACACATGATAACATAACATGATACGACGGGTTCCGCTCATCTCGCATAATCTTTATTGACCAAAACTCATTTCGCATAACTCGTATGGTCTAAACTTTTTTGGCCGAACCATCACTTTGCCAAGACTTATGTGGCATAAGGCTCGTTTCGTCTAAAACTCTTTAGGCACAATCTTTAAACACCTAAGTTTCGTTTGCTCAAATTTATGTTCGTCTATACCTATGTATAATCTTGTTTCTCGTAATGTTATCTTAATAAATAATATATTAAGTATGTAGTAAATGTAAAAATTGTGGTATTTTTCTCCTACATCCCGAAAATCACGATATTGTATGATCAAAAAATCGAAAGTTAACGACCAATATAATTATTACAAACCCCATGAGATCGAAACCTAAAAATAGGTGCGACGACGAGCAAAGCGAGGAGGAGCGTGTTAGGTGCACATGTTCATCAAAACCAAAGCGGAGCGCAGCGAAGCGGAGCGGAGCGTTTCCCAAACAGCGGAAACAATACAAGGCACCAGTTTGCGCTATGTAGGGAGACGCTCCATCAAAGTTAAAGCCAAACGAATATTATTACTTTGTATAAACCTATGCCATAGCATTATTAGGCTATTCAAGATTTGGCCATACCATTATTAGGCTAAACAATGTTATGCGAAATAACTTTTTACTAAACGAGATTTATGCCATACGATTTTCGGCGTAACGAGACTTTGACCAAACGTTACTATGCAATACGAGATTAGGCAAATAAATCTTATGCCAAAAAAGGTAGAACCTGATACGACGTCACGTCGTCTCTTTCCCACCCAGGTATTCAATGAGATGGGTTGGATAGAGCGAGAGAATTGCAAGTATCGTGTTTATTTGTTGGAGCCCTAAGCTATGTCTCTTTATCGATAGTAGAGACAGGGGTGTCGCTTCGGTCTGAACTGAATATGCCTCCATTGTGTAACTTGAAATGAGGTTGTTGAGTCTGAACTTTTTCATGCATTGGACAATCCGACCATTACTATACTACAATTAGGCCAAACAACATCCTTCGGCCGAAATATCTATGACTATGACTTTGCTTCCATCTTAGCTTATGCCACGAGATTTGGAAAGAAATAAAAATTATCAGGAGAGGTTTATAGTGTCCGATAGTTTTATTTTTTACTAAATCTCGTGGTTAAATACAGACTTTTCTGCTTTCGAAGAGCTCTGTATCAGCTAGTAAAAGATACTTGATTTATTTTATATGGTGTGGCATAAAAATGTGTAAAAGGTGACTTTGATCAGCAAATGATAAGAAGACAGTTTATAGTAAAATAGGATTTACATCACACCATAGAAAATAAAATAAATCGAGTAATTTTTATCTTCCTCTTGACATCACAAAAGACGTTAATTCGTCGATCTTTGACTATAAAACTAATCTTACTGTATATCTCGCTTATCGTCGAGATATCCCTTAGCTCTATTTATTCTTCAAGTTAAAAAGTAGATCGTCTTAGATTGCAACTACACGAATAAGAATCGTATCGCAAGGAAATAAAACATGTTAACAATTAGCTTAACTTAGTAAGACGGGAATCACTCACGCACGCTATGGTATAAATTGAATGATATTGTTATAAGTAAGAAAAATAGGCTAATTTTATCTTATAGTTTCTATACTTTTCTTTCACCTATAACGTGTTGTGTGAAAGAGGTAAAACAAGTCTATTTGGCTTACTTCACAGTGCCTACATCGATAATTCAATTAACTATACATACATACATTTTTGCTCACAATTTCGTTGACTGACTATAAATCTGGGACCTCATACAGTATTGTGAATTCTTATGACCACTTGTAGAATAACTTTTAATCCGCTAACTCGTGTGTACATTATACTTTTATAGTATTATGGAGCTCTCTTCGATCAACTTGATAATAATTAACTATAAGTACACTTACCTACTCTTAACTGTATACTTAGCTACTTAGAAGCTAACACACATTAGTGTTTTCTATAAAATAAGTCCTAATTATTACTGCGGTTGTAAATTTTTGAGATGACGGGTAAATAGTAAAAAAAAACATTTCATTCTAGTATTTACTAAAAATAATCTAATGATTTTGTTGATCGAAGTAGAGCGAATGAAGCTTGTTGATAGCCCTACTCACCGCCTTAAATAATTAAGCCTGTCCAATTATTGTAACGAAATCTAAGAATACTGAATTAAAAATAATAGTTTTAATATTATTTTGCGAAGTAAAAAAATCTGGTAAACGTTATACTATCGTACAACGAACGAACGAACTTTTAGGAGATGGAGAAAGTTGTGGCTCAGACAACGACTAACTGACTCAGTTACTGAACTTCTAAATACGCAAATCTACAACTTTCACTGCTAAATTACATATTCCCAAAACTTGACGTTGGTAATAAAATAAGTAAAATATTATTTATGAATGTATACATCTTAAACTTATCGATCTGATAGGGATGTCAACACTTATGAGCTCTTCATTACTATAACTCATATTAATAAATCACATACGATTAATGATTCAACAAACGTGCACTACTATACTAATGTATCTTCCACTAGTCTTCACTTCTTCTAAACTTTAAAACTCTATCGAATAGTCTACGATATGGTATAAGACAGTATAAGTAATGGTAATATCATAGTGTAGGTTGAGGTCTTTAATGTATGACACCATATACTTGCAGCTATTTCATCATAGGTGAAACGATCATACATTAAAATTAAAAACAAAAAGACCAAAGATGGCGACCAAAGTTGGGCATAAAATTGTTCTTTCAATAATTAGTCAAGTGAATTTTAAATAACCAGGGTACTCGTGTGTGAGACTACAAACGAACTCGAAACTCATGTTACTGTAGTGCATAGGTTTATTAAGTTAGATTATAAACTGTGTTAGTAGCCCCAATACTATATTTATACATGTTATGGACACATCATGCACCATTAAATCATAAAATAACGAGCAACTTCTCTAAACATCCGAAATATACAACAAAAAAATATCAAAGTACATAACTAGAAATAAGCAAATATACTTAAAATCTGTGCAAATTATACCAATAAACCTACTTTGATATCACCACATTAACACTGAAGCCTGTAATCCCTAACGCGGTATTAGGTTCTTTGTTGCTCCTACTAACTACTTGTAATGTTTTGTCCTGTGAATTGAATGACGATGTGGTTGACGACTGATTGAAGTATTATTTAATAAATCCTTGAAGCGATATGTTGCTACCGCTAGTTTAGGTGAATACGCTATTTTATTCTATTATCTAAAACATAGGTAGACTTGGATTTTTTAAAACCTTTGATGCTATGGAAAAAATTGGATTTATTCAAATCAAATTACAGTTATAACTACCGTGATCATGCATTTCCAATTTTAGTTTCAGAGGAGCTAATATTTTCGACTAATATTAGAGCAATTAAAAATGACAATATATTCGTCTTATATAATAATCTAATATCCCTTTTCACATGACGTATTGCTGGAAAGAGCTGGTTACCGAATGCGCAATGGTTTAAATTGTAAGCTATACCGTTGCGTTCAAATGTTAATTTAGAGTTATGGTGCCTTCAAAAGTAGAATGATTGTTGTATGTTTAGTTCTGTTTGTATGTGATGTCGTTTATATAAATGTTATCGTTAGTCCGTGCTTTATGTTCTGTGTTAGCCCTTTGTAAAACGTTTACCAATATGAAGTATTATTTATTATTAATTATGAATACAGGTTTATAGGAACACACTTGTTTTTCTATAGGGCTTGTGCAGCGCGAATTTATAAGAAATAAAAATTGTTGATTACTTTTCCCTGCCAGATCAGTGACAAAAAGCCACTACATTTTATACTTCGTTCAAGAAAGAGTGGTTTGAATGTCTATATCTATTTACTTAGTAATAATCTCACCATTAAGTTAGCCGACGTTGTATAATTGTATACTTTGCTAACCCGAGTTAATTTGGTAACATGGTATGATTGATTAGATTATTTACTTAGTAATAATCTCACCATTAAGTTAAGTCGACGTTGTATAATTGTATACTTTGCGGATAGCTCAATGTATTAGTTGTGACTGTGATGTTATATTTTGAAATGTATTCAAATTTCCTACCAACTTTTACTGTAATACATGAATTAGATAAGTACATTAAGTTTAAGTGATCTCAATAATGTCCCAAAGATAAATAAAATAACGAACTAAAAATGTTTTATAATAAAAGGAATCGCCACATTTGTTTTGTGAAAACATTACCTATGATCTCAAAGAATTTGATATTTATATTGGTTACTGGTTTAAATTAAATCCACTCAGGTTAAATTAGAGTTTTTAAAGACTGAACTAAAAGGAATTTGACTAAAATTCAATTACGTTGTCGTTATCATTAAGTCTAGTTTAGATTTAGGGTGAATAGCTAATAGCTGTAGGCGGAATCTGTGTTAGACGAAAACGAATCGTATTTAGACAGGGTGAATCTGGCAGTTAATAACACTATTATGAATAAACATTTCCTACACATCTCCGACTATTATCTACTTGATTATTATGGAAATGTAGCAGAAACACGTTGGTATTCAAAAAACAAAAGTCGTTCAGAATGAGACCCTCATTTGTCTTACATACCTACCATTTAATTATTGAAACACCCTGTATAAGAGAATATTAATCCCAGATGACTTAATACATACTGTATAAGACTTGGCAGTATCGGTACCTCGTATGTATTCCGCGCGACTATGTATCACACACGTTATGTACCTGTTATGTTTTCGTTGTACCTAATTGTACGTATTGGATGTTAGATGCGAGTAGCTGACACCACACATGCCCCTGTGATTTTGTTATAATGTAGTGACGTAATTTGTTATTTAGTACCAAAAATAAACGAATGCCGTAAAATTGTATTGACTTTGATTTCTGTTATTCATGCACTACTTACCTACCTTTTATAACTCAGACCAACTACAAATTTTATAAGCATCACTTCACTTGATTACCTACCATTTACTTTTCTGATATAAAGAATAAAAGGTTTAGGTTATTTCAGTTTAAAAATACTTGTTACAGAAAAAAAAAGTTTAATTTGACTAAACCAGTCTTAAAACAAGATTAAAATTATGATATCACAAATATCTTACATTTCATGCATAGGATTCATTCATTACTTAAACAGAGACCCGCGGGATAACTTGCGGCCAGTCATTTCGATTTCCATGTCAGTCAAGTATTATAAGAAAATTAAATTGATACTAATTAATTAAATTATAACTAGGACATTCTACATACAACGAAGATTTCATGGAGAACTTAATTAGAATGCTCATCAGTGTCACCTAAGTGTTAGGTTTAGATCTAGGTGATCTAGTCGGTCTAGGTCTAGTCTATATGTTGTTGGAGTGGCTGACGCGGTCCCAGCGCCAGATGGTGCCGTCGTCGCAGCACGCCACCAAGATCTTGCCGTTACGGGAAAACGTCACCTGGAACATAACGATCAGGTATTTAATATTAAATTTACAGTCATATAATCGCTATTTGCGCATGTTCCTGCACCTGACTCTTTTGACTGGATCTTTTGTGCATATCCCAAAGGCTTAACCACCTTCCTAAGTTTGGGCAATGTAGACTAGATACGCAGGTTTTCTTACGATGTTTTCCTTTACCGTAAGAGCGATGGCACACATAGGTAATATTTAAATTCCAAAGAACTCAATGTAACATGTCAGCTCCGGGCTGCGAAACCGCATCCCTAGCGTGAGAAGCGAGCGCTTACCTGACTGAGCTACCACGGCTCAAGCTGCATTGTCATGGTTATGCTATAATTTTCGAGAGTGGTGGTGATGATCTGACGGCCTCTATTTTGGTCATCCGATAGCCTGAAGCTACTACACAATGTTAAATTATCATATCGCTGCATGTGTATGTGTGTGTGTATGTACTAACCTGCCTCACAGCGGCGGCGCAGCGCGGGTGAACGAGGTGGGAGAACTTGGAGCCGCCCGCCACCGCCGCCAGCTCCCACACCATCACCTTGCCGCACTGGTTGCCCAGCGCTATCACCTGAGCAATACAATGTTATGTTATAGTAGTCATAGAGGTATATAAAGCGTAAGGATAACAAAAACTGAAAGGGGTAGGCATTATCATAATGAAGCCTGTTTAGTGTCCCACTGCTGTGCAAAGGTCTCCTTATAAGTAAGCTGACCACTGATAGTCCAATTTAGGGTAAGGCCACACGAGCGTAATTTTGTGAGTTGTGCACATATTTCTGCCGGAATACGCGACTCACAACTCACAAAATTACGCTCGTGTGGCATCACCCTTTTTAAGTATTGCATTTATCATGTAGGTACTTATGTCTCATATACGTAGGTATAAAAAAACCGTAATTAAAATAGATCCCCCCGTGCCTGGAATCGAATTATCGAAACTGGAACTTTCCAAAATATCTCAGCCACGATTTGCCACGTTCATAACATAAATTTAAAAGATAAAGTTGTTACTCAGGCCGAAAATATTAGGCGTTGAATTACAGTAAAACAAACTGGCTTATCTCTCCAAAAAATACCAAGTTTCCCAGCTCCAACTCACCCGCTGACAATAATCCACGGCGAACCGTATGAACCAGATGTCGCACTCCTTGTAGTCGAAGCGGTGCACCATGGTGACGGCGCTGTCTCCGGGCCGCGGGTCGGTCTCCTCCAGCCGGCCCGGCTTCCAGCAGATTATTGAGTTCTCGCAGGACTGTGGGGGGAGGGTGGGTATTTAAACACTTTATTGGATGACACATGTCTGCATGAGAAGGTCAGTAAACACTCAGTCATGGAGTCAGATGTCAACCCAGAGTATACAAAAGGACTTATCGCCTAAATGCGACTTCTACTAGTGGTAGGAAAGTTAGGATTACATTTTTGGTTTTCTCCTTAGCGTGTCGACAAACACGAGATACTAGTCCAATTAGTGTTGCCCAAATTCAGTCTTGGTCTTGCAGTCTTGGTCTTGTTCTTGCGTTTTTGCAAGACCAAGACCAAGAACAAGACCGCGTATTTTTAGCAAGACCAAGACCAAGACTGACCGTGCAAGACTTGAGCAAGAACAAGACATAGCCTGCAAGACTCTTGCGTCTTGCAGAGCGCTATTTCACTGAGTAGTTAGGTGTAACAGTTCGGTGTATAGGTAAGTACGCTTAGGAATTCTATGAGATGCAAAAAACTGTATCAAAGAAAATGAAAAACTGGACCTATGCGCATTACTACTAATACCATAAACATAGCGAATAAAAAAATATCTATTAAAATCAAAAAGTAAACTTTAATAAATAGTAATAGACTAATAGGTAATTGCAAGACTTGCAAGACTCTTGCTGCAAGACCAAGACCAAGACCAAGACTGGGAACGCAAGACCAAGACCAAGACCAAGACCAGGTGTATTGGCGCAAGACCAAGACCAAGACTGGCTAAGTCTCGTCTTGTTCTTGCATTTGGGCAACACTAAGTCCAATATAGGGCTCATCGTCGTGATAAAAGGATTAGCCACAGCCAGTCAGAATAGCATTTATTTTGGGATAGATGGACGAACAGACCTTTTGCATGTAGTTTCAAGTTTAAATGTATTCATTCTCGTTCCCATCCATACCAATCTATGTATTAATTATATTTGTGAAACAATTACAGATACTCTTTACATGAAACTGTAATGATTATTGACAGAAGAAATCCAGGGAACTCACCTTAGACAAAATGAGATCACCCATCCACCGAACGCAGTCCACATAGTTTCTATGAATATCCCGTGTCGAGAAGTCGGGGAAATGCTCCTTCAGCGAGTTGAAGGGCCTCAGAGCCCTGTGAGGGTTGAATGTGTAGCTCTGCTTGATGGCTTCATTCATCGACGGCTTATCCAACCTCCACAGTTTCAGAGAATGATCCATACCACATGACATTATCCTTTCACCTTTCAGATCAAAGTCAGCACTCAGCACCTCATCTCTATGGCCTTCCACCCCTCCAAAGATAGCGATGCATACATCGGAAACAATATTCCATAGTCTCAGAGCATGGTCTTTGCTAGCGGAGAGCAGTAAGTTTGGATCTCGTGGGTGGAACTTGACTTCGTTGATAGCGTGGCCGTGGCCAATATAGTGTTTGATGCACGTCTGTGTGGATGGCTGGAAGATGCGGATGATGCCTCTTGATCCAGCCACAGCTAGTAGAGGCAGCATTGATTCTTCTTCATATGACCATGCACATGTGTAGAAAGTTTCATCAACCTGTGGTGAAGGAAATTGTTGTTAGTACATTGATGCAGTTATTTATTTATTAAACCAGTAGTTATTGGTGTATTTTAAAGAACATTATCTGTCTCAATAGTTACTTACCTACTTTCGAGATGTTGTATGAATATAGGTATTTATTGTATATATATAGGATGTATGTATGTTTGTAATAATAATAATATAATAATAGTATAATTGTATGTGTGTAAATAATGGTATGTAGGTATATTAGTTAGAATATGTAACTTATGTTAGTATTTATGTAGCTATAGTCATCATTAAGTCCTCTAACTCCACGAGGAGCATAGGGCCTCCACAGTTCTTCTCCAGACGTTCCTGTCCTGGGCTCTTTCTTTGGCTTCGTCCCAGGAGATTCCGACGGCATTGAGGTCGCTGAGAATGGATCGCCTCCAAGTTATTGCAGGTCGCCCTTTGCGCCGTCTGCCCTGCGGCGGATTCCAATCTAACGCCATTTTGGCGATATTCCCCTCTAGTAGCTATAGTATGTATGGTTTATTTAGCTATATTATAAGTAGTTAGGTAGTAGGTACACCGCCCTCAAATTTTCTTTACTTTTATTTCTTTATGTTTAAGGTTACCTGTAAGAGATCGCTCTAAGCGATAAGGTCCCCTATTGTTCATTGTTCCTAGTTTATAAGTTCTCTTTGTATGTTTTAATTTGTGGTGTTCAATAAAGATATATTCTATTCTATTTTATATTTGCGAATTAAGAGTATTATTTTCTTCCAATGAAATTTTTCATCTCAGCATATTAGGTTACTGAAAAACACTGCGGTCCAACTATGGTTTGTCAACATCAAATTAATTGAATTGTTTAGGGCAGATTTTCCACAAGTGACTTTATTTTAGTGTAGTGGTGCACTAGGCCAGTGTGGTGGACTAGGCCTAAAACCCTTTCTTTATTGGAAGGAGACACATGCCCCAGCAGTGGGGACGTGATGGGTTGTGATGGTGATGATGGTGTAGTGGTGGCAATTGGGCAATAATAGTAGCAGGCCATGCAGAAACAAACATCCTTACAAACAACAGAATATAATACAACATAAAACATACATCAGGGTCAGCATAGCACTGCAAGAACTTGAACCCTCCAGTCTCCGGGCACTCATATATGGAGACTCGGTTGCTGCCGACCACTGCAAACACCTGCGGCTGCCCCTCGCCGAGGTGGTGGTTGAACTGGCATCCAAACAGGGGCTGGCCATGGTCCTCCTTTGCACTGCAACTGTAGGAAACAGGTTTTTTTTAAACTTCTTGGCTGATTAGCTTTGATTGATTCTGTTTTTAAATATTAACCAATAGGCTATTCTAGAAATAATGCTTGGCCAGTGCAAGTAGTTTATTGGGTGTTAGAAAGTTATAAATAAACATTTGGACCAAATTTAAAACAATAACAATGAAAAAGTAGGCGTAGCAATGCAACTTTGCATAACCAAGGTCAGTGAGTGTTAATTTAATCTACAAATGATTATCCTATAAGAATAGAAACTAAATCAATGGATAATACTTACTTGAACTTGTATGGGGGTTTGACTTGCTTTGTTGTGTTCTTCTTCTTGCCCCGTTTACGCTTTTTTAACCGAGGATTAGTCGGAGTCTCACTTCTTGAGGTATTGTCTGTGTTTGAGGTACTACCGACACTAGATGTATCATCCTGTACATAAAAATAAGTGCATACAATACAAGTAATACGAGTAAAATAGAACAAAAGAACGTTAACTCTGGTGCACTTATCAACATTACATATTCAGAGATACTTACGGCTTCATTATCAGAGAAATTCATTGATCCTAGAACGTAACACTTAATAAATTGTAGGAATGAGTTACCGATATAATACTGGATACGAAAAAATATTATATTTCTGCTGAAAATAAACGTCCGTAAAACCGAATTCTAACCTAAAAATGCTTAACGTCAACAACTCAAACAACTTGTCAAATTTTCGCGGCAAAAGCATATGTTTTTTTCTGCCAGGCAAAAGAAATCAAACATACAGACAACGTTATTTTCACATTTTTTATTTTATTTACTTATCAAATAGGTACCTTTGTATTCTAAAACAACACATTCTAGGAATCACAGCCTTTACATTTAAATTATGGTATAACGTAAATTAAATAAAACATAAATGATAAGGTAACACTAACTTAAACTTACTTATAATACTGCTCAACAAATACCTGTTTTTACTAGGAAACTGTTCCTTAAACTTAAATATTTAATCTACTGCATTTGGTAACTTTCACTGTGTCTTTTCACCTGAAGTTGTTTAAACTGTTAACTATTAATAAAACCTTGCTGGTGGTTCACATAGGCAAGCATGTCGCAACACAACTTTTAGCCAGGATAAGAACTTATCAACCCTGGCGTATACTCCTGGGTAGCCTTGTCGAGCGCAGCCTCTGCCCCAGGATACTATTCCTGAAAAACAAAACATATTTTTCATTTCAACTGCTGTAAAGGCCAGAATATTAACGGCCAGTATTTATTTTTTTAATGTCTCGACTCTCGAACCAGCCAGTATTGTATATTGCCTTTTGCCTCAGAATAATAACGACTTTACATTTTTGCATATTGCCTGTGCCGAAGCGGGGTGGTCTCCTTCAACTAACCAAATTTCAGACTGTTTTACAAGGAATGCACCTGGAATAGCTACTTACCCAAAGGTAAATAAATCGTGCACCGAACTTCTTACCCAAGACCTCCATGGAGGTCAAAACCTCAGAACTAACTTACCAACAACAGTATAATAGGGTTGCGGCAGCAGCAGCGGTCCGCCGGAGTCCCCGCTGCAGGCGTCGCGCTTGGGGGCGTTGGCGCAGAGCATGCGGGGAGTCACCTTCCTCTTGCCGTACCCCGCGCCCGTGCATTCCTCGTGAGCCCAGATCTGCACTTCCGCCTGTTAGGAACGGTAGTTTTAGATGGGCTAGACGAAATTAAGCATCTTATTAGGTGGATTACAACTAAATTTGGCTGTAAGAGGTACAATGTACTTAACTATGTACCTATGTATGTAAGTCATAGCCATCAGTTACTTACAGAACTTTCAGATTGCAGAGCTTCACATCTCATTCATATTACAGTAGGTACTGTACAAAATCCAACAGATAATCCAGTGGATAACCTTTTTTGTGATGGGTGAATTTAGTTTCTCTAGCGCTGTTTTTTTATTGAATACGTACCTTCATAGGAATATTAGAGGAGGGTCCCTTTTCTATCGTACTGCCCCATCCAGAAACTATCGCCTCTGTTCCGCCAGGAAAGTCTTCATCATCCATTTCTGAAACCATAAAAAATCATTAAGCACCAATAATGTAATTAACATTAATGTTAGGTAGGTACTAATTAACTAGGTAGCGGGACGAACAGTCGTCAAAGAGGTATGCTTAGTATTATGCCTAAAAATGTTCGTTGGAGTGCATGGACACGATGCTTAATTTTGTGTTGAATAACCTATTTCAACCACCAAAACTCGTCTTTGTTTTAGCTGATCAGTAACAGAGCATCGTTGATCACTCACCAGGCAAACACGCGGGTCGATACAGATGGCTCGGCAGAGGGTCAGCGAGCCTCAACACGGCGATGTCGTTGTCATACGTGTATCTGTTGAAGTCGGGGTGCTGGATGACGTTCAGGACCGCGAACCCGCCCGTCTCTGTGCTGTTCACGTCGTATTCACCAACCAGCACGGACAAACGTGATGCATCCACCCTGGAAGCAGGATTATTGTGTAAGGGTTGCTATATATTCACTAAGGTCATTAAAGCTTTACCACCGAACTGACAAGGGCGCCGTATCTGCCCTAAGGCAAGTTTTCAGAGATGCTGCTGGGATAGAGCCAAAGGGCGAATCTAACTACCTTTAAAGTAACAAGTAGTTAAGTAGTCTTGCTGTCTTATTATTCTGACTGAATGGTGATGGTGATTTCATAGGCCCAGCGCTGCCCTTCATGAGACCCCGACCCACTACTCGAAGAGTGATCTGACTTGTAATGAGTTTAGGTATGTAGTAGAGTATAAGTATATAAATAAGTAGAGTTAAATAAATTTATCGTCCCTCCCAACTTAAATTGAAATAGGGATAACATTAATTACCTTCTTAAGTACCTACCGATTTATCTAAGTACATAATGTATAATCAATCTGCGTTTATTCAAAATAATATGAAAGGTATGAGAGCAAAAAACTCCACGTAGGTAAGTACCTACCTACTCCTCCCTAACGAAAGTGATATTCTTTCAGGATCCATAGGAAACCTCTTCAATTAGTCATAGCTTATACAAATACAGACTTCCTAGGCTCCTGACGCATAACACTTTCATACAAACTGAAAGTTCATCGGCCCACCTTGGCCTTGTTGCTTATTCCGCATTCATCTTTTGTTTCTCGGTATCCTTTCTGTTTAGTTAACGTAGTAAATATGTAGGTAAGAATACTTATTTAGTTTCGGTAGTTTTACTATGAGAGCCAAGTCAAGTGTGTGGATGCTCCGCTTCATTTATCATTCAAAGCGCAGTCGTCCTTACACAGTTCAATAAGAATAGTAAACTATACTAACATAGCACTTAAGTACCTACATAGGTTTAGAATGTTAGTTATGGAAACATATTGATTATTAATAAGCAAGTTGTCCTAGCTAATTATGCTATCCAAGGTATCATAAAAAAATATTCAGCACTAAAAGTATTTAACAGTTGCCAGTTGTCTGCCCACGGATTCACCTTAACAGTTTTGTTACATTATTGTAAGTAAGTAATTAGGCTAGAGCATCATGTTGCTAACCATTGCTGAACAATAGAGTGCACAGTATCTAAAATGGCCTCATTGACTCTAAACGAGGTACGTGACATTGGACCATGAGGCAGTGATGCCTTCTATACTTTGTCATAGAAGATAGGCAATAGGCAGGCCTCAGTGTCAGTCGGACACCTCATGTGTTTTCTTATCTACCTAGTTACTAAACAATGGTGGTCCTAGATTAGCACCCTGAGGGACTCCATAAAAGGTAGGGACTGTGATTGTACTGCATCACCTTTAACTTAATAGCAAGCAAATAAATAATTAATAATTTTTGGGAAACCTATCTACCCACCTAGGTATTGGCAAGTAATTAGAAACATTTCGGGCACACATGTTATAACAATGTGGTGCACTCAACTTCAATAGCCCGACATTGCATATTTGATGGGCAAATATTACTGAGGTCGGTTGCGTAACAAGAAAAGTATGTCAGGCCGATATAAAGGGCCGGGCAGAGAAACAAACACCTGAAGTGCAAGGGACGATATCTGATGTCATCTGAGATGGAATGGTCGTAAAGTCGCAAAGTGGTCTTCAGGGACTAGGTATGAGGAGAAATCAACTGAAAGGATTCCTATGAGTTTTCCAATCTTTGAAGTGTGGAAACAATCACTAGGAATGTGGCTGCTACTAGCAAAACATAGGTATGGTGGTTTATTGCGTTTTCTATTGATTACCTAGGTATAGCATGTAATAGACTAATAATATATTAATAATATATTAATTATAATAGACTAATGATATATTAATTATTAATAATATATATATTAATATATAATAGACTAATAATAATAATTATAAGATTTTTTTAAGAGATTTTTTAGTTTAAGTATGGTGTCAATAAAGAATTTTTATTTATTTTTTATATGTGGCGACACGTCCACTGTTTAGAAGTCATTATAATATCTAGGTATACTACTGAATACCTTATGAAATTACTTATACCTATGTAATTTAAGATATTACGTCGTTTCATATAGGTAGTAAGTATTTTTTGAGATCAGAAACTTTGCAAATACTTACATAAGTATAAATATTATCATATTATTATTATTAAACTCTTTATTGAACAAAATAAATTGTTACAAAGGCGAACTTAATGCTAGCAGCATTTTCTACCAGTTAACCTTTGGTGATGTTGAAAAAGTGATTGGTAGTGCTTACGATAGAAGATGGTCTAAATTGAGTAGTATCATACATTTTGGTAATGGTAGAAAGTATCTAAAGACCGCTAAAGATTGATTTTGCCCAGGCGCTAACTACCTGCCTAAGTACCTACGTGTAGATAATGGCCGAATCAACCAAACCAAACCAAAATAAATAATTTTACTGCATTTAATACTAATATCGGCAGTCTGTTATTTCATCTTCCTAACTACTTTGATGTTCTATGGGCAAATTTATGTAGTAGCCTCATTCTATCAATATTTAGACAAACTTTCTCTGTTTGTTGAACTTACATGTTCTATTGTTTGAAGATGCAAATCCTCACACACCTTTCAGTAAATAAATATAACCATTAAGTAGTCGGCGGTACCTATGTAGAACTTCATACTTTTAGCTTGTTTAAATTGTTTAATGTAGGTACTACCATTGTATTTATAAGTTGTATTTTATAAGTGTTAAACCAATAGATGTCTTTCTTAAATATGTGGAATGTGGAATTAAAAATACGATGGTGTGTCGTCGACGGACTGTTAGTGTTCATTCATGTACTTACTTACCTACCTACAATCCTAACTAATATTATAAATGCGAAAGTAACTGTGTCTGTCTGTCTGTCTGTCTGTCTGTCTGTTACTCTTTCACGCCAAAACTACTGAACGGATTTGAATGAAATTTGGTATACCTACATACGGTCTAGACCCTGGGAAAGAACATAGGCTACTTTTTATCCCGGAATTCCCACGGGAAAACTTTTTAAGGCGAAGCGAAGCGCGCGGGAACAGCTAGTACAAAATAAATTTTAAGTTATCTTATGAACAGATAGCTCAGGAATTTCCTGAAGTGGGAGAAGTTAGCAAATTGTACCTTCTTTGAAATAAGCTCTTTGTCTTTCACTATCAATCAAACCAAAATCCATCAATGATCAAGACCTTCCTTCCACTTGCTTTCACTTCTTTCTACCAACTTACCCATGAACACAGTGCGTGGCGGTGATGAGGTGGTCGGGGGCGACGACGGTGGCGCCGCACACGAACTTGTCGTCCTTCCGCAGCGCCGCCAGCCACGGGAACTCGCCTGGTGACGCCGCCTGCCCGCCCACCACGCGCGCGCCGCGTACCACGCCGCATGCTGGAACCAGATAATCATCATCATCATCAGGTTCTGGGATCCCTAATCAGGTCCTGTGCCATCTGGCAAGCGAAGGAGGGGAACGGCCAAAAACCACGTGGCGTCGCACTATCGTGCAGGAGGCAGCCGCCCTCGGCATGAGCTGGCACGAAGTCGAACCAGATAATACTTATAACTAATTAGCCATTGGTGTTTATATG
Organism: Plutella xylostella; assembly: GCF_932276165.1. Classification (NCBI taxonomy): domain Eukaryota; kingdom Metazoa; phylum Arthropoda; class Insecta; order Lepidoptera; family Plutellidae; genus Plutella; species Plutella xylostella. The sequence continues at coordinate 4,102,707 of NC_063986.1, forward strand.
CAGCTACCTGGGCCACTGTCCAAACATGGCGCCGAAGCGTCGAAAATGAGCTACGAGCCGCTGGACTAAGCTGTAGCGAGGCCAAAAGTACAGCCGAAGATAGGTGGAAGTGGCGGACGTTAGTGGAGACCTGCACCTCTGGGATGCCAGAGGACTGCAACAACCTGGCCCGGTTCTACCTTTTTTGGCCTAAGATTTATTTGCCTAATCTCGTATTGCATAGTAACGTTTGGTCAAAATCTCGTTTCGCCGAAAATCGTATGGCATAAATCTCTTTTAGTAAAAAGTTATTTCGCATAATCTTGTTTAGCCTAATGATGATATAGCCAAAACTTGAATAGCCTAATAATGCTATGGCATAGGTTATATAAAGTAATCATATTCGTTTGGCTTTAACTTTGATGGAGCGTCTCCCTACATAGCGCAAACTGGTGCCTTGTATTTGTGGCCGCTATGTGGGAAACGCTCCGCTCCGCTTCGCTGCGCTCCGCTTTGCTTTTGACGATAATGTGCACCTAACACGCTCCTCCTCGCTTTGCTCGTCGTCGCACCTATCTTTAGGTTTCGATCCCATGGGGTTTAATGGCGTTTGTAATTATTATAATGGTCATTCACTTTCGATATTTTGATCATTTAATATCGTGATTTACGGGATGTAGGAGAAAAATACCTTAATTTGTACATTTATAACATACTTAATATAGTATTTGTAAAGATAATATTAGGAAAAATAAGATTATACCAATACGAACAATTTGAGCATACGAGACTTAGGTGTTTCAAGTTTGTGCCAAAAGAGTTTTAGACGAAACGAGTCTTATGCCACATAAGTCTTGACGAAGTGATGATTCTACCAAAAAAGTTTAGACCTTACGAGTTATGCGAAACGAGTTTAGGGCAATAAAGATTAGGCCAGATGAGGGGAACCGACCTGGCCCACTTAACTAGGAAACAGACAAGAAGTTCATCTTGTCAAGAACCAGATACTTGGGGTAGGTATGAGCCTTTATCCGCTGGTTCTTGTCGGCCAAGCGCTAGGAGAGGTGGAACCATCAGGATTCGTCCTTCTGCTGGTGATCTTTTTTTGTGTCTGAGAAACATCAGTGAGAAACATTTAGATGCAGAAGATTTGCAAGCTGAAATAGCTTGTGGATCATATGGCCAGCTGATAATATCGAGGAACTGATGGTTTACTGCCTAAAAAAAATATGATAACGGTTCACATAAGGTCGAAGACATTCCATTTAGGTACATAGTTATACATTTGCTTGCAAACCTATTAGGTACTATAGGAGCCATTGCATCTAGATATTTGCGACTAAAATATTGGTTCTACTAACTAAAGAACTTTGTGTAAAACAACACGGAAATGTATAAGCGAAGCATAAACAAATGCCTAGGTCAGGTAGACAAAAGGCACCAATGTGTGCATATTATTGTGAAGGTGAGCGCTAATATTTTATGACAAAATGTAAGATAGGTAAGCGGCAAATTAGGTATTGTATCTAACTGAATTAGAGTGTGGTTGTAACTATGTAAAGATGGGGTCGATGTGGAAGCCTAGGACTGAGAGTTGTGTTGTAGCGATCCTCAGCTCAGGAGTAGGTAAGCCTGTAGTTAATGATGATGATGATGATAGTTTATGGCTGTTATGTTAGTTTTAGTGACTTACATAAGTACCTGTAAAAGAAATGATGCTACTTAGGTCATTTTTCGAATTCCAGTCAAACTCCAGCGCAGTTTCACATTGCGCATGCACAGACGAGTAACTAAATGTTTTAAATGAGGATTTTTTAATACCTACTTAATTTAAGATTTGCAGAAGGTAAGCTTTGGTTCTGAATTTCATTGCTGAAATGATCAAGTGTCGATAACTGTCTGCAACTTAGGTACTTTTATGATCAATGTAGGTTACGTTTGCGTGTATAAACCGGCAAGAGCGAATATCTAACATTAGCCGTTAATTTCATAGGAACTCTAAAGCACTAGACAATTTACATCTATTAGGTCTTACATAGATGCCATTACGTAAGGACTTCGTAAGCGCAGGATCTCACATTTGCATGAACTTTACCTTTCTGATTTGCAAGCACCCATCATCGATAAACACTATGCACAAATTGGGCACTATGCACAAATTGCACAGGTAATACCAGTAAGGTATATAAAAAACTTACCAAATAGCGAAACCGTACATAAAGAACTTCACTGCACGAGAAAACAAAGCTTCGAACTTAACTGCTAAACACACCAACACAAATAAACACTGCCACTTACTCAATCTAGATGTAGGTAGGATAACCAATAAGCCTATAAGGCTGCCTTCACTAAGACTGGTGATAAACAAAATAAATTTTCAAAAAAACAATATAAAATCGCACTCACTGCAGGGCTTGCATGAGGAGACTGCGGCCACGGCAGTGAACAAGCAGATGAGGCGGAGCATGTTCGCCGGAGGTGGTCGCAGGTCTGGAAGGCGGGGGAGACGCCCGCCGAGCTATTATAGTCGGCGGGCTTCAGGCTTCGGGGCCAGGGCTGCGGTTTTATGCCAAGTTCATGGCGACGCGACGACCGAGCGACTGTCGGTGGCTGATAGCGCGCCGTGCCCTCACCGCTAGGAGGCGTGGTGGGCGGCGTGCGTACGGCCTATTGTTTGTTTACACTGCTCTTCTGACATTTGGTTTTGCGGCTGATGACGAGACCGATGGAATTTGGTACCATGGAAGTAGAGTTCTGGGTAGTAGAACAGTAGGAAAGTCCTTTACCGAAATATGCATGCCTATTACTTATTAAGAGAAAATATCCTGGATAGATTCAGAAGCGTTTTTCTCTAATGAAAGAGGTTGATCTATAGTGCATGAAATTGGTACTTATCTTTTTTTTTGCCCTGGGTTGGTAGTGCCCTTAATTCTATCTCTCCATAACATGTACTTAGGTAAGAATTTTGTATCTCTACTTTCTAGGCATCCTAGATAGGTACCTAATGTAGAGCTATTTTTGAACCTTGACCCAGCAGCGACTTCTTTTCTCGATTTCGTTGCATAAACAACGATATTTTTTATTATACTTAGTTCCTTATGAATCGGATCCTTATTAATGGCTACTATGATGCAAAAATATAGTGGTTTTCGTAGTTTTGTTCATTACATAATCTAGATGTAAAAAAGAGACGCATATTTTTCTGCCTAGTAGAGGTAGTAAGATCCTTGGGTTCGGTGATAGTGATAAATTAATAAAATATACTAGTTAGAAGGGCATAAAGCGAAAACCAAGTCTCGGAGCTATTAAGCTAAGTGTGATGGTGTGGAAATTTTTGGAGACAGCGTAGTTACTTATAGACCTGTATTCTGAAGAATGTGGTGGATCTGGTATGGGACCACGGTACCGGATGAGCAAAAATCTCCAAAATATTCGGACATCATTAGCAATCATTACCCAACCACCTTATGCAACGCAAGGATATACGCACTGAGCATTTTAAATTTTGCAATTTTTATCGGTCAGAAGCAACTTTTATGCATTCTTTGTCGAAGCTCTTTACTGACCTACCTTTAAATTGAGATTTTGTGATTGCCACAGTAATTCTACGGCGCCATGCGCGCTTTCTTGCATTATTTATCACGTCTGCTGCTAAATGATATGGTTTTGCTAAATGGTATAAATTATGCTTTCTTTTATGACGACAGATTCAGTTTAATTAGGCAAGACATTCCATTTTTAGTTAACCGTTAATTTTCCATTCTGTTTCGAAATTAATTTTTGTATCGTAGGTATATCATCGAATACAGTTATCTCAAATATGTACCAAAGGACGAAGTGAATTGTTATAAAATTTTATCAAAGGTCAGAAAACGTGGTGTTTTGGCGTTCGTTGTGGAAAAGAAAAGCCCTTCGCTGTATTGACAAGAGATATACCGAATCTAACATCACTTCCTGTAACATGGCATTTGTTGGATGGATGTAAACACGGCTGGCCTTGCATCGGCTTTGGTGGAAAAAGCCGTAAGTGGAAACAGTGAATCAGTGCAGACGGAGATCGCGGCAAGTGTGTCAAGGCGATGCGTTGCGCCCGTATTTTGATAACGTTGCAGCCTTCTACTGCTGGGCGCTGATTGATGCACATTTCTTTGTGATAGAGGAAGTGATTAGGGTTTTCTTACACCGTAAATAACGAGGTTTGAAGATTTACTTAATTCGAGCTTCCGCTTGAGCCCCCAAAATGACAAACATGTGTAACTGGTGCACGAATGGAGGACTACCAAGTATGAAGATCATATCAACTGTACCTCAAACCTACATCCAGTAGCGCACCCTGGGCAGCTGAGTAGTCCTAGTTCAGCTCTAGTGTTACACGCTAAAAAGTAGAATAGTTTCTAAATCTTATTTCCCATCAATTGTTGATAATTACCTGATACTTATTATCAAATTAATCATATTTGTAAAGTTTGAAGGACCACTCTGCGGAGTTTTGGTCATCGCTGAAAGATGTAGGTTGATGATATCGATTGTTGCCTAATTATTTATACGTACAAGTAAACAAATAACTTACACAATATTATTTTAAATGATGTAGTAGGTACCTACTTAAAGTACCTAAGTATTTTTTATTATTTTTTACACATCAGTTCTTCACCAATCATTCAAGGTTACCTACATTGTATTGTTATAACTTATTACTGAACGATGGTGGGTGGACATGTATGAGTATTTATTGGCTTTATTTATCAGCTGCCTGCACCCGTGACATAAATAAAGGAGCCCTAACCTGCATGGCATGAGAGGCAGAGGCATGGCCGCCCCACTTAGCCCCAATGTCACCAGGATTATCATATCAATAGGTTGTACAATCATTATGGATAATCTCTACCTTTAGTAACTAGTTAACTCACATGTTTAGTTAAAGACTAAAGTTAACTACCAGCAAGTACTTACCTCCAACTTCTTATATGTATAGCCTAAGGAACTTAATGTTCTGTATATTTCTCGCTATAGCGACACGTAACGTAAGTATACTTAACTAGTAGGGCTCTGCTCTTTCTCGACGATATCAAAAGTAAAAAATAAAATATAAAGTAAAAAAGTAAAGTATAAGTAAAAAATAAAATATAAATACTGAACGAGCATCGAGCACTGAACCAACTTTTGAGAAATTTTGTAAGTACATAGGCTATCTATAATAATAATAATGGCTTGAGACATAAAAAAGGAAACAGGCTACTTTTATACCGAAAATCCTACGGAACCGTCCTACCAATCCGAGAGGAAGCTAGTAAAACACATCAGAACCATAGTAAAATAAATGAACTCGCACTTGACTCTCTATAGAGCTTCAACCTTGCTTGAAAATCTATGCAAATAAGGGCAATATGGCCCTTTGCTTTCAGGAGACATAACCAGCATAAAGATGACCGTGTGAGTGATCTACTTACGAGGAGTGGAAGGTCAGGATCCATATCAGCGTAATAATTATGATTGAAGGTCCTGCAAGACGACGGGTGGCTCAGTGGTTAGGCCCGGGTCTCCTATTTACGCCGTAGGTCGCGTCCAGCGTCACGCCGTAGGCCGCGTCACGATGCTCACTATAGAAATGTACTGATGCGGTCTCCCTCACACGCCGACGTTGGCGCTTAGACGCCGTAGGTAGGCCATAGGACGTTGATCAAAACGTTTATGTCAAAGTCGGACGCCGCATATAGCATAAAATAGGAGACCCAGGCCTTAGAGACTCACACTACTGAGCCGACGGTACTGGGTTCGATCCCCGGCCTCCGGTCAGATATTTAGTACCGTACTCGGGTCCTGGGGGTTGTATTAGGGCATGCAATACCGCAATACCGGTATCCGTAATACCGGGATCCCGGACAAAATTCCCGCTTTTTTCAATACCGGTATTGAAAGTTAATACCGGTATTGAAGTAATACCGGAATCGGACTTTTTTAGGCTATAAATAAAGCGATTAAGATTTAGTTAGCCTTGTGTTCCTATATACTGTGAAAGCGCACTTGTTCCCAACCGTTTAATGTAGTTTTCGGCTGCTAGAAATCTACTGTTGACCATGCGTAAACCGGCACCGGATGTAAAAAAATAATTTATTCTAAAATTTAAACTCTAAAACTTAATTCTCGTAAAAATCTATAACAAAATACACAATATGATTGCATTTTCTTGTTTTATTTTGATGTATACGACATTTAAACACAGTTTATGCCATTTATTACAAGGAAGTCTAAAACCGGTATTAATACCGGGATCCCGGTATTGAGTTGTAATACCGGAACTCAATACCGGTATTGAAAATTGTTCCGGTATTGCATGCCCTAGGTTGTATGTAATGTAAGCGATGTGTAATCAAAGCTAAAGAGATAATGGAATAACCCCACCTATGTCTTGGTAGAGGCTCATTTATCCTGCAGTAAATAATTAAGAACCTAAGAATATTTACTTTGTAAATTAATTTTCGCGAAAAGCTTTCTGTATTTCAATTGCGTGAAACTAGATCTAAACCTCGACAATGTTGTGTTTGACTGTAGCTCGGTAGGACACACTTAACAGTTTCTGTAAGTACCTAGCTAAAAATAATATTTTTTTAATGTCCACATGGGCAGTTACAGTTTTTATACAGAACTTTATGTAAACAGACCTAATTTTCATAACTTCATAGGTATACCTAGTAACCTTTACATAAGTTCGGTTTATTTGATAAAGACAAGGTTTATAATAGGAAGCGGAATGGCGGTAAGTAGGTAAATAGACATAGTTAGGTGTTTCAGGATCAAGTCCAAGGAAATGTGGCATTGTCTACAACTACAAATAAACAGATTTCATCACTGAAACAAACAATGTATTTGCTAGTAAGCAGATAACAGCAGCAGTTTTAAAGATAACGTATAAAATATAAGTACTACTTACTGAAGTTGAAGAGTAAGAGCCTGTTTCACAATGTCTGGTTGGTAGCTACCTGATAAAAGACATGCTGTCACAGTCTAAAACATGATCACTGACAGTGACAGTATGTATTTTATCTCACAGGTAGCCACTAGCCAGACATTGTGAAACAGGGCCTAAGTATCATTTAGCTCCTGCTATTTATTCACTTAATATAAATGTTATGTTACATACGTGGTATCTGGTGCTATAATACTTTTGATCAGGCGTTCATGTCTAGAGCCGAGGTAGGTTTACCATGACTGAGTTTCGTGTTTATATTTAAATTGAAACCAATCGTTATTGTTACTAACTACTTATATCCCTTAAAGAGCTTTATAATTTGGAAATCGCGTAACGCACTTGACTCACATCTCATTTTTGCGTCCATACCAACAACACTGCCGTTAATGTATTGGTTTTAAGGATCAATAATTTTAGGACCATTTTGTCGTGGGACTAGTGAATCGGCTGAATTTCAGAGCGAGGAGTTAGACCTGTCTCATAAGCATGTTTTTTTAATTATTGCGAGCATTTTATTCTACTTGCGACGACGGCGCAAGTGCGAAATTAACTATGGAAGATACATAGGTGGTACATGGGTGGTACCATAGAATAATGCTTGTTATTCTATGGTGGTACATAGCTGTGCCAGTATTTAGGGTTTAGGGTGAGTTTTTTTATCATAACAATCACTGCATTGTTAGGTAACGTTAGACCAAGCTATACTTTTCCCTTCTATCCAATATTTGCATGCAACCTATTTTGCCCACATGAAGAGCAAATCGTTGAGTTATAATTACGCTATTAGCGATAATAATTCCACTGAAATTACTGCCTCTATCATCTATGGAATGCATGACGAGGGTGGCTGAAGTGGATAAAAGTGGTGTGTGCGGGTTCTGAAGTGTACAGTCCTAGAGGTGTTGGTGGCAAGTGGACCGCGGTGTCCTCCGGTGAAAGCGAAGCCCCCTACCATCCTGCGCTTGCGGACGAGTCGCCATCGCATCGTCACTCGTGTTCCTTTTCCAAACAGCGTGCGTCTTTGATCGTGTGAGTGACTTTTAACGTCTCTGTTGCATCGCTATGAGAGTTGGTGCGTTTCCCGTTTCAACTGACTGAAAGTCGTGTGGTGTGCAAAAAATTGCAGTGGCATTTTGACGCCGTGCTGGTCAGTGGTCTTTTATGTTACTTAGAAATTATTCAAGTTACCTTTACTTACCTAGGTAAACAAAAGTTTAATTGAATGATTTTTTTAACCTAACTATATTTAGTTAGTTACCTACCCACAATACCCATGTTGTACCTAGTAGGTAAGTACCTAAGTAGCTGCTTAATTTATTTGTGTCTTTATTTGCTTCGGTATTTAACTACAACTTCCAGAGATCGTTGCGTTCCTGTTCCGTTTCTTTAAAAAAATACCAATGAGTAAGGTTAAAACTAACCGACCTACTTTTATATATCACTGCATGGCTTCATCATCATCAGCCTGTCCAGTACTTATATAGTCGTTCTACTGCTGGACTTCCCACATTGCCCACCACATGTATACAGCCGCTACCGGCTATCGTTTTGTAGTCGGTCCAGGCAGCAGGCTTTTGAGGGCGTCTCGAGAATTCGTGTAGGTACCTATACCTTCCGAATACAGTCATTGGTCCTATAGGTTTGAATTGACATGTAATGTGAGTATAAGTACGTAATCCACTTTCATGACCATTTAATAAATAGGGGAAAACTCTCTACATGTCTACTCTCTATTACCTAGAATCTAATGTGACGAACACATTGGTAGCATCAGCCCTAGGCTGTTATTGGCATAGAGCTAATTTTGAAATGATATCCTTATTGGCTTCACTATAAGATCTATTTTCATGGTATGTCATGGATCGTGTGACTCTGAGTACAAGTACTTACTATAACGATGTCCGGTGAATACCGATTAGGGACATTTTGATTAAGGAAAACTTGCTGATGTGATGTTCCATTAAGTGGCAAACAGCTTTTTGCAAACTCTTACTTTTTGCTAACATGCAATCAAGATCATGTTTAGTATGCATTCCTATAATATGTTGCACGACGTTTTATAGTTATGGTTAAAATGTATTAGGTTGTAGATATTGTAGTTACAGTAAACCACCTAATATTACATTTTCGTTGCGCTTTAATTAAGTATTGTAACAATAAGATATGAAAAAATATTAAATTTCACGCATTCAGCTAATTAAATAAAACAGTGGAACCTGTAAATAGGAAAATGCAGGAGCAACGGTTGAAATATTTACCTGCTATACTGCGTTTCGCACATAAATCTATCATTAGCATGCGAACAAACTAAAAATACACAGCGAAATCAGAAAGATGACGAGTAAGTATGCAAATGTTCGCTAAAGCAGATGAGCAGTGATAGTGATCAAGTAGCGGTACTTTTGCGGACGCCGGCTTTCGACGCCATATGCTACCGTGCCCTTGATTTCTCATGTCGTATCCTTTTTCGATAACCCCAATTGCTTGTTTAGCTTTCAAAAGACGGTGCAACTTATCAATGTGTTCAATCTTTTCCATCAATAATAGATAGGTAGGTACATTACCGATTTGGTATTGTACTAGTGTGGATGAACTACAAATGCTAGATAGACAGCAGGTCTGGCCTATTCATAAGGTTTGTCATTGTCATCATCACGGCCATGGTGGGGGTAAAACGATGGCATGACTTCATTATCAGGACATGATAATAACATCTAAATACTCAATAAGTATAAGTATACAATAATTTGTCATGGTCCAAAGCTCTGACATTTTTTAGGGACAATCATCAAGTAATGCACTATAATAAAATTCTTACCCTTACCCTTCCAGTATCACAATGAAGCAGCTGCTCGTAGGATTAGCCCTGGCAGCGCTGATCGCCTGCGCCAGGGGACACCCGCAGTCGGAGTCCCCCCCTGCCAAGGAGAAGGGGTTCTTCGACTGGGTGGCCAACCTCGTGGGGTCGACGACCACGACCACGCTGCGGCCAGTTAATAACCCGCCTGAAGACTGCCCTTCTTGCCGTAAGTTATGATTTATGACTAGAAGTATTACTACGTCTCATTATCAGCCTGTACGTCAAATCTCCTAAATGAAGGCCTCTTCTAAGGGGCTCCACAGTCCACAACACTTTGTCCTCGAGATTTTTAATTACTATATAGTAGGGATACCTACTAATAGACAGCGAAGCCCGCTGGACTGACGACCTTAGGCGGGTAGCCGGTAGTGGTTGGATGAGGAAGGCCGAGGACCGAGTGTTGTGGCGTTCCTTGGGGGAGGCCTATGTCCAGCAGTGGATGATTATTGGCTGATGACGATGATGATGATGAAGACAGCGAAGGAGTTTAGCTGAAACTACAGAAGAGAATGGGTATAGCATGCGCAGCAAGAAACGCACTCGTAAGGTTACCCAACTTAGTAAGTTTTGTCGATGGGCTTGACTGTGCCGTAGGAAATGTGTGTAGGAAGAAATGGCAAAGTCTACCATGGTCTGGCTTGACTTGCGTCGTCTACATTGATGATTTTCGACCCTCATTTCCAAATGTCCTCCTCAGAATGTGGCATCGCGCGCACGCGGCGCCGTATCGTGGGCGGCTACGAGACCAAGAAGCTGGAGTTCCCGTGGATGGCCGTGCTCATGTACAACGGCAGGTTCTACTGCGGGGGCTCGCTCATCAACGACTTATATGTGCTCACTGCCGCGCATTGCACTTCTGGGTAAGAATGTGGTGGAAATACATCTAGTTGTATGGCGACAGCAATGGCCAAGCTCTAGTGTTTGACTTGGGCAGATAGGTAGATCTTGAAGAGAGACAATATAGTGGATATAGTCTTAAAGTTACATGGTTAGGGAGACTGACAATATAAGTAAACAAAGTTGTTAGAGATGGATGAAGGCAGAGGTTGAGTATGAAATGTGGAAAGCATCAGATCGTATTGTATGCAATTTCCTAGAAGAGGCTCTAATTAAGCAGAAGGGTTTGCTTGATAGACCCAGTATCAGTGGCGGATTTAGAAATTTGCCGCCCGTAGGCCATTAAATTTTTGCCGCCCCTACTGACTTCTGAAATTCAATTTGTTAGTTTAATCCCGTTATTAGTATGATTGTGAACTTAATGATGTGGATATTTCTATGTCTATCTGTCACCAACTTTAAATGTTTGTTGTCCGGCTGTCTTTTTCTCAGAAACGGGTAAAAATATCAAAGCTGACATTTCGCAAAGATATACAAGGTGGGCCAAAAGTAATCACCCTATTGGAAATTGCTCTCATTTGTACAAATGGCCGCCAATTTCAAATTTGTTTTGATATTGGTGGACTAGACAAATGCAGAATACAAGTTGACAAGCCATGGAAGCCACACTTCCCAAGAACGCCAAATATTTTTGTATATTCAGTTTTCGGGTCGCCTTTTTTTTCGTTTTATATGTCATTTTTCCCCGCAATATCGCCCGATTTAACCGTTTCAGACAGTTTTTGTGGGTGTTTTTTCAAGACCCGTGTTAATGTGAATAAGCCCGTGTCTCTGGAAGCCCTTGAGGACAACATTTGACACGAGTGCGAGAATCTCTCGCCCGAAGGTTTCGCTGAATTGATAAGAAATGCCATAAAAGGAGCCCGTAGGGCAATCAATTGTGACGGCGCCCATTTGGCCAATATCATCTTCTAGACTTTACCAATAAAATTTTAAATGTTTAAATAAACATAGTTAATAAAAAAAAAGAATCGAAGTTTTTCATTTAGAAAAAAATTAGAGCCAATCAAGATAGGATGACTTCTTTTGATCCACCTTGTACAAATGTACGGCATCGACAAACTGGTAAAATAAATTAATGAAAAAAAAATATGTAACCTTCCATACATGTAAAATGGGCATGATTTTTTTCGTTGGTGTAAGGTATTATTGTACAGGTCTTTCAAAAATAACAAAGGTCTTCTCAAACCATTTTTTTATTCAGTGACTGGTTTGCGAAATATTAAGCTTCAAATTGCGAATTCTTGGTAGACTCAAGTGACTGTTTGGTCCAAAAATATCACTGATGTACTTAGCACATATGAGAAAATTCCACATTATCCACATATAACTACCATTATAGCCGTTTCCAGTTTCTCCAAATTCGAAAGTATTTCCGCCGCTTCTTGTAGCGTTACAGGCTTTTTAGTACTATTTTATCATATTTGATTGATTTCAAAGAATATGCATGCCAAGAATCTCTTTAACTATTACATGCTTCTTTTCTGGCTGACCATCGTCTCAACGGGTTTTGCCTTTCCCGATTTCACTCATTTATTTAAGCCAGCGTTGTGTCGAGTTTACAAAAAATTCCTGTAGCAGCATGAAAAAGAGTCAATCTTGGCTAGTTTAAGACGTGACATAAGTTATGCATCGCGCTCACTCACATCGCGCAGCCTCAAGAGCGAGCGCGACGACGTAGAACTTTTGTCACGACTTAAATGCGCCCCGTACTAGCCCTTCTGAGCATGATTCAGCAGCCACACTAAATTCAAAGAATATAGGTACATACTGATTATATGACAGTGCGTTTATTTATATGTAGATTGTGTACACGTAAATTTATATTTAAAAAATCTGTAAAGTAAAAAATGCTACATTTGCCGCCCCTCTAAATCTGCCGCCCTAGGCACTGGCCTTTTTGGCCTATAGGTAAATCCGCCACTGCCCAGTATGAAACTAATAACTGTGGAAAATTACAAGAGAGCATGGTCTCAAGAGAGAAACAATCATTCTAAACCAAATGAAAATGAATTCTAAACTCCAACTAATATTCCGGTGATTGTTATTCCAGATTCCGCAAGGAGAAGATGACGGTGCGTTTCCTGGAGCACGACCGCTCGCAGCCCAACGAGACCAAGACCATCGACCGCAAGGTGGAGGCCATCATCCGGCACCTGCGCTACAACCCCGGCACCTACGACAATGATATCGCTCTGTTGAAGCTCGACCAAAGGGTAAATAGATTGGTTTACTATTGTATTGACTGAGAAAAATCCGTCAGGATTTTATTAGACAGGGGAATAGCTTTTCGTGTAAATAAAGATATCCTCAACACATACATAAAGGAAACCGACCTAAATCGGTCTGCTACGCATTTACGACTTAAGACACAGAAACCTTAAAAAACCGGGACATTTGACGACCTATGAACCTTTTTATAAGCACGTAACTTTACAACGAACGAATCACTGAAACAAAAATTACCTTATCTCAAAGATTAATTTACCACAGATGGACCTCAGCAACGCCTTGAAGCGTGTGCGAACATCATCCAACGACACTGAAAGCGGCGAGAGCGCGGAGACTGGCGACGAGGCTTCAGACAAAGACACGGGAGTGCGCCCCGTGTGCCTGCCCACTGCAGGACTGTCGTACAGCAAGTTCAACGCCGTGGTCGCCGGCTGGGGCACCACTGAGGAGGGTGGCTCGGTGGCTAACACTTTGCAAGAGGTGAGGATCCCTCCTCACGATGATGATGAGCCGGGTGATGTGTTTGGATTAGAGCAGCGTGTTTATTGAGGGATTAGTGTTTTGAATGGCAAAATTCCCGGTCCTGATGACACTGCAGAAGGGATTCTGCCGGTAAAACCATGCGTGTATCGTGTATGCACACAAGCGAATCACAAGCTTTTAAAGAACTGGGATGAAAGAATCCAGGTGTCACTCCTACCATTCTGCAGGACAAACGCCTCGGACCACCCAAGATACGGTCTCAAAAATAAGTCTACAAACTTTATAACAACAGCTATACATAACCGCACCTTCTACTCCAGGTGTACGTGCCAATAATCTCCAACTCCGAGTGTCGCGAGACTGCCTACAAGAACCGCATCACCGACAACATGCTGTGTGCGGGCGAGCCGCAGGGCGGGCGCGACGCCTGCCAGGGCGACTCCGGCGGCCCGCTGCACGTGCTCAACGCCACCAATGCGCAGTATGAGGAAGTTGGTTAGTTGAGGGTTGATTTTTTCTTTTTACTGTCGGCCAGTGCTTGATGTGGGGACCAAGGAGGCTTAAGAGCTTTTCGAGACGCAATAGATACTCTTTTTAAATGGGTCGGGTCGTGAACTTATTTTTATTGTAGGCCAGCACTTGGTGTGTGGACCAAGATGCCCATAGAGCTTTTCGAAACGCAATAAACTCTTTTCGAACGACGATTTGTCCTCCAAGCTACTATATAATGTGCAGTGATAGAAAATTGGTATTTGATTTTCTTTATTCAGCTGGTTGCTTTTAGTTGGCATTTAATAAAGGTTATATTCTTCTACCTATGTCTTACGCATTATATTATGTGAAGGTCAAACAAACTTACCTTCACATCACATTGATCAGTACACATTTTATATAAATTCTGGGCTTTTTTCCTTACCTGTAATCAAAAATCTTTTTGCAGGAGTGGTGTCATGGGGTGAAGGCTGCGCCAGGCCGGACCGCCCCGGGGTGTACACCCGGGTGAACCGCTACATGACCTGGCTGCGGACCAACACCAAGGATGCCTGCTACTGCCACTAGCAATGGTCAACCGTGATGTAAACATTTCATGATTTTTTCAAGCTCTCTATCACAATTTTTAATGTTTAACTTTTATTTATTTATAATATTTATTGAAATTTAATTTTAAGATTAAATTATTGTTAATGCACTAAGTTTTTTAATGCTAACTGCCTATGCCTATATATTTAATTGAATAAAAGAAGGAATTACTTTTTACATGTTTATTATGAGAGCCGCTATTGATGAAGTGAATTTGAAATTAACTTTATTGAGCGATAATGATAAATGATTGTATAACTACAGACTATGTTTGCATTAATTTAAATAATCACAGTAAATCACAATATACAAAATAATTTGGTAAGTAAAAACTAGACATAAACTTTGAATGGAGCATTAATGTAATAGATGATATTTAAATGAGACCAAAACATATTATATTAAATTTTAAAAGTGGATTTATCTTCTGTTGTGATTTAAATATCTCAGACACAGTTAATATGACCAGAAAAATTACAATATCAATACTATTTTGAGTGATAGATTATAATTATAATGTACATACATTATAATGTACTTACAGGATGAAATATAATGAATTGAATGAAGGATTAGGATTTATACAATATACATACACAACTATATAGAAGATCACCAATCTAATCAATTTGCATACATGGAAGGGTTGTGTTGGGGTCCAATAAGTTATTTAAATGTTAGGGAAGGCCAAGGTCATTCAATAACTTATCATGACTATTTAATATTCTGCAAGAAAAATTACATCACATAGATACAAATGTTCTGTACTACATACAATATCATGTAGATAAATAATAATTACTATAACTAAGAGATAAATAGAGACTAATTGAAATTCCTCCAATGAGAAGCTAAATCTGAGAATACATTTTGGTAAAACAGATCAGCAGGAGTGGTTGGAGTGTTACCTGGGCGCAGCGGGCTCTGGTCGTCGGGTCCGGACTGACTACTAGTGGTGGTTATAATCTCCTCCGTCACTTCATTGCCATTTTTGACAATCCTCTTAGTTTCAACAGTACCATCTGGCTTCCTGATACTTGTTGTTATTATAGTTTTACTGAAAGAAGTTCCAGGCATGATACTCCCACCAAATGGTATGAGTGAGTTGCTGTGATCGCCTTTATTTTTGAGCATTCCGGAAATTTCTTGTGAAGAAATCTTCCCATCTAAGTCTTCATCCTCTCTGGGTTGTTGGCGGTGGTACCCCGGCTTGAGGTAATAGTCTCTCAGATTGCCGTTGTTGAACTCGTCACCGGTATCAGGTGTTACGCCTGTAGTGTCATCGAAAGCGTGCCGTTGCCCTTCTTCAAAGCCCTCCATGGCATCGCCAAAGAAGTTGCCAAATGTTTTGAACATGTCAAACATTTGCCTGGTGATTTCGCTCTGCAGGAGGTTGGGGTCGGTGAACACGTTGATGTGGGCCTGCCGCTCGTACAGCTCGTCTCCATCGTCGTCATCATCACCCCAGATGGGGTTCCTGAACTCATTGCGAGGAACCTCCGGCGGGATACCCAGAAACGCTCGTACCTTATCCATCATAAAGTTCATGGACATTTTCGCGCTGGTTTGTGGTTCCTTTAGTATGAATATGTATCACTGAATAAGGAATTTATGTGGATACGGCCAATGTTTACGGCTTTTATTTATTGCGCAACAAAAAGTTAGATTTTGGATTTTTTATGACATTTTGATTGTCAGATTGACAGAAAAAAAAAATTAAAACACAGATTAAGCGAAGGTTGTACAAGGCTCGATCGCACTCTCGTTATAGTTATCTTCGGGTGAATCAATCAATACCAAACGAGACGTTGGATATCTATGTAGGCTTTCAAATTACAGCTCTTACTCGTATTTATCAATAGAAATGGTAATTTTATTATTTGAACCAGTTCATTCCATCTACTCTACCACTTTGATGTTAAAGTATAACAAGAGTGTACAAAGTACTTTAATAACTGAATGATTGCTCCTAAGGCCCCTACTCCGTTCTTTGTAGCCTTGGCCGGCCCGGCCCTCGTCCTTTCACTCTACATTGATTGAATAATTTCATTCATTCAGGCGCGCTCTTTCGCTCGTGTTTCGCTCGACTCGATTTCATTTGCATTCATTTGTTTTGCGCTCTACAATCGCGATTTAGAACTTATTTTATTATTAAACATTGCGTTTTGCACAAAATGCAGCTTTAACTACAAAAATGTTAAACTACAAGACTGTAAATTTTAGTTCGGTCACCTAACCTTTTGCTGCGGTAATTTTCAATCAGAGGTTCGTAACAACAATTTACTTACTAGCAATTGCATATTATGTTTCTATTAAAATGTTAACCTTATTTACTTAGTTATACATGTTCCAAGTTTCCAACAACGCACATAGATTTTATTTAATAGCTCGCACGCAAAATATAAATGCTTTAACTTTTTATTTGCTTTCTTGCTTTGCTTTGGTTGAATTAGGTAAAGTACCTATCTAGAAAAAAAAATACCTACTTCCGTCCTATTAAAAGGATTTAAAAAAAACGTGCATGTTCTCATGTCCTTTGCAGCCTTCACGTAAGTACATTTTAATGAAGCACCTACCTCAATTAGTAGGATAACTATCTAGATATACCTAACTACCTACAAAATATAATATTTACCTTACATACTGAATAACTTTAAAAAAGTTAGATAAGTACTTATAAATATAAAATACACTAGTACCTACTTAATGTTCTTTTTAGGCACATTAAATACATTTTAAATTACTTATTAAGCATAAGTTAGGTATACATAAATGCACAATCTCCTATTAACTCCTAAATAGGAAAATTCTAAACTCGGCTCTACCGAGTGCTATTAGGGGTTATAAATATTAAATTGCCGTTTCCTAGAGCAAATCAAGACACATGTTTTTTAGGGTTCCGTAGTCTACTAGGAACTTTTATAGTTTCGTCATAATTATTGTCTGTCCCAGAAGTCCCAAGGAACAGGAAGTTAAAATATGTGCTTTACTTTTTAAAGGAATTATCGATTACCTACCTATTTTCATTTAAATTACACCATTAGGAAACCTTGGATACAGTAGAATTATAATATGTATAACCACCTGCAATAGTTCTCAGGCTACCCGCAATTTATTAGACCACTATCAAATGTCATTTTATAAATAAAAAAACTTCAGGTTGAGGTTCTTGGTCATAGGAAGTCTTTTCGCTGTTATGTTAAAACACAGCTAGGTAGGTACCTAAGTACTTCATAATAATCATAGTACCTAATTCAGCTAACCTGGATCATCCTGAAATTATCTGTTATCTTCCTTTTGTAGGTAAGGTCATTCTTACCTTCAATCTGCTATGACACCAATGGCCACCTATGGCCACCACCATCATATTATCTAGTCGTCGTAACAATAATTACTGACTGAATTTAGAAGTAGGTAGGTACCTATCGTGGGTTCTTCTATTCCTCCGTTTATAGGTCACCCATGGCATCCTGACTATTCCCAATTGGAATCCACGCGCATTTTCATTCAGCACCCGTCGGTAAGTAGGCGTCCCGTGCTTTGCTATTCTTAGATGATGCCATTCATATTATTCATGACTTATTCTTATTGCTTTATTAAGAAATTCTTATTTGGACTGACAGTAATTTAGGTTTTTAAAAAATTTGAACTGTTGTTGTCCTTTAAAAGTCATCTAAAATCATCAACAATATGTAGTTAGATTGTACCTAACTACATAAAATACAAGAGGTGCGATCACAGGATTCGATACTATTTACTGTCTGATAAATGTCACTTTTGGAACTTACAGCCTTACATATTGACAGTGCCAGTTGACGATACACAACGTAAACGGAGGTTTCGAATCTTATAATCGCTGCACAGTAGGTACTGAATAAAAAAAACATTTTTATTCGAGTAACCCTACTTAACCATACCATAAGCTCATTGAGACGGGAATCACATTTCGTTGGCGCCCAACGTTCGGCTCTCACTGACGTCATAATAAAACGTCAATGGTAAATATACAGCACAGTTAGATACTTATAGGCGATAGCCAAGCATTAGTTTTTATGTTAAAAGGTCGGTTTAGTTTATTTTGCATTATCATCCAAAATAAGTCCTTACTTTTGTTTCGAAAGACTGGATGTATGGAATGCGTATGAAGTTATTGTAATGTTGAAATCACCATGTTACTGTCACCATGGTTAAATCTATGGCACTTTAAAGATGCACCATGATTTAAGTTGACATCTGAACCCTACTCTTTAGATAGTTGCGGTTCCAGATTTAAAAAATATTCTTAGCCTGAATCATATTATCGGACATATCTACGCCATGCCTCTTTTATTGGTTAGGTAATATTAATTACTAATCCCGGTTAAGACTACTATTGTTTGTAATATAAACCTGTGTCTCCATATTATATTACGTTCATACGCAGTTCTAGACTAACGTTTCTTGATCGCCACCCATAAGTATCGACTATCGCCGTATCATAAGGGCTTGTGGTAGGTCTACAACTCTACATTCGTGAATTGTCGGTAGGGGAGCAGGTAAATTCGTGCCGGATGTACTTAGGGTATGATCAAATACCATAGGGGTCTTGTTAAAATTCACTTTACCCTTATTTAGCAAGGGTAGGTCTTCTTATTAGTCATTGTATTTTCCCAACTTTCACCCTCATATCTAACATAGTCATAAACACCATATTCCATCGTGCTGGATGAGAAAGGCCGAGAATGTCCAGTTGATGTTGATTCTTTGATGATGATGACGATTAAGAGTTCAGCCCTTACGCAGTACCTATCTATCTACATTATTCTGTCTAAAACAGATACCATAAAGTGAAAGACATGAAAATTATACCTATTCCACTTTATTATCAGTTGATCTCTTTAATCTAGTGAGCTCAGAGTTTGCTACGAGCAAAAGTGGTCTTGTCATTAAATCACTTCCTTAGTACCTAGTGCATTCATCTGCCTAGGTCAGTCAGCCACACGGCTCTCAAGCAACTTTGATTGTGATTACATGTTCTATTCAAAGTCACGGTTGCTCCGGCTTCGTTAGTTAGGAAATCAGACCCTCTGTTGAAAGCAGCGGGTTTCATATAAACTTATTAAGAATAACTGTTTGAATTACATCAAACAGTTGCATACACATTTTTAAACATCATCAAATTGTTAAAAAACATCATTAGACAATTTCTGATGTTGTAAGTAGTGCTTGTGAACTTTAAAAGTGAAAACATTCTACCTAATCGACACAGCTGTGTCATTGTAGTGTAGTGATATCAATTTCAGTACCACTGCACTTATTGCACTTAGACTGACCTAGACTGTAGAATTTTAGATATCTAAATATTTAATCCAAGGACACCTCGATTGTCGGTCAAATTTATATCAAACAACCATGCATTTTCTAAATAACTAAGAATTCCCAAATTCGTTTTTGCAGTAGCTGGTGTCCTCCCACTTAGTTACGTAAACCGAGACAATTAGCGGATACAACAAGAAAACAAATGCAAAACATTCTTGTCTTGCTTTTAAAAGCATGCAAAACTGTCATTTATTTACGGTATGCAAAAGTACTCGAATGTACGGCGAGGAGGGAAACCGGCTACTGACTTGTATTCATGACTTGCCTAGTCGAGTAGAAGTGTAGTCAAGCGGCCACGCTGTCTTCAGTCAAAGATTCAGTCCGTCTGGTTCGGTCGCGTGGGTTAGATAAACGAGACCCGGATTATCCGACAACAAAAATGTTCTTGTGTACAGACAGGTTTTAATCGCTGGAATCCAGCAATTAGTGCTTTGATAAGTGAATTGTTGTTTACTTTTACGCTAGGTAAGTGTTGTTTTCACGGATTTTTGTGGACACTTGATGTGTTTTTAAATAGAATTGTTTTTGTAACAAAGTTTATTCATCAGGACCTAATTATTATGTTTTTATTTATTGACAATGAATATTAATTATAGGTACGTAACTAACTCATATTCTTTACAAGACAGTGGGTAATATAGTTAGATGCAAGCAATTAATCCGACACCTTGTGGTTTTCCTTATATGCATTATGTAAGGTGGGTACCTAAATAACTAGCTAGCTACCCAGTAACATATTTCCATAATGTAAGTAGATTAGGTTGTCGTCTTACGTATTTATTTTTTTCTTAACTAAACAACGTTAAGAATATTATTATGAATCATCATTAAACCAACCAGACAGGTAAGTAGTTGTTTACAAACACAATTTAATTAAAGTGCGTTAGTAATTATGATTTTTATAAGTGCATAAGTACTTTATTATTTACCATATTTTAAAATTGATATACCTACTTACCTATTTTATTAGTAAAGTACCTACTTAGTCAAGTAAGTACCAATATTTACATTAGTTAAGGCGGGGTTATGGAAAACGGTTGAACCAATTTTCATGACGCATGGCATGACGCTCGGCGGTAAGCTGAAATTCGGTTTTTTAAATTTACTCTTAATAGTAAAATAGCCTCGTAACGATCAAACTTTCAATGAATTCGCAAATGTTTTGGTTTACTAACTACCTGCAGACTTTTTAAACACGTAGGTATGTAGTTAAAATAATATGTCTCTTTTTACAACAACTAAGTGGTTAAAACATTAAGTAAATAGGCACCTAGGTATACCTGCATAGGTAGGCACTACATAGATAACAGGTATTGCAGCTTGAAGCTGGGGCATTGGTTTCTAAAGCAGAAAGTTGCAACTAGAAATATCTTTTTTTATCCGGTTGCTTTTATTTATGCAACTGCTAGTCATGGTTGTTTTTTCCGAAGTCACGATCACGTAGCCTGTACTTACCTACTTACCTGGGTGCTTATTTTGTGTTGAATGTTGATAGTTTTATGTTTTTATTATTTTGAAATTTTAGCTTTTCTCGCGAGTTTTGCTATGTGTTAATCCAGATTAAGTTAGCTTACTAAAAGCCAAATTTCATAAAAATATACTTAGAGGCGTTTTCACGTGAATAAGTAACAAATACCCACACTTACAAACTTTCACGTTTAATAATTATTAGCAGGATTTCAACCCAAAGCCTGTGACCGCACATATTCCGACGCCTGTGGCCTGTACTCACCGATATAATATATGTTTTACAGAATTTCGAGAAAAAAACCACGCGGAGCAATATCACTATGCGGACACAGCCTTAAGGGCCCGTACAGGGTGACGTGCCGCGCCAATTTTGGGTTTTCAATGCTCTTCACACAGCACACGCAGTGACACGCACACATGTAAGTTTGCACAGTGGGTCGATAAACTTTTACTCGCCAACTTTATTGACAATTATGTTCAAGTACATTTTGGGTGATTTTAGGGTAAGTAAGTATAATTCTTACTTACACTGGTAGGCACCAGGAAAGAGTAGAAATTAATAGGGGTGCCACTTTACTCTATACTCGGAACCCGATTAGCTTTCTCAAACAAATGTGGTATTTACTTGTAGAAAGGTAACTACAAGTGTAGATAATAAGTTTCGGGCATTCTCCAGCCAACTGAACCCCGACGACAAAGCAAAGTAAATACATAGTGTCGCAAAAGGGCTATACTAAGCCAAAAGGGGATGACTCAAGGGGTCATTCTGAACAACTTTTGTTCTACGAGATTTGCAAATTCGCGAAAAAAAATATTCGTTTTCCATGGTAAAAAGTCACATGTCCAACAAAGTTAATTTCCAAAACTCGGAGAGCAAAAGTTCAGAATGACCCCCTGTCTTACTCCTTTTTACCGGACTGCCGAAAGAGGAGGGTAATGTTTTTTGATTGTATGTATTTATGTTTGTCTGTTTCTTTGTTCCCTCCTGTAGCCTAAACGGCTTGATAGATTTTGATGTATGAGGTATTGTTAGAAGCGTATTGATGGCGCGATGGTTATAGGCTATGTGAAGTTCCATTAAAATGAACATAGCGCCCTCTAGAGGACATAACGTGATGATCGAAAAAATAATAATTCAACTTTGCCGTGTAACTCAAATGAAAGGGCTTGATTTTCACATTATAAAAATATGCATATTGAAGGTATTTAAATAACAACACCAAAATTATTGAAATAAAAAATGATCATGAACTACTGACGTAAAATTTCATAAAATAAAAACAACTAAAAAGTTACAAATAAAAAAATACAATTATAAACAAACGAAAAACCCGACTGTACGCTAAAAACATGAAAACAAGTCCCAATGTTAATGGAAAGTATCGCAGGCGGGGACCAACTTGACCGCCACTCAAGGCCGTTTTCTAAGTAACATTCAGCTAAATGGTGAACCCTCTGCTGGTCCCCGCCTACGATACTTTCCACTAACATTGGGACTTGTTTTCATATTTTTAGCGTGCAGTCGGGTTTTTTGTTTGTTTATAATTTGTTTAGTACTATATACCGCTTTTTCAATACCTGTAAGTACATTTTTTGGTAGCAGCATAATATTTTTACTTAATTTTAGGGTTTCGAACGTCAAAAGAAAAAAAGCAACCGTTATAGGATCTCTTTGTTGTCCGTCTGTCACCGCCCTTTTTCTCAGAAACGGGTAAAGATATCAAGCTGATATTTCGCATAGATGGGGAGTAACCCAAAAAAAATATTATGGTACTCCCTGTCCCACACAAGTAAATTGGGGCTTATATTTTTTCCAGTTATTTTGATGTGTATCCTTTTTTTTCTTTGATGTTTTGTATAAGTATGTGTTTGTTTTCTTTAAATCTGTATTTTTTTTGTTGTTGCTGTCTATGTGTCGAATAAATGTATCTTTATCTTCAAATCACGCCATCTATCGTTTGTTTTTTTTGTGGCTACTGTCTATAGAAGAAATTCCGTCATTGACAATTTTACGTTACGAATTTATTTTTATTTATTTTATTTTAATTTTTACATTTTTGTGGAGAACCAACAGCATTTTGTTAAAAAATTATTATTACTTATGAACACATAACAACTTGATGCCATTAACAGAATGAACTTAGTAAACCCAGTAAACCTAACACATCCAGAGGAAAAATAAAATCTCTTTCTCTCTCTCTGAAAAACATACTAAATAGCCCAAACTCGATGCTTTTAGCAATTAACATCTTTGAAATAAAATTGAGCCACCACCGTGTTACTGCCCTCATCAGATCCTCACGAGACCATACCTCAACCAGCACCAAGAGACTGTATTTTTGATCCCTAACCTAATGTTCGTGCGTATTGTCATCACTTAGATCCATTCGCTATATTCCTGCTCCTCATCAGACCTTTACGAGACTGTAATGTCACGAGAATATTGCACACTATCTAATTTAATTTAATGTATTGAATATACTGGAAGAATTATGCTTCCTCAATTTCAAATCAAATTATGTTGGTGTCATAAAAGTTGAAAAAGTGCAATGACCATCAATGTGCAGTGATTTTGTATCTGTACACGATAAGATCGCGAGCTGTCAGTGCTGCCTAAACCGACGTGACCCTTCTTTGGAGGCCAGCGGCCAACTGAGTCAAACGTCACTTGTGTTTATGATTTTATAACACAGAAAACCGCCATAGATATTTGTATGAAGTTTTGAGGGAAAAAAATTGCTCAAGTTTGGGATTAATTTACACAAAATAAGTGTGTGTTTATTAAAAAAACAAGGTATTTAGCGCCTAGTCCAAGCCTTTAACTTTATAATATGATAAAAATCATATGAAAATTCTCGATGATTACGACACAGTTGTTACAATACGGGAGTGTCATTTACTGGTTTTTCGTCATATTCTGAATTTAATTTACAGTTATCCATAAGCTTTTACTTAAATTCGAATAATTCAGCACCTAGCTAGACTCTTCGACTACCGGTGTGATTTTTTTCAAGGTTGTAGAGCATCATTTACTACATAATTCTATGACAATGCCAACCCTCGATTGCCTATTGCTGACCCTTAATCAAACTAACGATTTTGACGGAGGCCTATGATGATGCCCCGTTTTCATAAAAGTGGGTTAATCCAATAAATAAATAAGTTTAATATAGTTACTTACCAGAATGAGATAAATTATAAACCACATGAAATCACATAAATATCTGTATGTAGCTTATCTTCATAACGTAGCGTTCGTTCGAGTTTTATCAGCATGATAATTGAGCACCGAAATTATCACTATTAATCTGGACTTGCGTTTATCTCTTGCTGGGATCAACCTGAACCTGCAAAGTTATTGCTGTGCTAACTTTTAAGATCTTAGGTAGGTATCTATGAATATGAAGTCTCCATAAGTATAGCATGAGTTTGAAAAAGTTGTAGAGTGGTACCAGTTGGTATATAGGTCCGATGTCGATTGTCCGACTTGTCATTCTGATAAATTTTACACTTTCGCAACACCCTATATATACCTCCATATGTTTACTGGTAGGTATATACTTTATGTATGTATGACCAATACAGGTATTTAAGTTACTGTAGGTACATCGTGTCTGCTGATAAACAGCTCAGCATTACGTAGCTATTTTTTATTGTATCAATCCAGTTGATATTCGGAGGTGTGTGTGAAGGTCGTGTTTATAATTCCAGTTTTTTATCCATTTGTGGTGAGAAATTTTCTTGAATTATTAATTGAAGATGATGTAGACTGGTAATACAAATTATTCAAGTAATTTTCCAAGTTCTATTCTTAGCTCGGTAGTTATACTACTTAGTTGCTAACAGTAGCCTACCTCGACAGACACCTCTTGCTTTGCAACCTTAATCTTTCTACGTAAACACCATACTGACACTCGTACTATCATCAGCCAACAGTCATCCATTGTTGAACACAGGCCTCCCCCAAGGAACACCACAAAACTTCGCCCACGGTCCTCCTCGATTATAATGGCAAACTGTCTAAGGTTCACCTGTTTTCTCGAATTTTGATTTTTTTTAAGGTGCATCTATTGACAGATACTTATAGCCCAAGTGATCTATCGAGAAAATAAACATGTTGGTTGTTTAATTTCCAGAGGATCTAGTGATGGATACTTATAGCTCAAGTGATCTATCGAGAAAATTAAAATGTTGATTATCTCATTTCCAGATCTGCCAGCAGTCGCGATGTCGGGCGGCGGCGCGACGGGCCCGCTGCTGTACGCGGTGGCGGCGGCCGTGCTGGGCATGCTGCAGTTCGGCTTCAACACCGGCGTCATCAACGCGCCGCGCAGCTTCATCGAGAGCTTCATCCAGGACAACTACGACGCGTCGCCGGGCCTTCTGTTCAGCGTCACGGTCAGCGTGTTCGCCGTCGGCGGCATGATCGGCTGCCCGCTGGCTAGCTGGCTCATGGACCGCCAAGGGCGAAAGAACGCCATCCTACTAAACGCGGCGTTTGGAGTTATAGGCGCCGCACTCATGGGTTTCAGTAAACTCGCCACGTCAGTAGAGATGCTAATCATTGGTAGATTCCTGATTGGAATTAACTGCGGGTTCGCGACTACCGCGTCTCCGACGTACGTGTCAGAGGTGTCTCCGCTGCGGCTGCGCGGCGCGTTCGGCACGGTGAACCAGCTGGCGGTGGCCGTGGGGCTGGTGGGCGGGCAGGTGCTGGGCATCGACGTGCTGCTGGGCAGCGCGGAGGGCTGGCCGTGGCTGCTGGCGCTGGCGCTGCTGCCGGCCGGCGCGCAGTGCCTCATGATGCCCTTCGCACCGGAAAGCCCTCGCTTCCTTCTCCTCTCCATTCGCGACGAGGAGAAAGCCCGGGAGGTGCTGTCCCGGCTACGAGGTACCACCGAGATCGATGATGAGATCAACGACATGCACGCAGAGGAGCGCGCCGAGCGGCAGGAGAAGAAGTTCACGATCGGCGACTTGGTGCGGACCCGTGCGCTGCGGGAGCCGCTGATTATCGGCATCGTCATGCACCTGTCGCAGCAGCTGGGCGGGATCAACGCCGTGCTTTACTTCTCCACCACCATCTTCATAAGCGCGGGGCTTGAAGAGGCTGATGCTAGACTCGCCAGTATCGGGGTGGGTTCAGTCCTGTTCGTGATGGCGATAGTTTCGATCCCGCTGATGGACCGGCTGGGCCGCCGCTCGCTGCAGCTCTGCGGGCTCGGCGGCATGGCTTTATTCTCCGTGCTCATGACGGTCGCTCTCAACACTTACGAGAACAACACCACCATGAGCGTATTCGCGGTTGTGTTTACCTTCCTGTACGTGGCATTCTTCGGAGTAGGCCCTAGTTCTATCCCCTGGATGATATTGTCGGAACTGTTCGGGCAGGGCGCCCGCAGCGCCGCCGTCAGCGTCGGCGCACTCACCAACTGGTTCGCCAACTTCATCGTGGGACTCACCTTCATCCCGCTCACAGACCTACTGGGCAACTATGTATTCCTGCCTTATACGGTTCTGTTACTGTTGTTCTTTGCATTCACATACTTCAAGCTGCCTGAAACTAAGAACAGGACTATCGAGGAAGTGACGGCTCTCTTTAAGAAGTAGTCTCGGAGGTGATGAATTTAAAACATTCCGTAGTGGATAAGAAACCAATTTATATTGCAATAAGTGTAACATTTACAAGTATTACCTATTACATAGTGATTTATACATTTAATTCCAATGTAATGGTTCTGTAATAGTTAGTAGGCGGTGAGCTCTAGTTGAGGTAGAATTTAGAGGGATGATTGATTAAGTTTTGAATGGAGTTTCGTTTGTAAATATATATTTTTGTTTATTTCTCTCACTGTTTGATGTTCCTTATTGCTGCATTCCAAGCACAATACCTACTCTGTTCGAAACTTAATCAAATTATATTGTTATTGAAAAGTTTCGTTACCCACTACAGTACCTTACTGGTTTTAGACAACAATTACTAAGACTGAACAACTATTTTAAAATTATTATATTTCCTATTCTAAAGTACTTATCCCTTAAATAATAATATAAATGGTAGGTACGAATAATTTACACCATAAGTAATACCTAACTGTATCTTTACGGTAGAATCTTTGAAGATAAGTACCTGCTACCAAATTACTATCAATATCTAAATCTTTGAAACGAATCATTTAATCAGATATTAATTACGAATAATCATGATTCTAATAAAGAATTTTGATTGTACTTAATTGATAACGTTATATAATTTGTTAAAATTACATGTAACTACCCACTTGGTTTTCATTGAGACATTCCTTATTTGATATAAAAATGTAATGATTCATAGCAAAATATATTCATGAACTATATAAATAGGAAAGTAGTAATTCTGAAAATGTTTTATGTGTAGAATACCTACAATATTTCTACTAAAATATTTGTATCTAAGTACCTACCTAAGTAAAATATTAAATAAGTAAAATACAAAGGAAATCTATACTTAGCATAAGAATTGTCTTGGAAATCAATTTAACTTATTTTTGCTTTTATGGATTGGACCAATTTTTTAAGGGTCCTAACTTGAACATTCCACTAATATATTATTTAAATATCTAATTTAAAATCTTGAGTATAGGTAGCTAATATTTGGTGCTGTTTTGTAATTATTGTTTATTTTTGTTGTGCCTTATTAATTATTATTACTTACTGTTACTTGTTTTGATGCAAAATGCTTTGAATCACAATTATAAATTAATATACATATTATATTTGAAGTATTATCTACACCGTCCTACGGTACCTCAGTGCCAAGGAATCCTCATATTTATAAGGATGATAATAATATAACAAAAGAAGCACTTTTAGATATCATAGACTATTTTATACACAAATAATTATGATGTAGTGAATATAAGTTATTCTTACTTATAGAATTATAAAAATCACATTTATTAATTTAAGGTTCAAAGAATTGTAGAAGGAATTATTCTACATACGAGTATGACTCGACTCCATAAGAGTAACACTTAGGGCTTTCTTTAGGTTTTAATTCAAGCATACCTATCGTAAACTTTAAGTGTTGCACTTAGGAAAGTCACTTACATTAATTACCTTGCCTAAAGAACTAACTGAAAGGTATTTTGCTCAACTGAAGCGATGCATATAGGAAGTCGAAAACGAATAGATAAACATAAATTGTGACCTTCTAAAACAAATTTAGGTAATCGATTTAAATAAAAATATTAATTAATCGTTCATTGTTATCAAATAAACAAATATTATTTACTTCATGAACATGCTGCCTTTGATTTTATACCTTAACTAGACTAGAGAATTAAGTATGACTATTATTAAGAATTTATGTAGGCACTAGATACCTACGGTAGTCAGTTACGCACTAGTTGTCACCACACAAAGCGGAGAACAACTGCAAAGCTTCTTGTTGCTCGTCCTCTTCCACTTCTCCTTCCAACCAATACGTGTCCATCATTCCTTTGCCCTGAAAAAGAAAAGTTCGAGATAGGTACTTATCAAAATTTTCTTTAATTTCCCTCTATCCATGTGCGTACTTTGATAGTAAAGTAACGCCATCTATGTTTAACAATGCAGAGTTAATGAAACTTCAACAATGCTTTAACTTCTATTGATAGTCACGGCTTGTTAGTTGGCTGTTGTTGGTAGTAAAACCGTGCAATATCGTAAATTACGAGTGAATAGTTTTTTCAGATAAGCATGCAAAATATCCTTTGTGTTACATTAGCATACAATGTCAATTTATCACGCCACGCTGGGTGAGGGTTTCAAACGAGATCAAGATTCATACTAAGTAGGTCTTGTAGGTATATCTAGGTATGTAGGTATATCTATATCTATTTTAAGAAGATATAATATACTTACTTTCACTTTAATAAGGCCGCGTCTCCTAATCCTGAACCTGGGTGGTAGTTGAGCCTTTGTTTCAGCGGAAATCTGGATGCGACCGGGCTGCGAACATAACCACAATTTACATTACTTACATGTAACTACGTAGTATTCCTATATAGTGTACTAGCTGTTCCCGCGCGCTTCGCTTCGCCTTAAAAAGTTTTCCTATGTTCTTTCCCAGGGTCTAGACCATTGGTACTCAACCTTTTTTATATAAGGGCCACAAACACGTTTAAGTCATGGTGTCGCGGGCCGCAAGCAAAAATTTTTTTTTACTAGTATAAAGCGATCGAATAATAATATAAAAAAAACACACGCATATACTACTCTGTGTAAAAAGTATCGGGATTAGGTTAATAAAACAAAAATTTGCTATGATTTTGAATTATTAAAAAGATTTTGGTAAGACTTTTTATAATTTTCAGTTATTTATTTACATTTAACTACATACATTTAAAAAATAAAATACCGATTGATACTGGCTTTGTCCTAAAATAAATATAATGGATCGATTAAATACGGTCTTAAACAATTAGTTATAATCCTCTCCCGTTTTCAGGACTTTATATTATAGTTGTACTGTACGCCATCACACTTTTTTTTAAACGCTGTTTCCAGAGTTGTGTTTAGTACTCGCGGCGAATTTTCCTTTTTGTCTTCTATCGATTGTTAGTTGAAGTCATGTTGACTGTTTTCTTTGACTATCGTGGTATTGTGCACTCGGAATTCTTGCTAGAAAGTCAAACGGTAGGACAATAATATTATTTGCAGGTTATGTAGAATTTAATACAGCAAATTCAATGAAGATGTGTGGAAAAAAAATCTATATGATTTTGTACCACGATATCGCACCTTTCGCACAAAGAACATCATTGTAGGTAAATGAATTTTTGAGCAAACACTCAACAAATAACATCGGGCATCTACATCACAGGATTCGATACTATTTTCGAAACTACCCTAAGGGTCGCTTTTACCAAACGCTAAATGTATATAAAATTGGATTTAAATCAAATTTTAAATGCATTTTGTACTAGGTAACTGACAGACATATGACAGGCTACTAAATACGTTTAGCGTTTGGTGAAATTCCATCTTACATGGAAGAAACAAATGTCACTTTTGGAACTAACAAATTTGCCTTACATTTTGACAGTGACAGTTGACGATACGCAACGTAAACGGAGGTTTCGAATCTTATAATCGCTGCACAGATATGGCTGCATCTCACGGCTCTAGCTTCTTTTTTTTCCCAAATCAGACCAATCCTCAAATTCTAAATCAATCCTCAAATTACCACTTCGAGGCACTGTTTTCAATCGATAGAAGACAATAAGGAAAAATCGCCGCGAGTACTAAACACAACTATGAAAACAGGGTTTAAAAAAATGTTGTGATGATTGGATAATTCATTGGCATAACCTATCGTTTCTGAAGGAGCAAACTTTGAAGGTGATAAAATAAATTTGGATGAATAACAATTATTTTTTATTTTATGGATATAATACCGATACTTTTTACACATAATGTATATTCTCTATTATCTCTCATGGCACGCGGGCCACTGATAAAGGCCCGGCGGGCCACATGCGGCCCGCGGGCCGCAGTTTGAGTATAGCTGGTCTAGACCGTATGTATGTTTATTATTATTATTATTTATTATTTATAATCCGTTCAGTAGTTTTGGCGTGAAAGAGTAACAGACAGACAGACAGACAGACAGACACAGTTACTTTCGCATTTATAATATTAGTTAGGATTGTAGCATTGGAGTGTGTTTAGCTACGTAGTAGGTATTTACATTTTATTCTTGTTAGCGTGTCGATGACAAAAACTAAATCTCTGATGGGGTTCGTCGCCGTGGTGAAAGGATTAGCCAATGTACCAGATGATGCATTGTCAGTCGCTGACAAGCCATTGTGCGCTTGACGCTGACGCTATTAAGTAAGGCCGTGGTCTCCTATTTACTCCGTAGGTCGCGTCAAGTGTCACCGCCGTAGGCCGCGTCACGATTGTCACTACATCTACGCGCCAACGTCGGCGTGTGAGGGAGACCGCATCAGTACATTTCTATAGTGAGCATTGTGACGCGGCCTACGGCGTGACGCTGGACGCGCCCTTCGGCGTAAATAGGAGACCCCGGCCTAAGGCCCGGGTCTCCTATTTATAATAATTATATATATAATATCTATAATATCTATAATAATTATGTATCAACTGTACATACAGGCCCGGGTCTCCTATTTACGCCGTAGGTCGCGTCCAGCGTCACGCCGTAGACTGCGTCACGATGCTCACTACATCTACGCGCCAACGTCGGCGTGTGAGGGAGACCGCATCAGTACATTTCTATAGTGAGCATTGTGACGCGCCTTACGGCCTGACGCTGGACGCGCCCCTCGGCGTAAATAGGAGACCCAGGCCTGTATGTACAGTTGATACATAATTATTATTATACATACAAGTAGGTACTCGTGGGCCAAGTATTTCTCTGTATATTTATTTGACCTCGCTTACGATTCCTCTGCAGTCTGCACTCTAATACATATTTACAGATTATCCATAGCTACCTCGGAGGTGGTCTGCATGCGGCTGGCGGTGTTGACGGTGTCGCCCACGAGGCAGTACCGCGGCAGCCGAAGCCCCAGCACGCCCGCCACGCACGGCCCGGAGTGGATGCCTGCAGGATTGAAATAGGTATGGCATGAGGGAACTGTGCGGTGCAAGATAGAAGCAGCAGCCTCCGCGAGTGATGTATACTAAAATAAAAGCTACTGTTAAGTCCAACTATAAAGTCCTGACAATAAAAAGTGCAATTTTGCTAAGACTTTTTTAAATTTTCATTTATCTATACTTACATTTGCATTCATTTTAACAAATAGTTAGAAAACTTCCGTTTTCAGGACTTTATAGTTTTACTGTAGGCAATCAGCAAGTTTCCTGTACGCTGAGTCGATGAAGTAAAATTGTAAGTGCCGTCTTCTGGCGGTGGTTGTGCAATGCTGCCACAACCACCGCCAGGAGACGCGGCGTCCTCTTGATTTCCGTTTTAAAAGTTGCAGCTAGGAATAATGCGTCATAGTGCTTACAGCTCGCGTAGATTTGCATCCGCATCTTTAATTCGCCATATACAGGTATCAGTGATTTAGTCACCCGTTTCCAGCAGGTACCATGAACCAACATTGAGTCGCTAACAAATCGCAAATCCTCACGCGTTGGCCGAAATACCAAGTGGACACTCTTACCAATAGTGAGTTTAGGCAGAGCAGTGCAGACGGCGAGCGCAGCGGAGGCGGCGGCGGCGGCGTGGTGGCGGCGCCGCTCCGGCGCCCCCGACACCACCATGTAGACCGTGCCCACTGTCTCCACCTACAGAGTGGGGGGAGTCAGTAGCGGATATTAGGTATGGGTAAGGAGTTTAGATGTGATGTATTGCTGGTTAGTGTTTGTGTTTTGTTTTTGTCTTTTGCACCTGCAGAGTGGAGAGGGGTGAGTAGGGGATACGGATAGGGAATTTCGATGTTAGGTTTTTGGTGTTGATTTTTGTTTTCTTTACTTCATTTGTCTGTTGACATTTATGAGGATGTTACCGAATACGTACCTATGGTAGGCACCTAAGTATAGAAAATGTATAGTAAAATATCTGTGCCACAATATCTCAGTATAGATTGATAAAAATGGGTTACAACACATACCATATCATAACAGAACCTACGAACCAGGTTAGCATAGTGCAGAACCTACGAATGTACCTCCTATGTCTGCTGAGAAGTATAGATCTACTTTAAACAACAAGATGTACAATGGTTAACCTAAGTAAGATAGGTACTACTCAGATTTCTCCTGAAAAACTTGAAGTTAACAAGACTAAATACAGCCTTGCTATCATTTGAAATATAAGTTTAAGATTTAGAATTTCTATAATTATATCGACGCTATGTTGCCTTTGGTCCTCCGCAGTGTCCCCGCAGCCATCGGCTGATACTTTTATTTGTTTCATCATTATCACGACCCATCACGATCACGTCGCCACTGCTGGGGCACGGCTCTCCTTCCAATGAAGGAAGGGTTTTAGGCCTTGTCCTAGTTTATTAGTTTACTAACCTTATAAACCCGTGCCTCCAGCGAATCGAGCAGGCGGTCGATGCGCGAGTACACGTCGTTGATGTAGGCCACGGTCTGCATGACCCCGGTTCGAGTCCCGGCCTCCGTCAGCTGCACGCCGCAGAACATTATTGTCACGCATTCGTATGCCTGGAGGAGGAATGGAATTGTGGATAAAAAAACTAGATAAGTATACTAGGTAATGGTTGCGGTGCCGCGCAACTTCTAATCCAGTTTGGTAAAAGCTTCTATTTTCAGATTGTTTTCAGGTGCTGGTTATTTCACACAGGTTTAGACGATTTTTAGTTTTATGGGAGATCCACATCTTCTATGTGCCGCTCCTATGTAATGACTTAGCTATTTTCTATAATCACCCTTTTTCCGTAACTGAGCCGTGTTCTAGGGGACCGGACTTCATATTTTTTGCATTCTGTCGAATTAGGTACCTGACAAGCTTCCATAGGGTCCCTGCCTTCCCGTAGATGTAGGGCACATGATTTCGGTATCATTGAGTATAGAAGCTGGTCCCCCTTCTTCTTCCATTGGTCTCGGAGCCTGCAGGACTTCTCTAAGGACAGACTCCTGAAAACCAAGCCATACATAAGGTGTAGCAGCCATTACACTTTGATACACATCAAAGTCCCTCTTCTTTTTCTGTGAGGAGTTCAGATTGATTCACGAAAGGGGATTCTTTGAATGGAGATTCGGTGACCTATATGATAGGTATACATCCAGCGCATCCCTTTGAGTCAGCTAATATCACTGGTTAATTCTTTCACCACGGTAGCATACCCTTATCTCAGCTCTTGTACTAAGTAGCCACTGGTTTTCTACAGACATACTATAATAATGATGATGATAACCAGCGACAGCGACCTCAGGTGCTTTATTTACACAGCTTTTCCGTAACACTACGTACTGACTGCACGAATGCTCGCTGTGTAACATGTTACATTACACCGCGTACGCGTAACGATGGTGAGTACCCACCTTTATATCTAGAGTTCGCACGTGTAAGACTATACCTGCTCTCAGCCTTCTCGAACAGCAGTTCCAGCCGCGACAGGTGCTGCCAGCCGTTGAGCAGCATCTCCTTGGAGAGCCCGTGGCTGTTCAGGTCCGCCAGGTACAGCCCCGCCTGGCTCAGCTCCTCCAGGTCGTTGAAGCTGAAACCAATGTTGTAACACTGTCTGTAAAGGCAATTTAAGGTAGGCAGCAGACTGGTTCGCTGATCTACCAAAGCACAGCTGAAGTTGCAGGACTAATGAAGCAGTGTTTTTCAGATAATTACTATGATGATAATCGCAGCAGGTAATAAAAAGTTTCATTAGCTTTCCACACTTGAGCATTTCCCCTAAGGTCCTTGAATTAAGGGGCTAGATTTTAATAGCTTCAAGAATGCGCCACCATCTATGTATGTATAGTGATTGGCAAAAAATGCTCAGAAACCAGAATATGAACCCAGTATTCAACATGCTACTCACATAGGACTACAAAGAAAAATAAGCGCATCAATCTTCTCCAGCAGATAGATGGGTCCCTTCAGCAGGATGGCTCTTGCACCCTGCGAGCCGCGCCGGTCCCCCGCAGCCGCCTTGCCGCGCCACCGCAGCAGCTCCAACTCGAAGATCATCGTCTGCATGCACACTACCTGGGTGCAGAACGATTCATGATTACATATTTCTTATTAGTAATTACAATAAAGATTAAAATAAAATAAACAGTAGTTTTCTGAGCGCTTCTGTGCTTCGTACAGGTTGCTGTTTCGGCAGCAGTGGTAAAGCCTATTAGTCAGGGGCCTTCAGGCAGGCTGAAAACATCTGACAGTCGATATCTCTCAGCCAGCACAAGCTTACTGACCAGTGTTTGATGATGATGATGACATAACAATTAACTATACTCTAGAGAGGTGGCATTATAGGTAATAAGTAGGTATAGTACACTTATGTATCTTTCGCTGTTATCCCTAATATTGTTATAGGCACCTTTTAGGAGCATTGTTGGCACGAAAACATTTTCTATACATTTCTGCACATTTGTTATAATAATCAATATCCGACATGACCAAGTGTGTAACAAACTACCTATACAGGGTTATTGGTAAGTAGACCGGATCCTTTCAGGAGGTGATAGAGGAAGGCATTTCCAGTCGATTGAACCCAATAATGCATTATCCTAAACTTAACCATTTTTGAGATATTTAATATTAAAGGTTTTTTTAGTTTTTTGCCAAAATTTTATGCTTAAAACCGAAAATAAAAAAAACTAGCCACATTTCAATAATTTTTTTGGTTGTTTTGCATAAGTAACACCTTAATAAACTAATTAAAATAATCAAATGTGCACTATTCGACTTAAATTAGACATAATACCCCAAAATAGTTAAACATTTTGAAAAAATATTCAAAACGCAAAAACAAATAAATTAAATAAAAAAAGATTTTCATATCACATTTTTTTGTGCACTTCAGCTTAAAAATATGGTCAACTAATAAGCTTTCAAACAAGATAATTCAATACCAAATCGATTAAGGTATCACCAAGATGTGGCCAAAACAACCAGCACAGATGGACAAAATTCAACAGGAAAACTAACAAAATTAGCCCAATTTAAAGGTAAAAAGTGTGATTGTTTTCAGTCCTGTTAACTTTAGTATGGAAACCCCTGCTCAGTTTTTTCCGCTTTCTCTGGTTGTTTTGGCCATATCTTGGTGATACCTTAATCGATTTGGTATTGAATCATCTTGTTTGAAAGCTTATTAGTTGACCATGTTTTTAAGCTGAAGTGCACAAAAAAATGTCATATGAAAATCTTTTTTAATTTAATTTATTTGTTTTTTCGTTTTAAATATTTTTTTAAAATGTTTAACTATTTTGAGGTATTATGTCTAATTTAAGTCGAATAATGCACATTTGATTATTTTAATTAGTTTATTAAGGTTTCACTTATGCAAAACAACTAAAAAAAATATTGAAATGTGGCTAGTTTTTTTTATTTTCGGTTTTAAGCATAAAGTTTTGGCAAAAAATAAAAAAAAACCTTAAATATTAAATATCTCAAAAATGGTTAAGTTTAGGATAATGCATTATTGGGTTCAATCGACTGGAAATGCCTTCCTCTA
The DNA here is from genome assembly GCF_932276165.1 of Plutella xylostella. Lineage (NCBI taxonomy): Eukaryota > Metazoa > Arthropoda > Insecta > Lepidoptera > Plutellidae > Plutella > Plutella xylostella. The sequence continues at coordinate 4,139,173 of NC_063986.1, forward strand.
TCATCTCCTGAAAGGATCCGGTCTACTTACCAATAACCCTGTATAATGAGTGGGCAGACCTTATATAGCGAGATACCGAGATATTTTACCTTGTCCCAAGTGAACGGTATTTTTGGTTTCCTCAGGCGGAGTATTTCGGACACAGGAGCCACCTTCACTCGATGTATCGGACCTCCCCAAGCAGCTAGTAACTGGAAAATGAAGAATAACCAGCTTAGGCTTCAGCATAATATGCGTTAAAACTTATTTATAACAATATTATGATCATGGGGTTCGCAGCATCGTCCTCGATTTCTTCCACCTCTTGCCAGTTTAGTGCTATTTCCGTGGACTCAGTTTCTATTTTACTACTTTGTCGGGGCCGTGTATATTTATGCGAAATATCAGCTTGATCTTTACCCGTTTCTTAGAAAAATGGCGGTGACTCACAGACAGACAGGCGGACAACAATGTAGGGTTTTGAGGTACGGAACCCTAAAAACACCTTTAAAACATCCTCAGTCACTTCTTACCTTATCCCCAGCCCGCAGCACCCTCATCTTCCTATCCAGCATGACTCCGAAGGGGAACAGCTGCATGAGCAGCGCGGCCGGCACGGGCGGCAGCGGGCACGGGAGCGACTTCTTCAGCATCAGGGATTGCACCTGGAGTGAGGTGATGGAGATATTCTTACTAAGGATATTTTTATGCAATTTAATAGCATGATGCAACGATGGAATGGTTAAACTTAGGTTGATGAATATGAGGGCCTCCTGTCACAGGTTATTACATAGCCTACTACTACTAGGTTATATGATCGAAGGTCTCAGCACTTGATTATAGATTTTGTAAAACAATATTGTTAACGAAATAAATATTTTTGATTTTGATTTGATTTGTGGCGACTTTACATAATAGATTTGTAAAGCACTTTCTAAGTTAAATAAACATAATATAGGTAGCTCGTAAAAGTACATGCAAACAACAAACTTGAGGTAGCCCTCGTTTTGGGTTGGTGGTTAAACACATCACAAGATGGAAGAGATGGGTTCGTAACATGACATGGCAACATATTATTGTACCTATACCTATATACTTACATCGTATAGAGGTTCAAGGTTACAAGATACCTACCTACATAGGAAACAATGAGACAGTTAGAGTGAACAATGGGGTACCCTCTATTTTTGGCAACTAACGGCATCATTGTTGTCCTTCATAGTTTCCTACATAACTAGCAGGTGTCGCTAACTAATGCGTTCGTGAGTGGCAATAACATGGATACATGGACCTTCAAAAACCATAAGTGCTCTTGTGGGGTCTTAGAGTACCGAGGGGTGTATTTTTTTTTTCAATTACAGTTTTTTATTATTTCGTACCTATTGGCTTTATTTAAAGCTCAGCCACATTTCAGGTACATCTGAATTGAAATATCTTGACTTACCAATCGAACCCGGAACCTCGCAGCCAGTGATACCTACTATAACCACTGAGTCATCCGAGCGGGCGTCACAAATTTACTGAAAAGTAACGAAGTGCGTACCACCACTTTATTTCTACAACTTAATTTACTCAGGTTCCTAAACTTGTCTCTTGGAGGTCGTTATCAACAATTTACGATGATTGTCTCAGTTTCACGGAAATAAGAAAATGTTTTCTTCTATTTATTTAGACGGAACGAAGGCGTTTACTATATATTTTATACTTACTCTACTATACTCTTCATCTCAAATTTCAAATTATAACCCGGTACTTACATAATCACTATTATCGAACTCCAATCTTAACACAGCGACGTAATACGACCCCTCCATACTCTCCTTCACCACTGAAACTTTCAGTTTCAGCGAGAAAATGTCTTCAGCTATCTCGTATAACTGACCTGAAATTCAATAAACGAAATTAACATGATGAAACGATGTCAAAAAGTAATGTCTATAAAATTTATAGACATTACTTTTTGACATCGTCCTCAACTAATATTTATAGTATAAATATTAGTTGAGGACTAATAAATGGGTCATTCACCACTTGGCGAATAGATTTGATCATTATCGGCCGCAGTGATATATCGCGGGACACATTCTCTACATTTGCAGCTGTACATCCATATTTTGATGTTCTAGTATCTAAACATCTTGTTAAATAATTATAAGAATAAGTTCTTATGTGGGCCTGTATTGTCTTCAGAAGATTGATTCTTGCTAGCGTAGAGCCTAGATACGTGGTAGTTAGTCTATAGTGGTAGCATCTTAGATTAATAACTCATACTTATTGTTAATCTTAGGATAGCATCCAAATTTGTTGCTTTGCCTTTTTATTTATTTTTATTTACGTCGGCTTGTGGACTACCCTTAACACCTACCTATACCTACACTACCTTGATGTAAATGAAAGGAGCCTCCATCCCCCACGTGACATTGTACGTACTTTATAATAAGACCGGCGCACCCTGGGCAGTCAGCGACTGATGATGATAATCTGACAAGTTAATATTTCCTTCATACTTAACGCTTGTGTTTGTCAATAAGAAGAACCTTTCACCACGGTGACAAACCCTAGTCTAGCTCTTACGTTTATGTCAAATACGTCAGATCAATAATCAGAAGAGGACGATCTGAAGATCTCATCACCACTCGGTGACAAAAACTAATCCTTTTTCGTGTGTCTCTGACATGCTAAGAAAAACTAGAGCGTTTCAACAAGGTGGCAAACTGATGTTCAGCTCGTTTGCCACGGACTCGAGAAAAAAAACACCTCTCTCTCACCCATAAGATAGTGCGTGAAGCCAGTCCGCCCGCTGCTGTACAGCAGCTCGGCGCCGTGCACGTGCGCGCGCGTGAGCTGCATGCTGGGAGAGCGCATGCGCGGGAACATGAACCGCATGCAACGGCAATCTGATTGGTTAAACTATTCTTCATAGTTACTTACTTTTTTATTTGTCACTGTCACGATAAGAAGAAGAAGAACTTTTCAGTACGGTGACTATAACCCTAGTCTATCTCTTATATTTGTCTCCGACACACTAAGAACAAGACGGCCCCTCTCACTTCGTTGACAAACCCTAGTCCAATCCACTAAGGCTGTTTTTAACAGCATGCGGATTTCATCACGCACGCAGGATTGCCGCCATTTTTCCGCGTCTTGCGTGATGTATCCCGCACACTGTTAAAAACAGCCTAAATCTAGTACAATTTGCCACGGACTCGCAAATACTAATAACACCTCTCACCCATAAGATAGTGCGTGAAGCCAGTCCTCCCGCTGCTGTACAGCAGCTCTGCCCCGTGGACGTGCGTAAGCGTGAGCTGCATGCTGGGAGAGCGCATGCGCGGGAACCTGAACCGCATGCTACGATAATCTGATTGGTTAATCTTTTCTATATAAAAGTTACTTACTCTTTTATCTATCACTGTCACGATAAGAAGAAGAAGAACCTTTCAGTACCGTAACAAACTCTAGTCTAGCTCTAGTGTTCGCCTCCGCAGAAGAAGAAGGCCCTCTCACCATGTTGACAAACCCTAGTCCATCCACTAAATCTAGTACAATTTGCCACGGACTCGCAAAAACCGTTTTCTTGGTTTCTCACCCATAAGATAGTGCGTGAAGCCGGTCCTCCCGCTGCTGTACAGCAGCTCGGCGCCGTGGACGTGCGCGCGCGTGAGCTGCATGCTGGGAGAGCGCATGCGCGGGAACGTGAACCGCATGCAACGGCAATCTGATTGGTTCATCTTTTCTTCATAGTTACTAACTGTTTTGTTTTTTACTGTCACGATAAGAAGAAGAAGAAGAACCTTTCAGTACGGTGACTATAGCCCTAGTCTATGTCTTACATTAATTTTGCCTCCGACACAGTAAGAACAAAAAGACCCTCTCACCACGTTGACAAACCCTAGTCCAATTCACTAAGGATGTTTTTAACAGCATGCGCAAAGACCAAAATCACCTCTCACCCATAAGATAGTGCGTGAACCCGGTCCTCCCGCTGCTGTACAGCAGCTCTGCCCCGTGGACATGCGCGCGCGTGAGCTGCATGCTGGGAGAGCGCATGCGCGGGAACGTGAAGCGCATGCGCTGGTGGATGCTGTCCACTGATTGGAGGAACGTCGTGAAGTAGCGCCCCGTCGCGCGGATCATCGTGTCGTAGCTGCGAGGAAGGGTGTCTTTTTAATAAGTTTGTAAATTAATTGTTTAAGTATATATTTAAAAAATAACTTTTTGAAAAGTCTAAGCTGAAACAAAAGTTGAAATATTAGTTAATTTTTAGGAATAAAAAAAAATCGTTGAATAATTTGCACGCAAAAAACATGAAGTAGGTTACCTAGGTACTTAAATTTTAATAAGTACATATTATTAAAATAATGTACAAATGTCGGCCCTATCTACAGTGATATGTTAAAAACAACCTTTGGATGGACGGTGAGATGACGTAGGATAGGGCATTTTGGTCTACCTAAGTATTTACTTATTTCATTTAAGTATCTCATTTCAGTTGACTCAGTTAAATAAGTTGTTTTTCATATAAAAGAACCCTAAGCTGGGGATTAGACAACTCTTATTAGTCAGTACTGGTGGACTTTCTTAGATCTTTCTATTGTTGTGATATTATATCCATATAGGTAGTACCTACGTGTTGGTTGGTTACTTAGGCCTTGCGTAGGATATGCTACACATTAGGTACCTAGAAACTTACTATCTAGAAACTTTATTACCTCAAGCTAGATGGAGCGGTGAACTGAGCTATCTTTATTTCGTGGTAGTGCAGTAACCTCGCATTTATGGATATCCTTAGAATTTACCTTCAGTGCTTATGAATATTTAAATAGTACTTTGTAGGTAGTTTATGTAAGTATTTATTTAATCAAACTGGGTATTCATAGAAACAAACAGCCTAATCGAAAAACGAGTGAATAACATTATAATAGTCCATTCGTTGCAAAGCTTCGTGGCCACATACAGACACACATAACACATAAATTATAATATAACAACCGAATTCCCCTTAATGGATTGTAAGTAGGTGGATAAAGGTAAATTCGCGTCTAGCGTCATAAAAACTTTCCGCAAGGAAATATGAAAAGGAAAAACAAACACGGAAGATGAAACCACTTTTTACGGTCTGTAGCTTTTCTTGTTTATTACTTTTACCCTCGGGTTCTGCTGGTGTGTTTGACTTGATTGACACCGGTTATCGATTTAGCTTTGATGAATGACCCCGCTAGCTCAGCGTATTACTTCCAACTGAAGTAACTTCGGGACCTTAGACAGTCAAGGGATATTAGATAGAGAGGTGTAAATTTAGGTACTCACCCATAATTGCTAAAGAACTTGACGAAACATCTCCCGAAGAAATGCATGACTTTCTCTGGAGTTCCAAATTTTTCCTTCATAGCTTTTAACTTATCAGCGGCCACAGTTATACTGTTGAGTCTGTTCCTCATTGGTACCCCTGAATTCCTCCGTTTGTATATCTCTACCGTAGTACAGCTGGATTTCCGAGGGCTAGTAACTGCCTTACCAGCCCCAGAAGACGAAGCTTCAGAGTCCTTGCTTTTATCATCGGTTTCGTTGCTCACTGCTGACTCTGGAGATTTCACATCTGTGGTCACCTCGCTGGCTCGCCCTTGTGTTGTCTCCATTTTCGGTGAAGTAACATCTTCCAACTTTAATGCCAAGCTTCTCCTATTATACAGCACTAATTCTTTGCCGCTTTCCACAGTCGCGTCTCCTTCTTGTTCCTCATTAATTTTGTCAACTGAGAGAGTTTTTGCTCGGATTTCCTCGGAGGAGTTGTATGCGTCTATTTCTCTTTTGGTAGCAGCTGTAAGGGCGTTGGCTGCTGAAAACGGGCATTTGAAGACCTGGCTTCTGGTGTCAGTGTGGACTGAGGCGCTCCTCCAGCTAGGTCTGGACTTCAGGGAGCGCTTCTTGGGCAGAGGGCTGGGGGCGTTGGATGCGGTGGGGCTGTTGGGGTCCTTGGTGACCAGACGAGCCAGAGCGCTGGCCAAACGCAGCATGAGCGTGTCAGGATATTGCTGCAGGGGAAAAGTAACACTTGATTACGGAGAAATATAATTATTCCTTACCTCAAATGAAAAAACGGAAACTTTATTGGATACATCGTTCTCCTTTTGTCCGTCAGTCGTCTGGTAAGATCTAAGTATATGATACTACGATAATATAAGGCTTTATGGATTTTATCTGGAACGCGTAAAGCTAGAAAGATTAAATTTTAATAAAATCTAAGGTCCTTTTTAACTGTTGCATTGTAAATATAGGGCTGCAGAGTAAAGTAATCTTCACTGACCTGAGTGGCACTGAACACGGTATTTCTGGCGCCGGCTTCCCTGAGGATGGTCTCCCATATCTCCTCCCCGCATTCTTGCTGTAACCAAAAAACAAAACTAAGGTAAGTATAATGTGAATTTTATCATTCAAAGACCCCAAAGTAATTCGTGAAATAAAATAATTGATGATCCGAATGATCCGATTGTCATTTATAGAAATTATATTTTTTAACAATCAGTGTGTTACAGTAATGGAAAAAGCTCATATAAATTTAAAATACCAATTACGTAATCCAATTATTTTCTTGTTGAGACAAAGCCATTAATTTCAATTTTAGCGCCTCTCCAACGAAGTTTGTTTAGGGCTAAAGGACATTAAATTAATGTCAAGCTGTGATAAAAAAGCTGTGGAAGGGACTTATTTTTGTACCGTAGTTAGTTAAGCAGTTCAACTTTTTTTGAAAATTTTATAGTTAAGAAAGTATCTACTAAGAGTTCGGTTCGATTTCTTCATGAAATTGAAATCTTAATGTACCTATAATATAAACAAACACATCAATTAATACTAAGTTTAATGTAAGCTATCCCTAGCTGAAGATAGGGCGGCTCACGCTCGCTAGGTTTACCTGTTCGTGGCCAGTGTCCACTACTCAACGTTCATCTCTATTTAACTACATAATTATCTTAAATATCCTAACTTGTGTATAGTATAGTATAGTACTTAAACACATAATACCCACCACAACAAAGTGCTGAACACTTTCAAGCAGCCAACCGTACATTTTGGAAATATACCAACAATACACTAACTTAGTCCATAAGCCAAAAAACCACCACGAGTAAATCCTTTCGTATACGTTTAGCCGGGAAGGCTTTCGCGCCAGTACTGAAGCGACTTTCCAAGGGCGGGATCCAAATTGGTGTCCTAGCCATTTGTTATTCTACTCAATGCCGATTACCATGTTGGTTATCCTGAATGTTATTCATACAATGTAAGTGAGCAATCAAATTTATTACGCATGAATAAAATATGGAGGAATGTATAGTTTCTCTTGTTTGACAATAACATTGAAATGCATGTTGATCAAAATACGCGTTGTACTCTTCATTGGTACAGGGGTGAGCACATAGAACGGGATAGAATTACGGTCTTATGGCCGAAAGCGATTTCTTCCTTCTTTTTGGCTTAATTTAAACACGAACTGGGGAATAAAGGGGGAATTACGTTGTTTCGACGACAATACTCGGAGTAGGACCTAAAAAGTAAGCCGAAGTTAAAATTAGATAGTGATCTCACAGTACGACAATGGCAGCCAGCAAATTGAATTGGTTCACTGAATCGCATTGAGGACAACTGTTTATTATCTTATTAATAATTAGAACCCTATAGATGGATGGCGACCTTCAAAGGACGGTTGCTTTGGAAATCTCATTACTTTTGTACATTTAATGTTACTTAGGTAAATTTGGGGTCTATCTACAGATCTTGTTACCGAGTCGATGACTGATGTATTTTACTGGTGGTGGGATAGATAAAGGGGATTCAAGATCAGAGTGTTGAGGAAGAGTAATATCCAGCATCACATGATTTTAGGATATTTATGGTGGTGCGGTACATCAGTGGTAGAGCAGAGCAGGTGACACCTGCATGGAAATTTAATGTATAATGTGTATGTATATAGAGGATTCCATTACTCCAAAGGAACAGCACCACTTATGTATAGTACCCAAAATGCATTTAAAAAATAACTTTGTGAAAAGTTTGCATTTGAACTATTTGAGCGCATTCCAATTTTCAAACGCAACGGCCAAACCACAGCGGTCGAATGGTGACCGATGACCCGCGCAATTGAAAAGTGTTCGAGTGAAGAAAGAGCGAGTGATCGGGATCGCTATAACATCTAAATACATTAGTTCGCGGCCTAGTTATTAGCTGAAACAGGGACTCCCAACTTTATAGTCTAGGGGCTCTGAGGAAATTCGGAATTTGTCAAAAGACCTCGGACTGGTCTCTTACTTATCTAAAGGTGGCTCGGTGGCTGGTGGTGGAATATTTGTCTGCTTCCTAATGCTGTTAGTTTAATGATAAGTAATTTCCTCAGGTTCATCACTGAAGTGGGTAAGTACTTCTTTCATCTGTTTTTCATTATTCAGTAGCCACTGCTGGTTAGCTGAAGAATGCAATGTGTCTATCATTTTCAGAGATTCGTGGTGCTACAGACACATCAAGCTTACCCATTATACCTAGTAGCACCGTTACTTCAGTCGGGTATAGAAAAAGATACGTCCAAAAGCCCCATGTAAGCTCCCCTGGGACCCTAGTGTAGTGGTCCAGCGCGTGCGCATATTTATTCGTTATCTCCGGAGAGTGTTGCGCATTCGTCGCGGCGCAGGCCGGCGGCGATACCCTCCTTCAGCACTGAACAAAATTTTGGTAAGTAACTATGTATATAATATATTTTTTAAATAAGCACTACAGGTATCTCACATCAATATAGAATATATTCTTTTGTATCGAGGATTGCAACAACATATAATAATTATGAGGTTCCTATGGTGTGTTAGTTTCAGATACCTAACAAGTAAATAACAAAATTTAGGTACTAAGTAAACCATGAAATCGATACCTATTAATTTCTGAAAGTTTTCAGTCATGGTCGATGCGTTCTCTATACATAGTTAACTTTACTGAAAATAGGTAGCTGCAGAGCCTCATTAAGCATGATTCTAACGTTTGTAATCCTGCTTAGAATTATGCTAATCTCATAATCTAAGTTAGGTATGAAATGTATGAAATCTTGCATTGCGATCGATTACTTATATTATATTTAAAACAGTGCAAAAGAAGTAAGAATCACATGTTTAAGTACAGGCTTGATAGGTCATAAATTCATAATATTTCATTATATTGGCAATTTTAAAAATATTAGTGACTTTCTCAAGTACCTACTTTTGTTATAAGTAATTCTATTACTTAACTTATTAAGTTTCGGTACATGTGAATGTCGAACCAATGATGTGAAGTGTGTTATCAAAGGTAGGTAAGCCAAAATAGGTGACTCAGGACAGCATCAGGAATTCATTTGAAAATTTGCGAAAATTTTATTTTGCTTTGCTATGAAAACTGTTTTGGTCACGTGACTTTTTTACAATGACCTACATTATTTTTACTCAAATTACCTACTTAGAAGTCGTAAAACAAAAGTTATTTAGAACGACCCCCTGAGTCACCCCCTATCAGCTTGCCATACCACTTTTACAACCGTATAATCTATTAAGTAACTTAAACTAAACTTATTAAAGTACTTTCTCACCGAGATGTTTCTGCTGACGTAGTAGGTACCTTTATTTCTATAACTGAAAGGCATAGATCTCAACGTAGCACTTATGTCAATGCAATAAAAGCAACGGCCCCATAACTATTCATATCTATAACCCATTAAAGTCATTCAACCGAATAGCTACCGAAACAATTAAATTAATGGTGAGTGCCGAAATAGCGCAAACGAAAGTGTATCGTCCTGACAATTTTATTACCAATTATTATTGTCACAATAAACAATCAGAGCTAGTTCATTCACATCGTAGTTGCACCATTAGATCGGTTCGGTTGCTAAAATTAATTACACCGTAGCCACAAAATGGTCCCAAATTGGTGTCAAATCTATACAGAGACCTAAATATTGTGAGGGTCAGTAGATATTGCCATCGAATATAAATAAATATACAATAGTACTCAATGATCGATATTGCAGATTGATTCATCTAGATTCTAAACAGTGCAAGGTTTCGAGGCCTTATACCTACTTATATTTTTTGTCGTTGCAGAAATACCTCCTTTGATGCTAATAATTATATCCTAGATCTAGATACAAGACACTTATTTTCCCAAATTTCCTAAAGCTTTTAGAATGACCCCCTCAGTCACACTCTTTTGTGGCTTACTAATGCGCATTTGCAACACCTATACATCTGGCTTTTCCACCAGATATGATGCAGTGGCGCCTCCTCGTCCCCGGTCTGGCGCTGCTCCTCCTGCCGGCAGTGGCCAAGGAGCTCTCTGACGATGGCCACGACCAGCCGCAGGCGCAGCAGCCGGATGACGTGGCTAACTATGATGATTACGACCCTTTGGGGGAAGATGATAACGGTAAAAAAACATCCTACTTATTAATATTATAAATGCGAAAGTTTACGAGTATGTATGTTTGTTACTTTTTCACGTCAAAAAGGCTGAACCGATTGTAATGCATTTCGGTATGGAGCTGATTAACACATATTCTATTTAATTAACACATATATATACGACCATGGAAGTAGAAAAAAAGATATCTTTTAGAAAAAAAGATATCTTTTTTTCTACTTCCATGTATACGACTTTTTATCGGGGAATTCCCACGAGAAACTTTTTAAAGCTACAGCGGGAACAGCTAGTAATTACTAAAATATTAATAATGATGAATTGGAACGTTTGTTTTCTAATAATGACGTCGTCTCTTTTGCAGCTCTCTTGGCTGAAACTGATTTTAGAGCATCCAATATACCGCCAAGTAAGTAACTACATCGTGCACAGTTTGTTTTGAACGTATTTCTATAAGTATGTATAACAATTCGAGCTCTATTTCTACAAAAGTTTAATTTAATGTTATTTTTTGTAGATCCTCGGAGACCTTCGCAGTTTGCGACAGAGCGAGGTATGTAACTTCAAACTAGGTACTTAGAATCACCATCACCGTCATCAAGTCATCAGTCAGTGATCGATGATTGGTTAGTTATACCATTAATGATACTGATGGTTTTTGGGTCTTTTTGTTTATCATTATTGGCCATTCACTATGTTTCATCACAACCTCCATTGTCATCTACTGGCCTAGCATGGAACGCAACACGCGCACACCAAGATGTGACCAAAGTTCTCATCGATGTGAGTAAGCACGATGCAAAACTTTTGATACTTCTTACTACGTGCTAGCCTTGCAGACTATAGTATTCATTAACTCATCCTAAATTTTGATAATATCATCCTAATAAACTCACACTCTGCTCAGCGCCGGCGCCTGCTCCAAGATGTGTAGACCTGGGCCGCTACTGGCCGGAGGGCGCGCGGTGGCAGCGCGACAACTGCACCCTATGCCAGTGCTTCTCTGCCCGCATCAACTGCTCCGTGCTGCCGGCTTGCCTTACTGGTTAGTGGGATTGTTAATCCTTGATATTAGTGACGTTTATAAATACCACAAGGTCTTTATTGAACGTAGCCCGCTCGTATGGAAATAGAAAACTGATGGTGTAATATAGCATCCGAACAGTTTCTCGGTCCGTGAGTAAAGGTCCGTTATTTGCCTTTATCCAAAAAAATATTCAGAATGAGAAACAAAGTAGGTAACTTAAGGTAGGGGAGACCGGGGACAAAAGTAACAGTTTGTAGTTTCTGTCTGATTTCTCGTTATTAATAACATTTACGATAAAATAAATATAGTCACATAAAACTTTCGTATATAGTCTACAAATATCCATTATTACTTTACATAATACATCTCGAATTTTAGCATTTCTAAAGCCTCAAAAAAAAAAGGGAAATCGTTACTTTCGACCCCATGGTCAGGACGAAAGTAACAAGGCATGGGTCGAAAGTAACAACCCATAAATTCTGCCCAATGTTAAAAATACGATTCAAAAGAAAGAATCAAAAAAACAATCAAATTATTTAGTTAAGAAAACTTCTTAAAAAACTATCGAAACTAAAAAGAACTTATGACTTATTGACAAAACTAAAAAAAACTTCTTAATATAAACTGTAAATGAGAACCATCATTTAAACTGACTAACTGATAAGAAGTTGTTTTATTTGTGCCATAATATACAATATTATGACACAAATATCTAATCAAAACAACAAAAAATTTAAATTTATAATGTGACATGGCAAACTTACGTAAGTAATTCGTTACTTTTGTCCTGCCACGAGCTGTTACTTTTGTACCCATCCCCATTTTTGAAATATCAGGCGACATAACTTTAAAACAGCACGTGTTATTCGAAAACAATTTATGACATGCTACAGACAATCTTATAATGAATCAATGAACAAATAGTCATATGGTTTTTGGCATCTTAATTCTACGTAAACACTAAATGAATAAACACCAAAAAACTTACTTTGGGTGTGTAAAATCACGAAATGCTCACTAAATCAACCTTGCACCGCGGCACGGGCGCGGAAAATGATATGATGCGTGGGGGGCATCGCATGCTAACTACCAGCTGTCGCTTGGGACGTTAAGGCTATTGGGGAAGTCTACAGAGTCTTTGTTACTTTCTACCCGCTGTTACTTTTGTCCCCGGTCTCCCCTACAAGAATTTGTATATTTTGTATTGTATAACTTGTTCATTAAAATGCCCAAAACACCCACAGCTTCCACAACAAGACGTCCCACCTCCTACGGCGCGGGAGCAGCCCAGCTGCCCCCGGTGCGGGGCGCGGTGGGCGCGGCGGGGGAGGCGGGGCAGGCGGGGCCGCCGGGCGCTCCCGGGGCCAGCGGGGTGCCCGGCGCGCCAGGACTGCCCGGGAGTGCTGGACCTATGCCTGATGTGAGTTACAATTAATACTGGTTGTAGGAAGATAATATATATTCTAAATTAAGAACAGCCCTGCAGCTTATCCTTGACGTTTCGGCGGTGTTTCGACGATTTCACACCAAATAATTATGTGTGTCATAATATTTATACAAAGTCCTTGGCGTCATATTATTATTCGTTTATATGTTTTAGGTAAATGCCTATTTGTCACAACTGGCTGCCAGCTCCAGTGGAGACAAAGGTCCAGCATTCGACCCCTACCAGTACATGCAAGCTTCAGTCGGTGCCCCCGGAATTAGAGGAATACCAGGTAAAAAAACACAACCATTTCCATAGAGCTCTTCATTGACAATCTCTACCCCAAGTACCTATTGCATTTCCTTCTTAGGATATCTTCTAGATCAAGATCAAGACTCAAAAGCTAAAAATCTATAGACAAAGAGGTTTCAGGAAGTTACATTCCCTAGTAACCGTTCCACGAATACTTACTATTCTACATCCATTTCTACTCCCATTTTCTTTCCCTCCAGGACCTCAAGGGCCGCCTGGTCCGCAAGGGTTCCAAGGTCCGCGCGGGGAGCCGGGCGAGCCGGGGCTGCCGGGACCGCAGGGGCCGCAGGGGGAGAGGGGACCCGCAGGGGTGCCGGGGAAAGATGTGAGTGATCTTGAAGCTTGGTAGGTTGCAGACAGAGTCACATTGCCATTGAAGGATTGTTTTTTTTACGTTTCCGAAGGTTTATAATAAAGCGTTCACAAATCTTATGATTTATTTTTACTTTCAGGGTTCTCCTGGTGAAGACGGAGAGACGGGCCCTCAAGGAGTCATAGGTCAACCAGGCCCTCGAGGCACCCCGGGAGTACCAGGCATACAGGGGCTGAAGGGTCATCGTGGATTTGACGGGAAAGACGGAGCTAAAGGTGACCAAGGGCCCCAGGGAGAGAAAGGACCCACCGGATTACCTGGCCAAATGGGACCGACTGGACCTGTTGTAAGTAATTTAATTCTACATGATATTTAGGTATGATAAAACTGTGGTAAATGAATAGATGGCTATAATACCTTATTTTGTTTGATTCTAGGGTCCAGTAGGGCCTAGGGGTGAGAGGGGACGGGAAGGGCCATCGGGTCCGCCAGGAATTCGAGGTGTTGATGGAGCTTCCGGACCACCAGGACCTATGGTATGTAACTAACCTACAAAAAAATATTATTTATATTCATTTGGTATAATTCGTATTGTGCCCAGTCCAGATGATATTTTTTTACAAAAATTCTTATTTTAACAATGAATTACTCTAAACTGATTGTAATTTTTAGGGTAACGTTGGTAAACCCGGACCTCCCGGTTTTCCCGGCTCCCCTGGAATCAAAGGAGAACTAGGCAGTGTTGGGCCGAAGGGCAGTCAAGGGTTACAAGGTCCCCGAGGAGAGTCAGGTCGCCCCGGACAGCCCGGTGAAGCTGGAGCCCCAGGTCTTGCTGGAAGGGATGGGGTTCCCGGGGAAAAGGGAGTTTCAGGACAAGCTGGACCTCCGGGCCCCCAAGGGTTTCCCGGTCCTAGAGGAATTCAAGGATTAGCTGGAGACCCAGGTATACCTGGTGCTAAAGGAATGCCTGTAAGTACTTTGTTCAATGAAACGTTTATAACATTATTTGCAACTCAAACATTTACTTACTGTTTCTTTAATGCAAAAAAAACTATTTCAGGGTCAACCAGGAGAGAGAGGTCTTAAGGGTGATTCGGGAATAAGAGGTGAAAGTGGTTCTCCTGGGCCTCGAGGTTTACCAGGCTCAGTTGGACCTGAAGGGAAACGAGGCAAACGAGGTTTGAGAGGTCCTGCTGGTAGTGTCGGCCCTCAAGGTGAAAGAGGCCTTCAAGGCATGAGAGGCATACCTGGATCAGATGGACCAATGGGTTTGAAGGGACAACCTGGAGACCGAGGATCAGTTGGACTTCCGGGACCAAAAGGGAGTACTGGCGATGCGGGAAGACCAGGTCCGCAAGGGTTACTTGGACCAAGAGGTTTAGTTGGGAAACCGGGTATTGCGGGGAAGACTGGGCCTGCTGGAGAAAGAGGCATCCCTGGGGCTGATGGCAGACCGGGAGAACAAGGTCAGCAGGGAATACAAGGGCCGCCTGGTCCTATGGGATTGACTGGAGAACGGGGTCTGCAGGCAAGTTACTTTATAATATTTCCTACAGTATTATAAATTTGAATCAAGTATCGAGTAATTCCAGTACAAGTAAATATTTATGTACTTAATTATTTTAAATCAAAATTACTGAAGGTCAATAACATATTTTTATTTTAGGGAGAATCGGGTAAAGACGGCGAACCAGGGCAAGCTGGGCCGAGGGGACCTAAGGGTGATGCGGGGAGGGACGGTAGCCCCGGGCAGCAGGGGCCGCAGGGCGCGCCCGGCTCCACGGGAGAACGAGGACCTACCGGCCCTACTGGGCTTACTGGATATCCGGTGAGGATTTGGTTCTATTTTGATATTTTAGTAGTAGGCATGTCCATTTCAAAATACTCTAATCGTAAAACATTGATTTCTCCAGGGTTTACCCGGCTCAGCAGGTCAACCAGGGTCTCCGGGCAAGGAGGGTGAGCCGGGTGCAGCCGGACCAGCTGGACCTCCGGGAGCATCCGGGCCTAGGGGAGAAAGGGGATTCCCTGGTGAAAGAGGTCTGCCGGGACTGGTGGGGACGACAGGGGAGAAGGGAGAAGCTGGTGCGCAGGGTCAGGACGGACCACCGGTATGTTATGTTATGAAATAAAAGTATACATACTTCTATAGATTTTAATGTTGAGAATTATAAAAGGACTTTTAGTTCAATATAATTTAAGTACCTACCATGGCGTTTTAGATTCAATCTTTGTTTAGATTCAGTACCTACTATCTGAAAAAAACAATGTATGATTATTTGCTTATTATCTAACACGTGTGTCCGTTGTTCAATCAGGGCCCAGCCGGTCCTCAAGGAACGAAAGGTCACCCAGGTGCGCCGGGGGCCATGGGCTTGCCGGGACCTCGGGGCCTGACGGGCATGGCGGGAGACAAGGGAGACAGGGGTGGCCAAGGACCTCAGGGCAATGATGGACCTCCAGGTATGTTAGCGTGAAACGTGTTGAGTGTACATAAAGGCAGAAATGTGTAATAGAAACCCTTGCAATAATTTAACTTTCGTATTTCATTCCAACAGGTCGCCAAGGTGAACAAGGACCTCAAGGACCAATCGGACCATCTGGACCACCGGGCGAGCCGGCAGAACGAGGCGAGCCGGGTGTGGCCGGGGTCCCTGGAGAATCTGGGGCACCTGGCGCTCCCGGGGAGAGGGGGACCCCTGGTGCACAAGGCTCCCCAGGGTTCCCTGGACCTCCGGGGTTGACTGGCATGCCGGGGCTGAAGGGGGAGAGAGGATATGCTGGCGCGAAAGGAGAGCAAGGATCGGCTGGTGTTCCCGGTAAGTTGTAATTGTGCTATTTCATGAAAATATGTTTGTATGTACGACGGTCAGTATGTTTGTACGTAGACCCCCCTCTCATACTAACAATGCTACTGAGGGGGGTCAGGTTTATCTGCCCTTTACTGTACTTGTATTCAAGCCTAGTCTGTAACAGGTCATCACGATTAACTTAAATGAAACATCCTCACAATACTCACCAGGCAAGCAAGGAGAGCCGGGTCAGCGCGGGCTGCGCGGAGAGGCCGGTGCGAAGGGAGCTCGCGGGGACGCCGGACACAAGGGAGACGCGGGTCACGCAGGATTACCGGGACGACCAGGGGACTTGGGACCACCGGTAAGCACGACATTTAAGCAAGTTCACGTAGTCTGAGGGAATTGGCTTTAAATCGATTGGTAAAGATGGTAGAATTCGAGGTTTAAGTATAAAAATATTAGGTATATGGGACATTATGGGTTCCCAAAATTTGACCAACAATCCCAAGGAGGCAAAGTATTTACCCAAGTTAACAATATAATGAGGTGGGCATCAGCAATTTATTATCATCTACTTTAGGAGTAATAATAACGATAACATTTTATTCCAGGGTCCCCAAGGAAGTTCTGGCCCAGCTGGTACCCCGGGAATTCCTGGTGCTAAGGGAGCTACTGGAGACTCAGGACGTCCAGGACCTCCCGGCCCTATAGGCTTAACTGGCCCTCAGGGTCCAGATGGTCCTAAAGGTGAAAGGGGAAGCGAGGGAGAACAGGGCGCTCAAGGGCCCAGTGGACCAGCGGGCCCGCCCGGGGAAAGAGGCCCGAGTGGAATGCCGGGACAAATGGGACCGCCTGGACAGCAAGGGCTCAGAGGGCCTCAGGTAAGAAATAAAGAAGAGCATTAACTGTTTTTTGACAATGGTCTGAACTGAACCAAAGCTTAAATAGTTAATAAGCCTACATTGTTAATAATTTAATTAATTACCTATAATGTATTTTTTGGGAACACCCAAATATTCCGAAAAACTTTTTTCCGAATTTGATAACCCCGAATATGTAATTTACGAAATATTGCAATACCGATTTTTTAAAATACCGAATTATAATAATCACGAAAATTATAATTTCGAATATTATAATCACGAATATTGTTATTACGATTGTTAAATATACGAATGTTAAAAAATACGATTACTTAAATATACGAAAAATAAAATACCTATTTATTATAATCACGAAAAAGTCAAATCCCGATCGGAAATATGATAATTCGTGATTTTGACAAAAAAACATAAACGTATTTAAAACTTCAGAACCAAAACCAAAAGATAGGTGCGACGACGAGCAAAGCGAGGAGGAGCGTGTTAGGTGCACATAGATATCGAAAAACAAAGCGGAGCGCAGCGAAGCGGAGCGGAGCGTTTCAAATATAGAGCAAAACAATTGTTAGGATTTTTATGGTGTTTAAACTTAAAAACCTTAGGACCTAAACCTAAAGATAGGTGCGACGACGAGCAAAGCGAGGAGGAGCGTGTTAGGTGCACATAGATATCGAAAAACAAAGCGGAGCGCAGCGAAGCGGAGCGGAGCGTTTCAAATATAGAGCAAAACAATTGTTAGGATTTTTATGGTGTTTAAACTTAAAAACCTTAGGACCTAAACCTAAAGATAGGTGCGACGACGAGCAAAGCGAGGAGGAGCGTGTTAGGTGCACATAGATATCGAAAAACAAAGCGGAGCGCAGCGAAGCGGAGCGGAGCGTTTCAAATATAGAGCAAAACAATTGCTAGGATTTTTATGGTGTTTAAACTTAAAAACCTTAGGACCTAAACCTAAAGATAGGTGCGACGACGAGCAAAGCGAGGAGGAGCGTGTTAGGTGCACATAGATATCGAAAAACAAAGCGGAGCGCAGCGAAGCGGAGCGGAGCGTTTCAAATATAGAGCAAAACAATTGCTAGGATTTTTATGGTGTTTAAACTTAAAAACCTTAGGACTTAAACCTAAAGATAGGTGCGACGACGAGCAAAGCGAGGAGGAGCGTGTTAG
Organism: Plutella xylostella; assembly: GCF_932276165.1. Classification (NCBI taxonomy): domain Eukaryota; kingdom Metazoa; phylum Arthropoda; class Insecta; order Lepidoptera; family Plutellidae; genus Plutella; species Plutella xylostella. The sequence goes on from NC_063986.1 coordinate 4,157,501, forward strand.
GTGCACATTGATATCGAAAAACAAAGCGGAGCGCAGCGAAGCGGAGCGGAGCGTTTCACATAATATAGCTTAAAAAATATTGTTTTTATACGCATTATGCTGCATTATTCATAATAGATAACCATTTCTTGTTAACTAAGAAACATTCGGGAATTTGTATTTTCGGAATTTTAAAACTTCGGGATTCGTAATTTAAATAATTTGATATAATAAAAATCGTACTTTTGAAACATCGAAATAATAATATTCGGAAAATTGACTTTCGTCATTTTAATAAATGTGTTGTTTGAAATTTCGTTTATAAACTATTCGTGATTTTCGTTATTCGGAAACTTAAAATTCGGGATTGTGAATTATTCGGAACTATGAAATTCGAAATTTAAAAAATCGTTATTTTCATATTCGTAAAAAAGTAATTCGGAATTATGTAGTGTACCCGTATTTTTTCTTACTTGTCATAGATTTTGAGCAATCTTGGAGTGTCTTTTTATTTAAATTAATTCAAAAACTATGTTATAAAATAAAACATAATGCCAAATGAAATACTTACAAGCAAAAATGATTGATTTCGTAATAAAACCATTTATTTTGGCCGTAGTTTATTTGTTTAATAGTATTTTAATTAAAAAGACACACAAAGATTGTTTACATTTTTCGCCAAATAAGAATGAATACAGTATACACTAATGTCTTTCATCTTACCCAGGGTGACAGTGGCGCACCAGGGAAGCCTGGAGCAGATGGTTCACCCGGTCCGGTTGGAACACCAGGGCAGCAAGGACCACCCGGACCAATGGGTGAGCCGGGGCCGGAGGGACGGTCCGGGAAGCAGGGCCCAGCAGGTCTGTCGGGCAGGCCGGGAGACAAGGGGCCTATTGGGGCGCCGGGGCAGTCTGGACCTCCCGGACCACCAGGGTTGCAGGTGAATATGTTTTATGGATTCTCAGTATTTGAGAAAGAAAATAGTTTGCGCTCTGCAAAAATGCAAATCTAGTTCAACGTTGTTAACTTATTCAAAGTTATACTTACAGTTGTATGAGTTTATACTCTTTCATGCTACTAAAGTTTAATGTATTAAAATACTTCACAGGGTCAACCGGGTACAGCTGGGCCCCCAGGCCAGGCCGGCGAGCGCGGGCCCCGCGGTGAGACCGGGCCAGCGGGTGTGGATGGACCGGCCGGGCCAGCCGGTAAACCCGGGGCTCCCGGGGTCGACGGGGCTAAAGGAGACCGGGGAGAAATGGGACCGGAAGGACATAAGGGACACGCTGGGTTCCCCGGTCTACCGGGTATGGTTGGAGCCCCGGGCAGGCCTGGCGAGAGAGGCTTGCCCGGGCCGAGCGGGCCGCCTGGGAAGGACGGTGACACTGGAGCTAGAGGTTAGTTGACTGACTGGTGACTCTTTTGTCTTATTTTCTGGTAGGCAAATTATTTTAAACACTACGTACTTCTGAGTTCCTATAATAGAACTGTTACACTAAAGTTGGGTGACGACATCTAGGTAATATGAACATGAACAATAATGAAGTACAGTAAACGGGAAACATGTATTTTCAACACGCATCAAACTAAAACCCGATTCCATTGACCCAGGTGTACCAGGCCGCGACGGCAGCCCGGGTCCTCAAGGTCCACCTGGCCCTCAGGGCGGGCGCGGTCCACCCGGTGACGCGGGCCGCCACGGACCCCCCGGTCCATCCGGGCCGCCCGGGCCGCCTGGGCCCCCGGGCGAAGGACTTGCGTACGATGCCGCTGCCATCGCTGCTATGCTACAACAAGGTTAGTTGGCTGATTTCATTTTATAATTTTGAGGCTCCCATGATTCTATTATCTTTCATTATATTTGCAGCAGACGATGCGACTTCGTAACTATTAACGTACCAATTTGCACATTTAGAGAAAGCCTTCCAATATACTCCATTGTTCCGTAATTTAAATAAATAAATATTGTTTTTCATATTCTAGGTTCCATCAAAGGTCCTGACCCAATGGGCGATGATCCCAACTCGATGCCAGCGCGATTCTTCAAGGACGATATGACAGCTTCGGAAAGAAAGGAAATCGTGATGAAGGCTTATGAAAAACTGAAGGTATCGCTGAGCAAATTCCTGAAACCGGATGGCACAAAGGAAGCCCCGGCAAAAACATGCGGCGACATGAAACATCATCACCCAACCTTTGAGAGCGGTAAGTTAACTTTAGCTTAGATAAAATTGGGGTAGCAATCAGCAGAAAATTATCTTTATGTCGTAACATAATCGGTTGGAAAAAATAACGGTAGCCACTAGTCAAGGAAGGCATAGAAAAAAAAACTGGTTGTAGTAGGAAGAGTACTGCCAAAAATCAATACTCTTCCTTTAAATATAGACTGTCCATTTAGCTCCCGTAATATCTCTGACTGTAAAACAAAAGTTTCAAGTTACCCATTTCATATCGATTTCCAACAGGACAATACTGGATCGACCCTAACGGAGGCGACACAGCAGACTCGATCCTGGTGCACTGCGACATGGAGACAGGCGCCAGCTGCGTGTACCCCAAGCCGATGACGTCACAGGACATCTCGTACAGCGGCAAGGAGAAGGAAATCTGGCTGAGTGAAGTTGAGGAAGGATTTACGGTAAGAAATATTTTGTGTCTTCTGTCGGACCGAAATAGTGTAGTACGGCAAGCATGCAAGTATTTTTGCAAATATTCAACATGGATCAAAAATAAATATGAGTAACAATAACAAAGCTATGTCTTAATTAAATTGATTGGAGTAACGGTAGGTTGGTACGTTTGTAGTTAGGTACCATCTGGAAAAACTCGTCAACTAACGTTCAACAAATCAAAATATATTTATTGTAGGCAGCTATTAAAAATGTGCCCGTATTGTCCCTAGTAGAGACTCCCTACTACCATCCTAATCTGTAATACATATCAACATAACAATATTCTTCTTCCAGATCAATTACAAAGCGGACCAAAACCAGCTGACATTCCTGCAGCTGCTGTCGACGCGGGCCAGCCAGAACGTCACGTTCCATTGCTGGAATACCGTGGGCTACTTCGACCCTCAGACCAACAACCACCGCCATGGAATCAAACTACTCGCCTTCAACGACGCAGAGATCCTGCCGAAAGCCAATAATAAGCTGAGGTATAAGGCGCTTCTGGATGAGTGTCAGGTTCGTATTTTGTTTTTTTAGGATTAGAAAAAAATTTGCCCCGATTTTTTTATTTTATTTATTCTTTATGGATTCATTATACACACTAGACGACCCAGGATTCAGGGCTGAAAAGTCTAGTAAAACTGCTATCTTCTAACAGAAATGGTTCGTTGTAATTATTATCATTACCATAACGGTCATGTGTTACGCGTGTCGCTTTGTGTTATTATCTACAGTGATCAATTTTATTGTCTTCTAGATCTAAACCCAAGTGGTCGACATAATCCAGTGTAACTCAGAGACCTCAAATTAAACCAACTATTTCTATAACCTCCGTCTCTCCTTCAACAGTTCAAGAAGCAGGAGTGGGCGCGGACGGTGGTGCAGTACGACACTGACAAGTCGAACCGCCTGCCGCTGACAGACGTGGCCGTCAGGGACCTGGGCCGCCAGCGCCAGCAGTTCCGAGTGGAAGTGGGCCTCGCCTGCTTCAGCTAACTCAAAGGATATTGATGTACCTTGCGCTGTAAGGGACGGATGGTGAGAGGGGCGTAAATCGGCTACGAAAATAGTGCTCTCCACTTGATTGCATACTATCTATTCCAAGGCGCAAAGTATACGTACTTTCGACTTCATTGTATTAGTTTGTCACCTTGTCAAACTCAACAAACTTACTTTGAATCAGTTTGCGATTTTGACAATGTTATGATTAAGTAGTTAGCTAACTGTAACAAACTTAAAATTACAGACAGGAGTATCATAAATGATTGGCGGAACGTGGTCGATCGGACGAAAACGTTCGGCCAATCATACGACGAAATCCTTCATAATAAGCCCCAGTATAAACAAATATATTTCAGCGGGGCTGTATCTCCATTGCGATTGAATGATTATTGGGCATATTAAATGGGTAGTGTAGAGAGATAGGTACTGTAGTACAAAGTAACGATAACTAGGTAGTTACAGTTGATTGAATAGTACTAGAGTTAATTGGATGATTAGTTCCTCTTTAATAGTATAATCGAATTTACCTCGGAGGGTTCTTTAAATGATTTTTTTAATTAAGTACGTTACGTTTTTTACCACTTATGACTAAGTAAGCAACCAAAAAGATGATTGATAAGGGATGCATTTATTTTTACTATTTCTAAGTAAGTACCTAACTAGCTGCGTTGAATAGTTAAATATAATTTTAATTCTAAAAAGCTTCATATTAAAGCTTGTTATAATATTAACACATAATTATACGTAAACATTGTCAGTAAATAGTAGTAAGTAATAAATAGATCAAAGTGTAGCGTAATTAATTTACAAATATCTACTTTTGATTTGAAAGAGATTGTATAAAACTAAGTTAAGTCTAGTCTCGATAAGTACAATATAGATAAGAGTCGCAACATCCTTAAGTTTTAATTTATAAAGGTCATCAAGGCTGTGTACATAGTGTAAATAGATTTAATTATAACTAAATACAAAGATATATTTTTAATGTTTTTAACTTTTTATATAGCAAATAAATATTAAAGGAAACAGTATATGTAGCCGTATCACTATCCTTCAGGATATTCCTCATCATCGTCAGTCCAGCTCACCATCACAGCATGCTTTGTTTATTTTTATTATGAGTTTAATAGGTAATACTTATCCGCTTAGTTAACGATATTAAAATCGTCAGTAGAAAATGGAAGAACATAACTTTTCAAAACCGAAAGATCATCAGGTAAAAAAGCTTCTAAAATCCATTTCCCATAAACGGTGTTCAGATTGGGCACATACCTACTTTAAATACAGTAAATATTTATACAATGACTTTCATAACCAGAAACAGGCGGATTTATTTACTTTACTACAGCCTACAGCCAACATTGCATCACTGAGTAGATTTTATACACAGACTCATCTATCACGAGTTTCGCCGAACGCCCAACGCAGGCTAAACTAAGTAAGTTCAAGTTAGTTTAGCTTAGCTCGCATGATTGAGCCAGTTTTTCATATATAGTGCATAGTTTGCGGTGGACGCACAAGTCGCACATGTATGAAAAACTGGCTAAACTATGCAAGCTAAGCTAAACTAACTCAGTTTAGCCAGCGGTGGCCGTTCGGCCATCAACGCCGCCATAGACCTAGTCGTTGCAAGCGGTCTGCTTCTCCCCCTAGTTGTCGCAAGCGGTCTTCTTGATGCACGTGACGAAGGGCGGCACCTGGCAGGTGCAGATGGTGCAGGGCTCGTCGGCCACCAGCTCGTCTCCAATGGCCAGGGTCATGTTGCCGAAAACACACTCCGAGTCCGCCGCGCGCACGTTCAGGCCACGGATGATTTTGGACTTGGGCGTCTCTGGAAGAAACAGTCATAGTTAGGATTTGAACACTGAACGTGTTTCTCCCAACCACAGGTGTCTAGCGTAGAATCGTATCAAGAGGATTGTAACCGTAACCGACACGATAGAAAGTGAGAAGAAAGAAAATATTAATGTGGTTCTCTGGAAGAAATTCGGTACATTTAGTTAAACATTCTGTTTTGTGTTTCTGTTTGTGTGCAATACAAAGTATGTTATCGTTAAGTATCTTTAAAAATATCAAATTGTAAAACTTACGGCACTCAAAAGTGAAGGGGCATGATCGAGCGTTGACGAACACCGGCGCACAGCGGTTCATCAGCTTGTCCTGGTAGTGGATCTCGATGCCACAGTTCACCTCCCGGCAGTCGGCGGGGTTGTCGGTACTACCGTTCCACTGCGCTGAGCAGACGCAAGTCTTGTGCGATTTCTTGAAGGTCTGACCCTCGAGATAGACTTTGCCGTCCACTTCACATGTGCTCAGATTAGCGATCGCGTCTTTTCCTGGAAATGGTTTTGGGTTATGTTATGAGGAGTAGAGAACGCGTTGGTCTATGAGAAAGTTAAAGATGATAATGTATCGATCCGCCAATAATGTACGTACAGCGATATTTATATTGCTAGTGCACATGGTATTTAAAGATTCTCCAGGAAACACTTATGGTAGGTACCCAGTTAATAATGTGATTGAAAATTGAAATAAATTATGCATTAGGATGATACCATCGTTTCAGCCCATTGTTCCGCGGGAGGTAAGACAATACCGTCATAATAAATTTATAATAATTATGATAACCATAAGTAGCGCATATACGATCATCATGTTCTAGAACCTAAACGGTCAGTCTAAGTTTGATATGTAATGAGAAAATCAACCTCATCACTTATGCTATTTCGAATTGGTAATCAAAAGTTGCCTCTTACCACAAACTTTGGCCGTCGGACAGCACTCCATGGGCTGATACGTGTAGATACATTGCTCCTTCTCGTCAGAGTTGAAGAACTCTGGGCAGTCGACGGCCACGCAATGGAACTGTGGCGTGACGTCACGCAGCGAGCAACTGCAGTACATGGAGCAGGGGTTCCTGACGAGCGACTCGGGGATCATCGCGCCGTCCTTGTAAGCGACTCCTCTGGAAAGAGTTGGTGTTTTGATTGAGTTTTCTTTAAAGAAACTGTTATAGTCGACACCTAACATAGCTTTTTTTGGTCTGAAAAGTTTTGTCGTGGAAAGAGGATGAAAAGTACCCAATCCATTTAATTTCAAAATATTATTTATTTATTTAACTCTTTATTGTACAAATATTACAAATAAAAGTACAAAGGGTGGACTTAACGCTAAAAGCATTTTCTGCCAGTCAACCCGCAGGAGGTACAGGAAAAATAGGTAATAAGGTGTACAAAAAAAGAATTTAAAAAAAGGAAGAATTAAAAAAAAGGAAAAGAATAGTAAACCTAAGTCACTTAATATTATACCTAATTAACATATATAAATATGTAATGTAGCAGCTCGGCAGGAGCTGGTCTGGATCACCGGGGAGCGACCCCTGCTGGGTGATTTTCTATCTCGGGTGTCATGGACTCGCGATTTCCAACCGTATAAATCTATGATGGGTTTCTGACCATCTTTTGGCATCGGCTATCTCGGTCATGATCACTAAACGAATAGTGGGTATGAGATTTATCGATACACTAGAGGTTGCAAAATTTTTGTGAAAATATTCTGTGATTTGGTTAGCCGACTAAATGAAAACTTCATTTCACTTCAAACTACGACTACTGCATTTATCAAATCTTTAGTTTGCCGCATTATTTAGAAAAATGGTGATACTGGAAGCTATTGTCAAATGATTGTCAAAACAAACTGCAAGGAACCATGCAAAACAGAGATTGATTTTGGTGTGTGTTTTTTTATAATTACTTACCTGAATCCTGTATTTTAATTGTTCATTATATCTAAGGTAAGTACATAATTAACGTATTACTATTAAAATTTTAAACTTAGTCATACACAGAACGAAATATGGGAATTTTTTACAAAGTCGTGAAAAATGAACATTTATTGTTCTTAATAAAAGCATTGAGATCAATGATTTCTAGTACGATACGATAGTAATATAAGTCGATGATTGAGATCTAACACTTGGTACTGGGAACTCAGTTATTAAATGTAGATTGATCACTGAGCCATTAAATAATCTTCATATTTGTGCAGGTTGTGCTTGTTAGTAATATTTTTGTGAGGCATATATCATGTGCCAAGAAAAAAGATTGAATAGGCAATTAATATTGTATTTTATTTCCAGGATGGCACCTTTAAGAAAAGTCTCAGATCGACAAATGGACAATTTGTTGGAGTTCGTTGAAAGACATAAAGAGCTTGCTGTTGGCCGGTTCCCTCCCGGCCCACCAGGCATACAATCAGCACGTCGGCTATGGGGCAGTGCAGCATTACAATTATATGAATTATATTCAATTGGGTCTGGAGTTACAAAAACTGGTCAAAAATTCTGACGGGCATTCACATGTAAAGTGGCAATGTGCAATCATAACTTAAAGGTTAAAGTAGAAAAAATATTTTAATAATGATTATAGTAAGACTGGTAGAAGCAAAATGTGATGGAAAGTTTTGTGATTTAAAATCAAAAATGAAAGCCATTAATATAACTTGTGTTCTTTATTACTAAATTATACATATACAGCAAAAATCAGCCTATCAGAGTCAGGTTATTTTAGTTCCTTGAAATTCACAGCCTCTGGACAAGGTTGGCCCTCATGCGCCCTGCATCTGCATCAGCAGCACCATAAGCCACGTTACCAATATGCTGCACCCGAATGTTACCAGCAACAGGCAAGTTGTCGTCACTGGTATATTGTGTGCATTAGCTATATTCTGTAGTACACAGCAGTCATTTACTATTTTCGCAGCTTTGGTGGGCTCATAGTGAAGCACACGGTGTGCCAGCAAACATCTCCAGCGTGTTCTAAGGGCCCCAATGCACCGCTCCACAGTATTTCTGACACGGCAGTGTAGATCAGTGTAGTGTTCTTCTGGGGATCCTACAGCTGCATTGAGGATAGGTGTTAACATCCACGGCCGCAGAGCATAACCAGAGTCCCCTGAAACCAATTTTAAAACAACAGTTAGGTACCTATACTTACTGAAAAAAAACAAATACCTACTGAAATAATTTCCTTCTAACTAACTAATTACTTACTACGAGTATTTACTAATTATGGAAGACCAAAAATTTGCAAGATTCACAAAACAAACATCAAAGAAATATTATTTTGTTCAAGATCATAAGAACAAGAAAGAAGAAGAAGCCTCACAATTAAAAAAAAAAACGTTATTTTCTACATTCTATGGTGACTCTATGGTTTAAAAGCTACTATTTACTAGTTGCCCAAGACAAGACGGTTGGCCAACCCAAATTAGTACTTATGATTCCAACTATCCGATACAAAATACCAATCTCGGGTTTCGATAAAATATTCGCATACAAAATTTTAACAAGATGGCGGCCGGTGGGTATTGAAGCCCATACCAACTATGACGTCATTATTCAACCCCAACCGAACATACACAATACGAATAGTGTCAAAATTTGCTTTTTGACAGTAAGATCACGGTGAAGAGAGTTGTCAACGAGATAGAAAATAGCCCAGCTGGGCGAATCGACCTGCCTGGCCTTCCCCGAGAGTAGGGGTTGGGTGCTATATTGTAATATGATACTTACCCTTATGACTAACGTCCCTAGTGCTTAGGGCTGGTACCTACCTAATAACTCTCAAGTAATATGTACCGGGAAGCGGTCTTAGGCTAGCTCAGCTTGACGCCGGCCTCTGAAGGAGTGCCCGGTCGCCTGGGGGATCTACACTGACCGTGAAGCGGTCCTAACTACCCTGATCTTGGTCCTGAGGCCCCTGGAGGGAAATAACCTCGGTAGGTGTACGGGGTGAGAATTAATAATGCCGATTAATTAGTGTAACACAATTGAGGCGGCACTGGACCCGCTTTATTTACAATCAAGTTAACTTATATATCTAAGGTAGGTACTTACAGCTTACGTACTTAATATTAACACACTACACAAATGCACAAATACTTATCACGATTACTGATATTTATATTGGTCGGGCCCTGAAGGGGCCTACGCGGATGTTCCTATCTTAATAAGGGGAAGGATATAGGGTACAGGAGGTCGGGCGAATACCGGTGGTGCGTGTGGACTTGTTCCAGGGTTTGTGGAGTGTATTTGTGTCGACAAGAATGTGGCTGAGGGCCGGTGTGTGTTCGGTGATTGTATAGTTCGGTACTTACACAGATGCTTTAAACTAGGCAACCCAGGCATCCATGTACGTATCCGGGGGACCTCGCTCCGCTAATTAGGCAGCCCACTGTGTCGGGTCTAGTCGGGTATACGGATGCTTTAAACTAGGCACCCCAGGCATCCGTATAACCGAGAGGCCTCGGTCCGTTGAGCAACCTACCTCGCGGGGAGACCGGTGATGTGAGATTAGTGTGCGTGAATAGATTACTTGAATAGATATGGGTGCGGGGAGGGATCTCGGGAACGGAATGATCACTCGTCGGAATAGGAGGTGGCGAATGGTGCTCTAGCGGCGGTCCGGCGGCTATTTATAGGCGGGTCGCCCCGCGCCCCTTGTATTCTCCGGAGTCGTCTGTGTGGTGCCCCGCCTCGTCTCGCACACGCCGGGCGCTCTTGTGGCTGCGGTGTGAGGGTAGGTGTGTTGGACGGTTGGTTTGTAACGGCTCGTTACATTCTCCCCCCTCAGCAGAAGAATTTTTACCTGGTAAAAATTCACAGGTCATGTAGATACATACAAGGAAAAATTAAGAGAACGGTGCGTGTAGTGGTGCATTTGTTTACAAACGGGTTCCTACTTTATCATCTGGATTCAGGATATATTTTATTTACTTAGATATTTATATCAGGTTAATTTTACACAGTATAATATTATTAGCTTTGGTAAAAAAAAGTTACACGGTGTTGTCCATGAGCATTTCATCCCTGCTTGGTGCCGGTAAGTTCGGACGGAAACGGTATATTATATTCGGGATTCTTTTCTACATAAAAGATGTGAATATTTTGTTTTTTTACAAGACATGAGCAAGGATAAAATGCATGGTTGGTTTTACTTACATTGTAGGCTATGTGTATATTACTTATTGTGTACTGATATACATTTTCCTGTTATTTACATTAGGTATACGGTTTTAGCTTTACGGTTTTAAATTGTTTACATATCAAATAAATTAAAATTTATACGGCATGTGCCCTTGCGCTGAAATTTACTCGCTCGGTTTGACACTTGACATTGACTTGACAACTAAAATTCTAACCTGTGTACGTTCACAGAGTAACGTATTGGGCTGCGTTCAAAAATATAACAATCTTTATTCTAAGTCTGAGCAAAATTTTTACTTGTGACTTGGATGGAAAAAGGTGGATGTTATAAGTTTAACATGTCTGTGTGTCGATTATTTACTTATATTATATTATACTACGGACGGACGGTGTAAAATGTGTGCATTTGCGTTTACATTTTTACCTATTTCTATATTTTCAATATAGATTGCGGTTTTTCGGTTGTATATCTATAATTAAATTACAAATTATACATAATAAAGTTTTATGCGGTACGGTACGGGATGACTAGGTCATAAATATAAAAATGTTTAAACTTTTTATGGCTATTTGTCCTCAATCTTCATTATGTTGATGATTGAGGGTAGGTTTGGAATAATCGGTTCGTTCGGCATCGCATGAGTACCGCGGCTAGGCACATCTGGCGATGGGTGATGACGTAGTCGGTAGGTTATTACTGCTTCGGTTCGGTGGAATTTGGTTGCAGCAAGTTTGATAACAATGATTTTAGGCGTTCTTTGTACTTTTTCATGTGATGAAGAACATCTTTGTACATCCCGGGCCAATAATATGTTTCGGCAATGCTTTTTAGGATTTTTCCCGTGGTCACGTAGCCTGTTGTTGTCGGTTCATTAAGGTGTTGTTCGATAATCGACCTTCTCTTCAGTGTCGGAACGCATATTTTCCACTGCGATTGTGAATTGATCTTGACCCCGTACCTCGGATTTACAATTCGTTTATGGAGTGAGCCGTTTTTGATTGTAAATGTTGGGTCATTTTCTGGTGATTTTCGGGCTTCGGACATTTTTCTCTCGAACCATTCTTTTCGTTCCTGGATTGAAGCTGTGTCGGGATATCTTGGTGGCTGTTGTTGGTTAGGTTTTTTCTTTTGCTTGCGGGATTTTGATTTTCTAGGGCCGGTCAATTTATTATTGTTCGGTGGTGTTGTTTCTGGTGCGACGACTTCGGTGACTTTCGGTGTAGTTTCGGTGTTGTTGTTCCAGATTATTGTGGCTCCTGCCTTTCTTAGGAGGTCTATCCCTATGATAACTAGGTTTGGCGGTGAATAAGCTGGTAGCACGAAGAGTTCGTGTATTATTTTTCTCTGCCGTATCTCGATTTCTGGGTCTATTCTGAGCTTCACGTCCATGACTCTGCCGTCTGCGACGGTTACTCGCATCCCTGTTACTGTTTCTTTGTCGGCGTTTGTCGAGTTCTCTTCATAAATGTTTCTACTTATGTATGATCTGGTGGAGCCTGTATCAACTAACGCTCGGTATATGATTTTACCTATTTTTACGTCTTCAAAAATTCGTTGTTCTGGTCGGTTTTCTTCGGCGGTTATGTTCGTGTCTCCGAACTTGGTTTCTCTTCTGCAGCAGTTGCGCGTTAGTCTCCCGAGGACTCCGCATTGGCTACAGAATAGTACTTGCCTGCCCCGGCATTCCTTATGTGAGTGGCCTGCTTTGCCGCAGTTCCAACAGCATGTGGTCTTGTCGTATTTTTCATGTATTTTACGCGGTTCTGGTGATGCTTCTGGATAAACTTTCGGTGTTTGACGGTGTCGGTCTGGTCGGTGCTTCCACTGTTGAGGTGAGGATTCTTCTGTGATCTGCTCGTACTCGGCTGCCTGTTTTATTAATTCCCCGAGGCTGGTGAAGTCTTGCTTCTTGATGTAGTACTTGTAACTCGCGGTCATGTTCTCGTATATTCTTTCTTCTTTTTCTGTTTTGGTCATTTTTCCGTACCTTCTCATCAGGGTCTGTATGTCGGTCAGGTAATCGACGAAAGATTCACGGTAGTGTTGTTTTCGTGCGATGATCATCTCGAGCAGGTTCTTTTCGTATCCCGCCGGGTAGTAGAATAGTTTGAATTCATTTAGGAAGTCTTCCCACTTTTCCCAGTTGTCTGAGTTGTTTCTGTACCATAATAGCGGTTTACCTCTTAGTACCTTAGGTAGTACCTGGAGTAATCGGTCCTGCGGGACGTCACCTGATGACGTCAGTTCATCCAAACGCTCGATGAACTCAACCGGGTCGCATGCGGTGTCGAACGATATATTCCATTCCCTCACGATGGATGACAGGTTCAGCTGGCTCGCGGTTCTGGTCTGGTCTTCGGATGTCATCTCGAATGTCTCCTCCTCTTCTTCTCTGATGTAGTCGGACAGCTGCTTCCTCAGCTTGTCAACGGTTAAATTTACGGTCGGTAGCTTCCTTTCCCTACTTTCCCTTATTAATTCCTCTTTACTAAGGTTATAAATCCAAGAAGTTGGCATTTGATGCTGTATATTTACCTAATATAAAACGGGGCCAGTTTGCAATCGGTTACTACAACTTAAATAAAAATGACCAACAAAATTTTATTTGCTCTTTACTTTTGAATTGTAATTTTTGTGAAACGGGGTCGGTCGGTCGGTTGTCGGTCTATTTTTAGAATGATTACGGGTAGATATTTAAGTTGAACGGTTAGTCAGTCGGTTGGTTATTTCTAGTGAATTACGTGTTATTACGGGGGGCTAAATAGTATTAGATATTAATGAGAATATGTGGATTTTTCGTTGGGCGCCAAATGTAATGTAGCAGCTCGGCAGGAGCTGGTCTGGATCACCGGGGAGCGACCCCTGGGCGAATCGACCTGCCTGGCCTTCCCCGAGAGTAGGGGTTGGGTGCTATATTGTAATATGATACTTACCCTTATGACTAACGTCCCTAGTGCTTAGGGCTGGTACCTACCTAATAACTCTCAAGTAATATGTACCGGGAAGCGGTCTTAGGCTAGCTCAGCTTGACGCCGGCCTCTGAAGGAGTGCCCGGTCGCCTGGGGGATCTACACTGACCGTGAAGCGGTCCTAACTACCCTGATCTTGGTCCTGAGGCCCCTGGAGGGAAATAACCTCGGTAGGTGTACGGGGTGAGAATTAATAATGCCGATTAATTAGTGTAACACAATTGAGGCGGCACTGGACCCGCTTTATTTACAATCAAGTTAACTTATATATCTAAGGTAGGTACTTACAGCTTACGTACTTAATATTAACACACTACACAAATGCACAAATACTTATCACGATTACTGATATTTATATTGGTCGGGCCCTGAAGGGGCCTACGCGGATGTTCCTATCTTAATAAGGGGAAGGATATAGGGTACAGGAGGTCGGGCGAATACCGGTGGTGCGTGTGGACTTGTTCCAGGGTTTGTGGAGTGTATTTGTGTCGACAAGAATGTGGCTGAGGGCCGGTGTGTGTTCGGCGATTGTATAGTTCGGTACTTACACAGATGCTTTAAACTAGGCAACCCAGGCATCCATGTACGTATCCGGGGGACCTCGCTCCGCTAATTAGGCAGCCCACTGTGTCGGGTCTAGTCGGGTATACGGATGCTTTAAACTAGGCACCCCAGGCATCCGTATAACCGAGAGGCCTCGGTCCGTTGAGCAACCTACCTCGCGGGGAGACCGGTGATGTGAGATTAGTGTGCGTGAATAGATTACTTGAATAGATATGGGTGCGGGGAGGGATCTCGGGAACGGAATGATCACTCGTCGGAATAGGAGGTGGCGAATGGTGCTCTAGCGGCGGTCCGGCGGCTATTTATAGGCGGGTCGCCCCGCGCCCCTTGTATTCTCCGGAGTCGTCTGTGCGGTGCCCCGCCTCGTCTCGCACACGCCGGGCGCTCTTGTGGCTGCGGTGTGAGGGTAGGTGTGTTGGACGGTTGGTTTGTAACGGCTCGTTACAAATATATATACAAATATACCGATACATACAATATATTTTACATAATATATACACATAAGTATATCTAATACATACATAATAATATATACCTATAAAAATATACCTAAGCGGTTCAGGTTCATTATTCTTTTGTTTTAGGTCCTAATTGTTAGGCTTTGTCACCTTCAACTGTTTTAAGATGCATTATTACATAACTGTGTGGCTCTGGCTGATGTACTTAATGCAAACTCAGACCGACTCAGACTTTATAAAGTGTATGTATACATGAATCAATGCTATTTGTCTTTTTTAAACAAACTTGTAGGTAGGTTTCTCGGAGCATCTTGGAGGCCGAGTTTCCACATCGCTGGAGGAGGTCACGGTCCGATTTTGGTATTTGCGAACTTTTTTGTTGACCATTTCATTGGAAGGCTATTAAGTTTACTGATTAGGTGAAGGTGTGAAAAAACAAGGAGAGTGAGTTGGTTTTATTTTTAATTAAAATCAGCGATCCGATGAATATAGCTTAGCCTAAGGCTGCCTTATATGCTGTAAAGCTTTAAAGATGCTCTCGATCTCTTTAGTGAGTGAGATAAGTAAACGCATCACAACAATAAATCATTATACCTTGTCATTTGCCAGAATGACTGATGATTTGTCAAAAACCAACAGCGTGAAGTACTTAAATGGATTCTTCCTTATTCTTTACGACCAAGGGCAGTTGGCAGTCAGGAGTTTTTTATGATCTTTGTGTTATTCAGAGGGCACAAACCTGTAATAGCACATGGTGGGGTCAGGGTGCAGGTCGGGGCAGGTGAAGGCCTGCGGGCAGGTGCTGTTGTCAGCGGCTGACGGCGTGCAACCCAGCTCGAGGTAGAACGCCGCCATGTCGCAGTCCTGAGACATGTCCGAGTAGGCGCCGCCAGCTGGGGATATGTAGATTTGTGATCCTTTTGTTACGGGCTATCCAAATCTCAAAACATCCTCTCCTTAAACTGTTGGAACTGGCATAATTCGTAAACCGAACACTCTTTAGTTTTGCCTAAGATGGTTCAATGAACAACAAACAATTTGTAGGCATCCCAAGGATTTACTTAATTCAATTCCCGATAAATATTTTTCTCATTTTATTACATATTTTTCTATGATTTTGGGATATGATGTTTTGAAACGTATCTATAGCCCGTTTTAAAAGGTGTGGGATTTGATTGAAAGTATTAGTAGGTAAGTAACTACTTAGTGATTGGATGTATAAGACCAAGGTGGTGCTTATATTGGTAGCTATAGTATATGCAATAAAAATTTATATTAAAATAGTAACGTGTTATCTTTGATGTGCTTACTTTATAATTGTTAAATTATCAACAGATACATACTAGTTACCTTTCCGGTTCTACAATATGTTACCTTTATAACTGACCTATGTATAATTTAATAGGTTCTATGTATAACAGACACTCATCCAACACCTTATATCCTGCACCACCACAAGTAATCCTATATGCTGGTCACGACTCAGACATGCAGGCACCAGGTGCGTTATATAAAGCAAATTTATTATGTTACTCTTCCCATATTTCCAAAAGTCCATGATCCTCAAATTTTGTCTTCATGTAACTAAAAATTGGAACCTTCCAAGCCGCTGGGTTTGGCTTGGAAAATTCAAATTTTGAGCTAGTTTAATCAGTTCCTCGATATTGAAGTTAAAATGTGCTCAACCCTGGATCATCAACGTCAATACATCGGCCAATAGTCATCAATTCGTCATGAGAAATCCCGATTCCGTGATTAGATAGGTTACCATTACCTATTGGCCTATTGCTTCATTTGTTTAAGTAATCTTACACCAAACTGCGGTGCGACGTCGTCGCATAGCAAAATTTGCTCTGAAAAACTGTCTAAAACAGTCGCAGTTTTTTGCGATGCGACGTCGCAACGTAGTCCTGTGTACAACCCCTAACAGCTACCTATCATATTCATGACTATCCTCGCAGTATGGAGAGGCAGGAAGCTGAGCGGAAGCGGAAGGTTTCTTTCAACTGGTGTAAAATAAATTATTTGATTCGAATTTCGAACTATACAGAAAAAAAAAACAACACTTACCACACAATAGCAACAAAACCACTAACACCTTCATTTCAATGTTGACAATTTTATTATTCGCCTTCAACTCTACAATGTCAGAGGTAAACAATGTTGGGTAATATTGCACAAGATGCGACCGCTTCGGTCAACGTCTGAGTGTCGAGTGACCCTAACTACCGGTGGCGCGGCGCGTGCGCAGGAAAGATTTGTGTTTGCAGTGGTCCAGCCTTGACCGTGAGAAAACCAGTGGCTTCACAGTGAATCATGCTCATCCACCGGTTCGATTGTTTCTTTAATTCGTAATGGAAAACCAATTTTATTGGTTTTGGTTTCTACCAACCTACTTACTTACGTTTTATGTAACTACTTACTTATTCGGTTACGGATGAAATTCATTTTCAAGTTGGTTTGTATTAGCTAAAGTTTTCTAATTTGACAAAAACTTAAAAAAATATGTAGGTAGGTACACCTAGCCGGTAGTGGCTGGATGAGGAAGGAAGACAGAGTGTTATGGCACTTCTTGCCATAACACTCTGGAGAGGCCTATGTATGTCCAGTAGTGGACGATTACGGCCTGACTGATATAATGTCGATGATTGGTTTAAAGATAATAAAATAGAAAATGTGCGGGTAGCATTTGTTTTTATTGTATGTCTTATGTGTACACGAGCACTTCGTATTCCTTAGAGCTCATTTCCTCTCCGTTGAACGGGTAGTACACGCAGCCGTGCGATTGGTGAACCTGGAAAATACAATTAAGATTGATATAGGTAGTTAACTATATCCATATGAGTGATTGGTTCTAGCTATAATATAATAGACAGCTCTATTATCTTTACGGATTACTTAATGATTTATGACTCTAGATAAAATGTATGTGGTTCATGTGGTAGAATAGATTTTTTTAAGAATACATGAAAGAGTTTGAGTTATTTACTGAATTCAATTATTTTAAGTAGGTATGCATGAAAACGTAGGAGTGCACGAAAGGATAGTATCCCGGAGTGACCTATATATATGTATTATCATGTGCCTAACGTGTTCAGGTATGAAGACCCTGCGGGCAGTTATTGTCTGTCATATCAATGACTACTAATCTGACTGTCTCCTTCTACAGGTGACAAACACTACCACCCCTAGTGTCAGTCACGCATAGAAAGACACAGTGAATTTTACAATCATCAGCTCTAGTCTCATCCCCATACCTTCCCAGGCGTGATGCAGCCGTCGTGCAGCACCCGGCCCACGTACAGGGTCTACACGTACAGCATAATAAGGGGCAGCTTTTTAAGGGTGTTAAAAGGGGGTGCCTCAAGGAGTCATTCTGAACCGCTTTTGTTCCATGACATGAGTTACACGTTACCTTCCCAGGCGTGATGCAGCCATCATGCAGCACCCTGCCCACGTACAGCGTCTCCCCGTCGGCGGTGGTGCCGGCACTGATGGCGCCCTGCGGCACCGCGCCGTTGTCGCACGGCTGCCAGGATAACATGCCGGCTACCAGGAGCTGGTGGGAGAAAGTATTTTAGCTGGAGGTAAGGAGGAAGGAGGGCTTAAGGTAGGGATCTTCAAAATCGTGTAATAATCTCCCACCGCTAAAACTTGGAAGATTTTAGAGTCCTGTATGAATTTTGGATGGGTGCAAATACTTTATTTTTACATAATATATATAATATACGTAGTCATTACGAACTTAAGAACCTACAAGACACTATGTTCTCGGGCTTCCTCATCTAACTTCTACTAGCAAGCTAGAACATGGCCGAGTGGTGTGGCTAGGCGACCAAATGCCCAGCGGTTAGCATAGGAAATAAATAAGTCAGCAGTAATATTAAAATGTAGGACTTCTAATTAAAAATACTTAAACATATTCCGCGTGCTTATTTCGCTTCACAGCCATCTCCATTTGTCTTTGTAACTCCGTGGCTATTAACCAACACCACCAACACCAAACCACATCACACCACCACTAACCTCCCACAATCTCCTCCCAATCACTAACCTCCACATCGTCCTTGAACACCTCAGCGCCGTTGAAGGACACGTAAGCAGCACTCTTGGCGGGGATGACCTTGGCGGTGAGCAGGTCGCCCTCGTGCTGGGCGCGCCCCACGTAGATCTCGGAGCCGTCCGCGTCCACGCCCGCTGAGACCGCGCCTTGCGGGAACGCACTGGAATTGCAAGTGTGGGAGATGTTTAAATATACTTAATGCAGATTTAGGAGCGACGACTTTTAAATGAGCGCATTCAGTACTCTACTATAATAACTATATGGCCATGTCCATAAAGATTTAGCTTTGTACTAAAGTATTCCCTTCTCGCTTGTGGGGTAGACAGCGAGGTGTATTGTTGCATCTACTCATTACTTAAACCGCTATCTTAAATTAACTACAATACTCACACCCGCGAGTAGACGTTGAAGGGAACCCATCCGTATGCGGCTGAAAATTTATAACACACTTTAATTATTGATTTAGGAAAGTGATTCTTCTTCATCATCATTATTATCATCAGTCCACTGCTGGTCAACATATTAAACGGCAACCCTATCTGTAAAATCTTATTCCATTTAAAGTTGATAAAGTGGGGACCGGAGGCACGTCAGCTTTTTAAAGACATCAGCATCAGACTAATAGAAGTCTCAAGGGACCCTAGGGCTGGCTCTTACCTCGCACAAAGGCTAAGCATCGCTATACAGCGGGGTAACGCGGCCAGCGTCTTGGGTACCCTACCCGACAGTGGCAGCGATCTGGCCAGCATTTTCTTTTTAGTTTAATTTTAATTTTATATTAGTTAGTTTTAGTTAGGCATTAATTATTATTAAATTCTTTATTGCACATAAATTAATTTTGTACATAGGCGAACTTAATGCTAAAAGCATTCTCTTCCAGTTAACCTTGGGCGTTGTGGAGAAAGTGATAGGTAGTGCGAAAGACAATGAGGACAGTTTAATTTTGTTTAATATCTATATTGTGAAACACTAGAATATATACTTACTTATACATAATATTATAAAATAAACGTATACCTACATACATAATTTAAATATATAGTTACTATAACAAAAAATAATAATATCATCGTCTCACTTACATACTACAACAAAAACAGATAAACTATTTATTAGATCTGCTGCTGATTGTTCTGCTTCTGGAGGTAGTGCAGACGAACCTTAGACTTAAAGGTTTCTATGGACTGCGATTGCCTTATATGCAATGGTAACTGGTTCCACAAGCGAACCGCTGACACGGTGAAAGAATCCGAATACCCTGCCGCATTATGCTCTGGGGTACGAAAGAGCAAATTTCGACTTGACCGTTGAGGACGGTCAGTAAAGTCAAAGAATGAAAAGCGATCAGTTAAGTAAGAGGGGGCACAAGGATTATAAACTATACCATATACTAGGGAAACAATATGAGCATTCCTTCGATGACGGATGTTGAGCCTCTTGAGTTTATTACGAAAATCGGTGACATGGTCATACTTACGCAGGCCAAAAATATAGCGAATGCATAAGTTGAGCAGACGGTCGAGTTTATCAAGTAGCTCTTCGGTGAGATCAGGGTAGCACACATCTGCGTAGTCAATGATAGGGAGCAACAAGGAGTTGACTAGCGTAACTTTGGTCGAGTACGGCAGGAAGTTCTGCAACCGTTTTAGTCCATGCATCGAGGCATAGATCTTGCGACTAATTTCTGAGACATGCAATTCCCATGACAGGTTATTCTGGATATGAAGACCAAGGTTTTTAACACTGTCACAGTAAGGCAAAGTAACCCCATTGAAGATTACAGGTGGTAGTGGGCCGTTTCGCAGTCTAGCTAAGTGATACCTGCTGCCAACAAACATAACTTGGGTTTTAGAGGGATTGACTAGGAGACCGTAGTTTGCTGTCCAATTTTTGACTGCATCAAGATCAGCAGTCATCCTGTCAATAGCCTCCAAAACATCACCGGGACCACAGGAAACATACAATTGCAGATCGTCAGCGTACAAGTGGTAAGAGGTGAACTTAAGAACGGAGACAAGCGTATTGATAAAAACTGAAAAAAGGATAGGGGAAAGGACACCACCTTGGGGCACGCCGGCTGTGACATCACACCAGTCCGATTCAATGTCATCGGACCGGATGCGTTGTCGGCGACCGCTCAAGTAGGAAGAGAACCACTCGGCTACTGAGCCAGACATATTAAGAGAACGGAGTAAGGACAAGAGGATATCATGATCGACACAGTTGAAGGCGTTGCTAAAGTCAAGAAGTGTAAGGAGAGTAAGTTGGCTATCGTCCACGGCCTTACGAAGGTCATCAGTAATTTTAATGAGAGCGGAGCAAGTACTATGGGATGGACGAAATCCCGATTGAAGGGGGTTTAGGAGATTGTTAGAGGAGAGAAAATTCGAGAACTGCCGCAACACTACGCGTTCAAGCGTTCAGCAATTAATAATAATTTAACTAAGAAGTAGTATGTAAAATGAAGAGATTTAACCATTTAGATATATTGAACAGTGCAATAACCTTATGATTAAAGTGTCTATTTTATTTAAAAAAGTTGATAAATGTTATTAATTATAAATTAATTTTGCTTTATAAATTGAATTTAACAAATCGATTAAGTAGGATACGTGTACTAATTATACATATATAATTATGTGTTTCAAATGTTTGTAATTGTAACATTCGTAACGATACCACTTAGGTATTTTTGCACAAATACACAGTTGTGGAGTGATGAATCAGATTTACACGTAAGATAAACTATCGACCACTTTAAAATTACATCGATTTTCAATCGGCATTAAGTACCTAACTTGTTTTTTCATCTAATTAGAAACTCAACCACAAATTGCACTACAATCACTAAATATATAAATTAATATAACAAATATTTTTAAACTCACCAGCCATTTTTGACAAAGATTTCAGTTCGACTGATAGAGTTGTGAGAACGATTATCTGTGCAGCACCTAATTTGGATTCCGATAATGTGATAACGATAGATAATATGAAGTACTTTGGTAGGCTTTTAAGTATACCAATCGATATAAAATTGTGCATTAGAGCTTACTAAAAGAACTACTTAATGAAACATATACTATGTTTAAATAGCTCAAAAACAAATGGTGTAAAAGTTTTCAGAAAGTACCTATGTCAATGAATTCATCATACCTTCTAAAAAAAGTGGCTTTCTAAAATTATTATTTTAACACGTTTGATTCAGTTTCTTAAATTCCAAATTGCCTATTTACAAAAAAAAAGTCAACACTTATTACCTTTCTCATTACAATATAAAAAATATATACTTAGGTAGAGGCAGGGAGGGTACCTATTCCTCCGAAAATTTTCTTTGCTTCAAGAAATCCATCTTGGGTGTATTACTGTATTGTATGTCATACATGTTATCGGAAATGTTACATTTCATTATCAGATAAGTTAAGTTCCTATAACACTAAAATTATCTATCGGTCGCAAAAACTATGAAATCATATATTTCTTAGAAACAATCATAAACAACAATTATTATTCCATACAGTGATAAAAATTTGAAACTTATTTGTAAGTAACTAAGTAATTAAATTTATATTTATTAATCCCAAATTCTGTGAAATGGTTAGTTTATATACTTCTTCGAGCAATATAATCAAAGATATACTTATAGGGTGTTTGTATGTAAGTGAGTATAGGTCAGACCAATAATCAATTAAAAAACTATCATTTAAAGCCTCGTAAAAAATAATGAAACAACTCATCATAGTTATTACTGTATCATGAACAGATTTTATTTGTTCAATAAAATATATTACACGACGACGAGACACTCGTCCTCTGCCCTCCGCTCCTGTCCGTCGTAGGGGTAGTAGAGGCAGCCGTGAGACGGGTGCACCTGAGGACGAATATTATATCGAATATAATCTTCTTATTCGTGTGTCAGTGACCACTATGTAAATAGTAAAGCAAGTCTAGTCTAGGCCGGACGTATACATAAAGCACAGTTGATTGATACATCTCTCTTCCTGTGAACCACCCTTACGATTAATGGCAGTCCAAAATAGACTCACACAGCCCGTATAAAGAATTCCTAAGTAAGTACCTTCCCAACAGTAACAACTCCATCATCATGCGTGGTCCTGCCGAGGTACAGGGTCTCTCCGGCGACGGTGGCGCCGGCGGGGATTGCCTGCGCAGGCACCACGCCCCCGCTGCTGGGCTCCCAGGTGAACTTGCAGGGGACCAGCACCTGGGGTAAGCATCACGGATTAAATCAGTATGGAGGTACTTGAGTATGAAGAAAGATAATAGGAGAAAGATGGAACAATTAAAAGTGGCTATAACATCATGAGATTGACTTGTTGTCACGAAGTTTTGTCCCATGCTGTCGCTTTACTATGGGACGCAAAAAAGTTTCAACCTTCCCAAACCTACTACCCACCTCAACGTCTTCCTTAACGATCTCCTCGCCGCTGTAACAGACGTACGCGGCACTCTTGCACGGGATGACCTTAGCGGGTAGGCAGTCTCCCTCGTGTGTCGCTCTGCCCGCGTAGATCTCTGAGCCGTCGGCGTCCTTGCCGGCTCGGAGCGCCCCGGAGGGTAGGCGGCCCGTGCGCACGTTGAATGATACCCAGTTGTATGCTAGGGGCAATATTTAAAAAAGGTTTAAGTATAAGTAGGTACAGTTATAAATATCATTTGAATTAACTGCTGGTTGGATATTCACTCTATTCGCACTGTACAGTGTGCATATACGGGTACATGCACGAGAAGTTGTAGGTACATAAATACAGGATTATCAGTGATTTGGTCCCATGTGCTAGTTGGTTGAAACAATCCACTAGATGTGTTTTATGTTTATATCTAAGTAGGTACTTACTTATTTAATTAATGGATTAGGATTGAATTTATTTAATTAATTAAAAACATAGAAAAACATAATTAGATATTATACAAAATTATACAAATAGCCCGCCCCAGGACGCACCCGACCCAAAGGTTCCCATCACGCTGGCAGCATTACCGCGCTGCACTGCGAGGGAGATCCTCTGCATCAAGTACGCCCCAGAGCGCTTGTCATGTCCTCGATCTCTAAGACGACGCCCTAACTCTTTTATAAATGCCCTGCCCTGTGTTCCCCAGACCCCAGTTGTCTCCAATGCCAGAGGAACAAATGCGTATGTGGTCATGAGTGCGCGGTATTTGCCACATTTCTGCCTTGCCGCTGCCTCCGCTGCGGCACCAGCGGTTGCTGCAGTGAAGACTACGTGTGACTGCGCAAAAGTGCAGACACATGTCGCGTCCCACAACAGACATCGCCCTCTTTCCCACGGCACCAGCGTTAGACCATCAGGACGCTTGCCATCGGTACGTGACAGGCCGGGTGGCTCAAGCACGCTTGGAATGTTCGCAGAAACAAGAGGCCTCCGAAGTATGTCGTTTATGGAGTGGTGGCGCGAAAATCTGCCTGCAATTCTGACGCAGTACAAACCGTGATGCCCCTGTGCGTCCACCCATGCGCCGCACACACAGCGATGCGGTTCGCAAATGTTGCAGCCCAAATTAATTATAATAATTTTTTGTAATTAATGAATCATTCAATATTTACCGGCCATTTTCACTGTTGGACTGGATCTTGATAAACTCGTAGACTAGATTTGGGATTGACTGATGCCCTGCTTCTACTACACCATGCATTAAATACTAACTACTGACTCACCGTATGGTCTAGGTAATTAGGTATATTATGATGTTATTAATTTGTGGTAAGTATAATTTTTCAGGATCCCTTAGTATGAAAGTTAAACCATTTTAAATCCATAATATCTGGCTCCTGCAAAGCTTCACCACAAGGTGTTGTAAAGTACCTACATGCAAGATTATAATGTTTCTCATCCGGGAACTAAAAACAGAGATGTCATAACTCATAACTTCTGTTAATAAATAGCTGAAATTCCAAAGAAATCGAACAGTGGAATCCACTGAGAGGTTTTTTTTTATAAATTGCCTTTACCACGATTCGTCAATACGTTTTATAAAAATGTATGCGTTTGACCACAAAAGGTACCTCTATGACTGATTTATGTCGTATCTACTGAGTTTTATGAGGTTTCAGCATTTACTAGTGCCCCACGTATGGGTACATATAGGTATGTAGGTACTTAGATTAAATCCTAACAGAAAATGCAGGTAGTCAATTAATGAAAACTGAGTATTTTCATAATACGTAGGTATTTATAATATACTTACTTAAATTATTTATTTTGTAAGTATCATAAACATTATTGAATAATTAATTTGTTCAGTGCTCTAAATTACGTTTACAGCCAAATTGAGCTTTTTACTTAACAATAGTTTCATGTAAATCGGATATTGTGTTTTAAAATAAATAGTTGTTATTAAGATAGTAATATAGGTATATAAGGTCTACATTAGAACTAGGACTTCGTATTCAGAAGAGCTCCTCTCTTCTCCGTCGAAGGGGTAGTAGCAGGTTTCATGGGACGGGTGGATCTGAAATCACGAAACATTTTGATTAAATTTCCGAAATCTAATGTGTTAATCTCTTGGACATTTCCAATGAGCGAGTAATATATCGGTATGTCAGCATCGATCATCTCTTTTCAGTCAAACCTCACACTGCTTAAATCTTAACTTTGCCGTTCTTCTCAAGGTCGCTTTCCAGATCTAAATTTACTCATAGCTCTAGTATAATTTTTAGATTTATTTCTTTATAATCCGCCGTTATTTTACGGCCTGTATTTCCTGCCTACTGACCAGAGTAGCAGGACCTAAACCATTTTCTTTTTGTTTTAATCTTTCTATTTATTTTTGCTATGAGGTATCGGACACCACACTGATTCTTTTCATCGATCACGGTCATCATTCCTTCCCTACCTTCCCAGGAGTGGTGCAGCCATCGTGCGTGACCCGTCCGTAGTACAGCGTCTCCCCGTCAGCCGTGGTGCCGGCCACCACCGCGCCAGGAGGCACCGCGCCGTTGGTCGAGAACTGCCACGAGAACATGGCTGGGACTAGCAGCTGGAAGAGAGATAGAGACTGATGTAGATTATGAAGGTTTGTAGGTATAGTACTCTTATACTTTCTTATTCCGCTGGCATAGACTTCGCAGCTTTGCAGGTTTGACGTGAGTCACCACGAAGGCTTATAAATATGATCTTGCCATGGATTTTCGCCTGGATTTATAGGAGTACGAAGGTCATGGGGGAGATGAAAGGAAGATGTGGATTGATTTTCTATATACCCATTCTAGGATGAACCAGAAGTTCTGATACCACTTCATTACAATGAGCTGACTGACTGGTGTTGGTTGAACAGTCTACCAGCACCATAACTACAACAATCAAACAAAACAAAAAACAAACGAACCTCAAACTGGTCTTTGAAGACCTCCTCGCCTCCATAAGAAATATAGCAGGCGTTCTTCGACGGTATGACCTTGGCAGGTATGATGTCGCCCTCGTGGTGGCAGCGGCCGGCGTAGATCTCGGCCCCGTCCGCGTCCGAGCCCACTCGGAGAGCTCCGGGGGGAATGCTGCACTGGCTGATGCAGCCGGGGACCCAACGGTATGTGCCTGGAAACGGTATTGTGTTAAACAATGATCTCAAGACTTAAGGAGTCGTTCCAGTGCAAAATGAGAATGGCTTTCTGGAAAGACGCGCATGGAATCTTCGCGTATGTTTGTAGAATGGTCAGGTTCTGTAGCAAGTTCCGGTAAATGATTGTGGTAGTGATTGAGAGACTGGATACCATGTACAAGTAGCTTGATGATAAATATGATGCAAGCTATAAAATTTAGCTCTAGAAAGACCAAACCTCTGCACGCATTTTTTAACGTAAAATAAAGATCGTTTAAAGGTTCTACGTGTAGTAATCCTTAAAAAGGTAAAGGGAAGACATGAAAAGGGATGGGAAAACATGGAGAGACTTGGCCCAACTATCGCAGACAAACACCAAGCATGCAACGAAAAACGAATCATATTTTATCGGATTCAAAAGACAGCCACGTTATTTATATTTTTGTTTGCCACGTCAATTTACATTACCTACATTACTTCTGCAAAATAAAATTATCTTGGGATTAGGACTGTTCTGATATCGATAACCAAGATTTATGAGCTTCTATTTTCACTTGAAATTAAACACATTCCAAAAAAATGCGTACGTTAAACAAGCAAGCGCATACGCTCACGAGCAATGAAAAAGTTCCAGCGACATATGGAACATCAATAGCCCAGGTGGAACGGTTTCATTGCTCGTGAGTGTCGCTTACGAGCGAGGTGTGAGCCGTCTTTTGAAACCGAGTGTCTCAAGACTTACTATACGGCAGCTCTACAGTTTCACCAGGCAACTCGGGCACCATGGGTGCAGTGTCATCGACGATAGTGGGGCCGTGCTCTATGTTGGTTGGGGGTTGGTAGGGGGGGTAGAAGTAGGCGGGGTGCACAGGGTAGAAGGCTACGGGGGGGTACCCATAAGCGGGGGGATGGGGATAGCCCTGGCCGGGAGGAGGCACGGGGTAGGAGCCCGGCGGCGGCGGTGGAGGCCCACCGAAACCGTAATAGGGACGTCCTGTATAAGGGAAAATGCGTTTATTTGGGATGTCGTAATTACAATAAGAAGGCATATAATAGTACGTACTTTTTGTACGTAATTAAATTATGAATTTGCGACCGGATATGGCAATGAAAGTATTTATGATAGTGGCGATTACTATTTGATAAGAAGGAGTTTTGGATTGATAAACAATAAAAATAGTTTGAACATTGAACATAAGTACCTACGTTTTAAAATTTATTAATAGCTTGAAAAAAGAATGTACATTTAGCATAACTATCCAACATTCCGTGTGCGTCAAATTTTTTATTTGAGTTAATGCTGTATGGTACTATATCGAATAATGTAGCGTTGTTTGTTGACATGATAATTTCAATACAATGTCATCTGGGTATGTAGTGCTTTGTTCTCAGATATAGTATTCATTGCTAGCCTACCTAGGTACTTAATTTTGCAGCAGATTTCACGCTGACTGAAAGAAACCTAGACAAAGACCTACCTTGAAGCGTTTAGTATTTGCATGATAATGATAATACCCACTAGGTAAAGTATTTCTAGAGATTTTAGAAAAGTAATAAGTAACAATGTAGGATCATTAAGTATAAGAATTGGGATACACTACAATTGCAATAATAGTTAATTAGTTTATGTTCAGTAATAGAAAGCAACAAACAAACTAAACTAAAGAAACAACTTAATATTTTTTCAGTAAAATTAAAACTATACCTAGGTAGTTTATAGATTTATACGATTACGAGTGAATGGAGTCTTGCGCTCTTATAATAAGATACTTAAATTTATACTTACATATTAAACATAACTGTAAACTCTAATTGCTAGTGGATAAGACACATATTTATTATATTTGGATATGTATTACATTACCTAGTACAAACGATAATTTATGTATATTTCGTTATACTTAAAAGTTTTTTTTATAAATTTATTTTATAAAATAGAGGAGATTTTTGATTACAACACCATCATATTGTTCTTATCACTGTTAAAAATTATGATCTCAATTTTCCACTCACCTGCCATATCTCTGCTTCGACTGAAATCTGACTGATGTATCAACTTCACTCTACACGACTCGAGAAGTTTTATAAATACTTACACTTACACGCTGAAACTTTCAGACAACTAGTTGACTCTTAACATGAGTATCGTAAGGCCTAAAGTCGGTGTTCTAGAAGAAGTAGAGCTGATAAGATACTGGTTGAATGATAACGTGCGTATGACGATTACAACCAACTTGTGACTCACTGAAATAAGGACAATGAGAAATGAGCCTTTGCTGAATATGAATGGCTGAATTTGTTGTGTCTTATGTTAAGTTTGCATTGCATCAGCCAAGTGAGTCAATAAGCAGATAGGTTTTATGATTCTATCGTTTAAAATAGTCCTCAACAGTATACCTGAGGTATAGGTACCCTTAAGTGTAACTAAACCTAGTCAAATAGGTAGATGACCTGACTGAAGGCTTATACTTATGCTAATCTAAACCACTATTGTAGAACCGCTCTGGTGTGTGTCACTGACACGCTGAAGTGGAAGGATATCATACAGAGGTGCAGCTGTAGGTACGAAGTATGTAAGTTTCATAAGAGAATGAAGTTTCAGTTTCATGGAGAATGAAAAATTCTTGGAATTCCCCACGGAAAT
The DNA here is from genome assembly GCF_932276165.1 of Plutella xylostella. Taxonomy (NCBI): domain Eukaryota; kingdom Metazoa; phylum Arthropoda; class Insecta; order Lepidoptera; family Plutellidae; genus Plutella; species Plutella xylostella. The sequence continues at coordinate 4,186,419 of NC_063986.1, forward strand.
TACTTATTTTCATTTTCCCCTGATAGATATCCATCGGCCATAGCCGTAATACTCACTATCATACAGTTCTCAGAATTACATAGGAGTTATGTGATATACAGGGTGTCCCAAAAGTCAACGTCATCCCTTAAAGGGCTGATAGGTCAGCTCATGAGAGGCCAGAATATCACAATATGACCTTAGTAAAAACTCGATAATTATCGAGATATTGACACTTTTATAAATTTGCTGAAAATCGACACCTTGGATCAGGTTTTTGCGTGCCGCCGGTACAAAAATCCATATTGTTAGAATTTGTTTGGTGTTGCTTCACCCTGTATAGCCCTGCTATTGATCGCAGTAAAAAAATATATCGAGTAATGCTGTATGTTTAAAAAAAACACGGTTTTCAAAGTCATAAAAGGTAATCGTATTTTTTATAAACAACTTTGACTCTACATACTGTAAAAAAAATATACCACGCAAACCTGGCACCTTATTTGAAAAGATTGCTCATTTAATGCAGTTTCCAAAATGGTATGAAACGTTGCTATTGTTTCAATTAACAAAAAAGTTATTGCTATTTTAGTACAAAACGACCTCGATGTAAAATTGTTTGAAGGAAATTTATCTGACTGAATTTATTAAGGGTAAGTCAAGTTGGAATGAGTAAAAGTAAAATGGGTGGTGGGGTCAGCCGTGGCAACATAGATGACGCAAAAATAGCTAAGAAAAAACTTACCAAACTCTTATAAAACATATTTTGCGTTTTTTACACCTTATTTAAAAACTTCAAACATTTATTGACTTTTATTTTTATTTCTCAAAATTATAACATAATTTTGAGAGTTTGGTTTTGTTTAACAATAACTTTAAAATAAATAACAAGTAATTAGAGGGTATGTTAATGACAAACTGATCTGTCCTTTTTTTGGATACTGTGGGTGTACAATGTACACGTGTAAGCGTTTTACTTGTACAATATCACACATTAGCACTACTCAGGAATGTACGTTACCATGTGCTACATTTATGGGGAATGTGGAGTTGCTATAGTCCACTTTTCTCGAGAAAGATATTCAAAATGCGTTTTTTTAAATTCTGTGACAACGTTGTCTCTTTTCCCACTCCCGGCCACACCACCTATTTTACTTTTACTCATTCCAACATGACTTACCCTTAATAAATTCAGTCAGATAAATTTCCTTCAAACAATTTTACATCGAGGTCGTTTTGTACTAAAATAGCAATAACTTTTTGTAAATTGAAACAATAGCAACGTTTCATAACATTTTAAAAACTGCATTAAATGAGCAATCTTTTAAAATTAGGTGCCAGGTTTGCGTGGTATATTTTTTTTACAGTATGTAGAGTCAAAGTTGTTTATAAAAAAATACGATTACCTTTTATGACTTTGAAAACCGTATTTTTTTTAAACATACAGCATTACTCGATAATTTTTTTGACTGCGATCAATAGCAGGGCTATACAGGGTGATGCAACACTAAACAAATTCTAACAATATGGATTTTTGTACCGGCGGCACGCAAAAAACTGATCCAAGGTGTCGATTTTCAGCAAATTTATAAAAGTGTCAATATCTCGAAAATTATCGAGTTTTTACTAAGGTCATATTGTGATATTCTGGCCTCTCATGAGCTGACCTATCAGCCTTTTAAGGGATGACGTTGACTTTTGGGACACCCTGTATGTACCTAAGTATCTTATCATTGGTAGGCATAAGCATAATACCGTTTCGTACATTAAAATTTACAAAATAGTTTAGTCTAGATACCTAGGACTTACTCACTTAGGACTTTGGGCTCTTCATGTATAAAACGGTTATTACTTATCTACCTACAAAAAAAATGTTATACTTACTTACTTAATTTATTTTTGCCCGTTCAGCGGCAGCGTCGTCAATATTCTATTCGTTTCTAGTGAAGCGCCTCCTGTAGATATTGATGTAGCAAAGTCACTGATTGTAGCTATGTAGAACTAAAATAAAAGGGCGCTGTTTGGTATGCAATGCAATGCAATGCAGTCCACTTATTGAGGTCATCGATCAATCCGGTTTCAGTTGTCGTTCTTGGTCGCAGGAAATACTGTCGTAGATAGTGCATGGGACTGTGCTTATTTAAATACTAATAACTATAAAGGTATACCTAATAGGTAATACTTATTATCTATCGAGGACGTAACTAGGTGCATGAATATTATGATATTTCGTACTTACTTTTTATGATATACCTAAACTGACCTAAAGTAAGTAGTTAGGTAGTATAGGCATGTCTTAAATGATTGGTAATGAGTGATTTGGTATAAATTTGGTGCCTCATTCATATTTAATTATCATTTCTTTGTCACAAAAATCGTTTTTATTTCATTCATTCCCTATCAACTCGTTTCAAGGTCTAACCGGTTCAGTCAGTGTTGTACCACTACGTAAACAAGTGTATCTTTGAGCCGGTAAGATAAACTATAAACTAACACTGTAGTTAGGTACCCACTTATTTACTCAAATATTTATACTTTTCTATATTTAACACTTTTAGTTCTTTAGATACTTGCCAGTATATAACTTGCTAGAGTGGGTGCATTAGCCGGTGAGTTAGAGTTATTAATATTGTTCAGATAAGTGGTTAGGGACTTTACTGTGTTTGTGGCTCATTGTTATTGTTTGTTATATTTTCTCAGGACCTTCCAAGTGGTAAGTAGGTAATGGAAGTCTAAAGTGTGTAGTCACGGAAAAATCACAAAGCAAAACACTCCTCCACAAAACACATCAACTCAAAGGTCATTCTAGAAAAAACGAGTGCCCAGCAAATCATTAAAATGCCGGCCGGCCGGATTTTTTTGTCTAAAGCCCTCTTTCTTGCTGACTTGTCTGGTGATCCACAGAGTTACAAATGGCGATAGACCTGTACCTGACGCCGGGGTCGGCCCCGTGCCGCCTCGTGCTGCTCACGGCCGCGGCTCTGAACATCCAGCTCAACCTGAACCATGTCGACCTGAGGGCTGGCGAGCAGTTTTCTCCCGACTTTTTGAAGGTATTTTGGTTGTGTAGTAAGTTCTTGAGGATCTAAATTATTTTTGTTTGGTTTTTATACTTACCTATAAAACCACTAATAATTTTAGAACCTAACCTAAGTGAACAGCCCCCGAAAAATTATTAAATAGTGCCAAATAGTAATTTTTTGAAACATGCAACGACATGGAAAATTCCCTCTAAACCCCATTCAGTTTCAGTTAAAAATATTTTTATGTTGTAAGTTTTTTTTTAAATCTTCATTACGACAAATTAATTTTCCAGTTGAACCCGCAACACACAGTACCAACAATAGTGGACCAAGGATTCGCCCTGTGGGAGTCCCGTGCCATCAGCCGTTACCTCGTCAACAAGTACGGTCATGGCAGTACCCTGTACCCTGAGGACCCACAGGCTAGGGCTTTGGTGGACCAGCGACTAGACTTTGACCTGGGAACACTGTATCCCAAGTTTGCGGACTACTTCGTAAGTCTATCAGAAGCGTCAGACTCTGTTTCATATTATGTTAACAATAATTAGTCTTGTATGTTTCTTTGAAAACTTAAAATACTTACCTCTTATCATAATTTCAATTGATAGGTACCTAAATCAATTAAATGCAATTTATTCATCCCCAGTACCCCCAAGTATTTGGGTCAGCGCCAGCAGATCCAGAGAAACTGAAGAAGCTCCATGAAGTGTTGGGATTCCTCGACATATTCCTCGGAGATGAGAAGTATGCCGCTGGCACTGACCTCACCATAGCTGACCTCAGCCTCGTGGCCACAGTGTCCACCATTGAGGCTGCCGGCATCAGCTTGGATGATTTTCCTAATATTCACAGGTACTTATATTTTTCGTATATTAATCATTATTGATGATGTGATGATTTTAAACATACTTTAATAACCCACTGCTGTTACTCACAAACATGTAGAAATTTCGTAGAGTACTTACTTACCTAGAGTTATTTCTAGAATCTACAAATTTGATTGCAATTTAGTTTAGATTAGCAATTGAATCTAGTAAACGCTGTGTCCTAGACCTATAGATGGTGCCAGATATCCACACGCAAGACATCAATAAATGTACGTACCTACAGGTAACTGAATGCAATGTATACACGTAAGAACATTAACCACTAGGTAGAACACGAGAGAATTAATGTAGCCATGACCTAATGGGACCTAACTAGTCATTTGTTTTATTACCTTTGTAGTTAGGCTGTTCAGTGATACATACTATTTTATTGTTTAGCAAGTAATTTAAGTAAATCTTGTGTTTTCAGGTGGTTCGAGTTGGTCAAATCTACTGCACCTGATTATGAAAACGCGAACGGAAAAGGTATCAAAGCATTTAAAGAATTAGTTGCACAGTTGAAGGCTAAAACTGAGTTGTAAATATATTTTGTACCATTTGTGACCTAGGGTTTTGTACACCTTAGGTGTAACAGTGAAGAAAGATTTGGAAAGTTACTGTGGGTTTTTGTTAATAAATGTGTCGTCTCAAATAAACAAGCAAGCTTATTGTATTTAAATTAGTTTTATTGTGCCTTAATTATAGTTATACTAGCGTTCAAAATCTTACAAAAATTCAACATTTCAGTAAACTCTTTGAACAAAGTGTCAATAAAAATAGAATCACATACGATAAACAGACATGGCAGTTACAACGTAGCAAAAATATTTGTGCAGCTGAAAAATACCGATATAGTTTTTGTGCTACACACAGGAACCGAATTGGTGTGTTTGACTTTTTTTGTTTTTTACTTCTTCATGATGCTGTTGACAAGGCCCTTGAAAGCCTCCAGGCCCTTGCCATTAGCCTCTTCGTATCCGGGAGCTGTCGCCTTAACCGTCTCGTACCATCTGGAAATGTTGATAATGTCATATGATAAGAAAGAAAAGAAAGAAAGAATAACCGTGCCGTGGTATTTAATTCTTTGATAGAACACTTGTTTATTAAATATTAAAACCTATGATGATGATAGAGTTATGTATATCTATGAATGATCCTTAACTGTAGAGGTTCTTGGTAGTATAAGATAAGGGCTGATACGGTAGATACTATCTTGCATCTAAAGTTTTATCAATATTGCTCTGTTGTTTACTTCATTTTCAATCGGGCGTTTTACACAATATTTTAGCATGTCACTTTATGGTGCATATTATTAAAATAATGCGAATTGCAACATCTAAATCTACATCTTTGGACCTAATTAAGGCATACTACCAAATTCAACTGACCTTTTAACATTCCCGTACTTCAAGAAGTCAATGTTGGCGGCTTCGAAGCTGGACACGCTGGCGACGAGACTGAGGTCGGCCACAGTCAGGTTGTTGCCGGCAACGTACTTCTGTCCCTCAAGGAAGGTGTCCAGGAACTTCAGGGCCTCGTCTACCTTGGCTAACTTCTCCTTGTCCTCGGGAGCGCCTCCGAACAGCTGCGGGTACTGTATGGGGGAAAGTAGTGGGTTATTTATTGCTGTCATGCTTGCCAAGTCGTAGAGATAAATGGTATTTCTACAGAGTTATGCGTCCTGTATATTTGACGTATTGTAAAAGTTGGAATTGTACCTAGATGATGAGCTTGACTTATCATTCAAGATGTGGGCGTGGTTGTTATCGGTGTGGAATACAACTGGTGTCGGATTAAAACATCTATTTTAGTGATTACATAGATATGAGTACAAGATACGTTATAGCTTTCTGTTTGTTTATTTGATAGAATTGGGGAAATCCCAACATTTTCGTTATTTATCATGCTTGTATCCACTTTAGCAGTGATAGTTTAGTCAGGTACTTACAAAGTAGTCTCCGAATCTTTGGTACAGAGTTCCGATGTCGAAGTACAGTCTCTGGTCTACTATGGCCCTGGCTTTAGGGTCTTCTGGGTAGAGTGTGCTTCCCTTGCCGTATTTGTTGACGAGGTATGTGAGGATGGCCCTGGACTCTGCTATGGCCAGGCCGTCGTCGACCAGCGTGGGGACCGTGTGTTGAGGGTTGAGCTGCGGAAGAACAGGCACAATGATTAATAATTATTGAAAAAAGGGCGGTAGTTCAAATTATCTATGAATGAAATCACGTTTTATTCTATGAATGAAATCTCGCCATATTATGACAAGTGAGGCCTATCGGGAAATCCAAACAGGAAATACCTAATTAGTGTTAAATTCAATCGTTATTCATTAGCCGACTTCAAAAAAAGGAGGTTCTCAATTAAGTAGGTATACTTATGTATTTTTTATGTATAAGCCAGCAATAGATTTATATAGGTACGTATAAAGTAGTTTAAATGTTCTCTACACTACACGTCAACCTAAGTGCTAAGTAAATAATTTAATCTGAGCAAGTAAATACCTAAGCAAGTTATTACAATACTTAATACTTTATCTCCAGTGTGTGGGTACTTTACATCAAGTTAAATAACAGCACCAACAACATAGAGTGCATTGACCGTAAATTCCAACCAGAGATTACATCACTTGAAATATTGTTAGCCCTACATTGGTTAGTGGTACCAGCGACTCAAGGCCCATCTATGTTTAGTTAAAACGAGATACAATTTCTAGACCATAAAGTTCTATTTACTTTGAAATTATCAAGACTTTAGCCTTTTAAACTCTAGAATAGGATGACGGGAAACGCTGGCAAAATGCCATGACTATAAATGTACCTACTTATACAAGTTATATTTAGTTAGGTACTGTAGATTTTGTTAAGAACGCTTAGTTATAACCCATGTTTAATTAATTAAGTTAGTACTCGTAAGTACCCATATTTACTACAGGAAAATACTTTAATCATGTGTTCGTTAAACTGATTCCATTCTAAGCACAAAGACACAAGGAAAGGAAAAACATAAATCAATATAGTATATAAATATTTGATTCTATTTAAACACTATACCAACTATGTAGGTAAGTAATAAAAATATATATAAATTATTGTCTAGTTGTTCATGATTAATTACTTAATATTTTAACCACCGACACTACCAATGAATGTTCTAGCTAACTACTTATTTAATTCTAATTTATCAGAAATATACTTAGTTATAGGTTTTTCCTCTTGAAATAATGTGTTTGGTCGTTAAAATAGGGAAACTGTTCATAAAAAATGATGTTAGAGTTTATCTGAATAAAATGTTCGCAACGCTACCACCTTAGCATGGTGGTACCAGGTACATGAGCAGACCCTATAAATATTCCTTGCACTTGGAGATGTAAGTACATACAGTGTGGAATTTTATCCCTGGATCTCCTGCCAGCTGTTCAACGTCGCCGCCTTGATGAACTTCACCGATGATATATTATTCTCCGATAACTACACCTACCAAAATGAATCCCTCCAAAGCTTACCTTCAAGTACTCCGGCTTCATCTGCTCTCCATGGTGGAGGTCTACCAGCTTGAGGTTCAGGTTGAGGTTGAGGGCCTTGGCTGTGAGGAGCACGGCGCGGCACGGCGCTGACCCGGGCACGTAGTACAGGTCTGGCATTGTGCTGGTGGATAAAGGAACTCATTATAAACAGCCGGCAGCCGAGACACTAGTTATTATTCTGTGGTCGAGAGTAAAAAAAGGTAATTGGTTTGCCCGGTGCGCGGTGGTCGGGAGAAAGTTGGCCGTGGAGGTTTTTTTGGAGGAGTTGACTTGATGCTGTTCTGTCGATGTCAGTGAATATTTCGATACTTGTATCGGTAACGGTAGCTTGGTGCTTGTGATTGTAGTGTAACACAGTCATGTTTTCTCGTTCATGCGTAGACTGCAATGTGTTTCCTTTTGGGAAGTCATCTGACTGAGGTGAGGAAAGTACTGCTGATTAGATGCCTTCCTGAATGAAAGCCACATAGGTGGTAGCTGTTGTACTTAGGTACACGTATAAAAATTGTAGGTTTAAATTTTGAATATACTTACAGATAACTGTAAGGTTTTAAATTAGAATAAAAACTACTTATAAGTACTAACCTACATCTAACTTAGAACCCGTAGGTTTTAAATATAAGAAGAGTAGATAAATGCTTGTGTGTCAATAATTCAACACATAGCCAGTCTGTCTGTAATTAACTCAATTAAATTCCAACTTGCCGATGCGTCACTACTTCAGGGCATTAATCAATAACGATATTATTATTATGAACATCTTAATTATTGCAACTAATAACGGGAATAACAAAGGTTCTCTGGAAGAGATAAGCATCTGTAAGCGATAAGACTACCGTAAGTATATACTTTGTAAGTACTTAATTTGAAATTCGGTTAAGTACCTACTTACTGTTTTATAGTACCTACTTAACCACTTGTAGCTAACTACACCTATTTACTTAAGCATTCGTTATAAGTAATTTGTCGTGTCATGGTAGCCAGACACAAATTTAATCTTAGGGCAGCTTTTTAAAAACAATGTGTTTTATCTCACGCAATTGACGCAATACACAGGAATCATGGATGAATATTATAATAGGTACCATCGACAGGATTTTTATCGAAGTCTGGACAGTGGGCAGCACTATTGTTTAAAATTATGCGTTTTCGTGATGCACCTTGACTTGATAGTTGATTACTTTGGCCTTGGCTGATGCGTTAAGGGAGGCGGCTTAATAACGTTATGTTGAATAATTATTAAATAAGTACACAAAAAATCACTGCAGTATTCTAATTTGGCGTGGAATCTAAACAACTTTGGAAGGTGATCGTTCGTGGGAAGTAGTTAGAGTCGGTACGTGAGTAGCATGTTAAAATTTGTCATGGCATGGAAATGGTATGCAGTGAAGCAAGTGATCCAGATTCTGGCCTAAGAGTTTCCTTTCACTTTTGCACTTTATGAAACAGTGGGAGTCGGTTAGCGATCGACTGATAACAACTGACAATCAACTCTTTCTCTTCGCAACTTTCGATTCAAATAAGAATGAACTTGTTTATTATGGACTACTTTTATGAAAGCTTTGTTAGTGATGTTGAAATAATTAAATATTTACTTGTCAATATCACTAGTAGCTGTGGTGTTTTGGGATGAATAGAAGGAGAGCTGAGGTATCAGAGCATATGATCGGATTTACTGACTCCGTTGGTCTATAAATAAAACTATTTATTGATTTACTTATAATAAGTTCTTACTTACGTGAAACGTATTATTATTCACTCGGACTTTATGGGAACTACAAAACCTGACCTATATTTGGAACGATCGATGGGAAATAGCAGAGTTATGTAAACTGTACAATATACTTATATCAATGAAAAAAAAATTACAGTGGTAGTATTTGTGTATTTTGGATTGCAATTTTCTTAGAGTAGGTATATTTAACTATATGTATCTAGCATTAAATCAGGTATAAGTACCTATTTAGCTACCTTGTTTTGTGTAAGCTACTTAACTATAAGTACCTAGGTATACTTATTTTCTTATCTATAATTGAATAGGTAAGTAACTGAAGACAACAAGGTAAAGGTATACCATTATCATTTTCTTTGTTAGATATTGTACATGACTAGGTATACCTAACTATCAACTATGTAGTTTGGTACCTGAACTTCAGTTTGAATATTGCTAGATACCCTACTTATCTATAAGTAGCTATAATGATATAACTTTAAAGATATTTATTACAAAAAATGCCGGTTAGAAGACCGGTCTGTTTAGATAAACCTTTAATTTATTCACAACAACAACAAAAACTATCGATGAAAAAACATAGTTAACAAACGTGGCACAACACTATTCGCCGGCTTTAGCATAAGTTGACAAAAACACCTAAAACTATCCAAAGAAGTCGGTAGTTACTTAGTGCTTAATAGGTAAATAAATAAGTAATGAATTTGTGTGTAAAACTCACAGTTTAGTTGAAGGATAAATGGGGAGTGTGGAGACGTGGAGCTGGCGCGGCTCTTGCTGGACGACTGACGGTGACGGCTCTTCGCTCAACTGTTTTATTTCCATCGCCGGCCAAACGGAACTGATGCGATTCTACTAAACTAAATTTGACTAATCAACATGCGGGCGAGATTGAGATGAGCCAGCTAGGGAAACGAATTTTAATCATGTTAGTGGGCATGCAATTCCAATGAGATTTTCAACTATAAAATGGTATTAAAGGTGCTATAGGTACCTATTCAATATAGAACCATAAAATATGATGTAGGAGTAGCATTAAGTATATGCGTAGTAGAAACAGAAATGGGGCCAAAATGGTCAAACTTAGTATAAGTACCTAGGTACTTACCTATTTACTTATAAATAATACTTATTCATATATCTAAGTTCTGTTGTATTTGTAAATGACATGCTCCCCGTATCATTTGATGATCAAACAAGTTTCCTGAACCAATCTGAGTGGTTCACCATTCCACTACGGTAACAGCACTATCGTTACCGCAGCTCTACCTAGTGTTCGTCAGACACACGCTAACTAAGTTAGTTAGTAGAATGGGGCCATCGCGCTGATAAATGACTAATCAACAACAGATCCAGTTTTCCCACTGAATCAGTGCCTTCATACCGATTGCGGCACAACTGGCAAAGAATTATGAAGATATTTTGATAAGAAACTGCTGATTCAGACTGAATATGTCCTAAAACATACCTTCCTAGAAGTTGGAACTTTATCAGTGAGGTTCCCGTTGCCTATTCAATGTAAACAACATATGAAGGTTACAGTTGTAGGCTTACCTACTGAGCTTTATTATTATGGGACCATTCAAAGTTTATCAGTACTTAGGGACGTCCGGACTATTAGGTGCTATGTCCTATCCTATAAGTACCAACGGAAACGTCACAGTTGATTATTTTTCCTAGTTTTCCTAACTAAATATACCTAGTTAGGAAAATTTGGAAAAATAATCAACTGTGACGCCCATAATTTACGAACACCTCTTTTTGTACTACAAAGCGACCTCTACTAGCAGCAGTGCTTGGTTACCTTCTTATATTATTCAGTAAGTAAGTACCTATTAATTAGGTCGTATTACCTATCTGTGCCAAAATTGGTAAGTACCGACCTAATTAGTAGTTGTGTTTGATCTACCAGTTCCACGCCATCCTGTAGTCTAGGAAGGTGGCAGGTAGGTATACTTAACTAGTTAGTTATGTAGGTGCCTTATGAAAAACTACAAGTAGGTACTTACCTATCAGAATCTAGGATTATCTGCCTAGTTACTAGATAATAGGTATCTAATCTACCTGCTCTCAGGAAATAATATCATAGCGCATCAGACCGTTAAACTGAAACAAAAAACAAAAAACCATCTCACTTCATGCTTTTTGCACGTACCTACATAGGTGTAGGTATCTATAGCATTGTGTTCCACCTATTTCGTTAATAAAGGGATCCACGGGTGGTTGGTTGGAAGACACTGCCCTTGCGGGGCTCTAGGTCTGGGCTATTGCCTCGAGTATAGGGTTACAGTTGTATGGAACCAGTTGGATTCAGCGCTTTCAGTGACCGTGACGACATTTGTTATGGAAAAAATACAGTCGTGACACGAGTAGGTAGGTAAAGTAAGTAGCTACTCTTTCATAGGGATTAGTTTCAGAAGTGATCGTATCAAAACTCCATACTTAACTAGAGCTTCTGGGTACCTAACATTATATCTAATCCCTCTAGCATTTTTTATACAAAAACGATATATATTTGCTTTTGCTATTAATACGAATCTTTACTTTTACAAATTATAGATTTATCTGAGAAAATATCGAATGGATTAAGATCACGGTATTGAAACCGGCTGAAAGTTAGTAAGAATCTAGCATTGCAGGCATCAGCAAACAGTCTCGTGCACTCAGTGGCGGATTAACCTATAAGCACGACAAGCACGTGCTTGGGGCCCCGGGCCTCCAGGGGCCCCCATCCTCTGCTGCTGTTTCATTTTATGTTGTTGTTGTTCCTATGGCACCAGAGGTGCAGAGGGTCTCATTTTCATTTTATACATACATTTTATTCATCCACAATATGTCCGATGTAATGAGTTTGCTCTGATTAAAGGGCCTACCACACGCGCAAGCATCACCACAGTTTTGCCTGCGCAGGCCGGCTTAAACACGGATTACCGTGCGTGTGGTTGGTAAAGGGCCTACCACACGCGTAAGTATCACCACACGATACCCATTTTCGAACTACGTGATATATAGTGACCTGTAATTCCCGACGACTTAGTCATAATCTACAGGCACTATACCTTCAGTCAAGTGGCAGTCTGACATCAGGGATCCATGGAGCAGTGGATCTAGCCGCTGCAGCGTATAACCACAGTACTCACAAGGAGAGTCGCCTCGGGGTGGTGAGCGCCTGATGTCCTGACAGGTGCCGGAGCTGTTGATGGCACGCTCATTTCCCCTACTCCATCCGGATCCGGAGCACTCGTGTTTGGATCCACACTAGGGACAATGAAGAAGCCATTTGCCAGATCTCCATTCTGGTACCGGAGCTGTAATGCGCGCTCACCTCCCGACATGCAGACCTACATGTCTACCCATGGAGCCTACACAGCTGGGTCGGCCGGCGCATGCTATCTGTCACGCACTTCTTGATATCCAGTCAAGCACCGGAGATGTCGGTCCAACTGAGGTCGGACCAACTATAAGGGAAACTCACGTGCCCTGTGACTCTTTCGCATCAACGGCCCTCGTCCTAAACCGCTACTTGAGCCACTAGCTACGGGGAAGACGACCGGTGACAAGCTACCGGGCAGACGAACGTTGTCCCCCCCTGTAGCTAACCACGCGCCACTACGAATCCATACCCAAGTCCGGATCCACTAACAAGCTAGTGGAGGGCTCGAGATCCGGACGCCCGTAGTACCCTGGTCCAAACAGCCGGACTCGTAATTCCGGCTGCGCAACCCCGCACACCTCGGGTCCTGGTGGTGGGTGATCACCATTATCACCAGTATCACCACAGTTCCCAACTGCACAGGCCGGCTTGTACTGTAGGTACATGGAATACTATGGAATGGGTGGAAAAAGTGTATACCGCGCTAACCCCGCCGATTTTTGGGTATAGCAGGCAACTAGACTTTTTTCTATTGAAAAAACTCTAGTTGTTTGCAAACATTGAAAATATACCAGTAGAAGAAATACTTCCTCATTGGGAAACATTGTTTCCTGTTTCCACGCCGACGAATTTGACAATAAAATAATAATTTTTAAAAAATGATTGATAAGTAGTGGTTTTATGAAGTCGATTTTTTTTTAATTATTTAAGTATTATTTTATTTTATTGTTTTTAGTTTATTTGCAATAAAAATTGTCAATCAAAAGTAAGATGCAAATAAGTTCTACTAGTCAATACGAATCATTCAAGCCTAAACACGAGGTAGTTGCTATATACCGTTGAGGAGTTCCCTTGACTGCCTTCCGTTTCCATCATCAGATCAGCTCAAGGTCACCATAATATTATTTTTTAAAAGAACTATATTTACGTTCTAAACTTTATTAGAATCGGTTTATAGGTGCTCAAAATGGAAATTCATACCCTGTTTTTACCCCTTTACCCACCCTTGCGGGTAGAATAAAATTCTGAAAAAAGGGACCACCCCTGAGCTCAACCCAATACATCGAAAAAATAATTTTCGAAAACGGTCTATAAACGGCGGAGTAATCGGTAAACATAAATAAAAAAACATACAGACGAATTGAGAACCTTCTCCTTTTTTCGAAGTCGGTTAAAAATGAGGCTTGCGCGTACTTAAATGTGCCGTGTGATAGCCCGGCATATCTGCCATACTATCATATATATCATATCATATATATCATATCATATATATCATACTATCTGCATATCTGCCCGGCATATCCCGGCGTACCTGCGTAGTTGCAACTGTGGTGATACCCGCGCCTGCCGTAGGCCCTTAAGGCAAGTTCTAAATTAGGGGCCTACACAGGCTTTGTGCTTAGGGCCTCCGATGCTCTTAATCCGCCACTGCGTGCACTACTGGAGAAACGCACTGGAGTCGAGGACAAATTTCTAGAGATACTTTCGTTTCAAGACTGTTTTCGCCCTTTAGAAATAACAGATACCTCGGTCTCGAACAGTTGACTGTTCTATGTATACATATACCTACCGCTGGAGCAATGAAGTCGTCGGCAAGGATCACCGTGTACTACTGGCAGGCGACTGGAGAGCGACCGACCAACTACCGTACCACCACCGACACATTAGGAATTATCTGGCTATGTAAACAAGAAACGAAAACTGCTAAAAAAAATTAAAAGTAAAGGAAATGATTAAAAAACAAAAAAAAATATAACATCAATATTTTATTTCTTGTAATTTAATTACATAGTACGCTACTGTATACGCTACATAAGATTATTCTTATTTCAATATCGACCACATTTTGAAAATAATGGACATACTTAAGTGTTCAAAATTAACTTAGCTACTTTATAAGTATTTTTTTAAATCTTAAATAATGCAAAAGCATATAATAGCTAAAAGCGTATTAGTGTATGCAAGCCTAAAAATAACTTTCAACTAATAATATCGATGATTGAGCTTATTTTTTAAACGTACTCAGGTACTTTCCTAGTCAGCTATGCCAACCTTTTACATAAATACAAAAGTTACGCACTGCAATGTACTTAATAATGAACAACAATATTCCTAGCACGATAAATAATCATTAATACAAGAGAGAATTCAACAGAGGTAGGTTGTAATTATGGATTATATGCACTGGTTATAATTATTGTAAGTAAATGTTATGATAAAATACTATGTCAGAATACTATATAAAACATGGCTGAGGTTTTTCATCAGATCTTTGGTATTGTATATTCATTTCTTTCCCATTTCTTTATTTCTTTGTGTAGCAGCTTCCACAGCATTAATCAAAGTTGCTCTGAAAACATAAAAAGAAATGAAATTATGTATGAGTATAAGATGAACTTATAAGCATTATGTTACCGTGTTAAATAGTAAAAAGAAAATAAAGGCACTTATTTGTCATATCAGAACTAACTTTTTTTCCTAACATACTTAGACAACATTATTGAATCAGTCTATTTTATTATTGAATAGCCTATTTTATTATTTTTAGCCGGATATAGCAACAGCTGCTGAAGATTCACAAAGTGCTACTCTTTTTCTAACAGGCAAACAAGAAGAAACTATGAAGTCTGCATAAATAAAGCAAGCATACAATAAAAACCTAAAAAATATACCTGATTCCCCCATTCTCCAAAGCGGTGACTCCACATATAGTGGATCCTCCCGGCGAGCAGACCTCATCCTTGAGAAGGCCCGGGTGCTTGCCGCTCTGCAACACCATCTGTCCGCTGCCAACCACAGTCTGAGCTGCGAACCGCAGCGCCAGGGCCCGTGGGACGCCCTGCTTCACTGCACCATCCGCCAATGCTTCTATTATTATGTACATCTGGAAATATAGGTTAAAGTCTTTTTAGGAGTGAGCAAATTTTTTTTTGTTGTATATTGTGTTTTTTTATAAATACAGAATATTTACCACTGTTTTCAATCTTATATTACCTCTTTTTGTTTGTGGTTAAGAGAATGAATTTTATCTGTCTTTATCGGCAATCATGGGTGGCTTGTTTGTTATAGATAAAGTTTGCATAGCATAAATATTTTCGTTTTGTTCCTTGATATCAATCAGTTCAGATAACTGTAGTAAAATTTGTAGTGTAATGAGCACAAGGCATGAGTCACATGATGTCGTAATTTTACCAGACTTATCTTAACTTATATAAAAAATATCTTGAACACTACTAGGTAAGTACTTAATATTAGTGTTTGAGAATAACAGGTCAAATTATTCCTTTTGAAGTCTAATGCTGATTAAGTATACTTCCAGGAATATTTTTTACACTATGTAAGTGTAGTTAAATGAAATGAAATGAACTTACAAATGCTGGTCCACATCCACTGACTGCCCCGAGTGAGTCGATGAGATACTCGGGAACTCGCTCACATATTCCACAGCTGTTGAGCAGCTTTTCAACAATCTGGCATTCGTTTGCAAGCACACCGGCATCAGGGGTGTAAAGGCATGCCCCACTCCCAACAGCCATAGGGGTGTTAGGCATGGTCCGCACTACTTTAAACTTGATTGGCAGTATTTCAAGTGCCTGTAACAAATTGTATGATGATGATATTTGTTGATGAGGTTTACTTGAGTCTTGTGACGATTAGTAGATGTGTGTTGTAATGTTTTAGCCTTTGCTTAGCGTACAGTAGTGTAGACTTTGCGGAATGTACAAACAAGATAATAATCATACTTGAAACATAATGAGACATTGACACGGATTAAAGCATACTTTACCATCGGGTATATGAAAGCAGTTTGATGTTTGATCCAAGCATGAAACTTAATGAGCAAGAATGTCAATGCATCCCACACACCTTTTTCAAATCATCAATACAAATCCCAGCCAACATTGAAATAAACAACACATTCTTAGGAGATTGGTTATTGAAATCGGTAATACAGTCAGAAACAGCCCTGTGTAACATATTTGGCTTTACACCCAAAAATATGACATCACATTTACTGAGTAATTCACCATTTTTGTTTGTAATGTTAGTTCCCATCTGTTTCCAGTGTTGCAGGTTCTCTAGATGTGGTCCAGAAACCCATATTTTAGATGCAGGGTGGGTATCTGAAAGGTTTCATTAAAGTTTGAATTAGTACAGTATTTAAGAACATTTTAAAATCCACAAATATCTATAAAAGCTGTGCAAAAATAATCTTATAACTATTTGAGTACCATTTTTCAAAACTCCTTTGACGACAGCTGTGGACATATTTCCACCTCCTATGAAGCCAAGATTAAAATCCATTTTTAGGTCAAGATTAAAATCCATTCTTAGGACACAAATATACTGTTGGGAAATGAAATGGAAAGTTTTCAAAGATGTAAAATATAAAACAGCAGAATTTGGATACCCCTGCCTGCAAAATCAACACAATATAAAAATGACACTGACAGTGACAGGTCACTGACACATGCGTCACTGTCATATGTCACAGAGGCGGGAGTGACAGTGACGTTTTTTAACGAAGTCTCAGAACAATAACATCACTTAA
Source organism: Plutella xylostella (assembly GCF_932276165.1). Classification (NCBI taxonomy): domain Eukaryota; kingdom Metazoa; phylum Arthropoda; class Insecta; order Lepidoptera; family Plutellidae; genus Plutella; species Plutella xylostella. The sequence goes on from NC_063986.1 coordinate 4,203,464, forward strand.
ATGTAATGCGAGGCTTGAGAATACGTTAAACACTTTTTTAAAATAAAATTAACACGGTTTCGGTTATTTTTCAGCTTATTTTGATTATAAATTTACATGATTTTATGACCCACACGCCACGTAGACATTAGACTTTTTATTTTACCTCTTACGCAACAGACCTAGCGGTTTTTAGTGCTGCCAGTATTTTAAAAATAATCTACTATTATTTTGAAGGTATCACTTTACTTTAACAATGTATTTTGTCATATACTATACGTATTTTAAACCTAGGTATTATAAATATTACTTAAATTTATGATGGTGGTGAGATTTATTTGAGTTTAAATGTTTAAAATTGATAGATCATAAAATCTCAACTTTTTAAAACGCCTCGTTTAAATATGTGGAGTAAATTATAGCAACACTGTCAGTTTGTGGCTTCACTTTCCGAGGGCGAGGTGCGGGATGTATTTTTACGTATTATTTTGATAACGTGATAAAAAAACGCTAAATCAGTGTTACATTCTTTGAAAGTGCTCAAATATGTGTGGTGTCAGTGCATTGTTAAAGTATAGTTTGTTTAAAGTGTAGTGTCCATCATGTTTCGGTGTATACCTTTGTTCAAATGTAATCGCCAAGTGGAATGTGTAGACAAGCGGCATTGCTCCTTGCCAACAGTACCTGAAGAAATTTTGCGATATTCCAGGAGTTTAGAAGAATTGTTTCTGGATGCTAATCACATACGGGATTTGCCGAAGGTAAGTGGTAGTGACACGGTTTTGATATTGTTAATATTTTGGCATCCGTGGGCGTTTGCCTTATCAGTGGAACGTTAAACAGGTGTAAATAAAGCATCCACGCAACTGTTGCATTAATTTTTCACGATTGAGGTGTAGATAAAGATGAAGTTGTACACCTTTGAGATTAATCTGTATGATTACCTGCACCGAATGTTTAGTAAATGCAATTCACTGATATGAAAAGTAAATATGCATTCAGTATTATACACATAGCATCAATCACTAAACAACAGTTTGTGATAACTGCAATTCTACCATTCTTATTATCCTGCCCTGTTTACTGGTACTGATCACCGCACTCCGCACCACAACATCACCTACACAATGTCTTAGGAATAAGTACCCTAATCTTCCATTGCCATTGTCCAGCAGAAATTAAGTATGGCATTCAGTGCCATGATTTGCTCAATTGTCATTCAGCAAGATCTTAGTTGATGCTTTGGTAGATAGGTATCTTAAGTGAGAAACTTATATGTTTTTTTAACATTAATGTGTAACAGAATCAGTATGAGTGGCGTTTCATGGTGTGTGGCATTGCAGGCACACACTCCCATCATGGGGTTGCCTTCTGATTCAATGGTCCTAAACTGTCCCTAATGTGCTTGCGTTGCAACTAAGCACTTTACTGCATACAGGGTTTAAAAGTACATCTAGGTACTTACGGCCCCGTCTCATAGGTCCCTTTATTCTAAGAGGGGACATTTTGTTCCTACATGGTCACTAGAATGGAATTGATGTGACTTTAAGGTGCAAACTTCCATTTTAATCCTGGATAATTTTCTTCTATTCCGCCAACAGCCACTGCAACTTGGTGGCTCCCTATGCTGGCACTGCAACTTCACATATCTAAGAGTTTTGATTCTTCTAGATTCTATGGCATATTGTCCATTTTTTATCTCATCAATTTTGTTTGGTGTTAGAGAGATGGTATTTCATATTTTTTTACAGAGTACTAAATAACAATAACAGTAGGTACTAAATAAAAATGAAAAAAATAAAATATAAAATTATTATTTTGTTTCAGAATTTCTTCAGACTCCACCGATTGAGAAGACTAGGACTTAGTGATAATGAAATACACAAACTTCCATCAGACATACAGAATTTCGAAAACTTGGTTGAACTTGATGTGTCACGAAATGGTAAGTACTTTATTTATTTGTATTTACTTACAAATGTAAACAATAAAAAAAAACAAAATAGAAAACCCATCCCTACATTCTTAGTTATCTGTTCATAATTGCCTCTAGGAATGACTAATAATAGCCATCATTACATCAGTAACTGCCCATTATGATTCGACAACAAATCAGTTTTTGTACCTACATACTACCATAATGGCGTACTTCCGGTCATAGTTCGGGGAAAGTGGTGTAATGTCCGTCTATCCGTCCCGGCCGCGGCTGAGGGTTACTCTATATGACGAAAATCTAAGTGTCGAAGCGCTGACTGAAGCACGACTTCATCTAGTTGTATTGAACGATTGCACGACAGCTCTCGTTCGTAATTTTTTCTTCAGTATAGAGTAACCCTCCTGGTTACATCAGGTCTGTGTCGTGACATGCCCCGGGCACCTCGCGCTGCCTCGAACTAGCAGACACGCTACCAGCCATTACCCAATGTAGGCCAGACGCATTTACTACGAACACTTAATCCGGTCTGAAATTACGTGTAAAAGATGGAGCGGCGGCATTGAAATGTAACGTTTGGGGATCGTTTTCCAGGGTCAACTGGAAACATGCCTAAAGAAATATATTTAAAGAGCTTCCGTATGACGGTGACAAATCCTAGTCTAGCTGTTTGTCACCGACACGCTAAGAAGAACAGGCATATCAGTATTAATTAATCCTAGCTTACTGACCTAATTTTGTTTGTCCAATCTACATAATCCCCCGTAATCCTGCGCGTATCCTTTGTCCCTATTCCCTATGTTCTATGTAAGCTGCACGTTTATACATAATCCCTCACATCCTTGATTGGATTGCCTAGTAGAGGTGCTATTTATAACTGTAACCGAAACCTGGTCATGCATATCATAAAGTACAGGGTTATAACTGTAATCAAGAACTGGCTTTGTCGACATATCTTTCGGCGTTTGAAATTGCATCGACGTTGGCCGAAAAGCTCCGATCCTTATAAAAAGGAGACATGAGGGCTACTCTTGACCAAACACGAAGTTTCGGCTTCCATCTGCGATAAACACGACTCTATCTCGTAGCATTACAGCTTACCAAAACTTCAACACTGTTTCGTCCAACAAGAGTAGCCCCACTGCTTCATCAGCATGCATGGCGTATGGTCGTGAGCTACCGGCATACCTCCACGTGCACAGGACAGGTGCAAACAGGGAACATGTTAGCACTACCCATTATGGCTGATAAAATGTCTCTGTTGTATTTAATTAATCATATTTTTTTCCTGTTATTTAGATCAGATTCTAAGCATTAGAGTTAGAGACGTTTGTTTTAAATAAAGCGAGCGAGACCCTAACATATAATTAAAGTAGTATGTATTGCCCGGCTCCTATGAAGGTCCACGTGGGATTAAGCCCAAGCTCAGAGGTAATCTCTTAATAACCTGGAGCTACAGACTTTTATGAGAACACTAGACGCTCTGTACAATAGGCACCCAAAACCTAGCGTTCATACTCAGGGCATACTAGCTCGTACGGCGAAAGAGCTAAGATCGCTACACATAAGGTTCAGAAACACTACATGAATACCCTTAGGCGATATGTGACCGTACAATATCGAACTTATTAACTGAGAATGCGACCTACTTACACCCAATGTATTTTTATAGTAGCTGTGAAATCACTTGATAACTGACTGAACCAAACAACGAATTATTAGTTCCTGAGAACAGTTTCATATGTTGATACAATTTCGACCAAACGCGGATTTCTCATGAATTTATATTAGGTACTTTACTTTATATTCCGTTCAAAAATAGCGCTTTATGAGTCACTCTATACCGTTAGCTCCGTTCGGATACGATGTTGCGAAAATCCGTGTTGAACATTAGTTTTACAAACAAGCTTCTGTTCCCAAGCTGAGTGTAGGCAATAACAGTGATCAAAATGATGCTTGGAGGCCCAATATGTCAGTGGTAATGACATGTTATTAGATGCTTATGCTACCGTGAATGAGTTTGATATTGAGTTACGGATACGGTCAGACACGTTAGTTTCAATGAGATCGATTGTGTACATATGAAGTTACATTCTACATTCATTATCCGACTGGGTCAATGTAGGAAGGTTTCAGTTTTTCGATTGTAGGTATGTTTGGTAAGAGTACAGTCCATCTATAAAGTCATGAAAACAGAAATGGATACTATCTAATTATTTACATAAGCGGTGTTTTGTTGATTTTCTACCTTTACTTAATAACAAATCTGTTCAATTATTTACCGTATTAGGAACACATACAATGCTTTTATTAATTACAATTCATAAGATACGATTCATTCATACAATATTATTGTAGATAGGCAAATTCGTTCGTTTAATTTCAATATGGGATATCTATAAGACAGTGCCAATTTCTCCATTGTCGGTTATCTAACCGACAGGGATTGATTTATAAATTAAACGTCATCTCCTTATAAAATTCATGACAGATGTGTAAAAAGTTATCCACTACTCCCTGGTGATGCTCTAACCGAGAATGGAGAAATTGGCACTAAAACTCCAAACATCACAGGAATAATCGTAGCTGAATGGTAGTATAGTGACGTAGCGACACGTCGTCTGCAGCAACCTCAGTCGTCCGCAACCAATTTCCACCCTAATGCTATTATTACATGTGTGTGTTCGCATGAGCCGTGGTTAGGCTGCATTATCGCCCTCGTGAGGTTTCTGCGGCGGCCTTGCAGGCGCATCGCTCGTGAGTTGTGCGTCAAATCTTCACGCCGACGCGACGCCCCTAATCTCTGCTCAATAATAAACAGATGTATGAATGAAATAAAGGTGTTCTATACTATTCTAAAGTACGTAGTACTATAGTATTTATTTCTTTTTTTGAATTTATTATAATTGACTATGAATACATGCGAGATATAAATAAACGTAACTAATTAATGGTAATCACTTAGACATTACAAAACATTTTATTAGATATCTGAAGTTTTGATTTATGACCATAATTTGAATTTTGGCACTCTCGGAACTTGGGAATATAGAAAATTTAAGTAACGCAGCAATCATTAAAATTCGAACCAAGAATTTGTATTTTATTTGTTTAACTTCTTATGTGCCGTTTATACCTCTAGTTTTGTATAGAAAGAACATACCTACAACTCACTCAGTCCGACATGTCACCGACAGCTCGCAAACAAACGAGCATCACAACAGCCATTTTCCTGTCGGTTTATTTTACATCTCTATTATCTTTAATTAGCGCATTCGTTTTGTTGTCATAACGACCCAAATGAATGCCATAATCGGTTAACAATGGTGCTTAGAGCGACATTTTGCAAAGTTTCGAATAGGTGCGGTGCATCAGGCTTTTCACGTAGGTACTTCTAATTTAGTTGACCATCCATACCTACATTGCATAAGTATTAAGTATTTTATGAATCTCCAACCTCAGAAGAAGAGCTTTGAAAGTTTTACGTGTTATTGATGCTCCGTAGCTTTTACTTTTTCGGATAAGAATTTCCTTTGTATTTAAGCCTAGAGATAAAGCTACTGTTTCAGTTTATTTTTCCACCCTCAAACACAATTAGAACATGGCTGTTTGTAGAATCCCGCTAAAGGAAATGTTTTCCAATTCGTTTGTTTAATTTACCCCAGTTGCTTTCAGTCTTGTCTACTGAAATTGTTTAATTTGTGCACAATTTCTGTAGATAAAAATCTAGGACGTCTTTTTATATCCACGTTTGTTTTAATTTCTAGGTTTGTTTCCACTAATGTATGTTTGCGGAAATCGTTATTTGAATTTATGAATAACATAATAAGTGGGACGAATTCGCAACATTGATTTAGAAACGGGGCGATAGTAGGTACGCGACAGAGTTTTGAATCTTGAATCGATTGCAATCAGTGTTGAATAATGAAGCTCGCAGCCGCAGCCCCGACGCCGTCTGAATGGCTTCAAGAACTAGTAACTAGTAAGTTTGCATGGATTCGCGTCTCCTTCACACGGCTCGCTAAATGCGGCCATTTAATATGCAGACTGTGTTATAAACTGTGTAGTTCTGCACAGCACCGGTATACATTGTACATGTACCGTTTCGCCTAGCGGCAAGGTCTCGCTGGCGTAGCAAAACAAAGCGGCAACGTTTTATTTAATTTCCAAATGGGTTTTCCACTTGCACAGTCCACTTGTACGAGTGTTGGGGCGAGTGTTCCCGCTAGCCCGTCACGGTGTGCGCACTGGGCCATTGTACTCAAAGTGAACACGCTAAACATCTTTCCCACATTAAGCGCTTACAGGCTAGACCAGGGGTTCTTAAACTTCCCTATAACGTTTTTTCTTTATTTGCGCTAATAATAATATGATTCTTCGGCAGGGGCAAATACAAGTAGGCGTTCGATGTTAAATATTTGTATTGTGTATATTTCTAACCCGTATGCTCATTATGGCAAAAACCCTCCAGTCTTGGAGGAGGCCCATGTCCAGCAGGACTTTAACGACGTATCATACCTAAACGTTAAGAGTAAACTAACCTACAGCGGGACCCCATACACATTTCTGCGAACAGGAATCCTTACAAGAGGTCCATAGACCACACTTTAAGAACCCGTGGTCTGGTGTCGTCGTACAATTAATGCACAAGACGAGGTGTGAGTGTCACGTTGAACAGGCCCCCGGAGCCTCATCCTCGCACGAAGAGTAATTCGCGCTAATTGCACGCTCATCTTGATGCCTTCACGTATGGTTTGCCCTAATTAGTTGTTTATGGTAAACTGTGCTAGGTTCAACTTACCGAGGCCCAATATAGGTAGATAGAAGACAGTAAGTATAGATAGATAGAATATTCTTTATTAACACAAGAAAAGTATTTAGAAAGCTTATTATACAAACACATAGGTACTTCTTATAAAATATTTTAACGTTTTATTTATTAAGGGGATCCCTAAAGCTAAAATGCTAAAGTCGGCTTGATATACTTGATTAGATTGGAAAAACGGTGGCTTCTATCACATTGATAAAAATATATTTTGTAGCAGAGGGTATACTGAACATGTTAGTTGCTTATAAATTGGTGCAGGATTATAATAAGTATGTTAAAAAAAATTGCAAACACACCATGTCTTTTGCCATTTTTTGACTTATTATGAAAAAACCCTCGAAATCAGAGGGCCCATTTTCATGGAATCTTATATGTATGTGTAGGTAATTAAATTCTTAACAAAGTTACCTTAAAGAGTTGGATTTAATGGACCAGAAGTCAACTTTTTTTGCAAAAAACTAATAAATTCCGGTTTAAAAATGATGACACCGTGACAGATTTCAGATTTCTTCAGTCGTCGCCCTGGTGGCGGCCTGTTAGGAGCGATACCCACGCCATTTTATTTTTTATCAAATATTTCACAAAAACTGATTAAATCAACAAATTATGACTACAAGTATTATAATACATATGCATTTGCTATGGAAAGTTAATTTTCTAATCATTTTAGATGCAGAAAAGCCGAAAATTCTTAGAAAACATTTCGCCTTTTCGATTTGTTTACATTTTTTACTATAGAGTTACAGATGCATAGATAAAGGTAAACATTGCACATAATGACACTTATTAGATTCTCCGTATAAGAACTATACGGTCAATGCAGTATGCCAAAGCGCGAGCCTGTTTATATTCTGAGGGGTAATTTATTTTATTTTAACTGTTGTGTATGGTAGGTAAGCTACACAATATACAGGGTGTTGAAAAGTAAGTTCATGATTTGTTTTATTTGAAACCAAAAACCGTAGTTAATTAAAAATATATATATTTTAAGATGTGGTAGTCTGTACACTACAGGTTGTTAAAAATAAGTAAGTATTTTTAAAAATTGAAGATCTAAAATTTACATAATTTTTTAAATCTATTTAACAAGCTTTGCAAAAAAGCGGTTAAGTGCGACTGTATCTCGCCATGAAAAAAATGAAATGTTTACTGTAGCTATGAATTTTATGCGTTACAAGTGGAATAAAATACCGCATATTATTATGTACAACTATGTAAGAGCCTAGTTTAAAAAAAAAAAAACTCATAAGAAAATATTAAATACACAGGTTTTTTAACCCCTGAAGGAAATAGAGGGGTGTTATAAGTTTAAAGTAAGGGCTGAATTTTTTTTTTAAATTAGGGTGATAGGTAATGTATATTTTTAATGATTTTTTCAAATAGATAAATGTTATACCATTTTTAAATTGCCATAAAATTACCTATAGTTATAGTTATAGAAAAGGGCAGGGCTACCAGTGCCCATTCGCCACTGCAACCTAAAAGATCTATAAATTATGACTCCCCATGCCGAGTCTCACTCTACAGGCCCAGGTCTTTTATAAACCTGATATTACCTATACAGGATGTTGCAAAAAGGGTATACTGTGCCGAAAGGGTTTGACTCAGGGGTTATTCTGAACAACTTTTGTTCTCCAAGTTTTGGAAATTCTCGAAAAATAAATTCGGTCTCTATAGTAAAAAGTCACGTGATCGAATAAGTTTCTATGTAAAAGGTTTTGTTACGTGAATTTTCAAAATTGTAGAAGAAAAGTGGATCAGAATGGCACCTAAATCCACTTTTGGCTAAGCTTTATACCCTTTTTTCAATACCTTGTATAAAATATCGTCAGCGTCACCTTAGATCGTAATCATCGTAACTCCTCGTGACCAAATTTTAGAGGAGACAAAAATACTGTTTTATTTGTAGTTATAGTTGGCATACTACCCACCTAAAGTTTTTTTTAACTAGCCTAAAAATGATTTGTTTAGACAGTCTATCTTCCTGTTCAACCGCAGCCTGAGTGCCAGTGACTCAATGACTGAAAGGAGGCCATTAGTGCTCCTAAATAAATAAAGCAGGCCTGTAGATTATCTTTCAGTGTACCGACACATCTGATTGCTGTAAGAGCCTGATAAGCTCTTCGAACGAGTCATACCCCTGTGGTGGTACGGTTTCGACCTTTCGGACAGTCAGTTTGGCATCCGAAATGCGGATTCGAATAGTGGGTACAATACTTTGCGTTCGTTCACTGTCGGAGCAGGATAAGAACCACGGGCGAGTTGTTGCGCTGGCTGTTTGCTTAAAAATAGTAACCGCGTTCAACTCTATCCCCTAGAGGGCGAACCTTTAGGGCGGCTCTTGTATACCATCACTTGTCTTCTTATCTGCAGAAAATTGACAGAGGTCATACGTGTCTAACAAGTACATTAAGGATGCGAAAAGAGAGGGTTTGTTTTCACTGAAGAAGTTCAGTTGCGGAGTTCCACAGCGGTAGGTCTTGGACCCCTCTGCTGTGGAACTTGGCATACAACGCGGTCCTGCAAATCAAGCTCGCAAACGGCGTTAGCACAGTGCATTTTTCTAATGTCACACAGGTCGTGAGGTAGGCTGAGAGCCTCCTTCGGGGATGACATCCCAATGATTCATTACGAAAAAATTGCTGCAGCTGTGCTCGCCATGCAGTGCATGGGCTACTTCCGAATCTGGGGGGCTGTTGCAAAGGAGTCCGTTGCCTCTATACGGTACGGGTTCCGTGCGATCTATGATCCTTCCGGGAGCACCTGTCTTGTCAAGTCGAAGAGAATGGCTCGTATTCGACGCAACCTGCAGTACTGGTGGGATTGGTTGGAGGACAGGACAGCAGGAAGCTGCAGCAGCCGTCATGCTGTGATTCGACGCATAAATGCAAAAAAAAGTTGAAAGTAACTTCATGTTAATAAAATATTAGATCTTAATTTAACAACATAACATTGCAAAAAAAAATTAACATTGTTGAGTAACATACTCAACAATGTTAATTTTTTTTTGTTGTTGTTAATTGTAATTTACTAAAGTAGTAATAAAAACAAAGGCTTATTGCATAGTTTTCGTTCACGTTCGCCTACATCGCACGTTGTATATGAGAATAAAGGGTATAATTACTAAGTTTTCTTGTTTAAAAATCACGGTTTGGGGTTTAGAGGAAAACAAATGGTAAAATGCGGAATACAGTTTTTTTTTTTCGAATAAAGAGGAAAACATGTGAATTCAAAAAACGTTTCTATTGACACCAAAGAGTACTTTTCGCCGAGAAAAGTGGATTTACAATGTTTGCGATCTAAAGTGATGATAGAACTAGAACTTATTTTTTCAGTTCACCTGCTGTTGAGTGAAATCGTAATTAGGTAAATGACTCCTTGACATGAAAATAACTTTTTTTTTATAATCGTTATAACAAAACCGTTTTTTTTAATACAGCAATATTTGTAGGTGTACTTACAGTGAGCAAAAGAGCGCAGCAAGGTGTAAATTTTTTGGTTTTTAAGAAACAAAAATATTATTTCTATCATATCCCAAATACACATAAGTACTTAAAAAAAAAATACACACTCTCGCCTTGTACTAATGTACTCCCTTGCGGGGGTACTTACATGTTATTATTTTTCTGGTGACCTCCCCATATCCCTTTGCCAGCTACGTAACCTTTTGTGACACCCTGTATATGCAGAGTTCTGCAAACTACTGTTCTGCTTTTGAAACACCAAAAAAAAAACAGGTCGTCTAACTAAAAGGTCACGTGACCAAAAAAAAATTATATGAAGAAGCGATTTTTTCATGAATATAAAAAATTACGTAGGATAAAAGTTTTTCAGAGTGACGCCTGAGTAACGCCCTTTCGGCTAACTATACTTTTTTTATTACACGGGGGCAGAGTTTAATACAACACCCTGAACTATTAAACTCTGATAATATTTTCGCGATTTTTTTACATTCTGATTTCATTTCCTGGCTTAGAAATAACATCAATAACATGCTGCACACGTAGGTTTCGGCATAGTATTAAACCCTTTTTGCAACAACCTGTATAAATATCGGCACGGGTACGACTTTATATATAATTAATTATTAAATATTAAAAATACTTTCAAATAAAAATAAATATTTTCGTATCACAAAACAATATTACTTACTTAGTATATTTTTAACAAAGTGGCATGTCTTCACTTTTATGTTTTCGAGTACTATGTTAAAATTTCATGTCATTGTCCGTAGAACGCCCCGCATACCTCAACCCCCCCTCACTAGATTTGACAGATTCTGATTTTCTTCCAGCTTTAGTGACAGCCTTAAAGTGTAATTGTACAGTATCGATTGCGCTATTACTTGGTGTCTTTTTCGTCGATAGCATAAGCAGAAGTAGAAAAGGTCCCCAATGTATTTGAGACAAATTTACATGTACTAAAATGATGAGTATGGGGTATGGATGATGATGAACACAGACCTAACAACCCTTTTACGTGCGCTGTGTTCTGTGAATAGTGGAAAATTTTATGTCCTAGACGTTGATTTTTTCTGAAAGAATAATAATATTATATGAAAATAATGTAGGTATGAGAGTTGTTGAAGGTTGTGGGAATATAAATAGAAATCCTTTTATGTAGTGAGCCTAATTGCAAGAAAATTGTTTTGTTGCTGAGAATTTACTTCACAATTTTGCAGTAAGTATCTTTTTTCTTGGAAAATCTTCTCATTGTCTGCGTAGTGGGTGTTTCAACCGAACCGGGTAATTTTACCAGCGACCTTTTATTTGTATTTTATGTTTTGATGCGAAAATTTTCCATTTCATAATTTTTCCATAAAAATCGAATCAGATTTTGGAAAATGTATTGTAATGTATATTTAATTAATTTGCAAAATATTGCATTGTATGAGAACTCAATTAAAATCTGTTCCAAATAGCTTAGCGGCGGCTATGACCAATGAGACATTCCTAGTCTTCCAAGTATTCATTCTTCGAAAACTGCATTATTGTTAGCTGCTGGGAAAATGTTAGCGGAATGTAGCTCGCATCGCATACACCGGCGCTCTTCTTTTGTTCTACTGCAGAATAAAAACACACAATAAAATAATATTTGACCCGGTTTCCGAACCGGCAGCCAGTGTACTCTGCTCCCATTGTTGCCAATTACAACTACCCGGTTGCCTTGTATTGTTTCACAATGACACATCAGAATTCAGGCAGCAGCGAATGGGAGCATCTAGATACGTGAACGAAATGGCCTGGCAAATCCATTATTAAGTCAGATGCAGCTACTGCCGCGACGCCGCGCTATCGCACCGGCAACGGAAGGCCCGGGCCCGGCGCAGACTTCGCTTCTACAAGTGTTACGAAACAGATAACGCTAAAATGTAGATAAAAACAACCGCCTTGCGTGCCAGTAAGCCACGACTTGCATTCCAAGATAAACTTGCCATAGAGCTCTGTGCGCTACCTGCCACATTTAGCATTCACTTCAGCTCGAGTAATTAAGCACCACATTATTCCATATGATTAAAAGCTTACTGCGCTCAATAGAATACGACTAGTACCGTCTGAAGTCAAAGCAAACAAAGCGAATATCTGCAAATAAGAGCTGATAGTGTCTAACGTTTATTATCAAAGGGAGCATCGTCTTGGTTGGCGGGTGTCTGGCCCTCGCTCCTCGATGGCTGATCACGGCTGTTGACCCCTCGCCCATTGTCCTGGCGGTCCCACGCCGCGGCATGCATGCCTGCACCCCGCCTCACGTCACATAACAGTTTCACCTACATTTTTAGAATAAAGCCGTGCTTCAACAAAGCCTTTTAAAAATGGAAACGGCTATTCTTCAGCTCAAATCTCGGCAATGACGTCATCCCGCGACCGGTTACTCTGAGCTCCTTTTTATTTTACACGGCTCGCGTACTTCGAGCTTCTTTTGAGGTGAATTTTGTGAGCTGAAAAGTAAATAAGCTTACGCGATGTTTCGCTCTCGAACGTTTGAATGACTATAGTCGCAGTCGTGAACTTTACATGGCGGTCATGGCTATCAATTGCTCCAGACATGATTGTATAGCATGTCTAGAAAAGAAAATGAATATTTCTCTAGTTGAATGTAAATCAGAATACTGAGATATTCCAACTTTTTCCATTTACTTACTGAAAATACTTTCATGCCAATGTCGCTTGCTCTTAGAGATTCTTGGTCCCGTCTGGATGGCTGGTTAATATGCGCCCCCGGTTGCGATCCCGCTAAAGAAATTCTGCATTGAACGGACATCCCCGTTCGGAGTGCAAAAGATAAATTACTTAATAATATTCTGGAAAAGCTACCTGAAAACTTCCACCGGCACCGTTCTCATTAGAGATTAAACTCGCAGCTCACAGTGAAGTTTATCTCTTAGTTCCCCTCAATCGTAAATATTATAATTAGTTTTACTACTACTACGAAGGAGAGGCATTAAAATGGCGAATTGGGGCGTTGAAATTAATAACTGTACGTCATCGGGAGTTCACTGCGCACATTGGCAGCCGCAGTGTGTCTGAGGCATACTGTTTACGAGCTATAATAGTCGCCACTGTGTCTGTACTGCATACTCTAATTGTAACATCAATATGAATCAGGCGGGTTATCACTAGTGTAAGTGTCTACCTAATTGTATAATTATTATACTAGATTTCTAATAAAATATGAATTAGGTATATTCTGCTATAATCAGAAGTTATGATAACATTGATAAGTGAACAGTGAATTCCGATTGGTTGCGCTACATAGTTTGCCAATTTCTCCTCGCGGCTAATTGGCGGCGGCGGCGGCGGCGGCGACTGCGCGCGCGCAAGTCGTGCAAACAATCCGTCGTCGCCCGCGGATTTGTTTACACTGACCGCTAGCACCTAGTGTTTCTTATTTTAAGTTTTTATGTTACCGCAGCAGTTTGCTCTATCGTTAAATGCGCCAGTTATGTTTGATGTGAGGTCGTGGGATTTGTTTTATCTTATGGAAGTTCTTTTTATTATTAATGAGTATGATATTTAGATTTTAATAATCAGTCTTACGTACAAGTTCACCCAAATCCAATATGTCAAAGAAATACATAATACATACAACATAAAATGATAAGCTCCATCGACGGCCTTATTGCTAAAAGTAATCTCTTCCAGACAGCCACAAATACATGGAAAATAAAGTTAAGAAAATTGGTAAAGTGAGAAGAGATAGCTATTTTCATGTGGAATGCGTAGCTCGTTCAAACTAAGTAGGTATTCTCAAAGGATTCCAAACAATATACATAGTTTCCCAATCGCTAACATACAACGGGAAGTTTCCATAAACAACTGACACGGATCTCATTTAACACCTCACTGATTCATGATCATGAATGTGTTTCGTGCGATTTAATCTGCAGGTTCATGCCGTTATTTACAATGCACACCCAATAAGCATACCTCATTGTTGCTTGTTACTGGCGAGGTTTTAAACAGTTTTCATAGGCGCTGACATTTTGGTTAGCTCCACAATGGATGGCCGATCGTTTAATTAAAGTATCAGGCGTGCGGGCTGCGTGTGGGCGATGGCTTTTGCAAATAGGAATTGAGAAGCCCATGTGCCGGCTGTGTGCGGACTATTCAATTACCGCGGGGGCACTGGGCCGGCACTCCGCCGCCCGGCCCTTTGTGCTTCGCCTCAAACACTGTAATGGGATTCGCAGCCACTGGACAACATGAACAGCGCCCCGATAATGCAACCTTTTTTACAACGCGCCCGGTTTACGAACCTTTAATTAATTCCTCGTTTATTTAATACTGCGCCATCGAGCTGTCCAATGTAGGACATCCAATGAATAATTAAAGAGGAAGGGAACAAGAACAGTAATAAACAGGCTCTGCAATAACGCTTTACTGTTGACGCTCTTTGAATCTGTCACCCGAGGAGACATTCGGGGCTTGATTATAGACATCTATTCAAAGTTGGAGAACATTTGATTATGGTTGATGTGTACGGAGCGACGAAAACGTATTTGTTTCGTTCGTAACGAAACAGTCAGCTGACATTCTGGAACGAGGGCCTTATCAGTTCAATTGCGAGACGCCATTAATCTGATTGAAGCGGAATCAGCGGCTGCCATCATCGATGTGTGCACTAAGAGGCCGGGGCTGCTTCCCCCGAGGCATTTCGAGATTTTCAATTTCCGGTTAGACGCTCAGACGAAGGAGCTCATAATGTGCGAAGTTATCGCATAAAGTTCTTTGCAGTTGTGCACCGCTAACCCGGCCCCGCGGGCACACTTATTACTTATAAGTTCTTCAAGTTGTGTTTGTAGAGTAAACAATACAGTCTGCTCCAGTGCGGCCTCATTCCGCAGAGACAGCAAATTGTTTCCGTACAATATTCTATCCACAAGCAATTTCCAACATCCAACAGCGTCGGTAACCTTACGGAAATTGTGTGCGCCGATGCCTCCGTATGATTGTGCCAGATGTTAATAACATTTCAGTCATGTTCAGCTGGTGGTTTGTGTGGAAATTATGTCGCTTGTTTAGCGACAACGACGACGCGGCGACGCGACGTGACTTTCAGTAATAATAAACATCACACGTTTGTCGAGCTGTTAGCTCGTTGGCTGTCGTATCATCCGCAGATTAATTCACAGAATTCGTAATTTGTTTTGCAGACTAATATATAGATTGACTTTTTAATTACATATCTAAGCTAAAATCAATAGTTGCATGCGATTTCTAATGTCTCAATTAGCCCAGTCTGCATTTGTAATCGGTCGTCGCTCTTTGGCACTGTTTTTTTTTCGGTAGCCGGATATTATTCGTGTCTAACTGTCTGTGCGTCCATCCGCTGCGGCCACCCAGGCGCGACGCCACCACGGGCCAGGCTCTAGGTCACCGATCGCCAAGATCAATCATTCAACTTGCGGGGAGCAGACCAACAAAACTATTCATTTTCCGTTCCGGTCTATTTAACGTCACAATTGGCTGCATCATCATAACAATGTCTGCGTCGGTTTGTTTCCGCGTGAGAGGGCAGAATTCACAGTTTACAGCGATCAGTCAATGTGACGTCCACACAATCCAGTGGGCACGATATAATACGATTTAATTAACAACGACTGCAGATGTAGAAGTTGCTTGCCACAAAATGTAAGGAATGCCTGAAATAAATACGGCAGTGGAGCTTCAAAAGGAATAGCGCAAAGCTATAACCCTCCGGAGCATTCTCTCCCTGAATGAATGGTCCGTTGCACCCGCCTCCTGATAAACAAACATCGGCACTTACTTTTACATTCCTGCGCCGCATGCTTGGCCCAAAATAGACATGACGACTCGGATGTACTTACATTAATTACCCACTCGTTTTAAATCGTAATCAGGTTTTAAAAAAATCCTGAGTAATGCAGCTGCTCCTTTAGGTGTTTCTGTTTTCGTTTTTCTAACGACGCGTAATAAAATATGTTTTATGTTGAAGAGTAAAACCACGTCAGCCTATAAGTATTATGCTCTCGACACATTACTTCTAAACAGGCGTGACCGGGCAAAGCTTACGCGGCTATATTTAGTTCAGCTTTTATTTCCTCTTCCACGAATGCATCCGTTTGACCTGAGTGTTCTGACATACTTAGTCGTTTGTGGCGTTAGAAATTATTAACAAACCTTGTACCATGCATGCTGGAGGCGTACAACGTATCCTGTGGCCCAGCGACGTACTAATTGATGACGTCACGCCCGGAATGTCAACCCGCGAACCGGAAAGCGGGCCGCACTACCGTTACCGGACTGGAAATTAGAAAACCGGTTTCGATGCGCGAATTAAAATACAAAGACTTAGTTTGTTTTACGGTGGTGCGTAATCTTTTAGAACGCTCTTCGGAACTAGGTTATCAGACGCCATCAGCCCGCTGTTGGTAACTGTTTATGTGCATTGTTGCAGCGAACATTGATCCACGGCTCACTTGCTCGTGCAGCTATAAACTCCAGATATGCATATCGGAGCCCGCAACCAATGTTAGCTCTGTCAGACTATTAAATGCAGTTCGTGTTTGCTCCACGGCTACAGTTTGACCTTTCCTATTAACTTGTATGTTACTGGGTTACGCTAACATGACATAACATAATACTCGATTGTGGCGGAATTTAAATTCATTTACACTATGTTTTTGTAGCCAATATGGATGTGACATTGCCGAAGAGAATAGGCGTCAGCGAAATTTATCGTCTTACGACAATAGCTAATTGAAAAACATTGATTCTGTGACGCACGGTATTTAATGGTTCTGTGTCGGATCGGTCTAATAGTCGCGCGCTGTTTCGACAACAGTTGAAATATGTATCCCCTGTTCTGTGTATGACGGGATTATAATCAAGTTTTGGAGACTGTCGTCACCGGAAAGGCGTATAAGCGTGGGTAGATACTTCAATAAGCATGTTTCAGGGAATACTTCCCCTTTTAGTATAGCTATATTTAATTTATTTAACCTATGACCTATTTAATCATGTTATCTTCCTAATTACGAGCAATTATCCACGAACATTAATAAGGTTGAAGGTTATATTTTGCTACCATTTAAAAGATTCTGAGTACATTATTTGTCTTCCATAAAGGTTTGATACCATTGTTATTTCAAAGATGAATAATTTTGAGATGTACGCCGTACGGTGCGGTGTGTTTGTGAAGCGCTGTATGCTAATTAGTGGCGACCTTCGTGGTTGGCCCTTAGGTAGGTACTTGTCGAGTTACCTACATGGTGTGCTAGGACCTCGACCGGAATATTCCCATCAATTTGGAGACTTTACAGAACCTAAATGTTGAAATTACCATACAAATGAACCATATTCATTCGGCATTCTATTATACTCAAGCCAAAATCTTAAATAAACTTTGATCGTATTATTAATTTGGTTTGCCTTATTTTCATCTCTCCTTTTACCAACCTAATTGGAGATATTTAATTATGTGAGTCCTGAAAATTACTTTATCAGTTAGGTTTCAAGGAAATGTTTGCTTAGAAAATTATACCGTATAATTTCAAGAATGTTGAATGATCAGCTATCTATATCTTCAAGTCATCATAGAGTGTCAGACTTAAGAGCCCATGATTTTTTTCAATTAAATAGCCTCTAGTATTAGCATATATATATACAATCGTTATGTTCCTTGTATATCTATTCTTGCTTCCTATAATTTTCCTATATACTTAACACTGTCATCATCACTCTTACAAAAACGTAGTTTTAATTATACACTCTGATTCTTACGTTGAGAAAATCTCATAGAACAGTAAAACAGTGCCTTTGGTTGACAAGTCGTGATGAAATGGAAGGGCATACGACCCAGAATATATTTCATGACCCTCTACTAAAGCCAAGTTTGGATTTTCAATGTCTTTTAAAATTTCGAAATGCTCCGTCTGTACTCGCCCTTTGGGCAGTGCCTTCTCAACTGGTTTCATATTGCCTGCACAACGTACCTTGCTTCGACCCCAACGTTGGAAGCTTGCATAATACGCGTGCTATTTCTGACGGGCATTGCCAATTATTAAACGTATCGACTGTTGACCGTCTTTATGTTGTCAGATAGAGCACAACACATTGGATGATCTGTACCAATTGCTGCTCTATTTCGAAAAGTTATAGGTAATTATGTCAATTAGCAAAACATTCGCTAAAGTGATGTAAAGCAGACATTCCGATTGCAAAATTAGCCATGGCCATTCATTACGCCGGTTATGTTTTGTATACATACAGACACACATACTGGTGTACTCGTAATAATAAAGAGCTAACAGTGCACATAATTCCACAATGAGTCGTCATTACCGAGTCGCTGGACTGACAACAATAACGGCTCCATAATGCCCTTTATTGCCACAATAACTGCGGTAGTCTAGTCGCACGCGACGCCATCGCGCCACGGCAATCACACCGGAATACCTCTCAGTCAAAACACTTATCTTCATTTCTCGGGGCTCCTCAAATAGCGTCGATTTATGCCCGCTTTTGATTTGACGCCCAAATGGATGTGAGATAGGGACTGACAACAATAACGGCTCCATAATGCCCTTTATTGCCACAATAACTGCGGTAGTCTAGTCGCACGCGACGCCATCGCGCCACGGCAATCACACCGGAATACCTCTCAGTCAAAACACTTATCTTCATTTCTCGGGGCTCAAATAAATAAATAAAAACGGTGATTACTGATTAGACGCTGTACCCTGAGGGGATGCGTGTAGCGTGGGCTATGGGAACGTACTTTCACGTATCGTAACACACATGTGTGTTACATTCCATGTTTTTATAACATTGTAATGTAGAGTATTGTATAGCTATGAGGCGTTTATGTGAAGAAGCGACTCCAAAGGTTATTTTATCATCATTTCTAACTTCCCTGAAGGCTTTTTATTCCAGAATTCCCACAGGGAATCCTTTAGAATTGACGGAAAAGAACGCGCGGTAAAGCTGCCTTCATTATATCTATAATGAACTGTGGTGTGGGTACTGAAAATATATATGAAATAACAAGTAGGTAATGGGATATTTGACCTATTTCTTACGATCAATTTCACTACAGTAATCTTGTACTTTACGCGCAGATTACACGAGTTTAACTTGCCCCAATTCGGTGTCTAATGGAGCTGAGGCTGAGTAATACTGTGGGGTTACTGACCCCTATAATTGCGAAGTAAAGGGTGCCTATAAAGTTTTAGAAAATATTTCCTCTTCATATCGATCGTGGCATTCGTGCCCAAATAGGTCAAACGTACTATGTACACTCAAACAGGTAGGGTAGGGTTTATTTCACCAATGGCTTGTATCAACAAAGGCTGAGCTCAACAAGTGTTACTACGGATAGAGTAAACCACACTAGCACTCGTTTCTAAATCTGAAACGTGAGCTTTTGAACACGAAGCTGCTGTGTAGGTATTCGTTACCTTTTAGAACGTAGTTACATTAAAATATAGATATAGGGTAGACATACATACATTTATTACATTTACAAACTATACATATGCCTGTTTCACAAAGTCTGAAACAGGACAGGTAAGATTTCAATAAAAACCAGAATTTCGTTCTACGGTAATTGGAATAGGTTACCTAACCAAATATTTACGTCAAAAACGATGTGAATAAAGTTTCATAATATCCACGACATTTTTAAACTACCCGGCACTTTATATAGACATCGTGAAACTGGCACATATAATTTGAAAATGGCGTTTGATAAATTACTCCGCGCAGCTACCGTGAAAAGTTAAAAGTGGTTATCTCTTAGAAATATACCATGAGGTTCAAACAAGGGCGGGATAATTTTCCTGAGAATTAAACGACCGTGTAGATTTTAAACCTCTTTCCGCTGGTTGGTTCACGGTACCTACAACTTGGGAACATTGCTACACAAAAGTTTTATCTGGCACCACCCATTGCTTCAGTTCAGACTACCGAAAAGTTTGGTGGGATTCGTAGTGTAGTTTAGTTTGTTGTTTCTCCACATAGCAAACAGCCCAAGTAAACAAAACTCCTTGTTCCACCTTGTTTTACACGTTGTTCCGTGCATTGTACTTACTCGTAAATATAAATATACTTAATTACTCCCTTGCAGAGTAGGCTTAAATGTAATATGTTGTAGTCCCATGACACCAAAATTTAATAGGACCAGACCCTCTGCACTTTTGGCCTCGCTCCAGCTGAGTCCAGACGTAACATACATAATACCCGCAATTTGTTGCATTGTTATGTCAAGGCTTTTCAGAAGCCTATTGTAGGTACTTTACAACAGTGGATTGTTGGTGGCTGATCATTATCAATATCCAATAAGGCCCTCCTGTCATCTTTCAGGCTCATCCAAGACCATACAATCTTAAAACATACACGTATTTATACACATCGAAATAAAGAACAAAGAAAATCGTATTTACAGGGTGTTGCCAAAGTGGTACACTAAGCGAAAAGGGACCCTTTCGGAGTGCCCCTCCTGCCATTCCCCTCAATAGATCTGAACAGTTTTTGTTATACGTCTTTGTAAATTCCCGAAAGAAAAGGTTCTCTATAGTAAAAAAGTCACGTGACTACCAAATTTTAGGGCGTATAGGGTTTAGGCTTAGTATACCACTTTCGCAACATGTATAGTCCTCAACGTGCAACAAAACCTAACACACCCTCTCCCCGCAGACATCCCGGACATCCCCGAGGACATCAAGAAGCTGCGCGCGCTGCAGATCGCGGACTTCAGCAGCAACCCCATCCCGCGGCTGCCGGCCGGGTTCAGCCAGCTGCGCGCGCTCACCGTGCTCGGCCTCAACGACATGTCGCTCACCAGCCTGCCCAGTGATTTCGGCAGGTCAGTAGAATGAGCGTCAGGGAACCAGAAGCGATGGGAGGCGGGCGAGTACTGTAGGAGCTGGTTCACATTGGCTTCGCGGGTGCGGTAGCGGGCGAGATAACCTAGCCATACGTTGTACGTGAAAAAATACATATACCGTCATTATTATATTATTATTTAGTATTTCGTAAGTTTAACGCGAATGAGCACTAGGTATAGGTATAGTATACCTACGTCTAGCGCACACTGGGCAGTCAGTGACAATTTACTTGTTTGAGTAATTCTTTCACCGCACCCGCTACACATAGATAGTTACACTTTTAACCTTCAAGCCGCGAAAGGGGTTGTAAATTGAGTTGTTAGAGGCAACCCACTTTTCGAGTCACATTATCCCTCCGTGTACCTGTAAAAATAGGTTATTTATTATATATTTTACTTACTAAATTAGCAATTCACCATCACCCAAATTTTGATTGGTTCGAACAGCATTTAATTTGTTTATTGAAATTTCTACAGATAAACTTTGCATTGAACAAAGCCAAAGGGAAAATACAATCAATTACAGCTAATCGACAGTTCACATTCAACAAAATAGTAGATGCGTCAAAGAAGTCTTGGAACAATGGCGGCTATTAGTCTTTCTACGCGGACAACCTTTTGTTCCAGCCTGTGCTAGTTGTAGTATATGAATGTTAATAGCCGCTTTTGTAGATAGGCTTTTATGTTGGCTAAGGTCGTATATTTAAACGGAATGAGTTACAGAGATTATGCAACTTATCTGAGCCGGGTTAAGGCGACAAGTAGAGGATGACTCATGAATTGAAAACAGTGAAAATGATGGCAGATGATGTTTTTATCTTAATGTAAATGTTCCTCACATTGCTAGGCTTCAGCAAAACTTATACATATTTACAAGGTAATAATCTACTTTCGCCTCAAACAAAATAACGATACAGAACGTGACACGTAGAAAATCTCATTTGGGGCATGAATATAAAATGTTTCTTATGAGGAGGCAATATTGCTACATTTCGTATTTTAAATTATTCAATAAACACCCTTAAGAGTGCTTGGAATACCTACAGGTACTGTGAATCTCATAAAGTATTTAGGAGCGAGCAGAATGCTCCCTTCTAGGAAATATCGCAATATTGCCTCTCGCAATATGCTAAGAAACTTTTCTAACAATGTTTTGCAATAAACGCTGTAGTACGTTCTTTAGAATAGGACTATTTTCGTTCAAGAAGTGAGTTTACGGTATTTTTTCTTAGAGGAGTTGGTTTCTTACTCACTGCTGTTTACTTTGAAGTGCTTCCTTCGCTGAGAATTATAAAATGAAAAGAAGCCATTTCTCTACATAATTTCCTTAATTGGTGCAAAACAATGTCTGTTTACTTCGTTCTGGTTTTCTGGATGGTTCTATTTTTAGAAATTAATTAGGATTCTGGTTCTGAAGTATTGTGTTGGGCTGTGAATGTGAGAATATTCGTGGAAAAGGATGAATATTTAGAGCATTCCGTAATTCCTGTTATTCTAGTTTGTTTACTACAAAACATACAGAGGGTACTATATTTCATAAAAGTTTGAGCTTTTTTATACCTAATAGCTATACCAGCGACCGCTGGTACATATCTACAGTTCAGACTAAATGCGATGAAATTTTCGAAGATTCCATATTGGTCTAATAGTAGGTATGGTATAGATAGGTTCGGTTCTTTCAATGGATCAAGTTATCGTTAGTTGAATCATTGTAGTGAGTCATCGCATTTGATGATAATTTTGCTTAAATTTCCTGATATTTTTGTAAACTGTGTTGAATTAGTTCAAACCTTGACCTCTTTTTAGTAATCATTTTATTTTCAATTACCTAACTGTTATAAAGTTTGATTACCCTAATGATCAGGAATAAAATCATCTGCTGATAAAAAAATGAGCGGTAAAGTTTACTTATTCTCAGGCTGAGAATCTCAGCGTGTCAATGACAAGCACTGGTGAACCAGGGTTTATCATTTTCTTTTGTTTTCCGTTTTGGTGAGGGGATTGGCCAGTCCAATCAGTATCACTGGAAGTTTTATTAATGTGGTCGTCAGTTTTATTACAAGTATGGTATAATATAATAAATTGACCAACATGCCTATTAGAGAAATGCTCTGACATTCGCAGCTTGATGACTAATGTTGTGTTTCCCTAGGATTACGTGTCGTGACCTTTGAAGGCATCCAATTACACAACCTCAATGACAAATATGCTTATAGTACCTAAAAGAAATATATTAGAACACCTATAAATGGACCATAATAATTTCATAAACAACGTGTCAATGTCCACTGCATAATATACGTCTATGCTGGAGTTATTAACAAAACGCCATAATTACTAGGAAGGTTGGTGATATTGACCTATCACAATTAAAAAGGGGGCAAGATGCAACCTATGGAACAAGAGGCAGTGTTGCTAACCGCTCTACCATCCGGTCATGATATTATATTTTTCAACGCAGCAAAATTTTGTATTTGTATAAAAACCTCTAGAATAAGAAAGAATCTCCATAACTAAACGCTCTACCATCAGATCATGATAGTATATTTTTCAACGCAGCAAAAATTTGTATTTGTACAAAAACCTCTAGAATAAGAAAGAATCTCCATAACTAAATTAAATTGATAAATGATTTATTTAATTTAGTTCGATTTGGAGCACAGCGCCAGACTAATTACAATGTCTAGGCTACAGTTAATAGCCTCGTTAATTCACTGCGAACCTATCAAAAGCTTTCTCACTGTGTTGGTTATTACAAAATGTAATTACTTTATTTGGTTTTAACAACTCAATTACTGATAAATATTGTTTGTGATTTCAAAGCTGAAATGATGATAATATTTTAACAAATATTCCTTTACTAAGATTTTTCAATAGATCGATAATACGATAGTTGTTATATGTTGAATCTCACACGCACACGTTGGTGTTAGCAACTTACTTATTAAAAACAATCTAATATGAGTATTTAAAGGGTTACGTGCCATACTTACTCGTAAACTCAGTTTAGGTACATTGAGTTTAAGCGTCAATTCACACGTACCACAACCACACCACGTCGCAGCGACAAAATGTGGTCAAGCTGTGGTTACGTGTGAATTGTGTGACAGCGGCTTTTTGCAGTTGCGTTGTGGCAGCGACAAAATGTCGATGTGGTTGCGTTGTCGCTGTCATTGCGATGTGGTAACCACGTCGTCGTGTGCAGTTAATACGGAAAACAGGTTGCCGCGGTGCCGCCGCCGCGTGGCGGCGTTGCCGTTGCGATGTGGTTGCGTTGTGGTTGCGATGTGGTTGCGATGTGGTCGTATTACACAGGTGGTCGATAACAACGGCAAAATGTGGCACGTGTGAATTGGATTATTCAATGTCAATACAAAATATACGCCCGACCACACCGCGTGGTTGTGGTGTGGTTGTGGCTGTGGTGTGGTTGTGGTACGTCTGAATTGACCCTAAGTTCAGCTAAGACATGGCTATTCTATAAAAATATCGTCGTTGAATTATATGATTTATAGGTGTTTAGCTATGTATAGACGAGGTATGCAGTATGCACTGAGATTAGTTAGCCGGTGGCAGATCGATTGCGGTAATAATTATGTACTCATACGGTGTCTTGGCGCGTGTGTGAACGAATCCAATCCAATCATATATTATTTACTTACCGACTTCCTTTTACTTTTCTGATTAAACTGATACATTTTACACTTATATTTTCGTTAAATTTGTACATACATAAGTGTTTAATTTTATTATGTTGTGTTGGTTTAGCTCCTCAGAAGGTGTTAATATTATATTATTCAGGATTACAGGTATCTCAGCTTTTCATAGTATTGGCATTGTTTTTATGTACAATTTAAGATTTTATTTTTACAATGATAATTATTAGTTCTTAAATAATGCATAAGACATCGGAATGCAAGCGTCTCTGAAACGGGGCAAGCTTCACGGTAGCACGGCGCCACTACAAAAAATTTACTATATGTCTGTACAGTGTACAAGGTTGAACTTTATCAGTCATTTACACAAAAAGTAACAGGACTGAAATAAAAAAACCGGCCAAGTGCGAGTCGGGCTCGCGCACAAAGGGTTCCGTAGCAGCAAAATTACTGTTAAATCAACCTATCTCAAAAACTATAAGAGATACTTTGATCAAACCAAAAATCGTTGAAAGAGTTAATTAGCATGCATCACCTCTATTTTTTTTAGAATTTTATACCCCGTAGTTATAAAAATAGAGGGGGGGGGACATACTTTTTACGACTTTGAGAGCTGATATCTCAAAAACCGTTCACTTTAAGAAAAATGTTTTTTAGAAAACTTTATATCATTTTAAAAGACCTTTCCATTGATACCCCACACGGGTATGTACATCGAAAAAAAAAATTTCATCCCTCAGTTACATGTATGGGGGGCCCCACCCCCAATTCTTTTTTTTACTATTTAGTGTCATATTTTTGTAGCGGTTCATACAACACATATTCCCATCAAATTTCATCACTGTAGTACTTATAGTTTCCGAGTAAATCGGCTGTGACAGACGGACAGACGGACAGACGGACAGACGGACATGACGAAACTATAAGGGTTCCGTTTTTGCCATTTTGGCTACGGAACCCTAAAAATACATATAACTTGTCTCATACCTTGTCTTGTGATATGTTTAGTTTACTTTGCTTTTTTACAATGTTCTTGGGCTTGCCTTCGGTTAAAGCACTGATAAAATGCCACCATGTGTGTGTATTATTATGTTATGTTACGAAGCCTTATCTGTAGCTTCACAGCCAGTGAGCAAGACGGTCGTTCGCTGCTGCGTTTGTTTTTATTTTTGTTTTAACTTTATTATTATCTCATACTCCCCGTATATACGCAGAGACAGTTTAACTTTGTAAGAGTCCTTATATCGTAAGCGGAACAGCTAAATTTAACTGCTTCTGTGTTAGTGGGTCCTCAACTGAACCAATTTAAGTAGCTAAGCGTGGTATCATTTCCTCTGAGTAAATGTAGTGACCAAGATGAGGATTATTGCACAAAATAAATAATTAAAACAAATATATTTTATTTAGTTCTCCATATTTCATTCCTGTTACTCCCATGTTGGTTAACCTGGCATAGCTTTCATGATCCCTATATTTTCTGCAGAGGCAGGAAAATCCAGAAGTTTTACCAACAGTAGGACACAATTACTATTTAAAAAATCAGTATCAGAATTATTTATTAAAGAAAGTGAAAGACACAAGGCTCGACAAATATTACAAACATCATTTGTGTTACACAAATCGCGATAGTACACGTATGTTTAAGTTTACATACTTTACTGCTAAGACGACATCACCTGAGGAATGCGGCTCCAAGGTCTGACAGCAAAGCGATTTCGTATTATCAGTAGACTCTTGCGCAAACACAACACAATACACATTTCAATTACAAAAGGTTCACCAATTATCCACGTGGCACATTATTATTAGGACGAAAACCATGATGAGTCGTCGGTCCTTGCCATTGTTTATGAAATTATGGGCGTGGCATGTTAGACATATTATAACGTGTTTATCGGTATGATATCATGGTACCAAAGATTCTGCTAAATAGGAAAAAAATAGCAGGTTTAGTCGTAGAAATAAAATGTCTGCAGGCTGGAAAACCTTAGCTAACTCAACACCGTAAATCTATATAATTAGGTAAAAAGAGACTTACAGATTTTGCAATTGAAGAAGAAGCCAAAATTCGGTTCCATATTAGATGTAATTTAAACTGCGCCCAGTAAAGCAAATTACAAAAAAAACAAGCGGATCGCGATGCTTGGCACGCGGGATGGATTGGCTTATTTAACTTTGCCCGTTTCAGTTGGAAACGCTCTCCGTATTTTAAAGAATTCTCATTTTGTAAGCTCACGGCCACCATTACGGAAAATTGAATTGGCGCGTTTCCTATTAGTCAAAACAGATACTTTATCTGGATGTTAAAATATGATTATAATATTATGTTGGAATTGGATTCTCGCTCTTTATCGAGTGACTGACACTGAAAAAGTGAAGTGGGGATTGTGAATCAAAGTAATTAGGACTCATGTACCGAAAGGATTATTATCACCCCCGTGCTCTGTACGTAATATGAAGTTGGCCACTGCTTGATATAAAGGGAGGCCGTTAAATGAGATCCCGTTGTATTAGTAGCAGAACTAATTATTGTTAATATTAATAACACAACGGTTCAGTCAGTTACTAGTTCACTGCGCTTTCAAAATAATTGAAAATACTATTGTGATATTTTATCTGTTATCAAAGCATAGCGTGCGTGCGTTATCAATGCAGGGCAATAGGTAAAGTATTGGTAAAACCGATATATTTCCATAATATAGTGATTATTATTAAAAATTATTGCTTGTTATATGGGCTGTTGCTATCACTATGATAAATTTAATGTGAAACGTAAGTAAAAGTATCGTAATCTCGAATATGTTAAGGTCACGTACCTACGTTAGAATGTCGACTCGTCCTTTTTTCCCTCTAGACAGTAGACGTGGAACCTGGTAGTAAAATACGAATTATGGCCGATCGGGACACTAAAAAAATCTGTTTCTAGAATAAAACTTGTATATTTTCACCTCACTACATTCTCTACATTCTTACACTCTGTTCAATAAAGGCTTAAGGCTTAGAAGAACAGGCCGTTGTAGGCGTTGTAGCCACAGCCGCAGCTAGGAATGACGGGGGCCGGCAGGTTGTACCCGCACCCGCAGCTCGGCACGACCGGCGCCGCTACGTTCACGATCTGAGGCAGCCCCAGGGGCAGCTTCTCGGCCAGCAGACTGCTGACAGTCAGCAGGGAGAGGGTGTCGGCTAACGACCCGGCGATGTCGGTAGGCGGCAGGGCGACCACGCTGGGGGCGGCCTGGTACACGCTGGGCACGGTCTGGATGACATTCGGCACGGTCTGGATGACGTTGGGCACGGACTGGATGACGACGGGAGAGGGGCCGGCGCACGGGGCCGGGGCGAGGATGGGCAGGCCCAGGTTGGAGCCGCAGCCGCACGACTTGATGTATTGGCCGAAGGCGCCCTGCAATATTCACATGTTTAGTTTCATTGCTTAGTATATTTTTACGTGCAGTTAAAGAACACAAAATCGTTTAAAATTGTACAGGAAAGTTGTGCTATGGGAGAATTCAGCTGTAGGTAGGCTAACTATAATGATGATGAGAATGTAATTTTTTCTAATATATTTTGAAAAGAAAGAAAAAAATTGTTTCACAAACTTACTTGGAGAAGCGCAGCCTGGGCGAAAAGGACGATGAAAGCGAAGGATTTCATTTTCAATGTTACTTTGTCTGAGACAAAATGAGAATGTTCATGTCAGGATTCCTTTACCTATTTATATGAAAATAGTTTCAAAACAATAATTGTGTGCTGTAACGAAATTTTGCAAACAGGTGCACTATCGATGGCCTATTTCATAAATAATTTCTTTCGATAAAATGATCAGGTGTATGCACTTTGTGTACAAAACAACGGTCGTCTAGACTCTAGACGCAAGCGGCCGTGTTGAAATGATAGCTATCGAAGAAGGTATGCACGCACGGTGGCGCCCTAAAGTCCTGGATATTTAACAATACACTATTCTTATAAGCAAACAGTATATTCTATCAATTTACTTCGTCATAATGAGTTTTGCTGTCGGCTAGTTGGTTCATTAAAATTAGGAACGATAGAGGGTTTAACTATGCCGAAGATTATTTCACCGGAAAAATTAAAACGCCGCCCTTGTTAGCGATGTTAAATCGATTCTGTCCACCGAAACCATTACTACACCCATATTGAATCCCACAGCCGTATTGCCATCGATATTGTTTATTGTGCCCTTATTTAGAATACATTTACACTTAATACGGTGGTATGAAACACTCTGTTATGATAATGGTCGATCCAGTATTCATCCATCTCAATAAGGCTGCTTAAACATCTGTTGCCACGAGCATTTATTCTTAATAATACATATTCAACTACCTGTTATCATCCCTTAGTGGGACCTAAACAACATTCCGAAACGGTCAATTTTCTGTCTGCCAGTTGCGTGCCGGGTAAAAATTATCCACGCCAATACTAAAACCGGTTTAGTTAATAACTAGTTCTAGATTGAACCCTGCCTCATATTATGTTGCAGCATCAGTATATTCAGCCACAACCGCCGACCACATGACCGTTTGTGCGATAACAGCTCTTAACCTCATGCGGTAAGAGCGTGTATCACCGTAGCCATGTTGTGTGGTTAACCTGTCCCAAACTATGTAATTTGAATTTCGTCAGGATTTAGATTAGAATGTAGAGATGTGATTTGCCACAGGAACTATGTTATTTATGAACTAACTTTTTAAGCAAAAGGAAGGCATGGCTTCCTTGTGTTTGTAGTTTTGTAAATTTCAGGGTTTTTTAAATTTTTT
The DNA here is from genome assembly GCF_932276165.1 of Plutella xylostella. Lineage (NCBI taxonomy): Eukaryota > Metazoa > Arthropoda > Insecta > Lepidoptera > Plutellidae > Plutella > Plutella xylostella. The sequence goes on from NC_063986.1 coordinate 4,232,987, forward strand.
TTTTTGTATAAGTGTTTCAGTTAAAATTCTGCCTCAACTCTCGACGCTGATTAAATTTACTACATAGGTACCTAATTTCAGTTTTACACGCTCAAAATAATTACAACTATGTTACGCTCAGTTCAATGTTCCCACCAATCCTGCGTTACTGTGACGGATATTGACCTAACAGCGACAAAAAATATACGGATATTAATGTTTCGTGCAGTCGACGTCAAACCATTCCACTCATTACTTTCTGTGAGGTTGTCCGCGAGCGTGCAACCGAGACTGTCGCTTAGAGCAACTGTCAACTATAAAAATAAGAAGCACTTTTCTGTACAGCAACTTAAATGTTGTGTGTGTCTTCCGCGGCACTCGAGCGGCTAAGTGCCGTATGCAGGAGCACTTTTAAACTGAACAAACCTTTTAACTGGAGGTTGTTAAAGAAATAACTCGAGCAGCGACCGCAGTTGGCGACATTAAAGCTGTATAAAATAATCTCTCGTAAAATATTATTATGCGTCTTTCCTTATTTCGCTTTTATATGCGTGAGGAGTCTGCCGAGTGCGACAGAGATTCGATTCAATTCGAAATGCATATTTGAATATGGAATCGGATCGGGCTGCTCTCGAAAATTCCAAGTATTTGTCAAAGGTATTCCAACTCCAACGTTCACAGCATAGGTAGTAGGTACCAAGCGGTAGAATAATATGAACAATTCAGATCGTCGCAGAGTAATAAACTGTTTAGAAATTCATGTAATTTAATGTTGGCGCCCTAGAGGGACGGATATTATTATAGCTCTATGGATAGAGGAATAGAAAGTAGTTTGAACCTGCAACATTCGATACAATTTAACTACTATCAGTTGTTTGTTGTTTAATGTTAAAGTAATGGCGGTATTAATTAGTTTCATTTCCCTTAACATCATAATAGTATGCTACTATCTAGAGCTTATTAAAATGAATAAATAATGCAGTCTACATTTAAGTTTTATTTATTTCAACTGGATTTAAGTTGTAATACTTATTGTCATTATTATTATGTTATGTAGGACAAACTTACATAACATTATAATAAAATTAATGGGAACTATTGAAGTCATCATCACGACCCATTACGTCCCCACTGCTGGGGCACGGGTCTCCTTCCAATGAAGGAAGGGTTTAGGCCTAGTCCACCACGCTGGCCTAGTGCGGGTTGGTGGACTATTGAAGTAAGCTTCTAAAAATCATTTTTGTTAAACCTCTTGACCAGATGTTACTGCATAATTGAGTTGTTATATCTGTTGATAGGTCTGTCTCCGAAACAGGTGCTATCTAGTCTTCCACAGACAGTGCATAAATTTTATGTTAGCTAGTAGCCGCCTGAATGCAACATTAGTTAAACCCGAGTGAAACTCAGTGGGAAATTCAATAGAATTTGCGTAGTCCAGGCCAGGAGAAAGTTCAGTTGCAACTAAATTAAAAGCCAATCTGGGAAATGGTGTACTAAAAGTGTACTTAATTGAGCTTCTGATGATGTGGAGGAAGTTATTTTTGTTTACGACTGCGCCGCCAGAATGATTTCGGAGCTACGATGACACAAACACATAGGTACTTCATACTTATTCACACCCTCACAGTCGTGAGAAAATTAACACATACTTAATGTTTTAATTATATGTAGGTCATTCAGTAGCCTTAGCAAGGCTACTTTGAATTAACTTGAGATACATATATATATAATGTGAATATGGTAGTAGAATTAGAAACCTTCTAGGTATCGAATACGAAGTTTTGACCATTTAGATCAGAGGTAGGTACTCTATTCTATACTCTATGTATTAAGTACAAAAAAGCATGGTCTACTATTATAGATACACCGTTGATCGCGCCCCTTTTTAGAGTGTTGTTGTTGACAAATACTAGAATAAGACTAGGGTTTGCTTGGTGAAAGGCATAGGCAGCCAGATTAGCTCACTCGCTCAGAGATGCCTCTGAGGGCCTAGTGAGAGTTTTTATCACCGTCCTAGCAGGGTTTCTTCTTTTTTTATGGCGCAGAAGTACTACAGATGCGTCATACAAAGCGCTTACTTTTCACTCCCCGAACGGTGTAAATATGTTATAGTGTTGCAGTCGCAGTATGAATCCGTAGAGATTATAACACTGAGGCCGCGGCCTTGCAACGTTGCAGTGGAAGCCACGACGGCGACGTACTATTGTGTTTCCACGTCGTCTGCCCGTCCCGTCAAATTACATCTTATGTCATATCCATTTGAAGGCTACACACGCTGGGTTGGGCTGGGTGACTCGTATTAAATTGTGATTGGTTTGTTGGGTTGTGTTGTGGACTTGTGGTTAAGTGAAGGTTGAAAGCTATGGTGTGTGTTTTAGTAGTCTACTTTTCTGGTTTGTTATTTTATTTCGAAATGGTAGATGTTAGTAAAGTACCTATGTAAAAGATCGAGCAAACAATGTCATTCCGGACCTTGCCAATGCACTTTTATAGTACTTATACACAATATTATGTACTATGTACCATTATTTCAATTAGTCATACACGTGTATCTCCATCCAATACCACTTTACTCGATACTGATAAATTAAATTCGTTTTGATTTAAATCTGAAAATACCTGTAGCGTATACCTACGATGAAATGTTTTCGTAACGTAAAATATTGAAATTAATAAAGAGTATTTCGAGATAAATTTTATTCAAGGACTCAAGGCTACTTCAGTTTTTTTATCGAAGAAAGCTTTGCTTTCGCAATATTACTCGTACCTAATTAGTTACTCGTCGATTCCATCAAAGATTTAGATAGAAGATTAAAAATGCAGATGTGCAGAAAATATAAGTATTATAGAATGACGAATATCAACCATGCTACTTATAACGATTGCTTTACATGCCTTCTGTACAGGTAAACGTATTCCAAATGTGAGCTTTAGCTTATAGTTTCAGACATATGACGTCACTACAATTTTGCATTCATTTGTTTCAGTCTGATGTCGCTGCAGTCGCTGGAGCTCCGGGAGAACCTGCTGAAGTCCCTCCCGGAGTCGCTTAGGAACCTCACGAAGCTGGAGAGGCTCGACCTGGGAGACAACGAAATCGAAGAGCTGGTAAGTCATCATCATCACAACTTCACAACCACAAACGTGCTGCTACTAATATGTATCTGTGTTGAATGAAGGGTTTTGTATACTTGTACCCGAGGTAACAGTTTTATTGCTGTTTTAAACTTTTACTATTACTTTTTTTAAGGAAATCAATGTATTTGGGATTTTTACCCAAATTTTGCACCTGAAGTTTACCCTCCACCTGTAAGAGCAATGCAAAATTATTGAGTACATAATAACAAATAGCAAAGAAAATACTAGGAGCAGCAGATAAATATACTCCTTTCTAATGATGATAGAGAATTTAGCGAGTAGATTGGTCATCAATGTTATACGCCCAACTAGATAACAATACATAGAATAGATTCACGATGTAATGTTTAGCTAAATCACGGTTTTGCGAATTTGTAAGTCACGATGTAACTCTCGCTTCCATCTTTAGTATTTCTCATCTCATTAGCTGTTGAAGTTATGCCTAAGCAGCTTTCGTTTGGTATTTAAATTAATTATAAGTATAAAAAGCTCGTATCAATTATTCATTTGTGTACGTTTACTACGATTTAATTATACACATCTAGTGCCAGGTACCGTTCGCTCGGCTTTTGTTTCTGACAACCGGTTGTTAAGCTCCTTCCTATCAAACGAAATGATTTAAAATTAATTGCTATGTATTTAAATTGTGTTTTAATGTCGGGAATGGGTGGCACGAGTAAACTGTAAATTTCAGTACTTATTTTATAACTATGAAGGATAAAGAAATCTTCCTGAGTCACATTGTTTGTTGAAAAATGTTTTATGTAGGTCCTTAGGTAATAAAAGTGTTAGGAGGGCTCCTATTGCCAACATTCGGCCAGTGACCTGTGATAAAATATAAGTACATCTAAACAAAAAAGCTTCTAGCCGCAAATCAAAACCTGTACCTTCGGCGTAGCATCGTGTAGTGTTTTACCCTAAAATTTCTAATTAATATAGCTTTTGTATAAAGCACTTGTGATCGCGACATCACACCCGGTGATTGTTACGGAATCATACACCATAACATGTTGCAACGAACTGTATCGTTTCGTATCATATTCCGTAACTACAATACAATCATATTGCTTCCGATCTAATGATAATACATAATAGAAGTGAACTTTATTGTATTTTAATCAGCAGTGGGGAAATCTTGGGCTGGCACAGCTCTTAACGTATCACGAATAAAACCTACGTCTGTGGGTCGTTTAGAAGCTTAACAAATTCATGATAAATTAATTAAACCTTTAGTTAGTTAACTTATGTTCATGACGCTTGTTAAAATCACGGGTATACGGATGAATAATAATAGTAACGTAACGAAATGTTTGATAGGAACTTTATCGTGGTTAGCATAAAACCGCTCCGAAATGTTATTTGCCATGAATCATAAACGGCGGAAAATTTAGTTAATATTTTATGTAGACCTTTGCTTGCTAAATAATTTAATAGGTACATTATGTGGGGAAGTATAAACGTAACCTTATTAATAAATGTAAATTGATATTGAAATTAGGTCTATGTTCTGATAGTGTTTAAATGAGCTGGAAATGTATATTGTCTATTGGACTTTAGGGTCATACCGTATTAAAAAGCAATGTGATATTGTCTTTCAACTTTGCTGAAAGTATTCCTTGGTATACCTATTTAATTAATACCAAAAAAATTAGATTAATTCTGTATTTTTCTTCGAACAGATCCATTTTTTTAAACTCTTATTCAACCACTCATTTCAGCCGGGCTTCATCGGCGAGCTGCCAGCGTTAGAAGAGCTCTGGCTGGACCACAACAAGCTGCAGTACTTACCCCCAGAGATCGGCAACCTCAAGGCTCTCATATGTCTGGACGTGAGCGAGAACAAGCTGGAACGACTGCCGGAGGAGATCGGCGGTCTGACGTCACTGACGGACCTCCACCTGTCTCAGAACATGCTGGAGACTATACCTGATGGGACGGGCGATTTGGAGAAGCTCTGCATTTTTAAACTAGACCAGAACAGGTTGCATACGCTGAATGAGAGTGTTGGCAGGTAAGCGTTTTCAATACTCCATCGTTTGTTGCATCCATATCCACCTGCGTTGAATTAGGAACTTTATGTCTGTGAGTTTTGGTGAGGAAATTGTCAAGACACTGCATTGACTTGGAAAAATAAACTACAAATTTAAGAAAATTACTTTAATTACTTTTGGAGAGTGACAAACATTAAGATTAGTTACTTTCCGTTCGATGTAATTTTTTTACAATAACTATTTAACCATTACAATTCTCCTTTCCAGGTGCACAAGTCTCCAAGAGCTGATCTTAACGGAAAACTTCCTGATGGAGCTACCACACACGATAGGAAACCTGCAAGAACTGACAGTACTTAATGTAGATAGAAATTCACTCGGCGAGATCCCGCTAGAGATAGGCAACATGGGTCTGCTGGGGGTGCTCAGTTTGAGGGATAACAAGCTGACGCGGCTGCCTAATGAGCTGGGCAACTGTAAATCTTTGCACGTGCTCGATGTCAGTGGGAACAGGTGAGGATGGAGAGAAATTATTATTTTTCATTTCACAATATACTTTTAATGATTTTTCGATGGAAAGAAAGGTTTAATCTACAGTCAAAAGAGGGTGGCTTGGGGATTAATGTAGTTGTTAGCATAATAATTATGCATGAATTGTATGATGATGTTATTGACTATATTGAGAGTTGTGGACTCGTTGGGCACATAGTTTTATTGCATCAATCCGTTAACAGAAATTCTTCAGATATCCTTGAGATCCTTCAGATTTTTTTCTGCAAGACCTCTGAATCAATCTAATCCCAACTTTCTCCATTTACAGACTGCAATACCTTCCATACACACTAGTGAACCTCGAATTAAAAGCCGTGTGGCTCTCAGAGAACCAGGCGCAGCCTCTACTGACCTTCCAGACTGATAGAGACGAGACGACAGGAGAGAACGTTCTCACTTGCTTCCTACTGCCACAGCTGAGCTACACTCAGCAGCCAGGTATGTGGAATAAGGGAGTGGATGGCTGCTTGTGCATTTTATATTTGTTAGAATGGATTAATATTGATAAGTTGGTTTCTTTCACTGTACTGTTAACTTCTGGAATGCGTTCGCTAGATACGAAGTCAGATTTTTGTTTTTGCAAAAATATGATGAAGAAAAAATATGGATTTAAATTCATTGTGAACTGAATTCATTTAAGACCGTTGATCATTGTAGTAGATGAAATGTTTATCTAGCGGACGTATGTACATAAAAAAATTGAAAGATACAATTTTTATCCTGTTTTATTTAATGTTACATAATTAACAAAGTACTTAAAGTCTAGATTTTTTCATTTCGTCGTTAGACTAACTAACTATAGTCAATGTTTTGTTGTATATTTACGTCAAAAAATAATTTCAACTACATAATTCAACTCTCTAAAAATCTTCCACAATATGTGAGGCGAAAAGCCGCTATGTGGTTAGTTACTGTTTCATTTTATCTACAAGGCATACTTTACGATGCCATACGGTTTTATGGCCAAGGATGACCACAAATCTTCCTACGTCATCTTTTTATACTGTGTATATTTTTCTATTTCTCTATATTGACGCACATGGCTTGGATAATTTTAGACTGTATTATAGTTAGTATAATTCTTCCTGGTATTTATTGTGCACACTCTTATATCTAGCTGCTGGTAATAGGGTTAGGCGACTTGCACCATCTAATAAAATGGATTTAATGGGATTTTACGGGGACAGTTATGTGCTGTGATTTCATAAATTCTAAACTAAAGATTTCTTTCCAAAAGTTATACCTGTTTTATTGATAAGGAAGAGAGTATAAATCTGGTATTTTATCCGGGAATAAATTGAGTGACTAGCTGAAATGGCAGCCTGCTTATTATCATATCCCAAGAGAGTAATAAAAGTGAAAGAACATACCATTCTAAGTTTCTCAACAGTAGTTATTTTATACTATAAAGCAACTGCACCCAACAAACTGTTGTATACAGAAGTCTCTCGTACCAATGCTGGACATCGAGCTCCTATTAACCGGATATGCCAATCTCACAATGACAACTTTCTGTCAGTAGACTTGTTTAGCGTATCAAAAAATCGTTTAAAAAATATATTAAACGAACAATTATGCGGGTAACTCGTTATTTTGAAAAAAAAAAAATATTTTTAAATTCTCATTTTGAAACTTAATTCTTTTTATAAATAAGTATTATATATTGTTATGTACCTACTTAAGACTGCAAACTTTTTACTGTATACAAAAATCTTTATTCCATTTGATTTATGTTGAGTGTGTAAATCCTTATCTTTGATCGAGTATCGTTAGTCTATTTACAAAAATATTATGTTCTTAGTGGTAAACATATAAGGTAATAGACTAGTTATAAGATTATGTTTAGCTGTTAAGTTTCATGGTGTCTATTACTGTCGTTTATCCAATAAATAAAATAAAATAAAATAAAAAATAAAATAAACTGCAATTTTAAACTAACTCTGAATTCTGATAGTTTAAAGTAGTAACATAAAAGTTTAAACTTCGTCTTTCATTTACCGCGCAGCGTGCACGTCCATCGAACATGTAGTCACATATCAAAAAAAGTATATTTTGATTTAATTATTTAAGTGAACGGCTTCATCGAACTACAATAATGTGAACGATTATGTATTTCAGTATATTTTAAAGCTTTTACCAAGTTCGCATATTATTATTGCATTGCGGTAGGTTCCCATACCAGGCTTCTTTCAAAGGAGATTCCTCCATCAATCATCTCGAAGGTCAACATACTGTCAAACTGTTGATTCGTGTGTGTCAAAGCGATTTGGAACTTCGCCAATAATGTTTAGTGGACGTGTACGCTCCGCCATTGTTGTCAGTCTAAATGTGCATATGTTTTGGTATTTTTTGCATATGCTTTTTTGTGCTTCACTTTAATTTTGCCGGGTTCACTGACTGTTCCGTGTTTGTGTGTGTCGACTCATTAGTTGTGCGACGAATCGCGACTGCTTGGCTATCTGACAAGCGGAGTTGCGGTCAAAATTTACGTGCCATGTTTTTTTTTCATGATTCAAACTGACTTGATTGCCTCTAAAACCGATTGTAATGGATATTCAAGAATAGTATTTTTGTATTTTCCATTGCAACGTGTCTTCGATCATCGGCATTCATTCAACCAATCAGCGCTCACACATGACAGTCAGTAAGCCCAGTCGCCGTACCACCATCTCAAAGCGATACAGTCAAGATTCAACTTTTATCCTTTGCATATTGGGAGTACAGAACATGCATCCCGTTCATCATAGTTTTAGTAACCCATTGAGTTAAGGGCGCAAAAGCTCCCCTCAAGGCTTAATTCGCAGACAGATGGTGGTACGGTGGCCGTGTGTTTTACTTTGCCGTGTACATATTAATGAACGCCACACTTGTACAATGTTAGAGCTGGAACACGCGGACGTGGGCAGCTGCCACTGGCTCAGGGAGCACAGGTTTAATTCACAGTCGCAGGAGCTAGATAGAATACGAGGTAAGGATCACAGCTTTTAGAGCTTGTACACATTAGGAGTTTTGAAGCGCGCGCTTGGTTACGTACGCCTCTGATAGACTGCTATAATCTAAAGTGCGCGCTTCAAAACGCCTAATGTGTACCTGCTCTTAGGCGAGGCCCCATTGGTGCATTGAGTCGTCGCTGTCTAAAAAATTACAGTTTATTTGTGAAGACGCAACGCAGTAATGGGGCCTCACCCTTTGTGTTTGTAGTTTGCACCTTTGTGATTGATGTTCGCCCGATTTCTATCACGGATTCAGTTCATTTGAGTTTGAAGCGAGAGAGTGTAGTATTCCTTACACTCCTGAAATAAAATAATGAATATCAAATGCTACTTTAAACTTTACTCAAAGGTGCAAACTATCACAACACATATGATTTATTTTGTACACAATTTGGTTTCACTCACTTCTATACTTAACACACAATATATTTTAAGAAGCACTTTGAAATAGTGTATACAGTTTACACTATTGTTATACATACACTTTGGGAGGTATATTCGATACTGCTGGCATTGAAAATACACATTTTATACTGTGGTTTTGGGGAATCATCATCATATTCATTCATCATAGTATGAAGACAAAGTGTAGATGAAAAAATAGGACCTGAAAACACATGATCTCAAATCCACCAGCAGCTTTTGTTTGTTTTCTGTTCAGCTTTCAATGGTTCTGTCTTGTATTTGTGATAATTTATTATGTCTTTAGGTAATTTATAGTCCAGTATCAGGTGGTTTTATAGCCAATCAGAACAGAGTTTTTACGCCCAAGCAGCAGTGGCGCCCTCTGCAACTTTCTAACTTATGATTATTCTAAGACCAGACGATATTAACGCATTTACCCATTTAACAGAAGCAAGCGGGTCCCGCGAACAAGACTCTGACAATGACTCCAACTGGGAGGAGAAGGAAGCTTCCAGAACACACTCCGTCAAGTTCAAGGTCGACGACTCAGAGGCCAAAGAGGTGAGCTACTGTTGTGCCATATTCCCCAAACGATACTCTAGCATTAAGAACCCGGTAAAGACTGGAAAACTACGCTTGATACTGACCGCTAGCAAACTGCGTTGTCAAATACGCGATAGGGCTAGAGAATTTGGTGTAGGTTTTACAAATAGATGCCGCAATGGTAGGGCTTGGCTGAGACGGAATGTTACTGAGAAATTGTCGAGGCAAAGAGCTTACATGGCCATGAGTTCGTTATTAGTCGCTTTAGAATAGTGTTTTATTGGTTAATTTCTGTTGCCATAGTGATACCTATTTTGTTTCTAACTTTGTTGAACAAATTGCTCGACCTGTTTTTTTTTGTTTTCTGTGTATATTATGATTTTTCAGCACTGAAAAGTATTACTAGTTGTAAGGTAATATTGTATATTATTTTTAAATAAAACTTCCTTATGTGTATTTATGTTTTATTTTACTATTGCACGTATTTATGTCTATTAGAATTAGATTGTTTAATTTGTTTGAGTAAAAGTGGCAAGAACGATACCAAATTAATACAATTCCAACAAAATACAAAGTTGGCTAATATTATTAGGTATATACTGTATATTAAACTAAAAATTCCGCACACCAGTAATTAGTTTCAAACAAAGCGACAGGCAAATGCGCTTACACCTTACACCGGCTCAACATCCGCACTTAAGGCGCATACCTCCTAGCCTTTTCCTACATTTAAGGTGCAATCGATCCTCGACGCCGAAGAGGACGAGGACAAATTCTGCCAGCTCGAGTCGCAGAAGCGGCTGTCCCTGGCTGAGCTGAAGCATCCCATGAGTGTGGTCCGCAAGCTGGTGTCGGCCCAGCGCCGGACCTCGCTGCAGAGGCTCAGCGGCTCTGTGACCAACCTAGCCGAGGTACCCGGCGTCGAGTGCGTCCACAAGGTTGTTGTTTACGCTAGGCGTTGTTTGTTGGCTCGTAGGTAGTTGGTTGAGCTAGGGGTTTGAGGGGTGAACTACGGTTCTACCGCCTAAAATGATTTAGATTAGAGTGCTAGTTATTGATACTGCATTATTCGATATGCCACATAAGACTGATCAATGTAAATAATGGAATTATTCTTATTTACTCTAATTAAAAAAAACTTTTATTAAATAATTTACTATGGGTATTGTACCCTTTACTTATACATATTATTATTATTTATTATTTATTTATTAACAAACACATATTGGTACATATAATAACAGTATACAACACCACATAAGCCTTCAAAGGTTTGTGTGTGATGCGATTTTAATCTACCATACAAATGCTACATTAAATGCTACATTACCATATAAATGCTACATTTTCTCGGCGCTAGTTGGCCGTTGTTCGCCCCTTAAGCCGTGTGCGTTTAAACCTCCTTTCAACAGATACGTTTTCATTTTGTTAGTCATCTTGCCTATTGATAGTTACTTTTCTCGTATACTTACGTAGCTTATCGCTGGCGGTAGCTAGATTGCTATATAATTTACTTAGTACTCACCTGAATAAAATGTCAGTTGAAGATCAGTTCGGTTTTATATGTATTTATTGATTTAGGGTTTTTACTACTACCACTATGGATATGGTTAATGATTTGGCACGGATCTAACGCGGGTGACTAATATGGATAATTGTACCAAAAACTTACATGAGAATGAGCCTCTACATATAAACAACTCAAAAATATGATTGGGATAATTTAAAATACAAGCATAGTTTGAATTTATTTATTTATGTGTAATTTAGTAATATATCTTCCTAAATTATACTACATAGTTTAAATGAAGTAATTATATTTATGTAAAATGATTCACTGCAGAATGAAAGTGCTGTCCTCTTTGAACCCCAATCAATAGTTTCTTTTTGGGAAAATTTAGATGATCCTACCTATACCTAAGTACTGTTGGACCTCATATACATTATAAGCCAACTACCGCTAGACACAGCTAAACTTGAAAGCCTCCAAAGCGCCACCGCTATAGATACGTGCCGTTACCTGATCATATTTTTATAACACATACCTATGCATAATAATATACTCTACCTTCATGCTTTGGTTTTTGAGTCCGTTGTCAAATGAAACACGAAATATTCTGAAAATAAGAAATTATAACGTAGCGTAATTACTTACTAATTACAAAAAAAATGCTGTGACATAATCATTTCCGCGTTTCTGCTAAGTAGATTTTAAGCTCTTCAAACTTCTTTATCAGTGGGTAAACAATTTAAGAGATGGTGCCTTAAATTGCGTCAATCTGGCAAAATAAAACTGTAGGCCATACTTAATTATACTTACGGAGAGTTTTGTTACAAAACAAGCTTTGTGGATGCACTCCAAACATAAAGTATATTCATTAAATGCACAAACCGCCATGTTAGCTTTAGCTCGTTATAGTGATAATAAAATGTAATGTGTATTTAGCGATTAGTCCTTTTATTTACGCCGTTATTAGAGTAATGCAATTCTAGATAATTTCCACAGCATTATGAAACCTTTTCGAAACCTCCGATGAGACGTGCATTTCCTTCTTATTTTGAGAATGTATAACTTATGTAAGATTTCCGAAATTCTTATTGTATGTTAAGGACTTTTTGCACCATAGATTTGTTAAAAATTACGTTTACGAGTTATGTTAAATTATGAGGATTACGATTAAGTATTAATTTCTAGACAATTTGTTATATAGGTACTTACATAGATAGGTTTTCCTATTAGATTTTCCTTTCCAGCATGCGACAATACCTGGCGATTGAAAAAGTCAAATTAATAACATTAAAATACTAAATATTACTTGGATTAGCCCAAGATACCCATGATGTCATGAAATCAATCCTTGTCTGGACCTTGACACTAACAATTATTAAGTAATTAATATCACCAATTATAATGATTTGCCAAGATTTAAATAATTAATTAACAAATTTACACTAGCAACAACAAAGTTAATTTTTATAAACGATATTGCAAAATATCCCAAATTACACATCTGAAACTATTTTTTTTGTAATCACACCACAATTTTACGTTTTTCACTGCACATAGGTGATAAGATTCTACGATACGTGTGTCACAGGCAGAGATTCAGCAAGGTGTGATATCATGTTTGCATTCCTCTCCTGTCCTAGGCCTTCTGAATCACTCGACAAATACATGACAAAGATTACTAGGTTAAGTGCCTGTTAACATTTTTGAGGTCTGCCTTTTGAACTCGATTTTTGTGATGCTCTCTTAGTTGACGACAATTGTAAGTGGCCCTAGTGTGTTGTGTGCGTTTTTTTTACAGATTTTTTGTCATAGAATGTAAGCTGCATAGCTGATATGCCTATACTGTATTTTTATATCGACTTGTGCATTTTAGCTTTTAAGATTTTTTAATATATCGACTGTACTAAACTAGACCTAGATGAATCGCATGTGCATGTAGTTTAAAGCGCATATTAAGACTAGTTACTTTTCTCGTGTTAATATCATATTTATACTTGTGATAACGTAGCGAAACGCTGCTCGATCCTATGCTATCAATCCGACAAGATATCCGAGAGATTAAAATATAATTGCATCTGCGTGATCCATATTAACTGTTGATTTCCGTCCCGTCAAACCGCAATATTTTCTTATTAAAATTATATGAAACAGCCGGCGAACGGTGGGAAAACTAAATTATCAGATGCCGGATTAGAAATATTCCAGACACGACAAGATTAAATTGAAAAGGAAATTAACTTTCTGATCTATGAGGTGCATGTAATTGGTTGCACAGATTTGCGAAATTGAATGACCTATTCCATCCGTTTATTGGTTTTATGCATTTTTTCTTCTCGAACTATTGCATATCTAGCATTAGATGACGTAATATTACCTAAAACACTAGTTTCCGCTCAGCAACCTTCTATCAAGCTAATATCATCTATCTTACCTTACATTCCAAATAGCATCGCTTCATCTCCCAACCTTTTACACCTCAGAATACTAACTCAACTTTTATCCGCAGACGCCATTCGTCCGTCAAAACACGCCGCACCCCAAGGACCTCAAAGCCAAGGCTCACAAGCTACAGCTGGGCCGGTCTCCAGAAGCGACGCAGGTGGAAGCCAGCCACGTGAATGGTCTACCCACGTCGCCACCAGAGGTCGTCACTGCTGTGCCGGAGAAGATTGAGGTTGTTGAGGTTAGTTGAGATGTTATAGAGATATACATTCAGGGTGTCCACTTTCTGGAAAGTCAGGGATAGTCAGGGAAAAGTCAGGGAAGCTCAAGGTGTTCAGGGAAAGTCAGTGAAATTTATGAGCAATCTGGAAAGTCAGGGAAAATGACTTGTAAAGCATTTTATTTAGCAAAATTGTAGTTCTTTCCTTTACTAGTTATAATTTTCCTTCTTCTATTTTAAACGTAAAATACATAAGTAATAAAATAAAATCTCGTAAGCCAGATTCAAGACTCGGTTCATAGTTTGTCAAATAGTAAAATGATGTCCCCTTCATTCAATTTCTTTCAAAAGAGTGTGCTTCACTCAGCTTGCCACAACTTTTGTTTTAAGACTTTTAGAAATTCGGGATGAAAAATAAGTGCTCGTATAACGTGTTGGTGCAGACGCACTGTTTTGGCGCTCATTTCATCGATCAATTCTTATACTTTGCTCCTGCAGCGGGAGCGCATGCAGAAGCGCTGCCTCCACTTGTCACCTAATCAAAATTTTTAAGGCGTCGCGCCCATACGAAAATATTTAATTTCGGTCAAATTCAAATTCAAATGGTTTAATCGACGTAAAATTTTACAATTATTTGTCGATAGTCATCTACCACCATTTCACAAAGGCCCCGTCATTGAGAAGGAAAGAAATGGCGAAAGAAACTCCTCGAGCATCTTTTCAACTTGTTCCTTATAATCTATTACAATTTTTACTTATATCTAGTACCTACAATTTTACTTAAGTACCTATATCCATTTCATTTTTTCAATAGCCTTAGCTGAGGTGGACAAGACCACGCGTTTTTGTCGTTTAAATAATCATTTATACTATAGTAAGCTTTACTACATAATGTAGCTTTAACATAATTCTTAAATTTTTGCTCAGTAAGGTTTATTGCTTCATTTGATAATTTATTATAAAAACGTATACAGTTCCCCATGAATGATGTGTTTGTTTTCGAAAGTCTGAGTGTGGGGAAAAGCAACCTATTTTTGTTTCTGGTCTCAATACCGTGAGTGGCTCCTACTTTACTAAATGAATTTAAGTTTTTACTAATATACATAATATTTTCATAGATATATTGGCATGGAACAGTTAGTATACCTATTTCCTTAAACGTATCTCTTAATGAAATTCTAGACCCTAATACATATATGGCTCGAATTGCTCGTTTTTGCAGAACAAAGATTTGATTAATGTCAGCCGCTCGTCCCCACAATAGAATTCCGTAAGACATAACACTATGAAAATAACTAAAATACACAAGCCTGGCTGTATCTACATCTGTTAACTGTCTAATGGTTCTAACCGCATAAGCTGCAGAACTCAATCTACCGGCTATCCTCTCAATATGGGGTCCCCATTGCAACTTTGAGTCGGTTGTTTCGGTTTTGTTTTAACTAAATAAAATACGGTATTTTAAAAGCTACACACGCTTTATTTGAGTAAAATCGGTTTTGGAGGCCCTTAGATTACTGTACGATATACTACCTGCCACTAGTACAAGTTTTATTCACAAAATTAAAGAGTTAATTTTATCTAACTGCTTCCAACATTACATTTTTTTAAAAAATAAATCCGGAGCCGTACTTTTAAAGCGTCCTGTACTAATCCTACCATCAATAAAAGTGCTGTAAATTGTTCTAACTAACGTCTTTTGAAATAATAACCAATGGATCCCGCTTGGGTTTCCAAAATTTGGATGACTTTTATCAGTTTTATCAAAAGTTAAATTTCATTTTGAAAATTAAAAAAACATAATATGTTTTGATTGATTGTACAACAAAGATTAAATACGTTTATTTTGCCATAATGTGTAATTCTTTTTTGTATTTGCGAAATTCATTAATTTATTATATTAATGAATAATAATAATAATTATTAATATTATTAATTAATATATTATATTAATGAATAATAACATAAACACATTATGGCAAAATAAATGTATTTAAACTTTGTTGTACAAAAAAATCAAGTAGGTACTTATGTACTTATTTAAACTTAACCTCTCCTATGCTGAATCAACGACATTCTAAAGGTTAATCATTATTTTTTATATTATAATTTATCATTGCTTTCTATCCAAAATGTTGCAATAGTGGTGTACATAGCCGAAATGGGGTCTATTCTATTCTATTCTTTTTTCTACGAGTTTTTGAAATTTGCGAATATTTACAATAAAATATTTACACCAAAGGAAATAATACAAAAAAAACAACTAATAAACTTAAAAAAAAAACAGTTTAAAGGCGGCCTTATTGCTTAAAGCAATCTCTACCAGACAACCATTGGATGGAAGATTTGTATTTATTTTGTTTCTCAATATTAAAACTTCACCTGGCCATCAAAGTTTGTGGAAAAGCATTTTTTTTTCAGGAATTTTATGTCGCTTAAAATTACCTGCCCGAGTCATTCTCTTTGGCCTTAATATACACTTATTACAGCCCCTTGTATAAATAGTTATGCAGTCATTGATTTTTTAATAAGTATGAGGCAAATGAACGAAAAACTTACAAACCAAGCTTTTGTTTATTTTGATCTATGGTCAGGGAAATTTTCTGAAATGGTCAGGGAAAGTCAGGGAAAACTCAGGGATTTTTTTTGAGAATTTTGAGTGGACACCCTGACATTGCTTTTATGCATAAATACATAAGTGAGTTTACTCACGGCTGTAATCCCCGAAGGGGTAATCAGAGGTGGCCAAGTAAATGCATTCTAAGGGGCTATATTCTAGTTCTCTAGTGGAGACCACGAACAGGCAAACGCAGCGTGGGACGCCCTCCTGCCCGCTGGACTGACGACCTTAGGCGGGTAGCCGGTAGTGGTTGGATGAGGAAGGCCGAGGAACGAGTGTTGTGGCGCTCCTTGGGAGAGACCTATGTCCAGCAGTGGATGATTATTGGCTGATGATGATCATGATGATATTCTAGCAAATGATATGTCCATCACAATTCCTAGTAATTTACCAACATAGCTAACATTCCCACCTTCCCCCCAGCCTAAAGCCAACAACATCGCACCACCTCAACCCGAGCCGACAGCCGCCGAAGACAGCGACCGCGCGCCGAGCGCCACCGAACGAGAGTCCGACTACGAACACGAAGACATGGACGACTCCGCTGATGAAAGAGAGATGGAGGAGGTAAGAGATATAGTGGCCTCTCTTTCTTTCAACTTACCTCATGTGTGATGACCAGCCTCACAAGTAGCTATACTACTACTACTTGTTAGTTTGACAATCTACAAAACTGTATAGCTACTTATGTAGCTAACCGTACGTCATAGATGCGTAATGTCTAAAGTAGGGTCAAGGAACATACTTACTACTTTTCTTATGAGAGAAGGGTAAATTTTTGAGGCAACATATGACTGAACATTTCAAATACGTAAGCATATTTTTGGAATATAACATTTGCAATGTTTACCAATTTCACGCAGGTAAAATGGAGTTAAAGGGTTGCAAGCAATAACTTTACTTTTGTAATTTAAAGTGTAAAAAGGGTGCTTTCGCTATTAAAATTATAACTAGCTTTGAATAACAACAGTAGATATTTTATTTAACGTATTATATTGGGATCATTTAATTAACAATGCCTATAAGTAACTACATTTATGAATATGATAATATAACACCACTATAGTTTAAAGGGCACTTATGGGAGGTGTTTACATTGAATAGGATCCGCCTTAGTTTAGTTTTGGGTGGATGGATGTCATATCTGTCAACATAAATAAGAGTAAATGTAAGATAACTCTTATAGGGCAAGATGTGTTGGTTTCACTATACATAACGCCAACAATTGGGTCACATTTGACAAACTCGTCCTAGACGTCAAATGTGGCCTTTGCAATGGCCAAGTTTGTATTTATAAGCACAATACTAAGAATACTCCAGAAGAGGCTTTGAATGAATAAGACTCAAATATGTACCTACATACATTTCAATATAACTGAACTTCTCTAAGGGCCTCCTATGCGTTCAGCGGATACGCTTATCCCGTTGCAGAGATCTTTTTTCGTCGCCTGCGCCGCAGACAACATCAGCAGAAAATAGACATTCTGTACTTGCTTAACCCTTCGGAGGCCCAATCAAAGCTCAACTTAACCCTCCACCTCAGTCCTCTCTGGAGCTATTCTAACCCACTACTAACCAGGGCGAGGGACGGCGCGTGGCGTGGCGCGCCGGCGTCGAAGAGCCTCAGGTCGGGCCGCGCCTGCATCGCCGCGACACCCCGCACCATCTGAAGAACAAGAGGATCAACCAGCTCGACGCGAGCCGCGCCCGGGATATCATAGCTCAGGTGTGCGGTTACTAGGTGGTGAAGAGGGTGGCTTCGAATTTGCCGCGCGGAAGCAGCCGCGATACGGTTACAGTCCAACTATAAGTCAGGAAAACGGGAAGTGGATCCTTCCTAATTGTTGAAGACCGTATTTAATCGATAATATTTATTGAAGCACAAATCCGTAAAAAAATCAATCGGTATTTTCCTTTTAAAATGTAAATAACTGACAATGATAAATTGTTTGCAAAATGGGACTCTTTATTTTCATGACTTTATAGTTGGACTCTACTACCTATACTGTACATAATGCGCGATTCTTAGTTCATAGTTCTATTCTCAAACCTAGCGAAGGCAGCGCAACGACGCGGCAAATTTGAAGACCCCCTAACAATCAGTTTGCTTTATGTGCTTGACGCTCGATTAGTCATTTAACTAATTACTTTAATATCACATTTTATTTTATATATCTCAAAAACTAGAGGATCAAACAGCTGGAAGCGAGTCGCGAGAGGGATGAGATTGCTCAGGTGCTTTGTTGTTGCAGTTAGTTTGCTGTGTGTGGTAGATTGTGATGATAATGATGTCCATCTGCACGAAAGCCTTAGCCTTCATATTGTGTCACCTTAGAAACTATATTATAGAAAAGATCATCCAACTTGCTTTTACGTTGATTGTTTGCCATATAATTATACCTAGTTTTAGTAATTGTGTGTTAGCTTAGTGTACCTAATTACCTAGTTTTACATCAGCAGTTCATGCACATTTTATTAAAATCCTCGTGGAAAATGACTATCAACATAATAAACCAACATTTATATTCTAAAAGCCATATTTTCCCTCTTTAAGAGCCATAATGTCGATTACATGGACATTGGTGCATTCGATGGACTGTAACTACATAAAACATCATGTGGTCGTAACTAATCATTATTTGTGGGTTATATATAACTTACGTATTCATAGTAGGTGTACATCTTCATTTATCTTAATCGAAATCAACTTTACAAATAGTAAAAAAGTACTGAAACATAATTTATAATTACACAGTTTACACCCGTGTGTAAACCTGCAGCAATAAATGGTAAGTTGACTGGCTAAAAATATCCAAGGGAAAGTATCTTCATGGTTATATACATATTTATATAGAATCGAGGTATTTAATATCCATGTTTTCCAAGTACCTATCTTCTCAGAAATTATCATATTTTATATTACACACTTTACATTCCATAGATAAACGATGATAGCTTTTATATCTTGATCGACACCTTGTCAGACGCAAGAGATGTTAAAAGTGAGTGTGAGAGAAAATTGCCATAAAGTAACGAGCTATTACATGTAGATGTTAAGATAATAAATAAGTAATATTTGGGCATAGTAATATTAAACAACGGATAATTTGATGGTTCTCAATACATAGAGAATACTTTATTATGGATTTAGTTTAATTTTACCAGATCTTGTTCATCTTTTCTTCTCGATAAGTTTGTTTTATTCTATCAAGTCTTAATATGTTGTTTGAAATTATTGTATCTTATGATTTCATTAATTGCTGGCCTGTTTATTATGAATAATGATTATTTTATTTGCTTGCTTTACATAAACGGTGCATGTTGAAACATTTAACGGATGGTAGTCTTTGTTTTGCATGAGTTCCTTACTAACCTAATTACTGCTGTAGGTACGCGATAAGGGGAATGTTTTGATTTAAACGAATCTTGTGGTTATATTTATGTAACTACGGTTCGTTCATTGGTTATATGAAATGCTGCGGCTTTTCAGTTACAGCTAATTGATTTATAGCTGTGAGTAAATTTTATAGCTGTTACGAGGCACAATTGTGCATGGTGATCGTATTTATGAGTGTTGCACAATACTGTCTGGAAGATAAATAAAATATTTCCTGTAACAATATTATGAAAGAGTGCAGATGAGTGACGGCATCGGTATTTTCCATAGGTACTCGTAGAATACTGAACTTTTATAACTCAATTTCTCGCAACCTCTAATGAGTCGCGTTGATACGGATACAAAACAATGGGGCATTATTCTGATTTAATATAATTGAATGAAAATCAATATTGAAACTCCCATGTAACACAAACGTTACATTCGTGTATTTGACCTCAAACGAAAAGTTCGTCAACAACACCTTAAAACCTCTTCGTAAAGTAGAATAATGGTGATAATAAATTAAAAAGCGCTGCTCATGACCGTCAAGATGTAATCTGCACGTAATTGAAAGGGTAAAAGCGGCGTGTGTATCGAGTGTTGTGTTGTTTCTCGGAGAATCACAGACAATGGCGGCGTGAGATCTGTCTCACATCGCGCAGAGGCTACGGTCATGTTGGAATTATATTTATTTACTATCAAATGATATTTAGTTAAAGGTGTTAAATAATAATTGAAAATCCCGCCTGGGACTAACTAAGGAGCTTACTTTTCTACAACTATATTTCGCCGTTGTAACTTAGACCAAATATAGGGAAATCATATTTTGTATACAACTTAAAATTGTCATTGTGCTCAGTAAAAAGTAAACTACTTTAAAGGTTTCGAGAAGGTTACAGTATGCAAGTCATGTTCTGCAGCTTCCAATTTACCGCTCCGCCTTCGAAAACGACGGCCACTTACCCTTGTTACAAACATTGAAAGTAAATATTTTCCTCATCAACAAAACGGTTTCCCATCAATACAACTAGCTCAGCTATTTCAATTCACGGTCGCAGCATAACTCATAAAATTTCGGTGCAAATGAAATAGTCGTTTAAGTATTTGTGTGAGGTAATAAAGAGGTTTGAAAATCGCTTGACGGTCCGCTCTGCTGCCGTGGCCGCGGCGTGCCTCTGTAATTGTTGTTACGCTCTTGTGCCCCGGCCCTCGCACCTTACTGCTGCCCCGACGTACTAGTGTTCGCGGCTCCGTGGCCAGGAATGTCGCCTCTCATAGTGAAATGAGGTGCTTGAGAGCGGCCGGGGGATGGCTGGCGCGGGTGAGATAACGACACATTCCCCGCGAGATTTCAATTAAGATTCGGAAACATTTCGTGTGCCGCGCTTTGCATTGTGCATTTAATAACGTCCGTGTATTTGTAATGTAATTTGCCCCGTCGTTGTCGATGTCGTGATAAATTTGTCCGTTTATTGGCTGCATGGCGCTGATTCTAGTTAAGATTCGCTCGTAGCGGTGTTTTGAACGGCGGTTCTGTTGCAGGCGATAAAGAAACGCGACCAGCCCGAGCGGGAGGAGGCCAAGACTGATGATGATGAGGAGCTGGCGGAAGACACGCACGATGGTGAGTACCTTGGCTTTATACATTTTCAGACCATTTTCCCGTATACTTTCTAAATGTCAGATGTGTTTGTAGTGCACGGGACATATGCAAATAAGAATCTACTTTGTATACTCGTGTACTAATGATCCTAGACGGCACCTAACGGACATAGACAAGAATCCTTCTAACATCGTGTAACATGATACTTCCCGCGACGTGCGCCGTACTCAGACAGTTTTTATACCCTCGCCGGTAACACTAGATACAATCTCCCCCCGTTTCCTACATTCCCGTTCTCTTTTACGTGCAAAGCTGTCTATTACTATAAACAAGACACGCTCGCTAGTTTAACACTCAGTGCAAACCGAGTCATGCTCACGCCGTTTGAATCAATTAACAGGCAACGAGCACCCCTAGTCGTAGCCCGCTCTCAGTTGCACCACTATATAACTCGCTCGTGACTGCAGCGATCACGAGCGTGCATCGCATCCCTCCACACTGTGCCATCTCTATGGCAACGAGAGAACCACGGCACTGTGAGAACGCAAAGCAGCTTTCTTTTCGGCCCCTATAGGTATACGTGTGTTTTGGAACGCAACACAAATAAGGAAGGCATTACGATCACGGCGATTATAATCTTGGCTTCGGTGTTTTGGTTTCGCCTCACGGTTATGGATTGTCTGTCTAGACGGATGACGTAGCTTTTTGTTCGGATAATCTCGCCCAATACGGCTCTGTCTAGAATGGATGCCAATATCTCTATTGATTGCGGTGCACTTGGCAAACATTAGTTGGCTAGGGAGAGGGTTGCCCACAGCTAGTAGCGCGATCAATATTGGCGAATAGTGTTGCCCAAATTCAGTCTTGGTCTTGCAGTCTTGGTCTTGTTCTTGCGTTTTTGCAAGACCAAGACCAAGAACAAGACCGCGTATTTTTAGCAAGACCAAGACCAAGACTGACCGTGCAAGACTTGAGCAAGAACAAGACATAGCCTGCAAGACTCTTGCGTCTCGCAGAGCGCTATTTCACTGAGTAGTTAGGTGTAACAGTTCGGTGTATAGGTAAGTACGCTTAGGAATTCTATGAGATGCAAAAAACTGTATCAAAGAAAATGAAAAACTGGACCTATGCGCATTACGACTAATACCATAAACATAGCGAATAAAAAAATATCTATTAAAATCAAAAAGTAAACTTTAATAAATAGTAATAGACTAATAGGTAATTGCAAGACTTGCAAGACTCTTGCTGCAAGACCAAGACCAAGACCAAGACCAAGACCAAGACTGGGAGCGCAAGACCAAGACCAAGACCAAGACCAGGTGTTGTGGCGCAAGACCAAGACCAAGACCAAGACCAGGTGTATTGGCGCAAGACCAAGACCAAGACTGGCTAAGTCTCGTCTTGTTCTTGCATTTGGGCAACACTATTGGCGAAAGATAACCTACAAATCCCGACTTCCTGCCGTGAGTAATCGGTTGCTCACTCGTTAAAAAAACACAATCGCGAGTTTATCAGCTTATCAGCGCGTGGCGCTGCTCGCCGAATGCGAAGCCCCGCAGTCCCCGAGCCTCCACCGCGACACACACATCCCTGGTTTGTGAAACGTAATAACAGGTGGCTATTAGTGTTCAAGGCGCGTGACATATGGTCGCCATAGCAGAAACCTCTTGGAGTGTAACCGGGCTACCGAGTTGGTTCTCTCAGTGTGTACGACGAATGCCCTAAATTACAGTGCAATGTCCGAAGAATATTCCTATGTTTAAAGTGCGCTTGTGTTTTGAATCGTATTTGCATAGTGCTGGAATTAGATTGCTTTGTTTTCGTTGTCACCGCGTCGCGTCTAATTTGATTACTTTAATTGCCAAGACCATGTACTTATATTTAGTATTTTATATATCAATATACAACAAAACATATTTATGATCGTAATGAAAATGTAAGTGATGAATTTCCATAAACGACGATAATTTTCATACCTGTATGATGAAACATTACAGTAGTTGTGCTATGTTGACGTATGAAGGTCAAGCGCATGTATTGTTTCATAATGTACATAATGTAACTACGGCCGTCGTGTGCTCGTTTACAGCTGAAAGCAAGATTTGAATAATCTGAAATACGCGGCTAAAGTCCACGGAATTTCCACCCAATAGTTAAAACTGCTGTTTCAATGTCCTACTGTGTGAAATAGATACTTCGTTACCTTGGTTAACGTATCCTATCTTATCAAGTATCATGTTGAGTTATCATAGGGAATCGATCGTCACGTCATATGACAAACTCGAATCCACACAGGACGAAGTATGTACCTACCTAGGGTATCATCCACTTTATACTTTATTTCCAATCTTAATGGCACTATAAAAAGGTCTAGAGTGAATACCACCCATAAAATCTTATAGCTACTCTCCATCCATATTATAAAGTAATTCAGATTATTTAACCGTAAAGTGCTCATGACCATACTATACCGATTCACAAGCATCTCATTTGCATAAGAGAGAAAGCGTTCGACAAATTTCGAGATTCTACATAATTGGAGCAAAAATTTGGAGCCCTGCAACGCAGCAGTGGCGATCCTTTGGACGAAGATAAGATTGGTAACAAACATACCATATAAAACTCCGTTGTGTCGAAACGTTTACATTTCGCGCTTGTCTGATACGCGATAAAATTCTCATGCTGATACGCCATTCATCATGCTTTATACTCCTAAATGGGTTAACTTCAATGCTCTAGTAGAGTCTTGGGCTTCACTTCCCATAACATTCCTTTCATTGTCTGTGTTGTTTTAGATACCTACGTACAATTCATTCTGAAACATGTGCCAGCTCCAGTAATTAATGGTCATTAGGCGGAACACGCAAAACGGCGTTCACACAATAATACGAACAAATAGTTCTAATGAGGCGGGACCGCACTATCAATGAGATCTGCGTGCACGGGTTATGTTGAGGTATAGAGCAGACAAGCGCTTGCCGTATACTTCATTGTACAGAACACAGTGGATCCTTGACCTACAAGGTCGGTTTTCCTCTAGTGACGAACCCAAGGAGTCTCTGTGCAGGTGTTCAGTGTTGACAAACGTGATCCACATTCCGATTACTTGTGGA
Source organism: Plutella xylostella (assembly GCF_932276165.1). Classification (NCBI taxonomy): domain Eukaryota; kingdom Metazoa; phylum Arthropoda; class Insecta; order Lepidoptera; family Plutellidae; genus Plutella; species Plutella xylostella. Next base: position 4,257,478 of record NC_063986.1, read on the forward strand.
TTACAAAACAATAACAGCTAAACATTGCATTATAAGAAACGGTAGGATGTACCCGGTATTGTATGCATTTATTTGCTGCCGATACGAGTTATTGAACTGACGGCATTATCTTATCGACCAGTAATAATGATGATTGGTGAGCAATACCTCTGTTGCTTCAGTTGAGGACTGGACGTTACCTAAGCGAGTTTCGGGCTAGGATTCTAGTGGTTTATTTGTGTTTTTTTTTCGCGTGCGCTTTAAAATTTATCGACTCATAGTCTGACAGTTCAAGTATTTTATCAGTTGAATCTAAATAATGCGTGCGGGTTTTTTGCTACGTGCCTCTTGACATCCATCAATTTCTAATAAAAAATATTAAGTTTTCTTTTTACGAAGTACATCGCACAAATTGTTTTCTTTGGTGTATCGCTCGGCCGTATTGTTATTTTGATAGCCGTGGCCGCGGGACGACTCTATCGATTACTTTTTGCTGTCAATTTCATACAAATTTGTCGGTGTGGTTTTCGCTGAGTAATAGTGGAATGGCGCCGGCATTGTTGCGGCGGAGTGCAGGCCGAGTCGGGCGGTCTCACGAGGGAATCGCTAAATGCTAATACCATCACGATCCACATTCCATAATTTCTCCCGTCAATTTCACATTGTTACCAACATGCAGCTATTGACAGCCTCCGTCGACCCATCGTGTGTTCCGTAACTCCTCTAGCCTCAATTAACTCGGACACAGTGGTGCCGTAACCTCCTGATCATTCACTAATGCGTCTACGGTCATTACTCATCGGCCACAGAGCGCGCTGTTAACGTCATTTACTTTCTTCGAGATGATATGTTACTTTGTTACATGATGTATACGCTGTTATTTATAAATAAAGTGTAATGCTCGAAAGCGTTTCTAATTCCAGCACTTAAAATGTCAAAGTGTGATGTATAGAAATTAGCTAATGGCCAGTGAGTAAAATTGTTAATGATGAAAGACAAAAGACTGGAGGTTAAGCTGAGCGTGCGGGGGGACGGCTCTCTGTCTAGAAACCACCTGAGGAGCAGCAACCGGAGTAACCGCAGCACTGAGAGCAGCCGCAGTGAGGGGCTTCCTGTCAGCGAGATATTCGCCCTGGACCGCTACGGCGCCCCGCACAAGCGGCCCTTCGACGTCGTCGACCGGTACCGAAGAGTATACCCCGCCCAGAGCCTCCAAGCACTCAACCAGTACGACGAGCGAGATAACGGCTACCGACTGCAGAGAAGCATCCCGAATATTTACGAGGAAGAATCCAGGTTTCACGAGCCCGGAACTTTCACACGCCAGTATGAACCGTATTCGCGGCGGCAAGACCCATACGATGGGCCACGACATCAGCCGTATGCCGGCCAACATGAGCCTTATTCCCGGCAGTATGGCCCTGGAAGCGTGTATGCAACATTGCCGAGGAATGCCCAACAGTATAGACCGCAGGGAAACGAGGGTCTCTACACCCTGCCCGCCAGGCCTGGCCCGCGCCGCGTCAGAATCAGCGAGCTGCAACCGACTGTTTATGGTATGTTGTGTACAGTTACATCCGTATATGCTAATACTATGTCGCACTTTGTTTCTCACTATTCTGAATTCCTCTAACATATTGAGAAAATACTTATGTATTTTGCAGTCTAGCATTTCCGTTATGATAAAATGTATATTAGGTGTATTTATTATAACACTACAGGTCGATATAGCAGTGAAGTGCGAAGATTTTAGTTTTATTAGAAGCTGTTAAAGTTGAATGCGCAATTTCCCCCCTGAGGAGAAAACTACGTTGGAAAGTCACTTTAAATAGATACCTGTGAACTAGCCAACCCGCAATACATCAGGCTAACAAGACTATGCGTCCGCCCACTACGCCACTTGCAATTATTTAATCTTAGGTTCTAATTAAATTTCTCATAACAATAACAACATCTATACATATTCCCGTAAGATATGTATTTTTGTAATCTAAATGTCGTGTTTAAGCTTAATTTTAAAGACCCGTTATTCAAGCTACAGATATGTATAAACAGAAGAACACGTTTTGCTCATTATAATCCGCACTGTCGCGAATCGAGATACGTGCTACCCGTATTTATTTATCTCTGACATTTAGCGGGATTACTATTAAAATATGAAGCTCTCTGTCAGTACTGTCGTCCACAAAACAAACACCCATCAATCTTGTCCGATTTAAAATTTCTCTCCTTTCATCGAGCCAATCGATCGCCTCCACAAGCAATATGCAAGTTGCAAGTTTACTTATGATAATGAAAGGCAATCTCCATGTAGCAGTTACTTTACAATGTGCATAAAAACACCGACTCCACATGCTTCGCTTTAAACTTCGATTAGACGACATTCTGTGTCTAGAAAATGTAAATTTCAACCAATAGACGAGGCAGCAAAAAGTGATGTCCGCAATCTTAGTCCGCATCGCTGTCTGATAAATAAAACATTGTGCGGCATTGTGGAGTGTGCGTAACTGGGGCGACGCGAGTGGCTCCCCCGGGACCGACAACAATAGCAGCATCAGGAGACGGCTCTCACGCCCTCCGCACACTGTTGCGCCTCACTGAACCACATACCGACGCACTGCCTACAAACACATCCCTGCCGCAAGGACACACGGCTCACTTTGCCCCGTGGCGTCCGGTCCACGCCTGGTCAGACTTCACCTCCTCGGGCCCGCACACCCGCCCTCGCTCACAGTATCACTTCACACCCAGTGACAAACACTAGACATGATCTAAACACGTATCGGTTCTCACGGGCCCTCGCGATGGCGTTGACGAAGTCAGCCGTCCGCGGCATCATGTGCTCCATCATGGAATTCACATTCAGAGCAAGTAAGATATTTTACGCAAAAAAAGAGAAACGTCCATTGTTTTGATTGCTATTCAAATTTCTAGCTGATTCTGTGATTGTCTTTAATTTCTCGTACAATCTGTCTGATGCCGTTACAAAATTACGTTCCGCTTGATTTTAGAAGTCATCTTTATGGTATCTGCACAAAAGGTATACATACCGGTTTCGAGACATATGCGGCCGGTGGCTGATTTATAACATGTTTGTATTCGGCACGACTATTAACTATTAATGACGTTCTTCTGAATGGGCGTCTAATTTTATTTTTATTTCTCATAATCATTCTTACTCTTTGACATCGAGGCAGACGCACACAGGCCGGTCAATTGTGCTAACGTTCTTAGCAACTTGTAAAGCAATCATGTCCAGTATAATGAGATTATTGTTGTGTTTGACGTTATCAGATAGAAAGGCCAATAACAAGAGGTTTAGGTCCGTTGTTGAGGGAATTGTAACGGATGATGGTTCGTGGGGCGAGCGTGCGCGTCGTGCCTCGATGGCCGATAGACGCGCGCACGACCAGCGCACCTCCAGCCCCAGCTCCACAACCATCCTACTTCATCGCCTTGCCATTTTAACCTGACACTTCGTGAGAGCCACCGCACAAGGATGCTCTAACTGGCTACAACTTACGACCGCCGCCTTCGAATTCAACACTATTTGTATAACGGTCCGTGTTTAAGGCGCGATCGCCGCAGCTCTGGTTTAAATTGACCTGTCAAGCCGTATCACTTACATGGCCAATTATCGGCTCCACGCGACGCATAATAATTTCGTATTTACAATAATTATGTGATACACAAAACACCTTTCTCTGAACTATAATTACCTTAAGTACAGTTACATACTGCACTCACTTTTTTTTTCGTTATCTATCATCGCTGCATCCGCCTCTTATTCAACATCGTGAAAGTATTCTTTTTGTTAGCCGGACTTATGAGCTCATTGATTAGATTTATTATCATTACATTAGCCATTACCGTGCCATGTAATTACGTACAGCTTTCTGCCCTTAGCGCGTTCCAGCCACATAGCGTTGTGTTCTCTCTATTTAATTATAATTATGTGCGCGGCTAATCGAAATGTTGTATTTTCATTCAAATCACTTGTACTCCACTACTTTATAGTCTCGGCTAGACAATCGGCTCTTCATCAACTTTCACCTTATTGTCGCAATCATTAGATCCAGCTGATTGATGAGAACGAGTAATTCTATTACAATATCAACATCGGAAACCCTATCTCGAGTTTCTCCTTCGGCTTTCATGAGATCGGAAGGCCTGACCACAACGCCGTGTTAGCACACAATCAACATCGAATGCAATTCACTGGGAACATTTGTTGTTTGCGGTTTCTCGATCACCCCCGAGTGTTCGCCCGCAGAGCTCGAAAGTGAACCTGTGCAGAGTACATGAGTTATTGTACCGCGACGCAACGCGATACTCACGAGACACGACTGCAAATTAATAATAACCTACACCAGCCCTTTATCTACTTCCTATAAATCATTTAGATTAACTATCTGCGAGCTCCTTGCCGTTTAATTAATATTTTATAACTGTAACAGTCGGTCACGATTATTCCTAACGATAGCTTATTGCACTTCATCCATTGTGAGTTTAACGGGTTCGACTCGTTAAGTTTTGGTCTACATCAAACGATGATCTCACCTATATGATATGAGGTTTCCTCTCAATGACCAGTTTGTGCCAGAAAGTAGTCGCAAAAAGCAAGTTTCTTTTACATAACGCCCACGCTTACCAGATGCAGCCTAAATCCTTATTTTAATTCAATAACATACCTACATTAAGACATTCACTTTAAGTGTCCTCACATTAAGTTAAGTAGGTATATATTAATCGAAAAATACTGACAGCGATACCTGAATAAATGCTTCAATTTACATACATTCACCAAAAGAAACTACGTATCCTTTACCAACACGTTCTGCTACCATAAGTGAGCAATAGGCCTGTCGCGTGCCGTATCTAATTGGCATCTTTGCATGCATTAATCATATGACCTGGTAGGAGTGCATAAATCAGACCTGCATGTAGATCGCCACTTGCCCGCTTGAAAGCCGAGATCCCCCCTGTATTACACGCAAGCCCTTTCTTAATAGACAACTGTTAAATAGATTGCATTGCGCCTATCGAGATCGGGCTCTATTTTCTTTCACTCGGCGCTCTAGTAAATTGACGGGCATGGCAATTTTCTGTAGCACATTATCTACAGAATGAAGAAAATTGGTACTGCAACCGTGTGGGCTACTACATTTTTTCCACCTTTCTATTGAGCTTTAATAAAGCTCGTGCATTTTCTCTCGCGGGTCTTCAATCACTTTCAAAAGCGTGCCGTGTCAATAAATTCTTACGTGACGTGAACTTTACTATTTTTGTTTATTTCGGTCGACATTTAGTCTGCGATCGTATCGCATAGTCTATGGGCCTCGTTTTGGAGATTAACATCGAGAATCGAAAGTGTTGCGGCGGCGATACGGCATCGAAGCGATCTATCGCCGCTGATAATGGGCAGGTATCTCGGGGGTAAAAAGAAAAGGAGTGCGGCTTCGGGTTGGTACTTTCTATTTTTAATGCGGCGGCGCCCCGTTGCCGACCCCGGCGCCGCAGCCTCCGCCCGGGCCCGGTGGAGCGCGCATTCCGCGACTCACAGCGCCGCGGGCTGCGCGTACGCACGCGCCCTTCTCGATTAGATCATTCCGTGTTTGCGTCCGGAGCTTCGCGCTTCACTTTTCGTTTCGATCGTCCCTACCGATCGATTTAAACTTTTTCAACTCAGTGCAACCACTTTATAAACTTTAAATAGCCTGTAGATTGCACCAGGCTATTATTGTAGTTGGACAATGACCGTAGCGGTATGCGGCGGGAAGTACACAAGTGATCTCCGGCCGGCACTGGAAGTTGATTGACGTGCGATATTGTCCAGATACGATCAGTCGGACGCCAGCCCGTGGGCCTCCACTCTCGTCACTAACCCTGCCTTATCGGGAACCGGCTGTTAGCTCACGCACGAGGAAATGGGCGTAATACGCAGGAAAAAGCGTAAGTTCACTTTCTTTCAAGCTTGTTATAGCATTTAATCGCCTGTTACGGGAAAACTTAATTGCAGCGGCGGTACTAATGAAAAATTAAACGCCATTTCCTTTTTATAATGTTCGCTAAGCTGTTAAAACTATTTCTGTAATCTGCTGCCCAGAAGCTTATTAGTTAATTCTTCGTGGAAGGGTTTATTAACTCTTGGTTTTTATGTTATTGACCAATGAGTGTTTCTACTGTTTATTACGTATTTCACAACCAACCAGCTTTGGTCCAATCATTTCAAATTGCATCCCAAAGCAGTATCGTTAAATTCATGGTCGACTAAGCTAAGCCAGTTTATATTCTGATTCAAACTTGTATTTGCACCGGATATTTTGACCCAATATTATGCAGAAACCGATTCAAGGTGCCTTAGGTATTGTTTTTCGCGGAGGTTACTGCGATATGCAAATTATGTTTTGATTTGCGCTCGACCGTTTAATGAAAGGCTTTGTGCTCTATAAATTGTGACTAAACCATCACTATTACCTCTGGCCACTATTGTTGCTTCGATGCAGTCTGGTTTTATTTATTTCAATCTCCAGCCATAAAGAAATACATCCATCATGTTCTATCTTAAGCCCGAGCCATATCTGTAAGCTTTAAAGCCCTCTTAACACAAATAGCGCCTTAAAGTAACTTCATTATAGTTTTCTGCCATATTTATTACGGCAAAGTTGTCTGGTTGCATTTCAATAGCCTATGTACATGTTATGTTTTATAGCCTTCGCTCTAGAATTGCCATCCTCGTGCGAAGGTGAACAGTAGTAAACAACACTAGATACTATGTATGCTATGCGGTCATCGATTATGAATTTGGGCGCGACCTGATCTCAACAGTCACAAGTACTTCTGGTGTTTCGCAATTTGTGTTTGCAGTCACGTTATTTATTGACGGCGTTATTTAACCGGCTTCGACGCTGCCTTACTTCACTCGGAGATACTAATTGGGTGACCTTCTCATATTAAATCATCGTTTAGAATAATCCATGTACTTGTACTCTTGAAATTCCGTCCTTCACGGTCAAATGCGATAATAAAGTCCTTTAATGATGGCCGAATGTTATGATAATATTTTTGCTGGGGAATATTCAAATAAGCTAAACTGGTAGGCACTCGATGTTATTGTCATTATTAGAATAGTGCTGTCGGCTATGAAGTCATCTCAGTTTATGGCTCTTGCCACCGACGAGGCCACTTGCACAGCACAAGGTGTACTTATGTACCTTTTCAATGAACGTTTCCACATTAGGTACGGCTGCCTCTATTAAATGATATCATTTCGCTAATTCAACTTTAACTGTACATTTCGAATTAAGTTCATTTCACCCATCATGGGAACAATTTCTATGATTGCGACTGCTTTCCTCCTGTGAGATATGAGTGCCTATCATGCGCGCACCGTTGTAATGCAATGCAGATACAATGCACAGAGTATTATTTATGCAAATAGTCGATAATGTCACCGACAAGGCTTTCACCTGCAGTTGAGCCGCGGCTAGATTAGATAAATTCTCAATATGCTGCAATAAAACAGTCTACTTTAGAGCGACGTTCACGAATCCCTTTTGTGCTTTATCACGACTTGTTCAGTTACAATCAGAGTTCTGTTAAATCGTAGTCGTTATTCCATTAAGGATGCCCGGGTGAAAGTATCTGATTGGCCATTATGGCGGCGGCTAGGGACGCCTCGACGCGTCTGGATCTTGATTTCTCCGGGACCCATTCATTCGTCTTGACATGTTGATTCTCGTGCGAATGTCGAGCGCGGTTCACACTCATTTGTTTGTTATTCAATTCCATTTGACGAGTGCGTTATGGTTTCAGAAATAGAAACGGTGTTTTTCCCCATCTCTTTGTTTATCACGTTCGTTCCGCGTCTCATTATTAGTCTCTAACACAATTACGGAACCTGCGACGTGCAATTTGTTTGCGTCTGGAGATGAAGAAAACGATTAACTTTCGTCATTCGTGAAGTCGCTCCAAACTTTGATTGTATCAATTCAAATGTCAGAGGTTTACGATTTTGGCTTTTGTGCAGTCGTGAAAGTATAAATGGGCGAGTAAATGGTGAATGGTGTGTCACGGTAATTCGTGACAATAGATTATTTGCTCGCGATGACGGAATGTCGGGCGACCTTGCCACGTGCAGCATGTGGATGCAACAGTATGTTGCGCAGTAGCCGCTTCAATTATTCGCCGGCTTTTTTTGTACACCCACCGGCAATTATCTCAAGATCGTGGTCATGTGGCGCGGCCGGCCCTTGTTCATCTCCCTAATGAACATCCTGTGTTGCAAGCTCGCACGCACTGTTACCGTTACTACATACTCTTCGATTTTATATTCCCTTTAATTGTTTATAGCTGATGAAGTTATGTTAACTGCCGCCTTCTATCATTCACTCAATGTACTTAAAACAGGTTCTGCTACAGTAGCAAACAGTGGTTCAATACAGTTGTTAGTAAGGTACCTTTTATAGGAAAACCATAGAATTTACCTGACCTTCGCACATGTAAATGCGCAGTAGGCTGTGTGCCCAACCAATTGTATTGAACTACGTAAAGAGGCTGTGGTTATCAGCAAGAAACAATCGCGTTACATAATTCACGATAACAGGTTGTATTGAGAAGTCTGTTACGATTGTTATATTTACTCGTCATTGTTTGCGTAATCGGTATTTCGGACACACATAGACTGCCCAATGAAGACTATTATTTCCGACGCCGCGGGCTATTGCGAAATGTTATTAAATAGATGAGTAATAACAGTACCCTCCGTTTTGATGCGCCGTTTTTTCGGTATACAGCTTAATTGGTTTCGCTTTCGGATAGTCACGAACTTAGGTAGGCTGCGTGTTGCAAATATGCAAAAATAATACGTAATTTACATACGTAACCATTATAGGATCTTGTAACTGTGTTTTTGCTATACGTTTGAAATTTATAAACGTGGCTATAAGTATCGTTGATTTATTGGGTGTCAATAAAGTGTATTTTATGACTCCTAAATGTTAATGTGAGAGGTGATGGTACAGGCACGACTTCTCAAGAACCAGTCTGTCGGCCGAAAAGCCATTGCACTACGCCGCCAGTCTCTTAGCATAACAACTCTGTGACAATGGCGGTTTCGCGGATTTTCGCACAATATTCTCCTTATCTTAAAAATATATTCATGATAACGATAAGTAAACTTGAACTGTTATACCTACATAATAATCTATACTTAGTAGGTTTGGTAAAGGTTAATCATTGTTTATATGTGAATTTTTTTTAAGTCGCTGTGCCACTATAACATTAAACAACCAATTCAGAGCATACTAGGTATCTATTATGAGCCATACATTACGTTACGAAAGACGTTATTATATTTATATTACCTTCATCATCTTACAACATGGTGCACAGTGCACACCCATATGGAGCGCCACAGCACTGTCCTCCACCCTTCTCATCTATATCCATATTATGTTATTCTATGTATCTTATGTTCATATTTTTATTGGCAGTCCTGCCAGGTAAAGATGGCTGGGTCCGGCTTGTCGAGGTCAGGACTCAGTCCGGTCGCTCCACTACCGCTACCAGCAATACCATAACTAACCCATGACTCTCTCCAGGTGAATCCGTGATATCTGAGCGCGCGGACAGCGAAGCTCGCGTGGTAAGCGACCAGCGATGCATCGAGGTCCGCATAGCGCGAGCTGCCGGCGGCCTCGGGCTCAGCATAGCTGGCGGCCGCGGCTCCACGCCGTACGTCGGCGACGATGACGGCATCTTCATATCGAGGGTCACGCCGAACGGGCCGGCCTACCTCGCCGGGTTGAGGGTGAGTTTTGAACGTGTTTTTAGTGTAAAACTGAGCCATCAGCATCATAAGGCTGTTTTTAACAGCATGCGGATTTTATCACGCACGCGGGATTGCCCCGCATGCGTTCATATATGAGTATTCATTGTAACGCGTGGAATATGCACACGAGACGCGGGAAAATGGCATGCAATCCCGTGTGCGTGATGAAATCTGCAAACTGTTAAAAAGAGCCTAAGCCCGTAGTCTTCGTGTGATGAACATAATTATGTAGTCTTTTCCAAGGAACGCCACAATATTGTCGTCGGCCTTCCTCATTCACCACTACCGTCTACCGGTCTTACACTGAGTTGCAGAAAGGATCTTTAAGTTAATGTCGGCATTAAATGTATTGTTGCCTTGCTTTGACAGTATACGGACAGAAAGAGACAGACATAGATTTAATGTCGACATTAGCTTAAAGTCCCTTTCTGCAACTCGGCATTAAAGTACTATCTGGGCAAATCCTACTCAACTTATCATAAAGCCTTTGTGCAGATTTACTGTGTACGTCCTCTTAATTGGGGCCTAAAATATCACCAGCAGTATATTAATTATTAGTACTGCAATTGCAATATCATGTGCCATATTCCGCTTTGAAATCTCAGTTAACTGCCATTTAAGTATTCGACCCTACACGTAAAATCGATTAAGGGCCCGTACAGGGTGACGTGCCGCGCCAATTTTGGGTTTTCAATGCTCTTCACACAGCACACGCAGTGACACGCACACATGTAAGTTTGCACAGTGGGTCGATAAACTTTTACTCGCCAACTTTATTGACAATTATTTTCAAGTAGTGATTTGAGGGTAAGTTTCATTTTTAATTACACTGGTAAGCACCAGGAAAGAGTAGAAATTAATAGGGGTGCCACTTTTCTCCATACTCGGAACCCGATTAGATTTCTAAACAAATGTGGTACCTATTTACTTGTAGAAAGGTAACTACAGGTATTAAAGTGTAGATAATAAGTTATACTAAGGATATACTAAGCCCAAAGGGGATGACTCAAGGGGTCATTCTGAACAACTTTAGTTCTACGAGTTTTGCAAAAACGCGAAAAAAAAAAATCGTTTTCCATGGTAAAAAGTCACGTGTCAACAAAGTTTATATGATAAAGGTTTTTTTTGGTTAATTTTTAAAACTCGTAGAACAAAAGTTCAGAATCAGTCTCACTTGTTTTAACCCGACTGCCGAAGGAGGAAAGTAATGTTTTTTGATTGTATGTATGTATGTTTGTAAGTATATTTTTTGGTGGCAGAATAATATTTTTTCATATTTTTAGAGTTTTGTACCTCAAAAGGAAAAAAGCAACCGTTATAAGATCTCTTTGTTGTCCGTCTGTCTGACTGACTGTCTGTCACTGCCCTTTTTCTCAGAAACGGGTAAAGATATCAAGCTGATATTTCGCATGGATATGAGGAGTACCCAAAAAAAATTGGGGTACTCCCTCTCCCATACAAGTAAATTGGGGCTGATATTTTTTCCGGTTATTTTGATGGTGTAGGTAGGGTATCGTTGAATAGGTCTTTTAATATAATAGGTATAAAAAAAGGTTAAAATATAATTATTTGGCTTTTACCCTTAAATTTGGGGACCACACCATAGACAAATCCTAATTTAAAAAATGATTTCAATAGATGGCGTGATTTTATGTTGGGTAACTCAGAATAAGAAGTGATGATATCTCAGAATAATAATGGTTAATGGTGCTATTCCGCTGAGCATCGAAACCGGTGGGACGCTGATGAAAAGTGGTCATGGAAATGCACCAGGGTAGACCCTGCTCCTAGAACAAGGCATGAGTTTGTGATTTGTGTGCGTGAAAAGCGAGGATGGAAACTTTGGATATTTTTTATTATTGATGCAATAACATATAATTAGTATTATTCTGAGTTACCCACCGAAGTCACCCCGTGGCAGGTTGACTAGATAGGTACTTTTGCAAATCACGCCATATATCGTTGTTTTTATTAGTGGCTACTGTCTATAGAAGAAATTCCGTCATTGACAATTTTACGTTACGAATGAATTTAGTAAACCCAGTAAACCTAACTAATCCAGAGGAAACCTAAAATATCTTTCTCTCTCTCTTTGAAAAACATACTTAATAGCCCAAACTCGATTCTATTCTATTCTCTGTGGGGGTGTAAGTACCTGCACCTGGCTCTCTCGAGTGGAACCTTTGTGCATATCCCCAAGGTCTAAACTGCCTTCCTAAGCTTGAACCATTTCCCACCACGCTGGTCCACTGCGGGTTGGTGGGTTCACATATCTAGATGTGCTAAATCTAGATATGCAGGTTTCCTCACGATGTTTTCCTTCACCGTTAGAGCGATTGTATACATTGTACTTAAGTTAAAAGAACTCATTGGTACATGTCAGCGCCGTGATTCGAACCCGCATCTCTTGCGTGAGAAGCGGGCGCTTACCCGACTGAGCTACCACCGCGCCCAAACTCGATGCTTTTAGCTATTAAATCTTTGAAATAAAATTCAGTCACCTCCGTGTTACTGCCCTCATCAGATCCTCACGAGACCATGCCTCAACCAGCACCATGAGACTGTGTTTTTGAATCCTAACCTAATCTTCCTACGTATTGTCATCACTTAGATCCATTCACTATATTCCTGCTCCTCATCCCAGGGCCGTGGGGAGGCACGTCAGCTTTTTAAAGACATCAGCAGCAGACTAATAGAAGTCTCAAGGGACCCTAGGGCTGGCACTTACCTATCACAAAGGCTAAGCATCGCTATATAGCGGGGTAACGCGGCCAGCGTCTTGGGTACCCTACCCGACAGTGGCAGCGATCTGGCCAGCATCTTCTTTTTAGTTTAATTTTAATTTTATATTAGTGAGTTTTAGTTAGGCATTAATAATTATAATTTAATCAAGAAGTACCATGGACTTAACTAATAAAAAACATTATCATTTAATTTATTGAATATAGTATAAGAATTATGCTTCCTCAATTTCAAATCAAATTATGTTGGTGTCATAAAAGTTGAAAAAGTGCAATGACAACCAATGTGCAGTGATTTTGTGTCTGTACACAATTAGATCGCGAGCTGTCAGTGCCGCCTAAACCGACGTGACCCTTCTTTGGAGGCCACCGGCCGACTGAGTCAAACGTCGCTTGTGTTTATGATTTTATAACACAGAAAGCCGCCATAGATATTTGTATGAAGATTTGAGGGAAAAAAATTGCTCAAGTTTGGGATTAATTTACACAAAATAGGTGTGTGTTTATTAAAAAACAAGGTATTTAGCGCCTAGTCCAAGCATTTATCTTTATAATTTGATAAGAATCATATGAAAATTCTTGATAATTACGACACAGTTGTTACAATACGGGAGTGTGATTTACTGGTTTTTCGTAATTAATTTACAGTTATCCATAAGCATTTACTTAAATTCGAATGATTCAGCACCTAGCTAGACTCTTCGGCTACCTGTGTGATTTTTTTCAAGGCTGTAGAGCATCATTTACTACATAATTCTATGACAATGCCAACCCTCGATTGCCTATTGCCGACCCTTAAGTTGACACGAGATCGTTAAAATGATGCATATAGATAGTTAAACAAGCAGGCTTTCGACAAATTGGTTTATTTTATGGCTTAAGCCTACACGGATTTGTATTTATGTATGTAGGCGTTGAACCGTTGCCCCGTATGCAATATTGTACTTTATTTTTCATACACTTCATTTACCTTTTTCATCGTAAGCATTTTCATTGTGAAATATTTCGATTCTTCCGTTAGATTCCTATTTAATCTAACTTTAGTGGTAACTTATTCGTAATGCAATCTTCCAGTTAAGTACCTGCACGATGGCAATAAAATTAAAATTACCAATAGATTTACAAACTGACTGGCTGTTAACTTTGTATAGTGCGGTCATAGTTAGTCCTCCATTACATAGTATATGTTTAAGTATATAGGTACATTACACATGTAATCATGTCTTGGTAGTAAGGTAGTATCTAGCATACAAATCCAATTCGATAGTATTATAATGTTGCTTATAGTTAGGTACTCAACTATCATTGAATAAAATACTGTATTTTAAAATAATGTTGGTAAGTAATATTTATTTTGAGCGGATATTAAACCATTATATCCTAAGTTTTTGTCCCACACTCACTAAACTATATGCATAGGAATCCTATAAATAAAAAATCTATAACAACTGGTTTATAAAACTAATGCCCGAAGTCATAGCCTACGGATTGTGCTAAAATATATGTTATTTTCCGTGTATAAATAACATAAAGATAATAACATTATGGTTTGTAAACTTTAGTTTTATGAATTAATAACACTTAACGATACGTTTCAAACTAGACCAAATGATAAATTGCCATTCTCCTAACTATAACAATATTATTAAACACTTTTAAATGTTTTCTTTAACCCCACAAATCATTGGATGAAAGTTCTTTTAGATGAATGAGTTAATCGCTGGCTTTATTGTACCAACCGAGATTGACACCCGAATGGCTTGAATTATGTAATTATGTTGGTCTACTATGTAATTTAACAATTACAATGCGTGGTTACTGTACGTAATGGTAACAAATAGTAATTCTGATGACAGATTTGATACTGGTAAATGGAAAGTATCTGCAGTCTAAAGTATGGTTTAAAAAATCGTGCATTACTTAATATCCACTCGTAACATTGATAAGGTATACTATTCAGAACCTTCTAATATCAGATGCTGGTACAATTACACTTTTTATTATGACTAGATATTTTGCGCCCGACCCTACGTAACTATGTAATCTCAAATGTCAAGAAATGGCCAGTGATACTTATCTTTAAAATAGATTAGAAAGTGCTTAATAAGTGTACCTCTGCAACAGTAATGATACATCTCCGTATTGGCAATTATATTCTCGTATATCACCCCGCGATGCAATCTCCGAATATAATAGCTGGCTTCTTATTGAGATTAGTTACATATTACATGTAATTGGGACCCTTTACCGCTCTTATATCTGGCGTCGTAAGAGTTAAATTCAACTGTCAGTGTGGGATTTACAGTGGCGTCTACCGTGGGTAGAGTGGTAATCTATTTATCATTATTTTATGGTTATCGCATCTTGCTACTGGTATGCCGTCTAAGTGTGGAAACTTTATAGTGCTCATCGGCCATTTGATGCTATCGAGTGTTGTTACCAACTTTGTAAGCACTCTTTCAGACTACCGTTACATCCGTATGGACTATACAGATTCCTGGTTTACAGGTGAAATTGGCCACTTTCACCAATTATTTTATAATTCAAATTTATCACTTGTGCTAATTAAGTATATAAGTACAATCGCAATATCTATGCTGGCCTTATTTTTAAATATTTCGTGCACAACTCTATCTACAAAATATTCATATACCATCACTAGACCTCCCAAGCAGCGGCAAAACACTATCCTACATCATATTGTACAATGTACAATATGATGTAGGATAGCAACGGACGATTACAGGATTCTTAGCGTGTCAGTGTCACACACCAGGACTAGAATTTGTCACTCAGTGCCTGTGAGAGGACTAAGCCAGGCACATCAGTTAACCCGGACGTCTATAAGTGGCCGGTGATGACGATAGCCAGATTATAACGCAATACTTTCCTTCCCAGGTCGGCGACAAGGTGCTCTCAGTGAACGGCACGTCGGTGGTGGAGGTGGACCACTACTACGCCGTGGAGGTGCTGAAGGCGAGCGGCGCCGCGCTTACGCTCGTCGTCACCAGGGACTCGCCCAACTCCACCAGGTAATGAGACTGTAGTGACAAATAGCGAGCGGGTGATATAGCGAGCGCCAATAGCGAGCCACCGCGGCATAGGACGCACCAATCTGCTGATGCTGTAGTGGCCGGGGTATATAGAAGGATAGCGAGCGGGCGACATAGCGAGCCCCAATGGTGTGATATCTGCAGCATAGCGCGCACCAATGATGACGCTCCGTCTTGCTGTAATAGACTAATAGCGAGCTGGCAACATAGAGCTTACCAGTAGAGTATCTCCGTCTTGAAATTATGGTAAAATAGCGACCGGGCGCGCCCGCCTGGGCGGTATGGCGTGACACAGCAGCATAGCGCATACCAATGCTATCGCTCCGTTTTGAAGAGACTGGAGTGTTTCTCTAGCTTGACAAAAACCATCGAACGAAATCTGTAGAGTTACTCACGTCTTGACAGTATATTGTCCGAAAAGTGGTTAACACAAACTACACCATTAAAGATCTAGTCGGAAATTGCGGCACTAAATCATTCTCTCTTACTCATAGGTATTTACTATATTAGGGCTATCAGTCGTCTTTACAGCACATAACAGTTTCACGACTCGCAAACGACATCATACCAAGCCAGTGACAGCTCGTAACATCAATATTGAATGCAGAGTGGGCACCGACGCAGACATTCGAATTTATTTGATGCGATTTTAATGCACTCCCATAAAGCCACCGATAAATCCTATTTGAATACGCTCAGCAATCCAATATACAGAGGAGAAAGCGCCCTTACAATACAGTAAAAGAAAATCTATTTTCAGAAGTGGCTAAGTGGGCAGCATAATAAATATGCACTTATGACCACGTTTCACCTAATCCCTTAACTTAAATGGGTCTTAAAGCATTGCAACGTGTACTTAGAGGCACTTTACTGGGCTTAGAAAGTGTGCACTGCATCCGTTAGGTTATAATCCCCATGAAATTAACAGTGGCAAGTTGAGATTGCGAATGCTCATTCAAAACTAGACGTTAGGATCGCATGACTTCATGTAGCTGTATAGAACGCGTAATCGGATAAGATTCGTCGGTCGTTGAACTCTTTATGCAGGATCCAGGTTTTGTTTTTATTGTTATAATCGTCGATGATTGGTCAGAGATTGCGCTTTAGCCGTTAAGATGGATTCCTTGCAATTAGTCGGGTTGTAACTCAGTTTATTGAATTAGACTCGGTTTGCAGAAGCAAGTGATTGTTTTTAATTGTCGTTACGTTGGTTTTAAATGTTTTATTAATCCGTTATATTATAATCATTCGTAGTTTATCGAAGTATAATCTATCTATGACATAACATAACATAACATAACTGTGGCATAATTAAATACTGTAACTATAGTTTATAATAGGTAGGTATGTTTAGGGAAGATGTGAAACATGTCAACCTCTATCATCTACACTACAGGAAACGTTGTGATGTTAGGGTCTCTGCCCAAACAATACCTGTCTTTCGTATCAATCAACACAATGCCATATTCAGGACAACTCAGCGATTCTGAAGTGATATAGTATCCTTAATATATTTGCCAGTGCCCACTCGCAAATCAATATTTGAGGGTCGGCCTTGTACTTCGAAAACAATACGGCGCATACCTATTTCCGCCTATATTTTATAAATGATGTCCACTCACATAATTATTTTATTATAACCACCCCACATGCCCATAACATAATATTCAATGTTCAATAGATCTTACCGAAAACTTTCCGCTTTCCACGAACAAAATTATTTCCACCCGAACACGTCCGCTCTATCGTGTCCACCTGTCATGTATTTGTCTACAACTTCTATAATAAACATGTAAATTCTCTCACAGAACCCACAGCAGGGCGCCGAGTGGCGCGAGCCATCACTCTGTGAGTACTACGGACACCGTGTCTACGTTGGAGAATGGACAGGTTGGTCAAATACTTGTATATACTTTTATAAATAAATTGTATTATTCCAATCCACGGAACTCGTCACTATGAACAGTTCTTATCACCCTGTATGACAACCTGAAAATTATTTAATACAAAATGAAAAAATTGAATTGAATACTATACCCACTCAAGACAGTTATGGCGATTTTAATTTGCTTTTCTGTTTAAAATGAAAGTTTTAAAATATTATATTCTCGTACATTTTGTTATGTTCGTCGATAATCTTTGAGGTAGATTTCAATAAAACATTTTCTCTTGCAGATCCCAACCGGCCGCGGCGTGCCCAAGAAGAACCTGATCATCAGCAACCAATACGCGCAAGACTACGAGGCCAACATCAAGGAGGTGATCAGCTCCGCCACGCCGCTGGTCATCACGAGCCAGGCCAGCCAGCCGCCGGTCAACTTCAGTGGACAGGACAATAGGCTGTCGCAAGCGTCGCCCACGCCGCCGGTGCAGCCTTATGTTCCGCCTAGTGAGTTTGTTTTTTCAATAACTTAATGGTAGCTATTCTGAAGGCAGAAATGCTAATTTTAAACGCTGTAAAACTATAAATTTTGCAAGCAAAAAATGGGATTTACGTTGACACGCATAGAGACAAATTTTAATTAAAGAAATTAAGGTTTTGACAGAACCAGAATTTGTGCCTTTATAAACGACATCATTGTATGAAATACTGGTAGTTGTGAATAAGTTTTTGAAAAGTCAAAAAGGTCAAGTTTTTCATTAAAAACAGGGCAAAATATTGGTAGAGAGGCCATATAAATACACCCTATAGACAAATGTTATGGTGGAACAGGTATTCCAAGTATTTTTTACAAAGCTCGCGTTGAGTGAATGAGAATGATTTTATAATTATTGAACAGACAATGCCAATACGATGCAAAATACAAGGAAAACGGTTTTGAATCACTGGCTCTTACTTTAAATATGCAGAACAGTATCAATTATAAGTTTGAAGTGGCATTATGGCTTCAGATTAAATATCTCTAAAATCTAACAATGCTTAATTACAACTTGGAAACAATATGCACTTAACATTTTATGTTCCGATGCCGACAGTAATTATCTCTAGATCTCTTTTCCATTGCACATTAGAATGTATGTACATGAATGAATCGTCTAACTATGAATTACAATTGAGTTTGCCTCAATAAGCCACTGCCTTGACATAATATCATGGACATTGACCTAGTTTGTCATTTTTTTCCTACATAAACAAAAGGTGTAAAATTACAATATACTTAACTATTTACCCTGTCAAACGTCAAATTTAGACAAAATAGTGTCTACGAAATTCAGTCATAAACCGTTTTTTTTTTGCAACCAATCCTAGATTATCATAATAAAATGCCAATTAATCTCTGTTCTCCAAATTCATAATTGCATTTTACACACTCATACTCACCTCACCCCTATCCCTTCCAGCGTACCAACAAAAGATCCTAGTCCACACAACTCTAATCCGCGACGGGGCGGGCCTGGGCTTCAGCATAGCCGGCGGGAAGGGCTCCCCTCCGTACAGAGAGGACAGTGACGCCATCTACATATCCCGCATCTCACCGCAAGGCGCCGCGGCTAAGGATGGCAAGATGATGGTCGGGGATAAGGTTGTTTCGGTGAGTGAATTGGTTAACTGTGATGGTAGATTATGTCTCGATTATTATTTACAAGTACGCGAGATGAGCGTGAGCGATTGGGTAGATACTTGATATAAGAATTCTAATTATAGCAACGTGGAAGCGCGTCGCAGTGAATTTGAGTCTTATATCATAAGTGGTATAATTGATAAAAGTTCTATTAACGTGAAGTTAGATACAGCTTTATAGAAAATTCAAAATTGATAGTAAGACTGAATGAAAATACACACATAGGTATATTGTTCGGTATTATAATTTGTATAATATGGCATTTGTTCTATGACGTTTCATTGAGTCGTATGCTAGGTAAATAAAGTTGGTTTTCCCTAGAAAACGAACAAATGAAAAATAAAAGGGATTTGGCAGCTGTCATAGGGCTCATGCTATATTTGTATAGTGATGCATTCTTTGAACATTAGTCTTAGGTCCGCTTCCATCTAATAAATGTAACAACAAACAACTTTCAACTTTATTAACACATACAACAACGCTCATTCCAGATCAACGGCGTGGACATGGAGAGCGCGCGGCACGAGGCGGCTGTCGCGCTGCTCACGGGGCACGAGCGGTTCGTGCGGCTCGTGCTGCAGCGGACCGTCACCGGCGAAGCAGGTAATATTGCCAGAAAGTAATAGTAGTTAATTGGTCTTCGAACATCGACAGCAAGGTCTTCAGCTATTAGGGCGTCTATAATCGGGATTGCCCCGTACGCGTGACAAGCCCAAGTGTGCTTTTCATACAAGTAGTCTTTGTAAGTTACAATTTGTAACGCGTGCGCGACTAAACCCGCACGCTATTAAAATGCCCTATAGGCGAGCCTCCTCTACTTATCTCCCATTTCTGTGACTTTCAGCATTCAGCTGTATGTAGCGCTCGATAGTCGTAATAAGTCGCCATGCACAGACTCTAAATTCGTTTCTAATTCATTGTCTGTATTGGAGCGTAGTAATATAGGTAGATAAAATCTTCTCCCCAGGACAAACGCCGCCAAGGAAATCGACATCAGAAGAAGTGAGAGAGCCAATCAAGACGAGCGTGCCTTTGAATGCAGTGCCGAAACCGACGGCCAATCACGTCGCACCCACCGCACCGTCCACCAATCACAACGCACCGAAAGTGTCGCACATTACCGCACCGAAACAAACGAGCTTTGCACCGCCCCCCACTGTCGTGCCACCGCAGCCGGCGCCCAGGAAACTGAGCCAAACAAATGGGCAGGTGAGGGCCGAAGCTTGAATAGTAGTGCTATAGCTTAATGTCTAAGAAATTTGGGGTATTTTGGTATTTGGAGATAGTATAAGTTGTTGTATGTGTTGAAGGGTTCCAAGGTTTGCACAGTTGTTTAAGTAATCGGTTGTGAAAGTTACAGTTATGTCGATTAAGTGTAAAGAAACCCCGCATAGTTAAGACGTTAAGTCACGGCACGAATGACCCCTTTACCAAGCATCAGAAGCCCAGCTTACCCCCATTCTAACGTTGGCCACTCCGCAGGCGTACCCGAAGCCAGCCACTAACAGCACCAACACGCCAGCCGCCAATAACGTCCATAGCTCAGCCGACGACGTGTTCGAGGATATCCAGGTAAGCCGCATCCAAACTGCCGCATCCACACGCATCACACAGGTGTTGGTCCGTTTAACACGTTCACATCCGTGCTTATCGTACATTCCGCTTTACCATTTTAGATTAGGCTGTCTTTTTTGGTTTTTGTTTACACACTTGTTTTGTTTGTTAATTGTTTTTGTCTACACAGGTTTTTCTTTTTGTTTCTGTTTCACTCATTTGTCTTTAACGTCGAACGTACATATTTTCGTAAAGTACCGAGCTCATACTTTACGACGATTTTGCGTTTGACCTTAAGCATCACTCACACAAACCTCACCAATTTAAAAACCAACTGATGTGAGCGTGTTAAACCGCTAGCCGCGGCCGATCACGAACGAGGACTTCGTCGCCATGATACCGGCGCACTTCCTGGGCGGTCCGAGGCGACCGTCGCCGTCGGTGGCCGACGGCGGAGTGCGGGTGACAGTGGAGCGGCCCGGCGCCGGCGTGGTGCTCCCCCCGCCCCCCTCCGCGCTCGGCCGCGTCACCGAGACCATCACCAAGTCGACCTTCACCGAGACGACGGTCACACGCATCACGGACAACCAGCTGGTCGCGCCCGTGATTGTCGAAGTAAGAACTGTTGATGTTGAGACGCCAAGAGTGGGTTTGTAGTGTAGACGGTTTTTTTGTTTTGTCTGGAGGCGGGTGAAATATGTATGTGAAATCTGAGGTGTGCACGGCAGTGCACTTCCAAAAGTATACTTGCATAGTCATTAATGATCTAACACAGGTTCAACATTAGTTGACGTTTAGTGCTATCAAATATCTTATGAACCTAAATTACTTAATTATTTTCAGTAACTTTATCAACACCATTATTATATTGTTACATAGGTATATACCCCATTTAGTGTTATTCCAAATTTTCTCCCCGTATCTAATATTTTCATGTGTTACATTTTCACTCGCCTCACACTCACATAAGATGAAAGCAGGTTCAGGATAGTCATATTTGAAGTGTTTTTTGAATCATAAATAAATATGTATTGCAGTGTATACCTATATATTGCTGTCAGATTTTGTGTATACTTACGTATTTTGTGAATTTAAAATTTATATTGATGTACATATTTTAAACCTCAATAAATAAATAGTGTATTTGTTTTTTTATGCGTGATGTATTTATAATACTTTTATGTAGGTATATTTCTGTAAAAAGTACTTTGTGTTTCCAAAATGCACATATTGCACTTTATCGCCCAGTTACAAAAGCTTAAATTTTTTTATAAAAAGCTAAACAATATTTTGTACGAAGTATCCACGCCGATTAATGACCCTTATGGAAATTTAAATCTTACTTTAAAGCCTTACTTTATTGCTATTGCTTTCTGTCTGTACATAAAATCAAAGGGCCTAAAGAAACGGAAATATTTTTTATGACTGTTCTTTTGGGACGACGCGATGCAATGCACCAAAAGGGCCTCACTCGTAGCTCTCCTTAAATAAATCTGACCGACAGCAATGTATACAAAAAGCTTATATATTATGTATATTACACGATATATTTATAAGGACACATTTATTTATAAGCACATTATGGTTGATGGCAGCTGAAAATCACAGGTGTAAGTTAGAAATTCCATGACAATTAGAAATAAGTTCAGCAAAAACTTATTGTTTCCGACCGAACAACTTCTTTTGTGTTTCATTTACCTACCCAATTTCTTGAATATGAATTATGTACAATACTGAGCTTACATTTCTCGTGCTATGTCCATTTTATGATCGTCATAATCTTGTAGTTTTTTATTCATAAAATCAGAAGACTAAATACATATTATTATATAATACATAATATTCTAAATACATATTTGTCACAACCGTGTAAACGATCCTTTAAAAAAATATATACATATATAATTTTGTTCAATCATTCATTACAAAATAAGACTTTAAATTTTAATTAATTTTGACCAATAACTGAAGATTCGGACTAGATGTAATTAACGGTTTCAGTTATTAAATAAATAAATATTTTACGACCACTTCTTGAGTCATCTAAGAATTCACGCCTAACGTTGAACGTAT
Organism: Plutella xylostella; assembly: GCF_932276165.1. Taxonomy (NCBI): domain Eukaryota; kingdom Metazoa; phylum Arthropoda; class Insecta; order Lepidoptera; family Plutellidae; genus Plutella; species Plutella xylostella. The sequence continues at coordinate 4,280,273 of NC_063986.1, forward strand.
TTTTCTCTCAGATGCCTATACAATATAGGTATCTTCGGCTATTTTCATCGAACGAGCAACCTGCCTACGTATCTCTTTAAACTTTTGATACCCATCCCTTTTCATTTTCCCCAGCATCCTATGATACTATATTTTTTTGAGACTGCCACTTCTTCGAAGTTCTAGTAGAATATCTTTAGTTCTAGGGAAATTGGGGAAATACACTCACGGGCAATGAAAAGATTCCACTGAGAAAAGCACCAAATTACTTCTAAACGGAAAAGGCTAGCTTAATGCCGTCTTCTGCAACATTGAAGTACATTTTACAGAGCATCAGGATATTACCAACTAAAATCGGTAATATTTTGTTACAATTTTAAATTAAATCTTTGATAAAATGGACAACATTTCATTTTCTTTGCCCTATATTTTTATTAGTTATTCGGAAAGTTTATAGAAAATTAGTGGAACCGTATTTTTTTATTTTGTATATACATAAATTTTTGCATGTTATTTTTAACTTTAAAGTTAATTATTTTAAAACCGGAAGTGACGTCACATATTAGGCTCAATTTTTATTTTTGTCTATTGCCTGAGTCTCAAAAAAAACATAAATGACACTGACAAGTGACATTTAAACTTTGTTTACATGCCAACCAACAAATGGGTCATTTTCAAATGACCTTGATATTTCTGATGATGGAAAGTAGGTACTTATCATGTAAAAAAATAAGCAGAAGCATTTTTTCAGCTGTGTAGGCAGTGGCATGCTCTGGGACATATTATATAGAGGTCATCTCTTAATAATAAATAAAAAAAATGTCAGAAAGTGTCCGAACCGAATTAATGAAAATGACCCAAATAAACAACAACGTCACGATAAAACGTCAACGTCAATCAAAAATGAAAGTGACAGTTACTTTGTTTTTAAATCTATAGGCTTTGATCATCAAAATGCATCGCACCTGATGCATGACGTCATCAGCACTTTTTTACTATTTTATGATTTTCTCGAAAATGATACATCCAAAAAATACAAAACCATTTTTTTTGTGGCCTTTAGAGCTAAATCTCGAAATGGTTTTCGATTTATAGCAGCTTTAGTTTTTTGAAATGTTGTCCATTGGGATCATTTGTTGTCGCCATTTTGTGAGTGGAACTTTTTCATTGCCCAGCAGTGTAGTATGTAACTGACCATAGCAAATACATAGATTGATAACCATATTACATTAGTCGGTCTCACTTCATGGAATTTCATTCTTACGTTTGAGCTTACCTGTGATTTCACGATGTACATATTGCTATTTAGTTTTAGATAGGAAGCTGATTTGATAGATACTGATCCTGAACACTTGAACAATATATTGTCAGTACCGAGGGAAAAAACTGAAAATTATTTAGACATATTCTTAACTATTTATTCAGCATCTTTCAAAGTAGCTGACCTATTATTAAATTAAGGTGTGTACAAAACAATCATTCGCTTACCGCCTGATTGCTCGCCATTACCACCGCATATCCCACTTACTGACGTTCAGATGTATCTTTTGTTATAGGAAGTTTCACTACTGAAGGAAGGCGGGTCTCTAGGGTTCAGTATCATCGGAGGCACGGACCACTCGTGTGTGCCCTTCGGAGGAAAGGAACCCGGGATATTCATATCACATGTAAGTTATAGTTGGATTTAGTGTGAGAATGTAGATTGAGAAGTTTTGCAGGGTATTGCATAAGCGGTATAGTAAGCTGAAAGGGGGTTCTAAGGACTCACGAGTTTGAAAAGTCGTAGAAAAGAATTTCGGAATGAGCCGCTCTCAGCTTTCTATACCACTTTTGTGAGTAAATGAGTTAGCGTTCGCTCGTTAGCGAGATGCAAAAGAACTCAAACGCCCAAAGGTACAAAACCTTTTCGTATTTTTTCTTGAAAAATGTATGAATTGTCTTCAGATTGTCTTCATGGCATCGTCATGTCGGATCAAATCACTAAATAACAGTGAAGTTGTAGTTGTATTATGCTTGATGTTCTACAGGTGGTGCCCGGAGGCGTGGCGGCGCGGTCAGGGAAACTCCGCATGGGTGACCGTCTCGTCAAGGTATGAAAAGATTTGGACACTGCTAAGTTCTGTAAAAATCATGAATTATGTTGGTGTGTTTTACTGGAGAGTAGATAAACCACTATTCTTCCACTTAAATATAATTCAGAAGATATGATGTCTAGGCGACTAGGTAGTAGTGCTTCTAGTTAGCAGTAAAAAAAACGCTATTGTAAATGGCGTTTCACAGGCAACTGTGCTTGAGCCTGTACTATTTTCTTACTACATAAAATAATACATTATAATTTTATTTATGACTTGTCCCCAAATATAACGCCAAACAGTATATTTTAATCAACCCTTCCTTTAAAGAAAATGGACTCCGCAACTCCTTAAAACAAATACATATCATACATCTAACACATGTTCACAGGTAAACGGCAACGAGCTAACTGGCGCCACCCACCGGGACGCTGTCCAGTTGCTGCTCCAGCCAGGGTCTACTCTGACGCTGTCCGTCCGGCACGACCCACTGCCGCAGGGCTTCCAGGTGAGGGGATAAGTCAATGTTGGGGACGGGAGCGGGTAGTTAGGGAGCAGTGGAGTGGGAGTGGCTGGTCTTAGGGTTTAGTTGTGATTTATCTGCCGTCTTGTCGTGTGTATCAAATTCTGTCAAACTCAAATTATAGGCGGCGGTAAAGCTTCGTTTTTTTAATCCCACCCTACTGCTCCTGTATTGCCTTGCTTCAACAATAGGTCTGATATTATTGCTCGATCTTGAAGATATTTTGGAAGTCGATTGACCGAATTGAAAATGTGTTACGATTAATGATGCGATGGTTTTATGTAACAGGTTGAGATTACAGCAGATTTGATTGCAAAATGTATTGTTTTATGGAATTTCTTATAAGAAGCGAGGAATTTTGATGCATGTTTGATATGACAACAGAAGAGAGTAGATTAAAGTGTCAAAAACACAAGGTATAAAGTCAGAGTAGAAAAGTTGGGATCTTTGTCGCTTAACGTAGTATTTGGCGTACTAAAATTGGAAGAATGCAATAACGCTTTGAATTTGAGTATACGAGTATATATTTGTATGGATTTAATTACGCTGATAGGCTGATGATCGTGTATATCTAATATTATTATTGATAGAATTAAATAATTATAAAATATCATGTCGCATTTGAAAATATATTTACTTACGCCATTCACATATATCTATATTTAACAGTGTAATACAACGTACATAATAATATATAATTTATAACAAGAAAGTTGAAATTATCATAATTTTTGCATTAATTTTACATTATTTGTTTTGCTGAAGCAATATTCGAGATCGTACTAATATTTTTCCTCGCAAAACTCGTGATAATTTCGCAAACTCACACCAACGAAATTGATATTTTATATGCATATGCCACCAAATATATTTGTCAAAATTGATGAATTGATCACCACATTAAAACACAAACCGTTTCTTTCCACATTCGCGTCAACGGCGGCCACTCAGGGTCTCATACAAGTTGAGATTGTTAACACAACTGTAAGTGACCGGCGAACGATACATCTGTGTGTTTAAACCAAAATCGACAACCCTAGTCCGTGTGTCATACGAAATCTGTGGTTCTTCTGTAGCGACCAAGCTTGATCGAGTCTCAAGTTTCTTTACGTAGTTAGCCCCCATTTCGATTATACCTCCCCATCTTTTAAGCTTCGGTAATAGAACCCCGTTTTTTATCGAACATTTCTGATACTCCCCTGTTTACTATAAGCTAGGACCCCTATTCTTTTATCGCTAGGATAATTGAGAAGTTTTATCCTATATGTATTTTAGTTATATGCATGAGAGTTTGCTTTGCATGTCAGGTGTGAGTCCTGTATTGTAACTGTTGTCAAGTGATTGTAAGTTTTATTGGTAAGGAATTTTAGTTTCGTCACGTCTCGATGTGTTTTATTTAATGAAACAAGGTTTTATACGTCTTTTACAATTTTATTTCTTGTATTTTTTCCGGAAACCTCTTTGAACGCGTACATACCGTTGTTTATCATCTGTGTTTTCTAAATCGACCCATCTATATTTTTATTATGTCTTGAAATTTTCTTCTAAGTAAAATATTTCTTCAACCACAACGATTAATTTCACCACAAAGTACTAAACTTGTTAAGAACCGCAAATTATTTAATTTTAAACTTGCACCAAACATTTAAACATCTATTGCTGTCCTGCTCTGTCAATATAATATGAGAGCAAGAGAGAAAAAAGATTTAATTTCATTTAAATGTCTGGTCCAAGTCACCCAAGTTATTAACTTCCGCAGTTTCCAAAAGTTATCGTAACTTTGTTTTTTTTTAATTTCTGGTGATGGATACCAAACCAAAAATCCCTTTTTAAATCTTAAACTAATATCCCTTGAACACAACCAGGACTTGACGATCGTGAAGCAAGAGGGCGAGAAGCTCGGGATGCACATCAAGGGCGGCCTGAACGGGCAGCGCGGGAACCCCAACGACCCTAATGATGAGGGCGTCTTCATATCCAAGATCAACAGTGGAGGGGCGGCTAGGAGGGACGGTAGACTGAAGGTACGTCTTGGAGTTTCTATGGTTTCTGGGTCTAGCTACACAATGATTTTTAAGTTCAAATATTACATATTCAGAAGCCAATAGCATAATGGGTACCACATTGGTGGTTAGCCAGCGATTTTCTCCCATTGCATTATTAAAGGGTTAAGTTTTGTTGCTTTGAAAATATCCAATTGGAACTTCTAATATATCCATTATAAGTATAATGTATCTCAGTATCCATTACGCCTTTAATGTATCCATCATACCTCTACTGTGTGCATCGTATAAGTATGTACCTATGATACTTAATAGGTATAATGTATCCATAAGCATGCCGTTACCGCCTGTTGATTCAAACTCCAAATTCACCCAATGTTACAATCCTAACCCAACCGTCTATTCTACCAGGTCGGCATGCGTCTACTAGAAGTCAACGGCGTCTCCCTCCTAGGAGCCACCCACAACGAGGCGGTGAACGCGCTGCGCTCGGCCACGCACGCGCCGCTGCACCTGGTCGTGTGCCACGGCTACGCACGCGCCGAGAAGTACACTGTGAGTATTGAGTGCAATAACTACCAGGAGGGCATGCGTCTACTGGAGGTGTCGCTACTGGGCGCGACTCACAACGAGGCGGGGAACATTGAGGGGAATAACTACCAGGAGAGCATGCGTCTACTTGAGGTCAACGGGGTATCGCTGAGAAATGATTTTGATGACGTTTGTACTGGCCGGATGATTTAAAATCACTGTACAAGATATATTCTGGGGATTTCTATGAAATATTGCTTCAAAAATGAGGTTATTCTTCATAGAACTAAATATACAGTATTGTGCAATTTAATGTGAACACGAATGAAAATTAGAAAAAAATACATTTATTAGTTCTAAAATAAAAAAAACAGAGATATATTAATACAATTTAAGTTGTTTTAATAGAAAATGTGTCCTCCCTGGTTTTTATAACTTCTTCAACACGTTTTGGCATAGAATCGACAAGGTTTTAACAGTTTTCTGATATTTACTGGCCTAAAAAACTTGTATGAATTACAGCCTCAATCATTTTAGTTTTTCTTGTGCAATCCATTTTACGAAGTCTAACTTTCATGATGGCCCACTTATTTTCAATGGGATTAAGTGCCGGTGAGTTCTCTGGCCATCCAAAGGCATGATATCTTGTTGTCCTTGAAATATTTAAGCATAATCGTGGACACGTGGAATGGAGCCGAATTTTGTTGAAAAACGTATTGACCGTTATCATCAAATTTTCTTAGTTCAACTTCTAATCTCCGTTCTAGCAAGTCACTGTATTTTAGCGAGTCCATCATCCTTTCGAAGGGCACAAGTCATTCGGTACCTATATAAGAAAAACAGCCCCAAACTAAGAAAAGTTGATGCTAACGGTCAATAAGTTTTTCAACATAATTCGGCTCCATTCCACGTGTCCACGCTTATGCTTAAATATTTCAAGGACAACAAGATATCATGCCTTTGGATGGCCAGAGAACTCACCGGCACTTAATCCCATTGAAAATAAGTGGGCCATCATGAAAGTTAGACTTCGTAAAACGGATAGCACAAGAAAAACTAAAATGATTGAGGCTGTAATTCATACAATTTTTTTAGACCAGTAAATATCAGAAAACTGTTAAAACCTTGTCGATTCTATGCCAAAACGTGTTGAAGAAGTTATAAAAGCCAGGGAGGACACATTTTCTATTAAAACAACTTAAATTGTATTAATATATCTCTGTTTTTTTTATTTTAGAACTAATAAGTGTATTTTTTTCTAATTTTCACCCGTGTTCACATTAATTTGCACAATACTGTACCCTTAAAATTTGTGAGGTGTAATGGCAGTTGGTCTGTCATTTTTGTTGGAGAACCTATAAATAATTCTTGGGCTAGATTAGTCCTCGAGTTGAGATGACGCTGGAGTGACGACCTAAGACAGCGGAAGGCCATGTCCAGCAGTTGATGATTATTGGTTGATGATGATAATGGCCCGCCTATGAAAGCCGAAAAGTAATACTTTATCAGATGAAAATGTTTCTATATTTGTAGCGTTTTTGTAGCTGCATCACAGCTTTAGATGCTAGCCAACACTCTTGCAATCCACAACACGTTGAAATTCACGCTATATATTCATAACTTTCTAGATTTTCACCCTTTTTACTTTGCTCGCATATATCTGCCACTTGCTAGACAGAGATAGCTACAGCACGTATTTTAAACAGACCGGCAGCGAGAGCGGGACAGCTGATACCGGCGGTTCTCTGTCGCACTCAACGTCGAGCCTGGATCGGGAAGAAACGCTGAACCATTCACAGCAGGTGGGATTTTCAACCTTAGCTAAAAGCTTATAGAGTCTAATTTAGATGGACCTCATTGTACCTAATATATGCAGTAACATTCAGTTAGATTCATGATTAGTATGCTTGTTTCTAAGCTATTTTAATTTACAAACACGCAAAGCACTTTTTTTTTATTAAATTTTCCATTATTTACCTACCTTTTTCTAACAATATTTTTATTGTTTTGATTAACAGGAACAGCATTTCCAACAGGACTTAGTTGAGTATGAACATGAGAAGGAAGTCGCCGAAATCAGAGGAAAGACCACTCCTGAAAAGGTCAGCTTTTGCAGATGTACTTATGTCGACATAGTATATTCAAAAGATAAGTGTGTAATACCCAAACCAAGAGTAAGAAAGGCATAAATCGTTAAACATAATATCTTATTATTTAACCTCAAAACTCAGTCGGTTGACCCTAGGTTTAACGGATGGCCTCATATTGTGCAAACTTTTTCAACAAAACCCAATGGACTCTAGAAGAGAAAGCTTAACACAACGTAACCCCGTCAACAGGTGCTAGACATAGTGCACGCGGTGGAAACCATGGCTCTGGAGCCTGCGCCACCCACGTCGCCAGAACCGCACCACAAGACTACCACCGTCGTCATGAGCAAACACACACTCCAACCTCAGGTATGTACCCCCTAGCGACCGCGGTACCGCCTCTTATACCATAGAGCATTTGATGCTATAACCCTTGTGTCCTGCACTCGGGAAGATTTGCCGGAAGGCCAATAAAAATGCCAGCAAAGAAGCTTTTTGGTCTGGAAAAATTTAGTTAGCATTCACGACACTAGATTAGAGATTAGTATGGTCACTGACTGGATAAGTGGATAGGGTGCGCCGGACGTATGTAAGGTACAGTTGATACGTCACTCCTTAACTTCTTATTTGATCTGGAGAGAGTTTTCATATTCATGTCTGATACATGTCAAATGTTTATTCCGGATTTTTCTATGAATCTATATTTTAGTTACCTCCTTGCTATTGATGTTTTTCGTGTATATCCTTATAGTAGAATAACGAACTTCCTTTAAAATACACGTAATTCTACTAAAGAACCTACTTATTCTATGATGCTAGTACTTATGTGCGCTTACGCAAAGTGAGATTACATATTTATGGCTGCATCCAAATCATTCTAATGTTGTATAAAGTACCGTAAAACTCACTTTTCGTATTCGCTGCCCCCTTCCCAAAGTAACGAATTCTGCCCCTTTGTAGTTATTAAGTATGTATTTAGATTATGTTTAGTCTTACCTTTTGAATATTGCCCCTATTCTATATCCAATGTGCATGCATGAGTTTTATTTGGATCGAATATTTTGTAAACTATGGTATTTTCTGCTTCATATTTTGTAACTTCTATTTTTGAGCGAAGCATGGTTGAGTGTCTTTGAATTAACACTTTAATACGGTAAAATTACTTAAATAAGTATATACCTACTTATTTTATTATATTTTGAAATTTGGAAGCATGCCCTTTGTATATATCTGTAGTTTGAACCCAATGCTTGCATGAAAATATACCTACCTACTTACTATGAAATATTTATTCGTAAATCGAAACCGATATTTTTATTTTATTATTTCTTCCAAAATAAATGTTACTACTATATTATTATGCTATAATTCTTAACTGTAGATTGTCCTGCGCCCGGGACGGTGGCACTTCCTATTAGGAAAAACCTAATTATTTCCAACACATAAATATATTTAATTAAACCGATTGTAATTCTGTTGTCATCACTATTAGCGTACCTACTTTATGTTTGTTACTTTGCATGTACAATCATGTTTTAGACTAAATAAACGGTAGCTTTAAAAAAAAATATTGTTCATCTACGGAAATAAGATTGTATTTAGGTTTGCTGTATTCAAAGTGTAAACTAGTTGTTTTGTTAACACTATCCAATACTATCTATAATCATATTTCCGTAGCGTATTTAAAGTCAATGACTTTACTGATAATACTTACTTTCTTTAAATATAAGTACTTAAATGTTCCAACAATCTGTTGTATGTAGCTTTAGATAAATGTCGTCATGTGTTAGCTTCCGTATTGGTTGTACCCTGCTTGAAACATATGAGGAATAATGTTGAGTTACACCTGTAGGGATCACAGCAGAGGTGAAATGATGGCAGATATATTTTGCTAAGAAAGTACATCATTTTAGTCTATAAATGCAAACATCGCACCTCTATACAGTAACGACCTAACTCAAAAACCGGCTTTTTGGGAAAATACTAAAAAAATATACAAAGTAATAAGATAACTACTTAAGTGAGTTTAATGACGGTCCAATCCAAAAAACTAAATTTAGAGTTGAGTCGATACTGTACCAAAGTTGCGATGTTCAGCCTGAGTACTCAACTGAGATCCCGACAGATATACAATTGACGTAATGTATTCGATCGTTACAGAGTCCAGATGAACATGAAAAGAATCCATAGTACGTCAGAGACGCAACTGTCCATATTGTGTAAATATAAGTTAAAGACTATAGAAAATAATTATTAATATGATAAAACGTATATTTCTTAAAATGCGTAAGTGTGTGAATGTTCGAATCAAGTAAATGTTCTGTGTAAATTCAGTGTTCATAATTATTATAGCATTATAAAAGTATATAAGACAGAAGTGAAATATTCAAATTTTATTCAACGTTTAAATCTGATCATTCAGTAAGTTTCGTATCAAATACATAGATAGGTATTACTTGTTTAAATAAACAGTAGGACTGTGTTTCAACTTTGCCTCATTCTAAATGTCCAATAAATATGACTGTATTATTACGTAACTTTTCCAAAACTTCATTGCATCTACCAAAATCATAGTGCAGACGAACAATAGGCATTATTTCTCTATTGTCATTAAACTCATTTCTTAAGTGCCAAATCAGAATGTAATTTCAACAAACACTTATATATCAATCTGTTTTTAGTATCCTTCGTACGTACTATCGCATTTTACTACTAAATGTGATAAATAGAAATCTGAATAAGTAAATAATTTAAAAATCCGTTGTTGCTAACTAAACAACTTTGACCTAATTCAGGTTATTCTTATAAATAAGAAATCGTTAAATTAGATAACAAATAATTGAATTTCTCTCGAAAAAGGGTATTAAACCTAAGATAAAAATTACTAATTAATTTCGTGGTTACATAGATTGATTCAGTTTGAATAGTAAAAAATATACTTATAATAGTTATCAAATCAATTGCACTACATCGTACGCCTTCTGTTAGTGTAATATTTAATATATTTTATATTAAAATTAACACCTGTCTTGTCGTCGCGGTTTACAAATATGAGCATATTTATTATAATTATAAATAATGAAATTATAAATGAAATCAAGCTAGCTCGCTAGCCATCGCTATAATATCTGTAGATTTATGTGTGTTCACTATCAAAAACTTATCTGTGTATGCAAAAAAGTATTATTTTTCGAAGGAGTCATGTATGTATGAATGTGTAATGTGTTATATGCGTGTGACATACCCGAAACTTTTATACTCCAAATGTCTGATCTTTGTCGATACATCTTTATATCTTAGAGGACTTGTGAACGGCTGCATTTTGCATGCATTCAGTATATGCCAGTGCTGCTTTATCGAAATATAATTTTAAATTGAAGTAATTTTTTTATTTACTTCAGTGTGCAATTTGCCTGTACGTTATTTGCGGTAAGTTAACTGAATCGATTTGTTGTGGTTTTCCCTTTAGATTCACTACGGTGGGAATAATTGAATGTGGGATAAATGGTGTAAAATGTAGTCGTCTACAAGGTTCACTCTATACCTTCTGGGTGAAATTTAAATGATCACAAGTACGTATTTATTGGTTAGGACTTCGTTTTATTTTAGTAACACTAGCAATTTATTGAGTATACATACACTATTTTTTTATCCACACTACATTAACGTACTTTTGACCGATTTCAAAGTCGGTGTTTTTATCCAATTTTTATATAAGTTAGTAATTTCCAAAAACGGTTAACATTAACATTACAATGAAGTAGATAGAAATTTGCATGAGACGGGCAATGTAATGTTTCAGTACTTTCAGTGTTGGAGTACTCGGCTGTCCCATTTTAAAACACAGTAACAGCCATGAGACAAAATGTTCAGGAGAGCCAAAAAACATTTTTGTCCCTTCATTTCAATGCCCTGGTAAAACTATGACAGATATCTGAACAAATGTAAGCTTAAAAGAAGCGGCAGAACCTAGGCTTTACATACAATACTATTTCATTTAAATATAACTAAAATTGTTGCTGTAATGCACAAAAGAAAACACTTACTAGGTTTTATTTATTTATTTATTTATTTATTTCAACTGGAACACCAGCAGCTTATACAACTAACATTTATATGGTTTTCTCACCCTAAAACCGCCCTCACTGACCATTTCAAAACCTAGTAAGAGCCATTATTGTGTAATTTAAGACAAGTTAAGTATATTGAAATTGCAATAATTGCGTAATAATTTCATTTTTTATATGTTTGGGATCCTTCACATATTATAAATCCAATTTTGCAGCACTTTTACACGACGGCACTATATATAAGTAATAGCTGAAATACGGGCATATTTTTATGTTTTTTTTTTGTTTTATGTAAATGAATTAAATAGCCATATTAAGAAGGCTCTAACATGAAAATTATTTATGGCTGCCTTCAATTAGACAATATTTCCTAAATTTCTATCTAAAAATCAGTTTTCTCTTATTTATAACTTGTTTTTTTTTTTGGTTTATGCAAAATAGGGCTAGTAGAAAGGTTCTGACGAGAAAGGTCTCTATGGCTTTTATATAAAAGACAAAATTTACTTATGTTCTACTTTTAATTCAACTCTCTAGGTCTCATTGGTGCAAAGATACAGGTTCTGAAATGTCTGATATTTTGTTCGAAAAAAGTGTTAGTAATAATGTATGCCATTTGTGACTTACTAAAATTAACGGACGAAAATTGTCCTTTGCTGACCATTTCAAAACCTAGTAAGCGCCATTGACCATTTTAAAACCTAGTATTAAGTCATTTTCACTTACTGTGTTTTAAAATGGTTGGTGGCTCTTACTATGTTTTGAAATGGTTTTCGTGGCATTTTTGATTTCGCAGGGTGGAGTTACTAGGTTTTTAGAAATTTTATTTTCGTTTCTAAGCGGTTTTTTGATATTCTGACAATGCAGTTTTGTGCGGAATCGCCTAAAATAATATATAAATCAAAGACCCGTTTTTTTTTAAAGTTGGCGGTTACTGTGTTTTGAAATGGGACAGCCGTACTTTTGTGATTATTTAAATTTCGCCCTTTAGTTAATTTTGTAAGAATGTTCTCATATACTGTACTGAGTAGCCCTTTAGTAGGAGGAGACCAATTTTATACCATGATGTACTCGTATTTATCAATTTTATAACCCAGGTATTTAAAAAAGGGAATGAAACATATTTTTTGTCTTACAAATACAAACATTTAGGGGATGTAAAAAATATAACAATGACACTTTTTAAATCACTGGGTTATTTATTATATATAAACAATTAAACAGTCTTGTATCAATCCATTGTCCTACTATACACATTATAATTCATTCGTAACATTACGTCAATTTGATTGAATATCTTTATTTTATTAAAAGTTTTTAAAATCATGAGTCTCATTTCAAAATTTCAATGTATTAAACCCATAATTATAATGTTATACAGCATTAATTACATTGTAATAATAATTGACAACATTTCAAAATTTAATACAGTTGAAATTCGAAAACCATTTAGAGATATGGCTCTAATATTCACAAAAAAAAATGTTTCCGATTTTTCTATTGATTTATTTCAGAGAAAAACATAAAAATCTAAATTATCATTCGTGACATCACGATGTGGCATAATAATTAAACGCGCTTTTACTTCTAAAACATGAACAACAAAAAAACATGTTATGTCACTTTGACAATGACAATGACAAACATCACTCAAATGTCTGTCACTTTTATGTGTCCTTGTCAATGACGAAAGTTCGTGATTGGTTCTTGCCACAAAATAAAGTTGAAGTTGAAGTTGATTGGTCCTTGTTCACGTCAAGTTAATGTCATCCAACATTTTTTTTTTTAGGTTAGGCAAGCAACGAAAATATTTTTATCCCAAGCCTCGGCGTGACGTCACTCATATTATAAATATTTTGAACTTTGAAATTCAAAAAATATATTAAAACATAAAAATATTAAGAAATAAAAAAATACGGGTCATCTAAATTTGTGATATCTCGTCGAAAATAAAATAAAATCGGTGAGCATTTTATTTGAAATGTTGTCAATTGACCGAACAGAAATTATTTATATAGGTACATTTTCATCTTGATTCCCGCTATCCTGTCTTCTATTTTCTTATTATCCTGTCTCCGTGTATCAAAATGAATGCTTAGTATGTTTGTCGTCATTTTATGTTTAAAATAAATATAGGTACTTACTTTAAAAAACATTGGCCAAATTCAGTGTTCACAACTGCCAATTGATATTTTAAGGTTTGATAAAGAACTGTACTCTATGAAATTAAATTACATTTAATGTACAAACATATTCTAATTGGCGTTATTGTTTATGGTGTTACCTTTAAATACATGATGTTTCTGAGAGCCTTTTCGTTTTATTCATATTATTTTATGTTTGTACCAGTCGACATTTATTTTGGAAGAATTTCAGTTGCCTTCGGTTCGGCTTTGTTTAGTTTTAAGTTGGCAGGTACATTTAATTTTACTTACAACTATGTTTTCGTGCAAGGACATACAACTGGAGGTAAAAAGTGAGCTAGAGAAGTAGCGTGTAGTGAGCTAAGCTCGTGTAGTGACATGATGGTTTGGTCAGTCGTCTAGTACCGGGGCGCCCCCGTCGCCGCTCCCCGCGCCCTCGCCGCCCGCCGCCTCGCCCGCCCCGCCGCCCCCGCCCGCCCCCGCCGTAGCCAGGAAGGCCCCGCCCCCACCGCCAGCCAAACCCAAACCCCAAGTGCCGCGCAAACCGCAAACGAAACGAGTTAGTTTCACGCAAGACGACCAAAGAAAACCCACCCCGCCGCCGCATGAAGAGACGAAGCTTAAAGATACCAAAGATACTAACCAAGCATGCGGGAAGCCCGGCTCTCCACTAATCCGGCCGACGAACGCGCCCCCCGCGCCCCCCGCCGTCCCCGACGTCATCATCCCTCCTCCGCCCCTGTTCGATACGAACGTAAGTGAGGCCGCAGTGCTGCCCCCTATCACCGTGGTGCCGCAGCGGCTAGTGCTGCCCGCGCCCGCCGAGCCCGAGCCAAGCGTGCAGTCCACCGGCTCCACCACCTCCCCCGAGACTGAGCTGCCTCCGCCCGTCAACTATAGCGCTCATCCGATAGTTGCCTCTTTATCTGTCCCTCTGGATGCTTCCCACCCGGTCATATCCGAGGTGCCTCCCACACAACTGTTCCGGCATAGCGGGCCGGACTCCCTCTGTAGCGAGGAGTACCGTGAACTCTGTGCCAGCCCCCGCCTCCCGGCTGACCCGCCGGAACTATTGCACGCGCACTACGGAACCCTGCCCACCGTGTCGCACGTGCCCCGCTCCCCGTGCTACCTGCACCCCGACCAAACCTTCTCCGAGCCGGAATACTACGTCCCCTCACCCAGATTCTTCTCGGAGAGCCACGAGAATCTTCCAAAGAGTGTGACCGCAAATATGGTGCATTCGGCGACGTATCCGTCGATAAATCCGTACCCTTGTTTGACGACAGTCGCGGGCACGTACAACCCGTATACCTGCGAGCATCACGTGTGCGCCGCCCGCGCCCCTCTAGTCACTTCCTCGTCCCCCGACCCTCATGGTGCCAAAACTGAGAGAAGAGTCCGCTTCGGCGAAGCGGTGGCCACCGATCTCTCGAACATTCCAGAAGAGCTGGCGAGGCCCGCCTGGAGCAGCCAAATAAAAGCCTTCGCCATCGGCGAGGTAATGATCAGTGTACGGCACCTCACCCACACACACATGCTTCTTATGATTGTGTTCGTCGACTGTTTAATGAACATCCCAGATGTCACTAAAACCCTCTGTCCTTATATCTTCTCCCATCCCTAAACACTCCCATACGATAATCCAATCAAATTATGGTACAACTAACTTGCAGTTTATTTTTATTTTGCATGTTTAATTTACATATTCATATTTGCTGATATTTTAATATATTTTTAAAGGTTTTTGATTGCATGGTTTTTACAGATTAACCGCTTGGAGAAGGGTTTATGTATGTACGATTGCTTGTAAGATATCATATTATGCTTTTTACCTCATGTCCCGTGTCATTGTTCATCGTTATTTGTATCGATGTGTTTGTTTATATTGTTGTCGTAACTTTTGAATGATTCCGCAGGCTTCCCCACCTCATTCTGGGAATTTAGTGAAAGCGTCTGTTAGCGATAAGAAAAAGTTCTTCGAGAATGCCATGGAAGAAAGTCACAAACCTTCAGCTAAGCAAGGTAAGACTACTTTTATCTCACATTCTCACTCTATTTACATATATTATTACCACCGCAACTCGTGTCTCGCTGTAATGCAAATAGGATGATGAGAATAACTTACATCGCGCGGCTTCGAGTGCGAATGCAACGAAAGCTTTAGTGCTAGGCCTTCTGATCTTTATATGTTTTTTGTGTTTCGTATACTGATAAACGATTTCTTACCCTCCACAGACAAAGTATTCACGTTCCTATCAGCGGATGAGGTGGAGAAATTGAAGCAGGAAGAGGAACGGAAGATGGCGTCCATGACCCGCAGCGAGCTGTCTTGGTCCGGGGAGGACCACGAGCCCAGCGAATCCGACGACGAGCCGCGCGAGAACGGACACAGGTGAGTGTGCACCTTATTGTCACACGCGCAGGGTCGCTTGTTGCAGCAGCGAGCTGTCCTGGTCCGGGGAGGAGCGCGAGCCCAGCGAGTCCGACGACGAGCCGCGCGAGAACGGACACAGGTGAGTGTGCACCCTATTGTCACACGCGCAGGGTCGCTTGTTGCAGCAGCGAGCTGTCCTGGTCCGGGGAGGAGCGCGAGCCCAGCGGCGACTCCGACGACGAGCCGCGCGAGAACGGACACAGGTGAGTGTGCACCCTATTGTCACACGCGCAGGGTCGCTTGTTGCAGCAGCGAGCTGTCCTGGTCCGGGGAGGAGCGCGAGCCGCGCGAGTCCGACGACGAGCCGCGCGAGAACGGACACAGGTGAGTGTGCACCCTATTGTCACACGCGCAGGGTCGCTTGTTGCAGCAGCGAGCTGTCCTGGTCCGGGGAGGAGCGCGAGCCCAGCGAGTCCGACGACGAGCCGCGCGAGAACGGACACAGGTGAGTGTGCACCCTATTGTCACACGCGCAGGGTCGCTTGTTGCAGCAGCGAGCTGTCCTGGTCCGGGGAGGAGCGCGAGCCCAGCGGCGACTCCGACGACGAGCCGCGCGAGAACGGACACAGGTGAGTGTGCACCCTATATTGTAATAAGATGAATCTTTAAGCAGCAGATGGCAGCAAAATTTTATGATAAAAAGCTGCCCAAGTGTCATATTCAAAATCATAGATCCTTGTGCTTTCCATACATCAGTTCATCAGCGTTCCATAGAATATCTGTAACAATTTGGAACCACGCACAAAGTGTAGTTATATTTATTTGTGATCCAAGACAGAATGAGCCCCTTATCCGAACACTCTCCGTTTGTAAAAATTGAAGTCCATCAGAAAAAATTATATTTATACGATGAATAAAAATTTTGAAAGGTACAAGTCATAGTACATAGTACAGGTCACAATCAACTAAACCTCCCCTATCTATACATTCCAGTGTGTCTTCAGCCAGCCCGTCAGCCAAGTCGAGCCGGCGGCGCGGCGACCCGGCCGACGCCGCCTCCCGCGCCGCGCGCCGCGCCGCCTGGCGAGCCGCGAGGCTGCGCTCGCTTGAACAGGTTAGTCAATTACTATAGTATGTTGTTTATTTGTACACACACATGAACATAATTGACTAAGGTTATATAGAATATTATTTATTTGTTCACAAACAGAAAAGAAATGACAAAACCTATACTAACCACAAAGGTACAAAAATAGCGGTCTTATAGCTAAGTTTTTTCAAGACAACCCCAGAGATTGTAGAAGCATATTTTATTATCAAGGTTAGCCGTAGTGTATTCAAGCAATATTTGACCATACAAGCTGTAAGAGCCCTACCTCACTAGGAGTCCATGGCGATGTCGCCAGCTACGGAATAAGTTAAACACAGGGTGGTGTACCATACATTTCAATGCTAACTGTCTAGATACCGGCGACGACGTTATGTCAGTATTTTTTCTTATTTTATACATAGGTACATATAAATGGTTTAAAACTTTTGACCAGGACTATGATCGGTTACTTGCATTTAACGTGCATACCTACACCCAAATTAACTTCTTTCCATCCATTACTTTTCAGGAGGCGATCCAGTCACAAATGATGATAAAGAACATGGTGGGCCCCGCCAACGACATCATCGGCGAGTCCCAGCGCCGCGACCACTCGCCCTCCGAGGTAAGCCGCTATTCTCATACACGCTGAATGTCTGTTGTTACATGTGAGGTGCAGAATAACCCCACTGCTGCAGGTGGAACGAACGAATGCATTCAAATGTTGACTTGAAATTCCCCAGTTGAGATTCATGTTTAATTCGTAGCGTAAACTTTGCAATATAAACTTGATTACAGACTAGGATTTTGAAAGTGGAGATACTTACAGTAGAATATTTTGCATAACGTGGCAGTAAAAGTACTTTCGTACAAAGTTATATAAGTACTTTCAAAATCCTGTGAAACCTATATTGTCTAAAAGTATGCTACAAAAGGCTTACTTAGGCACTGGGCGGGTATGGTCACGCCAGCTGAACATTACACTGCGCTGTTTGCAGAAAACAAAATTTAAAAGGTCACGCTGTACCTACAATGTCCATTTGTAATAAATAGATCATAGCATGATATCTACTATGCTTCTTTCTTTCCACCTGCCCCTGAGAATGTTGTTATGTTCTAATAACTTGTTTGTACTTGTAACCTATAACATCCATGGTCATTAACACTATACATGAAATACATATTGGTGTTTCGACTCTCTGGCAAAACGAATACAGTTCGACAAAACTTACCTTCACCTGTCGAGTCCTAATCGTATGTTGTGCCTTAAACTGTAATGTGTGGTTAATCAATGTATGGGTACGGGATCCGTCGCTTCGTGTCTGTCCATACTGGGTGTGAAAATTGGCTTTACTTATAGCAATGGCCCCTGCCGCGTATCGCGTTGCGTACAAAGCCGGGCCAGATACTCGCCGTCAAGGAAAAAGAGAAACTGTTAGACGAGCGAATAACGTTCCGAGCCGAGGAGTATGTTTGCCCGACCACCGGCGAGACCAAACTACGAACCGTCGAGTTGATCGAAAAACTTATCGAGAAAGAGGTATGAGCGTCAAGCTCCCACTGTATAAACCGCAAAGCCGCTGTACACAAGCAACGCTCTTTACGTGTGTGGTGTTATTATTTTTATGTCTGTTTGTATTATTTGTTTTTTTTTATGACGAGGCTTAGCTTTTACGTGCATCTAGATTTTGACGGGACGATTTGAAACGACTATATACGACGAAATGACGTGACAACCGAACCGTGACAAGAATACAAAGACTTGACTGAGAATTACGTGTAAAATATTAATATAATTATGATAATGATATTTGGGGTCCTTACGCACAATATCTGGCACTGTGAAACATGAAACACCATAGATTGTACACAAGTAGAGAAAGTAGATACCATACCTACATTACTAATTCTAACATTAACATTAACAAACGCTTTCAATCTTTTATGTGTTTATTTCGCAGTAGGTGAACGTTTATTATAGAATTCCTTATGTGTTATTCAATCCCATTATAATGTTATGTAACAGGAAATGACACTTGCATTTGCAGTACCTATACCTATCATACAAACTAAAGTCATATTATTTCTTCAATACTGGCCCTTTTTATATATTTAAATAACTTCCCTCGTGTGTTGCATGACAATATTATAGGCATGGCATGCTAATTTTACTGTGTATTTGTCAGACCATCCCCGGATACTAGAAATGGCCCCTTCACCAGTCACTACGGTTTGTGTCCTTTAGCTTATATTTAACTAACAATTTCATTCATTTATTCAAAGCTTACTAAGCTAGACTGTCTTAGATACTTAAAATTTCAAAAGTGTCCCTAGAATTGTAGAGCATAAAAGTTAGCATACAAATAAGTAATTACTAAGGTCTTATTGCATGCTTATCCGGGAATTAACAAACCTTAACATATCTTCCATTTTACTAATCTTAACAACACTACCTAATAATTGAATGTGCATGGTGTGTTGGAGTTTTTTTTACTAACATTATTTTAAACTTTTTAAAAAATACCTATGGTAAGATATCATTTTTTTTATTCAATCTAAAATAAAATTTAATTAATAAAAGTAATATACCTACCAAAATTTGAGTCGTTCATACTTGGTAGGTACACTTCGAAAAGGCAACCAAAAACAACTAACAGCTATCCCTCAATCCCCCCTATATCTACCAATAACACCACCCATTCAAACAGGTGGAGACCACGCAAGAGAAGATCATATCCCTCGAACTGACCACCAGCCCTAGCAGCGAGACGGCCCCGAGCGAGCTCGACGGCGCAATGAGCCTGGGGGAAGGGGAAGGGGAGGGCGAGGGGCACTCTCTTCAGCCAGATATAGTGCAAGTGGTCAACCCGCTGCTTGACGGGGGGGCTGGTCAAGTGACGGCTATAGCTGTGGGACCATCGGAGCGAGTGACGACATACACTGAAACCGCGCAGTGAAGGGAACAACTGCCGCAATCTCCGCATGTTTGCTATTGGTTACATTGATTATAACTACCGAGTAGAGTGGCAATTGCTGGCCGCTCATTGGTCGAGGATCGGCATGTGTCACTCTGCACGGTAGGTGTAACAAGGGTAGTAGGGTGGTCTGAATTGGACCAATAAGAACTCGACAGTAGATTTCTTCAATACGAACCACGATATTTCCATATTTGTTTTGTTTGTCGTAAACTGTGATAATAAGTTTAAAATTCCACCGACTTATTTTTATTATGATGATGATTGTAGAACTGCATGCGTTGAAGAAATGTACTAGCGAGCGGCTGAAGGCATTTTTTATTTTATCGCAATCACAATTTTATTTTTCTATTTCAATTTTGCAACGGAGATTGTAGTTTTACTTGTAGACAATTATTATGCTATTTTGATAAATGTTTTATTCTTTAAATACTTTACGTATTTTGATTATTTCCATTCCGTGCGAGTTTTTTAATGTTTTGACTATTTCTTGGATAAACTGTGTTTTAAGTATTTATTGATGCTGTACCTGGTAAGAGAAGATGTATGGAATACGACTGGATAGTTGACATTTTGAGATTATATGAAATGTACATACTACGTCATAAAACACAAGAATGTATGTTCAAGGAGATAATTAGATAAATTATGTACAAATGAAAATTTGCATCACATTTTGAAGGACGTGACATAGGTACCTATTGTGTAATGGTTGAGCTTATTCATAATAAATTAATAAATATTAATTTCTAGATTACTTTAATTACATACATTTTAACTGTGAAGTGTTAAATTACATGCGGTATTTTTGTTTTACTGATGTATTACGTTTTGATATAATTTTACTAGTTTTTATTTTTTATGTATGTGGTGCCTTAATTTTTTCTCAAATGGATTTATTTAATGTTATGATTCAATTCTGATTGTGTTTTTACGTTCAATTTAAGTTCTGTGTATCCATGCGAGTACCTACTTAATGATATTGTGATTGTAGCCTTATTTCTATATACATTTGTATGTGAAGGCATTTAGTTTTATTATTTTGAAATATATTGACTATTTAAACAAATTGTAATCCGTGCGTGTTATCTCGAAATATTGTACATTTTCATCACTTTTTGTATCAAAAGAAATTGTATTCTTCAGTGTTTAATGTAATAATTATAACGAATAGAGCGAACGATTTTGTATTGGATTGTATTGAAGTGGCGACCGGATGAATCATTTATGGTATGCGTGTGTCCTTTATACATAGTAAGACCCTTAGATATGTGAACTGTAAACTAATGAAAATATTGTATGTTTGTCCCAATTAAATGGTTTAATATATATTTTAATAAAATTATTTCAATGTGTTTATTTCATCTCTTTCACAGAGTTATATTAGTATACCCTTTATCAAAAGCCTTAAATTAAGTTGTTGGGGTCGAAAGGTGATAATAGTCCTTTAGGTACGTGCACAATCAACAGATGACAGGTACAGATAGATGTTGGATGTCACTCATCTACATACTGGTAGTATGTAGATGAGTGACATACCTATAGTGTCACAAACTTATCTGTTCCGGTGAGAGCTCACGTAAATGTCTAATATTTCTTAATTCTTTAAGATGTTAAGTTTTCCCGTAATGGTAATTTACCCTTGCGGTTTTCATAAACCCATCTAATCTATATCAATATATAATTTATTAGTAAATAATGAGATATGGACCAATTTAGTAAACTGTCACCGGAACAGATAAGTTTGTCGCACTCTACCATATTTATTTCTATCTAATTCTATGGCATCTTGATGGCACCTTATAGAAACTGCGGGTAGATCATTGACAAAAGAATAAAGAGGACTTGGCATAAAAATCGGTACTTAAAAATATATCGTCGTCTCTTTTTAACTTATTGGTGTTATCGTACGTAAAAAAGGACAACAGTAGTTTTGTCTTTGCCTAAAATTACAACATTGCGATCGGTCGCCATGTTGATTGACCAAGATTGACATCCAAACACAAGGTACTTCAGCTGTCAAATAATTTGTTTGTTTACATTTTTCAAGAAAAAAGCCGCCATTTTAATTGACACCAAAGTTTAGGTAAGCGCATTTTTTTCGTTGAATTTCGGTTTATTCTTTTGTCAATGGGGTAGATGGACACTAGCCGGTGACAGCTCGTGTCATCTACGATCCTCAACGGCCACCCTAGTCCCTAATAATACATTTCCTCACTTCCTTGCGGAAATTTTCGTCCATAAGTAAAATAAGCAAAGTTTATGAGTGAATTTTATTGTGAGTGGTTTTTGAACAATGCATAAACAAAATTAACTTTTAATGATAATTATATGTGACAATTTAAGTAAAAAACTTATAATTAGGTAACATTTTGGTGGTTATGGGGTCACAAGACTTGTTCACTTCTTTGGAGCTATGATACCCTCCAATTGAGCCTGAAATTCAAGTAAGTACAATATTATACATATCGTTATTAATGTGTAGGTAGCGTATTACAATAGCAAAGCAGTTTATAGAGCTTTTAAAAAAATACTTAAAGTGCACAGCTCAGCATTTTGACTCGATAGCCCCTGAAGGCATAACAGTAGACCCAAGAACAAGACAGAGTAAAACAGAGAACCCACCTTAAGCTGAGCATTAGTCTTCTTCAAAGCCAGTAGTTCTTCCTGGTGACGTTTCTCTTCAGCCGCCCTCAACTCAGCGGCGCGACGCTCCAGTTGCTCCGTCTTTTGTTTCAACTCTAGACTCGTCTTCTCTAGCTCGGCCCGTTCAGCCTCGAGTCTTGCTACCTGGTCCATGAGGTCCGATTTCCCTTGCTCCGACTGTGGAGAAATGTTAGTGTGAACAAGAGTTTTAGGTAATAAAATTCATTATAATCAGTTCAGTTCATAATCATTAAATTATTTCTCCCGCATTCGGCCAGTGCCTGCTACCTGTCTAAGGCCGTTAGTTGGTCCCTGGTTAGATACGCTAAGCTATCCATATCCTGTAGGTACTTCAAGGGGGCTCAGACCCCAACTCGTCGTAGTTTATTGTCACCTGTTCCCGCTACACGAGTCCGATTTATGCTGACCTGCAGTGCCTTCCTCATGCCGAACGCGATGGAGCTGCAGTACAGCGTCTGGTACGCCTCCATGGTGACTCGGGCCTCGTCGCGCACGCGCAGCAGCAGGAGACCGCGCTCGCCGCAGTTTATTGTCACCTGTAAGAGGATACAGCATGGAGGTAACATTGGAATTTCCATTCGGTTAATCCTACTTCCTACTAATATTATAAATGCGAAAGTTTGTGATGTATGTGTCCACGCAACGACCACACGTTGTCCACGCAACGACTATGAGTTACTATGCGTAAGCAATACGACTTCTTTGGTCAAAATTCAACCGAAAACGAGGTTAGACGAGTTGTCTGTTGAATAACCCACGCGTTGGCACCGCGTTGTCCACTCGTTGACACCGCGTTGTCCACTAGTGACCATTGGGTGGATCAAATAGTTGACTACTCATCGAGAGTGTAAGTAGAGTTGCTGCCGCGTTGGCGTGGAGTTGTTATAATGTGCGAAGACCTTAAGACACAACGAAATGGTGTCCGTGTGAGCTTCATCAACCTATCTATAATCCGTTCTTAAAGCGGCAACCTCTTACCTGTCTAATAAGTTCATCGAAGCACTGCGTGTACAGCTGTCTCCTGACGGGACAGATGCCGGTCTCTCGCGCCTGGCGCTGCTGCAGCCGCGTGTCCAGCATCTCCTGCAGGTTGATCACGTCGAGACGGGTGGCTGGGGTTGAGGATATCTGGGGGTGGTGGAAGCTTTGGATAAGCGATGACTTCGAGTCTAGCTGTTAGGCCCGAAGTGTAGTTACCGACCTTCCTAGCTGTATTATCGTGATCATTATAAGTAAGTATATTTTTTTCTAAATAAGTTGTTCAAGATGTGGAGATTTAAATTGACTTGGAGAAAGTACTTAATAAGTATCTTATAAAATTCCAACTTATATATATTATATACTTAGGTACTTAAATTAAAGCAAAACTTTTGTCTTTTATTCTTTCTCGTAGCAACAGAAGAGGGTAGTGTACGGTAGGTAGGTTATGTTAGTAGGCAGTTTCTCTAGAATGAGATTCCTTTCCGCAATAGGTACCTACCGATTCCATATTCACTAGAAACTAGAAACCTAACAAAACACTAACATATAATATCGCCTCACTAAGAATAGCCAACAAATTAAATTTATACAATTACCTTCTGCGTCCATATCTGCCCCTCCTCCTCCCACTCCTTGGGCGGCAGGATGGCGTCGAGGATCTCCTCCGTCTCCCGCTTGGCCTCCGTCGGCATGCACGGCGCCGCCGCCGCCGCCCCGCGCGGGGAGAGCTGTGGAGAATGGAAATCATAGGAGAAACATAAAATAAATCTTCCAGTACCATACCTACATACATAACGATCACAACTGTAGAAGGGGCCACCATGACCATCCCCGAAGGGGTAGTCAGAGGTGACTCGCAAGAGTCATCTTTGTGAATTTATGAGAGAAACAAAGCTTCATAATTAGGGCTCCCACACATTAACAGGATACGTTGCGTTGTGTAAGATCCCCTATCTCTGTGGTCCAGGCAAATCGTGGGCTATACAATGTCTGCTGGGTAGTCGGAATATAGTAAGACATGCAGGAATTAGGAATCCTGCGGCTTTTAGAAGTTCTATTAGATGGTAAATCAGATAAGCAAAGCATGGTCAATGGAGTAAAGTACAACTTACCTCTTTATCAGGTTTCTTCGTGAGTAACACCGGGTTATCATACCGAACTAGAGTGTCCTCAGTAGACGATGATGTCCTTTCAGCCATTTTACCGTATTAACACTTCTTTTACAACTGTGCGAATCCCGGAAGGCAAAATTGTTTACTTTTTAATGACAGGTAGCTTCTTTCATATCAAAACAATCAACAGTTTCCATGGAAACGGCATCAAATTGAGATTGGTTTATCAACCACAGCATAACATGGATAACATGCAACTAATCGTTATTCTGATGTCACTAATTAGAACAGGAGGGATTTTATCAGTGATCAATCGAAAGTCCTTTTTTTTCGTTACATTTTCATGAAATACTAACTTAAATAATAAATAAAAAGTACTTTCGTAGCAAATATTTATTTACATTTCTTAAATGACTAACTTAATATCTATCTTGTTAACTTAAATTACAATAACAACTAATATACAGCCTTTTCAATTTACTGTAACTTCAACCGTACACATCAGACGCCGCCGTACCAGTATTTCAAAGCAATTAAGTTTCGATTCGTATGATATAAAAGTGGGAATTTACTTAAGTCTTTGCACTTACAGTAAGTATTCTTAAAACTTATGTGAACACACATTAAGTAATTAGACCCAACTTTAAATTACCACCACTCAACCACTACAAGTTGGCACGGGGCCATTCTACTACCCACAGCCCCACTCAACACACCCCGTTTCACTGAGAATCGCTGCTAGAGCTGGAACTCGAGTCAGTGGACATGACCTCGACATCTTCTTGCCCTGGCCCATCCTTGCTGCGTCCGTCTATGGCGACCGAGTTGCCGCCCCCTACTGACATGTGGAGCTCGCCTGAGGGGTGCCACGTGAACTGGCTCGCAGCTGATGCCGCCACTGCAAGAGGGATAGGTGGTTAGAGGAAATAATAAAGTTGTATTGTGTGTGTGTGTGTGTGTACGTGTGTGTCAGGAGGAGGTATGTAAGTTACAAATATAAGGTAGACATATAAAAAGTTACCGGCTTTTGGATTAGGTATTTAATATCAACAATTTTTTTTTAGTTAAAATGAATACCCATTTAGGCATTTTAGGCGACGCGTTTATTTATAACTTACGTACGCCAGCATTGGCCAGCATTACCATTTTTAAACGCTTAATAACAAATTAGTTTAAGTAGGTAGATATTAGTTATCATTGTAGGGTATAAGGTTGACCAAGCAAGAATTGAGTCATCATAAGTAACTCATTAGCATCCAACCACAAAGACATTGTCTTTAGACTTGAGGAAGATACAAGAAATAATATTGCTCATATAAAATTACTTCACCTAAACAGCTGTTGGAAAAACACAGGCGTGAGTTGGTCACCTAATTGTTGGATAAAAATTGTGACTACATCAACAGTAGCAACTTCAATAAGTAGTGTATGCTGTTGCTTATGCTGTGTATGTGTATGCTGTTTGTGTGAAATATAATTATGTTGTTTACGTTGTGATATGAAACAATAACTTAGTCTGAGCTTATCGCTTATAAGTGTCAGTACCAATAACACATTCATAAGTATAATAAGCTCCTCAGTTCAACTTATATTGTGAGTGTAAAGTGCATAAAGTAAACCAGAGTGGTTGTTGTTTTTCCTCTAACTGTGGAAAGTGTTTGTGTCATACAAGTGAACATCCAAAAACAACAAGATCATCCACATACCTCCACCAGTGGTGATCCTGTGCAGCTCATTCAGTGTAGAAGGTGTATGCCCGTTGAGGGGCAAGTCGCAGAGGCGGCCAAGCATCCCAAGCCTCATCTCCAGGTCGGTGGGGTACGGCCGCCGAGGGTCCCCCGGCTGCCACGATAGTGGGGCGCTAACTGCGTTGGATGCACTGATTCTGAGGGTTGATGAGATTCCCGGGTCAGTCAAGGTAAGAGTTAATAGAAATTTTCAAGTTTTACTGTGAGGAATCAATTATATTTTTTCCAGAAACTATCTTCTTCTTAAAGTTCCTCTCCATCATTGGAGGTTGGCAGTCAGTTCTTTGCAGGGCTCTCTACTATGATTAAGTTCAATGAATTTATTCCCAATACAAAGTTCTATAACTCATTCATTGGTGAATGTATCAGTTTGATGAATTCAGTTGTTTGAGCCACCAAGAGTAGTTAGACCAAGGAGTAACTAACTAAAAAATCCTTACATAATAAGTGCAATAAAGTATCAAATAAATAAATACATCATGATGGTACAAAATATCAATCAAAATACAAACACAAATACCCTGAAATACTGAAAAGTTCCATTAAGTTGGCCTCAATAAGACATAGAACAATAATCACTAACCTGTGAGCAAATTTGACCAGCTCTTCAGAGGGCACTGGCCTCTTCCGTGACTTGACAATAGATGCAAGCTTCTGCCTCGCCTGGTACAGCGACGTGGCGAGGATCTGCTCTGCTTCCTTCAGCTGTCTCTGTAGTGTGTAGATGTCTTGATCCTGGAATTTAAAGGTTATGGATTTGGAGCTTATTGGTAGTTCCTTCTTCTGATTGTATTGGTGATAATCAGCTAATTGTAGATTGGGGTTTGTCTCTGTGGTGTATGAATATTAAGAAAAACTTTAACATGCCCTGTCAGGTCTAAGGGGCCGTCCATTAATCACGTGAGGTCGTTTTTCTCATTTTTTGACCCCCCCCTCCCCCCTGGTGATATTTGGTGAGGTTTGGGACAACCCCCCCCCCTTTCCCACCTGAATCACGTGTATTTTTTTGGTAAATGATAAGTCTGTGTAAAGGCTATTTTTGACTAGATTTTTTTTTTCGAAAATAGCGTTTTGAATTGAAAACATATTTTATTTACACATTCATAATGTGTATTGGCAATAAAATTTATTATTTTAGAAAATTTTGTGCCGTTCAAAATTTTGGTTCAGAAATACCTAGTGCTTTTTGTCAAAAAATTAATACGCGTGATGTCTAACGAGACCCCCCCTCCCCCCTCGTGATGTTAAGTGAGGTTTTCCGGACCCCCTCCCCCCCCCTTTGAGCCTCACGTGATTAATGGACGGCCCCTAACTATGAACACCCTCATATTGGTTGAGGGGTTGAAAATAAGGCAATGACGACGTATACTTCAGATAATATGCTTAACCAATATAGATAATAAGTTACACTAGTAGCTAAGTTTTTTTGTTTAGGTATTATAAATGTAGTGTTGGGCAAGAATGAGGTTAAGTCACTTATTTTGAAACTAAATGCATAATATAAATGATAATGGTGTTCAGGCCATCAATTATACCTTACTGTCTACTTCTGCCTTCAGTTCATTCATCTTTTGCTGTATCTTGGCTTGTTCTTCAGCTAGTTCCAAAGTCTTCTTTAGTTCAGCGTCTTTTGAAAGTAAGAGATCAGTCAACTGGGCATGATCTGCAGCTGAAAGCTTCTGAGATTTTGGGGCTATTGAAACTTCTATCATCTCTCTGAAATCAACAAGAAAATAATAAAACATTTCTTACTACAGCTTTTACAGTTACCAAGTTTATTGTGTTACTCACTTCGCGATTAGCTCTATATCATCTATTAGAGATAGTAGACGGTCTTTAGTGCTTAAGTGGGACGCCATTTCTTAATGTTTATAATATAAATAATAAACTAAATAATCTTTATTTTTCAACTTTAGAAATTTTGCGGTCGAAGATGCGAAGCGAAGCGAAATTTAGCGAAACATAAGTTGTCAATCTTGTCAAATTTTACGAATACTTGAATAAAGATACTACACAAACGTTGCATTAAACAAACATTATTTCGAAAAACAAGACTATCTGTTTTCCAACAGTTGTTTCAACGTTCGTTGAGTATCGTCATTTAACTGTCAAGTTGTGTGACGTGACTGTGTTTTTTTTTTTTTTGGTAGGTGACTGTGTTTACAGTGTAAAAAAAATGTTGTCAAAGCCTCAGAATACTAATATTACAGGCTGCCATATTATCGTTATTGATGGCATTTTGATGGTGCCTTACGCGGACTCGGTTGACCATTCATACTCAATGGTGCCTGCGCTTCTTGAGAGAAGATTTTTTTTCTGGTGTATGCGTATACCCGGTCCACATACGGTTATCCATGTCGGTGCCTGAAAACCTATATAGAGCATAAATCAAAAGCGGCGTACCTTTACATCGGGCGCACAGGCCCGTGGACTTAGGGTTTCCTGGCAAGCTATGAGTGACGCACAGTTCACAAGGCCTCGCCCGGTTGGCAATGATGCTATGACTACAGATGAAAAAAGCGTGTATGGCTACAACCTACAACGGTGCCTTTACCATTATGGTGAGGTAAAGTGGGGTGATGCCTTCCTCAGACTTCCATAGAATAGACATAGACTGACAGAATCCCATTATAAAGAGATCTAGAAGGCGGATTCAGCTGAGATTAGGGCTGCCATCCGGTAGAGATAGCCAAATTTTGGACTGGATCGAACTAAGTGTTCCATGTCGGTTGGTACTCTGGGTTATATTCAACAGCGGGCGATCGAGTGCTGGGGCTGGTAGGTAGTTAATGTAGTGATGGAGATGATGATTTTATTGCTTAAGTACTTACCTACCTACCTATGCAAATACACCTAAGGCTCGCAAATCTACTGGTTGGCTGAAATAGCATAATGTTTATAAAAACAATCGAGCCTTGAGTCTTGAGCAAACCCGCATCGCATGTCTGTTATACTATCCGACTAAGGTAAAGACCACGGTTACTGGACCTATGTAAATCAGCCAGTAGGAATTCCAAGATAGGTCTTGTTATTCTGGTCGCGTGGTATTTGCGATCATAACATTCAATGTTATGCCAGAACCGGCTTTTTAGCACGCGGTGGAAGCGTGATCAGCTGAGCGGGCGTCGGAGGGGGGCGGCGGTCAGAGGGGCGCGGGGGGCGACCACGAGGTGAGCATGCGCACTACACGTGCTCAAGAGACTTTATTCGTGTGCATTTTATTTATTGACGCTGTATTTATTGAAGCTAGAAAATAACTTTACATTTTTTTTCGCGATTTCGATATGTAGCTTGTTGGCCGTAGTCGTGCAGGTTATACTTACTGAAAATGGAAAGTTCCTTGATAAAATTCCACACTCTAAATTATCATAGAAGTATAGAAAACGTAAGAAGGCATAGGCCGCTCCTGTGACTTGGTTAATAGTGTTAATACTTGAAAACAAACAGGTCACTGGCTAAATACACTTTCGATCTTAGTTTTCGCTTTGAAAGCTACCATTACACATACCAAAAATATATGAAAGCTTTCTTCTTCTTCTTCCCTACCTAAGTCGAATACACAATCACATTCAACTTGTTATAAGTATTAACAATGCTGAGTAAGAAAAAAGGCTCACTAATAAAGGTCCCCGGTACATTCTAGAGTCCACAGACTAAAAAAATGCAGTACCCAAGACTCGTACTACTCCACGGATTTTGACTTTAAAATTAACTCACAACTTTAGAAAGCGTTTTATTCATCCCGTTTTACGCATTAAACGTATTTATCCTCGTACAAAGTTAAATTTTAGACTATTTCCAGTACTTTACCTGCAGTTACTGTGGTTACCGCTTTAAACATAACAATAGTTTTTCTAGTCTTTGGTATAGTTTCATTCAAGTGAGTGTACAGAGGGGCGGCGGCGGGTAGCGGGGGGTGCCCCGCGCGGCGGCCGCGGAGCCACCGCCCCGCGCCACTCAGTGCAAGCTTGGCAGTAGAGGCGAAATTGGCTCCTCTGCCAATCTAATGGAAAATCGCTCCTACCAAGTGCCATCGCCAGTGCTAAACAAACCCAACATTCGCCACAAACGAGACTGCTGTAGGAAACAACAGATCCTGCTGCTGCTATTATGTTGTTTAAACGGTTCATTGAAGGAAAGTCCATGTTGAACGCGGACGCTAAAAACAAAAACAAAACAATCGAGAAATGTTCTAGAAGGAGGTCGGAATGCGACGGCTGTGTCGAGCACTCCACGTAAGTTTCAGCTTCACGAACTTCATGGAGCTTTTCAGATTACTTACCTACTGACATACATTACATAGATACTATGTAAGAATCTCTAACAACGAGTCGCTTCTCTTAACTAACTAACTCTTTAAATGACACGCTTTAGTGAAAGGGTATTTTCGAATCGCACACTTTCCAATTACTTAACTTGACGGAGCGTTAAATAAATATTGATATCTACTGCTTAACGCTGCCGCTGCGTCTATAAGTACAGCTGCTCTTCTCTGGCAGTTTGCAGTGTAACTATTAATAGATGCTACATAAGTTAGTTATGCACCACTTACTTAATCAAGTAAGATTTCAACGTAGATTGTATGCCTCTATTAAGTGCTTTAGGTAACAGTACCTAATTAAGTACAAAAATATTATTATAATTAATGCAAATAATATTTATTATTTTGATTGATCGTTGGCATATTGCTATCACGAATACTACTGTAGGTGCCCAGATAATTAAGTAAAATGATTACATGGTCATTAACTTTTGCACGTAAATAACAACATTAAATCCGAAATTAACGCAAGGTAGTCTAAGAAAATCTGTCAATACTTCAACAGGCACCCTGACATAGCCAAAGTCATCATAACTTTTGAAATCGACATCCCTTTTCTTCAAGTAAGTAAAGGTCGGAATCCTAACCCTAACGTATCAAAAACTAATACTAATACTTGTATACTAACATGTCGGTAAATACTTGCTAATTGAACTAATATACTAGATATACATACTTATATCCATAAGTGTAGCATCTAAACTGTAACGTAAATATTTACAAATTTTCAAAACCCGATCTAAGGAGGTCACACACCTGATTGTTGTTGTTTGAGGTCGTGCACCTATCCCAAACATTTTGGTTTTCATAATCCGCACATGGTAAAGGGTCAAAGAACTGGAAAACAAGTTTTTAGCATCAGTTAGTCCCCGTTAGGGCTGTGCTAATATTGGAGATGCAATATAAACCGGTGCATAGGCTGTTTATCGCACAAACCACTTTTACCTGTCCCCATTGCAGGTCCTTCCTTATCCTTTGCATTCGCGTTCTGTTGTCCTCTTTCATTGTTTACTCGTACGCCTTAATATTGCAGGTGAGGATAGTTTTCATTTTTATTATTGTTAAACATCACTTAATTGAGTGCTATTTTTTACGATCCGATGTTGCGTATTTAACTTCGAAAATGTCTTAATTTCCAAACAGCTGTTATGGAAATGTTATGGAATGAAATCCAATCCATAACATTTCCTGTTGGAATCATTGTTTAAGACCATTGTTCCAATTCTAATAGGTATGTACCATGTATAGACTACTATCCACATACCTGTATACCAGCCTACCTAGGCACATTAGATCTGTAAATGAATGATAATTTTGCAGGTTAATTATATTTACAAACATGGTACAGTGATAATGATAAGAATATGCTTTCTATTGACTTATATCATTTCAATAAATTATGTTATCGCAAACACACACAACAAACCAATCAGACAATCACTTCAAGAAACAACAACGCAGAATCTAAATAAATACTCTTATCTAGCCATAATTTCTAGAAAGTGAGCTCACACATCCAGAGGTCTTTATCACGGATGTGGGGGCTTGGCCTAGCGTAAATAAGACACCCACTTATACATCGTGACGACACAGATAAAACCCCGACAGTTTTAGGGTCAAATAGCCAAAGGTCTCCCTGATACCCTCAGTCAATATGGATCTTTATATAAACTACTTCGCATCCCATTTACCAGCAGTTTATCATCATCCTTTCAAGGGATACGTTGTTGTCAATTCTACATGTGGACAAATAGGCAGAGGTTCTGGTTAGTGGTCAGCAAACAAATCACGTATTTATGTAAATGGATCTCGCAAATGTGTTTAAATATACGAGTCTTTGTTTTGTTGCAGCATTTTAGAAGAAACCATGAAGATGGTTCTACTGGGAGTGGTCCTGTGGGCTGGGGTGACTTTTGGAAGCCAGGTAGCTCCTTACCCCTTCAATCTGTTCATGTCAAGTGGTACGTGGCCGAAAACTTTTCAGTTTATTATATTTTTTGCACATTGTTTAAAATAGTTATGATAACATTGAACTTTGTGTTTTAGACATAACCCACCCGCCGCCGATGTATGACTTCCCATTTCCAAGTGCACAAATGTTGAAAAGATTACCCCCTGTGACAACAGCACAGACGAACAAGTCAATCACCATAAGCAAGATGACAATATCGATGTTGAAAAGGCTAGAAGAAAACCTGGACGTATCTGGAATCAAGCCAAAACCTGGATCCGCTGCTCAAGGTCTCCTCATAAATGGATATCCGTCAGACGATGCAATGCATTATGAAAAATCATCGATGACGATCACAAAGGCATCGCAGAACCTAGTTGTCACAAGATGTACAAGGTATGTACTTCGTTAAAAACAGTATAAGGTATTATGATATGTAACTTCCATTATGGTTCTCTGGATTGCAAAGGGGTCAACATTTTAATAAAAAAAATATTTTTTCCAAATAGGTATGGATTGCCCAATGATGAGTGTGCGAGCTATATCAGCACATTAAATTTGCGTGAATCTGAATATGGAGGCGAGTGTGCTGCGTTGGAAAGGTTCACTTGTCGAACGCAGAAGACGTCATCCAAATACCGATCATTTGACGGTTCCTGCAACAACCCCATGAGATCGTCTTGGGGCCAAGCACTTACTGGCTACAAGAGGATCCTTCATCCAAGATACCACGATGGTATTGAAGAGGTAGGTTTTTGAAACACACATTCTATAAATATGGCAGTTCTAGTTGTAGGTCAATCCGCAAAAATCGCAAAGCAAAATCAAGACCCAAAAATACTTTCGCTTAGCCTTATTAAAATGTTGATTTATTCAAAACTCTGTTCCTTATGCAATTTTCTGATTAGTATTTAAACCAGTTATTTAATTCTGTAGCCGCGTCGCGCGGTGAGCCACGGTCCGTTGCCCTCGTCCCGAGTCATCAGCATGAAGCTCGGAGACAACCTGGATGTGCCCGAGGAGAAGAAAACTATGGCCTTAGCTGTCTTCTCTCAGTTCATATACCATGATCTCGTCCATACTCCAGTGAGGAAGACAAGTAAGTATTTGATACTTGGTAATAATACTCACTAATCTTATACCCATGTTAGTAATTTATAAGACCTACATAAGGTACTCAGATTGAGTTAGATACTTGTTGACCTGCTTAGAGACCCAGTTGTTTATTATCTTTCAAGGTAACTAATAACTTGATAAATATCAGTGAACTAAAAATATATAATGTCATGATGACTCCAAAATCCGCATTTTCATATTTTTTTTATGTTTTTGCAATTACTTCTATAAAAGTATCTATTATTAACTCATCTTTGTTCACAGTCCACACAGACAAGCCAATCAGATGCTGTGAAAACTCTGGCCACAACCTGACTCCGCGTTACATCCACCCGAGTTGCATGCCGATATCCATACCCTCTGATGACCCTTTCTTCAAGAGCAAGGAAGCGACCTGCATGGAGTATACTCGCTCGGTCACCACCTACCGTGGAGATTGCACCTTTGGAGCTGCTGAGCAGGTAAGAGTTCAAATGGTATATATTTCTCCTAGTATGTAGTAGGTACCATATCCTAAGGTTTTTCTGCAATGATCTTTCCGAACTTAGTCTCGATGTCTCGTATCTTGATTTGAATGCCTTTAGGGTCCTTGACTTTAAGGAGTCCTGTTTGTTACGTCGTATGCGTTAAAGTGATACCTGTACCGTTTTATTTATTTTGGGAGTACCCCAGTACTTAACGGTAAACGAGGTTTAAGGGTATTTACCTGTAGGATTATATTTAAGTAAATATCATTACTAACGTGCAGTGTAGTAAGTTTGCTAATTACTTTGAGCTGTTATGCTTCTGTTTTTCCAGTTGAATTAATGAAAAGCTATGATTTAGTCGGTAGTTATATTTTACTATCTAACAGTAAAATAATGGTTATCTATTATGTTTATAATTCATCAAATCTTCAAATAGACACAACAAATATATTCTCAGTACTATATCACAAGTGACAATAGTATTTCTTGTCTTTCTCATTATTAATTAGATAGTTAATTAGCTATTTATTTGTTTATCACCATTCATTTAAGTCTGCACGTGCCAATACGATTCTGAACTCTCATACTTGTGATATCTTGGACATGTTTATGTTGTTGATCTCATTTTGTTGTGTTTTATGAATTTCCTTGAATACATTTTACATTGATTACGAATCTTAACGATGTGTTGTATCCGGTTTGAGAATTCATGCATTTACACCGATCGTTCAGTTTGTTATTGTTATTGAACTTAGCTTTTCCGTTTTATATCTTGGCATACTTATTTAGCTGATTTTATAATTCAAAAGATATTACATACAGTATTTTAGTAAACATGATTATTATTTCACTTATTTAAACTGCGAATAGAGGAGTAGGTTTATTTTTATGCATTAAGTATTCATTCAACAATTGGTATTGTTGGTACCAGTTAATCATTCTATTCACGATCACTATAAAATTTGAGTAGGTAGGTATGTAGATGTAGTAGTCTTAATAATTCAAATAATTCTTGTGTGTAATGTATAATTGATACCAATATTTAAGTATTTAGTTATATCAATTTATTCATTTTATAGGAATTGATATTGATATGCGGCCTATGACATTGAAAGATTATTCATAGTTATGGTTTGTTTGAGAACGTATCTTTCAAGGTGAGTCGACTTGGTGGCTAGGGCTGGGTGCGTCACAGCTTCTTTGTTACGTAAGCAGCTTACTTAAGCCTGATATTACATTAGATTGTATTGATAACTCTCTGTTTATTATTTTAATTAAGTAGGTACTTGAGTTGTATGAATGAATCTATGGTTGCATCAAATCGTAATCATAATATTCCTTGAAACGTTTTTTATTACGTGATATTATTGTAGGTTTACAATCTAGACTATCATAATTTATAATCATACAACGGAAAATCCTATGAGGGTTTCCATTAAACAAATGCTTACGTGTATATCAACACGTAGCTTCATTTTAATCTCACTATAGTTTTTCATTCATGTAACGGACTACTCATGTTTTTATTTGAACTTATTAGATACGTTTCAATAGCATATTTTAGTACGTATAGGTAGGTAGGTACTGTTTGTTTTCTTTTTATTTAGTTCGCTTTTTTACCGTCTATTTGTTAATGAATTAGTATGGTACCTAGGTACCAACCTGTTTCACCTAAGTATTTCTAAATTATAAACATTGCCATATCGTATTACGTTATTAAAGTATTATACAAAAGATCTCTTACTCAAGTTGACCTTAGAGTTGTAAGCAGGATAAGTTAACAAAGAATAAAGGCGGAAAATCATTGGACAGAGCAGAAATACCTATATGACCAGTTTTGGAAAATTTTAATATGACGTGTAGGTACTAAATGGGTAATCATTGTATATCATTCTCATATTGATTTGTGGATGCACGGTTCTGAAACAACGAACGGACATTCAAATTGCTGCATTGTTTTCACCGCGTTTTCATCGGTAGCACTCAAATTACACTGTTTGATTAATAGATGAGCATTGTGGGCCTTGATCAAGCAATCAATTTGTTTTTCCAGACTTTAGACCTTACGAAGTTCAATTGATGAAGTCCCTATGCACTAATAGAAGGTACTTGGGGTAAAAGAGTTCCAGAGTTTAAACATCTTAGTCGTATGTTATCCAGGTTTTTGATCTTCATTCATAGGTATCTAATAGATGCGATTTCTTGAATTTTGATTTGCATGTACCTACGTGCAACTGTACTAAGTACTATTCTATTCTATTATAATCTATTCTACTGTGTGTCGGTCATCGCTAATCAGACCTATAGGGTAGGTAGATAGTCATCCATGTAAATTCTGCGATAAACAAGACAAATTACGCGCTTACTTGTTTGGTCAGAAGGTTTTTTTGCGATATCAGGATATAAGTAAACCAAAATTTTGTTTCCAGATGAACCAAGCCACTCACTTCCTGGACGGGTCTCTCATCTACGGCACCAACAGCCGTGAGGCGGCGGCGCTGCGGGAGACCAGCGGGGGCCTGCTGAAGACCTCCGTCATTGATGATGAGGAGCATCTTCCACTGGCCGCCAACCCCGCCGAGAGGTGCCTGGTGCAGGGGGATGCGGCTACCTGCTTTAGTACTGGTGAGTGAGGAGTGAGATCCCTTTTTCTACATCTCGGCATTAAGATTTCTTACAGTTTAATAACCGTTTTGTTTGATACAAGCATCGGAGTTTGATTTGGTGGAATTTTACATGGTTTAGTAAGCAAACTGTTGAAAATTGGCTTCAAGACCACAACCTTAATATAAATTATAAAAAAACTAAAATAATACAATTCAGATCTTACCAAAAACCTAATTTAGACATTAACTTACAAATAAAAAATACAAACATTGACACAACAAATTCATTCTGTCTACTAGGCATCAATATAGACACTCACCTAAATTGGAAGAGTCATATTCATAAAATTAAATCCAAACTATCGCAATTCATATATGCATTGTATCAAATAGAACGTAGTACAGATTACAGATACCGCCACGGCTCTGACGGCGTACTATGCGTACGCTTACTCCCTGCTCCGATATGGAGTCATGCTGTGGGGAAATAGTGTAGATGCAGCAATGATTTCAAAAGGAAGGATAGGCCCTTCAGAACATTTTACTCAAACCTTCTTCATACAAGCAAAATAACTGTCATCTGTCATAATTTGTTTGAACTATGTCAGTGCCTAGCAACTATCTTGACGACGTAACCTTGTACCTGCGTTAATAATTTACCATCCCGGACATTGTTTTATTATTTGCAGGCGCCATATCAATAATTTAAGACAAATCCAACTAGGTACCTACTAAAATTAAAACTGTTTTGGGCTGTAGACCTGTAGAGCGTCCCGTACAAATGGACTAAAAACCACGCTCCAAAACGTAAGTGTGTGCAACAAAAAAATGTTCTCGGAGGATTAAAAAAAAACACGCACTCACGCCTTGTACTAATGTACTCCCTTGCGGGGTAGGCAGGGGTGCATTGCTGCACCCACTTTTCGCCAGAGTGTTATGTTAGTCCCAATGTAATAGGGGGCGGGCCTATTGCCATTTAACGAGCACATCCAAGACCCGAGAACAAATATCTGCCCCAGCCGGGAATCGAACTCGGGACCATCGGCTCAGTAGTCAGGGTCACTAACCACTACACCATTCGGCCGTCTCGGAGGATAGTCAACAAAAAATGACGTCCGCACAAGGTTACAGCGCGCGGCCATTGTAGACTTTGGTAGTAAAATAATTATCACTTTATAATGTGTTTATTACTTAATTTAATGGTAATTACCGATGATACGATATTCGATGTTTCTTTTTGACCTTCGTATAATGGTTTTTGCAGCCTTTCACAACACAACTACATATTTATCACAAGATTCACAAGACCATCTCTCGGCCACAGACAACTGTCGACTGAGGAGCGTTGGCCCTAAAATTACGATTTTAGGGCCAACGCGCGGGTGCCATTTTTTTGAGTCGGAGGCCCTGTCCTTACGCTAGTAATATATATGTCAATGAGATGCAGACCAACTTTTTATAATCCAAAAGAAAATCATCCGAATAATATCCCACATAAAAAATACACAAAGCTGTAAACCGTATTTCAAAAAACTACATATTCTTACTCTTCCATGTATTTACATATACGATATCAGTACTTTTGTATTTAAAAATAAAGAAAAATTTCAACAGTTTCGTGATACACACAACATTAATACCAGGAACAAAAACAAACTCTATCTGCCACCTTCTAGAATAAAAATGCTTAACGAGAGTCCATATTATATGGCTATCAAAATATATAACAATCTTCCCATAGAAATCACATCCGAAACCAATAGCTCAAAATTCCACAGTAGACTTAAAACTTTTCTCTTAGACCGTTGCTTCTACTCGATCCAAGATTACATAAGATATAAAAGTTCAGATAAATATGATGTACTCTCTTAATAAGTTGATTATCTAAATTTATTATATGTTTTATTATTGTGTTTACATTGAATTGTTCTTTTTTTTTTTTGTTAGATTGTAAATGCTAAGTATAACTATCTTCTTTAGATATAAGGACAGACAACACTGTCACTTTGCAGTGCCCAATATGGGTAATCAAGTATTAAGCACATCCCTATATTGAAGATCTAATGTACACTTGATTGCAATAAATATTTTGATTTTGATTTTGAACCTTTGATCACGTTATGATAAAGTGAGTAGCTACAAAAATGCATGAATTTGTCAAAAATACGTAATTACTGACGTCTTCGCTTAAAATTGTTTATTGTTTAATTTATATTACGTTGCTTGTTTGGTTTGAGATTTATTCCGCTGAGCTGTAGGTGATTTGAAGAATATCTACGATAATAGTTTTAGTTTCATGTTTTTGTATGCTGTGTTATGTTATGATGATTAGGTACACAGTCTAGCCTAGATTTGACATGTACTTAATGAGGATACCTACCTACTTAAGATAAAACTTTGATAACGATAAGATAAAGGTGTAGGCAGAATAAAGTATAAAAATGTAGATAAGTACCTAAACATTGGGTGTTGGTACTTTCTTAATAAATTTACACCAGAACTAGCAGCCAAGTAAGTAAGTTGTACTTAACTAGTGCCTCTATTATTTCCATTCGAAGTAGGTACCTAATGGTCTTCCTATAAATAAACTTGGATGCGGTGCGTTCCCTATAAAGTTGCTGACTGACCGGTTTAACCGGTTGTGGATCCCTTACGATCTAAGAATAGCCCAGGCAAGCCTATTCTACTAAGTGCATTCAACTGTTAAGTTAGCTATGCCTTGCGCATAAGTATTTGCACTAGATAGGTATGTAAGTCCTCTTTAAGATACTTACCTAACTACTGGTAGGTAACTAAAAGGGATACAAATACAAAGCGTAAAACACACGAATATCTTAATTTAATCTTAATACAGTACTTATATGTAGAAGCTCTAAACTTTGTAACAATATCCACCAATTGTTAACCTGATTTGAGTTAAATTACAAAAAACGAAACCAGCCCGCTTAACTATCGCAATGAAGGCTCGAAATTTTGTTCCCACCTAAACAATATTAGTAACGACTTCTAAAAACGCTCCCTTTTACTCTTGTTAAAAACTAAATATATTACTTACCACTTCTAAAACCCTCCCTTTCACCCCCCCAGGAGACTCCCGCTCCAACCAGAACCCGTGGCTCTCCAGCCTCCACGCTCTCTGGGTCCGGGAGCACAACCGCGTCGCCCGAGCCCTGGCCAGCCTGAACCCGGGCTGGGGCGCCGACAAGCTGTACCACGAGGCTCGGCGCGTGGTGGTGGCTGAGCTGCAGCATGTGACCTACAAGCACTGGGTGCCGGCTGTACTTGGTAAGTGATGGTGGTTTACTCACTCACGTATAAACTGCATTCATTCTTACTTGACACACAAATATTGTTCACCTTTTGTGCCAGGTAAGGATAAATAAATGGATTATAGTTACTTACTTCAAAATTGCAGACGGGGCTTCATAAAATGGCCTCCTCCGTTTAGGAGTAATTTGGTGCCATTTGTCATAGGAACTTTTTCATTGCTCGCGAGTGTAGTTTAATATTTCAGGAAGTTAAAAAGTTAAGCGTTCCTAAAACATTTTATCGATTGAATTTTTGCATTATTTGTTAAGTGACGCCACTGAAAAGTATGAAAAGTCTCTATGAGTATAATTTATTATGAATACCTAAGTAGATAAGTACTTAAATAAATATGTATCAATAGGTATAAACTGTAGGTACTTACTTATACTACATAAAGACTGAGTCAGTGCCATCTTTGTGTTTATGTAAATAAATAATTGAATTCATCTGATGAAGCTACCTACTTATAATAATTTTGCAATTTATGTGCAATCAATTTTAGTGTTTCATTGGTAAGCAAAATAAAACTTGGCTCATAAATAGCATCTTATCTAGGTAAGTATCTACTAATCTTCATGTTACTTACCATGAAATTATAACGTAGATGTACCTACCTAGTTACCTAGGTTCTTCCACAATAATAAATACTGATAAAGCTATATTTCTTATACGTAGCATATAGGGACCTATACCTACATGCTTTTATCTATGTAAAATATAGTACTAACCTATTAACTCCGTCGTAAGCTCGTGTAGAGGGCCACGTGGAGCGATGGTGCAAAGTCTCGTATTACATTACAATGTAACAATGTTTCTCTTGATAGCAATTAACTAACGGCATTATTATGAAGTGTACTAGATCCATAAATAGATTGTCTACATAATTGATTGGTATAGCCATCGATTTCTCCCCTTCTTTGCTATTGTGTGCTATAACAAACATCAATACTGACTGGTTATTCTGACGCAGGTGTAATAGTCAACAATTACGAGTACCTTTACCTCGGCTCAGAGGCGTGTCCTGCCCTTCAATAACATCAATCAATAAAAACATCAATCAACAAACAAACTTCATGTTCATGACACCTCACATCTAACTTGCAGGCAAACAGTTCGACGACCTCTACACCAGCTATGACATTGGCTACAACTCGGAAACCGACCCGACAATCACCAACTCCTTCGCTACGGCAGCCTTCCACTTCATCAGCAGTCTCATGGATAAAGACATCACGCTGATGGATGGACAGAACCAAGTGACGGGGACCCATAGGCTGATGAACTACTTCTTTAACCCAGAGCTGGTGGCCAAGAAGGGAAGCTTGGAGCAGATCTTGAGAGGAATGGTCAGCGAGAAGAGTCAAGGGTTGGACTTCAATTATGATGATGATGTGAGTTGTGTTTTGTTTATAAAAATACATCTTATGAGGCAGAAATCTGAGAATACTTACTAAATTGTTGTGGTGGTAGCTACTTTAGCAAAAAAATACGAATGTGGAATAAATTTCACAATGAAATGGCCTGATGTTTTTGGAAATGGTTATTCAGCGATTGTTCGAACAATGGCGTCTGATTTTTGTCCTTTTGTTATTGTAATTTACATTTTATTAGTCATACATAATTTTTATTACTGCTGTTGACATTGACTGTTTTCTTTATTCATGCCTACCTAAAATGGTAATACACTGTTTTATGTCTTCCAGATAGGTACTTCCAGGTTATTGCTATTGCAGCCAGAGATAACACTCACTATTAGCTAGAATGTTCATAAGTCATAAGGCAATAGCTGATTTACCTATTCCTACTCTACTTATCTATCGTCGGTCAATTTCAGTCAACCACTATCGGCTACCTTAGGATCCTACTATAAGAACCAGCAATACGCGCGACGTCACGCTACTCCTACCAATCACCTAAGAGAGGGAATGAGACTAGTATCCTAGAGGGCTTATCGAACTTCTTTCCTATACTAAAGTCACCCTTTCCTTCTCATCAGATCCGCCACCACTGGCTCGGAGGTCTGGACGCCCTGGCTATAGACGTGCAGCGCGGGCGCGACCACGGGCTGCCTGGCTACATCCAGTACCGCACGCTCTGCGGCCTGCCCTCCGCGAGCAGCTTCCAGCAGCTGGCTGATGTTATACCTGAGGAGGTGAGTGGGTTTAGAAGCTTTTAGTTGGAATTCTGCCATATAAGCTTGTGATCTCTATGGGCGAGGTAGACTTATGCTTTAGCTGCTAAGTATAAAGTCTATTTATATGCATAATCTGAGCTTCTGTGAGCTACATATCTACTGCACCTTATATATCTTACGCAGTCTGGGCCTGAAGTGCAGCGTGGGTTGCATCCAGTTTAAGTCCAAGTTCGCTATAAATGTCTTATTTGTTATATTGTACCGAATGCCCACACAATAAAAGTGCAGTTTATGAATGAGGATATGAAATTTTCGTCAAATATGGCGTCGTATACGCCTTAAAAAATATTTTTTGAAGTAATTGTCTGACACGGAAGTGTTACCCTTCCTGTTGACCATGATCATCTTCATATAAGGTTTGGCTCATCAAAAGTGAAATGGCTTGTAGGAAGCGCTGTTCATGTCGAAAGTATGACGTAGGTAGCGGTTATCGATTTTCCTTATAATCCCCAATGTCAAGCATCCGACAAGGCAATCCACCAAAACTTACCCGTATTACCACCCCACAAGGTTTATAACCTTCCTTCTTCACATTCCAGTTGGTAGAGAAGCTGTCTCAAGTATACGCTGATCCTCACGACATCGACCTGGTTGTTGGAGCGATGGCGGAGAGGCCTCTACAGGGCGCGCTACTGGGACCCACGTTTACTTGCTTAATTAGTAAGTAGTTTGATTTGATTCTTAAAGTTATTTATTGACATATATCTAAGTAGTACAACAGTACAACTTAAGACCTAGTTAATATTTTTTATCCTAAGTTTAAGTAACACTTGGTTAATGTTTTTAAGCACTGAAGCTTCTTATAACTTAAGTAAGTAAAGTAGTTTAAGAGTTACTTTGGATATCTGTGCGGACTGATATAAATAGATGCTGATTCTGTTGAACAAAAGATTAAAACATTTGAACTAATACAGATGCGCGGTGTAAACAGCTCACGTGATTATGAATAAGTACCTACATAATGATATATTTTACATTGTATCCTTTTCCATTGTACCAATGGTAGACCAATCTTTGTTATTTTGTCTTTATTGTTAGTATTTTGGTC
The DNA here is from genome assembly GCF_932276165.1 of Plutella xylostella. Lineage (NCBI taxonomy): Eukaryota > Metazoa > Arthropoda > Insecta > Lepidoptera > Plutellidae > Plutella > Plutella xylostella. The sequence goes on from NC_063986.1 coordinate 4,323,644, forward strand.
CTCGTCCTTATCTTCACTCAGCAACTAGGGGTTACCTATCTAAGGTTGACGGTCCAGTAGACCGAAGGGCGTCCCACACTACGGTTGCGAGTTCGTAACCTCCACTCGAGAACTCACTTCTTTGCTTAATTTCTGCCTTTGAATTAAACTATGCCACCTAATTCACAACTAAGTACATTTAAATTTAAATTTCAAATTGTTAAACTACGCTACCTGACTATATTTAAACAAATTGTTAAAAACCTCTTTACTGGCTGTCCACGACACAGGCCTAGCCTAGTGTGGAAGCCCTTGCTATATCACCACCTTTAAATAGTTACCAAACACTGCAACCTGTATTTTTTGTATCATAATCTTAAATTGAGATAAATATTTTTTCATTTTTTTCATTCTAAGATAGAGAGCTGATGAGTAAAAGAACGAATATCCACAAATCCTTCCACAAATCCCCAACTAACCTCCCATCACCTCCACAGAGGAGCAACTCTGGCGTACTCGCATTGGTGACCGCTACTTCTACAGCCACCCCGACGAGGCCGGCAGCTTCTCCAAGAAGCAGCTGGTGGAGGTCCGACGGGCCTCGCTGGCGAGACTGCTGTGTGACAATGCAGGGTTTACGAGGGTACAGAGGGACGTGTTCCAGCCCGCTTCTGAGAGGTACGTTGCTGTTGTTAACTTGTTATTAGCAGACTGTGGCGCCAGCTATAGGGTGCCTGTTCACCAGAGCGGAGTGGGGTAGCGGAGCGGTGCAAAAATCTACCTATTAAATTGCATAAAAACTTTGCTCCTGCAATTTCGTTGGACGATTATTGCCTCGCACACCGCTCCGCTAGCCCGCTCCACTCAGTTAGACAGGCAGCCTTAGCAGCGTATCAAACAAAATAATTAAGTTATGTATATTCATTATACGTTTGGCGCTCTCTGGGAAACGAATTTGACCAGCAAATCTTTTAACATCGTGTAAATCCCTTTATCTAGGTGAGCATGCTAGAAAAATGAGATATAAAATTTACAGATCTACAGAGAGAGAGTGTTATTCCCATCAGTTAGACAAGAAACACAATTACCGATGCTCCCGATTTACGGTCGAATTATCTCTTCATTAAACAAAACTGAACTTTATCTTTCTTCTTTACAGCAACCCAGTAGTCCCATGCGAGGAAATCAAGAAGGTGAACTTAGAGGCATGGCAAGACCCGGCGCAGCGACCAGACATCCTGACCCGCACCAACAAGTGGATCAAGACCAAAGTCAGCTCCGACAAAACTGGCAACGACACCAAATAGCCATCCCCTAACTGATCCTTCGAGCCGCAGCAATAATAGTTCAGTTTGGCTTAAAGGAGAGGATCTTGATTCAGCTTACGTGAACGTAGCTCTGTGTGTGTGTTTTAGTTAGAGTATTCTGTTTGCATTTGTATAGGGATTTACTCGGACGATTTATCAGTCGATTGTCGTATTTTTAACTAGAATTTGCAGAAGCAGTTTCATAGAGTAGAGCGATTGTTTCAGTATTGTGTAGGAGGTCGAAGCGTGCGTAGATAAGTAGATAGACTTCATACATTTGTGTAGAGTTAAGTGTTTAGTGATAAGCTCAATAGGACTTAAAAGTGTCCATACGAGAAATAGTAACTCTAATCACCATGAATTGAGAACCGGAAGTGGATTACTGCTTTTCACCTCTTCTAAATTAATAATGAAATGGTCGATGATAATGAGAAACGTTGGTTGAAAATATTGTATGGACATACGCACCAAAAGGCTGTGATGTGATACGTTGAAATTGAGACTAGAAAATTAAATGTGATCGTTTAGAAGTCCTTTGCTAGCTAGCTAGTCCATATGTTAAAAGTTGTGAAGGACTTCGAATCATTTGATTAAATTTAACCCTAAATATGGGATACTTATTGATTCTAAATTCATATAGGCTAGAGCGGACTTTTTGATCTGCAATAATAACAGGGAGTTAATTTACTTTTTTATTTCGGCATTTAATCCATTGTAAAAGTATCATTCGTATCATCCTCCATATTTAAATATTATTTAAGACCCTATGTAATTAATAAGTTATACTCAGCAGACAATATTTTAATTTTTAATCTCAGTCAGTGCACTCTATTCTGTACCTAAAACAATGTTTGATTGAAATTCTCGTGTCAGATTTCATCCTGTATATTATAAGTTTTTCGCACAAGTTTGTCATTGTCAATAAAAGTGTTGATATTTTTAACTTTCATGTATTTTGAAATTAAAAATGAGACAAATAATGTGTCATAAATACAACCAAAGACTGGATCATTATATAACACCCTCTTTTTACGTCAAGGGTTCAAAACAGAAACTATCATTTTGAAAATATATGAAATTAAAATGAAATAAATTGCGTTTTTGTTCGTCTTGATAGAACTTTAATTATTGAGTGAGAGTCCGAAGAGTAAAATTCATTTGGTTGGCATTTTATGCCTAAGTCCGGCGCACCCTGGGCATTCAGTGACTGTCGCTATATTATTATAATCTGACTCTATCCTAGGCTAGGATAGATAAAAACTAAAGAGCTAGGATTCCTAGCTGTCCCTCCAGCTGTAATCCTCATATTATTTCTCTCCACACCACATAGGCCAGACCTGAAAGGCTAGCACGGGGCGCCAAAAGTTTTTCTTCGCGCTCACTCACATCGCGCAGCCTCAAGAGCGAGCGCGACGGAAAACTTTTATCACGTCTAAAATGCGCCTCGTGCTAGCCCTTCAGGCTGTGTTATTTTATTATAGCCATGTCCACCGCGGTCCGTGACAAGTCAGTTACCTTTACCTCATTCTTCAGTTGGTCTACATAACTTACATAAGGCATCTAAGTAAAAATTGTTCATGGTACATGTTGTAAGACGGAATAACTTTACCCTACTTAAAATCAATATAATATTAATAATAGATAATAATAATATTCATTTTCATTCTAAGACGTAAATATCATAAATACTTACGTAGGTACCTATCCTGAGTTTATCGATATCGAGTGTCGCGCGAAGCAGTCTCTTTTGTGTTTAGAGTTTCAGCGTTCAGAAACTGCCAATAAATAATAAATAATAATCCTGCGTACATTTTACCTTTAGCTAGGAATTAATGAGGAAAATCAGTGAGGCGGCTAAGTTGGTAAGTACCTGCAACATCTTCGAGATACAGTGTAGATTTAGAAATTTAATAAATAACGACTTTTCATCTGACTGTATCAGAATGTGTAAAATAAAATATAAGTAGGTACCTACCTAGGCACTTATTACCTAACTATGTGAAGAAATTTTCTTATCGTATCGGTGAAAGACACAAGTGTTAGACTGTAGGGTTTGTCAGTTGTCGCCGTGGTGAAAGGATGGCCAGGTATGTACCTACCTTTCATTATCAGCTCACAATCTTCCACTGCTGGACATAGGCCTTTCAATGGCTGGACATAGAGCTCATTCTCCATGGGAGGTGTTGCCATAATCTCCACACTTGGCAGTGTGAATCGGTGATGCTGATGCCCATCACCGGACTGTTCGTTTTAGAGTATGCGAATTGGAAGGTTATACCAGTTATATCAGCTGGTAGTCTTCTCTGCAGAGGTTGTACATACACAATAATTTCTCATACCGCTACCTACTCAAAATAATCTAAAGAGCTAAGTTCCTGTGTTATTAATAATAGCAGACTTTACTAAACAATCCATTGCTAAAGTACTGCTGCATGTTTATAATCTAACTTACTCTTATAATATGAATCTGGCTGAAGTCTAAGAAAGACAGATGGTGCTATTTTTGCCCAAAAGGACTAAACATGATAATCAATTTTCTTGTTTTATGCATAGCCGAGTAAAACTATCTACCTACCTACTTATCTGTCCCAGGCTACAGAAGATTCGTCTCCGATAGACCTATAGGTACTTACATGGTTCTATCTACATAATTATTGTGCTTAGTGTTACTAACACCACTGTTAATTAATTTGTCACAATCGTAAGAGTTAAATAGGTACAAATAGTATTTGGTATCATCAACTGCACATACCTACTTACGGTAATAAAACTGTACAAGTCCTAATGAGGTTAAGATAGACTAATTAGTATGACTTTCCGCTATTTAATTATGTAATTCACGTTTAATCATTGTTAGATACTGCAGTAAGGTAGCTGCACCTTCCACGATGTTTAATTGTTCTGGTATTTATTTAATGCTGTATAATGAATGACAGAACTATGATTGCTATTATCTCTCGTATCAAAATGCAGTCACGAATACAGTCATGCCCTTCGTCGGCTCAACAGGATCTATGGGTCGGCACTTATTGCGGAAAGTAACTACAGTTATGGATCTTGGGCTCTAGAATCAGGGGCCATATCGCGAATTCAAAACGAACAATTTACAATAATTAGTGTCAAATTCAATACATTTAGAAGTTCGCGATACAGAGTATTTACAATAAATAACGGTTGATTCTGGAGCTTGTGCAGACAAAACTCAAAATTCTGGATATAGGATATTAAAAAAAGGGTAGTTTAAGCCTATGAGTCATATGGATCATGCATGTCATTATTTGTTTTACGACGATAAAAAAACCCAGAAATGTGTTAATATTTGGTAATCTAGTATGGAAAATAATGTCTAATATTTTTTGGGATGAATTCAACAACTACACATTCACGTTTCAGAAAAAGAGCGAAAGTTTAGCCCTAATTAGCATACCCATTTCGATAACTTCCATTAAATAATAATTTTAATTCAGTTGGTAAATTATTTGCATACCCAGGTACTTAATTAAGTTTTACTAATAATAATTATATAGATTTGATGTCACCTTATTGAGAGCAACCTTTCTGTTGATCTTACACGTGTTAGAGATTTTTTTGATAAATCAATATACTTCATATATTTTTATTTATGATATCGCTTTAATTGTGATAAACTAAATATATATGTCATGAAATAAATAGGTGCAGCAGTAGTAAATAATATTCAGATTTTATTCTTTCCTGGCTAAAGTAGACGATAACGAAAATTTTGAACTTGGTGGATTTTTGAAAATTTCATAATATGGAAAACAATTGTTATCTGAATATTATTTTCTAGACCAGGTACTTTTATATTTAGAGTAAGTAGTCCATTTGCACCACTTGTGTCAAATATTAAAAAAATTTAACCCCTAACTAAAACTAACTAATATAAAATTAAAATGAAACTAAAAAGAAGATGCTGGCCAGATCGCTGCCACTGTCGGGTAGGGTACCCAAGACGCTGGCCGCGTTACCTCGCTGTATGGCGATGCTTATCCTTTGAGCGAGGTACGAGCCAGCCCTAGGGTCCCATGTGACTTCTTTGAGCCTGCTGCTAATTTCTTTTAGCAGCCGACGCGCCTCCGGTCCCCACGGCCCTAGGGTCTCGACTCCGAAAGGCACAAACATGTACCCCTCTCCTAGGGATGCATATTTGCGGCCTTTCATCGTTTCCGCCCGCCCGGCCGCAGCGCCAGCCTCTGTGGAGGTAGATGGAAGATGGGACGGTATTAAAAATATATTCTGCACTACCTACTTTTTGGTAACAATAACAAACATCGGTGGATTAGACTAACACGTTACCACGTTAGCTAGGCTAGACCATTCCCAAGATCTTTTACCTCAAGTAGGGTCACATTCAGCGATTGAGCTGAGATAAAATTGTCTTTACGTGTATCCCCGCTTCAAGACTGTATAAATGAGTTAGTGTGCCTTTCCCGCGGTTAGTAGCGGCTCCATGTTGAATGCGCGCGCGCGACTGCGATTGGCGCGATTATGAAATTCGAATGCGGTGACGGTTACGTTTGAATTTTATATTTTTTTGTAACTCACCAGTGTCAAGTGTGGATTTCTGTGGTTTCCGGCTGTTTACGGAGTTTCGGTAAGTAGTACTTAATTTAAATTAGGTATTTATCTCATTCATTTATTTCAGTCTCTTTATTTATATTATACGCATTGAACTTCAGTTAGTCTATGACTTAAGTATATATTTTGTTCGTATCAGTCCAATGTTTACACTGCGTGATATTAATAAATACTTAATAACTTTTTTCACATACGTAAGACGTCATTAGCATAAATTAAATTAAGTATTTACCTAGGTGCATAACGACAAATGATAGGTACTTAACATATACTCTGATTCGCTCTGCCTTTCTTAGTTGACTATGTCACTGACACTACATGGTGAAGATTCAGCCAGATCTAGCGACTTCAGGCGAACGCAACTCAGTGATCCATCCTTTCAGAGAAGTTGTATGGCGATTTAGTTAAGTACTGTCTATAACTTATTATCTCTCATACTTACATGTTTGTAAAAGATATAAATCAATTAATTGCTGAGCTAAATGGTAATGACTTCGAATGTACAATCGATGTTGTAAAAGTGGCATAACAATCCACCCCTTTTCGGCTTAATATACCTACCAATGTAACAGCCTATAGTAGTGTATAGGTAATTAAAATATATCGAACTCATACTTTAAAATATTACACTAAGGGCCTGTTTCACAATGTCTGGATGGCTACCTATCGGTTAAAAGACATGGTGTCACTGTCTAAAAAATAATGACAGAGTGCCCTAAACATTTGGAATCCTTATTTTTGTGTCTGTAAAAAGTCGTTTTTAAGATTAATACGCTACCCGGTATATACCAAACCTACATTACCAACAGATGTTTCAGTAAACTTAATTTGAATAAATTAACATCGTCGGTAGGCGTGTAGACAGGGTTCCGCTCATCTCGCATAATCTTTATTGACCAAAACTCATTTCGCATAACTCGTATGGTCAAAACTTTTTTGGCCGAACCATCACTTTGTCGAGACTTATGTGGCATAAGGCTCGTTTCGTCTAAAACTCTTTAGGCACAATCTTTAAACACCTAAGTTTCGTTTGCTCAAATTTATGTTCGTCTATACCTATGTATAATCTTGTTTCTCCTAATGTTATCTTGATAAATAATATATTAAGTATGTAGTAAATGTACAAATTGTGGTATTTTTCTCCTACATCCCGAAAATCACGATATTGTATGATCAAAAAATCGAAAGTTAACGACCAATATAATTATTACAAACCCCATGGGATCGAAACCTAAAAATAGGTGCGACGACGAGCAAAGCGAGGAGGAGCGTGTTAGGTGCACATGTTCATCAAAACCAAAGCGGAGCGTAGCGAAGCGGAGCGGAGCGTTTTCCAAACATCGGAAACAATACAAGGCACCAGTTTGCGCTATGTAGGGAGACGCTCCGTCAAAGTTAAAGCCAAACGAATATTGTACGGAACGACTAAAAGAAGTTTTGTTTTATTTGTAAAGAGCGCTAAGATAAATACTTACTTATGTGTGTGTATAGATATAGATATAGTTTAAGTATGTACCTACCTACTAGTTGTTCGAGCACCTACCTACTTTAGTAATAATAATAAATAAATAGTGAGGAGGCCAGCGCCATCTAGTAGGAAATAGCATAACGAAGTAGAACAATAGTGCACTAAATAGACCATGTAGTTCACCTACTCGACAACAGATGGCAGCCCCATCTAGAACATTCTACTTCTTATGAGTCTTTTCTAGAGCTTCCTGGAATTTTCTATCTTCGGTAGAGATTAGTATAAAAGGCAGACGCCAACACCTCACAGCAAGTCAGTTTAATAGAAAGAGTGAAACAATAAACATCTCCAGTGAATTGTGAACAATAATACCAGTGTTTTATTTCGAAGACTCAACAGGCTAATATATAGCTACCTCTACGTCAGTGGCATTTCCTCATCTTCCTGAAGAACCAAACAGGTGCACCCGCCACTTCCTTCGCACCGTATAGTAATAGTTCGTGAAACGGTCGAAGTGATCCGCACATTTGGTCCTTCGAGCCGGATTGAAGACTTTGGAATGCCTGTAACGAGGTCCACGACAGGGAGGCTACAGCGCGGCGGCCTAGAACAGAGGCCTACTGAAGAATCGTCGGCCGCCGGCGCCACCGCCTCCACCGCCACCGCTACAGACTCCGACACGCAAACGCCGTCAACCGCCGTGACAGCATCAACATCGACGGGTGTGTCCACCGGAGTATCGACGCCGCCCTCGTCTGCCGCCAGGGTGGATAGCGCCTCGCCCCCCATAACAGGGGGGGCACCGCTCCCTGTGTTCGGGGGAGTACCGCCACCGCCCTCCACTGCCGCGAGGGTGGTTACAGCTGCTGCCGGAACGCCCTGCCCACCGTCATGCATCCGGGCTACTCCGCCAGCGTCTACAGCAAGATCGAAGGCCAAGTCATTAAAGGCACGCCGCATCGCCGAAGCGAAAGAAGAATTAGCGTGTCGTCAAGTTGAAATCGCCGAAGCAAAAGAAGAAATAGCACGTAGTAAAGAAGAAATAGCACGTCGTAAAGCTGAACTCGCCGCCGCCCGTCTCGCAGTTATTGAAGCTGAATCCGACACCGATGATGACGACGGCAGCATCAGTACCGAGATGGAGAGTACGCTCAAGGTCGACTCGTGGCTCAAGACACAGCAGAATGTACTGGCCATCAAGAACGAGCCTCACTCCGCGTCAGCAGCACCACCACCGCCAACAGAAGCTGCTGAGGAGTCCAGACAGCATGATGAGGACTACGTTCTACCGCCGCCAGTCGCCACCGCCGTCGACCCTGCCTCCACTGCCGCCGTCCCTGTCGCTCAGCCGCGGACAAGCGACTCTGTGAGCCTCACTGCCCTCGCCGAAGCTATTGCTCTAGCTGCAAGAGCCGGGGCGCCGCCGCCACCACCACCGCCACCGGCTCCGCGTCACATTAGTGAGCTACCGTACTTTAGTGGCGCGCCGCACGAGTGGCTACAGTTCAAGACCGCCTACTACGAGTCCGCCGCATCACTCGCGCCCTGCGACAACATGGGGCGCCTACGTCGATGCCTGAAAGGAAGAGCGAAGGAAGCTGTCAGCCGCCTGCTCATCACCAGCACGACGCCCGAGAACGTGATGAAGTCACTCGAATTGTGCTTCGGGCGCCCGGACAGCATCGCGCTCGCCGAGTTGGAACGTCTGCGCGCACTACGCCGGCCTACGGATATCGCTACAGAGTTCTGCTTCTTTGCAAACGAAGTAAGCAACATTGTGACGACACTTCAAGAGCTGCACCGCGACCGCTACCTCAACAATCCCGAGATCACGCAGCTCACAGTCGAGAAGCTCACAGCCGCCCACAAGCTTCGCTGGTTCGACTTCTCCGCCGCACAGTCGCCCGAGGAACCCGACCTGCTGAAGCTCAGCCGCTTCCTCACTCGGGAAGCCTCGATATGCGGGCCGCACGCACATGAGAAGACGTCGAGCATCGCCTACGAACCGAAGCAGCAGCAACAGCAGCAGCAGCCGCACCGCGCACAATGGACATACGCAACAACAGAACAGAAACCTACGTGTCCAGTGTGCTGCAACAGGGGCCACAACCCAACAGAATGCCGCAAGTTCGTCGAAAGTGACGTCGACTCACGCTGGCACCTAGCGAAACAGAGAAGGCTCTGCTTTAGCTGTCTACGCTACCACAGCAAGACGCACCGATGCAGAAGGAAGAAATGTGGCGTCGACGGCTGCGAGAGGTTACATAACCGACTGCTACACTTCGTGCGAGCCGACAAGCCCGAAGCCAAGAAAACAGACGCAGTCGCCTCTACGTGGACACCAATGCGAACGAAAGCGTATCGCAAAATAGTAAAGGTCCAAGTCTCCGGACCGGCGGGAGCGGTCGACACATGCGCGCTCCTAGACGACGGATCTACAGTAACGCTCGTCGACAGTGAAATAGTACAGAAAATCGGAGCCAGGGGGCCCATAGACCCTCTCTATATAGAAGGTGTCTCCGACACAAGCGTCGACGAGTCCGCATCGCGTCGCGTCGCACTCACTCTCACGGGTGCGAGCGAGACGCATATAGTCAACGCACGCACAGTACAGAAGCTGCACCTCGCCGCACAGCGTGTCACCGAGCGAGACCTCGCCGGCTGCCCTCACCTGGAAGACATCCAGCACGAGCTGAAGTACACAGACATGAAGCCAGGTCTGCTCATCGGGCAAGACAACTGGCACCTGCTGATGGCGGCAGAAGTACGAGCGGGACAGCGACACCAACCAGTGGCTTCACGCACACCACTGGGCTGGGTGTTACACGGTGCACACACAAGCACAGTGGGACAGCGTGTGCACTACGTGAACAACATCGTCAGCATCGAAGACAGCATGGACGAGCAGCTGAAGAGACACTTCGCGCTCGACTCACTGACGATCACATCGAAGAAACCGAAGCCCGATACAGAAGAGCGAAAACTCCAGGAGCCTACTACCTGGCACGGCGGTCAAGGTTTGCGACGTCATCATGGTGGCAGACAGCAACCTACCACGCAAGACGTGGCCGAAAGACTTGGTCGCGGCTGCCTACCTAGGAGAAGACGTTATCGTACGAACAGCCGACGTCCAGACCTACGGAAGGACCCTCAGAAGACCAACCAAGCAGCTGGTGATCCTGCCTACAGCTCCAGTCGTTTCGACCGAAGAGTTCAACGCCCTGCAGGCGATGACCGGCGGGAGAGATGTACGGAACGACTAAAAGAAGTTTTGTTTTATTTGTAAAGAGCGCTAAGATAAATACTTACTTATGTGTGTGTATAGATATAGATATAGTTTAAGTATGTACCTACCTACTAGTTGTTCGAGCACCTACCTACTTTAGTAATAATAATAAATAAATAGTGAGGAGGCCAGCGCCATCTAGTAGGAAATAGCATAACGAAGTAGAACAATAGTGCACTAAATAGACCATGTAGTTCACCTACTCGACAACAGATGGCAGCCCCATCTAGAACATTCTACTTCTTATGAGTCTTTTCTAGAGCTTCCTGGAATTTTCTATCTTCGGTAGAGATTAGTATAAAAGGCAGACGCCAACACCTCACAGCAAGTCAGTTTAATAGAAAGAGTGAAACAATAAACATCTCCAGTGAATTGTGAACAATAATACCAGTGTTTTATTTCGAAGACTCAACAGGCTAATATATAGCTACCTCTACGTCAGTGGCATTTCCTCATCTTCCTGAAGAACCAAACAGGTGCACCCGCCACTTCCTTCGCACCGTATAGTAATAGTTCGTGAAACGGTCGAAGTGATCCGCACATTTGGTGCAATGTCACTGTCGATGAGCGTAACAGTAAACATCTCCAGTGAATTGTGAACAATAATACTAGTGTTTTATTTCGAAGACTCAACAGGCTAATATATAGCTACCTCTACGTCAGTGGCATTTCCTCATCTTCCTGAAGAACCAAACAGGTGCAACCGCCACTTCCTTCGCACCGTATAGTAATAGTTCATGAAACGGTCGAAGTGATCCGCACAAATATTATTACTTTGTATAAACCTATGCCATAGCATTATTAGGCTATTCAAGATTTGGCCATACCATTATTAGGCTAAACAATGTTATGCGAAATAACTTTTTACTAAACGAGATTTATGCCATACGATTTTCGGCGTAACGAGACTTTGACCAAACGTTACTATGCAATACGAGATTAGGCAAATAAATCTTATACCAAAAAAGGTAGAACCGTGTAGACACAACGGTAACTATTTGTTTTTCATTTAAAATATATTGAGTGTACAGAATAGGCAAATAAATTCGTCTCCTTTGATTTTAAATTTAAATGTGGCACTCTGTAGTTAATAATTAGTATTTTTGGCGAACGATATACTATGGAATCCAGCCAAAATATAAAAATATTTTACGAATATTATTAATAAGTAGATACTTATAATACTTACTGTAAAATAACAAGGCAAAAATTTAATGTTACATTACAACCATTTTGAAACAGGAGTTGTGCCTATAAATTAAATTAAGTCGTAAACTATGTACCTTCTCAATGACGAGGAAATATCGTTGTTATTGGTCGCTAGACTAAAGGCATATATTATCCTTTCTTTCAATCCCCTGTTGTTTTTCCGGTAGATCAGCACTAAACCTAATAACACGGCTAGAGTGTAGTTATTGCTAAAGTTTTGCCAATACAGGGTAAGAAAAAATTACTTCTTCCCGATAAGGACCCTGAAGCCTCAAGGAAACATGAATAAACACTTAACACCACACGTACACTCGAACAAACGAGAATGTGAGGACTCAACCAAATTTCAGCCCAATGTTCTCGTTAATAAGGGTTCTACCCTACAGGAAAACATTAAGCGGAATCGGAAAGTACATTCATTTTATTTGTTTTAATACCATTTTTCGCCAACGACCCAGTAAGTGGCCTCAACCTCGGTTGTCCTTCAAAGAGACTTTCCAAATTTTTCGAAGGTTATATTTTTATAAGGGTTCCCTGTTCGATGATATGTAACATGACAAGACCGATCTGAATTTCAGATAAACCTGAGGCTTCTTATATATAGGAAAAAAATAAACCGCGTACTTAGAACGGTGGGTATTTTAAAACAAAAAAATGTGACTTTTAATAACATCTGACTTTTGATATTTAATTTTAATTAGGTACATGAGTACGATTAATATTGCATTACATTGGCAATGGAAGGTAAAATAAAATATCATAAAATTAACTAATTTTATTAATGTAACTAATTACAATAACTGTATTGTTAGCTTCAGTTTCAGGATACGAGTCATTGCACTTGACCGCGCCACATTAGCCAATGTAATGCAATAAACAATAATTAATAATTGTAGTCATGTAATTTGGTTCATCGTACCTAGGTTCACTATTATTGATTGTCTGATCCAGTTGCGTAGGCTTACTATCTATTTATGTCGAACATAATATCCATTCAGAGTCTGACAAATTTATCTCATTGGCTTAGCCCCAATTTCGCCATACTCGGTTAGATAATAACCAGGGATTGGTTCATCAATTATTCTTCATCTCCATTTCATGAAAATTATGTGTCAAAAGTTAACCACTACTCCCTGGTTATGAACTAAACGAGAATGGAGAAATTGGCACTTATTCTTGCACGAGCATGGCGACAAACGCTTAAACAGCTTAAGGGTGGGTTGCACCATTTAACTTTAACTATAACAAACGTCAAATCTCTTGAAGATTGATCTCTCTCGTCAAGGGATTTGACGTTTGTAATAGTTAAAGTTAAATGGTGCAACCCACACTAAGGGCGTCTTGCACAACAAAGTAAAATAAAATTAAATCTATGACCTCTTGCTCTGACATTATTATACTGTCAGAGCAAGAGACAAACTATTTAATTTTATTTAACTTTGTTGTGCAAGACGCCCTTAGTGTTTGTCACGGACACGCTAAGAAAAATACTTCCCTACAGGTAGGAATTTCCTCTTTTCGCTATTTTTTTATATTCTTTAAGTGCATTATACCTAAAACCTTTTGCAACAATGTCATTATCAAGGGGTATGCACGTACAGTTACAGAACAGCCTAACCCAAATAACCGGCTTCACAGGAAAACGCTAAAAACAAGAGAGTTTTAAGTAAAGTTGATTTTCTTGCTCTCAATAGTCTCAATAAGTCAAACCATTTTTTTTTGTTTTTTTGGGGTCGATACTGTACCAAAAAGTTGTGATATATTCGTTATGGATCGTTTCTCTGTAATCCGTATAACACCCAAAAATTTAGTGTATGTTTCTTCTGTTCGTACCTAAGTGGTTTTAAGACTATCCTCATCCGAATTTATAACGGTGTTTATTTTTTTATAAATACTTACTAAATAATTTGCTTTGTAGGTATTATGCACTTAACGACTTAACTAAGTAGGATGTAAATTTGATCGGGATGGAAGTGTATAGATGGGTAGTTAAAGTAGTTATGTACTTACCGTGTTCAGTCTGTTGCAAGGAAGTATGCGCGGTATAATAAAATAATTATTGTACGAAGAGCTAATTAAAATTAGACCGAGCAATGAAGCAACCACGGTAACATACACATAATACATGTAATAGTGAATATGCATGCATCTTGGGTGTGAGAGACAGTGGTTCTTCGATTAACAATACAGGGTGTTGCAAAAAGGGTATACTAAGCCGAAACCAGCATGTTATATCTAAGCCCAAATCTGAAATCAGAATTTCAAAATTCGCGAAAAAAAATAATTCAAAAAAATAATAACTTGCTGCACATGCTGGCTTCGGCTTAGTGTACCCTTTTTGCAACATCCTGTATACGAAACAAAATAAGATTTCAGTGCCACAAGTGAGGTGTTATTTCGTCTAGACGATTCTTTTGCACTGACACTCCATCTTTTTCGAATATTGTTAATCTTAGACCATGTTAATTCAAACTATAAGGGCATGTTCTCACATAAACATAATAACATAGAAGACATTCTGGCGAGCATAGTGGTCGCGCAATTGAAAGTACAGTCAAGTACCGGGGAAAATATAGTTAGGCGTTACATTTACATCGTTCATAATTCTTGCACCGTAAGGGTTATAATCTTCTAGTTTAGTTACAATCCGGGACTTACGTTACAAGTTACAAGGCATTGTCAATCGTTGCTTGTAAGTATAAGTATCTATTGCATTTGGCCACAGAGTAACAAGTCACAATGCCTTATTATATTTTAACTCTCGCACGGTTTTCCTCGACATAGTTACTCGGGCGAAGGAAAAAAAGCGATTGTTGTGAAAGAACCCAATGTAAGTAGCTGTTGTGTGTCCCGAAGATTCGCCACGTCACAGATATTGAAACTAGACAATGGAAACGATTTCATTCTAAAGGCTCAAACTTTAACAATTATTACACAGTGAAACATTTCATTTGTCTATTGGATTTTTGTTAAGGCGAGCTCGAGCTAAATTATATTTTAAATTTAATTAACTGATGTGCTTAGCTCTAAAGTCGTGATAAAAATGTTTAGATGAAGCATGATCAATGACATTTTAATTAGGTAAGGCAATTATATACAAATATAAGTATAATGAATTGACAGCTATTGTAGATAACCCGGTAGTATCATACTATTACATATTTTAGTACCTTTAAAAATCATCAAAATCATGCTCTCTTATTACCTGATGGCCACTGATACTTGTCCAAGGGTATACATAAGAAATATAAAAAAACATTTCGTGAACTATGCTTTGATTGCCGGTTGTAACTATCAAAAATTTTCAATTATTAACGGTACTTAGTTAGTCATGATGAAATGATCATACACATAGGTGATAGAAGAAGGCCTATACAATTTAAGTACCCTACCTATTAGTTCACGCTTCAAAACCGATAGTTAGTAATTAAGGAGTTATTAATTTGCTTCCTTGTTAATGATGTTAATTTTGATTTCAATTAGTAATTAGATTTTGTACTCAAAAATAATATATAAATTACTTACTAATACTTGATAATTGTTAGGGGTCGTTATCGTAAATGTCTCCTTTGTTTCTTAAACATAAAATATCTATTCCATCGTAGGGCCCCATTTCTCACGCAATGATAAGGCTGCAGAGTGGGTTCATAATAAATGTATTGCATACATATTACTATGTCCCGCGAAGGGGTCACTTTTTAAATTGACGAACGAGAATTGTCTCTCAAAACAAAACTGCATTCCTAACTATACAGGGTGTTGCAAAAAGCGTATACTAAGCCGAAATGGGGTGACTCAGGGGGTCATCCTGAACAACTTTTGTTATACGAATTTTGAAAATTCACGAAAAATATATTTTATTTGCATATTAGAAACTTTGTTGGTCACGTGACTTTTTTACTATGGAGAACCAATTTTTTTTTTGCAAATTTCCAAAACTCGTAGTACAAAAGTTATTCAGAATGACCACCTGCGAGTCACCCTTACCATACCCTTTTTACAATACCCTGTATAACAGGCGGAATTATTTCCAAGAAGGGTTTTCTAGCAGCCAACCTTTGAATGGTGTGTAAGAAATGAGTTACTAGTAGAAAATAAAATGATTGTGAACGTGAATAGGTTCTAGCAACCATTGTGTGTACAGCAATTGTTTCATTGAAGGTTAATATTCCTTATGTGTGCTGTGCGTACACATTTATGTTAAGTTGTTGGTGCAGGTAGGTACTTATTCAGTATTTTATTAATTACATGTATGACTAAATTCACTAGATTCTTACCTATTTTTTATACTTAAGTACTTGTACAAACATCTTATTGAGAACACAATATTTACATTAATTAATTTAATCCAATTAAAACAAAATAAGTGATTTAGGTATAAGTAGTAATGATTATTTGTACGGCTGCCTTGGAAAAATACTTGACTTATCCCAATAATCCGGAGAAAATATTTTGTAAATTATAAATCATTATAAGCTCATTATTTTTTCCACGCATTAACTACCCTTCAAGTAGTCATTAGTTAATTGTTATACAATACTTTACTACAGTTGTTTTTGTAAATAACTACTACTTATATGATGTAAAAAAATGCGAATGTAATAAGTAGGTACGTGCAAAATTATATGTTTTTATTTGTACTCAATTACTCATTGCTTTGCTTATTGCAAAATTTGATTCAATCTTAATATTATCATTAGTGTAATTTTACTTGTTGTGATATCAACTTAATGATATATTTTTTTACCGTTTGCGAGAAATTGGAAATACCTTGACAATATAACCTACATACGCAGTTATGGCTTTATATAATTTTGCGGTACTTTTTTATCAGTTCATATGGTTATTGGATAATTCCAAAAAGGTAGGTACTATAAGACAAGCTAAAGTGATTATACAATCTAGGTACACTAAGTACAGTGTGGAATTCTTAACCTGCGCTTACGAGATCAAATCGAAAATTTAATAGTAACAAAGTATAAGAATTTGTGAGGAATCTGGGGCTAATTTTGTTTAAGACTGTGCAAACTCATTAACTTTGAAGAAATTGGGCCTAAAAGAAGATTAAAGCTAAGTGTGTAAAATCGTAAATTTCATGAACTTTTTGATAGCCTCGGAATAATTACTTAAGTAAGAAAATTATATTATTAAGCTTGATACCTACTGGGTATGAGACACATTATAAAACCATACACCAAGAGCGGGTTTTTGATCCTTAGTTTACTCAACTACCTGTAAAAAACAATGTATTTGTTAAAAACCTATATTATGTTGATGTGTACAATTACCTAAATAGCAGAGTTAACTACGCTACGGATCAAAACAAAATGACTTGGTACTTACTTAAATATTTAAGGTTATTGAAGGACATGATAATAATAAAATTACCAGTAGATTTTTCAGGTTAATCAAATTGTGTAGTTGACATTGTTCTAATTCACATACTTAATAGTATAATATAGTATAACTTATAAATATTATAAACAATGCTATGGACACTTACTTATAGCAGATCTGATTATATCTTAATGTTTTAAGATTTTATCGGAAAAGACCGAATTCTGTTCATTTGGTTATGGAGGGGTAATAGAATAGAATAGAATAGAATACTCTTTATTTTGCACCATTAAAGACACATTACAATTCACAACTTATATACATAAAATAGTACAAAAAAGGCGGCATTATTGCTTAAAGCAATCTTTACCAGACAACCTTTGGATGGAAGAGACAATTTTAACATAATTAATGGGAGTAGAGGTGCAAGGTATACTACTTAAACAGTACATACTATATAAATAAATAAAACAACACAATATAAAATATATATATCTTTACCTATAATAAACTTACATATTATATATTACATAAACTCGTTTACATAAATACATAAATAAATACTAACTACTTATATTTATAATCAACTGTTCAGTGAATTCAAATATAATAGATAGTTATTTTGTGAACAGCATATTTGAGATAATCGTTAGATTAACGATCTACTCAACTTGCAGATTTGTGTTGTATACATACATGTACCTAGCAAGGAGTTTGCGTAACGTGTCTCTATGTTACTCTCCGCGAAGGTCGCATTGCGAAAGTTAATGTTTTTTTTTGCACGATCAATTGTTTTGATCGTGCGTGTGCCGCGTGACCCGGTTCCGATTGTAATAAAGAGCAGTGTACGATTTATTTGGAGGTAGTTATATGTGTATTAAAAAATATCGTGGTCTTTGAGCGCCTCACTATTATCCTTAGTTACTCATTAAAAATATACATATTAAAATTCAAACATAGTTGTCATCCTGATGATAGACAAAATAAGTGCAATAGACATCCAAAGATTAAAACTGGCTAGTGCGCCGTAGAGCGCACCCCTGCGAGATGGACGAACCATCTAGTCGGTAAGCACTGAATGCTGGCCGCCTCCGAAGCCTATGTTTATTATTCCTATGCCTAGTTGAGATGATAACCTTAACATCTACCTACTTACTTAGTCTTTATTAAGCTTGGTACCCATTTAAATCACGATAGTACTCATTACTCTCTAAACAAAATTATTTATAAAATTATTATTTAGTCTTTCAGAATAATATTAGCTTATGCAAAATATCTCATTTTTAAACTAACCTGAATAGCTAATTGTTTCTTCTGTATATACGACAGCGTATTTTCACTTTATAAACAGAATAAATTAGATTGCGAATGCGAATTAAGAAATATTTCGGTAACTATTTACTTAGCATAGATGGTATAGTCAAGTAGGCTTTTAAATTTAATTAAACATTATGTTAAAAGGAAGTCAAATTTCCGCAATAACTTTATTACCTGTGAATGTCCTAGTTATTATTCTTAAAAGATTAGATAACAATTAGGTAGTATGTATATTATGTGTAACTAAATACCTGCTATTTTAGCTAATACCTGTTTTTTTACTTACATATACCTAGGTATTATGTTGGAAGTCTCATCATCTCAGGCCTTGTACAAACAGAGCAGCGATTACAAGATTTTCGAACCTCCGTTGCGTATTGTCAACTGTCACTGTCAAAATGTAAGGCAAATTTGTTAGTTCCAAAAGTGACTACGTTAGCGCTGTTCTTTGTCCATAAGTATGTTTGCGTAGTATCGAAAATAGTATCGAATTGCCACGTTAGCCCACGATAGGCCCTCAGGTTCGAAAAACGCTTATAAAACGCTTTAAATAAGGTGTGTTGTTCACCCATCCATGACAGAACAGCAGCAAAGGCGGTTGAACCAACCGTACGTATATTATTGTGGGTGTGTAAGAATCTTTCGTCATCATAATGAACTGTTGACGTTGATATGTTGACTTAGATTACTATTAGTGTAATAGTCCATTTATTGCTTGTTTGATTATGATATGATAAAACCAGTTCGTGGTTTTTGGAAGGTGCCTGCATGTTGCTTAGTTTTGTGGCTTACTATTGTAGACATACTAGTAAAAGGTACATCCGATAAAAACAATTATGAATTTTGATGTTATGATTGAGTAAATATTATTTCATAAACAAAACATTAAATTTACTGCAGTAGATAGAGTAAATTTAAACAATGCCAATTTTATTATTACCATTCCATTTAAATATCGGTTAAACTGTCAATATGTAAGCAATTGTGGGTATAATGGTAGGTTTAACACTAACAGTTTGTTGATTCGCCTTTTCTAAATCCTAAAAAATCCTGAGATTAAGGTTGCATCCACATACAATATGTCGCCTGAAGTTCTAGATACTCGAGCCGTCTAGAGTGGTCTAGACTGAACCCTTGAAGGCTTTACTTAAAGCCTTAGAGCTAGTACCTATGTAGTGTTTCAATAACTAGGTGCCAAATAGCACGAAAAGGGACGTATCTATATTGTGAAAATGATTAATGCCGCTCTTCAAATATTACAAAACATCGGGTCTATATGTATAACTAAGTAGGTACCTACTAGTATAGTTTTGTTGATGTTTACTTATTAAAATCCGTGACACACACGGTATGTTTACAAAAGTATCTACTATACATAAACGATGACGCTGCAGTGATTCCTTAAATATACCTAATAAAAATCAACAATTGTTAATCAATTTGAAACCTAAATTTGATAATAATAAGCTACACATCTTTGTACCGATGTGTGAACACGATGAAAGCAATTTTCTTTTATCAGTGTCAATGGCGGTTATAATGTCGTTCGTAACTTGGCTTCCCATCGTTAGATAACTTAATAAAGACCGCTTCGATTTCCGGGTTAACCATAGACCCAGAGCTATATTGGATAATATACAGACAAGATATGATAAGATCACCCACACCCGACCGGCAGATAGCTACCATAAATTAAATTTATAGCTCCATTTAGGCTACGCTCAAAATTTTGGATCATCATTCGTGGTTTGGTTAATATCTAGACTTGTGTTAATGTAGACAACTAGACATAGTATTAATTTCTGGAAATTTCGAATTTATTTGTGAAAAGGAGTTGATATACCTTATAATCCCTTTGGGATCATGGTGCAAAATTAAATATAGTACCTACCTATTCATATTCACTTACACCTTCATACAGTGCTTATCTTACCTTTTCATTATGAAGTTAACTATTAATGGCCATGATTAATAGAATATGTGACGCTGTTTGACCGAAATTAAAAGTGATTTAAAATACCGCGTTCTACATCCGAATTGGCTAAAAGTGTTCCGTTCAACATTTTCGATAAAATTTATTACAGACAGGATTTTTATTTACGTGAAAAGTTGGAACATTACCTCCCTTGATACTGCCCCGTAATTTTTTCTTTATCTTTGAATTCTTTTCCTGTAACCTCATAGAATAAATACTCACCATACCCATGCCTCCATATTCGTTTTGTTATAAAGTTTAGCACGAGTAGATACCATTAGTCTTCATCTAGATCGGTAATTATCTCTGTGAAAGTAATTTTGTTTTAGTTCTGCGACCCAGCAATAATGGGAATGTCAGAGACAAAATCTTTTTTCAAGAATTGTAATTAGCGTAGGAAATGAAGTAGGTATAGGTACGTACTATAGGTACCTACTTACTGGAGCCGCCCATAAACTGAGCCACAATTGGGCGCCCTCAGAAGCCATTACCGTTTCACAAAACAACGATTAAGATTTTTTGTTTTTCAGCATAATTTTGTCTTTTGTGCGGCTTTCGTTTCATGAAGGCGACCACAAAAATGATCGTTCTTATAGCATTAGCATTCTTATTACTTACATCATTAGCGTAGAAATCACGCCATGTGTTCATTAATTTACAAATCCAAATGTTGAGTGAATGTTATTGTATGTAACAACAATACAGCGGTTCTCACGGGCTGACTAGAAATTCTCTATTCATGCCTCGCAGTGACAGGGGGTCACTCTACAGGGTGTTGCAAATGTATATGTGATGGTATATCTAAGCCCGAAACTGAAATCAGAAATTCAAAATTCGCGAAAAAAAAAGTCATTCTCCATAGTAAAAAGTCACGTGACCAACATAGTGTCTATGGAAAATGTAGGTATTTATATATACTTAATATTTTTTTTGCAACACCCTGTATATTATGTATGACGAAAACCTAAGTTTCGGAGCGCTGCCGCTTGAGCCACGACTCTTATCTTGTTGCATTAAACGTGCCGCTTGCGCGACAACTCTCGTTCGTTCGTTTTTCGTCAATATAGAGTGACCCTACTGAGACAGTTTGTTTAGAATTTATCGAGAGCAGGTGTAACTATCAAGGTCTGTTTCCTAATAACATGATAATGCAACACAATGCTCTGAGGTCGGTGCTTATACTGCTTATCTATGTTCTTGTACTTCTGGGCACAATCTGAACTATAATGCATTTTATGTTCGCGATTTTCAACGGTTGTTTATCATGTATTATAGTTGTATACTCTAATCAGTCTACGGATGCAGATTCCGAAGGATTTTGTTTCGTCTTTGGGAGGTTTAAAATCATGAGATGTAAAATGTAATTGCCAAAAATACTTATTTACTATTTACCATAATTACTTATCTCTATAAAATGATTTACATCGTTTACCTTTTACCCTTATTAGATTAAAAACATAGAGAACTAATAGTCTTAAGACGTATTGAGGGAGATCAGGAATGCCTGAATGAGGTCCGAGTGAGGATATTGAAAATGCCTCTTTCCAGTGGCAGACGTGCGATAGCTTGCTAATGTGAATGTATCATAATTTGGAAACAACCAACGAATTACAACGTTTCTATCGCAACTGCAGCCTAAATTCACACTTCATTAGCATTAAATTAGGTACCTGTTTAGATACGGTAGTTAATTTAGGTTTATTCTTCTTTTCGCGTTGTTTGAAACAGCACATTATAAGATACCTAACTACTCCTGCATTTCTTAAGTCTCAGACAACCTAGGTCAGTCAAGTATTGCATCTAAGGCACGTGAAAACAATACATCATGTTGGCTATTTCTTGACAGTAGGGTCTCTCTAGCTAGCAATACTTAGGGCGTCTTGCACAACAAGCTTAATCAAAATTAAATAGTTTGTCTCTTGCTCTGATAGTATAATGTCAGAGCAAGAGGTCATAGATTTAATTTTGTTTATCTTTGTTGTGCAAGACGCCCTTAACTGTACAACTATAAAAAAAATTAACTGTTCTACCACAAAACATTTTAAACGCTGTGTTTAACTAGTGTTTAAAACTAAATTTGACAGATTTTGTAGGCTTTGACAGCGCTAAACATCTGTTAAAAACTCTCTAAGTATTAATGGTGGCCCTAAATGTTTAAAAAAATGACACATTTTAACGCGTTTGACAGCCAATTGACAGCTTTTAGCATGTGTCTAAGTTTTGTTTCAGACCGTTATTGCGCTAGCTACGACTCTATCTCGTTGTGGTTAACGTCGTTAAACGTACCATCGCTCGTTCTTATTTCATCAAGCTAAATTAACCCTCCATCAGTGATTGTAGAAAATATCGTTCATTCATTCATAACAATATAACACTGCATTTCTACAGGTACGGCACAAAATGTTACTCAACAATATCAAAGTAGATAAGTAAGTGTACAGTTCCGTTTCAGTTGGGAATTGTGATTGATGAGATCATTGTTGTAATAATGGTTAGTCTTGAAAGAGTAACAATACTGTGGAAAAAGCAATGTCGTAATCATAAAATAATTGATTCATTTGTAGAAGGATAATGACGGCGCTATCACGACAAGGATAAAATCCTTTCCGGTAAAAGTATATTTTATACCGGATGCTTAATCTTAGTAGATTGTTATGATATAATTTCGCCATAATTATCCTCTTCTATCTATGTAAATGACCAATTAACTGAATTTCCTTTGACTCACAGTAATCAGGCCATTTATGTCATTCGCTTTAGGGCTAGGGGTTAATTATAATTTTGTTAATTATTATCATTATTATTGAAAGCAATTTGGGTAAAAATTTCAGATTTTTATACATCCCATATTATTCATGAATAATAATATGATTATTGTTAACTAAACATTTATAAATTAGACTCCGCTCGCGAAAATGGCCGAATTCATCACTTGAAACTGAATTCTTTAGAATTTAACATTTCGCCATAAGAAACTGGGTTTTTCTCGTCGTAAAACTATTCTCGAGGCAATGAGGCTGGCGCTATTGCTTCTATCACTAACACATACACTATATTTGTGAAACGAGTTAATAAGTGTGAGAACTACAGTTATGTCACTGGCTTTGTAAGAATGTGACGCAAGTTCCTGTTCCGATAGTCTCTCAGTGACAATCTGTTCAACACTTATTTTTCTTACTGTTACTGTTATTTTCTTAGTTAGTCACAGTCAGTGTCAATCCTTATAAATTATGACTTGTAATGTGTACAATTTACCACTGCTCTATTGTAAGTGAGATTCTCTACAGTCTATAGGTTTTGATGTGAGATTATTATATTACCATGGAAGTACTTATTACTTCCATGGATATTAGCGATTGTGCAATATATTTGACGTTACTTCCATTTACATTAACTATGCCTGTGCTACCACAAAAAACTTTAAACACTGTTTAACCAATGTTTAAAACAAAATTTGACAGATTTTGTAGGCGTTTGACAGCGCTAAACATCTATTAAATACTGTCTAAGTTTTTGTGGTAAGGCCCTGCATCTTTAACGATTACTGCCAGTTATTTTTTATGTAATTTTTTTTCACCAAAAAAAACTACTTTTATAAGGCGTTTGACAGTTTTAGCCCCTGTTCCACAATGTCTGGTTAGTGGCTACCTGTGAGATAAAATACATGCTGTCACTTTCTGTTATTATTTTCTTGACAGTGACAGCATGTATTTTATCTCACAAGTAGCCACTAACCAGACATTGTGGAACAAGGCCTTAGTATTTGACTTAGTTTTCATGGATGTTAAGAGTCTTTATCACAAACTAATGATTCATTCGGTCGTGAACCTTATCCTCCATGATATGGAAAGATAATATTCAATTAAGTGTCAGTAGACACATTAAATAAAACCAGTTATATATTGCTGTCTGGTGAGTTTCCTTTACAGTACCTATTTACAGTGCATTTTAGTTCTATACTAGTGACGTTATTTTAGTAGAAAAAAGACATGATAGGATGATTTGTTTTTAGATGTAATGATCAGGTATACTTAGGGTTCCAGTAGGTGGACAGTCCAGCAAATAAACAAAATAACGAACACACCAAATAACAACAATAGGGAATATACAAGTGATTCAAATAAAGGTCAAATATTATTTTTAATAAACTTTGTTATTTCAGAATTATGCCTCCATCAATATTTTTGATTATAATTCATTTTTGAGCGAATAAATAATTGTTGAAAAGAACAAAAAACTTCGGTAACTTTAAATCTTAACGTGACGTTCTTTTTCTACTGTAACTATGTACGTACTTACCTATAATGTTGTTGCGTGCGCTATTGATCATTTAATTTCTTAGTAGCCATTCATATTACATAGGTACTTACTGTTACAATAGTATTAATTCATTATGCGCTTAATGGTTTAATAGTATGAAATGTTGTGTTTTCCACAACAATTATATTTACCTTATACCAATAATGTTTTGAACATAGCATTATAATCATCTTTGTTGTTTTTTTTTTTCAGGTGTACCTGCCTTAGTGGCGTCTAGTACCTACAGAGATATCTACACAATACTCGGTATGTACCCACCTGTAATTAAGTACTTTTATTTTATTTACTACTTGTGTTTGTAAAGAATGTTTAATATTTTATTTATCTAGATTTTTGCATGTGTCCGGTGCATATTTCATGGGTCACATTCAAGGAACATAATACTCTACATCTGGAGAGGTCACATCGGACAGTACATTATAATCCACTGCAGAAAATAAACCTTCTCAAAGACTGGAAGGCTATTGACATAATCTATACGCTTTGCAGGCGTGTTTGAGATATCACACAACACAAACTCGAAAGACCCTAGTAAAATATCAGTCTTTAAACAAATATCTTCCCCGGCCCAGTAATCAGGTCCTTCGGCATATCAGTAGGGCTAGTACGGGGCGCATTTAAGACGTGACAAAAGTTCTCCGTCGCGCTCGCTCTTTAGGCTACGCGATGTGAGTGAGCGCGATGCAAAACTTATGTCACGTTTAAATGAGCCCCGTGCTACTTGCCCAGTTTGTGTAGCTAACCAACCACTTACGTATTCGGACGTCTAATCTATGGTTACATTTTTTTTTATTTTTTTTTTTATGCAGCCTGTGTCGTGTCCCAGTGCTGGGCAAAGGCCTCCTTATAAACTGACCACCGTTCCCGATCATGTGCTTCCTTCGGCCATTGAGGCAAAAACCTGTCGAGGTCGTCCCGCCATCTCCGCCTGGGTCTTCCGCGTCGCCGACGTCCATCACTGGGCACCCACTCGGTGACAATTCTGGCCCACCGGTCCGGGTGCATGCGACAGACGTGGCCTGCCCAGGCCCACTTCAGCTTCGCAGTCTGTGCGCCCACATCAGTGATACGAGTCGAGGAGCGTAGCGTGGTGTTCCGGATTCTGTCTATCCTTTGTACACCAAGTATAGTACGCTCCATCGCTCTTTGGCAAACCTTGAGTTTGGACTTCTGATGTTCGGTCAGAGACCAAGTCTGTGCGCCGTAGGTTAGGACAGGCAGTATACACATGTCGATGAGTCGGCGTTTGAGTGTGAGAGGGAGAGTGCCCTTCATTAGATCTTTCATGGACCAGAAGCTCTTCCAGGCGTTGTTAATGCGTCTTTCGACTTCTTTGTCTTGCCTGTTCTCGAAGGATGCTATCTGGCCCAAGTAGATATACTCATCGACATATCCTATTTCCTGCCCGTCTACCACGACCCTACTTTTGGCGCTATTGGTCATGACTTGAGTCTTAGACCTATTCATCTTCAGTCCCACCTCAAGGCTCGCCGTGCTAAGGTCTTGAAGCATTTGTGTCAATTCTGATGCGGACGAAGCAAACAAGACTATATCGTCGGCGAAGCGTAGGTTTGTTAGCATTCTGCCACCAACGTCTATACCCTTCCGCTCCCACGAGACCGCTAGCTTTTTGAAGACTTCTTCCAGTGTGGCAGTAAACAGCTTCGGAGACAGCGGGTCGCCCTGCTTCACACCCTTCTCTATATTGAATAGTGGACCTGGATTCTGAAGTTTGATATCTGCAGTGCTATTGTTATAAATCTTTTTCAGTATTTGTATGTAGGTAGGGTCCACGTCTTGGTTTTGCAATGCTGTGAATATGGAGTTGTGGGTGATGCTATCAAAGGCCTTGCTGTAGTCTACAAAACCAAGGTAAAGAGGTTTGTTGAACTCACTATGTTTTTCTATTATCTGATTTAGGGTGTGAAGATGGTCAGTCGTAGAAAATCCAGGTCGAAATCCTGCTTGTTCCGGTGGTTGATGGGAGTCAAGTTTAGCAGAAATACGGTTTTCAATTACTTTAATAAATATTTTATAAATATGGGAAATTAAACTAATGGGACGATAGTTTCCAATATCAGACCTATCACCTTTTTTATGGAGAAGAATAATATTTGCGTGACATAGTTTGACAGGAAGTTGGCCTTTGTAAAGTATGGTGTTGCACAAGTTGGTTATATGAGGGATGAGAGTATTTTTACCTACTTTCAGTGCTTCGGTTGTGATCCCATCTTCTCCTGGGCTTTTATCGTATTTCATACTTTTAAGGGCTGTGTAAACTTTCTGCCCTGTTATTGGTGGGATAGTGTCGGGGCACGTATATTCTATGTCAGGAAGTTCATTTTTATTGGCATCCGAATAAAGGTTCTTGTAGAATGTGGTACATATGGTGGTTATATTATCTCTATGGCTGTGTTTAACACCGTTCTCATCTTTGAGGCAATTTATCCGTTTTGGTCCTGTTGGCTCCCATTTTGGCATTACGAAGAGAATGGTGTTTTTCTATTGCAATCTGAACTAATTTGGTGTTATATGATCTAATGTCTTTTCTGATGCTACGTTTAACTATTCTGTCAATATGATTGTATTCAGGAGAACATCTTGCGTATGATTCTCTTTCATTGATTAGGGCTATTGTTTCAGTGGTGAGTTTATTGTCGTTAATCCTGTTCTGTTTTACTTTTTTACTTGCATCATAAATACTCTTCTTTATATTATTAAACTGATTGTCTACATCTTCTATATCTATTTCTAGACATTTAAATTAATTTGAAAGTTCGAGGTTAAATTGATCGGCATTTTGGATGAGGGTATGTTTGTTGAGCCTTTTTATTTGTTTGGTGAATAGTAGTTTCCGGTGAATTTTTATATCGAAGGAAACTCTCGCACGTAAGGGTCTATGGTCGGAACTGCATTTAAATTTGTTAATAACGGATACGTCTTTGATAATTGATTGATTTGATGACAGGATGAAATCTATTTCGTTTTTGGTTATGGAGTCGAGAGAGACCCACGTCCAACGACGTTGTGCTTTTTTATAGAAAAAGCTATTACTAACTTTCAGGCTTTGACCGAAGGCGAACTGAAGCAGACGCGTGCCACGTTCATTACGGCATCCAAGCCCGTGTGGTCCGAGTGTATCTGCGTTGTCCAGTTCTTGCCTTTTGCCCAACTTAGCATTGAAGTCACCGAGAACCATGGTCCATGTGCCCCGGTGCTCGACACAGGCCTTGTTCAGAAGGTCGTAGTAGCTCTCTACTTCGTCGTCCGTATGCGAAGATGTTGGTGCATATGTTTGGATGAGGGTCAGTGTATGTTTTTGTGATATTTGAAATTTGGTTACATTAGGGCAAAACACCCAGTAACTGACCACCTTAAGGGAGTTGTTCCAGTAATTTGTCTGTAGCGGGCTCAATTCTTATCGCTTATTAAATCCGATTTTTGTTTTAAAAACTAGAATAACAGAGCTACATTCCTGAGTAAATAGCAAACATGTAGAAGTTACTCATTTTTTTATATATTTTTGCAAACAAAAAGTAGTGATTTTCCCAGTAACTGACCACTAAAATCTAGTTACTGACCACACACGATGCCAGTAACTGACCACCAATTTAAAATGGTTTAAAAATGGAATTATCATTAAATCTTATCATTATTTATTTATTTGATTACTTCATGTAATAGTACCGATCCTCTGGTCTCTTTTAATGTGTGACACATCACTATTGCTCAAGGTTTCTTAACTGAAAAGTGCATTAAATTAATTCATCAGCTTAATGCATAATTCAAATGATATTATATCCTAATAATCAACCATTTATTTATTATAAACACAAGTTTATGCATTTTGTTAAATACTAAAAACAAAGAAGTAAACACACATGCACATAGTGAGCACGCATTTTAAATTTACAGCTTTCAGGGAGATTAAGAGGCCCCAATGTAGTACCTTCAGATAAGTCATAGAAAGGGCGATTTTGTTTGTCTGGAACAAGCCAGGATCAGTGGGACAGGCCCATGAAGCATTCATGGTGCCAAAACGAGCATTTTCTTAAATATAAAGTAGCGAATCCAAGCGCTAAAGCGGGTCTTTTCCATATTCGGTATCAACTGATGAGGAGGAGGAATCGTGGCGGATTGTATTGTCGACCTGGGAAAATATGAATTTCCCCAGGTAGGTCCTTTCAGGGATGTAGGACCAGAGACAGATGATTTCATTATTGCTGAAACCCCACCCAGAGACTTTCAGTGCGGGTATAAGAGTCATTGAGGCTAGCCATTGTAATTTTGACTGAATCAGATATTGGAGGTTAGTTTTTCAGGATACAAAGATGGATGCCTTGACGAACGGGATTTCAATGACTTTGTTGACTATTTAACTGGAATATTTATGATGCTGTTGAAACGTGCTTTCGTAGGTAAGTATTTTGCCAAAGACATGAGTAGTCATTTCTGCAAGGGGGACAGGGAATCTTTGCCTGGTTGAAGAGGCGTCACTGAAACAGAACATCGCTGTACTTTCTGCATTTTCCGCTGCTGGACTAATGTGTCCGCCAATGATGCTATAACGTTGCCAGTGGATTCCGGATAGTTGTGGTATCGGTTCCAAATGGCTGGGGTGTTGGTCGTGGTAACAACTTATAGAAGAATGCCACATTTCTTGTGTGCCAATTTTACCGTTCTGTTTGAAATCCGTTGGCCGTTCATAATGCCATTGAAGGGCGTGTTGGTGCACCAGCTGAGGGTGCTAGCATTGTAGTGATGCTTTCTTTTTCCTATTTTGCTGAAGTGGCTCTACCTGTCTTAGGACAAATGTGTAGGCGCGTTTCGTCGGTAACGTATATTCTGGTTGGGTCATTAATAGCGTCATTGAGGTCTTGTTCGCCAAGTGCTTTTGTGCTTGGGGAACCAATTTCATCTGGTTCACAAGCGCTGGCATTGGTTAGGTACGCCTTCAGCTGTTCTGAAGATAGCATTTGAGTATCTTTTCATAGAGTGAGATGGTGAAAGCCATTTGTCGCCTGGTCTTGCATTCTTGAAGGGACTGCTCCAAGGATTATCTTTAAGGAAAAATGGTGACATCTGTCTTTATCCTGGAGAATCCACATTATCCTAGGCTGATAGTATGCTCCACTAGCGTTTTTATCTTCCTCATCAGCTAATACCGAATCTGGAACAAACTTGGACTTTGTGTTTGAATTTCCTATATTTTAAAAGGTGCTTACATGTCACCCTGAATTATTTTGGAATGTCTTGTTGATCCTAGTTTGTCTCAGACAAGTGGAATTGCCTTTTCTATACTTTTTTTGCTATCTTGGCGCTTCTTCATCTCGCTGAAAGCTGTAAAAATATGTCATATATAATAATACCAGTAACTGACCACCAATTTACCCAATAACTGACCACCTATGTCAGTAAATGGAAGGAGTAAAGATAGAATGCTCATATTTTGACACAAGAAAATGGCACATATGAGCTATAATATTACGTACTTATTTTGCCTAAATTCGGCTTCAAGCAAAAATCCCAATAACCGACATAGGTGGTCAGTTATTGGAAAATCGCTGTTTTGTCGTCCAGTAACTGTCAACCCCATTAAATACAATCAAACGGGAAATAACAAGCTGAATCTTATCAAAAACGTAATCTTTATAATTAAATCTATATGGTATAATTTTTTCTTTTATTGATTTCAATATTTTTCATGGTAAAATTTACGATCAAAAAATTCACTTACCTTAACAAATACGTTAGTCACAACTGCAATTTACTCGGTTCGCGC
This sequence comes from Plutella xylostella, assembly GCF_932276165.1. Lineage (NCBI taxonomy): Eukaryota > Metazoa > Arthropoda > Insecta > Lepidoptera > Plutellidae > Plutella > Plutella xylostella. The sequence continues at coordinate 4,354,223 of NC_063986.1, forward strand.
GCCAACTGAACTTTTTCGATCGCTCACTATCCATCTGTTGGCGGCTGGCAAAATCTTTTGTATCAGTAATGCTCTCAATGAACCACTAAATAGACTGGATGTTCACTAGATGGCCCTGCTTGGCTACATTTCTTATTTATTGGAGTTGAAGAGGAAGGTGGTCAGTTACTGGCACATGGTCAGTTACTGGGTGTTTTGCCCTATCTATCACTAATTAGCTAAAAGTAGGTACTTACTGAGATAGTATGCAAAAATACACTCTACTCTTCTGGCAATCTTTGCAGGTCCAAGAGATTATGGATTTCTTATTAATTTTAGAAATACACTCCTTCTGCTTGAGTTAATTGTAATTATACCCACAGATCGGATCGTCTCACGAAACACAATTGTACAATAAATAGGTATTGTGTAACTACAGTAATTGTTCGCCAAGACCATAAGTAACTCATTATATCATTATATCACAAATTTTAAATACGAGTAGGTATAACCCGTTATTAATGGTCAAAGCGAAGGTAGAATACATTTCAATTAAATGTTCCATGATCACGCCAACTGTTAAGTACCTACCTAATTACAAAGGCATTAAGTAACGACACTTTGGGAAACCGCCTGATATTATAGTGGAAAATGAAGTTGTGCAGAATGACTTTCGGCTATCTCATTGTTGAAAAATTATGTTGCTTTAGGGCTGATTTTTCAATGGTCAGATAAGTGTTATCTGAAGAATAAATTTGTTGCTGTCATTGTCTAATACAAACATTCAGATGTGACAGCAACAGTTTTATTCCTCAGATAACACTTATCTGACTATTGAAAAATCAGCCCTTAGTTAATCTTCCTTTCCATCGTCGATATAATTATTATTATGATACTGGTTATAATATTCTAGTCTTTGGTTCGGATATAATGATAATGTAAGTAGGTACCTTTACAAAGTGTAAAGGTACCTACTAACCCGATTTATTGGGTATACTTACCGAATATTCTTCCATTCAATTCGACCCGGCACTTTTCACCACTTCAGCCAATTATTATGATTGCTACGAACCACTGTCGTGGAATGGGATTGGTTATCAACATAATCAGTACATATACTTGTGCACTGCCGATTATGCTTCAACCCTGGTCGGAGTGCGGTTGTTTCCGTAGTATGCGGTGGCTAACTTGGCAATTAGTGTATTATAAGTTCTTGGATTAGCCTGCTTGTAGTTGTGGATTTGTAGAGTTGTGAATCCATACGTGTAGGTATAGGGCCTGTCGTAGTGACTAATATTTATCCTAATCCTAACTGTAACTGTCTGTCTGTCTGTCTGTCTGTCTGTCTGTTACTCTTTCACGCCAAAACTACTGAACGGATTTGAATGAAATTTGGTATACATACGGTCTAGACCCTAGGATAGAACATAGGCTACTTTTTATCCCGGAATTCCCACGGGAAAACTTTTTAAGGCGAAGCGAAGCGCGCGGGAACAGCTAGTATTCCTATAATTTAAAATCAATAATACCGCCCCGGAAATACTTTAATTCCCATGAAAATTGCCGCTCTACATTTTTTGTCCCAGCAATTAAGTTGTTATTGGTGTGCCTGAGCAAATAGAGAGTAATTTCCACTGATTTTCCTTCCTTTTGTCTGCGATCGTGACCTCTAAGTGTCAATACTTTCTGTCGCAATGTCTGCCCATCTGTGCCCCTCTTCCGGTCTTTGTGAGATCCGGCGAAATTAATTTACCTCAATATAGTTGCCTTTTTTATTCACTTTTGCCTTTTCTGTTCCTTTCTGTTTAAGTAACCTACATTACACCAGACTGGTGACACAAAAAGTTCATGTTGGATTTTTTTATCTGCACTCTATACAGGGTGTTGCAAAAAGGGTATACTGATCCGAAACGTACATGTGCAGCATGTTATATCTAAGCCCTAAGAACGGAGAGTAGTTTGTAAAAATTGACGTTCATCAGAAAATTTTATATTTATACGATGAATAAAAATATTTGATTTTGACTTTGACTTTGCCGGAAAATTTAATCAGAATTTTGAAATGGTTTCGGCTAAGTATACCCTTTTAGCAACACCCTGTATATATATCATTATAATCTTTGTTGTGGCTCTTTACAATAATTGATTATTTAGAATCGATACGAATAGCATAAAATAACACTTTGAGGTTATTAACTCCCAGTCTTCTTAGCGAATCGGTGAAAAACACTAGCTCTAGCTATTGCCTAGGGCACTCTCAGTGAGCACATACCATATTTAAACATCAGACTTCATAGATCTCTGAAATGAGAAATTTTCAAGTAAATTTTCTAGCGTCACTCTGGATTTCACTGAAAGTATATCATTCGTAGTAGCTAAGGTACCAAGCGGAATTTCAGGCTATTGTGTAAACTTATTTCACTTCAGCTAACCGTGTGATATATTGACTTTTATATAAACCTACTTACATTTTCGCGCGCGCCATTTTAAGTTAGGTAACGTAATGTGTCAGAGTCAAAGTTAAACTTATGTGCTTTGAGAGGGAAAACTAGAAAATATTAGATTTTGAGTCGAAAAACCCGTGGTACGTATAACTAGGAATTAACTAAATACCTGACTGAAGAATATTTTTTTAGAAGAGAACTGCTTACAAAGCTCGTATACACAGCTTCTGTTGTTCATAATATCGATATCGGGTAAATTATAACACTGTGTTGGATCGAACACTCTTAAAAACATCCACCCAATATACCTACCTCACATAGAAAAAATATAAAACACCTTTTTCGGGTCATTTTCCTTTAAAAACGGTTTTCCCGTTTCTACACCATTCGGCCGTGTAATCAACTAATTGGGAAAACGGCAAGAACGACTCATGCTATACAAGGGGATTACTACAGCTTACAAAAATTTAACTAATATTATGAGTTTTCACGTAAAATTGTTTCGTTTAATGCAACGTGGTTAGCGCAACAACTCTTCTGAACTTTGTTTTTTCCTTCGGATCCACGACTCTACCTCGTTACGTACCTACATAGGTATTGCATGACAGCTTTCTCACGTAAATTTTTCGAAATCTATACAGAATGTTTAAAAAATAAAAGGTTCTGAACCAATTTTTGACTACAATTTTTTTTTCATTATCGCTAAATTTATTATAAGAGGTGAGATTTCCTTTCGTTTATTGAAACCCGCCCGTGTGTTCACTACTAATCGTCAAGTAAATAAATATGTGGGGACACGACGGTAGGTACCTAGTAGTTCAGCTGCACCTTATACATGTTTGCTTTACGGAATTAACATGATTATTCAGCTCGTGCGGGTCGTATAGCGGCAATAGTGTGGACCTTATTGTAGGCTTTTTTTACATGTTGCTATCACATAACTATGTAGCTAAGTTATTTTTTTATTTATGGACGGCAACGTAGGTATGTACTCATATATAGAACCTACTGTAAACTCATTCATACGTGACTAACACTATGGATAACATCTGGTAGAAAAACAACTAACTATCTAATTTGCAGATGTAAGTATAAATACGTATACTTACACATATTGATGTCGATTCAGAAACCACAAAATTACACTCATAGGCTATGAAAAAGTTCCACCCACAAGATCCCGCCAACAAACGACCCCAATTTTTTCAAACATCTTATTTAAATTTTTAACAAAATGTTACCGTTTTTCAATATCTTGATATTCTGTTAAATGTACTTCAATATTGCAGAAGGCGTCATTAAGCTAGCCTTTACCGTTAGGGAATAATTTGGGTTTTTTTCATTGGAACCTTTTCATTGCCCGTGAGTGTATTTTCAGCAATGTCAAACTATTAATTTCGCCAGTAGAAAATGAAATGTTTTTTTGAAGGTTTGTGTCGTGAGAATCGACGTTATCTACGCAAAATTTTACAATTCCCGACAAATTGAAAGTGATTGCGATGGATATAACAGCGATAAGGCAGTCGTTAGTTTTAATATTTTAACACCAAAACCAAGTTCGTCAGCACTACCTCCAAGTGCAAAACGATCAACAAAATTGATTTTAAATAATAATAATAATAATAATGTCCTCCTAGCCGAATTTCGACCACGGCGGCCAATCTCAATTGAGATCAGCCATCCACGCAGGAGTAGATTATAGTGCCCAAGTGTGTGCGCAGTACACAGGAGCACTCTCTGTTCCATCACTCTCATAACCCAACGGGACGGATTGACCGACACGACTGGAGAGAGCTAGGCGCAGGACCGACTGCTTTACATCCATCCGACAGCATGGATCGTTTCACTGTTTCGGACATCAGGTGATCAGCCTTCTATGTCCTAACCAAACTTAGAACCACAATTTAGAAACACAAATTGATGGTCCCACCCGGGAATCGAACCCGGGACCTCTGGGTCATGAAGCGAAGCTTCTACCACTAGACCACAGAGGCAGTCAAGTGATTTTAAATATGTTTTATTTGATGATGATGATAATAAATTATAGTTTATTATATTTTGTATTATTAGTATGTAGGTATTAGGTATATTATTATATAATTTAGGAATTTATTTATATGTATATATTATATATATAGTAGGTATATAATTTGTATAGTTATTGTGTACAAGTAAGTATATCTGTTTCTCGATTAAAGTAAATAAACTTATCTCCTCTCAGCCTATCGCACTACCAACCACTTTCTCGACATCACCAAAGGTTAACTGGTAGAGAATGCTACTAGCATTAAGTTCGCCTTTGTACAATGTTTTTTTTATGTGTAATAAAGAAATTATAATAGTAATTTAACCGCACTAGGTACAGCTAATCATAAGTTCAAGGAAAATGGCCGCAGCCTTCCTTTAAATTTGCCTCATAGCAAACAATTTTAATGGAATGGTCGGGTCTTTGTTGATAATATTTAATGAATATTAATAGGATATGGGGCCCCTCTGTCTTTTGGGACTCTCCTCATTTCGTAAGTAATTATTTACATGTCCTTTAACTGTGATCTCTTAATTAAAGAGGCGTATATTTTTATTAAAATGCAGTTTATATAGGGGTGTTATTTATTCGTGATTTTCCTGAAGGTCCATAGGAACTCGATATATTGATAACTAAAGGAAGATATATGAAATTAAGTGTTGAAGGAGTTTGTAAACTCAGCCAATGGTTTAGTTTTCTATTGTCTATAGTAGATAATTATGTCAATAAAAAAAAGTCACTTTGTACTTCCTCTAATACTTTCATGTCTCGTGTATGAAACTAATCTTCAATATATCTTTACAATCCTTTGGAATCCACTGGTTTTTCTTATAAAACCCAACATTAAGAAAATAAACATGGAACAGCTGTTTATTGTTTTCTTTCTCTTGAAATTAAAACGTAAACTAAAGTTGGTTTTTTAATATCAGGTACTAAATGGACAGATTCTGAACGGTTCATCAACAATCGATTGTCCCGCGATTAAGTGACGCATCGTTCTATTGGCGGGACAATCGACTGTTGATGAAGACTTCAGAATCTGTCAATTTAGTATCTGAGACTGAGATGAAAATCAGACTTTAGTATAACCTACTATAGGAGCACCAAGAAACTCCGCCCCTGGCCTTCCTCATTTAACTAACTAATATTTATAGGTTTATAGGTTCGTTTAAACACCCTTGACCTGGTCTTAGAAGCATTATTTGCTGGATATTACTAGTAATATAAAATAAAGCACTTTAAATAAAACATAACTTTTATTATCTAAAAGTACCAATAAAATAAATAGAAAAAACAAAAATAATTGAAGGTTAATAGTACTACCACGACAGTACATAATAATAATCTAACAACATCTCATAACTTTTGGCAAATGCGATTTTGTATGAAGTCATATTGCCCTTGCCCTCTTAACTTGATAAAGGAAGTATTATTACTTATAAGCTTAATTAGAGCTCCAAAACGGAAGGACTGATTTGGATGAATATGATGTAATCCAGTAGCGGTAAAATGTACATAATTATATGTATAAGTATTAAGCAATAGCAGAAACCGTAGTAATGCTTATAACTATGATAGATATGTAGGTAGAGGATAATACAGTGGTTGAAATAGGCCCTAAAGTCTGTTTATGTATGCGTTTACCTGGCGTTACATGTTTCCAATTTCTTCAATGACTCTGATTACTTAATTTGATTAAAAAATCCAATATACCACTTGATTGGTTATTCATTGCGGGTTTTTGCTCTTACTGACTATGAGTGGACTGCATTCATGATTGAATTTTAGCTACGATAGATCTTTTTACGATATTTTTGTTACGATAGATCCTGTGAACTTTATTCTTAACTAGCTGTTCCCGCGAGCTTCGCTTTAAAAAGTTTTCCCGTGGGAAAACCGCGATAAAAACCTATGTTCTTTCTCAGGGTCTAGACTATCTGCATACCAAATTTCATTCAAATCCGTTCAGTAGTTTTGGCGTGAAAGAGTAACAGACACACAGACAGACACAGTTACTTTCGCATTTATAATATTAGTTAGGATATGAGGTGCACTAACTTTTGCCGCCTGTCTCCGTGTTGCCTTAATTGTCTAGGCTTGAATGGCTTGTGTGTTAGTACAATTGAAGATAATTATCTGAAATGTAGGTATATTCAAGACCAAAGAACACAAAATATATTTTTCTCTGTTTGTCTTAGAAAGAGAGAATAAGAATTTTATTTTATCTAATTAATTTGATATCAGCAGAATCAACTGAATATATGTGTCAGCCTGAAACTTTCAGGGTCAAAAACCTTATTTACCAGAGAAGATATATGTTAGGTAAGAAAAGTTTTATTTTGCCAAAGGGTCGGGTCACGACACTCACGATGAAATGGGCTGAAGGAAAAACTGCCATTGTTCCCTACGTGAGAGCATTATGAAAGCCGAAGTTAATCCGCCGATTAAGGCGAAAAATAGTTTAATAGCACATCCATATAATAAGTATGTACAGTACACATATTATGTATTTATTTTAATTTATTTTTTCAATTCTTTATTGTCTTACCATCATAACATCTGGTGTTGCTGTTTTTTTATTCCGGTTACTCTGCTGCTTAAATTGACCCTGAAAACACAAATTATATTTATTATATTCTATTTTATGTTGAGTACCTATACACAATATTTTTTATAATATATTAATGTCCACTAATATAATTATAGTCCATACTGTTTAGATATCTATTTATATTTTACCCGTCGTCGACATGACTTATTAATTATTTACCTACTACTTATTTCTAATTTCTGTGTTCCTATTGTCTTTTATTGCACCACAGTAATAATATTATTATTCTCTTACCTTTTATTTTGGTCAACGCAGCCTTCATCACGTAATGAAATTAACATTATGTATCACTTTAGGTACTTATACACTGGAGCATAATGATTGTTGCTAGCTGTTCGTGGGGTACTTCATATGGTAGGTATCCGGGCTGGGTGCGCGGGCGCCGCCTCGTCCCGTTATCTACGCACGGCTGGCGGGATGACGCGGGCACACTGAACGGGTCACGCCCGGATACTGAAAAATATTTTCACGCTGCAGGCTGTGGCTGTGGGTGCCGTTTCATAATGGCTACCCGCCAATGCTTATAAGTAAGTAGGCGGTACCATGATCGGCTGGCATTGTAAACCGGCTAATAGTACCTACTACTATTGTGCACTTTTATTTACTTTTAGTTTATGTTTTGTATTTCTACTCATTCTACCCTTTCTAATATTTATATTTATTACTTAATACAGATTGTACATATTACATTTTATCTATATACCTACCTACCTTACACAAACACTGTCTCACCCACTATTTATTTATTTCTTTCCACAATTATAACCTATGTAATTATTAATATCTTATCACATAACACAACTCATCATAATTAATATATATATACCAACTTCGCGTTTGTGACTGAGGTCAACACAAGGGCCAGCTGAAAACCAGCGCTGTGGCCTCACTGTCCATAGCATATGCTGAGCTGGTGCCGTTTTGACACTCTGGACAGTAACCTTTATTTGTTTTGTTTGTTCTATATTAAGTTTTCTTTTTATTTTGTTGTTGTTTCTTTTTATTTATTTTTTGTCTTATTATTCTGTCTCAGTGTGTCAAATAAATGTATCTTTCTTTCTTTCTTTCTTCTTTCTATTGCACAAATATAATATAATATATGCACAAAATGTGGGCTTAATGCTAAGAGCATTTTCTACCAGCCAACCTACAGGAGGTACAGGAAAAATGGTACAAAGATGTGCAATGCAATGCATAAACATACTCTATAATTTTTTTATGGAAATAATATTTTGGTTTTATACGAAGGAACGAAGGGTCAAATTATTATGTTTCAAATACGTATTTGTTGAAAGAAAATCAATAGCTGCTGCAATATCGTAAAATGATGAAATGATTAAAAACGTTTTAGTAGTTATAAGAGTGACTTTATTGGTAAGGTAGTGTAGTTAATCAAGTCATATCCGCCCTTTACCACACTACCGGTCCTACTGATAGAAATATGCACGTAAATTAAGTAACTTTAACTTGTTATCAATAGATAAAACTCAGTTAAGTGCCTACGAAAATTATACAAACCAACTTCATGTGTACAGTGTAAGGGGAAAACCTGACCCTTTCAGCAAGTATATCACACTGAGAGTGGTCAAGTTTATGTGCTACACACTGTACATAATCCTAAAGGTACTCCAGTTCTCGCACAATAAAACATTGAAACATTTATCACTTTTAGGTCGGCTCGGATTTCCTCAGGGACGTTATCAGAAGGAATCCTATCATTCCCTTTATACATAATTGAAAGAAACCACAGTAGAAATGAATATAGACAGAATATAGTAGATATGGCTATGTCGAATATCGGTCAGGCACGTTATTCTGGGACAATTGGCGTTTACAATGCGATAGTTCCTGGAGGGTTACTCTTTACAAACGAAAGACAAATGAACGATAGATGTCGTGCAATCTGCACAACGAGATAAAGTCGGTCGGTCGTGGCTCGCGATGCAGCGCACCAAATCTTCGTTTTTCATCATATAAGTGACAGTGTCAGTCTTGTGCGCGTTTCAAATACGTCGTGTGCTATGCCTTTAAGAGCTGATTTTTCAATGGGCAGATAAACGTTATCTGAGGAATACAATTATTGCTGTCACTGTCTAATATAAATATTCAGATGTGACAGTATCACGACAATTCCTCAGATAACGTTTATCCATTGAAAAATCAACCCTAAAGCGTTCGAATTAATTCAAATAGATATACGTATAGGTGTACCGAGACGTCTTGGGTCTTTGGGGAAAAAACATCCTAATCGTTCGATATTTACGAGAACATTGGGTCTTGAGTTTTAGGGATAAAATATTTTCTAACTTTGCAATGGGTAAAATATGCCACTTAGATATTTTTTCTCAAAAATAAATGAAGAGTAAGATCGTATCGCGCCAGTCAGTGTTAGAAATTACAAAGAATAATAAAATTGTGGTAGGGCCACGATAAACCATTTTTAATTTTTAACAGACTTCAAGAAAAGGAGAACATGGTCAATCCGTCTGTATGTATGTTTTTTATGTTCGTCCACCGATTTCTTTGGTGTTATCTTGTGGCACTTGTTTCTGTTGCAAAGTTAGCCTTCACAGACACTACAGCCTCCACCCCTGTATGTCCGTCACACTGAGCTATATACCTGTGTCAATTTGAGAATAATTTATGGACGAATTACAAAATAAAATGTTGAGCATAACAACGTAACAGCCCGCCTAGCCGGTTATCAATCAATCAGAAACTTATTAAATTGAAATAGTTTAGTTTAGGGTTGCTACATAGGGCCACTTCACTTTCGAATGTGGAAATGTCATTAATATGCAGTTATTGACAGTTGTAGAGTATATCTTTTGGTCACGAACGGTGGGTCACAGACTTTGTTCTTACGCAATAGGGCACCCTACATACACTTTGCTGTGGCAGACAAACCGTTTCTAGGGCTTTATCTGTTTTTACTATCTGAATGTCCTTTAAGTTTATAGCCAGTGCTGAGTGGTGGGTTCCTTGTCTAAGGTCTATTGTTAGTCGCGAAAGGCAGCGACGACCCGGGGCAATCTGTGGGGTTACCACCACCGAAAATTTGCAATTAACTAGCAGCGTCGCTCTCTTATCAAATCTGACGTAACTTGTATGGATCTGACAGAGGTTTGGTAAGCGGATGGCGCTGCTTATGGATTATTAACTGCTAATGTATCAGTTATGGTACGGTTACTGGTGGTTATAGGTACGTAGAGAGAGCGTTTACTTTTGTGCCGGGTTCGAATCCCAGTGACCAGCGTGTGTGCCGCTTTGTGTCGGTGTCTTTACACTCATTGATATAACCCAAAAATTTGGGCTTGTAAAAGAAATAGGTAACCTAGCTTTATTTTGTGTCGAAACAAGAAGACACGAAAGAATTCAATCAAACCTACATACCTATACCTACGTAAGGCCTACATCATGTAGGTCACATTTGGCGAGGCCGAGGGTAAGAAATGTACCTACATCTTGTAACTTTTTGGAAATAACTTTAAAGAGTCATGTAATTATTCTTCTGTTTGAAACCGACAGGGATTGATTTATAAATTAAACATCATCTCCATATAAAATTCATGACAGATGTGTCAAAAGTCAATCAGTACTCCCTGGTTATGCTCTAACCGACTATGGAGAAATTGACACTTATTCTACTCTTCTGATTCTGAACAGTACCTATACCTACATGTATACAAAATGTTTTATATGTCAATATTATCAATTAATATGTCATATTTGTGCTCTGGAGACAATAAATCAGTCATTTGATCATGAAAGCGTTAGTGATGCTTCCGGAGTGAGGATTAGCAATTGACTGCGCAATCCATCACATCACACAACACACACGTATTCGTGAATGAGAGACGACAGACGGATAGGTTTAGCCAACTGATGAAGGCTTTAAATATTCGTAGTGAAGGTGATAAAACAGACCAACAAAATAGTTTTTCTTTCTTTCTACTAAATGCTGGCGCATTTTATCAAAGTCAAAGTCAAATATTTTTATTCATCGTAAAAATAAAAAAAATTCTGATGAACGTCAATTTTTACAAACTACTCTCGTTTTTACTATAGTAGTTAGGACATTAGTGAGAATAATAAATTTTACTTATTACCTACATACCTTCGCATGTTATTTTGAGTTAGCAGAATATGAGTACTTTTGGATATAAGACAAACTAAGTCTATAGATCTTTTTAAATCTAAAGTTCGTCTCCACTACCTCCAAGAGCAGAACATTCTGCCTAACTGATCCCTATCTGTGTGATGATGATGATGATAGTAATTTTATGTATGTATTTATGTAATGTATTTTATTTAGGTATCATGTCTATATTTATATTGTATAGATAGGTATATATTAAGATATTAATATTTCGGTTAAGTACTCAATATAAACCATCTTCTTTCTTCAAAGCCTTAAGCACTACCAATCACTTTTTCAACATCACCAAAGGTTAACTGGTAGAAAATGCTGCTAGCATTAAGTTCGCCTTTGTACCAATTTACTTTGTGCAATAAAGAATTTAATAATAATAATGAGTATACTTCGTTTCATCGAAATCCGAAAACAGGAAAAAAAGTTATCGTAACCTATTTTATTTTGATTCCGGAAATTCCACAGGCGAACCTTTTAGCTCAAATACAGGCAGCACACACATCTAGCGGTGTTTGCTATTATACAGTTGCGAAAACAACTAATTTTACGTTTCAGTATCAGTTTCAGTGAATACGGCTCATAATGACATTGTTCTAGTGCCGGATAGTTCCGTGATTTCATGAAATGTTTCACTAAAATTGAATAGGCCGAAATAGCTCAGCAATAACCAATTTTTATTTTTTTAGTTTCACAGTGGTAAAAATATACCTACATACTTACCGACAAACTACTGTTATACCAGACCTATACCTATTTAATTTGTAATAATATTGACAGTATAGTGTGTTTTATTCAATGACAAAAGAAAAAAATCGTCATTGGTTTTATTATCATGCGTCTCACTCTCCAGTAAAATTATTTATGCTCAAAAATATTACACGTCACGACCCACAGTCAAATATATTTTTTCCTACTTGAAACGGTTCTCAGTTTAAACCATTCTATAACTGGATCTAAAGCTTTTTATTACTTAACTTATCTAATTATAAAACAAATTACAAAGTTAGATTATATTTTTGTGCCGTTTCCCGTGGATTTGTCTGATGTATGGGGAGCGATGGGGAAGGGATGAGGATTGCTTTACGATTCGAACTTTCAGGTTCAGTCCTGGCCAGAGCCAGTTGAACATTGTTCTTATGTTGGAATGGTAATTAATTTGTTAAGTTGAACTCGTGAAAAAAAGCCACAGTAAATTTTAATAAAATTTATTTTTGTATTTTTTTTTTATGTAAAAGTATGTTATTTTTAAAATTTTGCGGGCAGTTTACCTATTGGCCATTATAAACAAGACTCTAAGGGTGCTTTTCCACCAGAGATGTGCTATGCTACGATGCTATGGATGCGTTTGATATCCACCAATCATATTATTGGTGCACATAGCTTAGCACTGGTGGAAACGGATTCAACTAAGATATGTTTTTTGTATGGAATGATGCGTGCTATGGATGTGTGCTATGGATGCGTGCTATGGATATGTGCTATGGACCATCGCGAGTGGTGTAGCTATGGCGCCGCCGCCCCCGTCGTTTCCCTACTATCGATACATAGCATAGCTCGAGATGCGCATCTTTCTCGCACAGCTACTTTGCGGCGGCGCATCTTCGTAGCGCATCTTCCTCGCACAGCTACCTAGCGTAGTATTGGTGGAAACGGTCACATATTTTCGTAGCGTAGATATCACATCTTCGCAGCATAGCTGCATAGCACATCTCTGGTGGAAAAGCACCCTAAAAATTTCTAGCGGAGATGGCAAAGGCTTATTTACAAGTTTCAATACCTAGCCTAAATAAACAAAGGTAAAGCCTAAATAAAGAAAGAAAAGTAAATAAAAAATACTGGATCGGTAATAAAACTGTGGAAAAAAATCCTCTGGAGTCTCGTTTATTGACGGATCGAAAGGTGTCTCAGAATTCATTTTCCACGTCAGGGAACTTCAATGGCCGATAATTTAACGTCCCACGTGTTGGCATATTCCTTACCGTTTTAAATCGATTAGTGAATGTGTGGTGCATTGTCGCACGGAAAGCTGGTTTCTAATCACCACATAACGTATGTATTTTCAGAGCTTCAAGTTTGAAAGTGAAGTCAGATTCGAATGTAATTAGGATTCAAATTTCACCTCGTTATTGTCGGTCAGTCTTGATTGACATAATGTATAGACAGACATAAGTACATAGGGCAATAAATTTATGCCATCAGTCTCATTTTTACCTTCGCGGTAGGTACGTAACTCTAAAAGGGTCTGCTTTTGGACCAACGCACCTTAATATTCTACAAAGTCAAAGACACCTACTTTTATCTTATAGCGTTTTATGAAATATGAAAAGTGTTTCAGTATCTTTGAGATCCCGAGCACGTACCTACAACAAAGACGGCTCGTCCAGTGGCCCGCTCATTTTACCTGTCATATTTAAAATTTCCAATATCACTTTTTAATAATTCTTTACCGCTTGTCCAAATCTACGTGCTTCCCAGGCCACAATTCTACTTAATAGGGCTTCTGCTTCATAATAAGGAGTAAACTTTCAACTTATTTTGATAGCGTATACGATTAAATATTGAATTTGCCAGCTATAACCACGTCCCCTATATAATAATTCAAAATTCAGAAAAATAATTAATGGGTCCATGAGATACAAACACACAAATATCCCTTATTGATCGGTTGTTCAAATGAAAACTCTTTTCATAAATAGAAGGTGGTATGTGCTCATCATCATGACACAACTCAGGATTTGAGATATGCATAATAAATGTCCACCAGTGATGTGATGTGATTGTGATGATGATGATAAACCTTCCAAGCCTGTGTGGTGGGCCTCAACATGGTGGTTGTTGCAGTATCGTTGCAGTGGCGATGGCGTGGCTCTAAAATTATAAGAGAAGACTTGACCCCCAGACAAAATGAAAAAGTCTAGCCAGCTGCTATAAAGAGTAGTCGTCTTCAAAGGATATTTTGTAAAATATTCTCTATTGAAATTTTAAACTAGCATAGACGATATTGTAGAGATCAAACACTGGTATCGATTCTGAAGGGCACATTCTAATTTTAACGCTGTCAAAAAACGCTTACATTCCCTCTAAATTTATTTGGCATTCTGAAGGCACCGTTTATCTCCAAAATTAGAGACGTCACTTTAAATTTTGAATCTGACAGCGTTAAAACTATTCAACTTAGGTTAGATGGTCGAATTGGTATTCTGAAGGTCGCATTTTTAGCGATGTCAACGTAAAATTAGCAACTTTCTTCCTAAATTTAAAAGGGGTCTGGAAAGGTGCCTCTTAAAATTATACTAAAATTTCTAAAAGTAAAACCGTGAAATATATGGGAAATCGTTGTTGTAGGTGCATAAATATGGATTTAATCTGGAGTTTAGGTCTTCCTTAAGTAAGTTAAGCAAATTTCAGTGATATAAGTGTACTGTTTTATGAAGAAATAAATATGTGAAATTACCCCTTATTTGTGTTATTTTTACCAACCCTGAGAGTACAAATTGTGACGAAAATCAACCAAAGTAGGGCTCTTGTTGATAGGATGCTTCCTTATAAGCACCTAGTAAGTACCTTATTAGGTAGGTACAATAAAACTTAATTATTCCTTGTGTACAGGTAGAATATATTTAATCTATTTACTAACCTAAAATATGGTTATAAACCAAAAATAAAGCTGAAAATGGATTAAACTATGTATCTAAGTATAGGTAAGAAGTTGCTTACAATCAACAGGCTACGTAGGTACTTTAAAAAGGTATGTAAGTAGGAGAAATCATTAAGTTTAGGTTACCTATCTTGATTACTGAAATAGAGGTGAGTACCTAGGTAAGTAGGTTTTTTTATTATTACTCATGTAAGTATCATAGGACTCTACATCTCTTCTCAAAGAAAAGTACCTACTTACTACAAAACTTCTTATCAAAATCCTGTTGCCTATGATAAGATGAACAGTAGGGCTAATTCTTAATAATTGTAATGATTATGATCAGTACATATCTTTCTAACTAGCTAATAATAAAGCAGGTAGATGTACTTGGCTCAATTTGAGTATTCTTACCTAAGTATAATGATTATCATAACATAGGAACTAAAGAGTTAAGTAATGGGAACCTATACTGATCAGGTCATCTCCCCTCTATCCAAACAAATTAATGGTTATGATGTTGGCAGCAATAAAACTTTTTGCATTGTTAAAGTAACCAAAAGTCAATCTTTGAAATAATTAATAGAGGGGGTTTGTTAGCTTTACTAACTAAGTTTATTCACTGCCAACTAAGTTTTATTACCACTAGAAAATGAAAGTAACACAATTTAGAGAAGCTTTATTTCATTTTATAACATAGTCACATGTATCTATCAAAGTTCTTTTGTATGAAATATAATAATCTTGTTTATTATATGCACTGACGAGTCTTGGAAGAGGTCGCTTCGAGAAGACAAGATTTTATAATCCTTCCTGGGTTTCAATTTAGTTCTGTAACAATAATAATATGATAAGTATATGAATAACATTAACTAAATTGAATAATTTATAATATTTTTCACTACACCACATAGTGCACTGCATAAAACAAACTGTATGTATAGGTAGGTTGGTACCAAGATAGACTTTGATGCAATCAGCGGTAGACAATTAATGAGACTGGCTAATCGTCTCCTGCCCACTGGCCCGACGACCTTAGGCGGGTAGCCAGTAGTGGCTGGATGAGGAAGGCCGAGGACAGAGTGTTGTGGCGCTCCTTGGGAGAGGCCTATGTCCAGCAGTGGATGATTATGGGCTGATGATGAATCGTTTCACCGCTAAGAGAGATTGAAGTACTTAAGTATCTTTAACACTCAATCATTTAATTTTGTAAATTTTGTAAGTAAGTACTTACATGGGTTTTTCTTTTTTTTCACTCTATTACATAGTAAGTATAAATACTAACCTTCTGTTTAGGTAACTTAGATAGTCCGAACGGGAATGCGACTGGATCCTTTCATACTTGTTGATGCAGGTGTTGTGTTTCATATAACTTGCTGGCTGATGTTTTAAGGTTATGTTTGCATCTGAAATTATAAAATATTTCGTAAGCAAATATACACGAATAAGCAGAATATGAATAAGGTGCGAATTTCTCATTTTATATAATGGATTTGCACAAAATCTTCGTAACAATCAACACGAATTCCAAAGACGAATCCGTCAAGTTACATGTACTTAAACATTTCACTATGTTTATGGCTTACCTTATAGGAAAACTTGTGTAAATTAATGAAAACCTTTGTAAGCAAGTAGCTATCACGGATAATTTAAGATCTTTCGTATCGTATTTATCACCATCGAATTTTTTCCCGGCAATCGGAGAAAGAAAACAATGAAAAAGTCAATGTATTTTTTTGGGGTTGCCAGTAATTTATTTCTAAATTACCTATAATGAGTCACATTGGAAACACTAATAGTTATGCTTTTCACGATAATAATAGGCTGTAAATGCATTTAGTATATTTTTAAATATATTTTTAACATGTTTTTATGTATTTAAAGTAAAATAAGATTAAAAAAATAAAATAACGACTATATTTCCATGATATCTATATTTCGCTGCCATCATTTGGTATTTGTCCTAAGTATGGGAACACTCATTTTAAAGACGTCAAATCAGCCTATTAAATTTAGTTGGCCGTTAAAATCGTTGCCTTCAGAATAGCAAAAATTAGCGCTGTCAGTTAAATTTAGAAATTTTAGCTCATTTTAAAATTAGGAAGTGTGCCCTTCAGAATCGATACCACTGTAAAGGTTATAAAGTTTTTAGATGAAAACTAATTTGAATTCAAATTTAAATAGACGTGTTTCTGGGTATTTTCAGCGTGTTATTTTTGGGAGTGTTGTTACTTTGAGATAATCATTTCTACATAATATCCGTTTAGATAGGACTATGCCATCCAAAATACAGGTTTCCGTTGTAGTTTAGTTCCTAAACTTTATAGGTAGATACTATTACGGGTATAATATTATCTATTTCAAATAAGATACCTAATCTTAATACTTAAATATATATATTTTTTTTTCAGGTAAGTTGAAAGAGCTGACCTACAGTTTTATAAATAAAAAAACCGATATCAGTAAGTAATACAAAATAATTAATTTATGTGCTTTTCTTTGAGTTTTTTTGTTATGAATTAGATAAAGAGTCGATATATGTGTACATAATACTTTCTGGCAACGGCGTTTAATACATAGTTCATAAATAAAACCCTCGTTCGACCCTTACAGAATCAATTTCGTATTACAAAGGGCTGCAGGATTAAAGATAAGTCCACTTGTACTTATCTGTCGATGGGATGACTCGGGATGAGCAACACTTTAGCTAAGTGAACGTGTTTTTATTTTTAAAATACTAAGTTACATCATATATAATACGTCCACCAATAACAGCACCGTATTTATGGCTAAACGCGATATCTATGTTGATAACGAACCCGTGCAGCAGCAGCTGAGTAATACATATATAACAACAACATTGGCTCACTACTAACTATTTCTGTTAATAACACTTAATACACAATTCGATGAGGTATAGAAAGTAATCAAGGCCCTTTAGTGGTCCAGACTTAGGCGAAACTTATATAAGTTGGAACTGGGCCAAGGATTTAGTGGTTCTTGGACGAGTACCTTACCTATGTTCTATCAAAATGGATGTGAAATCAGTTTATTGGTGCGGAACAGTTGAGATAAAAGCACCCGGAGCTACGGAAATTTATTATTAATAGCTGTAATCGAAAAATCAACATGTATACCAGTGTTAGATTACATTATAATTCTTTATATGTAAAACCAATAGCCTAACTCGTTGAATAACCCCGCCATCATGAAGAAATGGCTCACGGGGTTGATTTTATTGAAATAACTCTTTTTTACTTTACTTTACTCGCGGCCATGTAGGTAATTCCCCTATATTTCGCATCGAGGGCATAAATTAAGACAGTGCCAATATACACTACATAATTTGTGGTAATTTAACGATAAAAAAGGTTCTTTGAAAAACAGATTGGTAATTACGAAATGATCCCCTGAGGGACCGTAACGAACCGTCAAATGTACCTATAGTCTATCGAAAATTTCAATCGATATCTGTTATTCCTCCTAGCTCTATTGCCAATTTTAATAATTTGAAACGAATGGTTATTTATTGAATAAAAAACATGCTGCCAATCTCTGTAATAATAATTAGATGATGCCATGATTTTATAACTTTTATACCTAACTGTACCTACCCAATTACCCATGGATAACCCACAACGAAAAAAAACATCCCCTAAGAAAATATGTTTTCTTTTTACTTGATGTGAATCGATCCACCCATTTCTGCCTCACAAATACACCCATCAAACCCATAACCTCCTTCTTTTCTAACAGCTGTTAAAAAAAAAGGCTAACATACATTACATTACATTTTACGGTACATTTTAATAGACTGGTGATACAAAGAGTGTCTATAAATGTAAGTCGCGCTATTTAGCCGTTGAAACTTTCTTGTTCGCGTCTTGTTTCTATGACATCCACGTTTCTTAATAACTTGACAAAATCCCCTGAGAATGGAAGGTACAGTTCAAGTCAAAACGATTTTAGTCCCAATTTAAATGTTCATGCATAAATTAGATGTTTACAAAAACAATAAGTACGTGACCTTAGTTATAATAATATTATAATACTTACCTATAAACCAAAATATAATATGAAGTATAGTTTGGATATTAATCATCAAAGTCAAGTTCCAGTTGATAAAAAAATGACAAGAAATCAAAAAGTAGAAGTACCAAATATTTATTTCGTCTTTGCGCAACATTATGCATTGTCCAGCCTTTGTCCAGCAATGTAGGTATGTAACTGTACTATTCTAACTTGTTGTAAGTTTATGTGAGCAAAGCCGCTGCAATATAATGGATACGTAAATTATCTTGGCTATCTTACTGACTGTACCTGACTTTTGTAGTTGGAATGGTCTCGGGAGTAATATTGGCAAAGTTCGAAGGAAGCACGTCTCTCTAGCAAGTCTATGATAAAAAATGTAATTCTTTCAGTCCCGTGTATCAGTGGAGTGATGTTGGAAGCCCTTTTATGGTAATGGCGCTTCGATGAGTTGACGTTATTAGAAACTTGAACAGTTAGGGTATCAATTGGCTACCGACGACGTTAGCTTGTAGCCAATAGCAGACAACGTCGTACCGCTATAATATGACAACTGCTGGACCATAGACTAATATTAGTGTATTAGTCTATGGCTGGACTATTCTTCTACTTAAAAAACTGTCACATAAAATCGCAATGTCATTTTCTTAGGCTTCGGCACTTTCATTCTTTAATTTTATTTTCATTTATTTTTCAGATAATTTATTTCCATTCATTGCAATATCGTCTAAATTTGTATGAGGAATCGAAATAACTAGTATAACTAGCCTATTAATTTCTTAATGGCATTAAGTTTTATATTACTGCTCCATAGGATATCCTGTGACTTTTTAGGACATCTGTAGAATGCGACAGCACTGCTATTTAGGTACAGTCACAGCCATATATTGCAACGTGCGGCACTCGTACATTTCCGTGATTGGTTAACTATTTGGATTGAATTTATCGTTGTAAGAGTTGACAGCCCAATTGAACTGTCAGCGCTCTAGTTCGAAGCCAATTTTCTTCTTGTTGGTAGAAATAATCTACAAACTTCTGAGAAAGACTGATGCCACACTGGCCCCGCGCGAACTTGTTAAGACAACCATTTTCGGATTCAAATTGTATTGCATTTGACACTAATTACTTCGTAAATGTTACTTCCTTTTTGACTTCGAGACAGGGCCCCTGGCTGGTTGTTGTGTGTTCGTTGCGTTTGCGTTGCGTCGACTGAGCGGTGGCGTTACGATGCGATGCGTTGCCGTGCCGTACTTCATTAAAAAGCCTAGAACGCGAGCCTACTTACCTACTACTTAGAGTTATTAATCCGGTCAAAAGTTGAAGTAGCAGCAGATTAGAGTAAAATTTAAATTATATTATTTTAAAACGAAGTGGCTCCCTACCACGGCCATTAATTTACTTTTTTGCTGCGTAAATTTTTCGTGAGTTATGATATTTTTTATCAAAGAAGAGATTAAAAGTGACGAAGCTCCGAACCTTTTATAATTAACGGAAACCTACCTATTTAATTGGAAGGGAAATTCAATGTTATCTAGAGTAGCTATGGTTTATTAAATAAAATTAATTAAGTAACAACTTATAAGCAGTATACAATATTTTAAAATTATAAAAGTGATCATTTAAAAAAAACATATCCTCCCAGTGTTGGTTCCAGTGTTGGCTCTTTGGAGTAAAATTTATCTCACAGAAAATGAAAGTGTACCTCACAGAGTGAACTACATATACTCGTACATATAATTGTATATTTAAAAAGTCGTCTAACCAGTTTGTCTGTCCTTGAAACGAAAAAACGTGCAATAACATCGACCATGTGCTTGTCCATTACATAAAACTATTACTATTGAAGTCGGCTGATCAAGCCAAGTTCAACCTTTCTCGAATAATTATTTTATTATGATATTGTGCTTAAAAGCTCTTACGGGGTGTCAGAAAAAGTGTAAGTAAGATAATACGATTATTAATTGTATTAATCAACATCGCCCTTGTCAATTCTGTCATATTAATGTTAAAATCACCTAAAAAGTATACATAAGTACTAGTAACTAAAGGTTACCCACGGCACAGGCTTAGCCAAGTGTGCTAAACTAAAATTATTGTATTTGCACACTTTACAATTTACAATTTTATGTAAAAGTTTATTTTCATTTTTGCACGTATCGTTTCAAGAAGTACCTACCTAGGGTCGTACAAAATGTATATTACATATACAGTTAAAACCAATATAATGTAAGTATTATAAAACAGCACTAACATAAAAGGGTTTAGCATTTTCAGTCGATAAAACAAAGGACGATACTTACTTACACCAGCAACAACATTAACCGTGAGATCCAGTCTGATATGAAATAGGTTTGCAAGCAAGTTGACTTTATCGTATTTACGTAGTCGACAGGGTCCCCGATAGAATTATGTTTGCATTTACGAAGAAGGTGTGAATACGAACAGAGGGGTTACTCTCTAAATCAACGAACGAACGAACGAGAACTATCACGCAATCGGCACGCTTAATACAACGAGAAAGAGTCACGGTTCGCGGTGCAGTTTTGTTTTCTGAAGCTTAGGAGCACTGCGACAACCACGACTCTACCTAATTGTGTTAAGGGGCCGTCCATTAATCACGTGAGGCTCAAAGGCGGGGGGGGGAGGAGGTACAGAAAACCTCACGAAACATCACGAGGGGGGAAGGGGGGTCTGGTTAGACATCACGTGTATTAACTTTTTGTCAAAAAGCGCTCTCTAAAATCTGGTCCCAAACCTCACCAAATATCACCAGGGGGGAGGGGGGGGTCAAAAAATGAGAAAAACGACCTCACGTGATTAATGGACGGCCCCTAAGCGTGCCGACTGCGTGACCATTTTTGTCCGTTTGTTCGTCGATTTAGAAAGTGACCCCCCCAGGTCAGGAGGGTCACTTTACAGGGTGACAAATGTGGAGTTACGGAGTGTTCTACATGACTCTATCTCGATGCATTAAACGTAAGTATTTCCTACTATATCTCCTTCTTATTTCGTCAAGCAAGAGTAGCCCTGAGTCTATATGGGAATGTACCAACTACCGATGTATAAAGCTATGTGACACTATTTAATACGAAGATTACGAGTACGACTACGAGAAATATTATTTTAGTCTCCTGTTATGTTTAAATGACTTGCCTATACTGCTATACTAATACAGACAATAGTTATTGTATTATTAAATCAACGGTTATTTGCTAGTCTGCCATCGTGGTTCGAATGATAGTGAATGCCAGGCGAGCTCCGGGCTAACATTAGCCCATTTACTAACTTTAGGGTGGCATTTAGGCTCTAGGTCTAGACTCTGCACAGTTTGTAGCTCTCAGCTTTCTTTATATTTACCCAAACAGTTAGTCTAATTAGTATAGATGTCTCTGGGCTTTCTTATCTAAGCTTTTAAGTTTCGTCACTGTAACTAAGTATTAAAATAAATTATGAGTTGTATCTTTCATTTGTTCCGTAAAATCTATGTTTTGTGTTTGTGTCAGTATAATGGCATTGAAGATGCATTTTTTTTATTCACTCCTGGGCAATGAAAAGATTCCTGAGAAAATCACCAAAATTACCCATAAATGGAAAAGGCTTAAACTTAATGACGCCTTCTGCAAGATTGAAATACATTTAACAGAGCATCAGGATATTACCTACCAACTAAAAACGGTAATATTTTGTTCGAATTTTAAATTAAATGTTTGCAAAAAATGAGGTCGTTTGGTGTCGGCATTTTGTGAGTGGAACTTTTTCATTGCCCGTGAGTGTGATAAAAATTACCTAATAGAGTTTCAAGTGTTTATATGCATAAAAAGAAGGATACATTTTTCGTGTTTTGGGTACAATAATTATAACGTAATTTTATTTATATAAAGCCTAGTCAAGTGAATAGTAACAGCCAATCGACTATTACTGTATCTATAATATTAGCGCGCTCTGATAAAAATAAGTTTAAGTACTTATATGACCAGGAAATTAAAAGTATTGTTACAGCAAAAACACCATGAAATGGTACCAAGGTCTTTAAAGTGTGTACCTACACTTTTTTCAACTTTTAATTATTGAAATGACACATTTTTAGAACTTTATCAGTAAATCCGAATCAGTGATCAAACAATTTTAAGCGATTAGAAATATTATACCTAATTAAGTTAGTGTCGTTGTGCATTCGTCACACAAAGAAGAATTCGTCACGACGTAAAAACAAACATTATCAAAATATAGTCTTGTCACCTTGATTTCCGGTTGGCCAGTCAGAATTGAGTTAGAGTGGTTTTGAGGTTTACATAAATGTAGTAAAGAAGGTAATTAAATCGATTAATTAGTTATGTGCATCGATTGAAAATTAATTTGGTTATGGGCATAGGCGATAGGATGACAATTTTATAGTCGGTTTTTTGATTTATGTGTAAGGTTGCTTGTAAGAGATAGCTCTAATTCTATTCTATTCTCTGAGGGGGTGTAAGAACCTGCACCTGGCTCTCTCGAGTGGAACCTTTGTGCATATCCTCAAGGTCTAAACTGCCTTCTTAACCTTGGACCATTTCCCACCACGCTGGTCCACTGCGGGTTGGTGGGTTCACATATCTAGATGTGCTAAATCTAGACATGCAGGTTTTTTTTAATTTTTATTTTACTATATTAGGAAAACTTAACTAATTTATTTAGTAGATAACAATAACAGGGTAGCTTATGTTGTACAAGTTTCCACCTCTAGGTAGATTAGTTAGGTAGTATAGGGAGGGTTAACTAAAGCTATAATTAGACTTAATCTAATCGCAAATACACATAACTTTATAACAAATAGAGGGAGTTAAATTATAAAACAAAAAACAAAGAAATCAAACTAAATTAAATTAATCGTGTTTCCTCACGATGTTTTCCTTCACCGTAAGAGCGATGGTATACATTGTACTTAAGTCAAAAGAACTCATTGGTACATGTCAGCGCCGGGATTCGAACCCGCATCTCTGGCGTGAGAAGCGGGCTCTTACCCGACTGAGCTACCACCTCTCTCAGAGAGATAGCTCTCAGCGATAAGCATTTTTCCTAGTTGGTATCCATATTTTGTAAGTTTTATTTAAGTGTTTTCAATAAAGTTATTACATCCTATTCCAATCTAATTTTAGCGTTTCAATTCAAAAACTGTTTTAATAATGAATGCTTGCTTTTGCTAAATATATTACGAACTAGCTGTTCCCGCGCGCTTCGCTTCGCCTTAAAAAGTTTTCCCGTGGGAATTCCGGGATAAAAAGTAGCCTATGTTCTTTTCCAGGGTCTAGACCGTATGTATACCAAATTTCATTCAAATCCGTTCAGTAGTTTTGGCGTGAAAGAGTAACAGACAGACAGACAGACAGACACAGTTACTTTCGCATTTATAATATTTAGTTAGGATAATTATTATAAGTTTCGTAACTATACCTACGCAAACAGAAAATACTCTTCCGGGAAACTACCAAGTTACAGTTGCCCAAACAATAACAAACCTACGTAAGTATGTCTTTATGAAGAAACTATGAACTTTTCATCCCTGTGTTTTGATGAATAATATCATTTTCCTTTTGTGAAAATATGTTATTTCCTTTTAGGCTTCTGTAGATACCTCAAACTTATAAATGGAAGCCTTATAGGATCAGTTTATTGCCTGTGTGTCTGTCAGTCAAGACCGTTTATTTTTACCTTAATGCAATGTTAAAGATAAAGGTAATGACATGACATGACCACGATTTGACGTATAATGTATTTTTTCTTACTTGTCGTAGATTTTGAGCAATCTTGGAGTGTCTTTTTATTTGAATTAATTTAAAAACTAAGTTATAAAATAAAACATAATGAAAAATGAAATATTTACAAGCAAAAATGATTGATTTCGTAATTAGACCATTTTCGTTGGCGATACAGCGCGGTAATGCGGCTGGCTTATTGGGCACTTTCGAGCCAGGAACGATACGAGGCGGCATCTTTGACTAGTTAGACTAAGTTTGAGGCGAATACTTTGAATTTGTAAAATTTTATCTTTCAGTTTTCATAATTTTATTTACAATTAGGTTAGGCTTCATTAGTTAAATGTTAATTTATATTATAACCTTGAATAAATGATTGAAGTTTATTTTGGCCGTAGTTTATTTGTTTCATAGTATTTTAATAAAAAAGACACACAAAGATTGTTTCACCTTTTTCGCCAAATAAGAATGAATACAGTATACCTAATTTTGCTAACACCCCGCGGGTTAGATTAATTTTTTTCGTCATTGTCATTTGTTTATTGGATGAAGGCATACAAAAATACATTTATTTCACACACAAATATATAACGTAACCCTTCTGAAACGAGTTCTAAACTGGTTACAAATATGTATTTGGGTGAATTTCCCGCGGCCAAAAATTGCGTGGCATCAATGAAATCGGTACTAAAAAACCAAGTTATAATTTTCTAATATTTTTTTCCGGTTAAGTGAAATAGTTATCTATGTGTAGCACTAAATATTTTATTAATAGGATTAATGGATATTTTTAAAAAAAATATTAAACCCCCAAATCTTTCATTGCCGTGTCTGTCCCCACGTTACCACGTTTTGTACTATTCTTCATTGATGAAAAAATATTGAGTATTGATAGTTAAACTTAGTTTCATTTGATACCTTAATAGTTAAAGTATTGTTACGGAATACATTTATTGAAATATATAAAGAATATAACGAACGGTAAGTGAAAATTCATGTGTCCCAGAACTTCTGTTCATCGCCGTGTCCTAAACATGATCAAGGCTATTGTTTTACCTATGAACTTGGGTGCCCCCCTCAGTACGCTAATCGTTTCTTACAAGTGTCGCCTAACTGCTCGACGTGGAAGGAGGTACATCGGTGCCCGCGTTTTTGCGCTATAGTGAAAATCAGTAAAAATTTTGGGGACTGGACATTTTTTCTTTCATTGCCGTTGATAGATATAACTTCTATAAAATTAAGTTTGTCTTCTAGAGTAAGCATTCAAAAGAAAGCTTTTTGAAAATATTTACCTTATAAAGTGTTTATTTCTTCGAATAGTTAATACTTTTTTAGTTATTTATATTTAATGCCTTGATTCTCATCGCCGTGCTTTCATTTCCGTGGCTTCCGTGGCCAATATTTGCTATGGCAATGAAAAAAAAGCCACGGCAATGAAAAAAATTTCATTGCCATGTCTTGTAAAATAATTTGTATTCATTGCCGTGGTTATGTTATTCATTTCCGTGGCCAGGTTATTCATTTCCGTGACTTATGTTTTCATCGCCGTGGTATGTATGATTAGGCAAAGTAACAATATCTTTTACCTGTAATACAGGTAATACCGATCACTGACATTACCTACAGAACTAGTCAAATTACCTCTTTTTGCAGTGCGTTAAAACGGGTGCGTATCGCGATGTATAAAAACGAAATATATAATATTACATTAATAATAACAATCACAACAATTTGTTTAAACACAGATATTTGTTCTCGGGTCTTTGATGTGCCCATAAAATGGCAATAGGCCCGCCCCCTATTACATAGTCATAGCTCAGTCGGGTAAGCGCCCGCTTCCCACTCCAATAATGCGGGTGCGAATTCCGGCGCTGACATGTACCAATGTGTTCCTTAAAATTTAAATACAATGTATACCATCGCTCTTACGGTGAAGGAAAACATCGTGAAGAACCCTGCATATCTACCTATAGATTTAGCACATCTAGATAATATGTGAACCCACCAACTCGCTGTGGACCAGCGTGGTGGGAAATGGTCCAAGCTTAGAAAGGCAGCAGCTTAGACCTTGGGGATATGCACATTGCACAAAGGTCCCATTCAAGAGAGCCAGATGCAGGTACTTACACCTCCCACAGATAGTAGAATAGAATAAAATAGAACATACATCTCTGCAGGAACTCATCTGGATGCTAAGTGGCCTTAATGCTGCTTGCAACGTGTAGGCCTCCGTATGAACTTGGGCAAGACAAAAGTCATGTAGAATGTTCACATAAAACCGGAGCCGGTGATCGTTCGTGAGACAACTATCGAAGTTGTGCAATAATATGACTACTTGAGGCAGACTATTCGGCTAGGCAGAAGCAACTTCGACAAGGAGGCTGAAAGGCGCATCCACCAGTCTTCAACCATTGCGCCCTGCCAGTTATGACATATGGTGCAGAGGGTTTTACCTTTTTTGGCCTAAGATTTATTTGCCTAATCTCGTATTGCATAGTAACGTTTGGTCAAAGTCTCGTTTCGCCGAAAATTGTATGGCATAAATCTCGTTTAGTAAAAAATTATTTCGGTATGGTCAAATCTCAAATAGCCTAACAATACTATGGCATAGCTTATAAAAACTACTAATATTCATTTGGCTTTAACTTTGACGAAGCGTCTCCCTATATAGCGCAAACTAGTGCCTTGCATTAGGTATTTAATTTTCCGCTATGTGGGTAACGCTCCGCTCGGCTTCGCAATTATAATGGTCATTCACTTTCGATATTTTGATCATTCATTTTCGGGATGTAGGAGAAAAATACCACAATTTGTACATTTAAAACATACTGAATATAGTATTTATTAAGATAATATTAGGAGAAACAAGATTATACCAATACGAACAATTTGAGCAAACGAGACTTAGATGTTTCAAGTTTGTGCCAAAAGAGTTTTAGACGAAACGAGTCTTATGCCACATAAGTCTTGGCAAAGTGATGATTCTACCAAAAAAGTTTAGACCGAAGCGAACCGAGTTAGGCGAAATGAGTTTAGGATAATAAAGATTAGGTGAGATGAGGGGAACCCGGTGCAGAGACCTGGACACTGATGGTGGGACTGGTCCACCGATTTAAAGTCACTCAGCGTGCTATGGAGAGAGCTATGCTTGGGGTTTCTCTAATGGATGGTATCAGAAAAGAAGTTATACGTCAGAGGACTAAGGTTACCAACATAGCTGTCAATATATGCAAGTATAGGCAGGTAGCCGGTAGTGGCTGGATTCGGAAGACCGAGGACCGAGTGTTGTGGCGCTCCTTGGGAGAGGCCTATGTCCAGCATTGGATGATTATAGGCTGATGATGATAACATGTACATTTCATATTATTATACCAATTAAAATATACTATGATTTAGCATAAAGTTCATAAAATATTCTATCATATCACATAATGTGTGTTAAATGAACAGAATACATATTGGGTATTATACCTTATAAAAATATAGATGTTAAAGGTAAGGTTTATTATATGTTGTGAACGTTATTAGTGTGAAATGAAACATTTTGTTTTATACGTCGCAATACGGACCCCACAATGCTACTTAGAGAATTCCATACTATATTCTTATTTTTTTATACATACTGTCGTTCTTTCTTTCGTTCCAATATCTATCCAAATATTTCTGCCATACATGCCTGTCTAAGCAGTGGATTGATTCTTTCATTTCCATTGTATACAGTTCTTTCATTGCCGTGGAAGTTTGTTTCATTGCCGTGGGCCTTTGTTTCATTGCCGTGGACGCTTGTTTCATTGCCGTGAACGCATGTTTCATCGCCGTGGCACGAAATTTTTAATCATCCGTATCTCGTTAAGTTTTTAACTTATCTGCTACCCATTTAGTAAGAACACTAACATTAACAAAAACTTTAATAAAAGCGTTTTACTAATATAAAAAACCTTAAGATAAAAAAGTCCACGGAAATGAAGATTTTTTAGGACTTGTTGAAATCCACCCATTTATGCTATTATTATGGGTTTTTAAGTTAATTAGGTTATTGGTAATAGTTATTTCCGTACGGACACTAGAACAATAGGGGCAGCCATTGTTGCACATTGTATCCGATTGCCGTTATCAAGTAACAGACACAAGGTTATTGGGCAAGTAAAGGTCCAGTCAAGGATGTAGTGTAGCACTTGTTCCCTTAGTTATCTATGATTTATATTGATGTTTTTTTTTTGTTTATAGGTACCTATAATGTATAAAATGTGCCTTCATACTTTGCTCTACAGGCGAGAACATAAGTACTTACTAGTTAACTATTTTAAATATTTTACAAAGTACAATGATAGATTCAGAGTACTATACTTAATAGGCCCCCTATATAGACTTGTTCGGACCCATCAGAATTACTCTAATTCTAATTAAGTACTTACCTATCTAAACCGTAAAGACCTACTATTGAACCATCAGTCAGAGTAGAGACAAAGGGTAGTAACTGGTATTTAAGCACCTATGAACCCAGTGAGTGGCGACCTCTAGTGCCGCTGCACGAACTATTTGTCGTGACTAGCGAAGGCTCCAATATATCCGCACTAACAAAAGTATTTAGATCAAGAATAAACACCCCCGTTAAGTAGAAAACTATTCTACAGGGTGTTGCAAAAAGAAATGGTAAGTATACATACTAAGCCGAAACCTACATGTGCAGCATGTTATATCTAAGCCTATAATAAAGAAAATCAGAATTTCAAAATTCGAAAAAACAATTGTAAAAAGTCACGTGACCATAAAGTTTCTATGCAAAATGAATGTTTTGCAACACCCTGTAAATGTTCATTCAGAAATGAAAGATTTAGACACAGTTGTTATCACTTTGTAATGTGAAGCAATGACATGAAGTCCGTGGAAGACAGTCAGATATTTTTAACCCTTGACAAAAAAGAGGGTTGTTACAAGTTTAAAGTATCGATGTATCAGCTTTCTGAGGTAGCGTAGCTTCTAATCAGTCAAACCGATTTTCGATTTGTTTCTTTTGGGTCATAGGTAAGGTTACCCCGAGTATTCTTAGCCATCATTTCAAATTTGGCTTAGCCGTTCAAAACTTATATTAGTGTTGAATGAATTCAAAACCCCCCGTCGTTTTCTCAAATTCAATAGTAACAGAAACCCACGAATTATGAATTATGACCGATATGAAACCGTGCAACTTTACAAGGACAAATTTTGAAAACGGCGGGCTGGTGGCACCGATAATAAATCTTATTGCAATAAATAAAACTGTCAATAGGTCGCGTCAAACATGGCGTGAAGATTTATACCACGTAGAATAGAATAGAATAGAATATTGCTTTATTGAACACCACATAAATCAGACATACAAAAAACATACTTATAGACTAGAACTAATGTACAATAGGCGGCCTTATCGCTGAGAGCTATCTCTTACAGGCACAGGCAACCTTATATATTGCGGAAACAAAGTGACAAATTAGAGGGCGGTGTACCAATAATAACAAAATAATCCAATTTACACTTCTTTGAATATCCACTGTACGGTATGGATCTCATGTTTCAATAATACTTACCTTTTAGGTACTTTATAACATGATAAGCAACGTTCAATTAGACAGGGTAATAATTATAATTAAATTGAAATATTACCTATGACTAACTGAAACATGGTAAAATCATAATCAATGTTGATTGTTGGTGTAGTGTATACCTTTTAAAAGTTGTATTCCGAATTAAATGTAAGTACTTATAATGTAGTTTGATTGAATTACTTACACTTTTGTATGATGAAAGATTGCATTTTGGTTACGAATATACATATTAAACAATAAATTTAAATTAACACGAGACACCCAGGTAATTAAAAAAAACAAAGTAAGTACCTAGGTACCTATGGATAATATAACAATGTGACACTACAAAATAATTATAGAAAAAATTATACTTCGTAATTTATGTTGGACTAATTTTTCGTGACGTACACATTCCAAAATCGGTAAACTGTAATGTTTGTGTGACTGTACCTATGGAAATAAATTAATACCCAATGAACAGTTCCCGCTAATTGGTAATAAAGCAAATTAGTACAGACACATCACTCTATCCACCCGTAATGCGATTATGGCCGATTATTCGAAGAATCTATTTGAACTGCATGACTCGCTTGAAGCTACCACCATCCACAATGACGCAGCACTTTCTCACTCTGCAGCTTCCAAGCAAACTTCGACTTTGTTTACATAGGGTCCTCATTAATTAACGACGGTAATCCTTCGCCTTCTCTTGTCTTAAGACTTTTTCTTTTTTTTTACAAATTAAGTTAGTTTTGGCACGAAAACAAATGGTTTTCCGGGTAGTGTGTTCTGTGCAGCGATCACAGGATTCGATGCTATTTTCGAATTTATACAAACATATGGAAAAAAACAAATGTCACTTTTGGAACTGACAAATTTTCCTTACATTTTGAGAGTGACAGTTTACGATACTCTTCTTTTTCCATATGTTTGTGTAGTTTAGAAAATAGTATCAAATCCTGTGATCGCTGCACATGTTGTGAAGTAAACATAGGATATAATATTATATCTTTGGTTTTACAGTTTCAGTTACATTTTGAACTAAGTTAAAGTATTTGTAATGTTGACCTCTCGCAAACCAAAAACCTGTCGTTATACCTA
This sequence comes from Plutella xylostella, assembly GCF_932276165.1. Lineage (NCBI taxonomy): Eukaryota > Metazoa > Arthropoda > Insecta > Lepidoptera > Plutellidae > Plutella > Plutella xylostella. Next base: position 4,385,502 of record NC_063986.1, read on the forward strand.
CATATAACAATATTACTACAATTAGTGATTACATGAGGACCAGATTATTTATCTGGCTAACTTACGTTTACGTTTTACTGATAAAAAAATATAGTTTTGATGCCATAATTTAGTGGCCATGACTTAATTATCGAGGCGTTTTTCTATTGCTATGGATTGAACTGGAAAACTTCATTTAGGTACAGATCTGTAAACTGTAATCAAATTTTTTACGTTCATTTTCTTAAGACGTAGAACTAAATTGAATGTGGTCTACATAGAATCTCTCTCTCAGCCTTCTGTAGTCCACTGTTGGACATAGGCCTCTCCTAACGATCGCCACCCCAAACGGTCACCCGCCATCCGGGTCAACGCCTACATAGAATGAAGGCATCTTATTATCATTCTCTAGAATGTAAAAGGAATGTAAGGTAGGTCTAGTAAGTTTTAATTATTTATACATATATTTATTCTAATATACTGCCGGGCAACGAAAAGGTTCCACTAAGAAAATCACCAAATTACTCCAAAACAGAAATGACTGGCTTAATGCCGTCTTCTGCAACATTGAAGTACATTTAACAGAGCATCAGGATATTACCAACTAAAATCGGTAATATTTCGTTCCAAATTAAAATTAAATCTTTGAAAAAATTGGGGTCGTTTGTTGTCAGAACTTAGTGAGTGGAACTTTTTCATTGCCCGGTAGTGTATTTTGTTAGTACCTACCTCGATTCAGTTTGCATAAAAGCGATGACGTTATATTATTAAATCAACAGCAAAACGTTAGTAGCTAGACAACCACAGTACCTTGTGTTCAGACTCCAGACTTCCAGTTCGGCAAATATCTCTCCTTTACACAGTTTCCTCTGTTGACTATGCACTCTAACAATAAACAGGGTGTTCGGCGTATAGACCAAAGAGTGTATGCATCGGACATACTGTAAAATAATACTACCTAGAGTCCGTCAACGCTAACTATGCAAAAGTAACAAGTGCCAACAAAAATTAATGTTTGTAATAAGAAATTATTCAAGGTGAAGAAGTTTAACCCATTCATTCAAGTCGTGCCAGAAATTACGGTGAACATTTTTTTTTAATTGTTATATGTGTTTTAGCATAAATCGTTATCACAATTGTTACAAATAGAATCATTTTCCCAGAGTCCCACTGGAAAATCATTAAATATTATAACTAACGAAACAATAGTCTTAAGAATTTTTACCCATTCGAATTCCATTCCTAGGTTCCTAATAGTTACCGCACAAGGCCATTTAAATGGACAGCACCCGATGCAATGTAAATTTAATTCGATTCTGATCTAGTTACGATACGATTATAAGGTAGCTTACAGTTTATCAGCCGTGTCCTTATTCCGAAATCGTGAGCTACAATACCTTACTACTCGTACCTACAAATGTAGGTGGTTAAAGGTACCTAAACAGCTCAGAGAGGCACAATTTACATCGGTATGCTGAGTGTGGGATAGTGGGATTTGATAATTAACGAAAACTTGGTATGGTTATAAGTATGGTTTAAATTTGTTTATGTAATAGGAGCGGTGGTAGCTCAGTCGGGTAAGCGCCCGCTTCTCACGCCAGAGATGCGGGTTCGAATCCCGGCGCTGACATGTACCAATGAGTTCTTTTCTGAATTTAAGTACAATGTATACCATCGCTCTTACGGTGAAGGAAAACATCGTGAGGAAACCTGCATATCTAGATTTAGCACATCTAGATATGTGAACCCACCAACCCGCAGTGGACCAGCGTGGTGGGAAAATGGTCCAAGCTTAGGAAGGCAGTTTAGACCTTGGGGATATGCACAAAGGTTCCATTCGAGAGAGCCAGGTGCAGGTACTGTTACCCCCACAGAGAATAGAATAGAATAGAATAGAATAGAAATATGTTTAAAAAACTAAAAAAAGATTGTTGATTTTAAAAACTTCAGATTATTTCAGATTTAATATTTATCTAAAGAGATTAAAAGCTATTGATATTGACACGCGTGTATGACGTTATCTCTTTCAGAGATAGATTATATATCACTAATCTTTATCCATTTAGCTTATTGCCTCAATGCTTTTATAAGTTTATTGGAACGATGTGATAGTTCAATAACTATTCCAGAAGTCATATAATTATGTACTTACGCATACGTTTCTAATAGATTTAGGCCCTGTTTCACAATGTCTGGTTAATGGCTACCTGTGAGATAAAATACATGCTGTCACTGTCAAAAAAATAATAACAGAGAGTGACAGGATGTATTTTATCTCACAGGTAGCCACTAACCAGACATTGTGAAACAGGGCCTTAGTCAAATGTTGTCATGTTTAATTATGATTACTATAGAGTCACAAGTAGAGCTATAAAGTTAAGCGTCTCCCTATCGGTATCGGACCAAACGGATTTTCATAAATGGACGGAGTAACGCCGTACCTAGGCTTCGTTTCTTGTAAGAAAACTGTTCGGTGCCGACTAATTTAAGGGGTATCGGTTTTAAAAAGTAAGTAGAAGGCATGTGGGAATTGCGGAGTGTGCACAGATTGCTACTTTGCAATCACTCTACGGGAGAACACTTTGCACACTGGGAACGCAGTGTAAACACAATGTCACAATCAGAGCGGATTAGGACCACAATTAAATGAATGTCGTTAGAAATAGAATAGCAATATTATGGTAATTGAGTCCGGGATCGATAACTAATTTAAATATAACCTTAGAATTAAGCTGGTTCACTGAGTTAAGTACTTAAAGTACGCTTTGATAGCCAAAACTAGTGTTTGTTACGAAGTGCAAAACTTGCTTACCAATAATATTGTTAAACGTTAAAGTTTGGGATGTTCAGTTGGTAGTGGGTTGAAATTTTTCAGTCATAGCACTAAACTTTATCTAAATTTCAAGTTCAATAATAATGACTTCTGTCATACGAGTATTATTGAAAAGGATAAGGAATCGAAAGATATTAGGATATACCAAATATAAGCAAATAATAAGCTGTTGATAAAAGTTTAGGATATATTATTATCGAGCTCGCTATCAAGGCCAGGCAATGGGAGGTTGCTGTAACAAGACTTTCTGTCACGCGCAAGTTTAACCTGCCATACATGCCGAACAACATGACCAGTTATGGTGAATGTGTATACAGAGTTAGAGACTTTTGGTTGTGAAGCTTAGTCCAGACTTAGGTTGTTGCTTGAACCGAGCAAGGGGGCCACTTGCTCGGTTCAAGCAACAACCTAAGTCTGGAAACTCGTCCCACTCCATACTTTACAAGGGGTTTTGACTCGGGTCTCGAAAAATTTATTCACTAATAAAACTAAAGGCGTGACCTGCTTCTTGTGTAGTTTTGTCGAGGGACGCTAGCATGAGGGAAGAGTATAAGTACTTACCTATTTTTAATCGCTTAGCTGCTAGCCGCGTTTTTATCGATGTGGGCAACATGCAGCAACAAACGCTGGCATTTTTTTACCTAGACTCTTGCTGGCTTCAACACGTCTTGGATTCTTCCACCAGTTCCACCATGTAGAGTTGTGTATGTTTGCATTATTTTGGAAATAATTTGCAGAATTACGTTGGTCCAGGCTTGACCGATGATAGCCAACATGTAAAGCGAGCTTTAGGGCAGCACAGCAAATCTGGTGAAAGGATCAGTCACCAACCCATTGCGCAACATTGTAATTCGATAGGACAGTTAAATTACGAGTATACATGTAAACCAATTTAAAGCTTTTGTACACCAATTTGGCTGTGTGGCTAAAACTACATTGCACTAATCGTTTTTTTTATAAACTGCAAATCTATTTTTTACGACAATTTTTTTTTTTGACTGAATAATTAGATGACGAAATGAAAAGCACCTAAATATTCCAACTTTTGTATACGATGACGAGGTAAAAATGTTGAATAGGTATTATGGAGTGGTGAGACGGCACATTTTAGCCGACCTATCGTTACATAACTCCAAAATGTTTATTGTGGAATATGGCTCCACCTGACTGCATGCACTGCAATCTAAATACATAACTCTAATAGGGTTTTAGCCATTCACCTACGGAACTCTAAAAACAGATATCGAACGTGACAGAATCAGCCACGGGTCCAATTTGCTCAGCGACTCAAGGGGCCACTTTATCTTACGAAAAACGAAGTAGTTTTTAACTTTCTTATAGCACGAAAGCTCTCGTAGATTCATTTTTTGCCTAGCTAGAGCTGCCCTCCAGTAGCTCAAATAATTCGTCCAAATAGAGTGGTCGGTCGTGGGAATTTCAACGGGCTCTTTCATTCGCAGACTAATCCTGGCGGCTCGCACCTCGCATGCCTCGCGGAGTCCCCACTAACGACCTTTATGGATCGCCTAACTTGGCTAGTGACTGTGGTCTAAGTTTGTACTCTACATGATAAGGTATATTTAAATTATATCAATAATAATGAACTTGTGGCGGCTGAACCGTTTTAAGAATGAACGTACTGAAAAAATAAACTCTACTCGCCGCTCCCATATAAGTAATGTTAGCTCGTGACCTAAACTGAGTTGGGCAGTAAGTAGCATTGACTCCTCTCTAGAAAAAGTTCATAGTTCGTTACGCTTTAGATTAGACCACAACGTAAACGGCAATGCTGAATGTTGAATCGGCAAATTTACAACCGCTTTTGTCTTCCTTTAGTCGCTTTTTGATTTTACTTGCACCAAACATCTACACAAAGTGTACCAGTAAAGTGTAAAACGCTCGATCTACCTCAACCAGTGTAAATAATGTGGAACGTTTGACAGCTCAGGTCAAAATCTATGTTGTTATTGTAGGAACCGACCGACACACCACAAAATGTAGTGGCATAAAATCGATGGCTATCTATCAATCAGTTGTTTATCTATTGAGATCGGCTGTTAACATAGTGACCGGTAGTTTGTTAACCGGAATTCAAATACCCGTTTTTTTAAATTGTTACTTTGTGTTGGGTTCAGTAGTAGTGTTTATGAACGAACGGTTAAGAGAGTGATTCTGCTGTCATGGTCACTATAGTTACTGGTGAAGTAACAGTGGATTAAATGAGTCAATTATAAGCATTAAGATGAGCATTATACCTGGACCAAGTATGTCCATACCGTGTACATACCCAATTATATTAAGGGCCCGTACAGGGTGACGTGCCGCGCCAATTTTGGGTTTTCAATGCTCTTCACACAGCACACGCAGTGACACGCACACATGTTAGTTTGCACAGTGGGTCGATAAACTTTTACTCGCCAACTTAATTGACAATTATGTTCAAGTACATTTTGGGTGATTTTAGGGTAAGTAAGTATAATTCTTACTTACACTGGTAGGCACCAGGAAAGAGTAGAAATTAATAGGGGTGCCACTTTTCTCCATACTCGGAACCCGATTAGATTTCTAAACAAATGTGGTATTTACTTGTAGAAAGGTAACTACAGGTATTAAAGTGTAGATAATAAGTTATACTAAGGGTATACTAAGCCGAAAGGGGATGACTCAAGGGGTCATTCTGAACAACTTTAGTTCTAGGAGTTTTGCAAAAACGCGAAAAAAAAAATCGTTTTCCATGGTAAAAAGTCACGTGTCAACAAAGTTTCTATGATAAAGTTTTTTTTGGTTAATTTTTAAAACTCGTAGAACAAAAGTTCAGAATCAGTCTCACTTGTTTTAACCCGACTGCCGAAGGAGGAGAGTAATGTTTTTTGATTGTATGTATGTATGTTTGTAAGTATATTTTTTGGTGGCAGAATAATATTTTTTCATATTTTTAGAGTTTCGTACCTCAAAAGGAAAAAAGCAACCGTTATAAGATCTCTTTGTTGTCCGTCTGTCTGACTGACTGTCTGTCACTGCCCTTTTTCTCAGAAACGGGTAAAGATATCAAGCTGATATTTCGCATAGATATGAGGAGTACCCAAAAAAAATTGGGGTACTCCCTCTCCCATACAAGTAAATTGGGGCTGATATTTTTTCCGGTTATTTTGATGGTGTAGGTAGGGTATCGTTGAATAGGTCTTTTAATATAATAGGTATAAAAAAAGGTTAAAATATAATTATTTGGCTTTTACCCTTAAATTTGGGGACCACACCATAGACAAATCCTAATTTACAAAATGATTTCAATAGATGGCGTCATTTTATGTTGGGTAACTCAGAATAAGAAGTGATGATATCTCAGAATAATAATGGTTAATGGTGCTTTTCCGCTGAGCATCGAAACCGGTGGGACGCTAATGAAAAGTGGTCATGGAAATGCACCAGGGTAGACCCTGCTCCTAGAACAAGGCATGAGTTTGTGATTTGTGTGCGTGAAAAGCGAGGATGGAAACTTTGAATATTTTCTTGATTTTTTTATTATTGATGCAATAACATATAATTAGTATTATTCTGAGTTACCCACCGAAGTCACCCCGTGGCAGGTTGACTAGACAGGTACTTTTGCAAATCACGCCATATATCGTTGTTTTTATTAGTGGCTACTGTCTATAGAAGAAATTCCGTCATTGACAATTTTACGTTACGAAAGAATTTAGTAAACCCAGTAAACCTAACTAATCCAGAGGAAACCTAAAATATCTTTCTCTCTCTCTTTGAAAAACATACTTAATAGCCCAAACTCGATTCTATTCTATTCTTTGTGGGGGTGTAAGTACCTGCACCTGGCTCTCTCGAGTGGAACCTTTGTGCATATCCCCAAGGTCTAAACTGCCTTCCTAAGCTTGAACCATTTCCCACCACGCTGGTCCACTGCGGGTCGGTGGGTTCACATATCTAGATGTGCTAAATCTAGATATGCAGGTTTCCTCACGATGTTTTCCTTCACCGTTAGAGCGATGGTATACATTGTACTTAAGTTAAAAGAACTCATTGGTACATGTCAGCGCCGTGATTCGAACCCGCAACTCTTGCGTGAGAAGCGGGCGCTTACCCGACTGAGCTACCACCTTGCCCAAACTCGATGCTTTTAGCTATTAAATCTTTGAAATAAAATTCAATCACCTCCGTGTTACTGCCCTCATCAGATCCTCACGAGACCATGCCTCAACCAGCACCATGAGACTGTGTTTTTGAATCCTAATCTAATCTTCCTACGTATTGTCATCACTTAGATCCATTCACTATATTCCTGCTCCTCATCCCAGGGCCGTGGGGAGGCACGTCAGCTTTTTAAAGACATCAGCAGCAGACTAATAAAAGTCTCAAGGGACCCTAGGGCTGGCACTTACCTATCACAAAGGCTAAGCATCGCTATATAGCGGGGTAACGCGGCCAGCGTCTTGGGTACCCTACCCGACAGTGGCAGCGATCTTGCCAGCATCTTCTTTTTAGTTTAATTTTAATTTTATATTAGTGAGTTTTAGTTAGGCATTAATAATTATAATTTAATCAAGAAGTACCATGGACTTAACTAATAAAAAACATTATCATTTAATTTATTGAATATAAAATAAGAATTATGCTTCCTCAATTTCAAATCAAATTATGTTGGTGTCATAAAAGTTGAAAAAGTGCAATGACAACCAATGTGCAGTGATTTTGTGTCTGTACACAATTAGATCGCGAGCTGTCAGTGCCGCCTAAACCGACGTGACCCTTCTTTGGAGGCCACCGGCCGACTGAGTCAAACGTCGCTTGTGTTTATGATTTTATAACACAGAAAGCCGCCATAGATATTTGTATGAAGATTTGAGGGAAAAAAATTGCTCAAGTTTGGGATTAATTTACACAAAATAGGTGTGTGTTTATTAAAAAACAAGGTATTTAGCGCCTAGTCCAAGCATTTATCTTTATAATTTGATAAGAATCATATAAAAATTCTTGATAATTACGACACAGTTGTTACAATACGGGAGTGTGATTTACTGGTTTTTCGTAATTAATTTACAGTTATCCATAAGCATTTACTTGAATTCGAATGATTCAGCACCTAGCTAGACTCTTCGGCTACCTGTGTGATTTTTTTCAAGGCTGTAGAGCATCATTTACTACATAATTCTATGACAATGCCAACCCTCGATTGCCTATTGCTGACCCTTAAATTAATGTCATCCAACTTTATGCGTGATAGCTATTATTTTATACTTCTTACTTGGTTCTCTTCTTAGCCATGTTTAATAATACGACACACCTTTTTCGTGAGTGTATTGCATGTAACAATATTAAAAAAAATCCCATTTTCCTAATTTTGTAACATTCTTCAGATTTATGTGGTTTGGTGTATATGGCAGATACAATCTAAAGCAATTACATGTCCATTCTATTAAATACCTACGCCCATTCACACTGTTTTACTAACGACAGTGTTTTGCCTCACTGTAAGTAATTAATTATCTTGATTGTTTTAGGTACATTTTCCTGTCGACAACATCAAGGTCTTTGAACCCAGCGATAGTAAGTAACGTATGATAATTGTACCTATAAGTATACCCGCCCACAGTACGTTCACGGTAATTGCCTTAAATACTATAATGTAATTATAATATATAATAAGCCTACTTAATTATTTTCTATAATGTTAGATACGCCTTCTTTATGCATAAGGTTATAGATAAATCAATGTCAGTAAAATATGAGCCTAATAAATCTCTATTGTTTTGGTAGCTACTTATATGTACATATAAACAAACCGATTCAGCTGTTTTGGAGCAATGCTACCACAGACAGAAACACAAATAAACAGTGACACCGACACGTTAAACTTAAAATATCCCTCGTTTTCCGTCGGATGTTAAAAGTATTGTTTCATACAGAAATAAATAACATTATAATATAGTATTATCAGTACCTAATTTCATTTTATTGAAATTTATGTTTATTTGATAGTAGGTACTTATTCTACTTATATAATTTCGAATAACGCACAACATTGATAGAATGTTTGTTAAACTATATTTTTTTAACACTTTAAAATCTGACTAACCTACCTTTTAAACTACATACCTATAAATGTCGTGCATATTGCACAACCTTTTTGGTTACCTTTGTTCGAAAGCCTTTGTAGAACCTCAATACGAGTTCAGCGCGCTTAGAACTTTACTGGAAAAAAATGTTAGTTGCCACTTCTACCCAAGAGACTACACAACTCAACCAAGAGAAAAAATGCTCTCGGGTTGGTCTTAAAACTTAAGTAACAGCTAACTTTTCAGAAAAAAAAACAAAATTAACTATATGGCTTCAATTAATTAGGCAGAAGTGTAAAGTAAGGCATCAAAGAGATAGGGGGCAAGCCTTATTGCATGTTTTGTGTGCAACTTTGGTTGATAAAGACCGTTGAAAATAAAAGATCATGACCATTGTAAACAAATCTGCCCCGGCAGAAATCAAACGGGCACTCTTCTAACATTACTTACTAGTTATGATGAATGAGCTAATTTCTTATTACACTCACGGGCAATGAAAAGATTCCACTTACAAAATGCCGACACCAAAAGAACCCATTTTTTTAAAACATTTAATGAAATATTTGAACAAAATATTACCTTTTTTAGTTGGTAATATCCTGATGCTCTTTTAAATGTACTTCAATGTTACAGAAGGCGTCATTAAGCTAGCCTTTTCCGTTTAGGAATATTCTTGTGATTTTCTCAGTGGAACCTTTTCATTGCCCGTAAGTACACTTACGGGCAATGAAAAGGTTCCACTGAGAAAGTTTTAAAAAAGGTTTTATAACTACTTGAACAGGTTATGCAAAGCGTTCGTTATTTATTAATAACGCAGAAGTTTAAATAGGAACGTTTCCAATATCAAAGTTATTTCCGATCACATAATTTATGGAGGAAATTCAAGTGTCGATATCAAGTTGTTGCTGATACATTACTTGTGATACTTATTTCATGATATGAATCCCGAACTTGCACAGCGTGGCACGACTTTCCCTAAAAACATAAATATGTAACTAAGTATTAAATATTTTTCAGTAAATCAAATCCAACTAATGTTATAAATGTGAAAGTTTGTATATAATGGATGGATGGATTTCTTATGGAACGGAATACGGCTAGACCGCGTGTTTTGAAACTATACAAGGCCAGAACGCACCCATAGTGTACTAGCACTGTATAGTTTCAAGTGAAAAAAAAATATTTTCCTTGAAAATATACACGGTTTGTGCGTACCTACTAATCGCGTATACTTTCAAGTTGGGATTTACTGAATCGTGCTTGAAAATATACATTGCTATTACGCACATTGCTTGTTTGGCGTACTTGTCGCATATAATTTATACCTACATGCTGATTGTGTTTTACTTAACTATTTCGGTAAATGTGTACACATGACTACAATTTACTTGTTCTGACTGTCATACGTATAGAATGTTATTAAATAAAGATGAACAAGCTCTAATTTGTTTGATAAATTTGATATTTATAGCAATCATACTTGCAAGTAAGAATACTAATATCTTATTATTTATATGAATTAAGAGTAATACCTACGACACTCACGAGAAATGAAAAAGTTCCAGTGGCGATAGCTCCTGAACGGAAAAGACTAGCTTAATGACGCCGTCGGCAATATTAAAGTACATTTAACAGCGCATCAAAATATTATCACAACCAACTAAAAACGTAAATTTTGATCAAATTCTATATTAAATGTTTAAAAAAGTTTTGGTAATTTATTTATTTATTTATATACACTTTATTGCACACATAAAACAAATTTTAGACAGAAGCATTTTAAAACATAGTTAATAGTTAATAAGGCGGACTTATTGCTAAAAAGCAATTTCTACCAACCAACCTTTGATTGGTAGTTATCGGTTGAATATAATGTAGGTAAGCTCTTAAAATAAAATTGGTGTTCACATTTTGCAATTTCGACTTATTGATTGCTCGTGAGTATATTACTCTATAGACCTATTAGGGACATATTTTTCATCAAGTTTTGGGGAGCCTACCCTATCTATCTATGGGTATTAAATGGACGTAGTTACGCAGAAAGGCCTCAATCCACAACTTCATCAAAATTGAGTTATATACTAGAACATGCTATTTAATGTAGGGTCTACCTGTCAAGAAAACAAACACAGTAAAAAACCAACTACAACATACTTTTTTGATGTGGGGGACCAACCCACATTGTATGAAACACACATTTTTTAGTTTCACATAAAGGACTCAAACTGTTTGAGTCCTTTTACAGAAACGCATTTCCTATGAAACCATGAAAAATTTAGTTTTTCATAAAAGACTCAAGCGCTCTGAGTCGTTTTAGAGAAATACGTATTCATTAAAAAAAGACAATTAAAATTTGTATTTAGCAGAAAGGACTCAACCCGTCTGAGTCGTTTTAGAGGAATACTTATTCATTGAAAAAAGACAATTAGTATTTAGCAGAAAGGACTCAAACCGTCTTGAGTCGTTTTAGCGTAATACTTATTGATTGAAAGAAGTCAATTTGTATTTAGCAGAAAGGACTGAAACTGTCCGAGTTGTTTCATAGAATATAAGTTTTTAATAAAACAGTTCAAATTTTATTTGGCAGAAAGGATTCAAACTGTTTTTGTTCCGTCTCTTGGCCACTATTCTGTCAGCACATTTTTCCACCTTCCGTCCCCCCACGAGCCAAGTGTCCTGCCACTCCCATTTCAGTTCGGCGACCCGCATACCGACGTTGAAAACTTTCCTCTTTTGACGGATCACCACGTTGGGACGGATCAATACGTCTAAGCGAAATACTTAACATGGCTCGCTCTATAGCTCTTTGTGGAACTCTGATTCGGTGCACAGTTTCGTTGGTCATCGTCCATGTATCGGCACCGTGTGGGCAAGTCACATTAGCAATTAACATCGACTCGACTCTCAAACATCTATCAGATTCATACAAGTTACGCCCGATTTGATAAGCGAGCGACGATGCCTAAGGATTGTTAATGGTAAATTTTCGGTGGTGGTAACTCCAAAGGAATGTCACAAGGTGACTTGGTTCTCACACGACTGTCGGACCGGGAACCAAATCGACCACATTTTGATTATTCGAAAATGAAGACATTCACTTCTAGATGTTAGAAATACTTAAGAAGGGTTGCTAAAGTCAAGAGTGATCACCACTTAGTGGTTGGAAAAATCTGCTTGACGATAGCGGGAGCTCAGAAGCAGGCCACAAGATCTGCCAAAGATGTCGCTGTAAATAAGCTGCAGGACCCAGAAGTCAGAAGATAACTTAGTATCCAGATCCACAACAAATACCATCAACCTACTAAGTGTGGGCGACGCGCCTCAATCAAAGATAACTGCACTGGCATTAAAGACATGTTTTAAAAAAGTTGCGAAGAAATAATAAGGCACAAGGAACACTTAAAGAAAGAATGGATGTCTAAAGGAACATGGCATATGATCAACTCTCCAAGGAAGACTTAACATCGAACTAGACTACCATTCTAAAGAAGCACGAGTTGCGTACGAGTATTTTCTTTGTGAACAAAATATCAAACGTAATTTAAAAAAGGACCAACGCTGTTAGTCTGATTCTATATCTTGGAGAAAACAAACAGCGGCTGCCATGAAGGATCTATAGAAAGAATCAAAAAACGTTGCAACAAACCCCAGGATATCTCCTTGTTACTATGGAAGACCACATTGCCGAAGTTTTTAAAGATCTAAACCAGTCTGCATCTGAGGAGTTGGATGCAGATTCAATAAACCAGGAGCATCTTGTATATCCAGATCTTGATGTATGTCAAGAAGCATACCTAATCGTAATCATTATGATTATAATAAAATCGATAGCAGTCGTTAAGCCTACTCAGAGACCTTCGGGCGGCTTGAAAACATCCGACAGTCGGTTTGCCCAATTACCCGTCAACTCTGTCAGCACAAGCTTGCTTGTGTTGGGGTCCACTAACCCACACTGGGACAGAGTAGTGGACTAGGCCTAATCCCTTCCTTCATTGGAAGGAGACCCATGCCCCGGCAGTTGAGATGTGACGGGTCGTGACGTGATGATGGTTAATGATTACTTATGAGATTTATAATTATTACGCAAAGTAAAGTCGAAGTGTAACTTACGGACCATACGATCGCTGAAATCCCACTTTTCAGCGATCGTATGGTATGCACAGGGAACGACGGATAGTTGCAATATACCGAGGATGATGAAGTGAAGTTAGAGTAAAAGAGAATTTTATTTATGTCCAACTTTATCCTTTGAGGTTTGCTTATGTTCATATTGCTTTATTCTGAAAATTATGGGATAATATGGGATGGGACACTTACTAAAAAAGTGGGCTTCTATTTCGTAAAAAAATATATCAAAATCGGTTAAGTTGATTCAGAGTTTTGCTCTTGGGAACACATTTCCGGTTAGAATTTTATTCATGCCCAACTTTTTTCTATGAGGATTGCTTTCCGTCAAAATGCCTTATCCTGAAAATTATGGGATACAAACGGGTTGTAGAGACTCACTAAAAACGTAGGCTTCTATTTTGTAAAAAAAATATCAAAATCGGTTAAGTTGATCCAGAGTTTTGCGCTTGGGAACACATTTCCGGTTAGAATTTTATTCATGCCCAACTTTTTTCTATGAGGTTTGCTTTCCGTCAAAATGCTTTATCCTGAAAATTATGGGATACAAACGGGTCGTAGATAGTCAAGAAAAAGGTAGGCTTCTATTTTGTAAAAAAAATATCAAAATCGGTTAAGTTGATCCAGAGTTTTGCGCTTGGGAATACAGTTCCGGTTAGATTTTTATATAGATGTGAAATGTTGTTTCCGATTACATTTCAATATAAATTATATGGTATAATAATAGGTTTACTTTTGATATATAATTTTTATTTTGTGTAAAAAAGTAATGTCTTGTGTCTACAATATAAATATTTTACTTTAAAAACCATATTGTTATTTAAAAAAATATTTTATAAAAATAAATATTTGGTTGGATCCTTTCTGCGAAACGTTGAATTTCCCTGCTTGCATAGAAAAAGCAATTTAGGAGAAAGGATCCAAGTGCATATTTTCATTAATAACTCAATAAATATTCGTTATAGCATAATTTAAGAAAATTTCCACATATAAGATGCTTTTCATTGCTGAAGAATACCGATTAGAACTTAAAACGTCTATATCTCAGAACTAGGTTTGTGTGGGTTGAGTCCTTTCTGCGTAACTACGTCCAAATATAAAACCTACTACCTGGTAACTAATCACGTATAGTTTCAAGTGTAGGCATTGCCGCGTGGCATTTGAAAATATACACGATTAGTACGCAGTGGTAACTGCTGCTGCTGCAGTATATTTTCAAGCCATAATCTTGGCCAAACTTACTGGAAAATATACGCGATTAGTGCGTTGCCTTGTATACTTTCAAAACACCCGGCTAGACCATAATTTTTTCAAGCTACTGCACATAATTGATTAATTTTATCCCCTATTTCCTATGGGAGAAACTTTTAAGGCGAATCGAAGCAAACCTAACCGGATCTTTTCAAAAACAACGCTAATAGGAACTTCAGATTAAGTATGACATACGTAACGACAATTAAATGTAATGACAGTTCATCTTACTCTTACGTAAGTACCTACTTAGGTATGTTTTCGGTCTATAGATTTTGGATATTAATTCCACTTCAGTTAAGATACATAATAATATACTCAATTGATCCTGTACCGTGAAAGGGCCTGAAATATCCCTTCAGCTATATTAATGAGGGTCGCTACTGTTCTAAAGCGTTTTCAGTGTGCGGTAGATATGTCATATACCTACCGTATCCCACGTTTCAATTTCAGTTAGCGGTCGAACAGAGCCCGTTTCTCACACCGAACGCCGTTCTATCCACACTGGAGTATCATAAAATAGACCCAAAACTTTCCAGCTTTTGTGCTAACATTTGTTTTTGGCAGCTGACAAAAAAGGTGTCACATTCTCTTCCTCGAATAGTTTCTTAGTGTAGCATCTGTTCGCATGAAATAGGAAATCAATACTTAAGTATTTAATAGTCTTAACAAATATGAAAAATATAAATTAATGCAATCAGCTGCTATGTAAAGGTTGCTAATGCTCATGTTTAGTACTTAAGACTTAAAGACTGAAAACATCCTACTAACTAATATTATAAATGCGAAAGTAACTGTGTCTGTCTGTATGTCTGCCTGTCTGTTACTCTTTCACGTCAAAACTACGGAACGGATTTGGATGAAATTTGGTATACATATGGTCTAGACACTGAGAAAGAACATAGGCTACTTTTTATCCCGGAATTCCCACGGGAAAACTTTTTAAGGCGAAGCGAAGCTCGCGGGAACAGCCAGTTTTATAGAAGTACCTCTTGTAGGTAAAGGTTAGAAGTATCAAATTACTATCGATACCGATACATTAAAAAAACTGTAACATAATCTACGCTGAAAGCTTCATATCCTTGCAGCTAATATAAACGAGGTGTTAAGAAAGCGAATTGGTATATAAGTGACTGATAGGTTCACTTGCCTAGTAATTGTTCTCGGGTGTTGTTACGAAGTGGCAGGGTCAGACAAGGTCAAACCAATTACTTTTTGTTGTTATTTATTTAATGAAAATAGTGTTAGCAGAAAAATAATAGTGAGCTTCTTAGTTGAGTGGCCAAGTTGCCATAAAATTAGGGCAGGTATGTGATTAATAATTAATTAATGTCTCCGTTATATTATATTTATTAAACAGTGTAAAAAGTGTTAACCTGAACTGAACTAGCATCACTCAAGCGGATTAAGCCTAAGTGGTCTAACAATAGACGGATCAGGCTATAATCCAAATCCCAGGTATTTCCAAAAAAGCATCAGTAATTCCTACAAATAAATATTTATGAGCTGGGTACAGCTTATTTAGTGGAAAAATGCGCACTTGTCGTGACTGACTGACTTTATAAAGCAATGTTTTGATTTTGATTCAATTTGTGCATTGATTTGATTCGATTTTACTCGGCGGTACACGTATGGGGGTCACTAAGATCAAAAACTAAGTTTCGTAGCGCTTTTTCGCGAGCCACGACTCTGTATCGTTGTTTTAAACAGGCCGATTGCACGACAGCTCTCGTTCGTTAATTTTTCGTCAATATAGAGTAACCCTGCAGAAGCTGTTACCGTCCTGAAGTTTGCTTCTCGAAACTGTTCGCTCGTCTCGTGCACAAGTAATTCTGTGAGTACAGTTTGAAAGTGTTTGCACAAGGGATGCAGTATGCACAGGAAATGCCATTTTCACTTATGTAATATTATAATAATATGATGTAGATAGTGCAAGACAATGTAATGTTAAATTGCACGTTATCATTTGTGTAATTTTATTTATGTATATCACCTCAAATACATATTATGCTCACGACTGGTAATCCGCGAAGGGGCGGTCAGAGGTGACTTGCAAGCGAGTCACAGGCTTTAAATTTTGTACTCACGTAATGTCATACCCTGTCGGTTATAACCGACAGGGATTGATTTATAAATTAAACGTCATCTCCATATAAAATTCATGACAGATGTGTCAAAAGTCAACCACTACTCCCTGGTTATGCTCTCATCGACTATGGAGAAATTGGTACTTATCTTCTCTAAATGACAGTTAGGAAATAATGGCCATCTTGTTTTTTGGTGATATTTTAGTAGCATTAAGGCCCCATCCTTTATTAAATTGTGGTTTAAGTGGAGATAGGCATTTACGACGCTAACACACATCATGTAATAAAGGGAACCCCCATTAACTTATACGAAAAGAACATTTTAGTAGCTTCGTAGGCATACTTGGGAGCAGAAATAATAGTTATATTACCTACTTATTTTTTACAGAATGGTGATGATGTTTACGACCGAATAGACGAATGGTGTATATAAGTTAATTTATATACGTATAAAGATCTTAGAGTAATATGGAGTTTGTTATCAAATAAATCAGTTAGTAATCGTGGCATTAAAATATTTATAACTCCGGACAGAAAAAAATGACAGAAAATGTAATGCCCTACAAATCATACTATGTGAATAAATCGTTTTCAAATATTTTTCTCATAACTTCCGGAAAAAAAATCCACACAAATTGAAATTGTATGCAGATTTTCCAGTTCTAAATTAATATCTATCAGATAAATGTCAATCAAATCGGTGATACCAAACACATAGATAAATTATCTCAAAATGGTTAGTCAATAACAGCTTCACTTTTTTGAAATGCTGTCCATTGTTCATTATTTGCATTTTTTGCACCACTAACATTTTTGACTACATGTCTTTAATACAATGTGTGTGTGTCAATCTATTTTCTAGAATTATCAAAAAAAAACACGCACTCACGCCTTGTACTAATGTACTCCCTTGCGGTGCATTGCTGCACCCACTTTTCGCCAGAGTGTTATGTCAGTCCCAATGTAATAGGGGGCGGGCCTATTGCCATTTTACGGGCACATCCAAGACCCGAGAACAAATATTTGTGTTTAATCGAACCCGGGACCATCGGCTCAGTAGTGAGGTCACTAACCACTACGCCATTCGGTCGTCAAATTATCAAAATCGCAGAATAAAATAAATAAGTTGCTTACAAACGGGCTGACTCACTGTGTCCACCTCTCTCGGTTACAATACCACTTTAGCAACAACCTGTAAGTATAAGTTATAGTAAAAATAAGGCATGGTGTACTGCCGTGAAGTACACATACATTATGTTCGGTCATAAATAACTTTCTAATCGACAGTTGCCTGTACGTGTCTGAAATATTCAGTTGCTACGTTATTGAAAGGTGAGGGCTGAAAGGATATATTGATATTTGCTATGTTAGCATTACCAGATAGTCGTATTGCGGAAAATGTTATAATAACACCTTAAAAATATACCGATACATTTTTAGATGCTTTCACCAGTATACATTACCAATTTATTTGACTAAAATAACGATGGACGCTGTTAAAAGAGCGCCACAAACTTCAAAACTCTTTACTCGGGTTTCCTAATACACTCACGACTCTCACGAGCAATAAAAAAGTTCCAGAGACAATAGCGCCTAATTACTCCTAAACGGAAAAGACTAGCATAATGACGCCGTCTGATTAGAATATTACCAACAGTACGTAAATATTGTGACCATATTCTAAAATAACGGTTTAAAAAAATTGGGTCCAAAAGACATTTTCTAACGGAAAATTTTTCATTGCTCCTGAGTGTACAATAAGTTCTAATTACTTATCTGCTAACTTTATATTTTCTTGTTACTGTGGTACTCGTATTGTATATTATTATTGGCTGTATTAAGGCTTTGGTTCCGAGAATCCATTATTGAATTTATTTAGATTTTCTTGTGTAAACCTATAAAAGTACTTATAACTAGTGATTTTTCCGTTAGTGAATTAGGTAGGTAACTGTACGAGTAATAATAAAAGTGATATTCGGATCACTCTGGGCAGTCAGCGACTGAGATGTGAATCCTCTAATCACGGTGACAAACCACACGTAGTCCAGCTGTAACATCTGTCAAAGTTTGTAATGTTAAGAATAAATCTTCGACCAGTCAAACCTCAACCCCTACAGTTTTTTTCTAACCCTAACTTCTTCTTCCTCAGACGATGTCTCGCACGCCGCTTCTCCTGTTGGCCGTGGCTGCCGTCACTCAGGGTGTCTTCGTGACGCTGCCGGCCAACCCTGGCCAAGGGCAGGTGTTCTTCCAGTCTGCCCCCCCTCAGTTCTCCTCACAGTCAGCGGCTCAGGGACTCCAGGGGTTCTTGCAGTTCCCTTCACAACGTCGGCCGGTCAACGGCTTTGGGTGAGCTTGTGATGATGGTGATGAAATGCAGCATGGATTGTTGTTTGAAGTCGTGAAGATGGGTCCAGATATTGTGTGGCATTGACATGCAGTATGTCCAGTGCTGCGATCTCGAATAATTTATGCACTTCTCTATAGGTTTTCGATACGCAATTCACAGGCGCGCCCTGTCGGTAAAGTTTGAGACTTATAACGCAATGAAACGCAGATCCAAGTGAACCTATCGACTGAAAATGTGTGTGTCAAAATTATTTTGCAATCGAATCGCAGTACTTTGGCAAAATGATGCCGCGCTCTACTTATAAATTGTACCTACTCACGTTTTTCCTAATTTCCGCATCCGCCGCACAATATGTGAACTCACCTTTATGGGCTATTATTTCTAACTACAAAGCACGGTGAAGATTTGGATTTTATTCCACACAGTTTTACAAATTCAATACAGATTCGTTAGGAGGAGGAAATAGGAAGTGTGCATATTGTGTCTTTTTTTTGACCACCAATAGGAAAATATTGGAATTCGTCCCTACAACACAATGGCGAAAACCATAGGTACCTACTTTGGCGATTTCATAATGTGATATTGATTATTATTTTTTTTTATTTTGAAACTAGTTTTGTGTTTCCTAATCCCTTGTCCTAATTTTGCGTATTTATTTAATCTTAACCTACGTAATAAAATTTAATGTTGTTTATTTTTAATTTTGTAAAGGTAAGATAATATTGAAACGAGATATGTTTCAGTTTAAAATCAACAAGTATTCCACATTAATTTCCATAAATGATAATAAGGCAGATTTGTTACAGAATTCATGATGGTATTTGTACTAAGAATAGATCTAAAATACCTATCCAAAAAATTACAATTAGTTATTGTATTGTTATAACTATAGGCATGAAAAACACAACATCTCAATATTATTTACTAGACCCTTAGTTCTATAATTGCACTGTAATTAGTAACATACCAATATAGCATGAGGTCCCTGCTAACTTAAAATGTAATCTAACTTCACTATGTAAACTAGATATTATGCACCCCCGTACCTACGTGTATAAAACTACCACATAGACACAATTAAAATACCTGCTGAAATTAAAATCCAGTTTACCTAATCGTAGTTCGTACCTATAAGTGTAGGTTAGGATATTTCACGAAAACGGAAATAAAAAAAAAATCGTGCCTCTTTATTTTGATGAAACAAATGACAGAAGATTTAGACAGATGACAGATGAAGGCGCTTAATGGCAAATCCCTTAAAATCATTGACAAAAGAATAAAGAGAGGACCTGGCATAAAAATCGGTACTTAAAAATATATCGTCGTCTCTTTTTAACTTATTGGTGTTATCCTACGTAAAAAAGGACAACAGTAGTTTTGTCTTTGCCTAAAATTACAACATTGCGACCGGTCGCCATGTTGATTGATATCCAAACACAAGGTACTTCAGCTGTCAAACAATTTGTTTGTTTACATTTTTCAAGAAAAAAGCCGCCATTTTAATTGACACCAAAGTTTAGGTAGGCGCATTTTTTTCGTGGATATGCCATGTCCTCTCTTTATTCTTTCTGAGACGACCGAATGGCGCAGTGGTTAGTGACCCTGACTACTGAGCCGAAGGTCCCGGGTTCGAATGCCGGCTGGGGCAGATATTTGTTTAAACACAGATATTTGTACTCGGGTCTTGGGTGTTGATATTTATATTTAGTATCTATCTATATATGTATTTGTGTAGATATATCAGCTGTCCGACACCCATAACACAGGTTCTGCCTAGCTTGGGGTCGGATGGCCGTGTGTGAGATGTCCCCACATATTATTATTATTATGTTGTGTCTTTACCATCTCGGGACCATGGGGTCCCGGGCATTTGGAAGGCGTGCATGGGGCCGAAGTAGGGTTTCGTTTTTCCCGACCTTTTTCTGTTCCCGGGAAACGGGAATTCTTTTCTAGATTTCCCGGGAATTCCCGGGAAACGGGAATTTATTTTTGATGCTTGTTTTTGCTATTTTCTGGTATTAAAAGTCTTACACTTGAGGTAATGTTTTAGAAAAATTAATTCATTTAACGATTTTCGCTCAACCTACATCTTATTTTGGTTTTTTCTATGCGATAGTAATTTTAAAGCGACTTCAAAAAAAGGAGGAGGTTCTCAATTCGTCGGGATTTTTTTTTATGTATGTTCACCGATTACTCCGCCGTTTATGAACCGATTTTTTGTTGTATTGGGTTGAGCTCCCAGGTGGTCCCATTTTTTTTTCAGAATTTTATCTCACCCCTAACGGTCGGTAAAGGGGTAAAAACAGGATATGAATTTCCATTTTGGACACATATTAACCGATTCTAATGAAATTAAGAACGTAAATATAGTTCTTATAACAAAAAAATATGATGGTGACCTTGAGCTTATCTGATGATGGAAACGGAAGGCAGTCAAGGGAACTCCTCAACGGTATATAGCAACTACCTCGTGTTTAGGCTTGAATGATTCGTATTGATTAGTAGGACTTTTTGGTATCATTTGCATCTTACTTTTGATTAAAAATTATTGCAAATAAACTTAAAACTATAAAATAAAATAATAATAAAAAAATTAAAAAACTAGTGGTTTTTTGAAGTCGGTTTTTTAATTTTTTTTTATTATTATTTTATCTAAAAAATAAACGCGGACACAAAACGGGGACATAAAAAAATATGACAGGCGTCACACTAGCGTTAGCTTTTACAATACATACTCTTTGGTCACATATGTAAAAAGCCGATCAATTGTTTGGTAGGCGGTAGGACCAACAGATAAATAAAGATGAAAATATTGAATCAGGAAGAGGTGAAACAAGGTGATGTAGATGAGTCATTTATCTTTGCAATGCAGCTGCGCAAAAACAATAACACGTATGATTTTCCAATAATTTACAACAAAACCGAGTTTCTGATCGTAGACGACAAGCTTGCCAATATTTTTTTTTGGTTTAAGGTAGGAGAAACAGATAAATAAAGATGAAAATATAGCATAGAATCGATTCAAAATCAAACCCGGGAATTCCCGGGAATGCTAATTTTTTTCCCGGTATCGGGAAAGACAAATTTCCCGGGAATTCCCGGGAACGGGAAATCCCGGGAACACGGGAACGAAACCCTAGGCCGAAGCCAACATGTAGAGGCCCGTTTGACAACATTAATCTATATGAAATGTGACACCAACCGACGATTTTCCCTGTTTAGACTATAGAAGTAAACCCAAGGAAAATCCCCGGTGAGTGCAGGACTATTGTAGGATATGGAGAAAACGAATTCAGGGTTATGGAATGGGGTGCTAAATGGACTGGGTATCTGGGACTATGGAAGGATTATGGCCCCTGCCTGGACCTATATGTTTCACATACGGATAAAAAGGCAGGGGGTGACTCGCACACACATTAAATGGGCCCCCCAAAACAGTCGCTAGCACATTACAGTGACGTAGCAACAAGGGGGCAACATGGCATGAGGTGCTGAGGGTGGAGAGGTATACCAAGGCTCTCAGAGCAATCGCGGATGCCGGTCAAGACCCCTACAAGCACTTACTGGATATACTTCCTTCCTCCGAGCATTTCTGCTCTAGCGGTACACCACTCAAGCCAGCCAATGAAGGCAAGCAAGAGGTGGGAGATCCTGTTCCTCGTCAGTGTTCACTCTGGACAACCAATAAAGGCAAGCCGAGATGAGGAACAGGGGTTCTCCCCGGCATCGGGTGGGTGGGGTCGCTAATGCCCAACAGCTCGCCACAAGCTGCCCTGCCGCGTTATTATTATTATTATTATTATTACCTAATGTTGAATGTCCATTAGTAAAAATAAATATTGCTTTCCATGCAGTCTTAGCGTAGGCCATAGTGCTTCCGTTTGTTAAATTGTCTAAACCTACACTCCAGGCACTGATTTAAACATTTTATTATGTAATGTAATCACAATCTGCCCCCGTATTTTGTAACTTTTTGAGAGTTAGCAATCGGTGATAATTGGTATCAACTTAGAGACTTATTAACCGAAAACACCAAAAATCTTAGTGAAAGAAATATGGAAGAAGCCTAACAATATATCCTTACATTGAACATAAAAGTTTGTGAAATCAGATAAGTTAGTAAAAAGTTATTAATTAATAATGCTCTAAGTTGGCAGCCATTTTATACCAACCAACCCCACTCGGAGTTACATAATACGGGGGCAGACATCTTGTTCGAGTTAGTGAACTATTTTTAATTGTGTCTATCCAACGTTGCCAATTAACTTGAATGTTGCATGTTTCCTTACCCCTGTGTCAACTCTTTCCTCAGCCACGCCGCGGCCGCGCCACAAGCAGCGCCCACCGGACACACCACAAGGTTACACACATACAATCATACAGTACAATTCATTATACAACTACTTACTTAAACCTTTAAAGTAAGCGTCCACCTTTCAGCATCGTAAGGAACGGACCCATCTTATTCAGTATTTTTTGTATTCTATACCTTTTGTATTAAATTTCTATATCACAAGTGTGTTAATCCGTTTGGTGCGATACGTACGATACTGATAGGTGGGTGCTTACCTTAAGGTGGCGTTAGACATGAAATATTCGGCTTATGTGAGCACGTTATAATTGGAATATTCGACATGTCAGTAGCTCGATAGAAATATAAAAAATACATAAGAGGTTGAAAAATATTCATGTTCAGATAGACCGAATATTCAGTCGCCACCTTTTACACTATGAACTTTCTTGAGCAATTTTCAGCGGCAAAAATAATCGTTAATACGCGTAGGTCTGATGACTACAGTAGAAAGTTAAAAATAATTTAAACATAAACAAAATTACCGGGACTTTCTTCCGGAACCTCCAACCCTTTTCTTAATAAATAATTATTGTTGAACGGGTTTATTAAACATTATTTTTAGTAACCGCAAATTCTTTCGTAACTTTGTCTCCGTCACTTCAGACAGAGATTAAGTTGACACTTTTAAATAAACTCAAAGACTTAATTGTTTTAGCGAGCATTAGCCAAGAATAAATGTGGCATTAAACCCGAAGATTTCTTTTTAAAACCAAATAATCTCCCCATTAGCGGCGCCGTCCGATAGAACTCGTTTAATTTTCACTAACGGCGATAATGTCACGATAATTTACATTTCTTACCCCGCTGTCTAAAACGAAGGAAAATCCATTATTATCTCAAAAAACTTTTACTTATTTGCCCAACAGATTGTACTTGAAAAATATGTAAAGCTACTTAATGGTTTGTTTTAATGGACATGTTTTATCGTAGTTTAAGCCACAGCTATTTATTTCTACACTAAATTCATATACTTACACAAAGACTACAAAGAACGAATAACAAGACTAAAGTGTTCTGCTTAACATCACTACATAGTTAGCACAAAAAACTTTGTTTGTTGTCTGTTGTTTCTCACTAAAAGCCAACCAAACAAAAACGTAAGTTTCGCCACAGTCGCTCAGTCAACCGCAAGCATGCGTTGTGTGGAACCATGTCGCTTTATGTAAATAACAACCATTCCTACGAAGCACAGAAATGTTGGCATATAAGATTCATACGTTATTGTAAGTGTAGAAAGGTATTTGCATAAAAAGGATGCGTTGGCTTTGTTACAATTTGCTCTCTTTATTTGAATATCTAGGCTGGAGATAGCGGAGGTATATTTTTATTGTAAATATTTTTGGCGAAAACACAAAGACGAATAAATCAACCAGAAAAAAAGGAACTGTGTTCGGTCTTGGGCCACTTACTTTCATATGCATCGGTGCCTTACTATCTATCGTTTTCTTTACTATCTATTGTAAAGAACATCATGATATCTATAATTGATGCTCGACAAACTCCTACTCGCAGCTTCCAATCACCAAAAACCTCAACCATTAAGAACGTTCACTAAAAGTATTTCTTCTGTATTTTCTTCTGCCTTTCTCTACCTACGCTTTACTCCTGTACATCATCTTACAGACTTTAACCCTTCACCTGCCCCACAGCTTCAGCAACCCTCCCCCGCCGCTGGGATCAGCCCAAGACCCGGCGACGCAGACCTGCGGGCTGGCCCCACCAGGGTGCGTCAACTCTCGCTACAGGAGCATCGATGGAACCTGTAACAACCTGAGGAGACCCGCGTGGGGGGTCCCCCAGACGCCTTACGGACGCCTGTTGCCGTATAATTATGCTGATGGTGAGTGGTTTTTAACTCCTGACAGGAAAAGAGGGGCACTGTGAGTGTGTGTGTATCTGTCTGTGGTAGCGTAGTTCCCAAACGATTAAACCGATTTCTGTATAGTTTTTAGCGTGATTGATATTGTTACCCCGACAATTCTTAGCCCTATTTTATGAAAATAAGTTTAGCCATTGAAAAGTTATGCGACTTGAATGTCGGGCGTTTTTAACGTTGCGTTGGTTAGGTTAATTTATTGACTATGGTAGGTATATCTCTATAGTTTTTAATACGTGCTTATCTAAAATCAATCTTGAAGTGGTGTAACATGAAGCGCGATGCGACACGAGTGCCAGTGACATCAAACATAAGTTAATGTATATGAGCTTTTATTATGTTGTAAATTTGATTAGGTATATTTGTAAGTAGGTAAGAAGGTTTGGGTAAAATGGCTCTTACAATGCACCAACTTGTCAACGAGCCATGAAATTGACTTCTTCAGAAATCTTTATAATATTAGTCTGTATTTGTGATTGATCATATTTTTATAGATTTGAATGTCAATCTCAGTAGGTAAATTTAATGATATTGAGAAAGGGAAGCTTACCCGTCGTCTACCTACTTAAAAGGCCTCTCGTACCCAAACTCAATTAACTCCCACTTTTATTACCCTTCAATGTAAATCTACCTGAAATCCTTATTTAAAACCGAACCGTACATTTGCTAGGTAATTAATAATTAAAGGAAGATGTTCCTAACAAAAGTAAAATTCAACCTTTACGGGTTGCAACCTTTTCGCTCGTAATTCCATTATGATGAAAACTAACACGAAACGTACCCACACCTTTTGTACGCATTTGTTATCTAAATACAAAACAAAATAGGGCAGTCTTTCTCCGAATTAAACTCAACACTTGAAAAGTCCGGAGCATAACAAAGGGCAGGAAATGAAAAGGGACTTCAGAAATATGAGCCAAACGCAGAAATGGCTTTGGAATCTCCGAAATTACGCTGTAATGTTCGTCTGAGTATGTTTTTTAAAAGTGGGAGCGTATATGACTATGTCTGTCTCTTTCAGGTGTATCTGCGTTGCCCGTGTCGGTGACGGGACAGCCTCTGCCGAACCCGAGAGAAATAAGCCTTCAATTGTTCCCCGAGAAGTTATTAGTGGACCCTATTTGGAACCTGAACGCTATGCAGTGGGGGCAGATCATCACCCACGACATGTCTCTCACTGCTGGAGTTACTCAGTCCCGTAAGTATTACATTTTTGCGGCCTGAAATTCTTGAAAACTATATAGGTATTTTTAAATTAAAGAGAACATTTCCAAACTTAACAACACACAACATAGGTAAATTTTATAACGTATCATACCCGTGTCGTTAAATAACAATCTGGATAAACTCCTGAACGTAATGTAGTCATGAGGGACAAAGTTTGATTCCGACAAATTCTAATCAACTATTTCGATTTTGTGGTATAATTAGCTTACATGTAAGTATCCTTTTAGTATTCCAACATAGGTATCTTATTAATAAGTCTACATTGCCTGGGATTATACCCGACAAGTATATTGTAAAGCGAAGGAACCCAAGGCCTCGTAATGCCCAAAGTTACGACGATTTTGTTAGGATAAAGAAAACGTTTTATTGTTGCACCCAATTGATGTTGAGTAGGATTTTTACTACGCTGAATAAACGTGGAAAGCTTCCGGTTAGCTTGAGTGAGTAAACAGTAAACACATTGTGTTAGTTAAATATTTACCCTCACTTATTTTTAGCTGTAAGTAGCCATTTTATTTTCAGCCTCAGATCCTTTTTGTATGTTTGCAATAAATAACGGAACGGACTTGTGTCAATCTAGTAAAAACTCTGAATAGATCAAAATTGTAGCAACAAACTAGGAATCACGTGTGCAACACCGAATGTCATCAAGTCATATTTTAATCATCATCAGAAAACAAGCATTAATTTGATGCAGTTGAATATGACATTCTCATGAAGCGCCACAATACTATAAGTGCCAATTTCTCCATAGTGGGTTAGAGCATAACCAGGGATTTATTGCTTGACTTTTGACACATCTGTCAAGAATTTCATATGAAGATGACGTCGTATAATTGATCAACCTTTCCCTGGTTACGATCTAACCGACTATGGAGAAATTGGACCTAATCATTTCTAACCATGATCATTTGATCATCCAGCCGCAGCCCAGTGAGTAAGTACTTCCCTAGTGACGCTACGTATCACCTGTATGCCAATCACGAATATTTTCGACTATCGTCGATAGGTAATTCAATCAGCGCCCCTGTCGGTAACGTTAGAAACTAATAAAACGGATACAAACTCCTATCGAATGACCTATCGACTAGAGTCGACGATATTGTTGCAACTGCTGGGCCTCGAGTGCGAGTTTTTTCACCTATCTAAAAGTGAAATTGAAACGCAAATTTGTATGGCGCGGGAGACACGCCACCTAGCGGTAAGTGGCTGTACTAGCTCCGCGCCATACAAATTTGCGTTTTCGATTTCACTTCTCGATAGGTGAAAAAAATCGCACTCGAGGCCCCTGGTCAGTAAGCGACCTGGCTAATCCTTTCGCCACGGTGACAAACGATGATCTCGAATATTAACCTGCGCTTCTTAACACTTATCTCGAGAATTTATCTAATTATCTATGTACCTATATGTGTATGTATATTATTATGTACTGTAGTAATAACATAGTATGTTTGTACTTACGTGGACTAGAGGGCCCGGGCGGCCAGGCTGCGGGGACCACACTGCAGGGCTTCGGCAGTGGTACAGTATTCTAGACCCACATCTAGATGGGGAAGTTCGTTGTCAATAAACCTATCTATGTTTACTGAAGGGTAATTTTATTGCAAGTTGCTCTTTTAAAGTATATATTGATTCATGCTATTCAGTGTTTATAAAAATAGATAAAATACCATGGGAAGTCTAGTTCATTATTGTATTCACGTGGTTTGCCTACATACATTTTTAAAGTTTAACGTGCATTTTTCCAACGCCGGAAAACAAAATCGACGATCCAAATAACTCTATCAACTTCCAACTTGCAATAAAAATATTGCTTCCGTTAAGCTTATGTGTGAGTGGCTAAAGTGAAACGTTTGTTTTTATACAGGGTGTTTGTTTACCTGAGTCATATGGACTGGTTTCGGCAAAATAATGTTTTGTTTTTATTTCATGATTGAGTTTGTGTATCTCTGTGTTGTCCCGGATTATTTTTCTGTTTCGTTTGTTTTTGTTGAATTATCATTATTTCTAGATTGGCATTGGTTCATACTTCAAACTGATCATCATTGTACTTTTACTAAAGACTCCACAACCAAAGGTCTTCCTTATGTCATTATCATTCATTTTCCAACCAATACCTACACACTCATTATTTTGGCCTTTGTTTCGCAAACCATTTTAAATTCATTATTCAGTTATCATAATATCATATTACTATCACACTTCAATATTTTTCCGCGTCATAAAATTCAGTGATGCTGAAATATTGTAAATTGTGAAGCAATTTAAATTTAAAGCTGTTCCGGTACAAACTTGCTTATTTGAGAACAATATATTTTTGTTTTTTTTGACATTTCTGTCAGCTCTAAAGGACAATGGGCGTTTTGGGACCTATGTCCAATAAAGATGAGACATACATCGTTGGATAGCTCTTTTCAAGTGAGCAAAAAAGTATTATGGCGACAAATCCGTATAAGTTGTCCATTTTGAAATATATTCGTCGGAAGGAAGTATTTTTCTATGGCATTGCAGTCTCTCTCCTGATGACAGTTAGGGCGTAATACACGTAAACACGTATTATTGAAATTGGAGAAATTACTTTCAACTGGTTTTATTTACTGAGATAAAAAACAAATATAATATTATATGAAATATGATCATTTTGTTATAAAAATTAAAAATGAATGTGAAAAACTAACAAAAACATTAAAATTACAGAAATAAAATATAAAATCTTTCAAGGTACGATTATTCTAATTGGACAGTAAATCAAGACTAGCGCTTCCGTTATTCATATTCTGCAAAAAAATACCTTTTCAACGATGTATCTCTCATTTCTATTGGTGCTGGTCCCAGCTTCCATATATTGGTGCCCATCATCATTTAAATTGTTTGCTTCAGAATCACTTTCATTCCTGAAACACATCCATCATCCATCACCATAAAAACACCATAAGCTTTGTGTGTCATTAATCAGCCACCTCACCTGTACCTTTCACTCACTCACCCATACCTCCACAGACAAGGAATCCGTGACATGTTGCGACGACAGCGGGCAGCTGACCAGCGACGCCGTCACCAACCCCGCGTGTGCCCCCATCCTGGTGCCGCCCACCGATCCCATCCAGGTCCCGCTCGGGGGGCAGTGCCTCAACTTCGTGAGGACCGCCACCACCAGAGACCGGAGGTGCACGCCGCCGCAGGCGCCCGCTGAGCCGGTAACTAGCATTTATTATAATAATATGTGGGGTTGTGGGGACATCAGGAGCGGTGGTAGCTCAGTCGGGTGAGCGCCCGCTTCTCAATCAAGAGATGTGGGTTCGAATCCCGGCGCTGACATGTACCAATGAGTTCTTTTCTGAATTTAAGTACAATGTATACCATCGCTCTTACGGTGAAGGAAAACATCGTGAGGAAACCTGCATATCTAGATTTAGCACATCTAGATATGTGAACCCACCAACCCGCAGTGGACCAGCGTGGTGGGAAAATGGTCCAAGCTTAGGAAGGCAGTTTAGACCTTGGGGATATGCACAAAGGTTCCACTCGAGAGAGCCAGGTGCAGGTACTGTTACCCCCACAGAGAATAGAATAGAATAGAATAGTGGGGACATCTCACACACAGCGGATGGACCCCAAACTTAGAGCCTACTGTAATTCATTCAATAAGTGAAAAGAAAGTGGCTTCTTCCAGTAATCCTGACTACTCATCTGACTGGCTAATCTCACCACGGTGAAAACCCAGCTGTAGTGTTTATCACCGACACGCTAAGAGAAAATAAAGGGATCCTTAGATATTATAGTAAGATATTATCAAATTTGAACTCTTTTAATAGTCCATAGTGTGGAGTGGTTTTTAAATATGCGGCTATTTCAGAGAAACATTGAGTTACAATAGAAGAAATACCAGTGAATTTATTAAATCCAGTGTCGCGCTGTTTTTGTATTGCAGTCTAGACTAGTGTTGCGTTTTTTTCATACAGGAGCGCTACAAGTGTTCATGAATTTTTTATAACAAGGCCAAAAAGAACTGGGATAAAAAACATACTAAGAAAGTTGAAATCTATTTGTTAATTTGAGTCCATTTCCTAGAAGTAGAATAATGGAACTTTTACCCTCAGGTCAAAATAGTTATGTAGGAAAACTTTGGAGATTGTTATCTACTGCCTATAACTAAGATGGGGCACTGACCTATACTGTCTGAGTCTCGACGATGGGTTTACGTCAACATGGGAAATATCAAATAGAACAAGTAAAGTAAGTCAGCCCTGACGTCACTTGACAGGTCTACGTTATCTATTTTAGGGACGACAGTCGACGAAGTTTCAGAATGGAAATGAATTCGGAGATATCTAGATTATCTAGGTTAGACAGTAAGGAACTTTCCAAAAGACGAGATGTTATTCAAGAGCCTACTTCTAGGTATGTTTGAAAAAACGTTTCATTTGTAGAAAACAAGTACGTAAGTAATTTCTTAAAAGTTCATAAAAATACAACTGGATGAAAAGACTATTACCGAAAATAAGTGACATACTTTTTTAATATTTGCAAAAGTGGTACTGAGCCTAAAGGGAGTTACTCTCTTTGCAACACCCAACAACACTTAATTTTTTTAATCTGTTATGTACTCACATTATACAATTTAAATAAATTGCGTAGATTAGAACGCAAGTGTGACGGCACCAGAGCCGCGAGCACAGGATTTGATACTATTTTCGAATCTACACAAACTGGAAAAAACAAATGCCACTTTTGGAACTAACAAGCCTTACATTTTGACATTGACATTTGACGATACGCAACGTAAAAAGAGGTTTCGAATCCTATGCTCGCGGCTCAGATAACAGACAGATCCGACCGAAAGCTCAACAGCTGACGAAAGCTATTTATTTCCGTCAGCGTAATCGAATTTTATCAGTTCACAGACTTCGAATTTCGAGTCCAGGGAGTAAGTCAATTGAGAAATTACTGGAAAACTCCGCCGAGTGATGGCTTGTAACGAAATATCCCCAGAATATCTCAGATTTGATCAGTAATTGGCTAGAAGGCAATCTTAAGTTTTAGACTAGTTTTGCCCGCGTGCTTTGCTTCTTGTCAAAAAGTACCCGTGGGAATTTATTGACCAAAAGTACCCGTTGCAGAGATTATTCCGGTCTAAATTAATAAAAGTAGGTAATGTTACTAAAAAGTGTTTGCGTGAAAATACTTTTTCACATACGAACAAACATAGTTTTAATTTTACAATAATATTAGTATGATAATCCAAATATGATACCTGCTTAGGTAGGTATAATACCAGAAAACATCGCTCTATTATTCTCATTTAATGAAATTAAGATTTCGTTACAAATTACGGTTCTAAATAATGAAATACAGACCGTAAATATCTATTGTATTAAAATAATATTAAGATTGGATAAACCTTTATTCTAATCAACGTTACCCGAACCATTGCTAATATAATTCTATTGTCTTCAGCCGGAGTGTTGTGTTTTTGAATACACAATATTGTTCCATCCATGCATGAATAAAATTAATTAAAAGGCTCAACTTTACTGAGAGTTCTAAGTGATTTGCTGAAATTGACACTTTATTCGATCTGAAACAAAATTTAGACACTGATTAAAAAATATATAATTATTATCTATTTTTAAAGAGTACGCGTAACTATAGATACGATTGTATACATATAGATGTAGAATTCAGACTCCTAGGCCCTAGCTTCCTGACTGTCATGTCAGAAATGTTATGAACGCAAAGAGCTGAGTTTTTCCTACTTGTAAAGTTCTCTGCACTTGTTGAAGCTAATGGATTATGAAATGCGCCGACAACTCTTTGTGTTTTTCATAAAAAGCTTCAGATGAAGTTGGCATTTAAATTGAATAGCGAGAAGAGGGAGATGTTAAGTTATTTTTGAACTTACTCAATGTTATTTAAATTCTACTTACTGTATGCCCACATCTGGAAACTTAACAACAGATGTTGTTTTCAGTTTCCTAAACGCGAAAACTTTTAATTAGCGCCTCGTTACGTACAAGACAAGTAATTTAGAACGGAACATACCTACATTTGCGTTTATGGAAAACGAAACCTTGGTACCTACCTACCGCTCTTTAGTTTATATTTTTTATCTGAAAATTATAAAACAGTTAACAGAATTTTTGAATAAAACTGCTGTAACTAGTACGTACAGACAAGGCGTCACACACACACATACACACACACACTATATACGGCTTCCTTATTCTTAAAATAAATATTTTCTCCCGCCAGCTCTCCGTCGTGACAGCCTACATGGACCTGTCTCTGGTCTACGGCAGCAGCCAGGGCCAGGCTCAGCCAATCAGGGCGTACCAGGGGGGCCGGCTAGTGACGCTGGTGCGGGGGGGACAGGAGTGGCCCCCGCAGGACCCCAATGTCACCCAGACCTGCGAGTCGGCGCAGTCACCCAACGAGCCCTGTTATTTGACTGGTAAGATAAAACTACTAACGTAAAAAAGTTAACACTTACTACTGAAAGTGAGGGATGTCAACTGGACACTGGCTGTTTATATCAATAGCCTGTAGACGAAACGCGATGCAATGCACCTATGGGGCTTTACCCTCAGTGGCCATTACACGGGTTCGTTATCGACATCGATAAACGCGTGTTCCACCAATCAGTAACGTTTAGCGAACCTGTGTACCGGCAGCAGTGTTGCTACTCTACATTCGTGTCTTTGAAACTACTTCCGAATGTAATCAGGTACTCTCTGCGATTCAGTTTTTGAAGTCTCATGTTAGTAACGATGTAATAGGTGTGACGATAATTATGATGCATTATAGGCCCGTGAATAAAACAAATATTTTTGCGGCATAATAATTAATCTAGCCCACAATTCAATTTATTGGTCTTCAGGGCGACGAAATACCTATCTGTAACCATAAAAAAAACGTAACCCGGCTGTGAATCGAAATTTTGATTCCCTGCATAAAAAAACGTCATAAATAAGTGTTACATAGGAACCGAATTTTATCCACCAAAAGATCAGTGTCCTTAGACATCTTTAAGTAGATGGAGATCTGATAAGTAACAGATCGGTTTATTTAGGAATTTATGACTCATATGATATGACTTGTGACCTAGATATCTAGATTGAAAGTGATAAATGGAGAAAATTGGTATTTGATTCATCCTTTCCACATAAAATTTACATTTCAATATCCAAATCTATTCCTTAGAGATATGATAGAAGATTCTTCAAAATGTTATTTTTCTTTCGTAATATTCTTAATATTTCAGATAAATATAAGTTCTCAGTTGAATCAAATCTCACAGGAATCCTACTATCAGACTTTTTAATAAATCATATCACAATCTATGATGAAAAAAAACTGTATTTTTTACTTGCGTGTAGCATAAGAAAGGTAATGTTTTGTGCTCTGCGTTTTATCACAATTCCTATAAGCTTGTATAAAGAGAGCTTTTGTTTATTACCCAGTGTTGTCTCATAAGGCCTTTTATCTTTATTGCCTTACGCGTACATGTTTGTGATACATCTGTTCTAAGGAAATGGATTGCCTTGGAACGAAATAAATAATACCTAGCACGCGGTTTAATGCATTGTGAGATGATTAATGAAATTGCTTTTCACATATTTTTCTATAAGTGACAGGTTTCCAAAATTTCCACACTTCCACAACATATACAACTTGGTCATATTACTTGAACAATTAAGTACAACAAGCAACCTTTCTTTATTTTTATCAGTGTGTAAAACTGAATAAGAAAATAATTCCTTCTTTCGGAAAATGGAAGGAACAAAGTTTCCCACCTGTACTTAACTTAATTTATATTAAAAGGACCGACGTTTTGTAAATAACTTTAAGTAGGGTTTTATGCGTGTCGCGCCATTTATCCTGTTCAAAACAAAATGAAGATAACGGCGAGCAGTATCCAGCCTGTTTGGAAATGTCTTGAAATAAATTAGGTATCGATACCAAATTTTACACGGCATTCCCAGGTTGATTACAGAATATACACATCTATAACATAGAAGTAGACATTTTTTAAGAACTTCAGAGAAAAAATACAGACATAGGCGTATACACGTAGAAAGATGGTTTCGAGCACGAATTTCTATATCTATGGCAAATTTTACAGCAGCGCCGTATATATATCAGCGCTGGTTGGATCAAAGTATGAGACCCACAGATCAGCGCTTGTAGCCAGCCACTATTCTACGTGTTTATATACGCTTTATATCTCTCAGTTACTTTTCTTACACGTTCCGGTATTATGTTCAAGTTATTTCGAGTAGTTTTTCTGCGCCTTGCCAGTTACATTTTCCTTGTTTCATGCGTATTGATTAACGATTCCATTCGTAACAGATGTCTCAATTTTCCTTGCCCCAGAGAACTGGAATCCTGTTACTGGGACATCTCCCCAGCTTTTGTTTTTATCCTTCAAGGACTGTGTACTTTACTTACATGGCGTGGAAAAACGAA
Source organism: Plutella xylostella (assembly GCF_932276165.1). NCBI lineage: Eukaryota > Metazoa > Arthropoda > Insecta > Lepidoptera > Plutellidae > Plutella > Plutella xylostella. The sequence goes on from NC_063986.1 coordinate 4,420,118, forward strand.
TTTGTCGAATATTGATTATTCGTTGGCCTCGAAAAAGCGGCGTTTTATTTTGAAAATTGGACCTTTTGTGACAAATTTCAATTAAAATTATCGAGAGTATGTCAAGCGGATGAATTAATATTGAAAAAGTTCGGATGATAGACTTTTTCTGTTAGGTATTACTTAATTGATATTTTTTTCACATTATTGCCTAACTTAGCCCTTATCTATAACCTATCAACTGTAATTATTATAATTATGTTAGTCAATGTTTATGATGTACATACGTATATGATACATACACTCAATCATTACTATACTGTTAGCGATCTGCACACAGATGCATAGCCCAGTTTAGGTGAGCCATTACCATCCTTTGGGCACTACTAAGACCTAAGACCATTGACATCGAACCCGGGACCCTACACTCATCAGTCATTGTCACTAACACTGCAATTACAGTCGTCAATGATGATGATACTGATTTAAAAAAACCCTAACACCATCAACCTTCCCGCAGGTGACATCCGCACGAACCAGAACCCGCAATTGGCTCTGCTCCAGATCATTCTGCTGAGAGAACACAACCGATTGGCAGACACGCTCGCGCACCTCAACCCCCATTGGTCGGACGAGATCGTGTTCCAGGAGGCGAGGAGGATCAACATCGCGCAGAACCAGCACATCAACTACTACGAATACTTACCCATATTCCTTGGTAAGTGATTCATAATTATCATAACCCATGATTTTCCCACTGCTAGGGCTCGGGTCTCCTTTCAATGAAGGAAGGGTTTTAGGCCTAGTCCACCACGCTGGCCTAGTGCGGCTTAGTGGTGATAAGTCTTTGCAATGTTTATTTTCAATTTGTTTTGTCATTCATCTTTTTCGAAACGGATTGGATGGATGGGAATTTTGTAAAAGGTTTCCATTTACCATGGGATGCAATGTATATGTACTTTGGAAATACGCACATGACATTCTGATACGGGTAGGGAGGTAGATAGACTTTTTAGACCCTTGCCTACTAATAATAAGGCAACATGTCGTTTTACTCATCAGTAAGTAGCAGTGGCAGACAAAAATCACGACTTAATTTCTGTTTAAAGTTAGATATTTAATTGCCAAACCTTTACCCAAGATTTAATAGAAAACCGTACCTTCTTAGATTAATAAAACGTTCCTCTTCTTGCGTAAGGCTTATAAAACATTTATTATGGTAATCTCAACACACTTTCAATCTTTTTACGATATTTAAGTTCCAGCCATCGCACTCGCTTTACGGCCGTGGCATAAATTCATTTTTGCGTCCTCATATTTTGCGATAGCCTAGTTCACGCTCGTAACGACCAAGTATCCACTTACTGCCGGTTTCAATATCTGACCCTTAACGAACTTGTATTGACAACGATTTTCGGATTCAAAATGTTATGTTGAATTTTACACTAATTACTTCGTAAATGTTAGGTACTATGGTTTGACTTCGCGATACCCCCTCTGTAACTACCGACTGTAAGTTACGCTGTAACTGACTTGTAACTTTCGACTTAAAAAGTCGCAATCAGGCAATTAGCGAATATCGTTAACTGTCTATCATCGATATATAAATAACTTTAACGGGACACATTTCAGGATTAAGATACATTGAGGGTGGAGGGTGGTGCACGTTGTGCTATATACATAATACCTATATACACTACAGTCAAAAGCATTAGATATCAAATAAAGGAATCTAACTCGTGCACTAAAAATAAACTTTGTTGCTCGTAAAGGGTCATAATTTGGAGTTGCACCATTAAACTGTAGTGTAACTGCAAATCTCACATCGTATTTGAAGTTAAAGTTTTAGTAATTCCCTGAATCTTCTCCATTAGACTTTGTTTCACGCAATAATGCCTGTGTCAAAACTGTAAGTTCTGAAACACATGTGAATAAGGGTCATTTCTGCTTGTATCGCTAACATTCTTACATGAAACGCTCTCTAGTGGTCGTTTGGCGAGAATCTCACGGGTGTTATAAAGCTGCCATAAAACTATAACAAGAAGTTATGCTGTAGTAACTGTAATTCTAATGCAGAGGCCAGGTTGTTGCAAGATAAAAGCACAATGTTTGCATTAGCGTAGAACTGTCGCGTAGTAGGTAATAATAAAAATACTTTATTGCAAGAGTTAGTTCACAAAACAGTATAGAGTACACGTTCTGGTTACAATTGATGTTGGTGCCTAGTTGCAGTAAGGTTAGTTTTAGCGTGTGGCTTTGATGATTTACATTAAATTTTATCACAATGCCCTTAATAATATGAGTTTTAATTGAAACAAAAAAAAACTGTAGGCCATTTCTTTATCACCCTTCACTCATCATTATAATTTATAACGCAATATCAGTACAGTACTAACAATTATTGCAAGAGTTCTAACAAATTACGCGAAAAGGGATTTGTTGAGAATTTTGGCTACCTGCACATTTTTTTCAGTAGCATTTATAAATGTGTAGTCATGTTAGGCCTTACACCGAATAGTCACCATACTATCACCATCACAAGTTTTTCCTTATGCATGCTTTGTTCCGTCGGTCGCAACTGGAAAATTCAGCCAGCACAGTCATGTCATGTGAGCGACTGTACACAATGCTCAACTATTCAATACAAGTTAGGAAAAGTTGCTCGACACAGCATGTGTTACATGGCGCATACAACAGCAGTCTATCTGCAATATGTCTGGGTTTTAAAATGTTCGAAATAAAACTTGCGATACAACTTTGGAGACTTGTTTATTCGTGAATGTTTACTGTAGTGTGTCAGCGGATTGAAACCAAAAAATGCTGTCTTTTTTTATTTCTTGTTGGCATTAAATATATCAGTCGGAATACCGAATATATAATAGTATCTGCCAATAAGGATTGACGGACGCAGGTTTTTAAGGTGTCTTAAATAGCGTGTAGACGCATTTCTTTCATAGAAATTTCTTTCTACTCCTAATTTGATACAATGCGCATTATGTATGTGGGACCAGGCGGTGGAAATGAAAACCAAAAGTATTTAAACACTGAATCACGTTTATTCCAGTATTACATCGTTTAAAACAATTTTATGTTGAGCACAACAACCTTTTCTTATCCTCCATCTTTTCTTAATCCTTTCACTCACTCATTCTTCGTTCCTTTCATAGACAATACTTCCTTTCATAGATAATACTCGCTTTCATAGACAATAGTTCCTATCATACACTCTGCACTATCAAATATTATTAAACGATAATGTTACATTCCTACAACTTGGCCATCCTGTATAGTAGTCTGACCTCAGGCTACTCTAAATAATCTAACACAACTTTAACTTCAATAACAAACAACAGTTAAATAACTTTACAATTTTTCAACAACAAAAAATATTAATCTAACAGTTAAGTATAACTTTCCCTAAGTGACTCTAATCATCCACACAAAAAAACAAATTTAAGTGCAGTTTCAGAATAGACCTCTACCTAAATTACACAAACATTTAAAATAAACAAATTACCTTACTCTTAAATAAGAAAGTTATGTTAATGTTAACATCAGCTAGGGAATAAACACCACCCTTAAAACACAACAAGCACTTCAACAAAAGTATGAACTTCTTAACATCTAACACAAAAAAAAAACATTCTTTACCATAAAATGATAGTAAGTAGTTACAGAATAACACTGCAAAAAAAATCTTTAAGTTAAATCAATAGTATTTACCTTGTTAAACTACATAGCTACTTATTACACATAACATAGCACACCCTTACTTAGACTTCAGTAAACACAAGCTTATTATGATATTAAACACAACATTTAAATACCAATATAAACATTTTATATCCCTACCTAACAAAATAACAGCTGTAACTTTATTTTTCTGAAAATAAAGTTATTATTATTGAAACAATGTTACATATTTAAAGATGTTAACTACTCTTACTCAACACATAAAAATACAGTTAAACTTTATCTTATTTTAAATTTAAGCACAATAGAAATTTAAATAACAGCTGATACCTATACCAAATCATATTGGGTAAACCTCTTTCAACCAAACTGTTATGAAATTAAAATCATGGCCACATTTTCATGTAGTCTACACCCGTTGAGGTTTTCCTAGGTCCTTCAGTATTAAGATCAACTTTCTCTACATGGTACCTACCTTTACCTACTTTCTTTACTACTTGATAAGGTCCGAGAAATTTTGGTTTAAGCTTCAAAGTATTACCGAATTGAGTTCTCTGTATGGCTACAATATCCCCAACTACATAGTCCTGAGCTTCTTTCCTTTTCCTATTATAAGTTCTTCTGTTCTCTTCTTGAACCTTCAATATCTGTACTTTAGCTGCTTGTCTTACATTGTCTCTCCTTTCCATGAAATGTTGTCTGCATTCTTCATCTAATAATTCTATGAGCTTTATATCTTCTTTCTGCTTCAGCTTTGTACCGGTAAGCAAGTTAAATGGTGATGTGTTAATCGACCTTTGATAAGTACCATTTATCACTCTTTGCAACTTACTAACATGTTTATACCAGTGAGTAGGTTCTTCAATGCACATCTTGGTCAAAACAGATATGATAATCCTGTGGATGCGTTCTACTTGGCCGTTTCCTCTTGGTATACCAGTTGTTACAGCATGATGTTGAATCCCTTCTTCTTGGCAGTAATCTTTAAATTCTTGTCCAGTAAAGGCAGCTCCCTTATCAGTAATATACCTCGTTGGATTACCATAGTCCTTCTGATGTAGGCTCAGCTTCTCTACAGTTTCCTTTGCAGTCAACGTCTTAGTAGGGTAAATCCAGACAAACTTCGTGAATGCATCTACTACTGTTAAGATATAGTTGTACATTTTCTTGGTTGCATCCAATGGTCCAAGATGATCAATATGTAACGTCTCTAGTGGCAGCTCTACTTTGTCTATTGGACTGAGAAATCCTTCTTGTTTCCCTTCCTTCTTGCTTGCTAATATGCATGGTACACATCCTAAAATCACTCTATCTATCTTCTTGGCTAGGTCTTTTATGTAGTAGTCTTTATCTATCATGTCCATGGTCTTCTTTTTTCCAAAATGTCCAATTTCATGTGCTCTCTTTATGATTTCGGTCTCCATGATGTCAGGTATTACCAACTTTTTCTCTACACCTTTGTATATCAAGTCATTTTCTATGTAGAAATCCTTGTATTCTGTCTTCTCATTCAGTACTTCTCTTAACACACTTAAGTCGCTGTCTTCTTTTTGTGCTTTACATATCCGTGCATGTAATTCTGAATGTATCAGATAACAGTGAGGGTTTCTGCTTAATGAATCCACATGAGACATCTTAGCTCCAGCTCGGTGTTCCACTTCATAATCAAAATCTTGTAGGAATAAAACCCATCTTGCCACCTTGGCTGATACTTCTTTCTTATAAAGCGTCTTCTGAAATGCTGCACAATCAGTGACTATCTTGAAGTGTATTCCAAACAAATACTTCCTGAATTTTCTCACTCCTTCGACAACTGCTAGAGCTTCGAGTTCATAACTTGTATAGTTTCTTTGTTCCGTCTCGCTAGTCTTTCTACTCATGTAGTGTACTGGATGTAACTTCCCATCTTTCTCCTTCTGCATCAAAATGGCTGCATATCCATATTTTGAGGCATCTGTGTGCATCTCCGTGTCAAGACCAACTTCATATATCTTCAGTACGGGTTCACTACATAGTTTAGTCTTCAATACTTCAAAAGCGTGTCTTTCCTCTTCACCAAAGTAGAATTCTTTCTCCTTCTTAAGTAAGTCTGTGAGAGGCCTCGCTATCACTGCATAATTCTTAATGTACTTCCTGAAGTATGAGGTAAGACCTACAAAACTATGAACTTGCTTTACTGTCTTTGGCTCTGGGAAACATCTGACTGCTTCTGTTTTGCTTGGTGAAGGCTTCACTGTACCATCTTCAATGACATGACCCAAATATTCAACTTTTCTTTGTAATAACTGTGTCTTCTTCCAATTAATTTCAAGTCCGTACTCAGACGACACTTTCAATACTATCTTTAGTCTTTCAATAGCTTCTTCTTCATTCTCTGCCAGAATTATAACATCGTCGATGAATATTAGCACTATTCCACTAGCAATCTGCTCTCTGAAAATGATGTTAATAAATCGGCTGAAGTATTTAGGACATATAGAAAGTCCAAAAGGAGCTCGGAGGAACTCATACTGTCCTTCAGGGCTGCTTGTCACAAACGCCGTGTATTTAACTGACTCTTCTTCTACTGGCAGATGAAAAAATCCGTTTTTCAAGTCTAAAGTACTAAATACCCTAGAATTACTCAGCTTGTCTATGTGATCATCTATAACCGGCAATGGGTATTCATCTTTAATCATCTTTTGGTTAATTTTCCTATAGTCTACGCAAACCCTAATACTACCATCTTTCTTTGTAACCAATACTAATGGACTTGCATACTCAGAATAACTAGGTCTTATTATCTCCTTAGCTAACCACTCTTCCACCTGACGCCTAACAACTTCTTCCTCTTTGATAGCTAACCTTCGTGGACGCTGAGCTACAGGCACTTCATCTTTTAAAATAATCTTCAACTTTATTGGAGCCTCTTTAGTAAACATGGGCTTGTAACTAGCAACAAGTTCCTGTACCTCTGGATTACTACATAAAGGTTCATCAGCCTCAATAGGTAAACACAACATGTACTGACCACCTTCAGTTTGTGCCATGAGCTTAACTGTACCCTTGTCTAACAACACAGTTGTATTCAACAGAAATGGTTGACCCAATATGACTTCGTATGGCATAACACCGCATGGAACAATATAGAATACAGTATCAAAATATTTACCATCAACTTTGATCGTAGTATGGAACTTTCCCACGGAACATACCCTAGATGCACCCAGTCCAGTGAGCACCACCTTGTCCTCGTTGTCCTCGTCATGTCCAGCTTTGTTAAGCCGGGACAACAGCTCCGACGACATCAGGTTGACATCGCTGCCCGAGTCTATCAAGGCCTCAACGTCTACATCACTTATTTTGACTAATTTCACTGATTTATTCGAATTACACAGAGATTCACTGACCGCACTGTTTGTGTTTACATTTACTCGCATGACACTTTGACTTTGACATTGACAGTTACACGATCCCGTTCCTTCGGCTTCGTTCACTTCGTTCATTCCGCGTCGTTCCCGTTCACCGTTCACTGCAGCGGCAGCGCCATCTTCTGGAATGACCGATACGCACATCGTCCGCTGACCGGAGGCGCCGTTTCCGCTTCCGCGGCTCCCGCCCTGTTGTTGTTGATGCCTCGTCGTAGTAGAAGATCGGCATTCCGTTCCAATATGGCCGAAATTGTTGCAACGAAAACATTTCACGCCATTGGGACACCGATTTGCGAGATGATTCTTGTCTCCGCAGTTGTAGCAACTGCGACCATCGGGTCTCGCCGTCTCTTTCTTCTCACGTGAAGATGAAAACACATTTTGCGTCTTACTTTCGACTTCAGTCTTCTTTACCGTCTTGGATTTCATCTTCTCGTAAATGGCCAACTTCTCCTTTAGAACAGAATAGGTAGTGACACCGTATAAGATAGCCTTGTTATTCTCATAGTCAGTAATGCCGTCAACGATATATTGAATCGCGACGTAGTCGGCAAACTTGGCTCTTTTGCCCAACTCCTTCATAGTTAGCATATACTGGTAGTACGTCTCATCTTTCTTCTTCTTCCTCGTAGCCATCAGCTCGTGCATTTCCTTGCTGTTCAACGCATCGGGAAACTCCTTTTGTAAGGCAGCACTCAGTTCATCGAATGTTTTAAACGTCTTCTCCGTCCTCAGCCACAACTCAGCCGTACCAACAAGCGACCGTCGAGCGACAATGAGCTTCTGCTGGGCAGTCCATCCGAATATCTCGGCATTATCCTCTATGTCGGCGGCCCACTTCGCCGAGGAATACGTCTTGTCTTCGCCATTAAATTTGGTGATTCCGCTGAATCCGTCGTTTGACGCCATGCTACCAAGCATCGCGTTGCTGCTTGCGTCGTTTTTTGTTGTCGTCGTCATTTTCCGTCTTCTTCTTCTTATATTCTTCTTATATTTAGTGACTAGTGACCAATCACTTTTTCAACTTTTATTTTATTTCGTCGTAGGTTTTTGATTTCCGTCTTTAATGGCCGTCGTCGTCCTGTGTGCTCATCATCATCACGCGTCGTTTTTTTTTTGCATTTCCACGCTCGATCCCGGACGAGCCCCCAAAATTGTGGGACCAGGCGGTGGAAATGAAAACCAAAAGTATTTAAACACTGAATCACGTTTATTCCAGTATTACATCGTTTAAAACAATTTTATGTTGAGCACAACAACCTTTTCTTATCCTCCATCTTTTCTTAATCCTTTCACTCACTCATTCTTCGTTCCTTTCATAGACAATACTTCCTTTCATAGATAATACTCGCTTTCATAGACAATAGTTCCTATCATACACTCTGCACTATCAAATATTATTAAACGATAATGTTACATTCCTACATGTATTTAAAGTTGACTTTTCTTAAAACCTTTTATTTTAATTCTAGGCTAAGATTGTATACTATTTGTTCTGATCCAAATAAATCTATACTATTATTATTAATCTGTTTCCCCCCGCCAGGCTACGAGAACATGATAAAGAACAAGCTGATCTACCCCGGGGCGAAGGGCTACATCAACGACTACAACCCGAGTGTAGACCCGGCCATCCTCGACGAGCACGCCACGGCCGCCTTCCGACACTTCCACACGCTCATCCGGGGATATCTGTCGTGAGTTGAGGAATAAAATAGTGTCAGTTGCATAGCAGTATGGTGAATACAGGTCTGATAAATACAGGAAATATAAATACAGAACATTACGTAAAAGATTGCTGCCTAGAGCGTCAAAAATGCATCATGTGCTGTTGACAATAATGCATTTTTGCGGTGCGGTGCCGCAACACATTATTGCCTCCGCAAGGTAGGCAGCATTAAGGGCGCAATTGGCAGTAGGAAAACTCCGCAGCTGTCTACCGCTGACTGAGTTAGCAGCACCGGTTTATTTAGTACGCCGAATATTCACAGTTTACTAGTTTTGCGCTCACTTTGCAGCGTGCCGTGTGTCTATTAAAGAAACAGAATACCCACTGTTTTATAACCAACAGCTGATTATACTTTTCTTTAAAACCTCTCCAAAATGTCTACTTAAATCTTCATTCTCCCCACCAGCTACATCAGCCAAGACCGTCAGCTGATCGGCGCCGTCCGCCTTTCTGATTGGTTCAACCGCCCGCTCATCCTCGAGCTCGGGAACAGCTTCAACGACCTCACCCGAGGACTCACCGTCGACAACATGGACTTCAGCGACCAGTTCTGGACCAGCGAGATCACTCAGTTCTTGTTCAAGTGAGTTTTCTGACGACTCTTCTTTAAAGAATATTCTTTATCTTCTTATAACAATTTTCAGCTTATGATGGGCGCAGGAGGAAGAGATGTTGCAGTCAGTTCATTAGACCTCTCGTTTATGATGTGCTGACGTTTGATGTACGAGAGTATTATCTAGTTTTTCTATAAATTTAAACTTATTTGAAAATCTACTAGGTATAATTAATCTGCACCCTGAATTTCGTTTCTTTTTTCAAACGTGCACACTTAAGATTCCACCAGTCAGCTTCAGGGTCATCAGCAACTGCAACTGGCTCTATCGATTGGCACCAACCGATTTGTCCTGGGTCCGAGGGGCAGAGGGGGAGAGCTCAGGCGCTGTGTATATCGGCATTTGTACATACATAGCCATCTTAAACCGCAATACCTTACAGGCGCAACAACACGTTCGGCGGTGACCTCCGCGCCACGGACATCCAGCGAGGCAGGGACCACGGCTTGCCGACCTACGTGGCTGCACGAGGCGCCTGCGGTCTGCCCGTGCCGCACTCCTTCCATGACATGACGGACTACATCTCTGAGGAGGTGAGAGATCAAGCAGTAAATAAGGATTAAAAGTTTAAGGACGCAACTCTAAGGGTTTATTTATTTATTTATTTATTTACAGAAATAGACACACCAACAGTACATTAGATAAAAAATTGTTCAGACACAGTATATGTTGCTTATCCTATCCATGCACCAATTATAGGTGTGCAACAGCATTCAAAAATTTTATCTTATAAATAACTAATTTAAATTCTAACATGCAATCATGCATACAATGCTTACATCTAAACTAAATTAGGTATAATATTGTACAATGAAATTTATATTGATTTGATTACAGAAAATAATTACAAAATAATACAAAAATTAATTACAAAATAATACAAACATTAATTACAAATTAATAACACCAATACAATAATTGACAGAAATTATATATATTATATTATGTCATAAAATATAATTTGAATGTAGAAATGTAGAAATAGGAGGTATATATGTAGTTGAAATTAGAATTGATGAATGATTGATTAATTAAGTTCTATTTAGTTTGCAGCAGTTTACGTTTCCAAGAAAGTGGGGAGTCATTATAAATGTCCAAGCTCAATGTCGACTCGAGATCATTGTAGCTCATCTGGAAACGATTGAGAGGCGAAAATTTACCTAGTTGGGTACGGGAAAAAAGTGGAGCAAATGTTTTAATAACCTGACATTTACGGTGATTCAACTTCGGAACTTTAAAGTTGAGTCGAGTTAATAAATCTGGTTCCGTCAATTCGCCTCTGACCAGTTTGTGTAGACTTTTGAGATCCTGGTACTGTCTTCGTTGTTCAAGGGAACACATTTTAAAATACTTTAATCTCTCCTCGTAGGGAACGCGACTATTAATATCGGAGCTGTTGGTTTTGTACGCTAGAAACCTGGTAAAGGATCTCTGCACCCTCTCTAACCGATCTATGTGCACCTGGTATGTAGGGTTCCAAACCTGGCTACAGTATTCGAGTCGAGACAAAACGAGAGCATTATAAAGTAACTTAAAACTTTCAATTTTTTTAAAACTCTTAGCCATGCGTTTTATAAATCCCAACATTTTGTTACTTGTATTAGCAACGTGCTCAATTTGACTTATAAAATTTAAGTTGGAGTCAAAAATTACACCCAGGTCTCTTATTGTTCGAACTTCTTCTAAGTTTGTACCATCTAAAGTATAGTTAGAGCAAACGGGACGTTTTTTCCGCGTAAATTTGATATGAAAGCATTTGCTAGCATTCAGTGTCATGCGATTAATAGTACACCATTTTTTTATATTATTTAAGTCAATCTGAAGTAGTTGAGAATCAGAGTCCGAATTAATTTGTTTATATAATTTCAAGTCATCAGCAAATAAAAGGCATTTGCTATGCTTAATAACTGAAACTATGTCGTTAATAAACATATTAAACAATAATGGCCCGAGGTGGGAGCCTTGCGGTACACCCGATGTCGAAAAATATGACTCTGAGTTAAAACCATCTTTGGCTACACGTTGATTGCGATCTGATAGATATGATTTAAACCAGCCCCACATCTCACCAGTAATCCCGAATTGGTAGCGCATTTTGTGTAAAAGCAGGTCGTGGTCGACCTTATCGAAGGCACTACTGAAATCCGTGTAGATTGCGTCGATCTGATTACCAGAATCAACAGTATGCGTAAGGTCAGACACATAGGTCAATAAATTAGTTGTTGTTGACTTTCTAGGCATAAAACCGTGTTGTAGAGGGGAAAGCAATAATCTGACATGACCATGTAACACCGGGTAAACAAGACTCTCGAAAACCTTGGAAAATATTGATAGGAGTGAAACTGGTCTGTAATTTCCCACAATGGAAGTATCACCTTTTTTATAAATAGGTACCACCATAGCTTCCTTCCAGACCTAAGGGTTTCCTCAGACGCAGCAGACAACACAAAAAACTGGTAAACGTGAAGCTATTCACAATCTGTCTGATCTGGCTATAAGCTGCCTTTGAAGCTTAGCTTATCGTATCCAGATAGACAAATCCAAATAGGTACTATTCTTTTTGTTGCTCGTTTCCTGCATCATATCTCATTGCTGGGAAAACTACTTCGACTTACCTGATCATGATTACTTATCCTTATGATATCTCTTCTGCCTTTCACGCCACAATTCTAGTTTCTAACCAAGAATTAACTATGTTACTACTACTCCTAGATTCTAGATTGCTTTATCATGAACCAGTAACGGCACTAAAACCCCTTCTGCTCCACAGAACGTGCGAATCATGGAGTCCATATACGCGAGCCCAGCAGACGTGGAGCTGGTGGTGGCCGGGTCCCTCGAGCGGCTGGTGCCGGGCGCGCAGGCTGGGCCCACCTTCCTGTGCATCCTCACTGAACAGTTCTACAGGACCAGGGTGGCTGATCGCTACTTCTATGAGAATGGAGCGGAGCGCGAGATCGCTTTTAGCCCGAGTGAGTTTCTGGATTTTGATATACTTGCGAGCAATGGAAAAGTTTCAGTCACAAAATGTCGACCTAATACTTTCGTTAGTAATAATTATTCTGATGCGCTGTTAAATCTACTTCAATTATGCCGTTTCGAAGAAAGAATTGCCGTCCTGTTTTTCCGTTTAGAAATAACTTGGTGGTATTGCTATGTCACTGGAACAATTTTTAATACGTGAATTTCAGTTTCGCTTTCTACGTCAATATTATTTTGCACAGTTAAGTGGTTCGCTTTGTTGAGGTAGTGATGAATACAAACATTCATTTGGATTGCTCATAAATCATAGAGACTTTGTAAGTTATAGTTCCTAGTTACATATTTCTCATTTTATGCAACACAAGTTCCCAAAATAGGTATTTTACGTACTTAAAAATTCTGCAAAATCTCGTTGAAGTCGTAAAAAAAACAAAACACTTCTACATTCTCTCTCTCTCTCTCTCTCAGCCTTCTGTAGTCCACTGTTGGACATAGGCCTCTCCTAACGATCGCCACCCCAAACGGTCACCCGCCATCTGCATCCAGCGGCTTCCCGCTACCTTCCGCAGATCATCAGACCAACGGGTTGGGGGGCGACCGACACGCCGTTTGCCGACACGGGGTCTCCACTCCAGAACCTTTCTACTCCAGCGGTCGTCGGCTCTGCGGGCTACGTGGCCAGCCCATTGCCACTTCAGCGTGCTAATCCTTTTGGCTATGTCGGTAACTTTAGTTCTCCTGCGGATTTCTTCATTACGAATCCTATCTCGCAGGGACACGCCTAACATAGCCCTTTCCATAGCACGCTGAGCAACTCTGAGCTTGTGGATAAGCCCTTTGGTGAAGCACCACGTCTCGGCTCCGTAAGTCATCACTGGCAACACGCACTGATTGAAAACTTTTGTTTTCAGACACTGAGGTATGTTTTCAGTGAAGATGTGTCGTAATTTCCCGAACGCTGCCCATCCGAGTTGTATTCTACGAGCTACCTCTTTATCGAAGTTGGATTTACCTAATCGGATCACTTGTCCTAGGTAGGGATACTGATCGACAACTTCGATGGTGACACCTCCTACAGTTACGGGCGATGATGAAACATGTTCGTTCGACATGACCTTTGTCTTGTCCATGTTCATTTTCAGCCCAACTTGTTTAGAGGCATCATTGAGGTCTGTGAGCATTTCGCCTAACTCCTCCAGCGTTTCCGCCATAATAACTATGTCATCAGCAAATCGTAGATGAGAGATATATTCGCCATTGACGTTAATGCCCAGTCTTTTCCACTCTACAAGCTTAAAAACATCTTCCAGTGCACAGGTGAACAGTTTCGGAGAAATAACATCTCCCTGTCTCACGCCCCTTTGCAACTGGATCGGTTTTGTGCTATGTTCGTGTAATCGAACTGACATTGTGGCAGCATTGTACATACATCTCAACACCTCGATATAGCGATAGTCTATATGGCACCGCTGAAGGGATTGAAGCATCGCCCAGAGCTCAATAGAATCAAAGGCTTTCTCATAGTCCACAAACGCTAGACATAAAGGTAGATTATACTCCTCGGTCTTCTGTATAACCTGCCGAAGCGTGTGTATATGATCTATGGTACTATAGCCTTTTCGGAACCCGGCTTGTTCGGGTGGCTGGAAGTCGTCGAGTCTTTGCTCGAGACGATTCGTAATAACTCTCGAAAACAGCTTGTACACATGGCTCAGAAGTGCAATGGGTCTATAATTCTTCAATAGGGCTTTGTTGCCTTTCTTGAAGAACAAAGTCACTACACTTCTGCTCCATGCCTCCGGGCTTGTGCCTTCGAGTATGACGGAATTAAACAGCCTCCGAAGTGCTATTAAAATCAGTCTACCGCCGGCTTTCAGAAGTTCTGTCGTTATTCCATCATCTCCCGGAGCTTTGTTGTTTTTTAGCTGTTTGAGAGCTATACTAATCTCGTCTAGACTGACGTCCGGAATATCTTCGGTATAGTGTCGGGTGAGTGGCGCTCGGCTGTCGTGAGCACCGCTGGTAATAGGGTTTTGTGTTGTGGTGTATAACTGTCCGTAGAATCTCTCAATTTCTCCCAGAATTTCGGGCACTGATGAAACGGTGTTGCCAGTGTCGGTCTTCAGTTGGGTCAACAGAGTCTGCCGAACAGGTCGATCTCTAGCAAAGACTTTGGAGCCCTTGTTTTGCTCTATTGCGTCTTGAATGCGCTTGCAATTGTAGCGTCTCATATCGCAACGTCTTGCTTTGGCGATCTGTCTGTTTAGACGTCTGTATTCGACCATATCAACTGAAGACTGCAACCTCATTTCTCTCCGTTCTCTTATGAGACTCAGAGTCCCATCTGAGAGTTTTTGAGGTCCTCGGTTGGTTCGGGACGAAAAATATTTCGATCCTACCTCTCGGACAGTTTCCACAAACCTATTATTTAAATCGTCAACTGTAACGCAATTCTCTAAACATATCAGGCGGTCGCAAAGCTCAGACTGGAAGCTTTCGGGATCCTGGATTTGAGCAGGAGTAGGACGGAGCGTGGACTTCATTAGACGGGAGCGTTCTATTTTGCAGTTTATATTCAAAGTGCCTCTTACGAGTCGGTGATCGCTGCCGGTCTTAACCCTACTGATCACTGAGACATCATTGAATATGTGCTTCTTATCCGTCAATATGAAGTCGATCTCGTTTTTAGTCTTCCCATCGGGGCTAATCCACGTCCACTTCCTTTGAGGCTTCTTCTTGTAGAAGGAGTTCATCATATAGAGGCCCTCCTTCTCCAAGAAGTCAGCCAGCATTTGCCCACGATGGTTCCGGACTCCAAATCCATGTGACCCCACTTTCGTCTCACCGCCTTCTTGTTTTCCGAGTTTCGCGTTAAAGTCTCCCATCACCACCGTGAAATGAGTAGTGAGCTTACGCAGGGCAGACGATACGTCTTCATACGCAAGTTCGACCTCATCATCGATGTGCTTAGATGTGGGTGCGTAAACCTGTATGACCTTCATTGAGTATCGTTTAGATATTCTCAGGATGAGGTACGCAACCCGTGTCGACACACTTCCGATTTCAACGATGTTGTTGACGAGGGACTTGTTGACGATGAACCCGACACCCCCTTGGGACAGTTGGTCGCCCTCCCGGTGGTACAGCAAGTTTCCGGACTGGAGAATTTCCGTATCCTCTCCCTCTCGTCGGACTTCGGATAACCCTATAATGTCCCATTTTAACTTGCTGATTTCCTCTTCCAGCTCCTCTATCTTCACGTCTTCCCTCAGTGTCCGTGCGTTATATGTTGCCAGGTGCAAGGGTCGGTTGGGCTGGTAGCCGACTCTCTGCCGGAGATTCTTCGCACCCCCTGCCCCGCCGTTACCGTGACCGCTACCGGAGTCCGGGATAGCGGGGCTGCCGGGGACTGGGGGCCGGGGCTTTGTTTTTTCCATCAGGAGGTGTATTTGCCATAATCACCGCGCTTGGCAGGCGTGTTGGTGATTCTCCTTTTTTACGGCGGGAGATCGCCGCCTCTGCTAGGAGAGGAGGTCGGGTCGATTTACCGCCGCCCGACATTCGGCGTTGTCACTCGTTAGCACCACCCAGGGGACACGTGTAGGGTAACTAGGGTTTGTACCTACGGACGTGAGCGACAAGCCCCCCATGTTGCAGAAGACGACATTTAGCTAGCCTTTTCCGTTTAGAAGTAATTTGGTGCTTTTCTCAGTGGAACCTTCTCATTGCCCGTGAGTGTGTATATTTTTTTACTTTCTTTTCTTCTTGCGTGCCAGTGTGGCGTGATCTTCTATTGTTTTTATTAACTTCTACATTATCACTTACCTATTAGTTTAGTGTTTCATTGCAAACCCTTGCTCAGTTTAAGGATACTTAAGAAGCAGGAACTGCTTTTCAAAACTATTTGGTATGGGTGTACGCCGTTTACTGAAATAGTTTGCAACAAGCCTCATACAGAACTTTACGCATTAAATGCTGTAACATAGGATATTTGCGTACGCTTTGGAAAACGGGACACTGCCATTGAAGTTATAATTATGTAAATAGGAAACTATATGTGTGCTACGCTTGGCAGTCTGGCGAGTGGCTTTATTCTCTAGTTTTTTTTATTCCTTGTACCAGTAAAGGTTACGTTATGAGTCTTACCATCCAATCTTAGACACATTATAAACGCTCGTAAGAGGCAGTCACATTTCGTTAAATATCACCTGAGGTTGTACCACGGTTTTAGGTACTTAGCCTTTCTAGCTGTGTAAGTTTATGTGTACTATAAGAATGTGTTTATCATTAAGAACACTAATGAATAAATCTACAACAAATAAGCTAGGTACCAGCCACTCACGAAAAATATAATTGATTGTACTTATTTGGGAAAATAGCTTCATTTAGTGCTTACATAAGACTAGTAAACACTTCATAGGTACAGTTTAGCAAACCGTATTTATAATACACTTGCGGACAATTTTGACTCTTATGCCGTCCGCTCTAAGGACGATCTAAAACAATAATAATTAATAACTGCCTACCTATTGTTCCCAATACCACTGAACAGTAGAGTTACGCACTCACGGCTATTGAAATTATTCATACTACGCGGTAATAATTTATCTAGCACGGTAAGATAATAATTTAGGACCTGTATTCTTGCCTCTCTAAAATGACGCTGAAAAGAAAAATCATTATGTGAGCTTTCATGAATTATCATTATTATTCAATGATTAATGAGGAAAGTAGTTTTTACGAACATTTAGGTAAATACGCTGCCGGGCAATGAAAAAGTTCTATTCAAAATTCCGACAGCAGACAACCCCAATTTTTTCAAAGATTTAATTTAGAATCGAACAAAATAATACCGATTTTAGTTGGTAATATCCTGATGCTCTGTTAAATATACTTCAATGTTGCAGAAGACGACATTTAGCTAGCCTTTTCCGTTTAGAAGTAATTTGGTGCTTTTCTCAGTGGAACCTTCTCATTGCCCGTGAGTGTGTATATTTTTTTACTTTCTTTTCTTCTTGCGTGCCAGTGTGGCGTGATCTTCTATTGTTTTTATTAACTCAAAAGCTTTGATAATGGTTCTTAAACTGAATTTTATTACGTACTACCTAATCTAAACGAAACAAAAAATCACAAGTAGATAATATTTACCATAAACATTTCAACAAATTGCATTAAGTTTCGGCGAGAATCCAGAAAAAATATTCATAAAAAACCCCAACCCTTAACTTATGTAATAGGAATATTTTTCTTCCTTTTTGCCGAAGTTAAAAGTTTTCCGCTGTAAAATTTATTTTCAATTTTGCGCTGGATAAATAATATTTTATACTGTTAAGAAAAAGTGTTGCTAGTTTTTAATATTTTTACCAGGCAAATGGATAAGATTAAATCATTAATTCATGCTGACATTTACGTGCTATAACACTGATGTTTCATTATTATCATACTTCGCTGTAACATAAGATTCTATTTCCCAAATCATCGCCAAATAATGTAAATTTATATGCTACATTACCTCCTGATGAAAGACTAATGAAGCGCTGTTATTGAGTACCCAAGTATTCGAAAGATTGCTCCCTTTTGGGCACAAGTGGTACCTATACGGTTGGAGTAGGTCCTAATCCATTGTGTAAGCCTTGACGACTGAACGCTTGAATACACAACTTTATTTGCTTATGTTAGTTAGTAAGAATACACATTTAAAATAGCTCGTAAACAATAATTTGTAAAAGCTTTCATTACCAGCTACTCGATGACGAATAATCAGCCACTAAAAGCGATGCTGTTTTATTATGTTCAAGTGCCTTTGAATGTGAATTCAACATTCGACTCATAGATAAGAAGCGCCGCTTTCTGTGAAATTCCCTATATCAATATTATTCCTATAGCGCAATTTACGGTACGGGTACAGGATAGCAGCTATTTTCTTCGCCGTGTTGGTGACTTACACCAGAGCGCGTCTAGCATTCGTCACTGTCCACGCTATTGAGCGGGACATATGGAGGTCCTAACTAACTTTTCCCTTTTTTGGATTTTAATTAAAACCTCGAAAATATTTTATACTTGTATTTTTAAACCAATATTTACAATGATAGATATACGAGTAAGTATGATTAGCGTAAGTAAAAAAAAGGAGCGGGGCATCGCGGGGCCCGCTTATATAGGCTTCGTGATGTCATCAGAGGGCAGGAGGAGGTGGTGCGTTCCGTCTCACGCATATGTAGAATGGGCGTGAACAGTCACTATCGTAATTTTTAACTTCCCACGAAAATAGAGGGAGTAATAAGTTTAACGTGTTTGTATGACTGTGTATTTGTCTGTGGTAGAGTAGGTCTGAAACGGCTGAATCGATTTTTGTTATGATATTTTAGGGTGATATGTGAATTTACCCCGAGTGTTTTTAGCCATATTTTATCAAAATCGGTTAAGCAGTTCAAAAGTTGTGCTAAGTACTTATAGGGTGACTTGCACTAAACATTTAAACTTAGTTAAATCTATTGCTCGCTTGCTCACATTATAGTTTCAGTGTTTAATTTGAGGGGTTTTTAGCGTTGGTTAGGTTATCTGATATGTATGTATATGAAATGTAAATATTTTCCTACTCAGGTCAACTGGAGTCTATCCGGCACGGCGCGTCGATGGCTCGCCTGCTGTGTGACAACGCCAACGATGTCCGAGTGATGCAGCCGCAAGCTTTCCGCTTGATCGGAGAAAGGTAACAAGTTTGGCATAGCTGATTATTAACTAGCTAGTTTAAACAAATAGCTGATTATTATCGAACTAGGTAAAGTAAGCGAACACGTGACACCTAAGCACTAAGGTAGTTACCACGTAACTTGATCAAGATTTAGGCTATCTGCGTATGTTCCATTTTTGGAAGAAGGCATTCGGAATAAGAGAGCCAATCACTTTTTCAACATCACCAAAGGTTAACTGGTAGAAAATGCTGCTAGCATTAAGTTCGCCTTTGTACCAATTTACTTTGTGCAGTAAATAATTTAATAATAATAATAAAGGGAGGTATCAAACCGTATCCTTGACGCAATAAACAAAAGCCATGATTTCACCCCCTTACCCCCTCCAAGGGGACTTGAGTATATTATTATGTGCATTGGTCATGTTATGTAATTCCTAGTATATAAGCCATACGAACTTCATTTGCAGCTGTTCACGTTTGTATCTTATCAAACTTACCAAGCGTCTTTGAATGAGAAGTCTGTTTGATAGTTTGACAAGATACGAAAGTATATTTAGGCCTTGTTCCACAATGTCTGGTTAGTGGCTACCTGTGAGATAAAACTGCAAACATGCTGTCACTGTCAAAAAAATAATAACAGAAAGTGACAGCATGTATTTTATCTCACAGGTAGCCACTAACCAGACATTGTGGAACAGGGGCTTATAGTTACTAAATAAGCTGACTGTTCATATTTAAATAAGGGATTTTTCAGCACACGTGTTAAACACCTACAAACATGAGAGCTTCACTGAAAATTTAGATGTTGAATGTTCATTCAATCGTAAACGATTGAATTTGATAAAGCGGAGAGGAATTTTCCAGATATGTCTATTTTGCCTAGAAATCTGGATGTCTGTAAATGGGGTTCCTAGAATTTAGTTCGCTTACACAAAACCTTTACTACGGTATAGTCTGGATACAATGTTTCGTTCGAATCCTTAAAATGATAAAGTAAATGAGCAATTTAAATTAAAAGTACTAATGTAATACTAAAAGTAATACTCAAGTCAACGTCAACATTCTTTAAATATATTTTAGAATGTTATCTAGATAATGATGTTGATTCTGAAGGCAGAAATTCTAATTTTAACGCTGTCAAACTAAAAAATTTGCTAGCATAAAATGACATTTACGGAAACAGTCATAGATTCGAATTTTAAACAAAGAAATTAAGGTTTTGACATCGCTAAATTTAAAATTTCTGCCTTCAGAATCGATATCATTACTATTTTAAAATGGAATCTCTTTCTAAGTGTAAACGTACCTAATCTCTATTGGGATTTAGAAATAAGCTTCGTCGGGCAGCCTGTCTGTATAATTAGAAAACAATCAGTGTCACATAGTACGAAGATTAAGATAAGTAAAAGTAATTTACTTAGAGATCGTCTAAAGCAAAAAAGTTTTCTCTTTATCTAAAATGAAGAGTGAAATACTTGTTTATTCCTTAGGTACTTTCGTTGTCAAACACAATACGATGTAGGCAAAGTTAAACAGAAGTTTTAATTCTGTGTCTAAAGTTGACGAGTTACATTAGAATAATTTGTACAACCCTGCGCGGTATTCTGTTATGTGCTGACTCGACTTCTTGGAAAGAGAAGAAAATATTCGAACCAACTACGGTCTTGGATTTGGCTTCTCTAAGCTTTTTGGGAATATTTAGAGTCAGAGTACGCTGTCGGGGTAGACCAGCCGTGAAATTTATGTACTTAGATTATATTTATGATAATAAAGATGACTATATATTTATTTATTTTTGTTTCAGCAACAAATTGGTGCCATGCGAGGCTATTCCGGCCATTGACCTCACGCTATGGCAGGAGCCAGTGGGACATTTCAAATGATAATGTTAAGTAATAATAATTATGTTCATAATATTTCGAATCGTATGTAAATAGTTTACCTACCTGTACAACGAACCATGCCATTTTACAAAAGTTACCGTTATGTCTGTGAAGAAATACTTCAGTAATGTCACTATAAGGTCCTAAGTAAAAGTTAAAATAGTTATAAAAATGCTCTTCTTCGTTTACTTAATTTTGAATTGCAATGCCTTTATACAGGGTGTTGCAAAAAGGGTATACTAAGCCGAAACCTATGTGTGCAGCATATTTCGTGTATTTTGAAATTCTCTTTACATTTTCGGGGTTAGATATACCTAACATGCTGCACACGTAGGTTTCGGCTTAGTATACCCTTTTTGCAACATCCTGTATAATATAAATAGTTTTCTCAATTTACCAACTGAACTTCCTATTATACGTACTCAAATCTCAGTTGATGTGGTTAGAGTTTCACTATAAATGAAGAATTTACGTTATGATCCTGTTACCTATTAATAAATAATAATTTATCAGAATATAGCATTACGTATCATAATATGTAGTAATAATACTATATTACTATTGCCACTCCATATGATGAATTATGTACTAAAAAGTATATATTTTTATAAATTGAATCTAATTTTAAATCATTAAGTAAATAAATAGCTAGAGTATTTTTATTATATATTCGTACTTAAAATTTGTATGTAGGTGCTTTACGATAAGTAATTAACATATTATATGAGTCGGTATTATTGATGATAAGTCGGTAATCTTGCATTGTACCGTGATCCTCAGTTTAAACAAGGTTTAAACTTGCCTTATTCTAGTTTGTTTTTTTTTAAACACAAGTTACGAGTAGGTAAGTAACACAAGTGTTTCTAACTCAACATTGTGTATTCGTCAATAATTATCATTATTTCTAAAAATAGCATGTAGATGTAGTTGCCGTTGTATACAAAATAATAATAATAATTAATAAATAAACGATAAAATTTACCAATATCACAACCTTTTTTTGTTAAGAAAAAAACTTCAGTGGAACCTTCTATTTTAATTATGAATCCGGTTTCGTTATATGATCCCAATAAGACCCCACTTATCGTAGCTCTCCCTGATTAGCTTTCGCACATATAATTTATTTTACATCACGACTCCCCGGGGAAAGTATTCTGACTCCTTATTCTAAGGTTTTCCAACATTTTCCAAAAGCATTTCTTAAGCAAAGGAAACATAATTCAAAAAGCGAACCCCAGACTTGGCATCTTGTAGACGCATAGACAAGCGTTTATTTTTCTTTCAATAGCGCGCGCGAAGTGCATCCAGCCAGATGCAATATATTTCTCAAGTCATGTGTTATTCAAGTGCAAATCCACCACCACGCTTCTTAGCTTCGGGTTTCCAACATCTTTTCACTCTGTTGACACTGCGAATTGACTGATTTGTCACATTTACCCACTGCTGTAGGTAGGTTAGGAGAGGCCTATGTCCAACAGTGGACTATAGAAGGCGAAGAGAGGGAGAGAGAGAGAGAGAGAGAGAGGGAGAGAGAGAGGGAGAGAGGGAGAGAGAGAGTAGGTTACTTCCAGCGCCGCGCAGCCACCGAATCATCGAAGTTAAGGTTGAGTATCTTCGGGTCACTCTAGCCTACGAAAAACGACTGTATATCGTTGTATTGAACCTGTTCAACGTACCGATTACATGACAGTTTTTTTTATAAGCTAGAGTAACCATGCTGTGTGAGAAACGTGAGGAGTGTGTGGGATCGGCGGATTATGTTAGATTGCCTCGGATTTTCGTACACATACTTATTAATCGCAATTCTAATGTTTTTGTGTGATTATCAGGAAATGAGATGAGGGGTTTAATTTTGGTAGGGGTTGGATTTCATTTTATTTTATTTAATTTAAACGATTTTCACGCAATAAACCTAAAAGTAAAAATAAAATAAAAAACGGTGTACTTAAGTGTCAACTAGCACCGCCACTTGAAAAAAAAAACACTTCCGTTTGAAAGCATTTTTTTTTTCCAAAACCGACACGTTTCACGACCTCTTCAGGCTAATTCCAGTTTTTAGAACCTACCTCCCAATACCCAGTAGGTACCTAGACTGAAGAATCGAATTTTATATACATAGATAATTATTAAGCATCCATTTAGTAGTTACCGTAGACGTAAATAAAAAAAAACTTATTTATTTATTACATTTATAAGTTCAGAACACACAAATACCACGAAGTAATTTACATAATAGGTATGTAGTAAACATGTTAGTTGTTTTGGGTCTCATGTGAATATGTGAGCAATATAGACAATTATTAACTAAGTTTTGATTAAAATTTACAGCCATTAACTGACATGAATAGTCAAATTTATTGAGAGGGCACTTATATAGGATTATATACCTACTAAGATTTATTTAGTTAAGTTTTGATTTATTGAGATTGCAAGGTAAAATTTCCTGTGGACAGGACCTGTTTAGTTATTTTTAAAACTCGTCCGAACTTTTAATAGCTTTTAAAAATATTAAATGATCGTGAAAATTATTCACAGGTAGTAATTGGCTGAGATCAGTTCTAGAATACGGAGTTTGCTTCTGCTAGGTACTTATAGCTGCTATATTTGTTGGTCGCGTGATTTTTTACTATGGAGAATAAGTTTTTTTTTGTTCGAAATTCTGATATTATTTTCGGGCTTAGATATAACATGCTGCACATGCAGGTTTCGGCTTAATATACCCTTTTTGCAACATCCTGTATAATACACTTACCTAAGTATACTTACCTAAGTGAACAATTTGAAACAAAAGACATAACTACGCCTCATAAAAAATCAAGGGGATATGCACATAGAACGGATTCAAATGAGGTTATAGCTGAACAGGTACAAAGCATATGCCTCCGAATAAAATCAACCAATATTTTAGAAACCCGTAGGTATTTTGTATTCGTGTGTTCATGCTGATAATAAAGGAAGGCTAGCATTGACCCTCCTCAAACCTTCTACATATAAAGACTATTGATCAATGAGCATGCACCAAAATGTGTTAACGTGATCTTTGTGTCGGAAGCAACAATACGTTACGATATGAATGGACATATCACTTCCTATGACGAGGGTAATAATAATTAGATATTGGCCTACTTGGGGGTAAGAAATGTAGGTAAGTAAATTGTATTATGTAGTCTGAGCCTATCTGAAACCTAGTTAAACATTGTGAGATATGGCGTTTCGACTTTCTCCGTGTTCGGCATCATAAGGGTCACAGTGACAGTTAAATAAAGTCCATTTTTCTCTCCACCTTTATTTGCAAGGTGCGGGTGCCTATATAAATAGAGTGAGTCGCCCGCGCGCCTCAGTTGGTTTTTGATTTTTGAAGTGAACACTTCGGCAAAATGGCTCAATGTAGCCACGGTTCTCGTCGGCTTCGCTCCGACGGGGAAAAATATAATATTGAATTTGCGGAGTCCTCGCTGCCGGGAGCTGTAGCGTGATGCGGACCAGGCGGCGCGGGCCTGCCGGCTGCTGCGCACGCAGCCATTGGTGAGGATTTCGCAACGAAGGTTTGAGTTGATAAGCCGTGAGTAAAATGCTATTATTTACTGCTTTTAAAAGCTCAGCCACTGGTCATAATGCTCCGGCGCTTGGGGTTTTTATCCCACGCAGTAGGGTCCGATTCAATAGTCGTGGTGATGATTGATCACATATTCCGGTCCTACTAGTGGCGCTTGAGCTAGATACTTACATTAATGACCGCTTTAAGTAAAGCATATGTTAATTTTATACAGGAAAAAATAATAAAAATATATTTTTCTACCCTCAATTTCTAATATTTTTAGAAAACAGTTGATAAAAACTTTGCTATTACAATAATGCACTTACAGCTTATGTAAGGCTTTACAAACAGGAGCTTTCCAGGACCGTCATAGGATTTTTTACAGGAAGTACGTGGCTCCGAGTTTCAGTATGTTGGGACATTGTGGCATGTGCGGCGAGTAATGTGATCCGCCGGTACCTACCCGCTGAGGGTAGGCAGGCCGATTCGGTGAAATTGAAGTTTCGTGTAACCTGCACCCGGCCCTGTGCTCCTGCGCTGGCCGCCGTCTCGTGGCACCTGCATCGCAGCGTACACCCGGCCCTGCGCTCCTGCCCTGGCCACCGGTTCGTGCCACCTGCATCGCAGCATGCACCCGGCCCTGTGCTCCTGCGCTGGCCGCCGTCTCGTGCCACCTGCATCGCAGCGTACACCCGGTCCTGGCCCTGGCCACCGGTTTGTGGTACCTGCATCGCTGCATAGACCCAGCCATGCACTCCTGCCCTGGCGGCTGTACACCCGGTCCTGGCCCTGGCCACCGGTTTGTGGTACCTGCATCGCTGCATAGACCCAGCCATGCACTCCTGCCCTGGCGGCTGTACACCCGGTCCTGGCCCTGGCCACCGGTTTGTGGTACCTGCATCGCTGCATAGACCCAGCCATGTACTCCTGCCCTGGCGGCTGTGTTGTCCCACCTGCATCGCTGCGCACACCTGGCACTCCTGTTCTGGTTGCCAGATCCAAACGCCCCCTGTCTGGGAAGAGATTTTATGCTCAGCGGAACCGCCTGCACTATTGCTAGCACGGTCATCATCATCATCAGCCATCATTATGAGTGACTTATTTAGAAGGTATCGAGTAACGTGCGCTATTCATCAGTGATTATGGCATATGCAGACGAACGTTTACTGCCAAGGTTGGTCATGTTAGCCATACAAGGGCACACCAACGAAGCATGAGTAACCACCTGCAGTCGCCGTAGCCGCATCGGCATGGATGACGACAAATCGGGTAACGTGCACCGCTTCTAAAAGTGTTATAGCACTTCAATTTGATACCTCCGCTGAGGTAGGGTATTCTATTAAAGCAGCTTTCTTCTGAACTCCCCAAAGTGACCTGTAGACTGCTCCTGGGGATAGTTGTGCAATCAATTTTTTATTTCGATGTCTCTGCTGAAGAAACTGTCTAATGCAGCTTTTGTTCTAAACTGCCTAAAGATCATTGGACTGCTCATGGGAATGGTGACGCACGGTAAGTACAGGAGCGTTACTCTATACTGATGAGAAACGAACGAACGAGAGCTGTCGTGCAATCGGCACGTTTAATACATACAAACAGATAGAGCGGCTCGCGCCGCAGTGCACTGAAAGTTCGTTTTTCGTCATATAAAGTGACCCCCCAGACACTATCTTAAGTGTCATGACACATCGGCAGATTCCAGCTTTGAGTCTTTTCTTTTCTCGGCTGTGAGCAAAGTGAATCCCACCGGCGAGTGTTCAACCTAAAAGCACTGAGCTAATTCCTGATTTCGTGAAAGTCGCTGTTGCTATACCATACCGCTTCACAAGTTACCGAATTTATTATGATCCTACTGTCGGGTGATCATGATCGGAGTGTCATCGCGGTTTCTGAGTGGCACCATATTAGCTGTCTTCCTTATGTCCCAGTGGATTGTGAGAGTGTATAATCCGAGCTCTTTGTTGAAAAATGCGTGAATCTCCTACGCAGCAGCTGTCTACTAGTTGTGTATCGAATAAATCGAGTAACGGTGCTCTTGCACGAGACGACTACCTTTTGGTAAAATTATAACTTCCACTATTCTGGGAACATGCATATACCTACTGTGTACTGTGTATCACATCACGTGTAGCCGCAGCCCTACTCAATGTACGGGGCTAGATAATAAACAATGGCAGTCGTCATTAAATTTCTATGAATTTCGAAGGTCATCATTTGGAGCACAATCCAAAGGGTGAAAGTACCTATTCATGCCTAAACGGCTTCTCTAATGAAAATGTATTTTTAATTCGATTCTGGCGCAAACGTTTCATAACTATTTTTCAACACTGTATCTGCTGAAACTACTTAGACTGACTGGTTAAGATGCAGACGTGCCGTTTTCACAATTCCATTCTGAGTAATCCTCAACTGTTTTATGGATCTTTCAGTTAGTTACGTACCTAGTTACCTAGTAAAAAATTACTTGTGTCATGCCCGTACTCGCATCTCATTTAGGAGCTCTCTGGCCTCTAGCTGAAGGCTAGAACTGGTATATATATCTACTAAGCTAGTACAGAGTTATAACCGGGCAGCGGTGACGTGGTAGCTGCTTGATTTATTAGAGTTTGCGGAAAACTTTCTAAATAAGTAATAATTATTAGTCATAATATTAACTCTTCGCAGTTCTTTCAGAATGCAATACCAGGTCGCTGAAGTAGGTAACCTTCCTTAGCTGGACAACAACAAGCCTTTTTGTTTTAAAGAATGTCACAGTTATTGGCCGTTCCACTGTCATATCGATGTCCAAGGACTGTTTCTTGGGTATAGCTAACTACCTAAGTTTACCTATAGATAGCCGCAAGCTATCTGCTGTTGGCGAACTGTCAGTTCTGATTGATAAGTCAGGCTCGAGGTGGCTCGTCCAACTGTCCATGTTCCCGCCACCATGATTGTTGCTTCCACAGATTAGAGAGTCTATGTTGGCTGTCGTTGCATCAGGTCTGATCAGGTACAACTAACATCTTTACGTACCATCTTTATTTAATCGAGCTATTTTATTTTGTTTTATCCAGGTTGTCTTGATGGTTTCAAAATCGAACCTACAACAATGTAAGTAGGTACCTACCTACGTACCTTTGAAGTTGCAACAAGGCGAAGCCTTAAGGTTTTGGCCGAGACCTGCCCTTAGTGTTGACGAACATACCTAAAGGTGACCTTGTTAATGTTTTTCATATGAAGTGCTGAACATTTTACTTATCCTGGTGGCATGACTGATCATTTACTTACCCAGTTAAGACATGTTAGCCGGGTTTCATTTATCAACTATTATAATTGTTATTGTTGTGTTAATCAATCTTTATTAATTGATGTCATCTACCAAGGAATGCTGCCAGAGCTCATAATATTCACACATGATGATACAGAATGATAGTAGCCCACAAAATCGGTGCAAAGGCTTATAAAATAACTTTCCTTCCTAGTAGGACTGCACAGGAACTCGTTAACCGCCGAGTTAGTTAGAATACAAAATTAGACTGTGTGTTACTTGTCAATCTAGAATATGAATATAGTGACCTGCATCATGTTTTGAAAAACTGAATACTTAGTTATCCGCCAGTATCACAGCCTTCATCTAATCTTTTCCAGTAGCTGATGAGGCTGAGATATTTAGTAAAATTATCTTCCCTTCAAGCACCACTCCTCGTTCCAAGGACTAGATGCCGCGCCAGGTGTTGCAGGCCGTGTCCTCGTACAGGGCTGACTGAGCAGGTCCTCGAGGCTCCAGGGTCGGCTGCTGCATTTCTGAGGTCAGTCCAGAATTACATACCCTAGTCAGCATGTGCTGACCTGAGCCCCAGCGGCCTGGATCGATATTCTACATTTTACAGCTTTTAAATATTGTTGCAAAGTATTTCACTGGTTCCATCCATTCGGCTAGTGTATGTTAAAAATATTGCCTTGACAATAACATGATATTGATCAATAACTACTTATAAGTATTGCTTTCGAAGAGGCACTGTGTGTATCCATATGTATAAATACCTACCTATAGGTATAGGTACATACCTTCCATAACTTTCTGACAAGTCAGGAATAATAAGGAAGTACTTAAGTCTTATGTATACATATACCTTTCTTTTTAGTATATCTATTACCTAGAAATCTATGCATTATAAATTTATAGATTCAAATATTTATCCACTGATATACTCATCAGTAGCTTATGGGTCACAGTTGGTTTTCTCTCCACCATGCGATAATAAACACATCTCACAATGTTTAACTAGGTTTCAGATAGGCTCAGACTACAAATAATAGACGCATTTTTCCTGAAATAAAAATGACATATTATGTATCTAGCCTATCTGAAACCTAGTCATTTCTGCATGGTGATATTACAACTGAGGCGCGCGGGCGACTCACTCTATTTATATAGGCACCCGCACCTTGCAAATAAAGGTGGAGAGAAAAATGGACTTTATTTAACTGTCACTGTGACTTGACAATGTTTAACTAGGTTTCAGATAGGCTAGATACATAATATGTCATTTTTATTTCAGGAAAAATGCGTCTATTGTGGGCGGAGACAAGCCGTAATGGCGATCCTATAAACATAGATTGATAGGTTTTTATAAGGATGTGAATTTAAATAGGCCGGAAATCCAATAAATAACAACAAAATATCACCACCCCCACATAAAACTTTTTTCTTAAGTTGTCCGATGAAATTTGTCTGGAAGAAATCGTTTTAGGACATAAGTCCATTTTACCAAGTTATGCTAGACGATAGTCGAGTAAAAATTAAATTTCTCGAGGCAATTACGTATTTTTCACATATTAGCGTTTATCTCGGAAACCGTAAGAGATATCAAAAAGTAAGGAAATTTTCACCATCCCCTAGGTATCTACACCCCCACTGAAAACTTTTTTCTGAAGTTGTCAGATTAAATTTGTCTGGAAGAAATCGTTTTAGGACATAAGTCCATTTTACCAAGTTATGCTAGACGATAGTCGAGTAAAAATTAAATTTCTCGAGGCGATTAAGTATATTTCACATATTAGCGTTTATCTCGAAAACCGTAAGAGATATCAAAAAAGTAAGCAAATTTTCACCACCCCCTAGGTATCTACACCCCCACTGAAAACTTTTTTCTGAAGTTGTCAGATGAAATTTGTCTGGTTGAAATCGTTTTAAGACATAAGTCCATTTTACCAAATTATGCTTCAATAGTCAAGTAAAATTTTACATTATGTTAAGTTCTGGTAAAGGGTAAAGAATATAAATCCGTTCACTTAATAAAATAAAGAGGGCTTAGCTCATATTGATTAGTAAATCCATTACTCTGTAGCCTTTAAAACCTGAGATGAGTCTTTAAACTCATTGGTCTAGCCTTAGAAAAATCCAGGAAACACATTAAAGAATCAAAAACGAAATGGAATAAAACTGCTTCTCTTCATGAATTCTTTATTACCTTTATTATTTATTCTAACTAATATTATATATGCGAAAGTAACTGTGTATGTCTGTATGTCTGTTACTCTTTCAAGCCAAAACTACTGAACGGATTTGAATGAAATTTGGTATACAATGGTCTAGACCCTGGGAAAGAACATAGGCTACTTTTATCCCGGAATTCCCACGGGAAAACTTTTTAATGCGAAGCAAAGCTCGCGGGGACAGCTAGTTTTTTAGATATATTTTTTCGGTATGTTAGCCATTTTCCTTTACCTTTTCCTTGGAAAAATATACAGGTGTATAAAATTTCTTATCTTGTCGTTACGAGGTCCTTAATCATTATTTATTTTACTGCTCTGTTTATGTGTCCAATTTACGCATAGTAGCCATTTTTGTGTACATAAACAGACATTTACACCGCCTTGTAATTTAAATATAAAAAAGTTTTCAGTTCATCATTATTGATACATTTATAATATAGTGTTCACAGCCAATGTTCTTATGTATTCTGCATTCTAACCTTACTTCCTGAACTTCCTGAAGGTTAACACAATTAAGTTTTAGATTTAAAAACAAGGACACTGTGGGGTGATTCTTAATTATTTTTTTGCCACTGACCTACTCTAGAGGGTGAGCATATTCGTCTGGCTCGGTGCCACATCAACTCGCACAGCGCAGTAGTAAATTAACCAAAACTCGGCCAAGAATTCACCCTGTAAATCTCTGCCTTTGGCGTTGAATACAAGTTTCACTTCGAACCCTGCCTGCAAATGCCTAGAATAAGGGCGAGGCCTCATTGGTGAGTTGCGTACACAATTATATTTTTTATAACCTTTATTTCGGGCCGACGTGACGCGCGCAATGCACCAATGGGGCCTCACACGAAGATTTATTCGTGGAATTTTCGTCCTTGTAAAATAATTATATTTTGTATCGACGAAATAAAGCTTCGCTGTATGATATTTTCGAAACCACTCGCAGTACAGTTTTTCAAATGCAACATCGCAGCAACAAATTTTATATTAATTGAAGATGCACAACGTAATTAAATCTAACTTACATTATACTCACGACTGTAATGCCGAGCTCTATCGGCGTTTGGAATCAGAACAATGCACTGCTACAAATCTAAAAACCTAGATGAGCATTTATCCTCACAATATTTTCCTTCACCGTATCTACCTACTTAAATTCCTTAATTGAAAAGAATTCATTGGCTCATGCCAGGATATGAACACATTGAACACTCGGACTCTCGATTTTAGTAGTAGTCTTATCCATTACACCACCACGGCTCTCTGTATTATCAATGCTATGCCTTATACAATATACAGGGCACGTGTAGGTCTCGACTTACTATACCCTTTTTGCAACACTCTGTATAGTTTAATACCAGGGTGGTTCCAAAATATACACACAGCGAACTACGATACTGGGGGGTCACCCTAGATGTCGCAAAACTGAGCACGCAACGCTACTGCGCGAGCCTCGAATCTTGCTGTATTTAACGTGCTGATTGTACGACAGCTCTCCATCGTTCGTTTTTCGTCAGTATAGAGTAACCCCCCTGAAATCTTGGTAAGAGCGAAGTGTAAATAAAAGCACACTGCAAAATGTGCACGCCAGGCGTGACTGGAATAGAAAACACTGACTTATTTTGAATTTTAGTAGCGAACTGAAAGAATTTCTGACACTGAACCGTAAACCATGTTGCAACCTGCTAGGTGAATTCAATATCAAAAACCTTACGGTATTTTTTTTATATTAACTATAATTATTTTATTGTAATGGTAGACGATACGGTAAATTTTCGACAGAATCGCATATTCGCTGAAACCCATAACGAAGGTGATTATTTAAAAATTTAAGATCAGTGTTAGCAATTACAAATATAAATCACTTGTTACTGTAGCGAAGTTAGCGTTGTTTGTCTCTAGCATAGAATAAAGGGGACTCGGATGTATACCTCATACTCAATGGTCGTACAGTGCGACAGACTTATCTGTTCCGGTGATAGTTAACTAAATTGGTACCTGCATATCTCATTATTTACTGATAAATTATACATTGATATAGATTAGATGGGTTTATTAAAACCGCAAGGGCAAATTACCACTACGGGCAAACTTAAAATTTTATAGAATTAATACATAGGTATTAGACATTTATGTGAGCTCTCACCGGAACAGATAAGTTTGCGGCACTATAGTGTAGTCATTTTTCTTGTCTAGAATAAAGCTCTCACTCAGATTAGTTTGTACATTATAATATGCATCTCACAAGCATCGCACCAGCCGGCTGAAATAGCAGTTCAACGGTGAAATTTTAAACAGAAACTGAAATCTAATAACATAAGGTTATTGACTGTTAAAAACAGTTTATAAACGAAAGAGCCGATACGATAATTGGATACTATTGAATGTATATTCGACATGAAAAAGGGGTGAATGGTCGTTTTTAGTTTAATAATTAAAACTTGAAACCAGTTATTATAGCTCAAGCTAGGTAAAATGTAACTTGATAGTCTAATACAAGCATGTTATTAAATTTTATTAACGTAAAGTTTTGTTTTAAACTATAGTTAAATCGATTTGCTTTTCATAAAATCTTTCATCTTTTTATTCATCATGAAAAGATAGAGAAGTTGGGATAAACTTTCTCAACAGATATGCATATAGTAGGTACTTACTTACGGTATTTTGTATGTTATTCACCCCAAGAACTAAGAACAAAGCTTTGCTAAGTGTTTCCATGTCAGTGTACGCTTGATAGCGATTGCAAACCTCTAGTACCTTTCATGAAATCCATCAATCAAGGAAAACAATAAGTTATGAAAAGGGTATGAATTGTATCAGTTTTACAAGAAACTAGCTGTTCCCGCGAGCTTCGCCTTAAAAAGGTTTCCGTGGGAATTCCGGGATAAAAAGTGGCCTATGTTCATTCTCAGAGTCTAGACCTATATATATATATATATGTATACCAAGTTTCATTCAAATCCATTCAGTAGTTTTGGCGTGTAGTATGTGTGTAAACGTATAGATATACAATATACATGATTATGCTATGCTTCGTATGTAACCATTTTATGACGCAATTATACTCGTGCTTCAAACCAATTCGGACGTTTCACTTAATCCCGCCACCGAACCTTAGAGGCGTGAAAGAGTAACAGACAGACAGACACAGTTAGGTACTTTTGCATTTATAATATTAGTTAGGATTAGGATTAATAAAACAAAACAAATATTACAAATTAATAACTCGATTTATTCTCATGTAACAAAATTAGTTCTTGTACACTTATTGTTATATTATAACTATAGATACCAATATTTCCTTTCGATCTTTATATTGTATTGTCTTTTAACACTAAATAAAGTTGATGAAATAGTAAGATCTAATACTTTAGAAAACATAGGATTTCGTTTGTAAATACAAAATATGTTTAATTATTAGAGCGTAGAAGAAAAGATATCCTTACATAATTATATTTGTCATGATATCAACATTAAAATCTTATGATTTAATAAGAATATATACCTACCTATTATAATGTACATAGGTATTTACTTTTATTTACAATTGTTATTATATCATTGAAACATCTAAGTTTAGTATTCAAATTCACAGCAAACGTTCATAAATGTAAAAAAATATGACACTTTACCTATTACAAACGTAAAAATCAAAAGTAAGTCAACAATTCTTAACATGGCTAAACCGATTATGATGAAAAATATATCCGTAGCGGTTTCGAACTGCCACGGTTGGCTAAAGTCACATGGTGACTTTAAATGAAAGCTAATTAACATTACTGTAAGGCTCAATATGTCATGGATGGGTCGATAATACCAAAGTTACTTATAAAATGTATTTAATACCGTTAAAAAATCATAACGGTTACCACCCCTAAGTAAGTGATCCTATGATTTGCTGGTGAATAGTATTTTTAATTACACCTCTATCTTCGCTCTTTAAGGCTGTCACTAAAGCTGGAAGAAAATCAGAATCTGTCAAATCTAGTGAGGGGGGGTTGAGGTATGCGGGGCGTTCTCCGGACAATGACATGAAATTTTAACATAGTACTCGAAAACATAAAAGTGAAGACATGCCACTTTGTTAAAAATATACTAAGTAAGTAATATTGTTTTGTGATACGAAAATATTTATTTTTATTTGAAAGTATTTTTAATATTTAATAATTAATTATATATAAAGTCGTACCCGTGCCGATATTTATACAGGTTGTTGCAAAAAGGGTTTAATACTATGCCGAAACCTACGTGTGCAGCATGTTATTGATGTTATTTCTAAGCCAGGAAATGAAATCAGAATGTAAAAAAATCGCGAAAATATTATCAGAGTTTAATAGTTCAGGGTGTTGTATTAAACTCTGCCCCCGTGTAATAAAAAAAGTATAGTTAGCCGAAAGGGCGTTACTCAGGCGTCACTCTGAAAAACTTTTATCCTACGTAATTTTTTATATTCATGAAAAAAACGCTTCTTCATATAATTTTTTTTTGGTCACGTGACCTTTTAGTTAGACGACCTGTTTTTTTTTGGTGTTTCAAAAGCAGAACAGTAGTTTGCAGAACTCTGCATATACAGGGTGTCACAAAAGGTTACGTAGCTGGCAAAGGGATATGGGGAGGTCACCAGAAAAATAATATCATGTAAGTACCCCCGCAAGGGAGTACATTAGTACAAGGCGAGAGTGTGTATTTTTTTTTTAAGTACTTATGTGTATTTGGGATATGATAGAAATAATATTTTTGTTTCTTAAAAACCAAAAAATTTACACCTTGCTGCGCTCTTTTGCTCACTGTAAGTACACCTACAAATATTGCTGTATTAAAAAAAACGGTTTTGTTATAACGATTATAAAAAAAAAGTTATTTTCATGTCAAGGAGTCATTTACCTAATTACGATTTCACTCAACAGCAGGTGAACTGAAAAAATAAGTTCTAGTTCTATCATCACTTTAGATCGCAAACATTGTAACTCCACTTTTCTCGGCGAAAAGTACTCTTTGGTGTCAATAGAAACGTTTTTTGAATTCACATGTTTTCCTCTTTATTCGAAAAAAAAAAACTGTATTCCGCATTTTACCATTTGTTTTCCTCTAAACCCCAAACCGTGATTTTTAAACAAGAAAACTTAGTAATTATACCCTTTATTCTCATATACAACGTGCGATGTAGGCGAACGTGAACGAAAACTATGCAATAAGCCTTTGTTTTTATTACTACTTTAGTAAATTACAATAACATACTCAACAATGTTAATTTTTTTTTGCAATGTTATGTTGTTAAATTAAGATCTAATATTTTATTAACATGAAGTTACTTTCAACTTTTTTTTGCATCTATGCGTCGAATCACAGCATGACGGCTGCTGCAGCTTCCTGCTGTCCTGTCCTCCAACCAATCCCACCAGTACTGCAGGTTGCGTCGAATACGAGCCATTCTCTTCGACTTGACAAGACAGGTGCTCCCGGAAGGATCATAGATCGCACGGAACCAACAGCCCGCCAGATTCGGAAGTAGCCCATGCACTGCATGGCGAGCACAGCTGCAGCAATTTTTTCGTAATGAATCATTGGGATGTCATCCCCGAAGGAGGCTCTCAGCCTACCTCACGACCTGTGTGACATTAGAAAAATGCACTGTGCTAACGCCGTTTGCAAGCTTGATTTGCAGGACCGCGTTGTATGCCAAGTTCCACAGCAGAGGGGTCCAAGACCTACCGCTGTGGAACTCCGCAACTGAACTTCTTC
This sequence comes from Plutella xylostella, assembly GCF_932276165.1. Taxonomy (NCBI): domain Eukaryota; kingdom Metazoa; phylum Arthropoda; class Insecta; order Lepidoptera; family Plutellidae; genus Plutella; species Plutella xylostella. The sequence goes on from NC_063986.1 coordinate 4,455,851, forward strand.
AGTGAAAACAAACCCTCTCTTTTCGCATCCTTAATGTACTTGTTAGACACGTATGACCTCTGTCAATTTTCTGCAGATAAGAAGACAAGTGATGGTATACAAGAGCCGCCCTAAAGGTTCGCCCTCTAGGGGATAGAGTTGAACGCGGTTATTATTTTTAAGCAAACAGCCAGCGCAACAACTCGCCCGTGGTTCTTATCCTGCTCCGACAGTGAACGAACGCAAAGTATTGTACCCACTATTCGAATCCGCATTTCGGATGCCAAACTGACTGTCCGAAAGGTCGAAACCGTACCACCACACACACATAAGCTCTTCGAACGAGTCATACCTCATGACTCGTTCGAAGAGCTTATCAGGCTCTTACAGCAATCAGATGTGTCGGTACACTGAAAGATAATCTACAGGCCTGCTTTATTTATTTAGGAGCACTAATGGCCTCCTTTCAGTCATTGAGTCACTGGCACTCAGGCTGCGGTTGAACAGGAAGATAGACTGTCTAAACAAATCATTTTTAGGCTAGTTAAAAAAAACTTTAGGTGGGTAGTATGCCAACTAGAACTACAAATAAAACAGTATTTTTGTCTCCTCTAAAATTTGGTCACGAGGAGTTACGATGATTACGATCTAAGGTGACGCTGACGATATTTTATACAAGGTATTGAAAAAAGGGTATAAAGCTTAGCCAAAAGTGGATTTAGGTGCCATTCTGATCCACTTTTCTTCTACAATTTTGAAAATTCACGTAACAAAACCTTTTACATAGAAACTTATTCGATCACGTGACTTTTTACTATAGAGACCGAATTTATTTTTCGAGAATTTCCAAAACTTGGAGAACAAAAGTTTATTTATTTATTTATTTATTTTATAAAACTTATACTATCATTACAGAGTAACCTAATTCGATAGCAAGCTCAATTTATTATAATTATAATTAATTTTAACAATGGCAAATCACATACACAATAATACAATAAAAATTACATGTAATCAATAAAATAAATCTAAAATCAACATAAAAGCAATTTTCACACAAACATTTCATTACATAGGTATTATAAAAAAATTTTTTCCTTCATAATTTTTTTTTTTTAAAGTTGTTCAGAATAACCCCTGAGTCAAACCCTTTCGGCACAGTATACCCTTTTTGCAACATCCTGTATAGGTAATATCAGGTTTATAAAAGACCTGGGCCTGTAGAGTGAGACTCGGCATGGGGAGTCATAATTTATAGATCTTTTAGGTTGCAGTGGCGAATGGGCACTGGTAGCCCTGCCCTTTTCTATAGCTATAACTATAGGTAATTTTATGGCAATTTAAAAATGGTATAACATTTATCTATTTGAAAAAATCATTAAAAATATACATTACCTATCACCCTAATTTAAAAAAAAAATTCAGCCCTTACTTTAAACTTATAACACCCCTCTATTTCCTTCAGGGGTTAAAAAACCTGTGTATTTAATATTTTCTTATGAGTTTTTTTTTTAAAACTAGGCTCTTACATAGTTGTACATAATATTATGCGGTATTTTATTCCACTTGTAACGCATAAAATTCATAGCTACAGTAAACATTTCATTTTTTTCATGGCGAGATACAGTCGCACTTAACCGCTTTTTTGCAAAGCTTGTTAAATAGATTTAAAAAATTATGTAAATTTTAGATCTTCAATTTTTAAAAATACTTACTTATTTTTAACAACCTGTAGTGTACAGACTACCACATCTTAAAATATATATATTTTTAATTAACTACGGTTTTTGGTTTCAAATAAAACAAATTATGAACTTACTTTTCAACACCCTGTATATTGTGTAGCTTACCTAGCATACACAACCGTTAAAATAAAATAAATTACCCCTCAGAATATAAACAGGCTCGCGCTTTGGCATACTGCATTGACCGTATAGTTCTTATTCGGAGAATCTAATAAGTGTCATTATGTGCAATGTTTACATTTATCTATGCATCTGTAACTCTATAGTAAAAAATGTAAACAAATCAAAAAGGCGAAATGTTTTCTAAGAATTTTCGGCTTTTCTGCATCTAAAATGATTAGAAAATTAACTTTCCATAGCAAATGCATATGTATTATAATACTTGTAGTCATAATTTGTTGATTTAATCAGTTTTTGTGAAATATTTGATAAAAAATAAAATGGCGTGGGTATCGCTCCTAACAGGCCGCCACCAGGGCGACGACTGAAGAAATCTGAAATCTGTCACGGTGTCATCATTTTTAAACCGGAATTTATTAGTTTTTTGCAAAAAAAGTTGACTTCTGGTCCATTAAATCCAACTCTTTAAGGTAACTTTGTTAAGAATTTAATTACCTACACATACATTAAGATTCTCTGATTTCGAGGGTTTTTTCATAATAAGTCAAAAAATGGCAAAAGACATGGTGTGTTTGCATTTTTTTTTAACATACTTATTATAATCCTGCACCAATTTATAAGCAACTAACATGTTCAGTATACCCTCTGCTACAAAATATATTTTTATCAATGTGATAGAAGCCACCGTTTTTCCAATCTAATCAAGTATATCAAGCCGACTTTAGCATTTTAGCTTTAGGGATCCCCTTAATATATATTTTTAGCTGAAGGTGGTAACCCATGATTTGTCTTGTGTACATCCTCAATGGAATATTTACAATAATGTGTTTACTTGCAACTATTTACACTTTGGTCGATGCATACCTACTTTATAGTTTTGTACTCAGTACATACTTATCTACTACTTACTTATTACTCACACATAAAACAATACTAAGAAGTAATAATAATGAATCCCACATAACTTAGTGATATTTTTAACAGACAATGAAAAATGAAAATGAAAATATATTTATTATGCAAAAACATACATACAATACAAATCAGTTGCTGAGGCATCCTTTTAAGTACAAAAAGACCTGTGCCAGGACACCCCGCACCAACAACAATACACATTCACTGCCTATGAAGTTAAAGCATTTTTTTCAATAAATAGTACCTACTCATTCAATCCATGTTAATTACACACATATTAAACACACAAATTCAGCTTGATGAGTTGAATACGTGGTTGAATTTAATGGGTGAATTAATTTTACACCCTGTGTTAAAAACGGATTCATGATACTAAAAGTTTGAGCTGTATGAAAATAGTTAAGATTCGCCTAAAGGCTGCGTTTCCAGTACGCACACAGTTCACCCGTTACTATGCACACTCTGCAAATGAGCGCAAAACTAGCAAACTGCTAATATCAGCCATACCCAACCGATTATCTGCTAAATCAGTCGGTAGCCAACAGTTGGACTACTGCGAACGCAGCCTAGAGGGTTTCCCAAAGCAATTACGGGATACCAGAAAAAAAAAACAACAGCCATGCCATAATAATAATACTGTGAACATGATAAATTGTACATTAATGAGACGGTTTTCAACCTTAGCACCTAAAATAATATACACTTAATTAAAAGTACGGTCAGCTGCACTTATGTACCTTGTCAAATCAACGAACCGTCAATGTTTTATTGAATGGATAGGCGGTTTCAGATTGACAAGGTGCAAAAGTGTACAGCTACTTATGCAGCTGACCGTACATACTTACCTACTGTCTGGTAGAAAAAGTTACATTAGTTAACTGTTACAATTTAGCATCACATATATGGATGTGTCCCTCTTCGCTGTACCCGCGGGGGTGCATCTTCACTGGGTTGCCATTGGTCAGTACTTCTGTACCATTGGAGTTACCTGAGGATGACGAAATAAGTTAAAAAAATTATTATACTCGTAAACTGAAAATACATCTGGCAAGCGAAAGAGGGGACGGCCAAAAACCACGTGGCGTCGCACTGTCGTGCAGGATGCAGCCACCCTCAGCATGAGCTGGCACGAAGTTGAAGGCGTGGCACAGGACCGGTCAGAGTGGAAATCTACACTTCGAGCCCTATCCCTGATTAGGGATCCCAGGACCTGATGATGAAACTGAAAATATCTTTCTTTTCGGAACTCTGCTAGAGATATCATATCCCCTAGATGTATTATATGTATAAACTGTATACAGAAGTACATGTAGGTACAATACATGCACATCAAGATAGATTAGTTCCTAATAAGATTTAGTCGCATTAGAACCATCGTACTTTAATGTCAATATAAATGTGTCTTTATAAACTACTTAAACCTCAATATACAATTATACAGTCTACCGTGGTTTTATTTCAACGACCAGCACGCCACAGTACCTACAATGTTGTGTTTGTGCTAGATATTACGAAAATCCTTTCGAAGTGATGTCAAAGACTGCATGTACGGTACAAAGTAGGTGCTAACTCCACGACAGCGACAAAACACACACCACCACAATGAACTTTCTAATTAAAAACAGACCAACTTCCAGCGTTTTGTGCAAGATTTAACCGTTTGTTGGACAATTTTCCCAACGTTGGCTGTAAATGAGACCGGACGTACCTACGTTATGTTGTAAAATTCAATGTGTTAGAATTGAAATAATTGTGTTTGTGGCTTTAGAGCTTTGGTGAAAGCTCTTAAATTATGATATTCGAATATTATATTTTATGTTTCATTAGTTACATACACTTTGACTATTTATGTAACTAATAATTATAGGTAGTTTCCTAATTAAGTACTGTAAATAATTACACTTATTAATTCTTTGAATTTAAATATTTTTTTCTCTACACCTATAATCCAATCTATAAAATTTATACTTGAATGGAAGTTTAATATAGGTTATATCCAATCTCACAAAAGGAAAAAGTATCAATTTGAAATTTTTTGTGTTAGATGATAGACTTCATAAAATCTGTACTACTAGGTGATTCAGTATCGTATACTCGTATAGTCTACGATGAATTTCTTACAGAAATATGTACCTTGTTGTACCGTTTCAACCTAAAAATTTAGAGTGTATTGCATTTTTAGCTAGATCGAATCGCAAGTAACATCGAAATCATTTTATGTTTTCTTGGAACTCTACATTGTACATTTGGACGTACATTTTATTACGTACTTTTATTGAATTTCAACGTACTGAGACGAAACGAAGATTTCTTTATTCGTGCCATTTACACATTTGATTGTCTTTGGTGTACGTAATATATTTTTTTATTTCGCTGGTGGTAAATAGGGTGTTTCTTTTTATGAGAATGACGTACACCTATTGTTTTTTTTTGTAGGTTTGTGTTTGCTACACCTAATAATACATAATATGTACGTACAGATTCGTTTTATATATTATTACAGTTACCGTTTTATACGATGTTGCCGGGTATGTTTACAATCGTTTAAATTTGAAATCTATTTTATTACATTACATTTATGGAATGGGAATGGAATTTAGCCAGTTAACTATCCAAAAGGAAATATAAAATACACTGCCGGGCAATGAAAAAGTTCCACTCACAAAATGCCGACAACAAAACAATCCCAATTTTTTCAAAGATTTAATTTAAAATTGGAACAAATGATTACCGATTTTAGTTGGTAATATCCTGCCTGATGCTCTGTTAAATGCACTTCAATGTTGCAGAAGACGGCATTAAGCTAGCCTTTTCCGTTTAGAAGTAATTTGGTGTTTTTCTCAGTGGAATCATTTCATTGCCCGTGAGTGTATAAAATATAAAGATTCATATATGATTAGGTAAATTTTGGAGGATATCTAGATTCCTACATCTACAAAAGTAAGTGAATTTATGATGCTAAAAATATATGTCGGTATTTTGACAAGACTACCTCGAGCATAGTATACCTAAATAAGCAAACCGAGGGTAGAGGTAGAGCAAAGCGCCCAGCCTTTTTTAGGTATTTTGTAGGTTTAAGTTTTGTAGGTAGGTATTTAAAACTTGGACTTGTCTTGTTACTTCCTTCGGGAATATTCCGTACCCATGTACCTATAATCGTTTGCAATAGAATCCAACAATCATGTAAACAAATATGGCGGACTGACATTGACAGCGTATTGTTTATGCCCATAGTGATGTCATAGTATTCTAATTAGATTAAGTATATAAGCCATAGACTATAAAATAAAACTGATTATAGGTATAATAATATAAAAAAGTGTTTATTAAAACAAATTTAAATCTTTGTCTTCGTCATCATCACTATCAGTAGTGTCGCCGGTGACCGTAATTATAAATGGAACCACTGTGTCATCGCTTGCCGTGTCTAAAATGCCGTCGAGCTTTTTCATTTCTTCCTCTTCCTTTTTTCGTTTTGATTAATTATATTAAGCTCTTGAAAAAAAAAATTGTATTCAAATAATATTAAATTAAAATAATTTATTAAATTAAAAATAAAAGATAACTTCAGATTACGAACAACACTAACTTTTCAATGACTTATAGAGTTCGATGAGTAAAAAACTAAGATGACAGCTTGTCAAATACTTCGAAATTTTTACGTTGCAAATGTTTTAACAAATTTAACTTATAAATACAAGTTAAATCGTGTTGAAGATAATGCGAAAACAATGGTGCGTTCGTTGAAATCAGACTATGTTCATAATTGATCGTCAAATGTATGTGATTACGGAGTAATCGTGAAAATTTGGTTTGTTTACATGATTGTTGGATTCTATTGCAAACGATTATACGTACCAACTGTTGTTCCCTGTAATTTCACCTGAAAGTAACATTACATTGTTTTGATGGCTTCAGGCTGAAAAACTTTTAATCACCTGCACTGTACTGCTGAATAATTTGGTGTTCAATTTTCTTAGTGCTTGAGGTGATAGCAGTTAAAGAATAAATACGAAACCATGCCGTGTTCTAAGTAATAAGTACTATTATTTTCTAATGTACGCCTACTTTGCTACCTAATGAATGAGTCATCAATGTAATAGTTCACCTTTTTGACTTAAGTATGTTTGATGTCACATGCCTAAAGATAAGCGTCCACCTTTGGCATCGTACGCAACGGACGGGACGCATCGCCTTCAGTATTCTTTGTATAGAAATTCACACAAATGCGTGCACTTCATCGTCACTGTTTCTCCATACATTTATATGACAATCCATACGACACCGATAGGTGGACGAAGTGAAAGAGAAGCAGCATACGTACCAAGGTGGTGGTCAGAGCGAGACGGCCGACTCCGCCTCCGCGAGTGTCAGGCGCGGCTGAAGATGGACGCGTCCCGCGTGTGCCGGCTCACTGCAACAATGTTACATGAACATTTTATTTATTGTTATATATTTTTACTATATGGAAAACTTACAGATAAAATTTTACAGTTTAACAATAAAAATAGACAGTTTAAAGCCAATTATAAGTTTTCACTAATTGACGATAAAACAATTGAACAACATACACTCACGAGCTATGAAACATTCCTAGTGATAAAGCACCACGTATTCTATTCTATTCTATTCTCATAGGGGGTGAAGTTCCTGTACGTGGCTCTCTCGAGTGGAACCTTTGTACATATCCCCTTGATTTCAGCTCAGCCAGCCTAGCTCCCGAGTAAACTGGAGTAGCAGGCCTGGGTGTTGTAATAGCTGAGGTAGGCGCTCTGTTGGTCCAAGAATAGATAATCTTGTTTCTGTAGTAGGTGGACAAGCTAACAGAATATGTTCAACCGTCTCATCTACTTCCTTACATGTCCTACATAAGGGACTAGTTGAGTTACCTATGGTATATAAGTGTTTATTCACGCAACAATGTCCTGTTATTAATCCTACCATTAATGATATATTACTACGGGACAGGTTGAGTAAGTAGCGTGTAAGTTTATGGTTGTGTGATACAATAAACGCTTTAGTTTGTCTGCAATCTACACGATTTTTCCACTCCTGATTGTGTTCAGATAGTGTTTTATCGGTGAGAACTTGCCTTATTGCCTTTGATGACAAACTAATAAATGGTTCTGGCCCTATTGGTAGGGTATTTGATCCCATTCTTGCTAGTCGGTCAGCCTCGCAATTTCCTATGTTGTCGTTATGACTTTTAATCCACTGTACTGTTACATTATTTGAAATGCTTAGGTTTTCCAGTGTTCTGTGACATTCTAAAATTAATTTAGATTTTGTTACAGTTCTGCCTAAGGCACCTAAAATAGCCATACTGTCTGTGTAGAAGCAGATATTGCTATTTTTTGTGTCTTTTATTTGTGTAGCTCCGTCAAGTAGGCTGGCAGCTTCTGCCTGAAAAACAGTAGCTTTGTTCCCGAAGCTGACAGAGTATTGTAAATTAAGTTCCGGGCAGAAGACACCTCCACCGCTGCCCTTCTTGTTTAAAGCACCACGTAAATCTTGAAAGGAAAAGACTAGCTTAATGACGCCGTATGGAATATTGAAGTACATATAACAGCGCATCAGAATATTACCAACTAAAAACGTAACTATAATAAGTTAAAAAAAAGGTTAAAAAAAAATTGCGTCATTTGATGTTGACAATTTGTAAGAGGAACTTTTTAATTTCTCGCGAGTGTATTAAGTAAGTAAGTATACACAGCCAAAAGAAACAACAAGCAACAATATAAGGAAATTCCGTTCTGAGGAATACAGTTATTGCTGAGAAAAGTTTCATTCTTAGCGCAATAGCTAAGATTTTCGCATTTTTGCCTTAAATGTATCCGAATCCGAATCATCTTTACAGGTTAACCGTAGCAAGTTCTTCAGCCGATAGCAGCCCACTGCCGTAGGTCCAAAGCACGCCACTGGACGCCATTTTTTTTTCAATATATCTGTATTAATTTTTAAAACTGCTCATATTGTTGGTGGTATATTTTTCTTATCTATAAAAGTTGAAAAGTATTTCTAAAGCTCTGAACTCAATCCATTGGCTCCGATTTATCTCGAAACGTTGCTTCGACAGCCGTTTAACAGCAGTAATATCGAAGCTTAACAGTTTCCCCTTAAAATTTTATCTGCGATTTATCGGAAATCAATATCAGGCAGCAAAGTAAACATTAATGAAGATAAACAATATTTAAACTGTGCTTTATTGCTGTTAGAACGATGTTGGCAAACACAAAACAACAGCATTCTCAACTTTCGTTACAAGTTACAACAGCCATTCATTATGTAGAACTAACTCGCCCTGTAAATAATGAGACTTCAGTTTTTCTGGGTTAAGTTAAAATAAAAAAATACGAGTACCTAGGCAGTATTTATTTAGTTTTATGTGAAAGTGGTATTGCAAAAGTGGTACAGTTGGGCGAATTTTCATAAGTCCTAGAACAGAATTTATTTAGAAAGATCTCTTGAGTCACCCCCTTGCGGCTTAGTATCTATTTTAGATTCAGAGTCAAATTCATAATTCTCCGTAAAATATTACTATTATTAAATTTGCTTCTGGTCATGATAATGCGTCTATTATCATTACACTCGAACAGTTATTTAAAACCCATTTCTTTGTTGGATAACGACGCGCGTCAGGCGTGGCTGTAACGTATGTTTTCCTGCCAATAGGGATTTTCCTGGTGGCACATATCGTTATAAATATATTATATTTATATTTACTTCGTACAGTCGGTAATTGATTGAGGAAATGCGAGTAACTCGGTTCATGATTTATAACAGCTGGCGAAACAGATAAAACAACGTAAAAATGTTGTTAAAAGCGAAGTTTATTATTCAATGACCATTTTTTTTCAGATTGCCTTTTTATTATAAAACTAAGTCTAAATATATTATAGCTGGTTTAAACCTGGCTCTAGACTACCGATTTGTATGAAATCTCTGGAGTATAACCGGTGCTAAACTAGAACTATCTTTAGTCTACATTTTATAATAACGAGGAAGTTTAAACAACGAGGTATTCATCTCATTGTGTGCCTGTGGGTTTGCAGCTTTTATGCCGATATTTCATTTTCACAGTCATCTTGTTCAATAGGCTGCATTGAACTGCAAAATGCTTTCGGAAGCCTAGGCCGCTAAATGAAAGGCCATTGAATGTTACATACATACATAGGTACATAATTATACTCACGACTGTAATCCCCGAACGGATAGTCAGAAGTGACTTGAAAGCAAGTTGAAGTTGCTATTTCACTTTAAAATATGCAGCCCTGTATCTACGGGGTGGCTCAGTATACTAAATAATAATTCATTTAAGTGTATGCAGGATGTGAAATCAATTACACGATAACGTTGTTTCCTAGTATCCTATATCTCCCATACAAAGTTTAATGTGGTTTACGTCAGAGGTGGTTTGCACCAAACTCAGGTGATGTCTACTGCTGTCACTTTCTGTCAAAACACGAGTGGATAAGATTTATGGAGCAAACCACCCTTGGAGTGGAATTTAGTCTACTCTGTAGTAACTATAGATTTTATAGATTCAGGTACGTAAATATAATTACATCAGAAGCATTTCATGGTAACCTAGAAAAAAAGAAAGAATTCTGATTTTTTTTTTATGAAGGCTACCAATTTGTTGATAGCCATGGTGGTAAAACTCGATACTCTTGTAATGTTAACAATCACACTTTGAACCTAAAGTACAATAGCCGAGACCACAGCTTCTCAAACTTTACCTTCATTAAAGAATATCCTACGTCGAAGATATGTTAGTGTTTTCTGATATAAATTATTAATTTAAAGTTTGTCCAGTGGCATTATGCCAAAAATAATAACCAGTACCCAATTAGGGGCGTACCGCGTGCCTTAGGATTGGCCTCCAGTGGTGTTCTCTAACCCATGACTTTGGGAACCACTGGTGAAATCCAAAGTGACGTAATCGTCTCGACACTCTAATAAATTGAATGGACTATCAGCGGAGCAGCGGAAAATTATAATGTCTGCTGGTGAAAACCAACCGCCATTGTCATTTAACAGACTTCGGACATAAATCGTAATATTGTGCGTGACGAAAATAAACTCCTCAATAGAAGCAATTGAATTGAACACTTTTAAGGAAGTGCTGTAGTGTGATTTCAAACTAACTTGTAAAATTGGTAATAATAGGAGATTATCAGTTATCAAAAGATACCTATAATATGTATACCTAGAAAGTTTCAGAAATATTAATTCTTCCAGACACGGATAATAGATATGAAGTGAAGCTCAGAAGCTAGCTACAAGCAATACAATCTTAAAACCTTTCAGCTCAGAGATTAAAACGTAAAACAGACACGTCGGGTTTTTCCCAGATTATCTTACGAAAAACTATGTTGTTTCTAACCACGACTCTATCTTGCTTTAAACGTACCAATTTCACGAATACTCTCTTTTGCTTGTTTTTAGTCTACGTAGAGTGACCCTCCAGCACTCAAGGTGCGGGACTAACTGCCCAGTAATGCTCTATTCTGTCCGTGTATTCAATAACAGCTCAGACCCGCAGTACAACGGACTACGGTACAAGGTACAATAGGCCACAGCTGCGTAAGTGCAAAATAATGCCGAGTGTACTCCTCTAATGGCTGGTCCGGGATATTGCAGGACAGAAGCCTGATTTATAAGGTGTAGAGGGTATTCTGTTGGGATATTTAGCTATATATTTCGATTTGTATTTTTTAGGGTTTTGTTGTCTCTTTGGTAGCGTATATTTTTATTGTTATAGCGTAGTTAGAGTAATGTAAATGTCCATTCCAAATTATAACAATTTGCTCTAAGCTGTACAAAATATTCCGACTACTAAATTTATGTTTTAAAGTTAGCCTAAGTTTGGCAAAATCTTTGCCTTCATAAGTTTGAAGTTGTAACAATTCCGAGACGGAAATTTCCATTGCTTTTTTTAATGCTTAAAGTTGGCGCAGAACTTAAACAAGAACAAGTTTCGTCATGGTCATAAGTTGGCTTTAATGTTAACAATAGGATGTCATACTGTTATCCGTCCCACCGTTTGGAATCCATTGTCTTAGTTCAACCCGGTGGCTCCAGAAGGGTTACTCTATACTGACGTAAAACGAAAGATCAAGAGCTATCGTGGAAACTGATAAATACAACGAGATAGAGTCAAGGCTCACGCAGTAGCGCTCCAAAACTTAGATTTTGGTCATATAAAGTGACCCCCCTGCCTTACGAATGGCTGGAGTTAGGGCTTGTAGAGCGTGGTCTTACATGAGGTCGGTGACATATTATATCAGTGCGAATAAATGTGGTATTGCACCAGCTACATTTTAAATTAAATATTAATGTTAATAGTACCAAGAAGGCATTTTACCTAATAGCGATCTAATAGCTAAATTAATTGTACCTACCTATTTATTGTAACACTATATTTATGTATGTATTTCAGTCGAGGAACCATAGTGCGCATATAAACCCTAACAGGTTTCTGACGCACTATTCATTTGTAACCTAGATAAATGTATTTTATTTCTGACTGATTTAAAAAATAAATAAGCTTCCTAATTCCTATTAAGAAAGCTTTTAAAGCTACTCCTAACACACTGTAGGTATTCATCTATTTGAATCCTGATCGCAAAGTGGAAGTGATGCCCTAGAGCGAGCTAACCAACGTTTAGGTTCTAACTTGTTATCTTCCATATCCCCTATAACCATCTAATAAAAGCTAAGAGGCATGGAGGATGATGACATTCCATTATGATAAGCATAAATAAAAACTATTATATTATGTCACCATTGTGGTAATATCATTGAACTTGAAATACCTAAGTATAAAATTTTAAATGAAATCCGTTTTTCAGAAAAACTTTTATAATGTGTAAGTATCTAAATATTCTTCCCAGAATCCCAAAAATATTTAGACTGTAATTCTTCTTTTGATGTTGCTTACGAATTGCAATAGGTATAGCTTCTCGTATTTTCATCGGCACAAGGACTAATATTATATTATCTGAGTCTATTTCTAAGGCTCTTAAAATATTGATAAAAAGATTCGAAACTTTCATTTCACTGCGCAAGACAAATTTAAAAACAGTTTTAAATAATTAATAGATAACAATCATAAATCAATAAATAAAATTATGATTTACCTACCTAGGTTTATATGCCAGATGGCTTAGCTTTGTAATGAAAATGGGATGACTTTTTGCAAACCTGTATTTAAATACTACTTTGGGCAAAATAAAGGCGAAAGTAAATAATTTTTACCGTACCGACATTTACCGTAAAACCTTCCTAGGCGACCGTTTCGACAAACACATTATCCGCAAAGCCCACACACGACGACGTCAGAAAATATAAAAACGCTGAAACAGTGAAAAAGATGGGATTGAGCAAAGCCGCGCATCACATTTGAGGAGTCACCTAAATATTCGTGGCCCTACATGTCCCAACTATAGTTGCTTTAGAAGATTTTGCTTTGCTTTCTTTCATTTATATACGATACCTACTAAATTTATTTTAATTTACTAGTTAACAAAGACGATAGGGTTTATTATTTGAGTTTGATTTTTGCTAGCTATCGTTGCACCCAAACGTTTTATTTTTTAGTTGTTCTTATATCTAATAAAGCGTGTTATCACTTTGTTCTACAATATTAAAAAATCGCGATGAAAAATATTGCTGCTGCTCCATAATATGAACTTTCACGTGTCTTTTAAGAACGGAGAGTTGCTTTTTTGAAAACAACAGTTTTGCAGGATGACCCATCGAGTCATCCCCTTACTGCTTACTATACCGCTTTTGCAACACCCTGTATACAGGGTATTCCGTTAATCAGCCCTGTATATTGACCGGTGAAGATACGGTTATTGAAATCAAAAAAGCCAGAATAACTCACCCGAGAGAGATTTGTTCAGTTCCAACTGTTTCTTGAAATCGTTGGGGATTTCAGTTGAAGTGCTCTTGCACCTACACAACACCATTTGGAAGTAAATTCGGAACCTGTTGGACAAAAGAACAACGAATACTGTTAGTGGCATCACAAAAATGTAGATTGGAATTTATATGTCATTTATACATTACTAGCTGTTCCCGCGCGCTTCGCTTCGCCTTAAAAAGTTTTCCCGTGGGAATTCCGGGATAAAAAGTAGCCTATGTTCTTTCCCAGGGTCTATACCGTATGTATACCAAATTTCATTCAAATCCGTTGAGTAGTTTTGGCGTGAAAGCGTAACAGACAGACAGACAGACACAGTTACTTTAGCATTTATAATATTACTTAGGATGTTAAAACGACTCGGGAATCGAACATGGCGCTTTAGTCCGTGTACCTTCTAAACGCTGCATTCACAAAATTAGCCTGCTTTCATCTTAATCACTTTTTACATAATAACATTCCACCCTAGTCTTAAAATTGTATAAAGGATATGTAACAGATTGTTCCCTTGTTCCACATAAAAGTCCCGGCAGGACCCTACTACAGCATTTAAAATTAAGCTTGGCATACGAGACTTCGTAAAATGTAACAAGGATTTCAGTTTTCTTACTCTCTCAACTAGACAATACATTATATGATGCCGTCAACAATACCTAAAAAAATAGATAAATGTCCAATAAAACCGAATCATTTTTGCATCAATACCCTAAACTAAAAGGGCTGGCCTAACTAAATTTAACGACGTGAAAGATTTCCTTTTTCCGTTCCATCAACGCACCGTTGAGATATAGATGAAAATAAAGAAGACACTCGGTAAGTGACAATAAGGAGGGGACTTCATAAAACATTCCAAAACAGTAGACAGTCACGACATCATGTGTCGAATGTTTCAAAGAGGAAATGTTAACGCATAATATTAGATACGTGACGGCTTTTCCGAGAAGTCACCGTAAGGAAACTCGGTGAAGTTATTACGAGGTGCCGAAAAATATATTACGTCTGCTAATAAATTGGGTAAGGTCTTTGCACTTTCGCTTTTTTGTGCCATTGTCTTTTAAAGAATCTAGCGTTCAGGGTTTCTTCATTCAGGCTTTCATGATCGTATTGAACAGTCTCTGAATCAATATTTTATACATTTCCTGATAGATTCGGAATTGTATACTTTTCCTAGGAATTATATGTAATGCCTGGATGTCATAAATTTTCTGTAACATAAACAATGAAAATAAGGAAAAGGGATGGTTTGTGTTTTTACACGATTTGCACTTGGTGACTTTCCACTAGAGCGGAGCAGGCTAGCGGCGCGGTGAGCGAGGCAATAGTTGTCCAATAAAATCGCATGAGCGGAGTTTACATTATCCAATTTTCATTGGTCGATTCGAGCCCTCTGCTCTGGTCGCCAGGCAGCCTTATGTGAGTGTCATAAACAGGTACCTACCGCATTTTAAAACAACAACAAAAAAAATGCATTTCATAAGTATACCTAATTTTCGCAGATAAACTTATATGTATTATAGATACTTTATAATAATTATGATTTCCAAAAATACATACCTACCTGTAAATAAAGAACTTTATTATTATTATTATGTAAGTGAGTACAAGCAATTTAATTTCTTATGATGGTCCGCTAGGCTTTTAAAGTAAATAAAAGTTTTGTTAAATTTGAGACTCTTTCCTCCTTGACTTAAAGAGTTATTGTATTAGTTCAACAAGTAAGTTCTCACCACTTAATTTAATTAATGTTCAACCCGATTTGAAGTAGATTAATTTATCAATTGGCACTATTGTGTACAAATTGGATTTAAAATAAAGCAAGTAGGTATTTAACAGTAAATCCATCCAGTATCTATTCTATTCTATTCTCTGTGGGGGTGTAAGTACCTGCACCTGGCTCTCTCGAGTGGAACCTTTGTGCATATCCCCGAGGTCTAAACTGCCTTCCTAAGCTTGGACCATTTCCCACCACGCTGGTCCACTGCGGGTTGGTGGGTTTACATATCTAGATGTGCTAGATCTAGATATGCAGGTTTCCTCACGATGTTTTCCTTCACTGTAAGAGCGATGATATACATTGTACTTAAGTTAAAAGAACTCATTGGTACATGTCAGCGCCGGGATTCGAACCCGCATCTCTGGCGTGAGAAGCGGGCGCTTACCCGACTGAGCTACCACCGCTCTCCAGTATGATTAGTTAAGATAAGATTCGAGCTTCAAAGGAGGTATAACTGCCATATGATTGCAATTTACAGTGCAATCAACACACTTTTAACTCTTACGCAGCTCAAAATAAAGACTGTATCTTCCACTTCAACGTGTTACACTCAGCATCTCCATCCAGGCATATTCCACACGTAATATTCAAAGGTAATTGAGTCACGTTTGAAACAGCTTTTCGATTTAAAGTTTACGTGAAGTGGTTTGCATAAAAAATACCATACACATGTACACACTCATTATATCATTTTCCACTGATAGAACGTTCCAAGAGGTATGATTCCCGGTTATGACCATAAATAAGTAGTTAGTTTGTTTTTTTAGTGAAGTGATCCTGATGTCTCAAACAGTAGTACTGTACCTAGCTCTCTCCAGTCGTGTAGGTCAACATCATACATAATTTATAAAAATACATTAAAAAAACATTAGGTAATCGAATTGAGAACCTCCCCCTTTTTCCGAAGTCGGTTAAAAAGAGAGAAGATTATGGGTAAATGCCTTGAGCTTGCAGTGAACGGGCTGAAGATTATGATAGTTGATTGAGTTTATCTTTATTTTGCGTATATATAAATGTGAAAGACAAACCTTTTATATCTATACTTATATTTGTCTTAGCCGGTATTTGAAAATGAACCCAAGAGCACAATTTACCATCGCTGCACAATATAGTTTCTAACACCTAAATAACTTTAACTGAATCCCTGTATAAAATGTACAAACTCTAACGAGTTAAATCAAAAAGCTTTGATACGATTTAAACTACGTGACGACGAGAAAAAAAATGCAAAATCGTACACTGAAAAGCTTTCCCACGCGAAAGCTATCCAATTTAAAAATAAATATAAAGTCCTGCTCACCTTCGCTTTTATTTCTATTTTTGACCCACGGCAAATAGATAAGTATTCTTAATTGCAAATTATTACGTGGACAGTACGATATGTAGGAATGTGTATGTTTGGTGCACAGTCAATTTAAAAAAATACACGCACGGGCAATGAAAAGGTTCCACTAAGAAAAGCACAAAATTACTCCTAAAAGGAAAAGGCTAACATAATTACGCCTTCTGCAACATTGAAGTACATTTAACAGAGCATCAGGATATTACTAACTAAAACAGTCATATTTTGTTAAGTTTTAATTTAAACGTTTGAAAATATTGGGGTTGTTTGGTGTCGGATTTTTGTGAATGGAACTTTTTCATTGCCCGTGAGTGTATATGGGAATTTTGAAAATGGTTGTTTCCTAGTTATCTATAGGAGATATCATATCGAATACTCACAATCGTCATCATCAATGTGGTATCATGGATGTGGTATTTTCAATCACTTGTACGTAAGTAAACGTTCCGTAATGAAATTTAACTATTGGCATCATACCCGCGTTAGACGCGCATAGTCCGCGTTGTTCTATGATTGGCATATTTCAGTAATCCACCGCCGACACGATAGTGGGTCTTATAAGTTCAAGCTTAGCATTCAGATCACGTATAGGGTAGACCCTTAGAGCCCAAGTATCAAAATGTTGCTACTGGGCTCCGTTTCTCGTTTTGATGAGGGTCAAGTTATTCAATCATTCAGCAGGTATGATCAAATATGGCGGTTATTTATTTATGTATGTATCTATTCAAAGCCAAGTTAGGTTTCAGTTAAGTAGGCAAGTGCGTACGTAAATCTAAGCTAGATGATAACTAATATTAAGAAAATTTGTGAGCATGTTTGTTAATCTCTCACGTAAAAACTACTGAACGGATTGTCATGAAACTTGGTATGCAGAAACTTGAAACCCTGGATATACTAAGTTATTTCCATATTATTATATTTCTAATGTATAAGCTAAGGTGTAATACTTGCGGGAACAGCTAGTAATTAAATAAAGAAAAAAAATGTGAACCAAATCGAATATTTACACGGCTAAATCTGAAAAGCAAGCTTCCTCCTATTTTTAAAATATAAATAACAGGATCACAGAAGTGAAATAATTGCTCCTAAAAATTAAAATACGTTTACTATGCAAACAATAGCCTTGGGAATTGCGCTTCAAAATGCACCAGGGAACGAAAGACAAAGACGAATTTTAGCATTTGAACCATTAAATACTATAGTGCACAGTAGCATAGTGCAAATTAATACAATAGCAGAGTACTAGAGTTATTCGTAGCATACCGTAGCCGGTTGTTACATTTAATTAAGCAAATGCTGATCGGAGCGAAATAGTGTTTTGTTTTCAAAACCATGTACGAGTATTATGTGAGCTTTCTTCATCTAATACGTTGCTTGATCAAAGTTTAAATGCGAGTTTAATATTTAATTTTATTCTCAGTCCTTTCAATAACTGACGACCATCACAATATACATAGTATAATTATGAGGACTGAGAGGGACTACAGTATACGCAGAATTCTAGTTTCTGAGGCAGCGGGGGTCAACCGCAAATCAGTCGCTTCCACTTGGTATTCAGTGGAGACCTGTTCATGCAATCCGTTCCAGCCTCGTATGTTTTACGGACGACCGGGTGGCGTAACAATACCGTGCGATCCGGAAAACCGGGCAGAGAATCTGACAGCTGTGCTGGGGGTCCTGGGTGCGATGCCCGGCCGAGACAGATATTTAATTTGTATAATTATGATATGTGTTATAAATATCTCCCACCCGTCTGGAGCCAAGCATGGACATTGTGGTAACAACTATCCAGTCTTGGAGGAGGGCCAGGTCCTTCTCTAGTCTATTAACGAGTTGTTTGTTTGTTTTTATGTTTTCCTAAAACAGAAACGTCCTAACGATAACTAAAATTACCTATGATGCTGGCTATACAACGAGGGGATCATCACGACCCATCACGTCCCCACTGCTGGGGCACATGTCTCCTTCCAATGAACGAGGTAATACTGCCATCATAATGGGTACTTTTGAGCCAGGAACGACCCGGGGCGGATTATTAAATTGATCTTATCTTTATTTAACTATAATGGAAAAATGTTGTAATAATAATATGTTATTTAACACTATTATGATAGCTTTTAATAATTATAATACACTTACTTATTATTCATCCAATAGTAGATCAGCGGGTTGAACATGGAGTTGGCCATGGCGAGCCAGTAGAACGCCAGATAGATGTGCTGCGCGAACGGCGCTGAAGCCAGGGCCTGGTGGTGGTAGACCAGCACGAAGTAGGCGTGGTAGGGCAGCCAGCACAGAGCGAACACCACCACGACCAGGACGAACATACGGACCACCTGTTGGGGAGAAAGAGAGGGGTGATGAGCTGGTTTGACTGGCTATTATGTTTGTGTCGATAGCATACCACCACGATAAGGATGAATATACGGACCACCTGTTGGGGAGATAGAGAGGGGTGCTGGTTTCTAGTCAGTGATTGTGTCAATAGTGAAGTATATAAATGGGTACGTATTGCAACGTTCAAAACTAACCCTGTTAAAAATTATGTTGTAAACAATAAGTTATTTGACAGAGAGTGACAAAAGCTAGTTCAATAGCTAAAAAGTTCTATATCTTTTTTTATGAATATCACTTGAAAAGTCCAACTTTATATTGATAATATTTTCAACATAAAAAGATAATTATTAACTCGAACCCAGGACCAGTCGGGCGTCAAAAAGTCTGTGTTGTAATGGTAGATATAGATAGGCACCTACTCGGTATTTGTTGTAGGTTTCAAAAGCATATAAAATTTATAGTCATTGTTATTTTATGAATTCAATGATAGCGGTTTTGAAGGCACCAATTTTTTTATGACCTGTGATAAAACCTACTATTTTTTATTCATAAATAAATTAACTATGAATGTTACCGCAAATTACGCAAATTTCATTATCTAATGGCAAAAATAGTTTGACATTGCTAATGTTAATTTTGATGCCCAAAATCGACACCAATAATACAATGCGGTTGTTTATTATTGACACAAAACCAATTCCAAAAATTAACAATGTTAATAATATTGACAATGTTTTCCTTTCCGAGAATGCCTCAATTGAAACTATAGGCTCTGCCTACGTAATATTTGAAATATTTCATTCAATGCACTACATACCTTTAAATTAAGCAATAAATAAGGGGAAATTACCTTTGTAAATCTATGTCCGTGAAAGCCAATATAGAAAATCCTTGGAAAAACAATCTTTAAGTACTTACGTTCAAAGACAATCGCAAGAAAATCAGAGAAGTTGTTTTCCAACATTTAACTTGTCAAGAAACTACTGGGTGTCTTCCAATACTTTAATCCTATTAGCTAAGAGATGGGATGCAGCCGTGGCGACTAGCGTTAACTCATGTCAATTAGCACCTTGTTTTTCCCGGAAAATTAATTAGCGAAATTTACTGGCGAAAAGTGGGTGCAGCAATGCACCTCTGCCTACCCCGCAAGGGAGTACATTAGTACGGTGGCCTGCGCCTTAAAGTATACAGGCGGAGTTTTTAAAATAGCAATCCCTGATGATGAAGGAACCAGCTACATCTGTTATAAATCCGGGGACGTATTGTGTGTGATGTGTGTAGCAGTGGTGTTTATGTGGATGTGCTTAAGCAGCATTTGAGCTTGAGATCGCTATTTCAAAAACTCCGCCTGTATACTTTTAGGCGCAGGCCACCGTACATGGTGTGAGTTTTTATATATTTATTAATTAGTAAAACAATAATAAATTTTGTCGCTGCTAAAGTGTATTAGAGAATCACAATAAAAATGTGGATTTATGGAAGTTTTAGAGTCTATCATGGGAAAACGGCTGTTGCATTATGGAATACGGCAATTGTAGGTTAATACTTTTTATCTCGGAATGTTTATGAAATTATATTGAAGTATGTATTTGTATTACTTAGTTAAACGTTTCTACTAATTTATGTCAACGAAAACTAATGTCGAAATATTAAAGTTGTTAGCTCTCTTTATCTCTTGGGGGCATAAACACTTAAACAATTAAAAGTATTAAGTACTTACCTGAAAACTTTAAAACCCACTGATGTTCTGCTAGATTTTAATTGGAGTCTGTTACTTTACAAAAAAAGCAAACAAGTCCTAAAAGCAGAAAAATATTTTCTTCGTCATTTTTGGGGACACAAAATTTAACAAGCCACTCGTACATGTCCAATTAAGTAACTTTTTTTAAATAAAAAGTGTATTTCACCGAAATCTGCCAGCAATAAAAGTGAGACTCAGCAAAATATAAACCAGCAAAGTGCGAGTCGGACCCGTGAACGAATGGTTCCGTCCGTACCATTATCTATGGACAGCAACGTGATAAGTTTCTTTTTTTGGGATAAGGAACCCTAAAAATATATTGTAACAGGCACTTCCAGTTAGTGAAATAAGTTCCACGGAATATCATGTTAATAAAGTATTAATTAAAAGTATTATTTTACACAGAGGATAATGCTATGGTGCAAGTAACATTGATAATATAATATTATTACTCGTATGCATTAGTTCAGGTAAATATCACACGCCTTATCAACTTTTTAGAAACCAATTCAGTTGCTGGCTCTCTAGGAATAGTTGTCTACCTAGTGTGAGACAAAATTACGTGGGACGTACAGCGTAGACTCCATTTTAATGTCTATTTCCGGATCAGAAGCGACAGAGAGAGTTATTTATGTATAAGTACTATCCCGCCATCTGACCCCTCGACCGAGACTTGAACTCCTATTATTTATAAAAATATTAAACTAACTATAATAATTGTATATTTGATTTCAATTTGAGAGAAACATTTAAGTGTATTTTTGGCAGGTACACAGAGAACATTATTGGCGTACTCGTATATATCATATACCTATCTCATATACGTCATTATTACACGATTATCTTAATTGTTAATTTAAAGATTAGAAATGTTTAATTTCATAATTACGATTGCATTCTTGCATCGTACCTTTAATAACCAACGTTACGGTAGGTACCTCAACACGCAAAATATTGTATAAGTCAGCCTGTATATTTGAGATATAATATACCTACCTTCATAAACCAAATTCCACTAGATAAGTACAGGTTTAGCTTTCCTTTGCGGATGATGGAATAAAAACAAAACCATGTTTCCCCACTGAGATTAACCTACATGGGAGTTTGAAATGATGTGATAATCTGGAATTACCATTTAAATTAATAATTTCTGATTTGCTCATGAATAAATGAACAGGCGGATGTAATAAACATGGCCATAGAATGCATAATACGCTCAATTATCAGTATCAGTGGCATGCATCAATATTATGGAATAAAATCACCAGTAAATAACTTGGAACGTAACTAATATTCAGAGTATTAGCATATTTTTAATATATCCTTAAACGCCCCGTGACTAGTGTTAAAAATAATATTGTAGTCTTCGTAGGGACGTTATGGACGTGACCATTCATATTGATTTCAGAAGTAAAAGTTCGAGCACTGAAAGTAAATTTTAAAACAAATGCAAATTAATAGAAATAAGCTCCTTTGTGTGTAAGGAAAATATAGGTACCGTTCAATCATTTTAATACAGACCTCATATGAATAAGTGAGACAGGTTGTTGAATATTCAACAAGCAAAGTATTACCACTATTTAGGTATAACATTAAAAATAGGATTAAATCTAACATCGATACTGATGTGTTTAAAACAATGTAGTTGTTGTTGAGATATTCAGTTAGAATGATATTCGAGACTACACCAGCACGCAATCTCAGGATCTATTCATACGCCACCACTGGCAAAGTCTAAAGATAATATTGAATTTCCAATTTAGATTTTCTGCAGACTAAAGTTTCTGGTGGATTTTCAAAAGAGAATTTCTAGAAGTCCCCCTAGTGGCCATCAACATCACGGCAAGTTTTGAAGTAAGTTTATTTCTTGCATATTTTCAGTTACAGACTTCGTAATAAGATGCAACGGTGCTATAGAGAGCTGGCCTCCGATTTTCGCTCTCTTGAAATAATCTCAAAATACTTATGGCATATCTAGATTTGCTTACATGATTTCAAGTTGTTTTGTAGATAGCAGACAACCATGAAAATATAATTTATGATGAGATGACAATTTATTAATTATTGGTTCTTTAAAATTTAAATTTAGCTACTATTATGGCATAAATTTAAATGAAAAAGGTTTCTAGTCAATGACGATCATGTTTTATGGTAATTTAAAATAACCAATATTGTTTTCTTTATTTTTGTCTACCCTGTGAGGTTTGCAACTGCACCTAGATCCAGAAGATATAGGAACTTGGTAATCACATAACACTAAGAATTTCAATAGAAGCCGAACGTTTGAAGCATTGAAGCAAAACTTTGATGTCGTTTTTTAATGTTACTTGTACCTACTATCTTATACATACCTATAAATATTTACCTCAAACAAAGGGTACCTTAACTCTCTCTTAAACTCTATACTACTCATCCTTAATTCATACGTCGTTAGGGTTAAAATTGCACAGCACATGCTCCAATTGGTAGCCGCTTATTATACCAGTAGCAAGTTGAATGACGCAAATCCAACGATATGGAAATATTACCTAATAGAGTGCGTTCATTCGATAACGCTTAAAATTATAACGAGTTTGTGCGAATCAAACAATCACACTTTATTCTCTAATATTGATGATACGCTGTTGCTTTGTTTAAGTGAGCGACTGAACTAATATTTAACTAGCTATTCAATTTCTAAACCAGTATTGAATCATCCCGATTATCTACATATGTATGTAGGTATATTCAATTTCCTTCAAATACGATGTAAGTTAATAAATGGCATTTAAAGGATCCTGTATTCCTTTGAATGCAGCCATTGTAGCTCACTAACTAACTAACCCTCACTCTTTCATTTGCAGGAATATTAAACTCTTAAGGCACATAAAATAAGGTCGATTAAGACCAAATAGTTACACTTAGCGAGTATCTATCTACGACAGTACACGATGAACACAATGAGGGTAAATTATCTTTGAAATGGTCGATGAATAAGCAAAATGAACTGAATCGTTTCGTATTGATTTTCCCTAATGTAAAACTTCAAGTGACTTTTAGCGATGCATCAAATGTAAATATTTACACCGTAGCTTTGATCTTTGTAAATATTTCATCCTATAAATAATTTGTAAGGTTTATTGAATAGAACCCAAAACTATTTACCTACCTCCGAACATTTGAGTTTTAGACCTTTCCAATACTTATTTACTTTGGTTTAGGTATAGTCCAAACCAATATTGGAGCAAAAATTCGGGTGAATATCACTCATACGGTCTTTGAATTACGAACGATACCAAACTACGAAGTTTTCCAACTATACCATGCTGTTTGATTTGATTAAAAAGCAACCTCGTCCTCTACAAATAAATGTAGAATGTTTTCTATTTAGCTGAATCGTTTACTTTCCTTCACCTGATAATAACATTACACTTTCAAATCTAAAAGAATCGATTTTCCGATAGGATTTACGTAGTTTGTATGAATTTAATCAAAGCAAAAAATAAGAGAGAAAGATAAACTTAGATGTAGAAAGAAAAACATTTATCTTTCAGTGCTCGGCACACACTTGAACAGAAAATAAACTGATGCTCACAAATCCAGAGTATGGCAGGTAAAAGATATTTTAGATTGGAGGGATATGACATAATCTTCATGCTTTGAAGGTGGATTGGAGTGGAAATGTACATTACGTTCTCGTTTAATTTAATTAAGAGTATAGAGTTGCATTTGCGCTTTTTAAAGCCATCTGAGTTTTTAACGAATGAATTCTAATTTATGGAGCAGCTGCTTCTTTCCGGGATTTCCGAGTTTTTCCTGATTAGAAAATGGCTCAGTATGTTGGGTACATTAGAGGAAAGGAAATTTAGTTTATAATTTGTTCCCTCTATAAAACCGAAAGGTCATCACGAAATTCCAGAAACAACATGAGCCAGTAGAGTAGTTATAAGAAGTTTCACAAGAGCTTCGACCTTCCTCATCCAGTTACTACTTATGACGTATGTATAAACTATAAAATTGCAAGCAAATTAACCACCGTGAAAAACCCTATCTGGTTTTATTACTTGTCACCGATACGAACAATGACGCGATGGTATATAACACCTCATCGTTAAGTTAGGGGCAGGATTTTAACCCTTATTTCCGACGCCTAGTCTACTGACCTTCCGCTTAGCCCGGACCACCTGCATCTGGTGATGCGTGCACTCCCCGATTAGTGTATATTCTCCAGGTCTGAACCCATTTCCCACCACGCTGTCCGCTGCGGGTTTTCCTGACAATGTTTTTCCTCACCGTAAGAGCGTTGATCTGGCTTGAGAAGTAGGTGCTTATAGACGTACCTTCCGCTTAGCCCGCACCACCTGCATCTGATGGTGCGTGCACTCCCCGATGGCTCAGCCCCGCAGCGCCGCGCTCATCTGCGCGTACGCCCACCCCATCACCGCCGCGCCGTCAGAACCACTATTCTATTCTATTTGGGGGTGTAAGTACGTAAGTAACTGCACTTGGCCTTCTCCAATTGAATTTCTTCTTCTAAACCTCCATTTTCCACCACGCTGGACGGCTGCGGGTTTGTAGGTTCACGCAGTTTTCCTCACAATGTTTTCCCTCATCGTAAGAGCGTTGGCCTGGTATGAGAAATGGCCGCATATAATAATAACTGACCTTCCACCTAGCCCGGGCAACTTGCAGTTGATGATAAATATACAGATTTCATCACGATGTTTTCCTTCACGGAAAGAGCGATGGTATATAAATGACACTCATTGGTACATATCAGAGGCGTTATTTGACTGACCTTCCGCTTAGCCCGCACCACCTGCATCTGATGGTGCGTGCACTCCCCGATGGCGCGCCCCCGCAGCGCCGCGCTCATCTGAGCATACGCCCACACCATCACGGCCGTGGGGACCACGTACGTGACGCCCAGGAACACCAGGTTGTAGCTGTGGACAATTGGACACGTTTAGTTTTTAGATAGTAGACGGCACCTTAAGCAGTGCCGGTTTTAGTACTACCAGCGCCCTGGGCGAGATTTCTACGGCGCCCCTAACTGCCCATACGAAATAAGGCGAAGGATAATAATGACATAACCATTTATGAAAAGAAATAAACATTTATTTTAAAAAAAACTTTTCTAGCCTTTCTATCGGCGAACTCTTTTATTAAGTTATGAAAGTCGATGTTTTCAGCAAATCACGATCATCCACTCGTTTCCGAAAAAATGACTTCTATGTACAGTCAGATGCAAAAGTCGGTGGACACTTTTCACCTTTAACACAAAGGCTTACGAATGAACAGTGTACATCCACTTTTACACTTGACCGTACCTCCTCGACATTCATTTATTATCTCCGTGTTAAAATTTCATCAACATTATACAGGGTTATTTGCAGGTAGACCGGATCCTTTCATGAAGTGATAGAGGAAGGCATTTCCAGTTGATTGAACCCTTTAATGCATTACCCAAAACTTAACCATTTCTAAGATATTCAATATTTAAGTTTTTTTTAAAAATTTGCCAAAATTTTATGTTTAAAACCGAAAATTAAAAAACTAGCAATATTTCAATTTTTTTTTTTGGTTGTTTTGCATTAGTAACACCTTAATAAACTAATTAACATCAAATGTGCATTATTCAACTTCAATTAGACACAATACCTCAAAATAGATAAACATTTTAAAGAAATATTCAAAACTTAAAGACAAATAAGTTAAATTAAAAAGAGTTTTCATATGATAATTTTTTGTGCACTTTAGCTTAAAAACATTGTCAACTTATAAGCTTTCAAATAAGACATTTCACTATCAAATCGATTTAGGTATCACCAAGATATGGCCAAAACAACCAGAGAAGGCGGAGAAAACTCAACAGGGGTTTCCATACTATAGTCAACAGGACTGAAAACAATCGCACTTTTTACCTTTAAATTGGGCTAATTTTGTTGGTTTTTCTGTTACATTTTATCCGCCTGTGCTGGTTGTTTTGGCCATATCTTGGTGAAACCTAAATCGATTTGATACTGAAATATCTTTTTTGAAAGCTTATAAGTTGACAATGTTTTAAAGCTAAAGTGCACAAAAAAATATCATATGAAAATTCTTTTTACCCGACTGCCGAAGGAGGAGGGTAATGTTTTTAATTTAATTTATTTGTGTTTACGTTTCGAATATTTTTTTTAAATGTTCATATATTTTGAGGTATTGTGTCTAATTTGAATAATGCACATTTGATTATTTTAATTAGTGTATTAAGGTGTTACTATTGCAAAACAACCAAAAAAAATACTGAAATATTGCGGTTTTTTTTATTCTCGGTTTTAAACATATAATTTTGGCAAAAATGTAAAAAAAACTTAAATATTAAATATCTTAGAAATGGTTTAGTTTCGAATAATGCATTATAGGGTTCAATCAACTGGAAATGCCTTCCTCTATCACCTCTTGAAAGGATCCGGTCCACTTACCAATAACCCTGTAAAGTCAGTTCCAGAGATATTTTATAATAAGTACTTTTAATATAAGGCTTTTAATGTAGTGCTCCGACCGAATGGATTGAGCACCTGCGTTCCATTCTAGTGTTGCCAACACATCGTTTTTTTTTTTTCGCTTACGGAGATGGGAATATAGGTAAAGGGGCGCCGCTTAACGGCGCCCCTTAAAGTCCGGCGCCCCTGGGCGGTCGCCCAACCGCGCCCTACCCTAACGCCGGTACTGACCTTAAGAATAAGTTTTTTTTTCATCTACATTCTTCTTCTTGTCGTGTCGTCATGGTTGTAGAATTATCATTAGGGTGACCTTACACAACGAACAATTAGAAACCGACGTTTTGTAGGAGGAAAATAGAACGTCCTTCAAAACGTCAAAGAGCATGTTAATTAGAAGAAAGAAAAATCGGGCCGATTATCTGCCCTGCATAAATATGGTCGTGTGGTCATCAGCGATACCATATAGTGAAAGTCTTCATCGTCTGAATATGCAAAGTTCACTACAAAACGTAAAAATAGGTCACTGGTGTTATTGCGAAGTCAAAACGATGTAACATTTACGAAGTAATTAGTGTCAAATTCAATTCAATTTTGAATCCGAAAATCGTTGTCAAAACAAGTTTGCAATAGGGAGGCAGATTACGGTTTAAGTTATCAGGAGGATTACTTTTACAGCCTGCTTAATCGAATATGTAATATCATACACAACAACACACTATTGAACATGAATGCTTGTATAGTTTAATGTATAGGTATAAATTTAATGCACACACAATGTCATTTTCGCGCTAACACATTCTATACTGAATATGAAAATGCTGGAATTGTTGGTTCGATTGTTTTATTAGCTACTGTTTGTGATGTGTTGTTGTCCGAAGTGAAAAATAAACGATCGTTTGTTTCAGTAAGCAGCCAATAAATTCTCGCTACGGGTGACAATCGATTGCACGAAAAACTTTTTTTCTCTTATTCTTATTGGATACATAATAAACATCAAGTGTTTTTTTACGAATGCCAATAAATAAAAAAAATCTCTTCTTATAATACCTATTTTTGGTTAATTAATTTTGAAAACGAAACGCGTACGGTACAACCTGCTAGTAGTTATATTATATAGTGAAATAAGGTTATAAGGACCTGATAGACAATATATTATCTGTATAATGGCTACCTGATGGATATGAACATAATTATAGAGAGTGACAGCATGTCTTTTATTCCGCAGATAGCCATTATTCAGACATTATGAAACAGGCCCTAAAAAGTTGGAGTTTAAAAGAGTGTAACACAAAATTACTTAGGGAGATCGTGAATAAATGAAAAACTGATCCATTTAGAAGAGGCGACAGGTGAATAGTCTCAGAACACAGAGCAAAGAAATGGAAAGAGATAATTTATCTCATTCATGCTGCTTTTATCTAAACTTTTGCAAATGAAATTCCTTTGTTCCGGCCTTAAAAGTAGACTCCGTCCGTTCTAGTAGGACTTAGATAAAATTTGTAGGGCATTTGAGAATTTAAGAGATACCGTCATGTGGCATTGCCGCAGGATACACTGTATTTTAATCATACTATTAATTATTAATCTTAATCTAAACTTATTTATCATAAGGCAGATGTATGTACTTTATATACATAAGTAAGTATTGTACTGTTCACGCCATGTGGGACACTGTACTCTCCGCTCCGATGAATTCCGCTCTGTTTTTGACATATCTGCATGTTTGCACCAACCCTACCTAACATAATTAATATAAAATATTCAACAAAATAATGAAAAATAAAAGTTTCATTACATTTTTTATCATCTACTTGGCCTTTTTTTAGGGTTCCGTAGCCAAAATGGCAAAAACGGAACCCTTATAGTTTCGTCATGTCCGTCTGTCCGTCTGTCCGTCTGTCCGTCTGTCACAGCCGATTTACTCGGAAACTATAAGTACTACAGTGATGAAATTTGATGGGAATATGTGTTGTATGAACCGCTACAAAAATATGACACTAAATAGTAAAAAAAAGAATTGGGGGTGGGGCCCCCCATACATGTAACTGAGGGATGAAATTTTTTTTTTCGATGTACATACCCGTGTGGGGTATCAATGGAAAGGTCTTTTAAAATGATATAAAGTTTTCTAAAAAACATTTTTCTTAAAGTGAACGGTTTTTGAGATATCAGCTCTCAAAGTCGTAAAAAGTATGTCCCCCCCCCTCTATTTTTATAACTACGGGGTATAAAATTCTAAAAAAAATAGAGGTGATGCATGCTAATTAACTCTTTCAACGATTTTTGGTTTGATCAAAGTATCTCTTATAGTTTTTGAGATAGGTTGATTTAAGCTACGGAACCCTTTGTGCGCGAGCCCGACTCGCACTTGGCCGGTTTTTTTACTATACAAGCCAAAACAGCCTCTCATGTTTTCATTCGGGTGGTACTTAAAAATCTATTACGTTGAAGTATTACCACCCTCTACAGTGGAAAGTGGGTAATGAGTGGCTGACTTTTGAATGCCCTCTGAGCTCGATGTACTTTACTTTTGAACAATGACGTAAGTACGTCTTGTCTGAAGTACTACTGTAACAGAATACAAGTTCACTTTAAACTAACCTAGACCACTGAGAACAAGTAAGTGATTCTTTTAACTTCTGTCCGCGATTGCAGCGGAGCTAGTTACTGCCAGTTGATGTTGTTAGCTTCTCTACAAGACCGCCGCAACTTTGAAGCACTCTAACTCAATGTGATGGCTATATACACATGTAGTTACGTGTAGTTTAGTATATATATTATATATAAACGCGTGGACACGCTAAGTTGGACCGGACCAGGAAAATCGTATTCTGAATTCCTTCGTATCTTGACAGATATAAAAAGGTCAGCCCCATTTCAGAACGCGATAATTTTATTAAGGATTTGTTTAGACATTGTGTTTCATTTAAATATTACTTACTTAAATAGTTTGTTTATTGTGTAAAATCTTGACCCCAAAAAATACTCAGGTGACCTTTATGCAGCCGAATTTCGATAAGATATGAAAGATTTTTTTCTTTACTAGTACCTAAACTGTGTATATTATATTATTTTACTCACATGTAGTCGGTTCTTGATGTTGGGTAGCTGCCGTCCGGCCATTTTATGAAGCAGATCTCACGTTCTCCGTTGATATACCTGGAAATAAATAAATACATTTTAGATACCTACATAAGTATTCAATTTATAACTACATAAGTGTGGGAAAAAAAAAACCTGACCCCTTCTAGGGAGATTCCTCTTAGAGTGACATTGCTAATGAGGGGGAGTCAGATTTCTCTGCAGCCCACTGTACATAGACCCTCTGGTGATTTACTTTAAATCTTCATCTGTCGTGTTGGACAATCATCCATCATTGTAAGCGAGTAATAGTGCCAATAAACGGCTTTAGAATAACTGCTCAGAAACAGGCTTTTAAAGAGAAATTTGTTCTGGGGGAAATCGCTTTTCTGCTAATCCAACTTACGTATTCAAGTTACGAAAAAATATATGCTGCATTTAATTTAATTAGCAGTTTCATTACACATTGTTTTTTTTATTTATTTAATGCATATGTTTCGAGCTTTATGTTTATAATGTCGTACTAATTTTTCCGTCTCACTCAAGGGGGTGTGGGTTGAAATCCTGAGATGTAAATACCAATGAAATCGCGAGCATAATGTGTGTTGCGTATCTATTACTACCTATGTATTTTACACGAAGTATAGTAATTATAGCGTAAAGTTATAGTGTAGATAGAACTAAAGCTACCCTATATTTAGATTACGTCGTTAACCCTAATGATTTGCTTGAGTACAATATGAGTCATTTTAGTAAGTTACAGTATAACTAAGTCTCTATAGCAAGAAGATATAGTTAAACACTTACAAAATATCAAAAAAGATTGAAAATTTTCGACTGCCGCTTTAAAAGAACTAAAGTAGAAATATCATTTTGTTTAATAATACTAATTATATACAGTATGTTTCAAAATGGGTAGCTACATTAATCCTAAAGAGGGTCTGGGGGTCATTCAAAAAAATGAAAATCTAGTCCACTTGTCTGGCAACTAGTCATAAGAACAAAATCTGTTTTAGTTATTAAGTACATATTAGAATGTAAGTGTTGTAAACCGTGTTTTTATATGGACAAATTGTCTGAAATAAATAAATTATTATATTATTATAGTAAAATCACTTGAGCTTTTGAACAGCATGTACATAAATAAAATGTACATAGTAAATAAACATTTTCGAAATTTTCCATCAACATCAATGTTTAGCGGAATATGAGAATATGACCGAGCTAATAAACTCGCAATGAAACTATGGGACAATAAACTCTGGTGAATGATATCACCCGTATAATTAAGTTTCAACTTCAAGTTCATTGTTGAGGGTTCGGGGAAAACGAAAACGAAAAGAATTAGAATTTATAACGAGTTTGATTGCGGGCGATTGGAAATAGAACTGTCAACTGAGTTTTAAAGTCAATTTAAGTGCAGGGGTGGGCTAAAGTAAATTGATATAGGATATAGAGTTCAGCGTTAACTATTATCATGTAGTAAATTCGTCGTGAGTATACCATTTACATTTGTAACGAAAAAAAAGATGCTTCCCCATACCAAAATGGTTGTTTACGTGACACTGTATGGGGAGTAGATGTTTTTTTAGGGAATATCCCATGGTCATCATAACAAAAGTTGTTCAGAATGAAAAGCTCTGTGACATACTTCCAGATGTGCACCTATGAAAGACTCACCCTGTATTATAAGTAATTCTATTCTATTCTCTGTGGGGGTGTAAGTACCTGCACCTGGCTCTCTCGAATGGAACCGTTGTGCATATCCCCAAGGTCTAAACTGCCTTCCTAAGCTTGGACCATTTTCCCACCACGCTGGTCCACTGCGGGTTGGTGGGTTCACATATCTAGATTTGCTAGATCTAGATATGCAGGTTTCCTCACGATGTTTTCCTTCACTGTAAGAGCGATGGTATACATTGTACTTAAGTTAAAAGAACTCATTGGTACATGTCAGCGCCGGGAACCCGCATCTCTGGCTTGAGAAGCGGGAGCTTACCCGACTGAGCTACCACCGCTCCAAGTACTTCTAATATTTTCAGACATTACCGATTTTTTCCGTTCTTAGTGTTACGTAGATATGATTCAATGGATAGAAAGGATTTGATGAATGACAGGTTAATGAGTCCCCATTTACCCGTTTGATCCTGGATGAGGCGTTCCGATGGTTAACTTCATAGCTCAGAAGCACCCAAGAGAAAACACTAAATTGCCTGTTAACATAAGTTGAGTGAATTGTAGCCGACCCGAGCGGATATTTTAATATTATTTCATTTTATATTTATGGAAAACTTAGAGCGGCAAACAGTTGAATAGTATTTAAAGAGTAAAACTGATATCCAATTATCAGTTTTCACGGTTTAGTAAAAACAAAAGGTTGAACTTGCACACTCGTACTGTGTCATAGAACAACGCAGACTCGGGTTACTCAATGTACTGTATAAGCCAACAGCACTTAACAAATTTTAAACAGTCACATGTAAAAAATAACTATCTGATTTTCCAATCCATCGCAATCAGATATAAAGTCAATTTAATCATCGGGTTTACCTTAAAAGGTTTAGGTTTATCGTTTGATAAATTGCAATAAATAAATTGTTTCGCATTGTATATCCTGCTAATACATATTGTAAATGCGATGAATGGCGACCGAATGGCGTAGTGGTTAGTAACCCTGACTACTGAGCAGAAGGTCCCGGGTTCGATTCCCGGCTGGGGCAGATATTTGTTTAAAGACAGATATTTGTACTCGGGTCTTGGGTGTTGATATTTATATTTAGTATCTATCTATCTATGTATTTGTGTAGATATATCAGCTGTCCCATAACACAGGTTCTGCCTAGCTTGGGGTCGGATGGCCGTGTGTGAGAAGTCCCCACATATTATTATTAAATGCGAAAGTCTGCAAAGGATGCTTGTTACTCTTTCAGGTGAAAATTACTGGACATATTTTTATGGAATTTTGTATTCAAGAAGCTGAAACCCTGCAGTAACGTATAGCTTATCCCGGAATTCCCACGGGAAAACTGTACGTCAAAGCGTACAGTAGCAATAGTAAGGTTTACTATCAAAACTTTGAGGCATGCACAGGACACCGTTGCAATGGTTGATCAAAAAATATACTAGCACAGTTTTTTTTTTGCGCAAAACGGACTAGGTACAAAATTCTTTTGAAATCCACCACAACGACAACAGAATGGCGCTTCAAAGCAAATCACACACTACAGGAACAGGATGCAATATTGATGGCATCCTAACTACCGTTTGTGGGATCCGTGTGTCGCCAACCTCAGAGTAATCGGCAAAGAACAGCAACGCAAGAATAAAACCATACGGATCGGGCTATCCGTTTTCAAAAACATCCTTTCCCATGACACCCGCTTCAATACAACATTTTTTCAAATTTCCACTAAATTTTTACTTCCGAAAGGGAATAAAAGAGAAACTAAAGAACCACTCGTGTATTTTTACGCAAGTGCAATTTTGAAATCAGTCCCGAGGTGTATAATGTAAAGTTTTCTCTTCCTTATTAACTTTTATACGACCAAAATGAAGAGCAAAAATCAAATAAGTATTTTAATTTTCAGAAATAAATAAAATGTATGTAATTGGTACATTAATTTTTTTATAGCAATAGTAGGTAACATAGGAAAATCTAACACAACAAGCAAGTTGATAATACTCGTATATTTATTATAAACTTCAATATTGTTGTAAAACTTTGCTCTCATAAGCTTTTTTCTGCAAGCTTACGTTTTGACGGTTCAGTGGCAGTCATTTTTACGACTATCCTAAAATGCCAACGCACTTTTTTTATTAAGTTCTTTGCTAGAACATGTCTGTATTTTTACTGATACAAACCTACATAACATAACCCATCTCTGACTCGCGCCGAATTTTACAACCAGTGATACTTTCTTACAATTGAAAGTAAAAAATATGGAGGTGAAAATACCTACTTATTCATTCAGTCATATGTGTTTTTGTAAGTAAGTACCATAAATCATTGAATTTTATTACTTACCTCTATAAGAACTTACAACGTATAAAAACAAAAAACAATATGTCGTAGTTTTTTTGTCGTTAACGTTAAATGTGATTCATTGTTACTCTTCTACTAGTAAACAAATAAAGCCATTAGACCATGAACTTCTGAAACTAATGCACGTCCATTAAGGAATAGGTAAAACGAACTAAATGCCTTTATTTGTAAACAAGAAACAACTATGTAGGTATGTCAATAACTTTATTACGTTACATAATGTTTCTTTTTTTCCGTTAGCTACTAACACATACAGTCACACACACACAGTATTAACCCGCCAGTGGTGACGTATATGTCTGTGAGACCGGGTGGTTCGAAAAAGTCGAATAACTTTCTCACTAGCCATCGATTTTTGTTGTGATTTCGGGTAGCTGCCTCATTTC
The DNA here is from genome assembly GCF_932276165.1 of Plutella xylostella. Lineage (NCBI taxonomy): Eukaryota > Metazoa > Arthropoda > Insecta > Lepidoptera > Plutellidae > Plutella > Plutella xylostella. Next base: position 4,490,710 of record NC_063986.1, read on the forward strand.
CCATCCCCCATCGTCAGTCCACCCCGCGACGGTGACTCGTGCGCAGGTTTCGGAGTTTTGGCGCCAACCCGGTGCGTGAGACCGGGGTCACCGACTATGTAAGTCAAATTTAAAGATGTTTTTTAAATTTTTCATACATTTTTTTTATTTTTCTTGACTGTATTTTTGTTTTGTGATTGTAAATTTCATGATTGAACTATTTTTAATAGATAGTTGTAGGTATTTATACAAATATAAGTACTTAATAGATTTCAATAAGTTTTTACAGTAATATCAGCTAGTTTCAGCATGTCCTTGAAAATGACGACGGAGATAGCTGGACCTTCAAAAAATTGTCAATGTTATGAATGTGGATAGCGAAAATAACAGAAAAATTTGATATATTTGTCACAAAATGTAAGAAATATATGTGTTACGACCATGTAAGTGCCTTTTTGCAGAGACTGTTTGGCTGTGGAGAAACAATGACTTTTAGTGTATTATTATTATATTTTTTTTGGTAGAAGTATATAAATTTTTGTTTTTTCTTATGAAGTTCGTAGTGTTATAAAACTATAAAAGGTGGACTTAGTTATAAAAAATTACATAATTGTTGTATTTTTTTAATTTTTAAGATGATAGGTGAAAAATTATGTAAATATTAAGTGTTCTAAGTACCATGGTAAAAGGACTAATAAACGAGCCGTGATTTATGATAATGCTTTGTTTTATTGTCAAACAAATACTTATCTTTAAAATTAAACTAATTTTAAGTAGCATGTGTAGTTAATTAAGTAAAAAAAATAAGTTTGAAAATCCCGGTGCGTGAGACCGGCGTCACCAACGATGTAAGTCAAATTCACGTCACCACTGGCGGGTTAATAAAATGACATTAAAATTCCCTACATAAGTACCTACTTCCTGATCCCATTCCAACGGTTCTTAGAACTCACAGCGAATTCAAAGGAACCGAGCTCGTTAGTGTTGTCCATAAAATAAAAAAGAGGTCGAACAAAAAATGTAAGACAAATCCTTTTCCCCTCGGAATAAGGGTCAGAAAATAAAATATTTTCCCCAACACTCCTCATGTCCGCCCGAAGGAAACCCTTTGTTTCTTCAGCCCTCTGATTCGTAGATACTGAAGAAGCTAAAAATTACAGTTTTGTTTAGACAACGTTGGACGATCGTTGAATACTGATAACGTTGCTGAGCTATTAATTAAATTTGTATGGTAGTTATGTATACCACATTATTTAATTTTATGTATTTCAAAAAAAGGAATATGAATGACAAAAAAGTCATGTCTTGAAGCGTGTGTCTCATCACCGACAACCCCTTTAAATCACACCTAGGCACTTTCAGTGCAAAACCCTTGACAAATCTGCCAAATAAACATCATCTATCGCATATAAACGGGGTTAAAAAGGGATCTGTCAGAAACTGTGCCATCTGACAGTCACAAAGTTATTCATCCCAGCATCCATCAATATTTGAGACATCTATCTCATTTCTTCCATGCTGCAGGGTTGATGGCATAGTTAGATAGGGAAATGAGGGAAGTATAAAAATAACAGGCTGAGGACAGTGACATGACTATATGACACTTCTTGGGAGAAGCCTATATTATAGAATTTAGTCTGGGTTATAATTTATAGCGAAGAGATGGGTTCTAGAATGCAAGCCTTACCCTTGGAACCATAATTATGTGGGAACTTGTAATTGGCTAGTAGCTGTTTACCTGAATATGTTCATAGCTGTAAGTTCTCCAAATATTAGGTATAAAAAAAATACTAACTTAACCCAGTTTATAAATAAAAAACCGGCCAAGTGCGAGTCGGGCTCGCGCACAAAGGGTTCCGTAGCTTAAATCAACCTATCTCAAAAACTATAAGAGATACTTTGATCAAACCAAAAATCGTTGAAAGAGTTAATTAGCATGCATCACCTCTATTTTTTTTAGAATTTTATACCCCGTAGTTATAAAAATAGAGGGGGGGGGACATACTTTTTACGACTTTGAGAGCTGATATCTCAAAAACCGTTCACTTTAAGAAAAATGTTTTTTAGAAAACTTTATATCATTTTAAAAGACCTTTCCATTGATACCCCACACGGGTATGTACATCGAAAAAAAAAATTTCATCCCTCAGTTACATGTATGGGGGGCCCCACCCCCAATTCTTTTTTTTACTATTTAGTGTCATATTTTTGTAGCGGTTCATACAACACATATTCCCATCAAATTTCATCACTGTAGTACTTATAGTTTCCGAGTAAATCGGCTGTGACAGACGGACAGACGGACAGACGGACAGACGGACAGACGGACAGACGGACAGACGGACATGACGAAACTATAAGGGTTCCGTTTTTGCCATTTTGGCTACGGAACCCTAAAAAGGCACGTTCCAGACAAAATAGACTTTGCATTCAACAGAAACAAGAAGCCAGATACAATTAATTGCTTCGCAAAGCAAGGTCTACCAATTCCAAAGTTTTATTAGCAAGACATTCTAGCCGAAAATGCAAATAGGTTCCGTGTACTGTACAGTCAAATTAAGAAAAAGTTAACAGGGAGTCTTCGACTTAACGCATATAAAATGAAACAATGAATAATATCCCTCAGGTTGTAGGTACTTAGTAAAAGACCTATACTAAGCCGAAAGTGGGTGACTTAAAAGTGACTCTGAACAACGCGGACTCGGGTGTAATATTTTTGGTTCTACAACTGTCTAATAAGTCATTCGAGAAATAAAAACTTCTTTATACACTCACCGTCAACCACTCACAAAATGCCGACAGCAAACAAACCAAATTTTTAAACATTAAATTTAAAATTTAAACCAAATATTACCAATTTAAGTTGCTAATATCCTGATACAATATGCAGAAGGCGTCATTAAGCTAGCCTTTTCCGTTTAGGAGTAATTTGATGCTTTTCTTATTGGGACCTTTTCATTGCCCGTGAGTGTAACTTAGTTTTTTGGCACACTGTACTGTACAAGACACAAATTTAATTCAATTGTGTAAACAGGGAAACTTTCGCCAAAATTACCGTTTTTACTTAGATAAGCTTAAATGTATTTAAGCTACTCAGCAACACTTTGTCTAAGTAAAAGACGGGGTTAAGGTATTTTCTGTTGTTCTACAAATACCAACAAGGGTCAGCCACCTTTGCGAACAGATGGTGCTAAGTGGAATAAATGCATGTACTGGTTGGATATAATACTTTTATATCCTGTTCATAGAATTTTTATTTATGTATGTTTTACGACACAAAAACTATGGTATTATTAGATTAGTGATCATCAGAATCTATAATTGTCTCATATACGCTTACAACATAGCTCCCAAACGAATGGAATTAATATAGGTAGGTATAAGGTATATATGGAATTATAAAAAATAAATGTGGGCACGAAAAAATGTTATGGTACTCAGATATTCACATTAAAACTAATTGATTTTTGCGACAAACAAAGGAGATTGAATTATAATGTTAAATAGGAAAGGCTTTATTCGGAGCCGCAAATAAATTGATTGATCGCGAAAAAGACATTAATCGATAACCCAGAATACCATTTGATTGATGTTTTATTTTTGTTATATAGGGCATTTATTTATAGATATTTACAAGGTGAAATATCATCAGTGAACTTCGGTGATGGTCCCATTCTGAAAGTTTATCTAGCTTCTTCTAAATACATACTACATAGTTTCATGAATACTAGACTTAGACTGGTTTATCACCGTGGTGAAAGGATTGGCCCGTCAGAAGTAAACATTGCTGTCTATCCTAGGTGCGTTTACCCATAATGAAAATGCAATTTCAGAAAAAAATACCACAAAGAAAGACATACTACTTTTGTAAAACCGAAATTTACTACAACGGTTTTATTTTGTACAGTGAAAATATTTTTTACTTAATTTTTATGATGAAGTTACAATTATATTGATTTCCACGAATAAAATAGAGCAAACGAAACACAAAATAATCTAGTAATTACTTTCTCATTTAGGGGTTCCAGGAAATAAGTCTTTGTTAATGAACATTCGCAATTATGTAACAAACAGTTGATTTTGATGTTATTTATTTTCAATAAATACCTGATTTACTTAATTATTAAATTGGCTTTGATTTTTTATTCTCATCTACTTTCTATCACGAAAATATAAACATCATTATAAATGTTAAAACCCGCACATCGCCCGAATTCTCTTTACTAAAGAGAGAACAATCATAACGACATAAATCTACTAACCAAAATTAAAAACCTTCGATATTCAACACTAAAAGAGGCATACCTTTTGAACGACTAAGCAAATTTTTATAAAATTATTATAATGTCTAAACATACATACTCAAAATAACATTATCTATGATCTGAAAAAAACGTAACGAAAATAGTTTTTGCCGTTTATGAGCTACGCTGCCTGTCTACCAAAAACAGATACACAAACACACAGACACGCCTCTTTTTGCGTCTCTAGTTATGGGCAGACACACCACAGGGTTCAGACAAAGCACCAGTTTGCAGCCGCCGAAAACTGAAAGATGTGAAATTTTCGATCTCTGTGTCTCAGGAGGTTAAAATAATCTTACTTCTTCCTGGAAATGTTGGAGACTTGGAGTTCAACAAGCGCACTTCCTTCTTATTTTCAGCCTACTATCTTAACTCTTGCACCCTCTATAAACTTATAAAACAAAACAATCTTACTTCTTCCGGTAAGTGTCGGAGTAGAGCAGGCTGGGCAGCGCCAGCAGCCGAATAGTTGAAGAAGGAGATCGATCGTAATGATATACCTACTCCAAATATAATAAAACTAACCAACGCAGCGTAAAAAACTTATATTTGATACTAAACTACCAAGATCGAGATGAGTAGCATAGACTGAAGTAGGCCTACACCTTTGAGGTTGAGAATGGCTAAGAAAAAGAAGAAAGACATATGATACTAAAAGTCGCATAACTTTTGAACGGCTGAGTCGATTTTGATGCAGTATAGCTCAGAATATTTATAATAACATTATCTATCACCTGAAATAATCTAAGCAACAATCGGTTAAGCCGTTTACGAGCTACGCTACCACAAACATATACACAAACACACATACACGCTACACAATCTTACTTCTTCCGGTAAGTGTCGGAGTAGAGCAGGCTGGGCAGCGCCAGCAGCGCGCTGGCGGCCCACACGGAGAGCAGCGCCGAGCGCGCCACGCGCCGCGACAGCCGGTGCTGCAGCGGCTTCACTATCGCCACGTATCTGAAACAAGCAGCAAAGGGGTTAGCACCACCGACACATTAAATAAATATGTGGGGACATCTCAAACACGGCCTTCCGACCCCAAGCTAGGCAGCAGAGGCTGTAATATGGGTATCTGTCAGTTGATATGTTTGAAAGTAAACGCATAAAGCTTTATAAGTACATATTTATGCAGACAGTATTTAGCTTTGTTTGCGATTCTCTATCTTGGTCGTTCATTGCTTATCGAGGCCCTAACATAACATTAACTTGACTAAGTTAAAAATACTTAGATAATAATGTAGGTATTCCGGCCCGTAGTCAGAATATCAGAGACAGTTCAGGAAATTAAAAACCTAATGAGGGTCAAAAATACAGAGTGGCAGCGGAAAATTTCATTTTAAATTATTATACTTACTTACGAAGAAAATATTCAATATATTTTTGATTTTGTTTGCTAGCCTCTAGGATGTATTAACATTATGTTTGCGATATAACGACGCAATAAATATGGGTACTTTTAATACAAGAGTTTATTAGAATGCGGTCAAGGGCGTGTCGGGCCAGCGGTACGGAACCAGTAAATGTTATGGAAGTAATAAAGCCTGTACCTAAATCGTAAATCTGACACGGTTTGAATCTTAAGTAGGCCTACCATAAATAACTTTTTTGCTTACACTTGGGAATTTTTGTATTTCAGAGTAGGTATAATAGTATGTTTACTGGATGATTTGTGAGATCGTCGTTTGTTTTTAATATCCATAGGGAATTAGATTTCAATTGATTGATCTAGGCACCTTCTTTTTTAATTCCCAAATCTTATTAACTGTGAATTACTAATAAAAAACATTCATCAGTTTTTGTCTACTTCATTTTATGTTCATGGACTTCATCAGATAATTTTTTTTTTGATTCATCTTTAAACAACTTTACTTCTCAAGATAACATAACTCAGATAAATAGTATTTTTTATTGTTCATATTAACCTTTTCGTTACCCTAATTTATTCATCTTGATATGTTACTTATAAACCCTTTTATGTACTCTCTTACACAATATTTTAATTACTACTTTTGTAAGTACGTTTAAAATAAGCGGCTACTCATTAAAATCCTATCTTTCAGGTAGAAATAAACCTGCTTGGAGAGTCAGACTTTTGTCGCAAAACTAAAAGGGTCGTGGGACGATTATAGTTAGCTGTAGTTGGTTCTTGGAACTGTACTAGTTTACATCTAAGAGCAATTTAAGAGACCAAAAATCTTGAGGAACCCTAGAATTATTGCGGTCGTGGAAGTTTCAGCGCTGAAACTTAGGTACTGCTGTTAATTAACATTTTGTTTTGAGGAAAAATCACGATAAGCACTTCAATTTATAAAAAGCTAGTTTAGTTTAGCTAGTGTAATTAAACTATTTTAAACCTCAAAAAAACATAGAGATCAAAAAATATAATTAGGTACAAGGACAACAATCCTAACTAATATTATAAATGTGAAAGTAACTGTGTCTGTCTATCTGTCTCTTTCACGCTAAAACTAGTGAACGGATTTGAATTAAATTTGTTATGCATATGGTCTAGACCCTGAAAAAGACAATAGGCTACTTTTTATCCCGGAACTCCCACGGGAAAACTTTTTAAGGCGAAGCGAAGCTCGCGGGAACTTCAATATTTTAAACGTGCTACAACGTGGCTACGTCGTAGGCGTTCGTAGCACTGCTACGAAAACTGTAGCACGTAACTTTTATTTATTACAAAATTACCTAAATGGCATTGTGCAACTAAAGTTTAGTCCGATTTAATTTATGCTAATGAATACCTTTGTAATTATTGAACCCCAGCTGCTGCTAATCACTTATATAAATTGCGAAATTTATCTTAACCTTTGTAGCTGAAGACAGCTACCACGCAAACCCGACATTTACAAAGTAAGTGATGATGATCACCAGATTAAAAAAAACCACCATCTGTAGAGAAAAAAATATAACAGTTTTACGTATTCTATTTTTAAAATGTGAAAAAGAGGTAATTATTCATATAATAATTCACAAACCAAAAAGATAAACACTGTACGGGTCGCTCGCTATAAAGAGATTATGTTCTTTAGCAAATTCGCTAGGAATTAAAACGGATAAGGAAGAAAATCATTACTTTATATTATAGAATAAAATGATCCTATTATGCCTGGAGTGTTTTAAGTGTTTTGCTAAAGATAATGTTTATTATTTTTCCTGTAGTATATTGAACCATTTAAAGCAGAGTCTGGTCATGGAAGACGTTGAAACACTAAAGAATTTAACCTAAATAGGTAAATCATAAAATAATCTAAATTATTGCCGGTGTATGGATCTAGGTTTTTTGATTTTTATTACACGTAATATATTATTATGTATTTCACTGCACTGTCTCTAACTAATTTATTAAGTATTAGGTACATTTAATTTTACTTTTTTTATAAATTATATGATGCTTTGTTAATTTCTTAGCATTTAGCTTTCAATTTCAATAATAATGTATTTATACTTGCTACGAGAAAAAGCCTCAATAAAATTTCACTCTCATAATAAAATACATGGTTAGCTAACAACTGCTTAATTTTGTAGATATTGACTTAAAAAATATCACAGCAGTCCAAATAAATATTACAGTAAGCAAGTTAACAAAGCCAAAAAGAGTTAGTTAATCAAAACTTTTTGGTTAGAAATTTCAAAATGAGTAAAAATTATATTACAAAGGTCCGCTCTTACATCTCATTTAGTACGAAGGGTCAAGACTTCTGGGTCCCTACTTAACCCTTTTGTCCGCTTTGTTGTTGGTCAAGTCAAGAGAGTGTCACTTCAGGCAGACCAATGCGTTTTACTGTAAGTAAAATGTTATTTTAACCAGCGAAATAAAGATATTTTAATGTGGACAAAATGTTACCGTCAGTTTTCCTAGAAATTTCCTCTACACACAGATGTTTTAAAAGCAATTATACCCTCTTTACGTAATAACTTGAAGGTGATAAATTCCGTTGAATGTTATAATTTAGTCAGGAACATTAACTTTTTGTGTCCCCTTAAAATTGGTCGGCTAATTGACAAATGTTTAATTTTAGATTGAATTTCTAATTACGGATTAGCTTTAATACCTTCAGGTTATACGCTTACTGACTCTTAATGTTTGTTTTTTAAATCTTGTTTTTCAATTTTATTTAAGTATTTATGTACTGTTGATGATATGCTCGCGACCTATCACGTGAGTACAAATGTACAGCAAAAAGCGGGTGACTCGCTTGCGAGTCACCTCTGACTACGTATTCGGGGATTACAGTCGTGAGCATGTATGTATGTTGATGATAGTGCTACTATTTAGTGTACTTTTTTGCTTCCGTAGTTTAACTAATCTTCGATTTCGATAAGGCAGCTCTAATATCGTTTTTACTCACTCAAGTGACACCCAACCACACGCAAAGCGCCTAGAGACAACGCCGCAAAGACAACAATAAACATTTGGCTAGTAATAACAAGATGCGTTACATTTTACGACTAACATACTTTTTCCCATAATGTCGGTTATAAATGTCTGTCTGTATACAGACGGCAGCACTCGTGAGATTTGTAAAATTACACGGCCAGGCTACATTACATTGGTTGGGAACTTAGATTAACAATGAGAACGAGATGGTGTATCGCACATAAAATCAAAGAAAAAAACTGTCCGCATTTCTGTTTACTGTCTAAGGGTCAATTCAGACGTACCACAACCACACCACAGCCACAACCACAACCACACCACAACCACGCCGTGTGGTCGGGCGTATATTTTGTATTGAAAATGAATAATCCAATTTACACGTGCCACATTTTGCCGTTGTTATCGACCACCTGTGTAATACGACCACATCGCAACCACATCGCAACGGCAACGACGCCACGCGGCGGTGGCACCGCGGCCACCTCTTCTCCGTATTAACTGCACACGACGACGTGGTTACCACATCGCAACGACAGCGACAACACAACCACATCGACATTTTGTCGCTGCCACAACGCAACTGCAAAAAGTCGCTGCCACTCTATTCACACGTAACCACAGCTTGACCACATTATGTCGCTGCGACGTGGTGTGGTTGTGGTACGTGTGAATTGACGCTAACCGTTTTGAGTTCATCTAATGACAATTGACAACCATTGCACTAATTAATAAATTCACAAGCCTTATCATCATCAGCCAATAATCATCCACTGCTGGACACAGGCCTCTCCCAAGGAGCGCCACAACACTCGGTCCTCGGCCTTCCTCATCCAACCACTATACCCGCCACCCGCCTAAGGTCGTCAGTCCAGCGGGCAGGAGGGCTTCCCACGCTGCGTTTGCCTGTTCGTGGTCTCCACTCGAGAACTCGTCTACCCCAAAGGTTATCGGTTCTTCGGCAGATATGACCAGCCCACTGCCACTTCAGCTTGCATATTTTGACAGCTATGTCGGTAACCTTAGTCCACAAGTCTTATATTCGAACTAATTAAAAATAAGAGTTCAGGTGGTAGAAGAGGGGTGTTATTTGTTGAGACATTTCTTTTACACTGACACTCCATCTTCTTCGTATCTTCTCAATCTAAGGCTAGGAAAGACGAGCCTTTCGGGCAAGGATATGATCATGTTTCTTGTGCTGTGTATTCGAGCAGAGTATATCACCGTCTTTAAGACATTTGGCCGCCGAGAAAATGTACGGTTGATGAAAAAATATGTATTTCATCACGACATAGCACGAGTATCAAGTTAATTATGAGAAACACAGTCTGACAAGACAGACAGTCGCACAATCTGGGTAAAATTGTAATAACTTTTTCCACGAATAAAAAAATTGTATGAATAGGTACTCTTTACAACTCAAAAATCCTATGGAATAGGTACTGAAATCCAAGAGCGAAATTGTATAATTAGGCTCGCGTGTAAATGCTACTACCTATATATCTTTATATAATGTGATAGGCACAAACTTTATTAGTTAACTTATACATTGGTAAGCCGAGCTACAAGTTATATTTAAGTGCAAAACTTCGTACAACCTTAGTATTAGTTTCTACTCGAAGCAAGCAGCCTTAACAGCAGTAAAACATATTGACAGCACCTGGTATGGACGGAGTTTTATGTAATAAATAAAATTAATATTGTAATAAAATATGGAAGGAAGGGTATCGGGCCAATTTATTTCTGAACATGAATAGCCCAATCGAGTTCAATCAATAAACAACAGAGTTGAAGAGCGTGAGAGCGGAATCCAATTTTTTTAACCGACATTGAAAAAAGGAGGAGGTACTTCATTAGTCTGTAAGTATGTATTTTAGTGAAATGTGTTCTTAACTATCGCACCTATAATCATGGTGATTTATGCTGAGGCCCAAGTTTTGTATTAAAAACTCTTAAGTCATATTCAATAGTTTTATAATTATAACGATACCTACATGTTAACCACATGACAGGAGTCAGGAAGGCCAAGTTTTCCCCATTATGAAGACTAATAATTTATGTAAATATGTACACAGTACATCTAACTCAAACCTAAATGACGAACCGCCCCGGGACCGTTGGCGTTTTGTTTAATTATGGGACTATCGCTTTAAATCCGACAGGAGCTGTCTAATTAATTAATTCCCATTTAACTAATCCCAATATTCAGAATAAGAAGGTATGAAAGAATGCCTTTTCAGCAGACCTGTGGGTGTAAAAATTACGCTATCACTGTATGAAACATAATTTCACAGACAACGTTTAAATACACACAGTTGTCTTCTCCTTGTCCGTGTCGGTGACAATCACAAAGCTGGTGTAAGATTTGTCTCCGTGGTGAAACGGTTCGGCAATCAAAACCGCATCAGGGCGGTTATACACTCTGTACTGACGAAAAACGAACAAATGAGAGCTGTCGTGCAATCGCCACGTTTAATACAGCGAGATAGACTCGAGGTTCCCACAGCAGCGCACCGAAACCTCGCTTTTCGTCATATAGGGTGACCCCCAGCTTTGCAATTCTGTAAAATCAGACATCTCACTTCGATATTCATTCTCCCTTCACCTTTCACTTCACGTATGTCATCTCATACATTATTTGCCAAAATCTCGAAATTGCGGAAATTACAGAATGCCAATTTCAAAACTTACTCCGGATTCAGAATCGAGTTATGACAATTAGCTTTATAGAATCGCACGGCAGTGCACGTTGATCACCCAGTGCAAAAGACGTGTCTCATTTTGTGCAGCCAAGATATTGTAAAACCAGCACAAATGATAGCGATACCAAGAGGTAAAATAATACAATTATACCCTTAGTGTGAAATCGTGGCATCGTCTTTCTATACGTAAACCCACTAAGCCTGTTGCCTGAGCTTCTCGCTCAAAGATTGATGTGCTTAATTAGATCTATTCCGTCGTGACCCTATTAGTTGGGGGTTGTCGCACGCTATTTATCACTCTTTCATGACATTACGTCGATAAACGAAGCTTATTATGTTGGTGCCTTTTAACTCGGTATTGGCAGTATGAGAAGAGGCGTTTGCAATATATTAATTGAATTTGAAGATATTAGTCAAGTAACGAAGAGTTAGGTTCATAGACAGATTTAAGTATTTTAGCATTTTGAATACGTTACATTATGGGAAAGAAAAGCTGTACAACGGGTTGACGATTGAAAAAACATCATATAATATTTCATTTATTTGTATCTACAAAATATAGTAAAATATTTTAAAAGTGAGTCTACTCAGTTACCGATTATGGGAAGTCATCTCATATGAGTTAACCAAGAATAACTTCACCTAGGACTCATTACGATTGCTTTGATGTGTTACTGACTCATTAACACCGGCCATCAAAGGTCCCAGAGGAGTTATGGCTGTTAAATACAACTCGCTATGGTCAACAAACTGTTGATTTATCTTTTAATGACCCAGTTAATATTTAACAAGGGGTCAGGCAGATGTAAAATTACTATTCTGAAAGGTGATTTGAATCGCAAGTGAGCCTCTCTAGTTTCGTGGCACATTTTGACAGTCACATGATCGGCCGCCGTTTGAATGAGCAATTCACTTAGGACACATCTAGAATTTAGCCCTCAAATTCAAAGAGGGTATTTTATATTTACAATAAGGTTAAAATTGACTTCGAAACACACGAATTTCGACTCTTTACGTCACTCAAAAAGTTGAAGTTCGTATATCACAACGTCAATTTTAAAGCTATTGTAAAGTGCCAAAAAGCTCTATGAATTTGGGGGTAAGAGCACACACATATGTTCATAGCATAATTTGAACCCCACGGCTCGAGTATAAACTTTTTCATTTCACATAAGGTCCAGTTTTTTGATCCGTGGTCAACTTTAACCATTAGTATGCGACATACGAATTTTGTTGGTTTTTAAGTAATGGTAGCAATTTATGAGCAATGGTTGAATTAACTAGGGATCAAAACCTGGCCCTAAGGTTATAAAATATGATAACATGTGCATCTATGTCGAAGTCAATTTAAGGCCTTTGATAAGCAGTATGCACTGTGCAAGATGGAAGTGTAACTACAGACAGTCTTTAGGAGGAAACTTTGAGAATTCTACGACAGTTGGAGAGGTGAGGTCTTTGAAACTAAGTGCACGTGTATTGAACTCCCTCTTCTAGGTCAACTCTTGAGAAGTTATATGTCTGAGGTACACCTACCTATATGTTAGTGAGAGTTAATAAAAAAACGATGACAGGAACATGCAAACTGCCGAATATTTTGATTAAAAAACAACAATCTCATCACCAGTCAAAAAAATACTGAAAAACAAACCGTGCATTTAAAAACACTGTACTCTCAAATTCTACGTAAGTATATTTTTATGGTTTAGGTTATACTTAAGTAATTAATATTTTGCAACCCACTTTGTTTTATCGTAATAATAAGAAAATACAATCGCGGTAATTCTGGTCTTGTCTGAAAGCTTTTTGGCTACCCAGTCCGTGAAAACTCAGTTGTTCAAGTGTGTGTGTTTGTAGTTAGTGGCTTTAAGTTTTAAAGTCGTATACCGAATTATTCCTTGATTGTACCTAACCTACAATAATAATTTATTAGTTGTAATTTAGTTCGAATTGTTGCTAATTGTGAAACAGCAAGACATGTTAGACAGGAACATAAATAAGCACTAAGAGAATATCAAGATATACTTAGTGCAGGTTTAGCTAAGTGCCTGTTTCACAATGTCTAGATTAACGTTATGTATGTGATGCTACTGATGCTGAAACCATGCTGTCACTGTCTCAAATGTAATTAGTTCAAAGCTCCAGTAATAGCTCATGCATAATATGTTATTATATTAAATTAATTTGTATTGTTTTAGCATGAAAATCCTCTTCTCACATAATAATTATATAAATTCCATTCTGAGAGATGAGGACTAAATATAGCATTCTGCACTTCTAGATTTTGCGCACGTAGATAATAATTATGTGAATCCACCAATCCGCTGTGGTCCAGCGCAGTGGAAAATGGTCCAAGCTTAGAAAGGGAGATCTTGGGGATATTTACGAAGGTTCTATTCGAGATAGCCAGGTGCAGGTACACATAGAATAAAATAGAATGGAATCCATAGAATATGGTAAAATATTCAACATAGATACCTGTCAACAGTAATGGCGACCAGCGTGAACACGCCCGCAGACACGGTCAGATTAGCCGTGAAGTTGCTCGCAGTACACGTGGCTGCTCCGAACGGCCAATCAGCGGTCACCAAGAACACGAAGTTCGGAGCGCCGTTCAAAGTGGCCATTAGCAGGTCAGCGACTGCCAGGTTGACTAGGAAGCAGTTGGTGACGGTGCGCATGCGGCGGTGGGCTGGAAGAAATAGTTTAGTTTAGTTTTTAAGACCGTCTTGTGACAGACTGCGGTGGCAAGAACTACACCGACAAGAACAGGGCTGTTAAATTTAAGATGAAGACGTTTTAAAGACGAAATGGACACTAGAGGGTCACTAGCTTACGAATGCCGAATTGTTAGAGTTGAAGTTGGTGCTGCGCTAGAGTAGTCCTCTTAAGCGTTTTTATGAGAAGGGATATCGCATGAAGCACTACTGTGTATGTTACCTTTAAGCTTCTGAGAGGATTATGTGTGTTGCTTTGGTTTATTAGTAATCCGGGTAATAATACAGGTACTAATTTTGAAAATTAGTTGCTAAGATACAAAATTTCAAGTAGAAGTGAATGTAAACCAACATTCATATTCAACTAGGTATATGACATTATAATAACACTGAAAGAAAAAAAATGGCATTATAATAACAAACTATGTTATCTCAAGTCCATAAATATTCAATCTTGTGAAAATACAAAGAAAGAAACCGAGCACTCCACTTTCCCAGTGACCGCACAATACACACAACACAGTAACACCGCAAATATTTACATGACAATAATAAAACACCCGCAACCCGATTAACTTGATACACAGCGCCAGCGCTGAGCAGTGAACATAAATATACAAAAAAAAACAAGCTTTAAAGCCGCATTTTGTAAGAGTGCAGCGGAAATGCACACAAATTATGAGTCCACACTGAAAAGCTTAACGGCTGTATATTATTCATCTCTCCTACAGCTTTGCGCTTCAGGAAAAAGGACGTCTTCCAATGTACAGTCGCAAAGGAATTGAAAGTACTCCATTGCGAGAGACGATTTCAATTTGAAAACTTAGCCGGTCGGTTGCCTTCAGCGGTTTTCCTGTATCCGCCACAGAATACAGAGTGTATTGATGTTTATTCTGATACGCTGGGAAACCCAGATATTGCTCGTTGTTAGCAAAATAGAAAATCTAAGAATTCTACCGTGAATGTATCTCGACAGGATTGATTTGATAGAACAAATGTTTGAGAAGTATTTTACTTGTGAATTGACGACGGAAATTGCATTTGGAAAATGCAATGATTGATTAAATATTTATACCTATGTAAAGCAACAATAACTATACGTAGTTATCTTATTTAAGTTGGCATACAAGATTTCTTTTTCTATTGTATCCTCGTGCACACCCTCTGGCATTTGTCTTTGTTTGTGCTTTATAGGTGGACTTATTAGGTACGAGCTGGTTAGATGTCCCACATGGGGCTTTTAGAAACAAAGTGAGAAAGACCTACTACCTAGGACCCTGCTTATATTTTTTATTATGTTTAGTTTTTTTATATACTTAAGGCAAGTGTTTGTGTGTTGTAAAAAATATTTACATACATGTCTTTTGTTATATTCTACGCGCAAAAATATGTTTTATCTCAGCTCTTTGAATGCTTGTAATAACAATAGGCATCCAAAAAGTTAACAAGCTTTAATTAGATTGTGTAAATAATTAATTAGATAGATTCAGATTTAGTCTTACTTTTTTGTATTTTAATTATGTAAGCGCTTTTTATTATTTATACCTGCTTCGGGTCCCTGAACAGAAAACACGATACTCAAACCTACTTTCTTCTAAGGACTACTTCCACAGAAGAGTCTAACACCCAAAACCAACTTACCAAGAACTATCCATATGACCAGTGTGTTCCCGAGCACGGCCACCAGTAGCATGGCCATGAATACGACGAACCAGGCCAGCTGCCCCCACCAGGGCGGGCGGTACGGCCGCTCCCCGAGACCCATGCAGTTGCCCAGCGTCACTCTGTCGACAAAAGAGAACTCCTATCAGTCTCAACAGGTGTCTACTACTATTTATTTATCGTATGGCTTTACTGGTTACATAAAATAATATTAAAATAAGAATTTATACACGTCACTAAAAACTACAATTATTTAAATATGCAGTAGCGCTGCTGGTGAGGTTGGTGAAGTCATCGGCAGGTCCGGCATATTTTGTGATAGGACACTCGAAGACGATGTGGTCTATGGTCTGCTGTGAGTGTCCGCATTCGCAAGCTGCTGACTCGCTCCACCCCCACTTATGCCAGAGGTATGCACAGTTGCCTACTTTGCCAAGGCCTGTTCGATATGAGATGAAGCCGAGTACTGAAAGGCTACTATTGTTTAAAGATATAGCAGCCGGTCTATGAAACTTCGTATTTAGTCAAGCATTATATATATATATATATATATATATACTCGATCCTTAGAATCCTAGTCATTCTAGTCTCTTATAAAGAGCGAAAACTGACTTAAATCCTAGTATCTTTGTTGACATAGTGAATACATAATTTAATTAATACCTTCCTATATTTATTTAAAGATCACATTCATTTACAGTTACGTAGCTATAACACTATTTTTATTATCAATAGAATCATCGCATCCATCTTCAAACCTTCAGTGTTTCTAAATCCGTAGGCTTTTGTTTATTTTATCAAGCAAGATAGCATAGCGTGCAGCTTATAGCATTAGGTTATGGGTTCCGGTGTAATCCGCACTTCGCCGTCAATGGTCTCGAGAATGCCAGGAAATTACGCAAGCGGGTAGAAAATGAAAGACATTCTTAGCTTTTCTTGAGGTCCATTTTCGTTAGACGGAAATCACATCATAAAATTCATAAGTATTTCGTATTTATGTTTATAAATTAATAAAAATATAATTTAGGTACCTACATAGTATAGGTAAGTATCTGAGTAATTGAGATTTTGAGATTGTAAATAATAATAATTTTACGGAAAAAGAAAATTTTCTACGAAAAAACATATTTATATCAAGGTTATGAACTCAGCGTGAAAAGAAAGCACATGATTAAAGCAATCAGAAGAAAATAACATACGTAAATTGCGTGTTTTCTGACGGTAAACAAAAAATTATGATCATACATTTTGATTAAAGGCTGCTTTTATAAGTGTGTAGGGATACCAATTTGTAAGTAATTTTATTCTCTAGCTCGGTGTATTTTTTGAAATGTAGTGTGGGAAATTCAAGCATAAAATATATCCTGCGTCGGTTGAGATAAAATTTCCTGAATAAGAATGTTGTTAGGTAGATTACTTGGGTAGTTTCTTTTAAATTATATTCTCGTTACTTCACACTTCAGAAAAACATGAACATGAAACATGTAATATTTTACATTATTTCACTGTGATTAATATTCTTGTATTCTTGACGGCAGCAAACTATGTTGTTCATTAAAAGTTTCTCATAGTAATTAGACAAATTAATAGAAATAACTTGAACAACATCTGTCCAAACTCCACACTTGTAAGTTATTGGATAGGTAATTAAAACTTCAAAGATAAAATAACAAAGTTCTATCGAACGAAACACACTACAGCAATGCCGGATAATTACCAGACAAAGAACTTGAAATTGGGCAATTAAAAGCAAAGTTTCACTTTGGCCTTCACTGAAAAGGCATGAAAACCTCTTATAATTTATTCCCAGGGACAATGTCCCCTAAATCAAGCTAAACTAAATTATTAATTAGTTTCATCCAACGAAATGGCGAATCATTCACCGTTATTGCAGGATTAGCAACTACAAAACCGCTAGGGCATTAAAGCTATAAATTAGAGTCGTTGATTTGGCTCAGTCCGACCTGTGAATTCAATTTATTCTTGTGAAAATTCTCTATTTATTTGTACAGTCCGCGTCAACACTCGTGGCACTGCCAGAGTTCTGTGTCAACTCCGAAACCCGACTTGAACTATAAATATTTTAGTTTCTCTATTTACGTACGAGTATGTAGTAGGCACGTAGTATAGGTATGTTTATGTGAACCATTCCAAGTATAGAAATAGTGTGATCAATCGCTTGCGAAATTGTAAGAAGGAGTTAGCTACTCTAAAAATGCTAGCTGGAAATTCATATTTATAAAAATATCAAGTTGAAAGTTCTATTACGAGGAATGATACCATACCTACTGAAATGCATTCCTTTTTTTGAATGTCAAGGTCAATGCTTATAATATACGCGCCAACTGACACAGCTCGGCATACAAATAGTGTATTGTTGTTGGGTACAAAGCTATTAGGTTGGGTTGTTATTCTAATCAGTAGTTGATCCGGCTGCCCGGGGCCATCTGGGTCCGCAAACAGACGGCAATGCGATGTCCAGATTAAAGGATCATTTGTCATTATCATTAGGGACACACATATTAATGGTGACAAAACGGGTACCTAGCGTGTTTACAAAAACAAAATAAAAAGTTGAAAACTGAAACCAGTGGGTAGCTCGTGCGTAGGTATTTTGAAATGGGTGCCCGCGAGTGTAATCGATATTTGACTGTATTTTTTGTGTTCTTTAATCTATTTTCATCATCATCACAACCCATCACGTCCCCACTGGGTACAGGTCCCGTTGCAATGAAGGAAGGGTTTTAGGCCCAGTCCACCACGCTAGCCTAGTGAGACCCCATTTCATCTATTTTGCCAAGCAAATATAATAGATTTTATGAAACTTATGATCTGGGTCTTCAGAAACTTGGGAACTCTTATCATCAAAACTTTTCTCAGTGAGGCTGAGGCTTCCCTCAGATCAACAAGTTTTCTTATTCTTTAAGTATTAAAAGAGTCAAGTACGTGTCTTTTATAAATATCAGCGAAACTATTAAAAAATATTTTAATTAGGTAATATCATAATCAAAGTCCAGTAGAAAAAGCACAATGAGACTAATTTAAGCAATGTTGCTAATTCTGTCACGTATAAGTTGGGTTAGTTTATTGATAGATAGATAGATAGATAAGTTATTGTCGGTACATACACACACACACACGCACTCACGCCTTGTACTAATGTACTCCCTTGCGGGGTAGGCAGAGGTGCATTGCTGCACCCACTTTTCGCCAGAGTGTATGTTAGTCCCAATGTAATAGGGGGCGGGCCTATTGCCATTTTACGGGCACATCCAAGACCCGAGAACAAATATCTGTGTTTAAACAAATATCTGCCCCAGCCGGGAATCGAACCCGGGACCATCGGCTCAGTAGTCAGGGTCACTAACCACTACGCCATTCGGTCGTCGATTGTCGGTACATAAGTCTACATTTAGCTTTCTTTATTATATATTTTATTTATCTATTCCTGGACAGCATTATCCGGACTTATCTCATGGTTATCTCACATAATTGTTAAAGAATCCTTCAAGATAGAAAAGCTCGTTTGTCTAAAGGGCCAGAGTGCGTCCCACGCTCAAGCGTTAGCCTGTTCCAACTCATCTACCTAACCGGTTGTAATGGGTTCCTCGGCAAAAATGGTTAAGGCTCTCTAATTGGAAACAAGATGGGAAAGTTTGAAGTGACGGACTGGTGTTTTAATTAAAACACAAGCAGTCGAGGAAAAGCCGTTAAAGATGAGGAAAATCTTGATCCATTTATCAAATTCGATATTTCTTAATTTCCATGTAAAATTCATGTATTACGTTTGTGTTATAAAATAAATAAATAACATTTCTTACAGATAATAAAGTTCGCCAAAACGTTTTGGTCTTTGATGATTTTTTTGTATAAAATATAATAATAACTGAATGAATAAAGGTACGTGTATGTATTTGGTATTATAAACTAATCCATACTGATACAAAATACAGTACCTACACGATATTTTTTTCTATCTCACAAGATGAGTTGGATCATCTTTATTTTTACCAGATTACGCAAAAAATACATTCTGTTACATGAAGGATGAACAGCCCTCTATTTCATGCTTCACAGAAAGGGTATGTAAACTGCAGATTCTTGGAGAAAAAACGTTCAGCGTTCTAGCGTCATTCTCTACAGTTCTAGGAACCTTAAACATCAAATAGAATCCTAGGGAGAGCCAGCGTAGCTTCATAAGCTTCCCGTGAAGCACTCTTACTAAGTTGACTAAGTTTTGGTTCCTAAATGGGCATTCTCGGATGCACAAAATGTGACTTTTTTGGGTGGAGCTATACAATCCTGCATGGTCCACCTAACCTTCGTGCCCTTACTTACACTTACACACAGGAGAAGTACAGGACTCCTACTCGCAAATTAGAGCTGAGTAAATCTGACTGAGAAGAAGGTGAGAAAATTAATAGAGCTCATAAAATTCAGTTTAGTATTAAGTATTATTAACAGTTTTATTTTCAAGTGTATTTTGATTTATAAAACATAATTCCAAATAATACGATGATAAAGTTTTGAAATATGTTGAATTTACCAACGAAAAGCTTGAGATAATTCTAATATTTTCTTCTTTTTCGTTTATATCCAGACCGGATTCCAGGTGAAAATTACTTTTTTCTTTTATATACTTATTCAAGATAAAAAGTTTACAGCTTAACCGGTGCGGTGAATACCAGCAAGTGGTTATGTATTCCTTGTTTATTTAAATTACATACAAAATATATATCACCGAGGGATTAACTAAAGTCCCAAAATATTTAAAGTTGGGTCGAGATTTTCTTGCACCACCCCTATTTGCCAATTTGGGACTCAAAAAGAAAGAAATATATATTAGTAGATACCTATTTATATTTATAAAAGAATGTTGCTTTTTTTGTTTATCCATTTATCTTTTCTCACAACATACATCTATTGTTTTACTTACTGCCGGTTTCTATAACTCTATCTATCTATAACTGGTAGTTACTTTCATACGATTTTGACAGATTGTAACTTTTCATTATGTCAAAATCGTATGAAAGTAACTACCAGTTATGGATAGATAGATATATAGAAACCGGCAGTTAGTGAACCGTAAAAGGCATTATTTCCTCATAGGAAATTCAAACATCCTCATACTTTAATATAGAAAAAAATCTGCCTGACTGATGAACCATGTAATTATTTAATATAATATTATTTTCTTCATTTTGCCAATCTTCATCAAACTGAAGTCATCCGATGCTGGACATAGGCTTCTCCCGACCTGTGCTATAAGCTATAAGTAACAAAAATTATTTAAAAGTGAGCGTCACAGAATATTTCACTACAATGCAGAAAAATCAATAGTATAGATAGTCTATCAATGTTGATTTAAAAATACTGTTGACGACCATTATCGTTATTACTGACTGCACGCAATCCTGGCAACAGTCTGATTGTTTAGTACAATACCTAGAGGAAACTTTAATTATACATATCCATGTTTCCATCTATGTAGTAGGTATTAGTAAAAGCTTACGTTTTGTCCCACACAAAGTTATTACAGATACAAGCGGAGGCTTTGTGCTTTTGAAGGAACATGAATACAGTTTGAATATGGCTGATTACCAAACGTATTTTTTAACGTTTCTAAACTATATAACCTGTACAAGAACTAGATGTAATAAATATATATGTATAATACCTAAGAAGCTATTTATATATACACTAACGAGAATAATAATAACATAGTTTTACATAAAGTAGTGTCTCCTTTGTTGTTTCAACGACAGGAGCAGGCTTGGGAAGGAGTTTCATTGGAAACTTTGCGAAGTATACATTAAAGTTATTTCTTGCCAAGAGTATTACAAAACTGAACAGAAGCATATCTGGCTGAGGAAGGCTGAAGACCGAGTGTTGTGGTAATCCACGGGAGAGGCCTATGTTTAGCAGAGTACAGGCTGATGATGAATTTAAAATTATTTACTGACGTAGTTGTATTACAATTTATATTTTATAGAAGTTTATTTTTTAATTTTTCGGTTATTAGTTGTACCTAGATTGTTACAGCCCTATTTGAAACTGGAACTTAAAAAAATGAGTGCAACAATGCCCGTTTCCTACCCCACATTTTAGTGCACTTAATATTTGTTATTAGAGATATTTCTAGCACAAAACAAACGGTGTTACATACGTAATGTTTCTATTTTAGTTCCGCCTGTTTACCGGGTTACAGAAATAGACAAAGGTGTCTGTGGTTCTATATCACCCGTCGCGTCGTTAGTACTTATTTCTTCCGTCATATCACCTGCCACATGACATCATCGGTAAACATTTCATGGCATGATGGCACTGTGGACGTCGCGACATTTACACAGGGCACAGTGGGCACACCCATTCAGTAGGTAACGGACATATGGATAAAAGTAACAATCATACTTGGATCGGGTTTCTAATTCAAATAAGGCATATTCAGTTGAAGAAGTAGATAAAAATGGTCTGTTTCGAAACTTGAATGCCATGCTTATAAAACCAGAAATTTAATTTTAAACATTCCATTAACCGATCCCAAACAGCTTGTGAATGCATTGGATTTAAACTAATATACACACTTTATAGGTACATTATTAAACATAAAAGGGACACGGGATCCATTTACTGTTTATCAAAGCTCCCTCGGCTCAAAAAACCAAGTTACTGAGTAGTAAAAATATCAATTTCTTAAAAATATCACGAAAGTTATTTTTACTTTCAGCTTTTACTTTTTATAAGTCAAGAAAAGCTTTATTACATAACTCGTAACTCTGCTTCAGAATAACTGGCTAGCACAAAACAGTTGTGGTATTTCTCGAGATAATATTTACAAGGTTTATGAGGACATGCTGCGGAATTTACCTTTTCAGTGCTTTGTTGTATGCAGCATTTCAAGTAAAGATACACTCGCGAACAATGAAAAAGTTCTAGTGACAAGGTACTACTAAACGGAAATGGCTAACTTAATGACACCGCCGCCGTCCGTAATATTGAAATACATTTAACAGTGTATAACAGGATATTACCAACTTAAAACGTAAAAAATGTGTTTAAACTCTAGGCGTTGCTTAGCTAATAATTTTATATACCATAATAATAATGTCCTCCTAGCCGAATTTCGACCACGGCGGCCAATCTCAATTGAGATCAGCTATCTACGCAGGAGTATATTATAGTGCCCAAGTGTGTGCGCAGTACACAGGAGCACTCTCTGTTCCATCACTCTCATAGCCCAATGGGACGGATTGACCGACACGACTGGAGAGAGCTAGGCGCAGGACCGACTGCTTTACATGCCCATCCGACAGCATGGATCGTTTCACTGTTTCGGACATCAGGTGATCAGCCTTCTATGTCCTAACCAAACTTAGAACCACAATTTAGAAACACAAATTGATGGTCCCACCCGGGAATCGAACCCGGGACCTCTGGGTCATGAAGCGAAGCTTCTACCACTAGACCACAGAGGCAGTTTATATGCCATATTATTTTAATTAAGTCTCGCCCTTTTATTTAAACAAAATAACTAGTGCATGACTGCACTCGTAAAAAAACCTACAGCGCTAGTCTATAAATTGGTGCTAACCATCTAGATTCTAGATTCTCTAGCCCTACTTCCGTTTCCGAGTTGTAATTTATCACGTGGATAAAGTTGTTCCGGCATCCGGTTGTGGGACGCCCTCTACCGGCCCAAGTAATCTGTGGTTCAATTATTGCTGGAATCCGGTGGATTTAAGACTAAAGTGTTACCATGTCTTATTTACCACTTAGAGGTGCATAATAACATGTCGATAGGAAGGTATCATAAAGGTAGGAGAATGTAGATGTGACTTGTAATATATTACTCGTACTAAAGATGTCTTTGTATTGATTTTCCGTTTGACTTTCAATTTATTAGGTATTATAAGTACCTACTTAATATATCTCCACTACATGTTATTGCAGATTGGCTACCTCTATACATATAATTATGTTCACAAAGCAAAATAAAAATAGAAAAAGTTAAATTTTCTAACTTTAAATGGTTAAAGACGGTATTTTATTTATGACAGCGATTGCCTAAGTGCTAAGTAGTACTTTTATCGTCTTTTGATATGATTTCAATTAAGTACATTATTATCTCACATTTCAGCACCACAGGCATAAATGAAGCCGAACACACCTACAACGTGTTGAAAATTATGCAACCTCATTTCCAGTAGCAGTGATATTTGAGTTATGCGTTAGAATTTAATATGAATATAATTAGATATTTCACCTTCCGCAGGTTGGATTTAAACTTGTCACCATCCGTAATAATTATATTTGCTTCACAGTGGCGTGTTAATGTTATGCGGTTAAACCCGATATTATACCCAGTGACCGTCATACTCGTAAAAGATCTACCCAATTATGTTATGTGAATGTGTCATGAAACTCATTAAACATAACCATAAAATTTTAATCGTAATACCTAATTCATTATATTAAAATTTCCGTTAAAAGCGTTGAATGCGAGGTCGATAGTTATAATTATAATAATTAACCAATTCTGGATATAGGACTCTAGGGGAATGATGGATATAATAGGCCTCTTAGGGGAGGGCGTACCACGCTATGTTTGTCTGTTCGTGGTCTCCACTCAGGAACTCGACTAACCCAACGGGCATCGTTTCTACGCTAGATTATGACCAGTCCACTTCCATTTCAAAATAATATATAATATACAGGGTTGAATATTATCAGTATATATCTAGAATGGCCAGGAATAATTATTATAAAATTTAAAACAACATAACTCAATTAAGTGCTACTGTACCTCCATCTTACATAAATTACATTAGCAATCAACAATAATTATCCATTCTTTGAAATCTCACATAACTCTACGGATCTGATATACTGTAGATAGTTAACTAATACCTACTACTTATGGACCATTGATTGCTAATGTGTCGCTGATCCAGAAGCAACTTCACAATTTGATAAATAGTGGCGATAGTAGTCAGATAAAAGAGTTTTCAGTGTAACAGAATTTGTTTATGTAAACACGACACGAGTAAAGTCCAACTTACTTGAGTGATATATCGTCGAGGATCTTGCTCGGCAGCAGGTCCAGGAGTTGCGTGAAGTTGAGGTTATCCGTCTTCTCATGACTGAGCAGTTGCCGCGTGCAGTTCACAAACTTCGGGATATCGATCTCCGCGTCCATCGCAACTCACTAAACTAAGTCACACTAGGCACTCTACACACATCGCTTGTCACTTGTTTCAAAACGTCACTTTTAAATGTCACATTCGAAATTGGAATACCGTCATTTGTTTTACGCGGCACAGTCGTCGTCGTTTTTCTGACACTCTAAATTCGAAATTCTGCTGCGGAAGACCTTAAATAAATTGTGCCATTTCCAGTTATCGACAGCCGACTTCAAAAAAACCAAAGGCTACAATTGCCCGCCCGAGCCAAGGAGTTACATTCAAAGTTTCAATGAAATGAAATAAGAAAAAAAAACTTAGTCAACTCTGAAGAAAAAGAAGCTTTTAAATCACTGTCTACTTGTCCTTTTGTCGGCTTAGTTTTCTTAATAACAATTTTATTTATTTATGAATGATATTTTGTGGAAGCTTGTTTGAAGACGTTTAGATCACAAAAAGTTGGAATACCTAAGGAGATTTGTGTCAGTGGAATGAATGAATTAGGTTGCATGAATTTAATAGATATTATAATAACATAACAGGTCTAAACAAGCACCAAATGAAACCCCAGTATTTATTTAATGATGATTGATGAAAGGGTAAAGTATGAAGTATTTATAGTTTATGTAAACAGTTATGGACGATTCACTTTTCTCACTATGTGGCGGTAATAACTTTTTTTTCACAAATCTGTATAAATAACAATATGTATTATTATACATATAAAGTTACAAAAAAAAATCTCGATCAATGCTTTTTCTTGATAAGTAAATGGACATGAAAGGCTAGAAGGATACCATGGTTGAAATTACGCCCAAGGGAGAAATGTGCGCTTTGAATAACTTTTAAAATATGATGAAAATACCAAGAAATCGGGCATTGAAAACTGAGGTTGGCATTTGAAGCACCTGGGCAAAGCCCAGCCCTCTCTTATATTATTAAGAAGGAAGCGAGTGCATTTTTTTTCATAGGGAAACTGTATGTACTTACGACCTGTAGAGAGGTTGTTTATAGTAGAACAATAAGTTTTATTTACTTTCTTTATCTTAAAGAAAATTATAAGTCTGAACTCAGATAAAAACAAACTTAAAATAATGAAATTCCTTCAAGTGAAACAACAATTTCACTTAGAGAAAACGTAACGTACCGTATTTTTAGGTAAAAAACAAAGGGCAGGCTTCGAAGGAGTTCCCGTAATTAACATTCCTGTTTACTTAAGCGAACACGTCTCCGCGTTAGGGTGAGAATACACGTCCACACGGTAAGTCAAATCAAATCTATCAAACGACAATGGTGTAATATATACATTTTTAATGAAAATCAACACTAAAATCAATTAAAATTCTTCGTAATTATTGATTCGCGTGCCAAGCGAGCACATTCGGTCCATTGCGTATTCAGCCACTATAATATTAAAAAAAATATCTCAGCTTCTCTAGCGTTGAACAGCAAGACTATTTGAATTGCACTCGATTGAAATTCAAACTCGTGACAAATTTATTGGTCTCACTACGCCTCTACGCCGGTTTTACGTTCAGTATCTACGCTGAATATTATAAATTCACATAACCCTATTTATATAAGAAATTAAATTATGTGAATAGGCATTATTCTACATCTATTTATAAGATATTTTATAAGCTATAATATTTATGATCTAAAATTACGAATTATACGTGTAAGTAATTGTTTTGTTTACCGGATGTGTATTTTCACCCTAAAAACCTAACAGTGGAAAAGTAAATCAGAATAAAGCTCCTGAATATTTCAGTATAAATTAGTTAGCTTCATCTTGCAAGGGACGCAGTGTAGTTGTTTGAATGCTAATACAATTTCTGTTTATGTAAGAAATTCTAAAAGTGTGAGGTCATGATTTTGTGTAAATATTAAATTGTTAGTTTCGCTTTTAAATTGTGTTTTTTTTATTTTGTCTAGAAAGATACACGTTTGAAATGTATACCATTGATAGACAGTATTTAGGTATTTTTTAGCACAAAATTTATAAAAATCCATGCGATAAAACCTTATTGGATAATTTGGAGATTAAATATTAAGTTGATAAGCAATCATTTTGTAGTTATTACAGGGAGTCTATTCATAATAATAAGATTATACATGCAAAAAAGATCCCGACGAATTGAGAACATCCTCCTTTTTTTGAAATCGGTTAATAAAATAAAATATCATATGATTTAAATTATTTTTTGCGTATTTTGTACAATCTTCCACACGGTTCTTGAGCTTTGAGTGAGCTCACACGAGCAAGACCAATAATGTACAATTTAATTAACGTATCGTCTATTCGACGAGAAACTTAGATTTGATGAGTGTGGAAATATAAATATTCGATTGAATCATCTTTAATCAAACCTTTTTAAGCCAAAGATTCGCTTTACTATAAAAACTTATAAGCCCGCCTTCCGTTTTTTCGTTATTTACACACTCAAGTGTGTAAATAACCATACCTAAACTTCCTTTATTGTTCCGTATAAATTAAGAGGGACACAGCCCAATTTTCATTCAATCAATTGATCAATTTGTTTCAATCTCTTTTATTTACATCTGCCTTGTTCCATCAGTTGGTACCTACTTTGTACCATGGAAAATTACGCGACAAAAACAGGGTGAAAATTTGCAATTTGTTCGAGCCGAGAGCATGAAATGAAAGTTCTCAAATTCTTTGTTAACCTTAGCTGTTAGCCCATTGCTGACCAGTCATGGGAGGATAGGCCTCTGTCAAATAACTTTCTCTATCACTCCATCTAAAACAAAAACAAAAACACACACACACATTTTTAATACATCTTTACATCTATTATCTGTACCTATCACGGAATTTAATTAAAAAGCTTCTGCTTAGCTATGTTATCGTATTTTAGAAACACCGTAAAATAAAGGTTTACAACTTAAGGAAATGAGTATTTAGCTTCGCTACGTAAACTGCAATTAACGTGACTAATTCCTTAAGAACTTATAAAGTTATAAATGTCATGTTTAATTAATCGCTTTCGGTAGGTACTAATATGCAGTAAAATCCGTACTAGATAATTAGACACGCAAGAACGCTATGCCTTAAGCATAGATTAAAATTTGCATAGGTAGGTACGGTCGCCTGCGCCTAAAATTATACAGGCAGAGTTTTTAAAATAGCGATCCCTGATGATGAAGGGACCAGCTACATCCTAACTATTATTTTAAATGCGAAAGTAACTGTGTCTGTCTTTCTGTCTGTTACTCTTTTACGCCAAAACTACAGAAAGGATTTGAATGAAATTTGGTACACATACGGTCTAGACCCTGGGAAAGAACAAAGGCTACTTTTTATCCCGGAATTCCCACGGGAAAACGTTTTAAGGCGAAGCGAAGCGCGCGGGAACAGCTAGTCTGTAATAAATCCGGGGACGTGTTGGGTGTGATATGTATAGCAGTGGTGTTTATGTGGATGAGCTTGAGCAGCATGTGACCTTGAGATCGCTATTTTAAAAACTCCGCCTGTATACTTTTAGGCGCAGGCGATCGTACATATCGCGATTCATATTGAAACTAAGCGTGCTAATTATCTCATCTACTTTCTTTGTTTTCAGAGCCGCTTTCAGCATTATTCGAATTAATATAAATAAATTAACAACCTGGATAGCTTAAGCATGAGTATGCATGGCATGCGAAGTATATATAGGGCAACTACCTATATTGCTATATACTTATCAATTATGTGTATGGTCTAAACTTTGTTTCGGACACGACCGTTTGTAAGGAAGCAATCGAAGTTGTGCAGCAGATACATGTACCTCGGGTGGACTATTGCCTAGACAGAAGCAACTTCGCCTAGAGCCTTCAGGCTGCAGGGCACATCCAGCTGTGTAGGGATGCAATCGGAAACTTTGCCACAATGTCCCCCGGATCTATGTTTCGGGTTCGAATTCCAGCCATACTTGAAAAAAATATGTGATTAACTTGCATCAATTCATAACAATATTCAATTATAACCATCTTGTATGTACATGAATATAAACTTAATATGCATTCTTTCATGGATCCATTTCTGCATCCAATTTCTATCTTCCTTTTGAAACTTTGTAAAAATATAGTACCTAACTATTTTTACAACCATAGAACATTTTACCACGATTCTTGCAAAGGCTTTTATAGACATTCATTTAATGACTGTACTAAAATACTGACAAGGTCCATGTTAAAATACTCAATCTGAGCAGTAAAAAACATTTATTTTTAGCTAAAGCCGGTATTTTTTAATACTGGCAATTCTAACTAGAAGTCCTGTATGATTAGATTATCTAATTAGTCGTAAAGTAAACATAAAACATTTAAAATCATGTTCTATTGACTATTTTATATTACGTAGGTATTTAGATTTTTTGTTTAGTTTGTGGATGTGGCAATCATAATAATACACTCACGGGCAATGAAAATATTCCACTGAGAAAAACACCAAATTACTTCTAAACGGAAAAAGCTAGCTTAATTATGCCTGCTGCAACATTGGAGCACATTTAACAAAGCATAAGGATATAACCAACTAAAAAAGGTAAGATTTTGTTTTAATTTTAAGTATTTTTTTTGAAAAAATTGGGGTCATTGGTGTCGGCATTTTGTGAGTGGAACTTTTTCATTGCCCGTGAGTGTATTATGGATGTTGTTACGTTGTTCTATGAAATTCTCAACCGCTTTATTTGCCTACTGAAGTACCTTTTGCATTGCTCGCTAGAGGCGCAAGTGTAGGTATATTGCATTTAATTTATTTATTTATTAAATTAACTGTCAGAATATAAAAAAAAATATTATCAAATGTTTCCGTCGAACGTGATTAAGAAGCAGTGGAAACGATGAGTCCAGATAAATTATTGGTAGAACTGAAACCGATATTATTTGCTCCCGACAGCTTCAAAGCTCGCATTCTGTTACCGTTTCAACAGTAATCAATTGTTTTGCTAGCAACTTGCTCTGTTTCGCTTTAAAGATTATGTTTCAGTTTTAAAAGTACTTAACTAGATTGGTTTTTCTGTAGGATAGATTATAATATTCATAATACTTAACTATAGGTACCTATATTGTTACGAATTGTAGGTATATATTTAAAACTTATATCAGCTACTGTGCCATATTATATAATACAAAATTAATTTAATTGTACGGACAATACAAAACAAAAAACCGGCCAAGTGCGAGTCGGGCTCGCGCACAAAGGGTTCCGTAGCAGCAAAATTACAGTTAAATCAACCTATCTCAAAAACTATAAGAGATACTTTGATCAAACCAAAAATCGTTGAAAGAGTTAATTAGCATGCATCACCTCTATTTTTTTTAGAATTTTATACCCCGTAGTTATAAAAATAGAGGGGGGGGACATACTTTTTACGACTTTGAGAGCTGATATCTCAAAAACCGTTCACTTTAAGAAAAATGATTTTTAGAAAACTTTATATCATTTTAAAAGACCTTTCCATTGATACCCCACACGGGTATGTACATCGAAAAAAAAAATTTCATCCCTCAGTTACATGTATGGGGGGCCCCACCCCCAATTCTTTTTTTTACTATTTAGTGTCATATTTTTGTAGCGGTTCATACAACACATATTCCCATCAAATTTCATCACTGTAGTACTTATAGTTTCCGAGTAAATCGGCTGTGACAGACGGACAGACGGACAGACGGACATGACGAAACTATAAGGGTTCCGTTTTTTCCATTTTGGCTACGGAACCCTAAAAAACGAACAAAAACAGCTGGTCCCGGATACAATTTGGTTGGGTACTTACGTATTTTTCGTTAATACAAAACAGATTGTAATTTTTTGCCATATCAGAAGAATGGATCCTATTGAGTGTGGCATAATACAACGGAAAAATACCACCCTGTATAGTGTGCACATCACACCATAAATGGTTCAATATTCAGTAACTCCACGTAAAGTGCTTGTAATATCTTAGCTAAAACAACGGTAAATTTTCCAAGACCCATTAAGGCAGCATCTATTTAATTGAATCCCTGACTGAAGTAGGCTGTACTTACCGTGTTAAGTGTATTCATTGTTGTAACGATTACAATTTGGCAGTACTTAGGATAATTGCGACATTACCATATCGTTGGAATGGCTTTACAGAAAAACACAATTTGGTTGAACGGTTCTGTAAAGGTGACTCCGAACTCGGTTGATTGAATTTTCGTTATAACTACACTCACGTACACAAACAGTTCCACTTTCGACATGCAGACACCAAATGATCTCAATTTTTTAAAATAATTAATCGGATATTTGAACGATATGTTTACGTTTTTAGTTGTTAATATTCTGATGCACCGTAAAATGTACAAAAGTATTGAAAATGGCGCCATAAGGTTAGTTTTTAACGTTAAGAAGTAATTGGGTGTTTTTCTCACTGGACTTTTTAATTGCCCGCGAGTGTATAACGTCTAAAAGATCGACGATGGTATAAATTAGGTACATATTTTTATAAAGTGATATGATTATGATACATTCTGATATCAGAAAATTTTAAATATTCAGATGCGACAGCATCAGAATTACTCCTCAGATAACGTTTATCTGACCAATGAAAAGTTTAGCCTTAGTTTGACAAAAACCTCAAAATACTTGAAAAAAAAATTTTCAAGACAAAAGTTACTGCTCAAGATTTTTTTCTCACTATTACTTAGTGGTTTATAACTGCGTTAGTGAAACCTGTTTACTCCAACTTTTTAAGGTGACATAAACGGTACGACCATTAATGCTTCATTTTATAGCACACATAAAGAAGAAGTGGGATTTTATTGACGCCAAGGTCAAAAGGTTGAAGCTCTATTTCTTTTAGGGCGAGTTCCGATTATTTTTACAGAAAGCTCAAGTAAATCTTTGCGAATTAGTCCTTAAGTTAACCTATAATAGTTATTGAATTAAGGAACTACTGAACAATCATAAAATAGCATATTCATGTGTATATTGGGGGAGGCCTATGTCCAGCAGTAGACCATGTTTGAGTGATGATAACATTCTAAGTAATTTCAATATTTTTTTCTAGTTAAAGAGAAGCTCTCATTCAGAAGCAAACTTGCCCTTATATTATGTATATTCATAGGTATTTCACATCTGACCCCAAGCTAGGCAGAGTCTAAGAGATAGCTGATATATCTACGCAGCTACCTACATATTATACACAATTACTTAACACCCGGGCACAAACCTTTAGGCAAATACGTTCCCCGGCCGGGGATCGAACCCGGGACCTACGGCATAGCAGTTAACCACTACACCATTCGCTCATCAAACATATCATAGGAGACGAGCTAGACTGAATATTTTATCGTAAGAATTTCCGCCTCTGCACTTTGGTTCAAGTCCAAACTTCAGATTTTATGGGCTGTTGCCAAGTTACCCGGTTTTTTTATTGTAATTTATTAACTATTGAAAACAAACAAAATTGCTGAACTTTTTTCGACTTTGAAAACTTACAATGTCGATAAGTTTTTTAATGTTTTTTTTTTTATATTCCCTATTTACTGTAAATGGTTTCCATAAAATGTGCGCTAACAGGGTGTTTGCTTTTTTTACATTAAACTAAGTCAATATTACTCTGCGAGAGCAAGTTAATATAATTGTAAGTACTAGTTGCGGCCAAACAGAAACTTAGTACTACTAGAACAGAAGTAAACTATTATCTAGAGAGACAAGACAAGTGTTAGAAATAACATTTCATTCCAAAGGATAGAGACATTACTTACGTGTAATGTGTAGCTTATTATTACATTATTTCGAAATTCAAATCAAACATAAATGCGAGAATACACAATACAATTAAATTTAAATAATTATTAACAAAACCTTACTTGTTCCATAATTAATGCCGCAAAGAAATATAATAGGAATTAAAATGTTCGTAGCAAACAATGCCTACGAAGAGCGTAGCACAAAAATCGTAGCGCTACGAATATTCGTAGTACTTTGTTTGGCTAGTATAAAGTATTAAATATGTAAATATAAAAAAACTAGTAAGTAGGTCCAAATCAAACGTTACACCGAAAATATTTCAATTTTCAAAACCAAATTTGATATAAGTCATCATCATCAGCCAATAATCATCCACTGCTGGACATGGGCCTCTCGGACAACACTCGGTCCTCGGACTTCCTCATCCAACCACTACCCGCCACCCGCCTAAGGTCGTCAGTCCAGCGGGCAGGAGGGCGTCCCACGCTGCGTTTGCCTGTTCGTGGTCTCCACTCGAGAACTCGTCTACCCCAACGGTTATCGGTTCTTCGGCAGATATGACCAGCCCACTGCCACTTCAGCTTGCATATTTTGACAGCTATGTCGGTAGATATAAGTAATTAAATATTATTTTTATGTTAACAGACTCTCTTATTTTGTAGGCTCGTATAACATTGATGTTCGTGTTTTCATTATGACTAAATATTATAAAGAGAGGGTAAATAATATTACCTCTATAAAGACCGTTGATGAATTTTGAATATACAGGGTGTTGCAAAATAGGTATACTAAGCCGAAACCTACATGTGCAGCATGGTAAATCTAAGACCGAAACTGAAATCAGAATTTGGAAATTCGCTAAAAAAAAAACATTTTCCATAGTAAAAAGTCACGTGACCAACAAAGTTTCTATGGAAAATTAATATTTTTTTCAGGAATTTTTAAATTCTGATTTTAGTTTCGGGCTTAGATATAACATGCTGCACATGTAGGTTTCGGCTTAGTATACCCTTTTTGCAACACCCTGTATAGGTATAATATATTAAGCCAGGTTCATTTGTAAGTCAGCCATTTACAACCTGTCACGGTACCTAATTGTTTCTAAATTATCACCTTCGCCTGTCTTCGTTGATCTATATTTAATAGTGATTTAACTGACCCAGTTGATGGTGAAAGTATTAGGTACAGATTCAGAACACAAAACAAGTAGCTAAAACGACCTTCATAAAAACTGCTCAAAATATGTGGAAAATTTGGCTCAGCGCGTCGCCGCGTCACGGTCGAACAATTTTGCAATTTTTGGAAGTTATTAGCGCTTTATTTATAACCTTTGGTCTTATTATGTTCAAACGGAACATAAAACAGATTGGGAGATTCGTACCAAAGAACACGTAAAACATATTTAAATTTTACGTCTAACTGAACTTTAATTTTACATACCTAATTTCTTTAAAAAAATAAAGACCTTTTTACTTTCAGCATTATATGCTATTTTTCTATCGATTTAAGGTGCTTCCCCGACAGGGCTCATTTGTTTTTCCATCCTGTATATAATTTTGCTGCTAACTTTAGGCTGCTAAAGTCACACTGATTTTTTTAGTACTCATATCAGTTTCTTAAAGAATTGGGTTTTAAAACTATGCATTTTCTACATGGGTGCTACCACGGACAGAAATTATAAAACATAGATATATAAAGGTGATCTTATAAATTTTATTCCTTTGAGCAACTCGTCATGAGATGGTTAGGGTAGTTTAAATTAAGTAGGTACAGATAAAATAATTGTAGGTATAAGTTAGCAGAACTCAGATTCAACAGCTCTTAGAAAAACAAGACCAAGTACATTATTATGTAAATACAGAAAACTACCCTTCTATGCAAGACGTACCTACATAATTATATCATCATCATCATCATCATCATGGGCCTTGTACGACAGACGATTTAGTTAATGTCTGGAACACGATCTTTCGTGATAAATATATATTTATATGACTAATTTATAATTGTAAGGCAAGTATACTAACTTCCATACAAAGTTCTATCGTGAATAGCTTATCCACGACTGCCAACCCCGAAGCCGTACTTAAAGGTGACTTCTTCGTACTTCAAGAGTACACAAGTTAATTTAAATTGAGAGCTCACAGTCTTAAGCACTCTATGACTTCATCCAAACTACTTATGTACACGTATATGATATGTATATAGTGATGTCGATTCTGAAGGCAGAAATTCTAATTTTAACGCTGTCAAACTAAAAAATTTGCTAGCATAAAATGACATTTACGGAAACAATCATAGAGTCGAATTTTAAACAAAGAAATTAAGGTTTTGACAGCTCTAAATTTAGAATTTCTGCCTTCAGAATCGATATCAGTGTCTGCATATAAATTCGTGTTACAGTTTACAAAAGGTAAGCTGCAATTTGAATCTAGAAGCTACGTGTCTGTCTTGTGCTTTCTTCGTAGAGCTCTCAAAGAACATTTAAAACTCATATACTCCTGTATGTAGAGAATATAAAATAATCCTAACTAATCCTAACTAATATCATAAATGCGAAAGTAACTGTGTCTGTCTGTCTGTCTGTTACTCTTTCACGCCAAAACTACTGAATGGATTTGAATGAAATTTGGTATACATACGGTCTAGACCCTGGGAAAGAACATAGGCTATTTTTATCCCAGAATTCCCACGGGAAAACTTTTTAAGGCGAAACGAAGCTCGCGGGAACATCTAGTATTGTACATATAAAAGCTACAGAAAATCACGTACACAAGTGATTCTGCTAAATAAACACTAATTACGGGGACCGGTAAGCTCAATAGTTTGTAATTAAAAATTACGATTAACGCTTGAATGCAAATAAATATGAATTTCAAACTACTTGTTTTATATTATATCAATATTTTATAATTCCTTGTTGAATAAATATCCAAAAAGTAGTTATTAACAAAACCTGTGAACTTTAATCATGAAATCATTTACTACATTTGTTGGGAAAGACATTTAATTTTCGGATGATAAATGAATGCTATGATCAATTATATGTAAATACAAATTGAAAGAGATATGTAGGTATTGATTGAATGCAATATTGTAAAGGAAAGACCAATTACTCCGACTGGTCTTAAATTCAAAATACGTTTTTTGATATATTTTTCTAAGTACACATAACTATAGCGCGGTCTCAATACTCAATAATTTTGGCCCTGGATTAACACATAGGCATTTTATCGCAGTATTCCCCCGGGAAAAATATTTTAAGGCGAAGTGAAGCTCGCGGGAACAGCTGGTAACGTAATAATTATTGTATCTGTATTACAGTATACAGTGTTTTTTATATATAACATGGTACACACGTAGGTTTCAGCTTAATATACGCTTTTTGCAACACCCTGTAAAACACAGTCTCTGCCAACTGTCAACTAAACATGAACCCGGGACTTTACGAGTATCATAGTGTATCAACATTTCGGACAGCCTAAAATTATTGGGACAACACAAAAACCAACATCCGACTACTAACAAATAACGCTGTAAAAACTAAAAGGGCTAGCCTACCTAGTCAGGTTTTAGATTTTTTATTTCTACAGGCGAGTGCAATGTTTGAAAATTGTGGCAGCACGTGTGAACTGTAAAAAGCTACACCAGTAAAATTTTGCCAATCACCAGCAGCGGCCTACAAAACGTTAACAACAGACGCTTCTTATTGGGCATAATTCTTCATAAGGATGAGGCCCCATTGGTGCGTTGCTTTGTTCTAAAGGGAAGGATACATTTTTATGAACGCATCAATCAATCATCACATTAATATTATGCTCATCTTTTTCTTTTTATCTGGATGACAAACTCTATAGGTAGATAGTGTAAAGGATTATCACCGTAGTTAAAATATTGGGTAGTCAGATTGGCGTCAGTCACTGACTGCCGAGAACAAAAATATTAGGTCCACGCACAATAATTTCACATCGGATTAAATACTACTCATCTCTCATTACCGTACTTGAAGAAACTTCCTTATTTAGCTTAAGAAACGCTTTGCGCTAAGTTTAATTAAACAAAACTCAAAGATCTGTCATGCTTTTACTTAGTTTATACCTTAAACGTTTACGAGATATTTGCATTAGGTAGTGAGAAGACATAATTAGATCTGTTAATCAAATAAAAACAACAAAAATAAAAAGTTTGTTGGAATTCCTAAATAAACCTTTCTTATGTTGTGTTAAAGCGTTAAAAACAAAAGTGGTAGCAAACAAACATTTGAACCCTTTCAAAAACACAATTACAACAAAATAACAAAAACAATTACAAGTTCAAACTGCCTAATAAGACTTTACCGCTTAAAACTTTGGATTTCACATTAATTTTCACTTTCAAAAGTTTTGACAATTTTTATATCAATTCTTCTAAGTTCTGAACAAATCCACTAGATTAATTTTCAATGTTTTTCACAAAAAAGCATAAATAAATCGAGTGTCTCACACCGAAAAGTACCAGGAGCTCAGGACGTCCAGGCGGTATCGCGGCGGAGTCAACACTACAGCAGCGAGCGGTTACACTCGCCTGAGCGTCTATTTATTAAACACCCACGGACCAGGCTGCACCAGACAGAATTCAAGGGCTGTCTGCCTGTAGGTAGATCATCTTATGATAAACTAAAATAGACTTTCTTTAAAAATGATGCATAGATAAACCGCTTTTAATTTTAATATGAAAAATATTAGAATAGCCTAAGTTTAAGGTAACATTTAAAAGCGATTATCCAACAGTAAAACATTTTAAATTATGATTCTAGGAAAAAATGGCAATACGAAATACGTTTAAAGGGCTTAAGTTCCATAACTCAGGCGAAGCAAAACTGAATATCGTGGTGAATTCTAATAGGCTGTTTATGTTAATTTGACGATCCGCGATTGTTTTCGCCCAAAACAAATCCTCGCCTATAATAATTTTCGGAGTGGAAATCTCCAGTTATTTCCCGAGACTTCCATGGAATTTTAATTGAAAAAGTGACAAGCGAAAATGGCTTTGATTTGTGGTGCTAGAGCAGAGCCGCGATCACAGGATTGATACTATTTTCGAAACTACACAAACTATGGAAACTATGGAAAGAAAAAATATCACTTTTGGAACTAACAACTTTGCCTTACATGTTGACAGTGACAGTTGACGATACTGTTCTTTTTGCATAGGTGTGTGTAGTTTCAAAAATAGTATCGAATCCTGTGATCGCGGCTCTGGTGTTGGTGCGACGCAATAGAGTTCAGTTTTGCTCGATCATAGTGGGAGAAAACTTTCCACCTTAAATGCCTTGTCTCATTTTACGTTGAACTTGAGTCGACTTATGCGAGCACGAGATTGCTTCCGCCTTGTCACAGTTTGTTCGTAATTCATGTCATTCGCAACTCTACACATTATGTTGGTACTCCAGTGTAATTTGATGCTGCATATACCTACATATATTCGAGATAGAGGTTTGTTCTTCGAGAAACAATTATGTAACGAGTTGATTACTAGAGATGAAAAAGATCCAATTACAAAATGCCTCTCAATTAATAGCCAATTTTTTTAACTAAATTATATAAAAATTTGAACACAGTATTAACGTTTTTGGTTATAATATTCTGTTGCACTGTTAAATGCAGTATAATACAGACGGATTCATTAAGCTAGCCTTTCCCGTTTAGGAGTAATTTGGTGTTTTTCTCACTAGATCTTTTGCATTACTCATGAGACTATTAATTAGCTTTATTATTTTCTCCCATGGAATAGGCCAACAGTTCTAGCGTTCGTTCTCTGAATATACTGCCAGCCACTCAACTATGCATACATTAGTAGGAGAGAGATTGCTATCATCTAATTCCAGTTAGATATCTGGCGCTAACTTTTGCCATTTATGTACAGTGGCCTGCGCCTAAAAGTATGCAGGCACGGTCCGCACAGTGATGCCATCTAGTAAAAACCTTGTAACTACAACGTATTGGACGTGTGTTTTGATAAGTGCATGTTGTTGTTCTATAAGTAAGAGTGTTTGAGCAGTACGATATTGTTTGTATTCGCTGTTTTTACTACTGTGTATAATTGTATATTAGGTAGTTAATTTCTTACAATTTCGTCATAGTGACTATGGCGTAGTTGTTAAGGCGTGGCGCGGCGGTGCCGCATGAGTTATTACGAATTTGTTGATACTTACTTCGCATCCTGTTATTGTTTTTTGTGACTTAAAGATCATATGATAGAAGTTTCCTTTACTTTCTTTTTTTAATTTTTTAATTCGATTAAGGGTTTGTTAGTATTTAAAAAACTAAATTAAAATTGTTGATTATTGATGGGATCAATAATCAACAATAGTTAGTAGTAGTGGTGCAATGTAGCGGACGACTAACTAAAACTTGCTTCTTTTTATTTATTGAGTTGTTCTCATAAGATTGAGGGTAGAACTATATAATATATTAAGTATATGTGATCATGACTCCCAAAGTTCTTTGAGACAATACAACACTTGCGTTCCACTCAACGTTTTATAAATCGCTTTGGCTTCTAAATATTACTTATCGGTGCTTACTACTGATATCAAGAATGTTAAAAGGCATTTAAAAATAAAAACCAATAGTTTTACTATTTAGTGGAGGACTTGAACACAGGGACCTCATGCCGCCGCATCAATTCATGAATGCTTAACTACTCGGGACTATCACCGACCATGATAGCGTTCTCGAAATATGCTATCAGTTATTATTACCGCCACCGCCCCGTAACTTATATTTACAAGCTGGTTACTAGATGGCATTACTGTTTCCAATTCGCCTGATTACTTTTAGGCGCAGGCCACCGTATGTAAATTTATAGGGATCCTTATATTCTATGGATAGCTACTTTATATTATTAAGCAATTGTCATTGTCAGGTTATTTTATTATATCTATGTAACTGTAATGAATTTACAACTTTAACTAAGGGTAAATAGATAAGTTAGGGCTTGTGCCAATGTATACTTAGTAAAAATCATAATTATGAATGAAATATGAAAAAATTATATTTATAAACCCACTGCAATACGATATCTGATATTTAAATTGGATGTGTTTCTAAAAATACGAACAAGACGTTAATAAATGCCGACGAAGGCAGTAAGAAGCGTAGCAAATTAGTATTCAGTGCCCATAAAGCCTTTGATTCAAAAGTTATAGATTTTATTAGCTGTAAAGTTTTTTTTTTATGTCCGTCATAGAATTGTAAATCTATTCAACTTGATCTTGATCAATAATCGTTTAATGCAAATTAATACCTACACTCACGAATTCACGAGCAATGAAAAAGTACCACCATTGCCATTCTATACAGGGTGTGACAAAAAGGGTATACTAAGCCGAAACCATCATTTGCAGCATGGTATATCTAAGCCCGAAACTGAAATCAGAATTTCAAAATTCAGATATATTATACAGGGTGTTGCAACCTTTTTGCAACACCCTGTATAATATATCACTGGAACGTTTTCATTGCTCGTATGTGTACTTCTTATTGTTACCTAAAACTGTAGATAAGTATAAACTTGTTCTGCCAAACTTACACAATATGTTTTTTGAAAAATTTTATAGCGACCCCTATAAATTAGTAACCAACCGGAAAATAAAGGAAAATAAACAATAAGTGGGCAGTGATATATTACAAAGTTACATGTATGTAAAAAAAGTAGATAAGTAGTACCTACCTACATCAACGGAGCAGAGTTGTCGATTTTCAGCTCAGAAAACTAATAATAACACCTAAAGTGCAAATATCATGCAAACGACAGGCCATTGAAACCCTATTTCAATACAGTATAAAGGTCAAGATCCCCTAAATACCCTATCAAATGCACTTACTATAATTCATTGACCTCTCACTTAGACTTTTCGACGAACAAAACAGTTAATTTATTAGTGTGAATGTTCTGAAACAAGCTGATGAACTACTGTTGAATTTTATTTTAACACTCTGTGCTAATAGAGTGTGTGAGATTAGTTTATATATATCTACTTAATCTTTTGTTGGTACTTATTATGGTTGGTATAATAATTAGGCTACTTAGCCAGTTAGTAAATTGTATTTATTCATTATGGTATACAAATAAATAGTAATTTGTTATTTCTATCTATCTATCTTCTTTCATATCCGGTTCAGTGCTCTATCGCGAAGTCAAAACGAAGTAACATTTACGTTTATGAAATAATTAGTGTAAAATTCATTACAATATGAATCCGAAAATCGTTGTCAAATTAGTTTGCAATAAGGAGTCAGATTTCTACTTTAGTATAAAAACATACGTGGGTGGTCTGAAAAGTTTCCGACCTAACATAGATACAAGATTTTTTTTCTTAAAATTTATTTTTATTCTTCTACATAGCCTGTAAAACAGTAATTAGGCGGCGCCAAAACACGGATTTATTGCGCCTAAACTGCGCCAACAGAGCATTGGAAATATTCATTCGAACACGTCGTTGGTCTGATGTTAGCAAACGCGGCAGCCAACGCGCGGACAGCCTTCTCATGCCTAAATCTTGATTTAATATGTGATAAACACGTTTTCTGGACATTTTCATTGCCTCTGCTATCTCTCTCACTCTAATTCGGCGGTCGTCTAACACCATTTGAAGAACTTTAGCGATGTTATCGTCAGTAGTTACAGTTTTTGGACGTTCCGAACGTTCATCATCTCCGAAGCTCTTACGGCCACGTTTAAATTCGGCTGCCCAAAATTTTACAGTGGTAAATTACGGTGAAGAGTCCCCGTACACAGAATCTAACTCATCTTTGATTTTCGTAGGGGTATTCCCTTTCAAAAACCAATATTTTAAGACAGCTCGATACTCGATATTGTAAATTTTCACAGAAATGCTCACATCGACTCACTCAAACGACTGTAAAATTAAAACCACGCGTCAAAAATGGCTGAAACTTTGAAGTGTTGCTGTCAAAAGATGCACAGTTACATTCCCTGACTCAAGGACTTTGTATTATATAATACAAAGTCCTTGCCCTGACTTTAATTGATGTGTGCTGCCATCTTCACGTTGAGGTCGGAAACTTTTCAGACCACCTACGTATGTTTTTGACGTTCTAGGCTAAAATATTTACTAATATTGAAAAATAAAATTAAGTTCAGTCATGTATTTTTTTTTATAAATTAGCGTTTTTGTAATGTAAATTCAACAGTAACCCTACCCAAGTATAGTATACAGTATACTACATATGTATACCGGTCGGCGGATGCGGACAATTTGATCACAAAGGGAGAGGTCACAATACAATGTAAAGTCGAAGTGATTATTTACTATAGAAAATGTGAGTCGTCTCGAAAACACTGTCGATGTTTTATTGTACATTGTTTATTTATTTTTTTAATCCCAAACATTATTGTTTATATGTATAAAAGTATTTAACCATATTTGGGATTTGTGAGTGCATGTTAAATATGTACCTACCTATAATTTTATTATATTAATCTTTTTATTTATCTTAATATTTATTATAAATTTAAAATAAGCATGTAGGTACCTACTTACTAGCAAAAATTGTTACTATCGCAATGAAACTATTTGTTTTAGCTGTAGTTTATTATGAAGAAGTAAGAAAATGCAGTTTCTTGATTTGGGTACTCGTATAGCACTAAAAGGAAATTTTTCTTAATCGATCTTTGGTCTCACGTGAAATTGAAGGCCTTGTTAACTTAAAATACGTATGTGTTTTAGCAGACAACCTTATCTCATTTCTAAAGTCTGCTTTCAAAATAGATCAACTAACTTATTCTCACTAGTTCTAGAATAGAAGTAATTTTGAATGATGTTATACTGACAAGTTTGTGCGCCTTCCCGGAATAAAATTAAAGTTCAATTTTGGGAATAAGATGCTGGAATGCGAATGATGTTGTATTTCTAGTTAGTTCTATGATGAATACCTAATTCAAGTACCTTCAACATAATAATAGGTATTCGTAGCCAAAGCTAAGTCGCCGTCTGTTACAGTTCTAGACATCAGCTAAACCTAGGGTGCGTCTGGGAAACATGGAAGTATTCAAAAAATTACACTGCCTAATAAAATATATTTTTTTACCTTTCAATTTCCTCTCGGACATACGTTTCCTAGGGTGAATTTTCAAGGGTTAGAAAGAAAGACAGAATAAAGAAAGAAGAAGGTTACAGATCGGAATAGCCCTATCGCTGAATTCAGTCTACATCTACAGTCGCTTTCGCATTTGCGCTCGATGTTCGACTGGCCTAATCCTCCCCCAGTGGGGGGCACAATGAGACAGTCTAGAAACAATTTGTTATTCGGGAACTCACTAAATGGCGAGTCACGTACTCGATTACGTGACTGCTAATCAAAGCAAAGGCCTACTGAATCAGAGGGCCTAGTGTCGGTTTTCCTTAACCGATCGAGCAGTGAAAATGTCGCTGAATTGACGCATTATAAAAAATAATACTATATCTCCAAGATGGGTAAGCGATGTGTAAATGTTATAGCGGTGAAGGAAGTTTGCGTTACTGTTAGGTACATAGACTGTATAATATATAGATGTAGAGGTAGGTATATGCCAATATGTTTATAGTTTAGAGCCTAATGGAGATAGCCTATAGATATACCTACCTAAATTGCGTCACTTTCTTATTAGAGGCTACCTTCTTGGGTCTTTAACCTACTTCAAAAAGGAGGTTCTCAATTCGTCGGGATCTTTTTTTATATATATTTTTTATGTATGTTCACCGATTACTCCGCCGTTTATGGACCGATTTTGAAAATTCTTTTTTTTGATGTATTAGGTTGAGCTCCCAGGTGGTCCCATTTTTTTCAGAATTTTGTTTCACCCCCAAAGCCACCGGCAAAGGGTTAAAACAGGGTATGAATTTCCATTTTGGGCACCTATTAACCGATTCTAATGAAATTTAGAACGTGAATATAGTTCTTATAATTAAAAAATATGATGGTGACCTTGACCTGATCTGATGATGGAAACGGAAGTCAGTGAAGGGAACTCCTCAACGGTATATAGCAACTACCTCGTGCTTAGGCTTGAATGATTCGTATTGACTAGTAGAACGAAATGGTATCATTTTCATCTTACTTTTGAGTGACAATTTATAATTTCAAATAAACTAAAAACAATAAAATAAAATAATAATTTAAAAAAATAAAAAACCGACTTCAAAAATTACTAAAAAGTAAGAAATAATTAATAATAGCAGGAACTGTTCTTTTTTGAAGTTGGTGCCATATTTCTTCAGATTCCTTTGCACCGCACCAACATAAAAATAACAGTTCCTGCTATTATTAACTATTTATATAACTACATGTTCCTTGTGGCGGAGCTAGTGCAGCGCGTGTAAAGCTAGGAAGGACTCTTCTGTAGCATAAAAATTGCGTTTACTCACCTTTCCTCGAACGGTGTAAAAACTCACACTTCGCGTGCT
Organism: Plutella xylostella; assembly: GCF_932276165.1. Lineage (NCBI taxonomy): Eukaryota > Metazoa > Arthropoda > Insecta > Lepidoptera > Plutellidae > Plutella > Plutella xylostella. The sequence goes on from NC_063986.1 coordinate 4,534,815, forward strand.
GAATCAAAACTGTTCGAACGTTACTTTACATGTCACGTAATAAGGGTGTGAGATCCGATAACATGTAGGTAGATCGCAGAGGTCGTATCATAATTTCATAAATTAATAAATTTTGACATCGACATACTTATTTTGCCATCATCTTTTAGGTTTTCACGTTCCATACGTCAAAAGATTAGTTATTATACTCTACGATGTCGGTCTGGGAAAAATAAAAATAATTAATATTTAACAGTACTTTTCTTGGGGAAAGTTACTAAACATTTGCTTATTTTTTTGTGAGCATATGATTTACGATCCGTATTTTTTTTGCTAATGGGTTGTGTTTGTGGTAAACAAGGCTAACTACGTTGTGTTTATTTTATAAAGGTGAGTTGACACAGTGGCGGATGCGGGCGCCTGACCTGAATTTGCATATTCGCTGAAAGAGACAGGTTTGACGCAAATGTAAACATAGCTTTATCCAGAAATCATCCCTGTGGGGCTAGCTATTTTGCCTTGCTTAGTAAACACAATTTCACTCAACTATTGAGGTATGTATAAAAAAGTTATTTTTCATCACTCGTGCTCAAGTTAGGTAAGTGTTACCTGAAATGCGGGATGAAAATAGCTTTTTTTTCGTCCATAGGGAACATTTATTTCTGGATAACTAATAATGCTTAACTTGATTTACACAATATACCTGACCCTGACCACAATTTATCTGCGAAATGTCGTATTTAATAAAGTTAGAATAGCTACATTCAACGTTCATATCGCAATATCAGTGAAAATCCCACTCCAACCGCAGACAGGCTTCGATCGACTATTATTTGTACAGTTTAGACAAAACAAATACAGGGTTATTTCACGTAAGGATTATAAAGATTTATTTATCCAATTTATAACTGAAAACACTGTGAACTTTGTAAAAGAGCATGGGTACTTGTGAATTATGAAACATACATTGATTTTGTTAATTTCACACATGTTATGTAAATGTAGGTACTTTAATGTGTTTTTGTTCATCAAGATAGTTATCTTTGTAATAAGCATTCGTGCTTGACATTTCGTCGAATTTTATTTGAAATGGATGTACTTCAGTCATGCAACAGTTTGTATTTTATGGAAAAAATATAATATATCAATACTCAGTACTTGTTGTCGTGGAAAAAATACCGAACAATTTAAAAGCGCTTATCTAAACATCTATATTTTACATTCCAATGAAAATACAGGGTGTCCCAAAAGTCACCGATATGCCTTGGAGGTCTGATAGATCAGCTCATGAGTAGCCAGAATATCATAATATGATCTCAGTAAAAATTCGATAGTTTTCAATATATTGACACTTTTATCAATTTGGTGAAAATCGACACCTACTTTTCAGCATTGCGTCGTATATTTTTTTTACAGTGTGTAGGGTCAAATTTGCTCATAAAAAATATGATTAACTGGTATGACTTTGAGAACCGTGTTTTTTTTAAACATACAGCGTTACACGATATTTTTTTTTGACTGTGATTAATAGCAGGGCTATACAGGGTGATGCAATACCAAAAAAATACTAACAATATGGAATTTTGTACCGGCGGCACGCAAAAAACTGATCCAAGGTGTCGATTTTCACCAAATTTATAAAAGTGTCAATATCTCGAAAACTATCGAATTTTTAGTGAGGTCATATTATGATATTCTGGCTACTCATGAGCTGGTCTATCAGCCCTCAAAGGCATATCGTTGACTTTTGGGACACCCTGTATTCCTACAATAAGATACAGTCCGAAATTATAATCTTAAAAACAAAATAAATATGTATGTATAGGTAGATATGTAATAGGTAGGTACACAATGAAACTTATTTTATTCATAAAATGTAATGTAATATACTTACGTACCTATTATGAAGTCAGTTTTTTTGGTTTAAGTTTTGCAACAATTAAAAAAAAAATGGTTTCATTTAAAAAAATGCATATTTTTAGCACTTTTTGTGGCTTTTCGCTTCAGGGGCTTTACGTCTACAGCACTCGTGGTCTTTTTGTCCCGGATAGTTTTCCCTGCAAAAGTATTTTATTTGCTTTCTGCAAACGTTCAGCCGTTCAAACAATAGTTACAAAGCAACGAGAAAAACTTTAACTCAGTATTTCAATAAACTAAATTCTGTGATCTTAAAATAAAGTTAAACTAACTATTCACATTCAGTATTATAATATTTAAAAAAAAAATTCAAGCATAAAGTTTTTTTTAATTATTGAAAACTTCTGTGGTTCTGCGGGAGAGTCCAATGTTTATGATGAGAGGACTCACACTTCGTTGATCCTCCTAGTACTCCTAATCCCGCGTTCAACGACCAGCAGTTTTATCGAGTGACCGAACAGTAAAATGTCAATGCACTATCAAACCAAACAGGACACAACAGAACCTGTTGCTATATTTTCCTTTTCACAATTCTGAAAATCCTAAGATTATTATTTAAATTCAGTACTTTACGCTTTAACTTTATCGTAAAACTTTACAATTTAGTTCTTCGCAGAAACTAAATCAAGATTTGTAAAATGTTCATCAATAAAGTTTAGCGCCGCTGAAAGCGTTAATTTACATGTCTGGATATTCAAATGTTAAAAATATTTATAAACACGAATACAATTTTAAGATAAGGTAAGATAAGTTTTATAAGTAAATCTTATTTTTATTTACCTAGTACCTACGCATGAAAAACTTAAAGATGCGGAACTTCTAAATAAGTCGGTCCGTCAATGTAATTCCAATTTTCAGAACCTGCCTCCTTATAATTAGTACTTAGATTTTAGGTATCTACTACTAAGTATTAGCAGGCAGGTAGCCCCCCGCTCCCTACCTAGGTTCTAAAATTGTAATTAGCATGAATAACAGACACTAAAGGAATCACAGATACATTTTATTTATTTTATTTACAATGCATTTGAACTGATAAACAACACCTTGGGGCTGTTTTGTCTCCAGTTTTAATCTGGAACCAATGAAGTAAACATAAAAACCTAATATAATCTCTCAGAATAGAAATTAATCTATTGAACACTCATTTAGAAGTAACACTGGAAAGATACTCAAAAAGTTTCACAATATTATCACCATCCCTTACAGGCATCAGGAATATAATATGGAAATACATAAACACATATACTTAATTATGTAAGTATCTACAGGGTGTTTCCAAAAGGGTATAAGAACAACGAAGGTAAGGTAAAAGGTACTAAGCCGAAACCTACATGTGCAGCATGTTATTTCATCTAAGCCAGAAAATGAAATCAGTATTTCAAAATTCAACGTCATACGTCAACTTATTCTAGCCATATTCTTCAATGGTGAAATCGGGCAGATTCCGGCCTTACACGATTTTTTTTTTTTTTTTAATTAGCCTATTTTGTTTCCCACTGCTGGGCAAAGGCCTCCCCTTTTTCCTTCCACACCCTTCGATCCTGTGCACTCTCAGCCCAGTTATTATCAAACTTATCCAGGTCGTCCCGCCATCTCCGTCTCGGCCTGCCTCTCCGCCGGCGCCCGTCGCCCGGCACCCACTCGGTCGCTATCTTGGCCCACCGGTCCGGGTGCATGCGGTAGACGTGGCCGGCCCAGTTCCACTTGAGCTTCGTAGCCGAGCCACCTCTGGAGCGGGGGGTGCGAAGAATCCCCGGGCGAATACGACGCTCCGTCAAACGAACTTGGCCTTACACGAATACGCTGCAGAAAATATTTTTGACCCGTATGTATTTATTATGTAATTATGATAAATAAAATTGTAGCTACAAATGCAGCCGCGTTGCTCTATGATGAAAATGTATTAAATTATGATCGGAACAAATGTACAAAAGCATGTAGGTATCTAGTTGACAAGCATTGTGTCTGGCACGGTAAAAAGTTGGCTAGTGACCAATAAGATAGTGCCTGCCAGTTCAGTTCATACTTCTTCCTCAAATAAAGTAAAAATATACTTTTTAGTTGGCTTTACAAGCTAGCTTTGTCATACCGGTTGACGGTATACCTACTATTATTTTTATGCTCTCTACGGGGATGTTCGTTTCTGTCGGGGTCACTCTAGCTTACGAATAACTTAGTTTTTGTTAAATATTGTAGGTAGTATTAAACTTATCTATTGCATGACAATCAAGGGAACCTGGCCCTGTAGCACGGGGCGCTATTAAAAAAGTTCTCCGTCGCGCTTGCTCTTGAGCCTCGCGATGTGAGTGAGCGCGATGGAAAACTCTTGCTACGTCTTAAATGCGCTTCGTACTAGCCCTTTTATACCTACTTAGTATAACAACAAACAATAAAACATCATAAATTATAAAGAAGTAAACCCTTTACCTACTTCTGTCCACATCTTTCTGCGTTTTCATCCTGTTGTTTACAGAAACTTGAAAAGCTATTTCCAATGATTGTGGACTTTGACGGGGGCGTCCAGTGCGGTGGAGGGAAATAAAATATTTGATTGTTTGTGTTTATTTATATGTTACAGGAAATATATGAAATACAGGAATGGTATATACCGACCAAAATTCCTAGATGTCGAACATTTCCTAGAAAATATAGATCTAAGTAAAATATAATAAAATGGAGGGAAGTTTTATACAGACAGGTAGTCGTGGTCATGCTGAAAAATGTAACTAGAGTGTGAACGCCTATAAGTACCTACATATAATCGCTTTTAGTGATAAGACCGCCTTTTTTGTACCTATGTGTTTATATTTAAGCTTTGTATAATATTCTATTTTTGTGTACAAATAAAGAATATTCTATCTATCTATCTATCTATAATCCTACTAATACTGTTTGTATTCTGACATTCGGGGGCTGCTTAAATATAGTCGATTGCTAAAATGTTCGATGGTGGTATGATACCTGATAGATACCTACAATATTCTTTATTTGCAAGTACTTACACAACAATAAAAGAAAATGGAAGTGGCGGTGAACTTAATCATAAATTCAAGAATTATGATACCTGTAAATTTGTTTTTGTTTATTTATAACATCTAACATTATCGACTTCCCTAACACCCGGATCCCCACCATTCGATCATAAGACTGACGTCAAAGGCAACCTTAATAAATCAGCAGAAGCCGAAAAAATATGGTATATAGTATTAATTACTTACCCAAATACCCAGAACAATGCCTTGAGGGTCCCGTAGTAAAAGTTGGGATACCACAAGTCAAAGAAGGTAAGCCGAAAGGAGTTAGTAAAAAGCATAACTCTGAAAAACTTTAAGAGTTTCGAAAAAACTTGCTTTGCGTTCGATCTACTCAATCTGTTCTCTAGGTTATCCCTGTACCTCTATGTAACGAAAAATGTAATGAAAGAACCATCATCATAAAATGATTTAATGTTCTTTTCCTTACACTAAATATGTTATTTTTACGATCTTCTCAAACAGCGGGCATCGTTTATTTATAACCCTGTTTGACACTTTATGAAGCGACGTAATTAAATAAGCCTCTTTATGTTATTTGTATTTGAAAAAATATATACCTACTGACTTACCAATATTCATATAAGTACCCATTTCTAGCAAAAAAAACTTCACTTATGTACCTAACTACTGTAAGTATCTACAAACTTTTCAGTAGGTACCTACTTAAGTAATTTATATTTAGTTTCCTACGAGACATCTTGAATTTTACTTGAAAAAGTTTAACCTTTGTTTGTTATTTGTGTAAGTACCTAATTTCAATAAAAAGGAAAATTTTCATTATTCAGTAAAGTAAGTATGTTTGTTTACTGAGGTGAAAATGATCTTATCGAGCCTCCCTTTACACAACATAATGTGCTATGCAAATTAAGCTCACTGTGAGGTATTTTCCACGTTCCGAGCTAGACACCTTTATAACGTTAGCTTAAATTTTACGGCGAAGGGCATATTACTTAACTGTTTATTTATAGAGTATCTGTGTTTTAATAAAATACTACAAATGTTCAAAAACTATAGGTACTAACTTACTGTTAACTTACTTGTACGAGATGGGTAAAATTGGCTTTGAAAAATTAATAAAATAATTGTACTTATGTAGTAATTACTTTTAATTAAATTCCTTATTTCTAAATACTTGTTTGGTAAGCATATAGGTACTTACATGTCAGGAAGCCACAGCAATTCGATTGAGAACCGACATCTTATACATTACGCCATCGCCACCTTGAATAAAGTTTGAACAAAACAATAAAGTTTACAAAATTACAACAGGGTAGCTATAAAAAGCAGTCTTCTACCTAATACGTCTTACAGGCATTAATTTACGTATAATTATTTACCTACATGTCTTAAGGGCCCGTACAGGGTGACGTGCCCCGCCAAAAGAGGATGGGCAACAATATATGGGAGCTGGGACCACCCTCCAATAGCAGTAAGACTAACGTCGTTGGATAGGTCTTGTCAATAGGAATAACTTTTGCTTTGACAGCTTTGTTGTCACAGTTGTCCGTTCAGAGATATATGACTTATAAGTTCCGATACTCGTCAGTTCATCTTACTGCTATTGGAGGGTGGTCCCAGCTCCCATATATTGTTGCCCATCCTCTTTTTAGGAGTGGAGAGATGACGGAGCCTCCAATAGCAGTAAGATGAACTGACGAATATCGGAACTTATAAGTCATATATCTCTGAACGGACAACTGTGACAACAAAGCTGTCAAAGCAAAACTTATTCCTATTGACAAGACCTATCCAACGACGTTAGTCTTACTGCTATTGGAGGGTGGTCCAGCCTCCAATAGCAGTAAGATGAACTGACGAGTATCGGAACTTATAAGTCATATATCTCTGAACGGACAACTGTGACAACAAAGCTGTCATAGCAAAAGTTATTCCTATTGACAAGACCTATCCAACGATGTTAGTCTTAATGCTATTGGAGGGTGGTCCCAATCTGCCCATTGTCATTTGGGTTTTCAATGCTCTTCACACAGCACACGCAGTGACACGCACACATGTAAGTTTGCACAGTGGGTCATAAACTTTTACTCGCCAACTTTATTGACAATTATTTTCAAGTAGTGATTTGAGGGTAAGTATAATTTTTAATTACACTGGTAAGCACCAGGAAAGAGTAGAAATTAATAGGGGTGCCACTTTTCTCCATACTCGGAACCCGATTAGCTTTCTAAACAAATGTAGTATTTACTTACTTGTAGAAAGGTAACTACAGGTATTAAAGTGTAGATACTAAGGGTATACTAAGCCGAAAGGGGATGACTCAACTCAAGGGGTCATTCTGAACAACTTTTGTTCTACGAGTTTTGCGAATTCGCGAAAAAAAATATTCGTTTTCCATGGTAAAAAGTCAGGTGTCATCAAAGTTTCTATGAAAAAGGTTTTTTTTTTGTTAATTTTTAAAACTCGTAGAACAAAAGTTCAGAATGACCCCCTGTCTCACTTGTTTTTACCCGACTGCCGAAGGAGGTGGTTAATATTTTTTGATTGTATGTTTGTAAGTATATTTTTTGGTAGCAGAATAATATTTTTTCTTATTTTTAGGGTTTCGTACCTCAAAAGGAAAAAAAGCAACCGTTATAAGATCTCTTTGTTGTCCGTCTGTCTGACTGACTGTCTGTCACCGCCCTTTTTCTCAGAAACGGGTAAAGATATCAAGCTGATATTTCGCATAGATATGGGGAGTACCCCAAAAAAATATTGGGGTACTCCCTCTCCCATACAAGTAAATTGGGGCTGATATTTTTTCCGGTTATTTTGATGGTGTAGGTAGGGTATCGTTGAATTGGTCTTTTAATATAATAAAAAAAGGTTAAAATATAATAATTTTGCTTTTACCCTTAAATTTGGGGACCACACCATAGACAAATCCTAATTAAAAAATGATTTCAATAGATGGCGTGTTTTTATGTTGGGTAACTCAGAATAAGAAGTGATGATATCTCAGAATAATAATGGTTAATGGTGCTATTCCGCTGAGCACCGAAACCGGTGGGACACAAGTGAAAAGTGGCGGTTCCCCTCATCTCGCATTATTGACCAAAACTCATTTCGCATAATTTGTATGGTCTAAACTTTTTTGGCCGAACCATCACTTTGCCAAGAATTATGTGGCATAAGGCTCGTTTCGTCTAAAACTCTTTAGGCACAATCTTTAAACACCTAAGTTTCGTTTGCTCAAATGTACGAGTATGTTCGTCTATACCTATGTATAATCTTGTTTCTCCTAATGTTATCTTAATAAATAATATATTAAGTATGTAGTAAATGTACAAATTGTGGTATTTTTTCTCATATATCCCGAAAATCACGATATTGATTGATTAAAAAATCGAAAGTTAACGAGCAATACAACATACATTTATAATACACATACAATAATTATTACAAACCCCATGAGATCGAAACCTAAAGATAGGTGCGACGACGAGCAAAGCGAGGAGGAGCGTGTTAGGTGCACATGTTCATCAAAACCAAAGTTTTCCAAACAGCGGAAACAATACAAGGCACCAGTTTGCGCTATAGAGAGACGCTCCGTCAAAGTTAAAGCCAAACAAATATTAGTAGTGTAATATTAGTAGCCCAATCGGTTTTACGTTCGATATCTAATAATTGTCTCTTCCGTTGACTTACTAAATGATCTTATTCATATACAGGGTGCTTTTAACTTTACATTACTTTGAATATGTATTTAACTTTACTATGAAACAGCTCTTTTATTTTTCCTGATTTCAGAGTTGGTTCCCATAATTAAAGTTATACAAGTATGACCTATGTACATTCACCTGCCAACGGGGTGACCACTAATAAACAAGCATTCTGTATTTAACATAACTAAATACACTGGGTAACATTACTGCCTTATTTCCAACAGCAAATATATGGTTATAGGGCACCATGATGATGCTAGTATTAAAAATATACCAAAATTACTCACCGATATAAATTTTTATTCACGCCGCAACACACATCACATAACACACATTTTTTTTTTTTATTTTTTTTAGGTAGGGGGAAAATCCATCATGGACACCTGGGAAGTGAAGACCCCAGGTAGTGCCGGACTCTTACCGGCTAAAAACCCCCTACCGATATTTGGGAGGTGCTTAGACTATCAAACTAAACCAGACCTCAGGATTTTCGGGAGGTGTTTAGACTGTCAAACTAAACCAGACCTCAGGATTTTCGGGAGGTGCTTAGACTATCAAACTAAGCCAGACCTCAGGAGTTTCGGGAGGTGCTTAGACTATCAAACTAAGCCAGACCTCGGGATTTTTGGGAGGTGTTTAGACTATCAAACTAAGCCAGACCTCAGGAGTTTCGGGAGGTGCTTAGACTATCAAACTAAGCCAGACCTCGGGATTTTCGGGAGGTGTTTAGATTGTCAAACTAAACCAGACCTCAGGATTTTCGGGAGGTGCTTAGACTATCAAACTAAGCCAGACCTCAGGAGTTTCGGGAGGTGCTTAGACTATCAAACTAAGCCTGACCTCGGGATTTTCGGGAGGTGCTTAGACTATCAAACTAAGCCAGACCTCAGGAGTTTCGGGAGGTGCTTAGACTATCAAACTAAGCCAGACCTCAGGAGTTTCGGGAGGTGCTTAGACTATCAAACTAAGCCTGACCTCGGGATTTTTGGGAGGTGCTTAGACTATCAAACTAAGCCTGACCTCGGGATTTTCGGGAGGTGTTTAGACTATCAAACTAAGCCAGACCTCGGGAGTCACCACATGACGTGTCGCGGATCGCGGTCATATGTTAATTTACAACTTCACTGTGGTATTCGTGGGTGGTTGTAGTGAACTCGCTCCACTAAAAGATAAACTTTGTTATAATATATTTATAATCTACTTTAAAATACGATACACACAAAACCTACATACATGTCAATATGTCATAGTATGATGTCAAATAGCAAGCTAATTGATAATATATTATGTAAGTATTTTTTTATTCTAAAGGTAAATGAAAACAATGCAATAAACCTGTATTTTTTAAATATAAATTAAAGATTTCTACATTAATTCTTAATTTGAACAGTATAGAAGCTATTTATTTTTATTTGAATGTATATATTAAACTAATCATAGCAAAACTTTAGGAACAGGGAGAAAAGTATGTACCTTCACGAGAAAGGTACCCATTTCACTACCTAGACTAAATAAAAAATACATCTAGTAGTTTTGTATCAATGTAAAAAGTATTTTAACACAGAGATAAACTGGATTATGATAATAATAGCTTCACATAGTAGCGCACTGACTGGAACATTGCCCTGCATTGCAATATAATGTAGTGCTTGCATTTTGTTGATGTGCTATTCTGGTCAGAATTACAATCTTGTTTCGGAAATACAACTAAGTTTTTTATGCAGCAATTTGAATCGTACAATTTCAGAAGAGATAAATCATACTAGTAGTAGATACCTCGTTTTATCTCAAATAAACTATTATGCATGTTACTCAGAGCCGTACATTTGTATACTCAAATGATAGGTCGCGAGCAGTATCGCAGTTTTAGAATGTGTACAATGTACTTAGAGTACACATCTCTAGGATCTACATGTGCACTGCATTGTGCAGGTGTCCTCACGATGTTTTCCTTCACCGTAGTACCACTTTTTATCAGTGAACTTAAATTCATTCATTGAAAAGATTGAATTTGGTTCGGGCGTGTGCCCGGATTCGAACCACAACCTCTAGAATGAGAGGCATAGAGCTAATCCGTTATGCTACCATAGGTCAAATACACTGTACTGGCACATAATCAGAAATAGGTAAGTACATCATTTTTATTACAAACATGATTATTTTATAAAATTAATTATATCCAATCACAAGCAAATCCAAATGAACTACTAGTGTTGACTAAATATCGTATTACAATTTAAAAGAAACTTAATTAGAGTCATCATTTCATTTCCCATAATTTTGGTAAAATGCTAACTTGCAGTATACATGATCAACTTTTCTTTGTGTGAGTGAAAATAATCATATCGATCGATTGATTTAAATTTGACGGAAATCAAAAGAAAAATTATATTTCATCAGCGAAGTGCACAGTGATCGGTGCTCGACGTCTTCCCTCTCCATTACCTACCAGTTACGAGAAAAAATGTACGTAAGTTATATTTTCATAATCTCTGATTTTTACCATTGACGCAAAAAGTGGGTGATATGTGTTTGAAACCGCTGTCTGTCTGTCACATCGGTCAACAAATTTTAGTACGTTTATTTTTATTCAAGTCAAGAAGTTCAAAAGTTTTTGAGACTTTTAGAGTTGAATTTCGGGTTTTAACGTGGTTAGCCTATTATTATGATCTACCAATAAGTACTCAAGATTTGATTGAATGTAAATACGATGTCTCTTCTTTATTGCAGGTCTGACGGTGAGGGATTTTATTCTTCCGAGGAAGAACTGCCACGGCGTCGTCCCGTGAAGCCTGCAGCGCTGAGCGCCGCGCCGAGCACGTCTACTGCTCCCGCCCCAACTCCATCCGGCTCAAGGAAGCGGAAGACTAAAGCTTCCGAATCCGCTTCCGAAAGTAGAGCAGCGTAAGTACGAACAATAATTGTTCTACTAAATAATAAACAGTAAAAGTAGTACCTAATCATATTCTTATTTATTTGTTTGGTGCCACCCTAAATGGGATTGACACTGTCAAATTTAATTCTTACGACACATGAATTAAAAACAGTACAACGTCCAAAATAAATAATTCAGCGAGGCCACACTGTACTAGTAGGATTTACATACTAGCTGTTGTCCCCAAGCTATAAAAAGTTTTCCGTACATATCCCGATAAACTTATTAACGTTCTGTTATATTACATTATGTATCACTTTTGTTATGAGCGTTAACACGTTCGTGCAAATTTTGTCTGAACCCGATCAATTGTTTAGCGTGATGGAGTAACAGACACATTCCAAAGTGCCTAAGTACCTAAGTAGGTACTTAGTATATTATTATTGTATACACTAATTGACGACTTGTAAGTAATGATATTACTTTTATATTCTTTACAGAATCAATAAGGGCAAACAAAAAATTGACCTGGCGACATACAATCGTCGCAAAGCAACTGTGGCGGCGCTGTTCGGTGGGTCGGATGACGAGGCGGAGGCTGCAGCGGCACTGAACAACCCGATTCAAGAGCTGGAGAGCAGCTTAACCCGAAAAGTTGGGGATGGGTCGTTGCGGCGAACCGCAAAATTAGACGGAAGCCTGTTCTGCGAACTTCGTGTTTACGAAGTTCGCGATATTAAAAACATATCCCCACGGGACCGGTGGACCAAAGCGTACACCAGTCTTAAGTATCAATTCGATTATGATAGTCCGGAATGGACTAACATAATTGATTTCATTCGGGTTGCGAAGACCCGATTTACACAGGAGCCAATATACTATCCGAATAAGAAGTAAATCTTAGTTGGATAGTATATGTTTCAGAAAATCGAATTAAAGTTAATCGTCTTTAAAAATAAAAACTACAAAATATGTTTAAATTATTAAATATTGTTCGTTGCTAATTTATTTAATTTAAATATTAATTAAATTTTACCTTACATATTTTACAGATACCTAATATTTTTTATCGATGATTAACTTTATTTAGGCTTTCTGAAACCGGCTCCTAACTAGGTTATAGCGGTATACCAAATACCTTATTTTTAACTACTTTATCTTACTGAAAATATATAATAAAATATAATATAACTTAATAAGTAAAGTGTTAATTATTTACTTATTCAACAATGGTTAACCCCAGTAAAAATATTTTCTGCTCAGTGTGCGAACAATTAGTAAAAAGTAAAGCCTTTTCAGCTCACTTAAAAAGCATAGCTCATAAAAATAATACCCGAGTTGAAGCGGAGGAGTGTATAGAAAAAATTAATTCAGCATTTCGTTCACGAATTGCTTCGTATCGAGTGTACGATTCCCGCAGAACCAAACATCCCGCCCCCGTGCCCGCAGCTCGCCCCGGGCGTGCGCAAGCGCAGGTGTGTGCTCCTGAAAGCCACCCTGTAATGCCGGCACCGTTTTTGCGTGTCATCGCTGGTAAAGTTCAGCGACTATTGAATGCGGCTCTTGCTACGCATCAAAGTGTTAAAATTAACTTTGAACTATTTGCAAATTTTTATCTACCTAAAAATGATACTTCCGAGGTTAAGTCTTTTGCCACTGAAAATAGGTGCATCCACAGCAATTATGATTTCAAAACTATATTCAATGAGATGTGCGACGTAATTCTAAAAAAAGTTGACGAGTTCCAGGAACGCGATAGTGGGTGGTCATTGCTTGATACACTTTATTTAGAGGTAAATATTAATAAATATATTCCTCTTCGTGCGTCTGGCTTTATTGATCTACCAAAAAGCATAAAAAGTAAGAAAGCTTGCATCAATGTGAACAATAATGATAGTTTTTGTTTTCTTTGGTGCATAATGGCAGCTCTTTTTCCGGCGAAATGTAACGCAAACCGAACAAAATCATATCCACATTTTTGTACCGTTCTAAATACGCATGGAATGACATTTCCAGTCAGCTTTACCGACATAAAATTATTTGAAAAAAATAATAAAATTAGTGTCAACGTTTATGGGTTAAAAAAATGTAATGTTGTTGGCCCGCTATACAAGTCAAGTGCCCGCCAAGCGGTTCACGTAAATCTTTTATTGCTTGAAAATAAGAATACGTTACATTATTGTTTAATAAAAGATTTGAATAAACTCTTACGTTCGCAATTAACCAAACACCATGGAAAAGTTTACTTTTGCGATGAGTGTTTGATATGTTTTGATTCCGAGGAACGATTGACCTTGCATAGTTGTGGAGGCGTCGCGACAGTTCTGCCGACTGAAGGCGCAATACTCGAGTTTAAGCACTACGAACGCTTACAAAAAATGCCTTTTGTTATTTATGCTGATTTTGAAACTTTGTTGGAGCCGTGTTCAACAATACCAGATTCGAATCATACACAAATTACTCACAAGCATATACCGAGTGCTTTTTCTTATTACATAACTTGTTCATACGATAATAATTTCAATAAATTAATGTTTTATCGCGGTAAAGATTGTGTCGATATGTTTATAAGTTTTCTTCAAAATGATATAACAGAAATTTATAAAGTCCTCTCTAGACCTATAGCACTGGTAATGACTGACACGGATCAATTAAATTTTGATACATCACATCAATGCTGTATATGTGAGAAACCGTTAGTAGAAGACCGAGTGAGGGATCACTGTCACTTAACAGGTAAATACAGAGGAGCAGCGCATTCGTATTGTAATTTGCGCTACAAACTCCCTAAATTTATTCCTGTATTTTTTCACAATCTGTCTGGGTACGATAGCCACTTGTTTATACGACATTTGGGATCTATTCCAGGTAAAATTAAGGTTATAGCAAGAAACAAGGAAAACTACATATCGTTTACTAAAATATTTCAAATGACAGATTCAGAAAATATTGCTGTGAGATTTGTTGATTCCTTTAGCTTTTTGCCTTCTAGTTTGGACAAGCTTTCAAACACTTTAGCTGATGAACAGTTTAAGCATTTAAATCAAATTTGTAAAAATAAATCCGAGTTCAATCTTCTTAGACGAAAAGGTGTCTATCCCTACGATTATATGACCACGTGGTCAGCCTATGATGAGACAAAACTTCCACCGCAAGAATTATTTTTCAATAAGTTAAACAATTCATCGTTATCAATCGATGACTATAAACATGCAAAAAATATATGGTGCACATTTAATATAAATAATTTAGGAGAATATACAGATTTATATGTAAAGACAGACGTGTTGTTATTAGCAGACGTTTTTGAAAATTTTCGCACAACATGTATAAAAAATTATAAGTTAGATCCGGCTTTTTATTTGACTTCACCAAGCTATAGTTTTGACGCTATGCTTTTAAAAACACGAGTTAATTTGGAGCTCATCCATGACTTAGAAATTATTAGGATGCTTCAAAGTGGTATTCGTGGTGGTGTGTGTTTGTGTACAACCAGACACGCTAAAGCTAATAATAAGTATCAACATAGTTATGACCCAAAACTTCCATCAAACTTTTTAGTTTACCTTGATTGTAATAACCTATACGGATATGCAATGTGCCAAAGTTTACCTCACTCAGGATTCAAAATGTTAAGTAAATTTGAAATAGATGGATTGAACATATTAGATATAGCAGATGATGCCGCATATGGATATATTTTGGAGGTTGATTTAGAATATCCAGATTATCTCCATGACTCTCACAATGATTTGCCCTTTTGTGCACAAAAGTTTGCACCACCGGGTTCAGTGTCAAAAAAATTAATTCCAAATTTATATGATAAATTTCATTACGTGATTCATTACATACACTTGAAAAATTGTATTAAACATGGTTTAGTACTGAAAAAAATCCATAAAGTAATTAAATTTCCTATTATGGATCTATCGATTAACTCTGATTTGTTCTACTCCCGCCCCAACTCCATCCGGCTCAAGGAAGCGGAAGACTAAAGCTTCCGAATCCGCTTCCGAAAGTAGAGCAGCGTAAGTACGAACAATAATTGTTCTACTAAATAATAAACAGTAAAAGTAGTACCTAATCATATTCTTATTTATTTGTTTGGTGCCACCCTAAATGGGATTGACACTGTCAAATTTAATTCTTACGACACATGAATTAAAAACAGTACAACGTCCAAAATAAATAATTCAGCGAGGCCACACTGTACTAGTAGGATTTACATACTAGCTGTTGTCCCCAAGCTATAAAAAGTTTTCCGTACATATCCCGATAAACTTATTAACGTTCTGTTATATTACATTATGTATCACTTTTGTTATGAGCGTTAACACGTTCGTGCAAATTTTGTCTGAACCCGATCAATTGTTTAGCGTGATGGAGTAACAGACACATTCCAAAGTGCCTAAGTACCTAAGTAGGTACTTAGTATATTATTATTGTATACACTAATTGACGACTTGTAAGTAATGATATTACTTTTATATTCTTTACAGAATCAATAAGGGCAAACAAAAAATTGACCTGGCGACATACAATCGTCGCAAAGCAACTGTGGCGGCGCTGTTCGGTGGGTCGGATGACGAGGCGGAGGCTGCAGCGGCACTGAACAACCCGATTCAAGAGCTGGAGAGCAGCTTAACCCGAAAAGTTGGGGATGGGTCGTTGCGGCGAACCGCAAAATTAGACGGAAGCCTGTTCTGCGAACTTCGTGTTTACGAAGTTCGCGATATTAAAAACATATCCCCACGGGACCGGTGGACCAAAGCGTACACCAGTCTTAAGTATCAATTCGATTATGATAGTCCGGAATGGACTAACATAATTGATTTCATTCGGGTTGCGAAGACCCGATTTACACAGGAGCCAATATACTATCCGAATAAGAAGTAAATCTTAGTTGGATAGTATATGTTTCAGAAAATCGAATTAAAGTTAATCGTCTTTAAAAATAAAAACTACAAAATATGTTTAAATTATTAAATATTGTTCGTTGCTAATTTATTTAATTTAAATATTAATTAAATTTTACCTTACATATTTTACAGATACCTAATATTTTTTATCGATGATTAACTTTATTTAGGCTTTCTGAAACCGGCTCCTAACTAGGTTATAGCGGTATACCAAATACCTTATTTTTAACTACTTTATCTTACTGAAAATATATAATAAAATATAATATAACTTAATAAGTAAAGTGTTAATTATTTACTTATTCAACAATGGTTAACCCCAGTAAAAATATTTTCTGCTCAGTGTGCGAACAATTAGTAAAAAGTAAAGCCTTTTCAGCTCACTTAAAAAGCATAGCTCATAAAAATAATACCCGAGTTGAAGCGGAGGAGTGTATAGAAAAAATTAATTCAGCATTTCGTTCACGAATTGCTTCGTATCGAGTGTACGATTCCCGCAGAACCAAACATCCCGCCCCCGTGCCCGCAGCTCGCCCCGGGCGTGCGCAAGCGCAGGTGTGTGCTCCTGAAAGCCACCCTGTAATGCCGGCACCGTTTTTGCGTGTCATCGCTGGTAAAGTTCAGCGACTATTGAATGCGGCTCTTGCTACGCATCAAAGTGTTAAAATTAACTTTGAACTATTTGCAAATTTTTATCTACCTAAAAATGATACTTCCGAGGTTAAGTCTTTTGCCACTGAAAATAGGTGCATCCACAGCAATTATGATTTCAAAACTATATTCAATGAGATGTGCGACGTAATTCTAAAAAAAGTTGACGAGTTCCAGGAACGCGATAGTGGGTGGTCATTGCTTGATACACTTTATTTAGAGGTAAATATTAATAAATATATTCCTCTTCGTGCGTCTGGCTTTATTGATCTACCAAAAAGCATAAAAAGTAAGAAAGCTTGCATCAATGTGAACAATAATGATAGTTTTTGTTTTCTTTGGTGCATAATGGCAGCTCTTTTTCCGGCGAAATGTAACGCAAACCGAACAAAATCATATCCACATTTTTGTACCGTTCTAAATACGCATGGAATGACATTTCCAGTCAGCTTTACCGACATAAAATTATTTGAAAAAAATAATAAAATTAGTGTCAACGTTTATGGGTTAAAAAAATGTAATGTTGTTGGCCCGCTATACAAGTCAAGTGCCCGCCAAGCGGTTCACGTAAATCTTTTATTGCTTGAAAATAAGAATACGTTACATTATTGTTTAATAAAAGATTTGAATAAACTCTTACGTTCGCAATTAACCAAACACCATGGAAAAGTTTACTTTTGCGATGAGTGTTTGATATGTTTTGATTCCGAGGAACGATTGACCTTGCATAGTTGTGGAGGCGTCGCGACAGTTCTGCCGACTGAAGGCGCAATACTCGAGTTTAAGCACTACGAACGCTTACAAAAAATGCCTTTTGTTATTTATGCTGATTTTGAAACTTTGTTGGAGCCGTGTTCAACAATACCAGATTCGAATCATACACAAATTACTCACAAGCATATACCGAGTGCTTTTTCTTATTACATAACTTGTTCATACGATAATAATTTCAATAAATTAATGTTTTATCGCGGTAAAGATTGTGTCGATATGTTTATAAGTTTTCTTCAAAATGATATAACAGAAATTTATAAAGTCCTCTCTAGACCTATAGCACTGGTAATGACTGACACGGATCAATTAAATTTTGATACATCACATCAATGCTGTATATGTGAGAAACCGTTAGTAGAAGACCGAGTGAGGGATCACTGTCACTTAACAGGTAAATACAGAGGAGCAGCGCATTCGTATTGTAATTTGCGCTACAAACTCCCTAAATTTATTCCTGTATTTTTTCACAATCTGTCTGGGTACGATAGCCACTTGTTTATACGACATTTGGGATCTATTCCAGGTAAAATTAAGGTTATAGCAAGAAACAAGGAAAACTACATATCGTTTACTAAAATATTTCAAATGACAGATTCAGAAAATATTGCTGTGAGATTTGTTGATTCCTTTAGCTTTTTGCCTTCTAGTTTGGACAAGCTTTCAAACACTTTAGCTGATGAACAGTTTAAGCATTTAAATCAAATTTGTAAAAATAAATCCGAGTTCAATCTTCTTAGACGAAAAGGTGTCTATCCCTACGATTATATGACCACGTGGTCAGCCTATGATGAGACAAAACTTCCACCGCAAGAATTATTTTTCAATAAGTTAAACAATTCATCGTTATCAATCGATGACTATAAACATGCAAAAAATATATGGTGCACATTTAATATAAATAATTTAGGAGAATATACAGATTTATATGTAAAGACAGACGTGTTGTTATTAGCAGACGTTTTTGAAAATTTTCGCACAACATGTATAAAAAATTATAAGTTAGATCCGGCTTTTTATTTGACTTCACCAAGCTATAGTTTTGACGCTATGCTTTTAAAAACACGAGTTAATTTGGAGCTCATCCATGACTTAGAAATTATTAGGATGCTTCAAAGTGGTATTCGTGGTGGTGTGTGTTTGTGTACAACCAGACACGCTAAAGCTAATAATAAGTATCAACATAGTTATGACCCAAAACTTCCATCAAACTTTTTAGTTTACCTTGATTGTAATAACCTATACGGATATGCAATGTGCCAAAGTTTACCTCACTCAGGATTCAAAATGTTAAGTAAATTTGAAATAGATGGATTGAACATATTAGATATAGCAGATGATGCCGCATATGGATATATTTTGGAGGTTGATTTAGAATATCCAGATTATCTCCATGACTCTCACAATGATTTGCCCTTTTGTGCACAAAAGTTTGCACCACCGGGTTCAGTGTCAAAAAAATTAATTCCAAATTTATATGATAAATTTCATTACGTGATTCATTACATACACTTGAAAAATTGTATTAAACATGGTTTAGTACTGAAAAAAATCCATAAAGTAATTAAATTTCCTATTATGGATCTATCGATTAACTCTGATTTGTTCTACTCTTTGGACTCGATTGATACGCTTTCAGATGTATCTAGCAGTGATTGTATTCACCTAAGTGATCTTCTTCACAACACTTTCTCACCATTTCCTAAGAATCTGAATCTCTGCCACATTAATGCTCAAAGCATTCCTTCGCATTACTCTGAACTTCTCTCCACTTTCACCAGCAATTGTATTCATGCGTGCTTAGTGTCGGAATCCTTTCTAAAACCCTCACTTCCAACTACCTCTTTCTCATTGCCAGGATATGTCCTCATAAGAAATGATAGACTGGAGAAGGGTTGTGGAGGGGTCGCGATTTATCTCCGTGCCGATATAAAATACCGAATACTGGAAACTTCTCCCCCTAAGTACAGTAAAGGCATGGAGTTCATCCTGCTTGAACTTAACTTCAATACGGTTAAGTTTCTGCTGGGTGTTGTCTACGCTCCTCCCAACTCCGACTACTTTGACGCACTTGAACAATTGCTAGACACACATCTGCCAAACTATGAACATGCGATCCTAATGGGTGATTTTAACACCTGCCTTCTGCAGGATAATATTCGTACCCGCAAGCTCCTCACTTTAGTTACTTCTCTAAATCTCCATATTCCCAAGTTAGATCCCACTCACCATGTAAATAACTCCCACACCCTCATAGATCACATATTAACTTCGAACAAGGATCGGATTGCTTCCCACGGTCAGTTCACTGCCTCTGGCTTCTCTCACCATGATCTAATCTTTGCCTCATATAAGCTGAAAATTCCTAAACCTAAACCTAAAATCATATTTCAGCGTAGCTTTGCGAGTATGGATTGCGAAAAACTGGCTCATGACGCTGCTAGCACGGACTGGTCACAAATAGAGCGCATTGACAATATCGATGGTATGGTCAAGTGCTTCAACAGCCTCGTCACCGACCTACTTGATCGTCATGCGCCTCTCCACCCAGTCCGTATGAAGCGGCCCCCAGCCCCATGGCTGACAGCTGCGATACGCAAGCAGATGGCATATCGGGACGCACTGCGCCGTAGACATAAAAAGGATCCATCGGAGGCTAATTGGAACAACTTCAAACACGCGCGTAACCGATGCAATCAAATGATTCGCAATGCAAAGCGTCGTCATATCCACGCGTCAGTCGAAAACTGCTCGTCAAAAAACCTGTGGCAATTTCTGCACTCCCTGGGTTTTGGAAAGTGTAGGAAAGACCTACCACTGGCAGTTGACAAGGACGGTCTCAATCGTCACTTTTCATCCCCTCCCCACATCCTTGATCCTCATACCAAAGCTCTCACCATCAGAAGTATTCAAGCTCTTCCTATTCCACCTTCTACTCCCTTCTACTTCGCTCCGGTTACTGAATTTGACATCAAAAGGATTATACTTTCCATCCCCAGCAAGGCGGTAGGCAGTGATGGTATAGGTCGTGACATGTTGCTCCCAATTCTTTCATTCATCCTATATCCCATTACCTTTATCATAAACTTCTCCCTATCCTCAGGCAAGTTTCCGCTCCTCTGGAAACTGGCTTTCATGGTTCCTGTTCCCAAAATACCTGTTCCTGTCGAGTTTAAGCACTACCGTCCTATATCTATCCTACCATTTCTTTCCAAGGTGCTTGAACGTGTAGTGATGCGACAGTTCTCGAATTTCCTCTCGTACAATAATCTCCTTAACCCCTATCAGTCGGGATTTCGTCCATCCCACAGCACCTGCTCTGCTCTCATAAAAATAACTGATGACTTTCGTAAGGCTGTGGACGATCGCCAATTAACTCTCCTGACACTCCTTGACTTCAGCAATGCTTTCAACTGCGTAGATCACGATATCCTCCTGTCCATACTCCGTTCCCTCAACATATCAGGTTCAGTAGCCGAGTGGTTTACCTCATATCTGTGTGGTCGCCGACAGCGCATCCGGTCCGATGGCATTGAATCTGACTGGTGTGATGTCACTGCCGGCGTCCCGCAAGGTGGTGTCCTTTCCCCTATCCTTTTCTCTGTCTTCATTAACACTCTTGTGTCCGTTCTTAAGTTCAGCTCCTATCACCTATACGCCGACGACCTTCAACTTTATGTTACATGTGGTCCCGATGAAGTCCCTGAAGCTATCAACAGGATGACTGCTGATCTTGAAGCTGTCAAAACCTGGACAGATCAATTCGGTATCCTTGTTAATCCCTCAAAAACACAAGTCATGTTTATAGGCGGCAGATTTCACCTGGCAAGGCTTGCTGAACCATTACCGCCAGTTATATTTGATGGGATTAGCTTACCATACTGTGCTAGCGTCAAAAATCTTGGTCTCCACATAAAGAGCACTTTGTCATGGGAGCTACAAGTGTCTGAAATCAGCCGCAAGATCCATGCATCTATGCATGGGCTTAAGCGCCTACAGAATTTCCTGCCATACTCGACCAAAGTTACGTTAGTCAACTCCCTGTTGCTTCCTATTATTGATTATGCAGATGTGTGCTATCCTGACCTCACAGAAGAGCTACTTGACAAACTTGAGCGTCTCCTCAACTTGTGCATTCGCTATATCTTTGGCCTGCGTAAGTATGATCACGTCTCCGAATTTCGAAACAAACTCAAGTGGCTCAATATCCGTCACCGAAGGAATGCCCATATTTTATCCCTCATTCATAGTATAGTTTATAATCCTTGTGCCCCATCCTACTTAACAGAACGCTTCACGTTCTTCGACTTCTCTGACCGTCCTCAACGGTCAAGTCGAAATCTTCTCTTTCGTACCCCAGAGCATAATGCGGCAGGGTATTCGGATTCTTTCACTGTGACAGCGGTTCGCTTGTGGAACAGTTTACCGCTAAATATACGGCAGACAAAATCTATAGACATCTTTAAGGCCAAAGTTCGTCAGCACTACCTCCAAGTGCAGAACGATCAACAAAATTGATTTTAAATACTTATGTTTTATTTGATGACGATGATATTAAATTATAGTTAGTTTAGTATATTTTGTATTATTATTATTAGTATGTATTAGGTATATTATAATATAATGTAGGAATATATTTATATATGTAGGTATATAATTTGTATAGTTATTATGTATAAGTAAGTATATCTCTGTGTCTTGTTTTAAGTAGATAAACTTCTCTCCCTCAGCCTATCGCACTACCAACCACTTTCTCGACATCACCAAAGGTTAACTGGTAGAGAATGCTACTAGCATTAAGTTCGCCTTTGTACAATGTTTTTTTTATGTGCAATAAAGAATTTATAATAATAATAATAAATTTAAACAAGGGGCATATCTTAAGGACTATATGGATCTAAATACTAATCTTAGACAAAAAGCTAAATCTTCTTTTGAACAAGATTTATTTAAGCTCCTTAACAATAGCATTTTCGGAAAGACTTTAGAAGATACCGAAAGAAGAATTGACATCAAGTTAGTTACTAAATGGTCGGATAACTGCAATAAAACAAAAAAAAACTACACCGCGGATAGATCAATATCAAGACCTAATTTTAAAAATTGCACTATATTTACAGAAAATTTTGTAGCTGTTCAAATGAAACCAGAGAGAGTTATATTAGATAAACCAATTTATATTGGGTTTTCGGTGTTGGAAATATCTAAAAGTCATTTATACACTTTTCATTATTCTATTTTGAAACCATTTTACGGTGAAAGACTAAGATTGTGTTATACCGATACAGATAGTCTTCTTTACTCGATTAAAACGGACGACTTTTATTCAGATGTAAAATATAATTTTCTAGAATATTTTGACACCAGTAATTATTCAATTGATAATACTTACAATGTACCACAGTTAAATAAAAAAGTTCCTGGATTATTTAAAGATGAACTAGGAGGAAAAATCCTTTCAGAATTTGTTGGATTACGTTCGAAACTGTATTGTATTAAGACTGAGGACGCTGAAATAAAGAAAGCAAAAGGCGCTAAGAAATGCGTGGTAAAAGATTTATGTCTAAATGATTATAATAATGTTTTGCTTGGTAAAATACAATTGCGAAAAAAACAAATACTTTTTAAATCATTGAAGCATCAAATTTTTACTCAAGAAGTAAAAAAAATTGTGTTGTCCCATGATGATGATAAAAAATTTATTCTAAAAGATAAAATATCAACATTGTCTAGGGGACATTATTCCATTATTTGAATTATCGAGAATGACTGGTATATTGATATCACATTATGTTCATCCAAATAGTATTACTATCATCACTTGTCTGTCAGAAGACGCTGATTTTTATCCACAACTTCAGTTTCGAAATGAAAATGAATCATTATTTATGTGTTATTCTGAGTGGCAAAAAATTTATAAATCAATTAAAGAGAAACAACTATGTAACAATAAACAGTATTTTAATTTTCCCTTTTATACTTTTCTACACTGTGATAAACGTTGTTCAGATGAATTTGTAATTTTACTGGTAGATGCTTTAAAATTGTTTGCGCACTGTGTAGACGCGAGACTTAAGATGTTACACTATGAACGCATAAAAGCATATAAATTTATTTTGAAGATTGAATGTATTTTTGAAAAATGTTATATACCGATAGAAAATATTTCTAGTGTTTTATATTATTATGCTGATAGTTTATCTCTTGTGGAAATGGAACTTGTGACACTGTGTATTGATTATTTCACTAAATGCTTTTTACGTTTTCAATTGTAGGTACCTATGTAATACTAACCAATAAGATAAGTAAGTAGTATAAGTTAAAGCTAAGGTAAAGTTATTTTTACCTTATAATATAATAAATAAAGTTAATATTTAATATGATTGTGTTTAATTTACACCATGAGTTCATGATGATGTATGGAACGTACGGAAAATAGGATAAAAATCAAGAATATTTCTTATTATACATATACGAATAAGAAAATATTAGGTAGATAGTTAATAAAAAAATACATTTAAATCGTACATAAATTTTGTGCTGAGATTAAAGTGTTTCAACATGATATCTGCTGATGTCAATGTAATTTCTAAGAATCCCACACATTAGTAATATTTCAATTGAAACAGTGTACATAAATTCCTTAGTGATGCACATTCCATTACATGACCAAATAATCATTAAGCTAATATTCTCCTTTCCTTGCGGTTGTGTAGAAAAACAAACAGAAAAATATGTCTTCAGATGAGGTGAGTCAGTTATCTATACTACAGTAACACAGTATGTTCTCTACATATATCTTAATACCTATTTAATTTATTTATGTTTTTGTTCCAGATTTCTCTAGTGAATTATATTGCAACCAAAAATCTTGGAAATCCTAAATATGTAGTGAAAATGGAAATATGTAAAATTGTACAAACATCAAACATAGCTGAAGTGAAAACAGTAATAAAAACACAATATTTGGTAAATGAAGATTACGATACTATATTGGAGTTTGCTGTAAAATTAATAAATCAAATTGGAACAAAACTTGGAGAAAATGCTGACCAGCACGCATCTTGAGTGAAATAAGGTGAGTAGCTATTTACAATAGTAAATATTCTTTCTTTTGTTTATTTTTAAGGTGTCTTATAAATTCTGTATAAAAATTAATATCTAGTATTTCCTTTTTCAGGTACAGGACATAGTCGTTGAACAATGAACATTCCTTTGTGCATTTGAAATGTTATTAAAATTAAGTTCGTATAGTAAATAAATCTGTATTATGTTTTGGCTTTGTTAGGGATTATGTTATAATAAACTAAATATTTAATTACTTACATACTTATTTAGAGCACCACATACTGTACTACATATGGCACTGTGCATTGAAAGAAATTAACCTTGATGTTTAAATGATAAAATATTAGGTACCTAAGTACTTTACTTGTGTATGAACTTATTAAAAATTAATAAAATAAAAAACCAAAATTACATAATTTTTGCTTTTATTTTTCATAATCCTTAAATCTAGTTAAACAATAAATAGTATAAAGTCATTTTAAAAAAAAACAATCATATTATTTTCTATAAACCATTTCCTTAAAGAAATTACATTTTTTAGAGCACAATATTTTTTATGATAGGCACAGTTATAGTTTACAGTACTATTCAAAAATGAATTATATAAAGTAGTAAAATTTGGACACCCTTTTTCTCCTAGTTCGATTATATTACAATTACTACATATTTCCTCCATCCATCTAATCTTTTCTAATCCTTTAACAAGAATGTTCCGGTGTTTCTCTAAAAAAGGTTTAATGTACTTTTTAAATTCTTCATATACGATATAGCCTTCATTCCAATATATGCCTCGATTTCGTTGAATCCAAGAAACTTGTTTTTTTTCTTCACTATACAAATCATTATAAGTAAATGGTGGTTTCAAAAGAAACACCTGAGTATGTTCGGAAGTTGCAAAAGCAAATTCCTTTAGAATGAATCGGTTCCTCAAGTCTTTAAAGCCTTGCATGTCGACAATAAGGCAATCACTATTCATGATATTTTCTTTACAATGTTCGAAAGTGGTTTGTATTCGATTATACTATCATTTAGTATGAAACAATATGCAGATGTATTATCAGGTAGCTCTTTTTCACTTTCCAATTCAATGCGTACGTCAACAGGTCCACTTTTTAATGTTTCGTTTTGTCTACAGCAATCAATTACAAATAAAGGAGCGTGAATCTTAAATTCTTGAAAACTAAGTAAGGGTTCAGATCGATGGCCGTAGTACGACTGTTGAAACTTTGAATATTCTTCATATAATAAAGAATACTTATCTTCTTCAAAGGATACATTCAGATTTTCATACGGAAAATATGTTGAATTCAAGAATACTTTAACATTACGTAAATTGCAATGATCGAACTTGGAAGCATCTTTTTTTTTATTGTTTTTTCGGTTTGTTTGCAAACCAATAACTACGTAACGAGGTTTTTCAATTTGTGACGATGATTTTATTGACCAAGTGTGTTTAGTAGTTTTAGGAAGCAAAGGATACTCATATATGTCCCAATTTCGAAATACCAATTTGATAGCTTTATCTTTCTCTAAAATCTTAAGAAGGTTTATTCTTTCACGGTCTGATACTTTGATATGTGGAACCCTCCAAACAATATTGGTAATAGTGATATCGTCGATAAAGTCTTCAGCGCCAACTTTCAAAGAATTTAAATTTGTATTACTTCTTAATAATATTAGTTCATGTTTACAGTTCATAATAATTTTTTTATAATCCTCTGCAAATCCTAGAATTTTATTGAGTGGAATGGAAACAGCAAAGCTTTTAACACTAATGTCATTAGACCCATTAATGTCCCAACCCCAAGCTTTTGACATTTCAGACTCATTTTTATTCATTGATAAAATGGATTTAATCGTTGTTGATATTCCAACATTCTTAGTCTTATCAATTTCAACACCATTGAGTTCATAGCGTATATCTTGAAATAGGAAGAGTAATGCATTGTTAGTTAATTTAACAGGCTCAATTAATTCACTGGTATCCTTCTTGTAAACATTAACGGTGCCTTCTAAGTAAAGTGTGCTAGCCGAGGGTAAAATATACAAATCCTGTTGGTTAATCGGTATTCGAATTTCATCATTCCGGTTAAAACTGGTTACATATGGTTTATACGAGTGCATCTGATAACTTTCAATACTGTTGTCTAAAACATAAGACTCCGATACGTCTAAGATGTTCATTTTAACAGCTTTATTAATTTTAAAAATCTGATATTTTCTTTTGTTAATTTTATTTTATTTTTAGATCTTACCTTCTTAACACCACAATTACTACTAGATTGTTTTTGAACAATTGGTTTGGTTTTATGGAAGTTAATCATTTTTTCTTTAAATGCAAATACAATTGAATTTCTTCTTTACGTAAATTTACCAAATTATCATTTGAATCCAATATTTTTATGTTTACACTGTTAATACAACCTTGATTAACAGGAAAATAAATTATATTTCTAGGTATTTCAATTATTCTGAAACCAGGTGGGACATTTGGTGCAAACTCATAAAGTATGTGACTTGGTTTACCGTTTACATATGAACCACTAACAATATCACATTCGACTCTTATGATGGTTGTTGGTAAAATGCTTATAGGTAAATGAGACTCGTGATGTTTATATGCCTCGAGTGTTATTTTATCGAAACCGAGGATATTACCAATTGAATTCTCTTTTTCAAAGTGAATATCTTTTGAACAATAGATTTTTGTGCTAAGAGTATTATTATTGCATACCAATTGAAATGAAGTATCTTTTACGTGCGATTCCAAAAAATTGCTGATATCTTCAAGTTCATATGAACCTTCAGGTATTTCAATAACTTCATCTCCAATATAAAATTTATTATTTTTGTGATCTACATTTGGTATAGAGTTGAATGTAGAAAAGTAAAGTAATCCACATTCATATTCTGCGTTTAGTTGCAAAGGTGGTGTGTAATTAGTTGTCAGAATAGATTCACACCCTGTTACCGATAGAGTGAAAGACATATTGAAAATGACACTGTCAGCCAATTTATTCTCTTTTATATGCATGCTTTTTCCAAAAATATTTTAAAAACATTATACTTAAATGTCCGCAATTTGTTGTTTCAAATGACTGATATCTATTATAGTTATAGTAAATATCCAAACCATTTAAATAATTTGTGAGCTCCAATGGAGGCTTCAGATTACCGAAACTGTCAAAGTATTCGCAGTAATTACCTATTTTAGCATAGGCTACCCAATGAGTTCCTTCGTTTTGAGAGCTATCTAAGTTAACAATAGCACACTCAAATTTATTTGGTTTTTTTGGTAATTCATCTCTCATGAAAACACCTCTAAAATAAGGTATATTACGAGTAAATTCAATTATATCTATATTAGTTAAAGGTCGCTTGGGTAGCCCTTTTATTAGTTTTTTGAAGAATGTATACATAACCCACTCCCTTTCTTATGCGAATAGGGTTTAATGTATAATCCCTTACCAATGGCAATAGCTTCCATCACTTTATTGTGTCGCTCAGATTCCATAAATTTTTTCTTTGAATCTTTATAATCGTTAACAGCTTTAGCTATACCTGAAGCTCCACCAGCAATTGCGCCAAGTGCTGATAATCCAGCAAAAATTGGTATAAGTGGTAGAATTCCTCCAGTTTTAGGGACTGGTATTAAGCGAGGTAAATAGAGTTTCTTATCTCCCGAAATAAATTTTTTTGCTGTTAGATATGCAATTTTTATTGCATCCTTATTGCTCTTTGGTTTAATTTTTTTCAAATGTCTACCAATTTTCGCGACTGCTGACTTGAATTTTTTTAAACCTGCACCCGCTTTTACCTTACTTTTCATTATATTTTTTACAAGCCACGATGATATTTTCTCTCCTTTACTTGCATGTTTTGATTGCATTCTTCTTTTTGCCATTTTTATTAATTCTAAGTCTGCGTTGTGTCTACTTTGTAAATCGGAATAATTTGAGTATGCTATATCATGACTTTTGCACGCCTCATCTAGCCCGTTAATACCGCGATCACCTCTTAAAAGGCGCTCTTGTAGTCTGGTTCCTGGACCACAATAATTATAACCAGGTAAATGTAGTTCAAATGGTAAATTATTAATTAAATTATTAACAAGACCTCTTCCTTTCATAGCAAAATAAGTAATAATAAAATGTATTATTGGTTTCAATTTATATGTATGCTTATGATAGATGTAATTGTTTAAACAATTTTTTTTTTATTAATCCATGAATTGTCTTTTTCACTAAGACCTAACCATTTTACGTATAATTTATTTCCACATTTTTTTATAATTTTTTCAACTAAGTATATATCAGGATACATAGTTTTCTGTAATTCTTGTTCATAGAAACATCCTAACACTTTATTTTGTCTTTGATCTTCTAACAAATATGTAACGGGCATGGTATTATTAACTTTTATAACTTTAAAAATCTCGGTAGACCAATTGGGAAAGTAACCTTTGTTAAATATACTTTTGTATTTACTTATACGAACATTATCGCCAAGTTTAAATTTATTTTCATTTTTTAAGCTTTTTTTTCTGGATTTCAAAATGTTATCCATGACTTCTCTTTCATTGGAAGTATTAACTTCCGATGGCTTAAATTTGGTTATGCGATGAATATTATTATTGTATGAATGAATAACAGTTTCTATTGGTTTTCCAACCCACTTATAATTCCCGATGTAACTAAAATGTTTATAAAGTTTACCTTTAAGTGTTCTTATTAATCTTTCAACAATAGATGCCTTTTTTGTTGAATATGTTGAGTAATGATTTATACCGTTAGATTCACAAAGTCTTTTAAAAACTGAATTGTAAAATTCCGTTCCAAGATCAGTTTGTAAATTTTTAGGTACACGTCCACTTTGAAGGATATTTTGAAAAGCTTTCGCTACGTCTAATTGATTTTTGGATTTCAATGCAACCACCCACGCAAACTTAGAAAAAGCATCAATAATGACTAAAATAAATTTATAACCTTTGTTCACTTTATAGTATTTATGTATATCAATTAAATCACCTTGCCATAAATCATCAATTCCCTTTAAAACAACATGTTGACGATCAAAATTTTTTCTTGCTGTTTTATGAATTTCATCCACGATTGTTTTTTTAATCATTGTTGAATCTTACTTATAACAACTTTTAAGAGTATTTTAATTTTATGCAATTCTGATTGAATTTCTTCGTGTTTTGAGTTATATCGTTCAAATATTTCATCTACATACTGCTTATTTACCGCTTCGTCCTCAGATGTAGGAGTCCTTAGTCCTATTAATTTCGATGATTGAATATCAAATGAACCGTCCTCAGATTTCATTAAAAAAATATTTGTATCAATCGTTTTAGTCTGTCTGTGCACATGATGCCCGAATTTATCTATTGTCATTTTGAGAACCACCGCAATCAAATATTTTCTGCCATCTAATATCATTTTTGGGATATATTAATTTATATACCCAGTTTCACGGAGTTCTTCAATTATGGCTATAATTTCATTATTAACTCCTGTGTTACCAGCGTCTTGCGATGCTATTAGCAATTTAAGTCTTTCAACTAATTCGTTAGGGTCATCCCAGTATACCAAATCTGTTGATTTGGTAACACTATTTTTCATTTTTTTCAACATTGGTTCATGTAATCCCGCTCCCTTTGCCTCTATATTTTTTTGTAGTGTAAATAGCGGTTTGATTATTTGTAAATATTTTTTACCTTTATTGCTTTTTATAGGTTTAGATGGGCTGTAATCTCTACGATGGGCGTTAGTCTCTAACAGCATGACTTTGTATATTTTCTTATCATTTTCGGTTACTAGATTGAGGTTAGGTACTTTTTTAAATAAAAGTTCATTTAAACCATCGGTTCTTTTATATGCTTGTCCTGATAGCGTGACTGTTTCTGGAGAAACGGAAACTTTCACAGAACCCATCATACATTTACCTTGTTCTTTTCTTATGCCAAATGGGATATCTTGAAACATTTCTGAAGACATTGACCATGACGAAGATTCCCGAGGGGAGCTGATTGATTGAAAGGTATTATTTGAAAAATCACTTTTAGTGCATTCTGATTCTGAGTCATCATCATTATTACGATCATCATCTGAATCGTTAGTGGTTTGGTCATCATACTTTTTATCAAATCTTGAATTTCCCATATCGATGTCATTTTTGATATAAATGTCATCTTTTATAAAAGAACTTTCCGTATTATTTGCAATTTTATTTAAAGGTGAAGTTATTGGTTTAAAAACAGATTCTATAATATTATCATTCTCTGATTTTAACTCCTTTATGAATTTAACTTTCTTCTTAACAGCTTCTGCAGATTTAACAATCTGTTCTTTTAATGATTTTTCCATAGCTATACTATTACCATTGGAGACTAGTATTCAACACCATAAATAAATGTTAAATAAGATTATTGATATGTGAATTATTATTATATATTATGTTGGATGTAATCAAACAAAACAAATGTATCAAAATTCATTCTGTATCGACCATGATTTTTGTCGCAATCTTTATTTATTACTAAATAATTATATGGTTTACTCCATATTTGAGTACACATCTCTCTAAATTGCGACCAATTCATATCGGTATTAACATGTTCATCATAAACGTGCTTTAGATTTACGTCATCTTGTCTAAATAAAATAATAAGATTAGCATTGTCTCTAATCAGTTGCTTGGGAATTTTACTATACGTCTGATTTAAATAAAAACAATCAATTCTTTTGTGTCTACCCATAGAAAAGTAATCGCGTATATTAGTCTGATTTTCACAAGCAACGTCATCGAACACTATGACGGAATCCATTTCAGCATCTCGGGGACTATCAATCTCATTATTTTCAGTATATTTATGCACATTAACTTCAGTAACTAATTTTAAAACATTAAATAAGAACTGGTACTTAGGTTGAAATAAAGTCTTTGAATAAATATAGAGATTATGATAATGAATTCCTTTTTCATGCAAAAGAAGTCCTATCATAAGATTTGTTTTCCCGCAATTTGATGGACCGCAAATTAAACAACGAATCGTGTTAGGTAAGTAATTTCCATGTCTCCTTATTTGACCTACATCATTTAAAGATAAACATATTTTGTCTACCTGAAAATTATAAGGTTGTTTAACGAATTTCATGTTTGACAGTGATTTTTACACATAATTTGATCACTTGTATGCAAATGTGCACCATGGAATGAAATCCAATTTATCATGCGTTGTTATTTAAACAGTAGGTACAATCCAATAAGTTAACCTATACGATTTGATGATCAGACGTTTCAGATGGCGCGAAGAAAACCGATTGGGCATTCTAGATCACGGCGAGCGAAGCGAGCGAAGGAGCGCAGCGACTGAGAGTGATCTAGAATGCCCAATATTACACTACTAATATTATTACTTTGTATAAACCTATTATTAGGCTATTCAAGATTTGGCCATACCATTATTAGGCTAAACAAGATAATGCGAAATAACTTTTTACTAATCGAGATTTATGCCATACGATTTTCGGCGAAACGAGACTTTGACCAAACGTTACTATGCAATACGAGATTAGGCAAATAAATCTTGGGCCAAAAAAGATAGAACCGAAAAGTGGTCATGAAAATGCACTAGGGTAGACCCTGCTCCTAGAACAGGGCATGAGTTTGTGATTTGTGTGCGAGGATGGAAACTTTGAATATTTTCTTGATTTTTTTATTATTGATGCAATAACATATAGTATTTTTTCTGAGTTACCAACCGAAGTCACCCCGTGACAGGGTGACTAGATAGGTACTTCTGCAAATTACGCCATCTATCATTGCTATTTTTAGTCACTACTGTCTATAGAAGAAATTCCGTCATTATCAATTTTACGTTACGAATGAATTTAGTAAACCCAGTAAACCTAACTAATCCAGAGGAAACCTAAAATATCTTTCTGTCTCTCTGAAAAACATACTTAATAGGCCAAACTCGATGCTTTTAGCTATTAACATCTTTGAAATAAAATTCAGTCACCACCTTGTTACTGCCCTCATCAGATCCTCACGAGACCATTCCTCAACCAGCACCATGAGACTGTGTTTTTGATGAATCCTAACCTAATGTTCCTACGTATTGTCATCACTTAGATCCATTGGCTATATTCCTGCTCCTCATCGGACCTTTACGAGACTGTAATGTCACGCGAGAACATTGCCCACTATATAATTTAATTTAATGTATTGAATATAGTGTAAGAATTATGCTTCCTCAATTTCAAATCAAATTATGTTGGTGTCATAAAAGTTGAAAAAGTGCAATGACAACCAATGTGCAGTGATTTTGTATCTGTACACGAAAAGATCGCGAGCTGTCAGTGCTGCCTAAACCGACGTGACCCTTCTTTGGAGGCCAGCGGCCGACTGAGTCAAACGTCGCTTGTGTTTATGATTTTATAACACAGAAAGCCGCCATAGATATTTGTATGAAGATTTGAGGGAAAAAAATTGCCCGAGTTTGTTATTAATTTACACAAAATAGGTGTGTGTTTATTTAAAAACAAGGTATTTAGCGCCTAGTCCAAGCATTTATCATTATAATTTGATAAGAATCATATGAAAATTCTTGATAATTACGACACAGTTGTTACAATACGGGAGTGTGATTTACGGGTTTTCTGAAATTAATTTACAGTTATCCATAAGCATTTACTTAAATTCGAATGATTCAGCACCTAGCTAGACTCTTCGGCTACCTGTGTGATTTTTTTCAAGGCTGTAGAGCATCATTTACTATATAATTCTATGACAATGCCAACCCTCGATTCCCTATTGCCGACCCTTAAGTACTTACATAAGTACCTACTTTTATTTATTGAACAATAAAACTGAATCTGAAAATATCCAATAAACTTACTTGCTCGTAAATCAGTTTCCCAGCCATGTTTTCCACTGTGAAAGCTAATTCAGTATTCGAATCTCGTCCTTGTTACTGAAACGACCTGATTACGCTTTAGGTCTACGCTTTATTACTGAGTAATACAGTGGAGGACTTACCAAGCTTATAACAAATCGGATTTTTCACCGTCCTTAAATCGAGGGTAGTTGGAGTTAATCTGGAATGGTAAGTGTTTAGATGAATATTCTTGTCACAGTTGCAGGCACAAGGTAGGTACTTTAGTCTTGGAAAGATTTTATTTCATGAGTAGAAAGACTCAAATTTGAAGCTTACATTATACAATGCGAGTGATACCAGTCCACACTGGTACTCGAGCCGATTAAGTGGTAGCTAATTTATGACCTCCTTTATAGCCTGTTTACGTTGATTTCCTCAACTAGATCAACGTTTTATTCATTTGTAGATAGGTAGTACCTATGCACTTCTCTCTCACTCTTTATTGCCCACCCCGACAACTCTTTCAGCCCAAGCTTGCTTGTGTTGTGGTGGACTAGGCCTAAAACCCTTCCTTCATTGGAAGGAGACCCGTGCCCCAGCAGTGGGGACGTGATGGGTCGTGATCATGCGCTTCTTAATAAAATATGGTAAGTACCTAATTGAAAAGAATTCATTGGCACAGGCCAGGATTCACAGACTCTCTCAGTGAGGAAGACGGAATCCTTATCCGTTACGCCACAACGACCATTTCCCATCAATATAATATAACTTAGGAGCACGTAAGTATGTAAGTATACATATTTTAACAATTAATATAAATTTACTACCTAGTAGGTACCCTAAATGTTCCCAAACTAAGCCCAGATCTGTGCCAGTTGCAATAAATATCTACTTGAGTTGGTTCCTAAGCGGAGCATTATTAAGCCTAAGGCGATTTATCGGGGTCTTTGTACTTAGTTCGCAGACTGTGATATGTCCGTATCTACCTACCATAGCAGGGTCTGGAACAAATGCCCCAGGGGTGCACATAAAGTACAATTTACCTTTACGTACCTACATAAATTTAGTATCCCTTAGGAGATTCCTAAGGAAAGTAGTTCCACAGCAGTTGATGATTATTGGCTGATGATGATAATACTGTGTTTTGCCTATCATCTCTTCCCCAAATGGTATTGGATTAAACTAGATTTATGTAAGGATTAATAATGTCAGTGTGGCTGTCTATGTAAGTCGTGATCGGCTGAGCTAGGCATAGCGCGTACGAGCTTACCATAACATGAGATAAGCTAGGTATTTACAAATAGCAACTTACATACAAGTAAGGACCTACATGTTACAGAACACAGACTTAGTTCATGTTCACGTCATAAATTTGGGAAATAAGTGCCTACACTTTACCCAGAACAGTTATCTGTCTGATCTAGCTATACCTATACCAAATAAAAGTGCATTTTAGTTTTTCTAACTACAGGTCAGCCCTAAAGCTATGTAGGTATGCAGGCAATAATACATAATAAGTGCATTGTCATGTATGATTGATTAAAACAATACTTTAATTTGTATGTACTTACTTAATATTTATTCATAACTTCATTCTATCGTAGGTATTCACAGTTAAAATAAAAACCGCTCATCTACTGGCCTTTTAAGGTCATTACAAGTTTAAGTATAAGAAGCCAAAGTATGACTATAATATTAAGAAAAAAAGTACCGAACCAAATTATATACACATAAAAAATACTTTACAAGGCATACTTTAGAAATAAGGGTGCTGTTCCACCAGAGATGTGATCTGCACCTGGCTATGCTGCGATGATGTGAAAGAAATATATTCTCACCAGTGCTATGCAATGTGGAACAATGAATATGATTGTTGGGTATCTTACATCCATAGCAACGTAGCATAGGTACCACATCTCTGGTGGAAAAGCACCCTAAGTCTGATATAATAATCAGACTATGATTTAATAGATAGAAAATTGTATTAAATATTGCGTGCTAGATTCACAACCCAACATTAAAATGATTTCAAAGGAACATTTATAGTACTGCTTGACATGACAGAGGTATAGATGATAATTTAAGGTATATATGATAATTTATTGCAATATTCGTACTGCAGATGAATGATAAATAAAAAAATAGGGTACTTACATAATTTATACCTACTAGCATGAACAAAACAATTTAAAAAAGTAAAAGCCTAAAATTAATTTATTTTTAATTATAATTCGAATTTTTTTACAGTTTTATACTTCTTCAATATTACAAAAGTATAAACAGACTAGGAGACGGAATAAGTAGACTTAGTACAAATATCATTTTCTACTAGTGATCATGCAGTAGTAGTATATACTAGTACATGCGATGTAGGTGTATAAAGTATGATGTATTCCTATCAATCGTCGTACCTGAGACGCTTTTCTGAATAGCTACTGCGCCTGTGACGTCAATTTGAAACAATAGTCTCTTTTCTTCATTTAGGAAATAAATGAGACAGAGCAAAATTTCAAAGCGAATAGCGTTTCGATGAGAAAGCACAGGTACACGGTAGACTAAAGCATCGGTTTATGTTTAGGAAGGATCATTACATAATAACCTTTGATCATGATTCTTGATCTTTTTACCGAGTTTACCTTTATACCAATCAACAGTTTATAAGTATTTGAATTTGGGTGAAACGTAAGTTATCACACTATAGTTTGATAGTCCAAGACCAAGATAATCATGCCTCGAAATTGAAGATCTGTGCAGCAAGAAAGAAAGCCACATTTTATTTTAGGTGTAATTACATACTACTTGCACGTATTTTTTTGTTGGAATATACATTAACAAACGTTTTTTTAAATATGAATACTAACAAAACATAATTATAATGTACTTTTTCCACAATTTGGAATAGATACAACAGATAATTTCCATAAAAATACTTCTTGAAATGTTAGTCAGAGATCTCAGTGGTCACATTATTCCCATGAAACGTTTTATCCCATCTAACACCACAGTTTCATCTAAAATAATGTAAGTAAATAAATAATTATTATATTAAATTAGATTACTTACTAATATTGTACTCAATTTGATGACGAACATACATACGGGGCATAGCTAGTTCAGCTAACAGTTAAAATTCATTCCCTCTCCTTTTTAAAAGTGCAAAAATCTGGGTGTTCAAATGAAAAATTTCATCATCTGATGAACTGAAAAAGTTGTCGAGCGATTATAAAGCGACTTGAAATCGCTCGTTTAGGCTAGAGTTATAACATGGCTAATGTTATTATTACTTGAAGATTTACGGCTATATTCGTAATAAATAATGTAAATTAGAGCAAATAAACTAAATTTAATAGCAGGATTTAAAATCGAATTCATGGTACTTATGTACTACGAGTAATACCTATTGTTATGAATATGATTTACCATGACAAGCTTATTTCCTGATAATTTAAGTTTTTTTATCCATAATTTTATACGTATTCAATTTTTGTACCGGTATTTATTGGCCAGTTACCTTTATCAAAATTAGGAAAGTGAAAAGTTTATATTTCTATCCTAACAATGATTTTTAGATTCAATATAGTATTATTTATTGTACCTAACTTGTTTTTTAATAGAAATGATTTACAGGAATCTTTACTGAAGCTGCATTGTAAAAACCCTGTAATATTTTATTTTTATTTGAACTTGTTGAACTTAAGTATAACTTTTTTATTCAAGCAAGAATTTGAAATCATCCGCCATCCAGGTAACGTAACGTACCTAGGGACATTTTCGACTACCCCAACTTTGAATGAAGCTATCGCAGCGTACAACTAAGATATTGATGTGAAATTTTCTTTATTCGGTAGGATATATAATCTATTATCACTAGTATTTGTGCTAAAGCTTATGTGTGGCCAGATTTTATTAAATTAAGATAAAAGTAAAAAGGCTTGTTTTGACCCAAGGTACGTTACACGTTTGTACCTTGGGACACTGTTTCCTATAGCTTTGTACTATGGAAAATGCAAACTTCTAAATAACCCCTTATATCTCTGTTCTTATTGATTTACTGCATCTCTCTTCTGTCTAGTTTCACTCTGGCACTAATAAGAACAGAGATATAAGGCGTTATTTAGATGTTTGCATTTTCCATAGTACAAAGCCATAGGAAACAGTGTCCCAAGGTACAAATTTAACCGTGTCCCAAGGTACAAAAAAGCAATATTTAACCAAAATTTAAATATCTTTATTTTTAATTAATAGGAATCTTTCAGATAATTGCCATGTCATAAAATTAAATAACTGAAAAGTTATACGTGACATCCATGTCTTTATTTTGAGCATGCCTCAATGAGATAAAGCAACACAAAAAACTATACAAAAGCTACTTTTGACTCCAAAAAACTTCATATTGTCTTCAACACACACTCGATGCTGGTATGATCACGAGACTCACTAGTTTTGCCAAGCGAGTAAAATACTATACCTAGGGTAGAATTTTAATGTGTTTATTTAGCCGGTTTTTAAAATACAATCAATGTCCCGAGGTACAAGCGTCCCAAGGTACGTTACGTTACCCTACAACATTTTCTTTTAATTTCTGGTTAATTTAACTCATAAAATAGAGTGGCAATACCAATCGAATATCTTTCATAGCCCCCTTAAAAGTTAACCAACTTAATACTTGCCCCGTACCAAACACAATCAATTTTCACCTCTTATTCGAGTGACAACCAGTCATCTTTACACAAAAGACTGCACTCAGCCGTCTCCAGAAACCTGCACTATGTACAATTAATTTTGAGCTTAAGGCAGGCATCGCAACGACAGCGACAACACAACCACATCGACATTTTGTCGCTGCCATAACGCAACTGCAAATAGCCGCTGCCACACTATTCACATGTAACCACAGCTTGACCACATTATGTCGCTGCGACGTGGTGTGGTTGTGGTACGTGTGAATTGACGCTAAGTATATAATGGTGTATGTTTAGTATATGATTCTGCTGGGAGCGGTGGCGGTGTTGGAGCTCATGGCCTGCTCCAGAGTGTCCAGGCGGCGGTAGGCGTGGCCGCGGCTGTTCCGGCGGCGCCCCGGCTGCCGGCCTTCCACTATCAGACCTAGGACCTGGAAATAGAGAAATGTTAAGTTTGTTACTGTGTAATAATCTGTTGTCTGTAAAGTCACTTAGCACGTCTGTCTGTATGTGTTTATTATGTCGTGCGGCTTAGATATTTAAAACTACACAACGTTTTTTTTTATAAGTACATAAACATTGGAACAAATGTACCTACAACAGATACAGTGATTTAGATGTATATAGGTAATTAGTATGATTACATGCTTAATTTATGAGAAAATTTAACCGGCTTAAAAGCTGTGGGCAATATCTTTTAGATAATATTGTATTCCTATGTGAACATGTCAAGGTCAGAGTTTTTGTGCCTATTTTATGCTTTAGCCATCGTGACGCATGGTCAACCTTATTAAGTACCATGTGACCTTTGAAAAGGTACATAAGGTGTATACAGAGAAATTGCGTGCAGTGAGTATATGTATGGTTTAATTTTAGCCTTATATAGTCGCTTCAACCAAGACATACATAAATATCATTATATTTCTAGAAAATTACTGATTTACCACAGAAATTAACAGCTCGGTAATAAAATACTTCAATAAATAACTCGTGACTTAGATAAGGAATTATAGCGATACTAAACTTATTGTAACAATTGTGTGATGTGATAATGAAAATACATAATATCTACCTATGCATCGTTTTTCATTAATTCTGAAATATATTACTTATTTAAGCGTTTATTCAAAATGTAGGTATAGTTTGTTTTTAAAAGTAGGTATTATATTGACTGTAGTAGAGTCAGAACTAAGGTCTAGATACTTCGACCCATTCAGTATCTTTTCTTAGTACACTTACCCTCGGTTTCGCAACTGAGTATTTGAGGTTGAGTCGTTCTCAAAGCCTACTTAAGTTCATACTTATTAAATTTCTGTTTCTGAATTGAGATTTCTTATGATTGAGTTTGGTTTGAGCAACAGAGCTTGAGAAATCTCAAATTTGACAGTTGGCATGCTTAACTTCATGCTTAGCGACAAAAATGCGTTTCACAACGCGTTTGACAGCGCTCAAACCGTACTTGCTCAAAGTTGAGTCTGTCAAATTTAAGTAACCAATTTCGACTACTTAAACCTTAATCAAATATTTTTACTCGTGATTATTGTGAAATATCAAGTATAATACAAGAGTTTTGTTTGCTGTACAATGTCCAGTGACGATACTTCGTTAATCTAATCTTATAACACCATTCATAAATGCAGCCATACCGTCACAAGAAGCATTTAATAGAGCCCAGAACCCAACAAGAAACACCATTGAGTGATGCTTTGTGGTGCTAAAGAGAAGATTCCCATATCTACATTATGGAATGCAACTCAAATTGCAGAAGGTTTACAAGGTCATTATGAGATGTTGCACAACATGGCTCTAGAACTAGACGATTATACTTGTGGTTCTGGACAATGAAATAGAAGAGGAACCATATGCTGTGCAGCCTTTGCCTCAAGAACTGCAAAGTTTTGAAAACAAGAAGAATATGCTGTAAGAACCATGTAAGAACAGCACTGGTGGAGACATATTAAATATTTATGAATGTAAGGACTTATATTAGATTTCATGGCTATAAATAAAAATATTTGTTGAAACTTTTATATTCTTTAATTAGTAATATTTTTTATCGGGAAACAACAAAAATCACAATAATTACTTAGAAATCAAAATAATGCTACGGGTTTGATTTGTTGTTGTTGTTGTTCTAAGGTACCCTGGTGGTACAGAGGGTCTTCACGAGAGTGCGCCACGCCGTCCGGTCCTCAGCAACCACTCTGACCTCCTTCCAGCTCAGGCCTTGCGCTCGCAGCTCGCCGTCGACTGTACGCCGCCATGTGTGCACGAGGCGACCGCGTCTGCGGTGGTGCGTCCCTTCTGATAGTGTGGCCGATCAATCTCCAATTCGCCATGCGACTTCTTACTCGATATGTAGTTGGTTAATCGATCCCTTAGTCACAATCGAACAGCAGAAGCGACTTGACCACGGAGTTGAAGAGGGGTTTTTACGCAACGCTTGAGCATGTTGGAGTCCCACACAGATCCGAGTTGAGGGAAGGCAGTTTTCGTTATTTATTCCAGCATTCACACGGGGCTACCAAGTCAGTGCTCTACTTGGGTACTCACTGGGTCCAGTCACTGAACTAACTAATTATTATCTTCCTTTCCATTTTAATATTTGGTTAGAATCCTTTAGTTTAATGGATAACTATGGTAAAATACACAAGATTATATTTGGTTTTGAAGATGAATATTTATGAAATGACAATAGATTTGATTGATTGACAATGAAATGACAATGACATTTCGAATTTCACAGATTGGATTTTGAAATGCGTTCCGTTGTCTATCCTGGTGATTCGAAATTAAAAGAAATATCTGAATTTATAACATTATGGCCTAATATATTATAAATAGATAATTCTTTTAATAATTTCACGTGTTTGAAATTAAATTCGTCAATATTTTTTAACAAAAATCCTATACAATAGTTTTATC
Source organism: Plutella xylostella (assembly GCF_932276165.1). Taxonomy (NCBI): domain Eukaryota; kingdom Metazoa; phylum Arthropoda; class Insecta; order Lepidoptera; family Plutellidae; genus Plutella; species Plutella xylostella. The sequence goes on from NC_063986.1 coordinate 4,576,186, forward strand.
GATTAAAACCGGTTTTTTGTACATATAATGAAACGTAAAGTCGTGCTTAGAGGCACCTTGATTAAATACTTAGCTAAGTACGGTTTGATAAAAACTATGTTCGACTTGTGAAACATAGAAAACCTAAGTATCTACTCAACCATTGAGCAAATCTCTACTGAGATTTTCTTAAATACTCTATTCTGAAACCGGGTGTTAGCCCCTGTTCCACAATGTCTGGTTAGTGGCTACCTGTGAGATAAAATACATGCTGTCACTTTCTGTTATTATTTTTTTGACAGTGACAGCATGTATTTTATCTCACAGGTAGCTACTAACCAGACATTGTGGAACAAGGCCTTAGTATCTTTGGGATCAGCCAATGATCTATGTCAATGTTCAGTACAAACACATACGCTCGATCGTAGAGTTACTCTAAAATCGGGACCGATTGATTTCCCTGACGGTACCCAACTTAAACTTGTTGACCATTGATCAATACTTAAATATGACTGTACTTACCACTTTAGTGACTTTGTTCTTGTTGTGGTACAGCACGTAGAGCACGACCACGACGATGATGCACGTCAGGAAGAACGGGAAGAAGTTGTCATCTCCGTCAGCGTACGCGTCCATGCTTTGGAACATTTCTGAAAATATAATAATTTCTTCATTTATTTATTTACTATTTTATTGCACGGTATAGTTACAAAAGTAATTACGTACAATCGTTCTATCAGGAGGACTTAATGCTAAAAGCATTTTGCACCTACAGGAGGTACAGGGAGCAGTAAGACATTAAGCATGTATGTGACATACATTAGTTATTATTATTATGTGTATAACAGGGAATGTGTTTAAAGAGTGGTGGAGGAATGAAACAGTTGGCGTAAGTAGGTACTAGTGGTGGGAAAAACGGCTACATTTTGATAACACGCTACAGACGCTATGTTACACATTTATAGCAGGTTATTTAATCCGCTACGTTATAACGATATTGAAGAGCAAAAAAAAAAAATTTATGAAAAAAAAATTTTTATGAAAAAAAAAAAATTATGAAAAAACCAATGAACTTTCCTTCATACTTTACAGGCTTAGGACTGTCTATAATGGCACATCACTGTTTACATAATGGCACATCACTGTTTCTCTTCATTTTTATGAATTATTGTCAAACGTTCTTTAATTGCAATAACTATTTACACAAAACACTTTAAAACCACAAAGTAATATCCTTTCAAAGTTTCATCCACTTACGAAAACACACGTAAAATAAAGATAGGTAAATTGTCCAGTCAAAGTTCAATCACAAAACATTTAAAATACGAAATTGTTCTCAGAACCAAATTGTCCGTTAGAAAGTACCTATTTACACTTACACAAACACTATTTATTTTAAATTTTACACTAAACCTAAATAAACACTATACCTATTTTAATACGTTACTATTTAAACTATTTATTATTATGTAGGTATATTTACAAATATTTATTTACAGCACGCAAATGCAACAAAACAAACAACGCGATCGTAATTCGTAACGTTGCGCGAGGCACAATTAGCATAGCGGCCACCCGTGGCCGTTGCCAAATCGCGACTGCGGAGCTAATTTCAGCAGATAGCGGAGCGCTATTGCGTAGTGAAGCTTGCAGCTTCGCAGCGTCTCGCTCTCTCACACGCGAGTCGCGCGACGTTGCACCGTTGAGAGAGCGAGACGCTACAAAGCAAGTGAATATCGCCTGCGCGGTTATCGCGCGCCACGTCTCGCGGCTGCGAGAAATAGCGGAGCCGCGAGGCTCCGCTATTTCTAGCAGTAGCGTCGTGGCAACGGCCGCGGGCAGACGCTGTCCAATTTTGCGAGCTAAGATCGCGAGGGCGCGTCGCGTTATAATTATAGCAGCATTTGCGCGTTCATAAAGCGAATGCTATTCGTTGCGAGCAAATCACTTGCTATGTTTTTTAGCTATATGTTATATTAACCTCCACTAGTAGGTACTCATAATAAGCGCTGATAGAGAGGTGCTGATGATGATGAATCTGAAGAAGAAGGTATATGGGTACCTAAACTACTTCATTTCATAGTCTTCATACATGTTCTTTTATACTTTGAAAATACAATTTGTTTAAGATAAACTGTGTTAAGTTTACATATTCTGTAGAGTAATTAAAACTTTCACAACGTTACTTTTTTTGTTAAAAAACATTGATAATAAAATCATTACAAGAGGTAAGAAAATCATTTAATGTTATTGCAATGTCTTATTCACATGTGTGTAAATAGTGATACACAAGGTCATTCTCAACATGAATAGAGAATTCAAAAGAAAAAGGTTGTAGGTATTTATTTAAAGGCCATCTATAATGTATTATGTTGAAGCATAGCAGATTTTGAGGAATTATACATACATTTAAATAATTATTATCATCATCAATTATTTTAAAAGTATTTCGTTTTTCATTCTATTGGTTAATACTAGCTCTTGATGGATTGTGACTATATTTTGCATTTCTGTACAAACCGCCACTGCATTAACTTTGGAGACACTCTATAAAAATTGAAACGGGGAACAGTGGCCTCAATATAGTGACAATTCTCTCACTCTCCCTAGATATGGTCTCATAGGCTGTGTTTCTACCAGGAAAGTGCATGCAAAGCATGTATAAATGTGCCTCTGGTAATTTTCTGATGTAAACCTAAGGTTTCATATTCATAGTCAAAAGAATGATAAAAAGTACAAACCTCTTTCAGCTGCATCAGAATTTGCAGAAGATATAGCCGTGATAGTTTTCTTGTGAGTGAGTTTGCCTTCGTACGGTTTCTGGGCAAAATCACCGACATCTGGATCATCTCCATCATCACCATTGAGGTCTAGAAGACTTTCCTTTCCCTCTTCAGAATCTGAAAAAGCATAGTAATATTATTTATTTCAATATTGTAAGTACAGTTTGTTCACCCGATCCAAGGGCACAATAATTGAGCCCTTATTTGATGTTCATTCTATTACACTACCTTAAAATCTGCCTAAACAGGAGATACATAAAGAAATTTAATCTCAGATGAACTGATAAAAATTGCAATCACATTATTATAAATAAAAGTAATAGGGATAGCAGTAAAAATTACAATTAGACTTTTAGTAAACTAAAATCCAATGCCTTTCCACAGTGATAGTGAAGGTAGAAAACAGTGTACACCTAGGCTTGTCATCATGCATAATATTAACACCAACACTTACCAACATCATCTGCATCGTCAAGAGATTCCTCATTAGCTGGTGCAGCTGCTTTGGGTTTAGTGTCCTCAACAACGGGGGCTGCGGCATCAGCCAAGCCACTGGGCTTCTTAGCCTCATCCTCCTTCTTAGGGGGTTCCTCTTCAACAGGCACTAATTTATTGTCTTCAACTGTTTCAGCAACTACTACCGGTTTCTCTACTGCTTCGGTTTTAGGAGCAACTACTTCAACTTTATCTTCCTTTGTCTTATCTTTAATACTGGTAACAATAGGCGGCTTTGCTGTAACCTCTGTGAGTTTAGCATCTTCACGAGTTCCAGGTTCTGAGACAGTTTTCACTGAATCAGCTGATGGTGGTGGATTCTCTGCTGCAAGAATTGGTGCATCTTGGGCTTCATCACCTTTGCTAACTTGTTGAGCATCAGTGGGCTTAGCAGGAGTTTCAACCTTAGTGCTGTTATTTACAACATGAATAGTTGTACTACCACTGAGATCTACACCTGAAGTTGCTATTGGAGGGGTCTTCAATAATTCATAGCCCCAGTTAAAATATTTACAGTAGAAGTTGGCATCTACACTCAAAAGGTCCTGCCCACTACATACCCTTAAACATGCAGCTTGATTTTTTAGGATTTCTGGGTGATATTCTGGGATTTCTGAGTAGTTCTTTAATTCCCAAGTCTTGGCTGTGTTACAGAGTGTAGTAACATCTAACGTTTGGCTCATCTGGGCTTTGTAGCTGTCGTCAGTAACGGTAAGTTTAGAGGAAGTCACTGCTGCGCACAGCTGTTTGTTGATGTCGTAAAACAGGAGACATTGAACCCGTTTCTCAATCGGTTCTCCAATAAAAACTTTACAATTCGCCTGTTGCTCCTTGATTCCTTTAGCCAGTAATGGACTCGCACAGGTATTTGCCAAGCTCTCCAAGTGACCATTCAAAGTATCAACAGGATTTCCTAGACCTCGGCCGTATGTGTTGATCACTAACAATAAAATTGAATAACGAATCATGTTTGCAATATCGGCCCCCACAAAAAGTTGGAACAAAACTATGCTTCAATGTTTATGTATTGCTGCACGAAAGCCACACAAAATATAACAGTAAATTCTCTTCACTTCACAAAACGAATTACGAAAATTTTGTTCATTTTGTTGGGTTGGATGAAAATGACGTTTTTTTATTTACTCTGTGACGATTGATTTGACATGTCAAAAGATCAACAAGCTCGGTATCCGTTTGGAACTTACTATTGTGGCTAGTGGGCGATCAGATAAATTATGTAGTCCGACCTTAGAGTATATGAGTCCGACATAAGATGACGGTGATACTGCATCAATGTGCAGGAGATGTGCAGCAAATGCCACATTAAGGCCGCATACCGTCTGTGCATCGTGCATCCATGTGCCCGGTAGGTATGTGACGTGAGTCCATTGAGCTTAAGCTATGAAATTCCAAATTTTATAGAGCGTTTCATCAAATAACATGACTTAAACAGACAAAATCCAATCTTAGTCTGTTTATATAATTTACCTAGGTATTTAGTTTCATAATTTAGTTAGTTATAGTAGTACATATTTAATTTTATCTAGTTATAAGTTTTGTGTTTGTTATTTAGATTCTCGTAAATAAATGAATAGTACCTTAGCCCAATGTTATAAGGGTTTACGGTCTATAGTAGTCTATACGGTTCGTGCTTTTAAAACGCACGCCTTCACAGACTAGTTAACAAAGACACTGAATGAATGTCAATTTTGACACGAGACGACCGAGCGAAGCGAAGCGAGCGGATTTGGTTCGACTTTGTTTTTCGTGCTTACTACTGTTTGATTATTTATAACTTAACGTTTACAGTTTATGTTTATTATTCTAGAAGAAAAAAGTATTTCACAGTTACTAGATTCGGTGTCTCTGAGCTGAAAGGATTGCTAACCCAACCCTAGCCATGTCGGGCCGGGAAAGACGGGTGAACGCGGGGAATCGCATGTCGAAGCTGTTAGATGAAGAGGAGGAAGATGATTTCTATAAAACAACCTATGGAGGCTTCGAGGAGATGGCTGAGGACGTGGACTATGTGTGAGTTTCAGTGAATTGTTCAATAACTCTTGGTAGTGTTGTGCTGCGGACTTGCACGGATTGAGTTTGGATACCGGTTACATCGTTTAAATTGGATCATTCAGATTGTATGTGGGGTTAGGGGATGTATTGTATGTAATAGTTGTTGTTGTTGTCGTCCTTAGGTACCCCAGTGGTACAGAGGGCCTTCACGAGAGTGCGCCACACCATCCGTATATTACTATTACAGATATGGCCTACCTAGACGGCCTAGCCAAGAACAGTGTAACATACTCTAGATATCTAATAACATATAAAATTAATTTAAAAAAAATCATTGGTACTTTTCAGTGAAGAAAAAGAAGTGGATGATGTTGTAGACTCCGACTTTGATATTGATGAAGATGATGAACCTGCGTCAGACCAGGAAGTTGATGAAAAAGCTAAAAGAAAGTCAGGAACCAAAGTTTATAAAGTATGTATTTTTAAAACTTAAGTATTTTTTATTTTTTTGAATCAGGTAGTATAAACTGATTTGAAAAGGGTATTAGGTATTTATTTTGTAAAACTAAATATGTTCTAGGATCCAAATCGAGTTAAAAAGAAGACAGCCCCATCCGCTGATAAACCAAAAAAGGAAGTTGTTAAAAAACCAAGAGAAAAGGTTTTTGATGAAAATAGCACAGATAGCAATGATAAATCCATTGATCTTTCTAATGGTAAGTTTTTTCCCCTCATAGGATACCTGCACCTTAGTGATGCCACACAAGCATTTGTGTGTGTTGCTCTACCATTGAATTAACTTTTGTAAAAATGGCTCCTAAACTGTGTCATTAACAAATATTATTTTAGTTTCAGGTCGCAAGTCCATCAGACAAAGCACAGCAGTGAAGTCCGCAGAAACATTGCAAAGAATTAAAATTAGATCGGAGTTGAAGAAAAAGAATCCAAAAAAAACTGAAGAGAGAGCACTTACACAAGAAGAGTTGCTTGCTGAAGCTGTCATTACTGAACAAGAGAATCTAAAAAGCTTAGGTAATTACATTTTATTCAATTTATATCTTATATCATAGGGAGTCAAACTGGTCGGTAGGCCTAGATGTATGGACGTATGTAAGGTGCGGTTACCATTAGGGTCAGAACTATTTCCAGTGGGGAAACTTATTATATGTACTTTATTCATCTAAATATTCTAAATTAATGTTAAATAATCTATTTACAGAATTATTCCAACAAATTGAACTGGAGAAGAAGAAATCCCGTCCAACCAAGAAGGGAATATCTGGCCCAATCATACGGTACCACTCATTCGCAGTTCCTGATGAGACCAAACTTTCTAGGAGTCAAAGTGAAATTCTGCCGGAGGACACAAGTCTTAGTGATTTAATAAAAAATGAGGAAGGTTTGTATAACACCCTTGAATACTATTAGTAGGAGTAAGGGCGAGGCCCCATTGGTGTGTTGCGTCGTCGCAGTCATATATAGGTCTCACACTTAGAAGTATGGATAGTAATAAGATAAGAGCGAGTTAGCATGACAACCCGCATACACGGTTGTTAAGACAATTGGGGACTAGCTATGTGTCTTGAGTATTGAGTATACAAACTCAGCATAGTTTATCTAGTTGTGTTGCCGAAAATAACTACTAACCAAAACTCTGTTAACCAAAACCACAGTTTCTCTATCAAATAAACCTATCTAAGTATCTTTAGCTGTAGTTTATTAATATTTAATAATATTTTTAAAGTCACATTTATAAAGATTGTTTAAACTTTTGCGCCAAGTATTAATGAATGCAGACAGTATATAATTATAATGAAATATTACCATCCATTTCCATAACAGAGTTACTAGCACCTCCCGAGGAAACTCCTCAAAACAATGTCAGTAATGAGGATGTACCAATGACCGAAATGAAACCTGAAGAAGACGGAGATTTGGAGGATGAACTGAAAACTGTGAACATGGACCCAATAGACGTGATAGGTGTTGATGAAGAGATACAAGTGGACGATATTAGGAAGTTGTAAGTTGCAATATTACGTACAATGTTCATATTGTTAGGTGTACAGGTGGGTCATTCTCTAAATTGACGAACGAACGGACTAGAATGGTCTCAATGGCTTCTTCGGGAAAGAAAATTTGCAGCAATCTAACCTAACCTAACCTCGACTCTTTCTCGTCGTATGAGTGACAATTCTCGTCCCTTCGTTCGTCGATTTAAAGAATAGCCCTTCAAGATTAGACTCTTTCGCTGCGACGTAATAAGCAGTAGACGATTGCGGGCTGATGATGATAAAGTTAATGTAATGACATCTGTGGGACACATAATACCTAAAGTTTATTTTTACTTGCAGAAAAAAAGATGAAAAGAAACCGAAGAAAAGGCAAGAATATACTACGACCAGTGATGCATTCTACGAGAGGACCCTGATATCATTCAAAAATGACATCAAAGACAAAGCGTTTAATGCCTCTTTTAAACAAGCACAGCCGAAGCGGAAGAGATTACAGCTCTGCGCAGTTACCAAGTCAGTATTTTGATTTTGGCAATATTATTCTTGTCCTGGCAGTTGTTTTTTATACCTATTAGCCATTAGATCTATAACCCATGGCTATTTTATGCTACTTTTATAGTATTTTCTTTCATCTAGGACCTAGATTTAGATTCATCCCATTGCGATACCAGGAAAAGTGCCTAAATAGTAAGTTACTATTATCAGTGGACATGTCACAACCGTCATTACTGGATTATGGACGTGTCGTGTCGCTAGCCACTATATGAATCCCATATAAATAGCTCAGGGCGTCAGGCTCAAGGCCATAGCATGACGTTATGCACTCGCATTTTACCCTTACCTATTCAAATAATAACCATTATTATTTATCCATACTTTCAGGAGGCCAGCCCGCTACATAGATCCAGTGACGAAGCTGCCCTATTCGTGCGTCGACGCATTCCGCATCATAAGGGAAGCATACTACCAACAACTAGAGGCGAAAGGAGATAGAACCGACCCACAGATGGCAGAGTGGCTGAAGTGGAGGCTGGCAGACAAACGCTCCAGATATGTCCAGATTAGTATCAAGTAGGAAACACAGATTAGATAAATATGTTGTAGTTGAAACAGAGATAAAAGATTACCAATGGACGATGATCTGTTTTAAGAATCTATGTTCGTGCGTGACCTTTTATGTGACGAGGATTTAGATTAGATTATTGTAGATCTCATTCTTAAGAAATAGCTATGTATTGAATTCGAAAATGAATTTTGAAATATAAGTTTTTTATAATAACAAACTGTTCTTTGCTTTATGAAGTCACACTAAATAAGAAATAATATTCAAAGCTATTTTTAAACTTTATTTAAAATAAATAGGTATTTTTATTACAATAGTTTAGAAAGATTCATAATCTGTACATATTGTACATTTACTTAGCCTATTATAAAATAGTGAATGAAAACGTGAATTAAAATAAATTATGATGGAATGTAAAAAATAGATAAGTATTACATAACTATCTAAAAGCAAAATACTCATTACTCATTTCATTAAATTATTTCACGATCTAATATATCATTTCTATTGAGTAAAAACTAAAAGGTACTAAAATACTGCAAGTTTAACGCTAGCTTTCAACTACAAAACACTGACTTAATTTTATCTTATCATCTACAATTCGACAGTAAACTTTGGATTAAGTCTTATGTCGGGAACACTATTGCGTCTTGGCTTCTCATTCAGTAGTTCTTTCATGCAAATGAGCCCCGATGCTTTTGTGTCCAATCTTGAATGATATTTCAATGGATCTGTCGTTGGCAAGTAAGGATATTCACTTAAATACGTCTGTGCATTCTTAATTCGATTTTCTTTTGCGAACTCGCTTAGCTGCGACATAGATATTTCATATGAACTCAAAGCTGCATCCGTAACATTTTCCATAGATCTAAAAGCTTCTAGAACTGCCTTCTTATGTGGAATTCCTCGCAAACTGCCCTTTCTGCTTAGTTTCCCTTCCACCACGTCGTTGAATAGATCATCAACATGAAATTTCTCCGATATTTTTACTAATTTCGCTTCATCTTCACTTTTTTGCATTTGCTTCCATATCTTTGAAATTTCTGAAGAAGGCATGGAGTACGATTTCTTGATTCCCCTCTTCGGAGACTTGTTTTTTGAACCTTCGCTTACAAGAGATTCGTTTGATCGCTCCAAAAGCAGTTCTTCACACTCATTAATTTTCTTAGAAGCTTTCGATACAGGCTCTACACGAAGTTCCTCTAACGATTGAAAATACTGCTTAGCCAGTTTGAATCTTGATTTGTAATCAGTAGGATGGGTCTCTCTTTCGGGTGATGATTCGACAGGATCTGGACTGTTACTTATTATTTCCAACTCAATGTCTGATAAAGTAACTAACGTTTTGTTTTTGTTTATACGCAGATTTTGACTAGGTTCACTGACAGTTTCATCTTTTATACCATCTAACGAATCCATACTGATGCCTATATCTTGACTGTCCATGGATTTGTTCAGCCAACGTTTACGCCTGGGTGGTGGTTTCGGAGTTTTACAATTTGAATTAGTTTCTTCTTTTTTTAAATCATCGATAGAGTCTTCCATTTTTAGGGCGACGCTAAAAGTATTTTCATCTCCTGAAAATATACATAAGTAACATGTTTAATTTACCATAATCATTATTCTAAGGATAATAGGCTTTTATATCACTAAAAAAACAATGCAAGACAACGTTAGGTTTAAAAATAATGTACACCTTATCTCATTTAATCCTGTACCTCCTGTGGGTTGACTGGCAGAAAATGCTTTTAGCAAGTCCCTTTGTACGCTTATTTTTATATTTTTGCATTAAATAATTAAATAATAAAACCCTTACCTGATTTCATACTCTTATTTCCAATACGTCCCGATCCTATTGATCTCGTTCTTAATAACTTCTTGATTTGCCTTGTTTCAGCTTTGACACTTTCTGAGACTGTTTCATACATACTGATATAATTTTTTACATTTATCTTCGGCAACTCTTCATATGACTTATGTCTATCAAAGTCCTCGGCTTCAGCTGAAACATTTGACTTACTCCTGCTGAATAGATCCATCTCTGATTTACTCACAGATGATTTACGCAGTGTATGTATATTATGGAATCTTTCTTGCTTTCCAGACTGTTTAGTTATATCTATGACTGTTTTTAGAACTTCAGATTCTGGTTTGTTTTGCGGAGTAAGCTGTAAAACTTGGTTAGCCACAGATGACGTTTCGTCGAAACTTTTGTTGAAAGAGTCGTTTTTTATTCTAAACCTCTTTTTCTTTAATACATTGTCATCTTTTGTCGGGGATGATTGTATGATACTCAGCTCTTCATCAGAAAAACATGGCTGAACAGGCAGTAATCCTGTTTCGCTTATGTGTGTAACTGAAGTTTCGGTTAATGATATGGACATTTGATTTTGCAACTTAGGACTATCAGAAATGTTATGCATTGAATGACTAATACTCTTTTTCCGTGGCAAATCTTCGACATTTGATATAGTATGAAATAAAGATATGCGACTGGAAACGATACCTTTCTCTAGATGAGCACCGCTTTCCTTATTCAAAGTATCTTTTGCGGTGCCTTCCTTTCCTAAAAAAGAATCAATTTTGTTCAATATTTGTTTTCTCGATGTACCAAAAAATCGCTTGGGACTCGTTTCAAAAGCCTTAAAAACTTCTTCTGGCAGTTCTTGTTTTACTGGCAGTATCGGTGTTTTATTTCCACTATCTTTTTTATTTTTATTATGATCAGCGATTTCTATCTCAGTTTCGCTGCGTTCAGGAGGTGTTGGTGATGGGGATTCGCTACTGTAGTCAGTTAGTCTAGACACATTGGTGACAAAATTACCTTGGTTGACATCCCTTTCAGCTTCAAGTTTCTCATTCCAAAAATTCTTCCACTTTTCTACCAGTTTAGGGTCCGCTTGTTGTTCCTCAAAACTTTGTTTGAATTTTTGTTCATCATTCAAATGTCTGCTAGTAATCAGTTTAGTTTCGTTTGAAACCAAAAATTGTTTCACCATTTGTTTCCCTCTGCGTTTGGATAAAGAATCATTGTGACGTAGATTTTTAGATATCAGACGCTTGCGCTTCGGTTCTTCTGCTTTAATTTCTTCAATCTGGCGAATCTTCTCATCCCAGTATTTCTTTTTTTCTAAAACAAGGTTTGCCTGTATGGTTTCTCCAAATTCAGTTTGGGTTTTTATTTGAATCACAGTACTTTCACAATGTTCATGGTCGGATTCTTGTGGAAGGCTATGACTTGCTGAACCAGATTCAGTGACATTTGTCTGAACCTCAGAAATCGCTCCTTCTTTATTATTATTCGCTGGTCTTATCACATCTGCCGTACAATCAGATGCTGAGTCGACCCTTATATCTTTATCATCTATCGGATATTCTAGTTCCGAACTCTGTCCGATTTTGTCATCATAGGTTATTGTAAGAGAACTTTGCTCTGAATTTGACGTATATTCTTGAAAAATATCATTGAGTTCAGCAAATGCCACCGTTACTGGATCAGTAGAGTCACTAGTTTTAAGTTGATGCTTTCCAGTTACTGAGACGGTCCCGTCACTTTCTTCTATTATTGGAGTGAATATTGGCCTTTTGCTTTCAAATTTTAAAGCTTTCAAATCTTCATTTACTTTTGGTGCATCGGTGGTAAGCTCAACACATGTTGTCCATAATTCAAATTCTGCTGGTCCCATATTTAGTAATTCGTCCCGTTTTAATGAAGCACCATCACTAAGAGAAAACTTTGATTTACTAGATGTTTCATTATCATTATTGTTATTATCTGGTGAAGTCATATTTTCGTCGATACTTACATATGCAGAGTCCCACATGTCTCTCTTAGGTGTTTCTATATCCATTTTATAATTATACACTTCAATTTCGCATTGATTAAAATTGTTTTCGTTATCTGCTAATACAATGTCTTCATTTATTTCTTTGATCGATTCTAAACTATGGAATGTGGACGATATAGCTGCATTTAAATCCACTTTGTTATGTACGGGCGTAGAAAAAACCGAAGGTGATATTTCTTCAGGTTTGTCAGTTTCATTATTGTTTTCAAATGTATAAAAATCAGTACTGTCTGATGTTATCAGTAGAGAATCCATATGCTTAGGGGAAGCAGCCCTTATGATTGGTGGTAAAGAGACAGGTGCACCAATTTTGAAATCGGCTGCTAATGGACGGGCTTCTATATTTTCATCATCAGGCGATTCTGGTGACTGCGAGTGTTGATGAACAAATAGTGGATTAATGAATTCATTATTTTGAAATATTTCTTCTTGTAATTTATAAATTCTTGGATCTACGTATAAATCATCAGCTCTGTCTGTAACTTCACCAGTTATTATTTTAAGTACGGGTGTTTTTGGCCGTTCAATCATATCTTGTTCCATAAATGGGTTTGTACATGGAGATATGGACTCGTTGTCTTCGTCTATTATAATTTGTATTGGTATATCATTTAAATCATCGATTTCAGCAAAAGGCTGATCGCTTTCTTCTTCCATAAACTGTGAACCAATTACCTGTTCTGTAATATAACTTTGTTCATACAGATGTTGCATAAAAGGATTATTTGGTGAAGTTTTCTCGGTATAGGCAATCGCCCCTTCATTAAACGATGAGTCAAGGGACCCTGACTTATTGTTCCGCAATGAAGGTTTTTCGTGAGTTTGTTTTGATATATCTGTGAATAGTTTAATATTGTTCTTCACATTCGACGAGGATGGCAAGTTGGCCTCATGATCATAAGCATCATGTTTAGAAAAAGTCAAATAAGACTCGTTAAATGTAGAGTTGACTACATCTGGAATGCCACATCGACTATGCGGTCGTATGACAAGTCCTTCATCATTTCCATCAATATTTGTTTGTGACATCTTTTTAACGGCTTTAAATGCCACGCAAACTTTGTTCATAGATATTATTTTTGAAACGATTTTTATAAACCTCATGTTTCTTGCAAAATATGTCTTTGTCTCGGACTTATTACTCAAATCAGATTTTTGTATTTTCTTTTCATTGTCTTTGGTCGCCATCAATAAGTTAGCATCATCATCAGATATTCTTTCCAATACTCCATCTTCTTTTAATAACATTTTTTCGGTTACAAAGTCAACAATTCTTAGAACCGCTTTTCTGTCCGTTTTAACATCAACTATATCTATTTCTTCACCATCTTCGAGACAGAAGCTTTCTCTCTCTAAAATGCCCAATATATTATGTGAAGCTGTCACGTGGAATGGTGAACCCACAATACTAAGTCCTCTACTTACTATTGAAATTTCGTACTTTCCCTCATGGCTAACTGTATAGCCGACTTTTATACTATCATCTCTCGTTTCAATTTCGACCTCTATATCGTACTTGGTCTTAGGAATATGGTAGGTCTTTTTCATATCGTTACGCCCATAGGACCTGAGATAGGCAGCCCCGTGTGTTATAGGCAGCACGTTCTTGGTAAGGTTTGCTTTCGTCTGAAGATTAAGAAGCTTCTGCCTGATCATTTGCGCTCTTCCCAAAACAGGAGGAGCTACTGCCATACCGTACGTGTCTTTTGGTCCTCTTATCAAGATTGTGATCTCTCCCGGTTCCAAGGACTGTTGGGCAGTTGGATAGACCTTGAAGTACATTTTGCTGTTGACTTGTGCGGCCGTGAGACCGGAGCCCCGAGCCGCGTAGTCGAACGTAAACTGATGGGTTTCTGTAGGAGATGTACTTTGAGAATTCGGCTTGGATACAGGAGGGGGAAGTTTCCCCAAAGCCTCCCGTATCCTGTCCAGATATTGAGCCAACTTCCATTCTTGATGTTTACTCAGACAATTGCTCGCTTCCAACTCTTCATTCGTAAACACCTGGAAAATTAAACAGTGATATTATTGTGCGTGTCGCGGACATATAAGATAATCAGATCCAATTGTTAGCTAAGAGTCACGTTTATGTCTCGTGGCTTTATGATTAAAATCATCTTTGGTGCAAATTATAATTAGTCTCGGCTGCGACTGTAGCCTTGCGTGATGAATGGCGGACGATGTCGTTCGATCTGCATTTGTTTCACTGAAGGTAGTCACATTTCCACGCTTACTTGATTGTTCTTCTTTATCATTCATCAAATCTAAGTTGTCCTAGCCGGTTTGGGAGGTAATGCATTGAAATGGGATGGGTGGAAAATTACAGTACTTTTATAGACCACTTAAAAAAAAATTATCCAAGGTCAAATTGGAACCTGAACTACTGAAGTAAACTAAAGATATAACTCGCGCGGGTACCATTAAACCTTTAAAACAGGCAGACAAAGGTTCAGTCAGCTAAAAAACTCACCGGATCAACGCCAAGGTAATGATCAGCGATCGTCTGCGCATGCTTCAAGCTGAGTCTGTTGGGCGGGTGACCGGCGCAGGCGCCCGGTACCGCTGCGTCTAACACGCCACAGAGGATCCACCCGTGGCGCCACACTGTGTCCAGGTGTTCCACACGAACTGCCCCCGACTCCGCCAGCCATTTCAGAACGGACGCCTTTTGCTCGTCGCTCGAGTATGCCACTGGAAGCGGGGAAAGGAGGTGTGAGTTGTGGTAAAGGGATTTTTGTGATGAGGGTCACGGCAGTCGCGTATTATGGGGTCATCAGTCAATTCATGCCCGCAAGTAGATGATTGCCGGCTGCTGATGACGAAGTAGGGTGTTGTGGTGAGCCAAAATGTTCCTATTTAACTACTACAGGACTGTAAGACAACGGCAATGGTGAATTATAACACTAAATTATTATTATTTTGATTGGATATAAGATGTTGAACTGATTTTACTCAAGCATTTGAAGCATAGGGTATGCTTCGAGTACAATATAGATTATGGATATGCTAATACCTAAGGTTTTTTAAAAATGGAAGTTGAGTGTGAAGTAATAACACACTTTTACGATTTTCTATTTTACAGGCCAGAAGTACCTACTTAGGTGTTTTCCGATAACGCATGTAACTTAGCACATAATCTTATCTTTTTAGCGCACCGTCTAGGTATGATCTGGACAAACATAACATGATCTCATATTTGTGATTTTTATCATTTCGTACTGGTACTTAGATCATAGGTAGTTTTATTTATGTACCCAAAATATTTACTTTGCAAATATACTTTTACTAACATCCAGATTTAGCTAGCTTAAAATATAAGCCCGCATAATCCACGGAACTCGGTTAATTAGTCAGATTATTTGATTTCTTTATCAGATCGCCTGAATAATTAAACTACATTCTCTATGGTTTGGTAGTAGCATTATAATAATAGATATATAATATAGTATACGTATATTAGTGACGACCGAATGGCGTAGTGGTTAGTGACCCTGACTACTAAGCCGATGGTCCTGGGTTCGATTCCCGGCTGGGGCAGATATTTATTTAAATACAGATATTTGTTCTCGGGTCTTGGATGTGCCCGTAAAATGGCAATAGGTCCGCCCCCTATTACATTGGGACTAACATAACACTCTGGCGAAAAGTGGGTGCAGCATTGCACCTCTGCCTACCCCGCAAGGGAGTACATTAGTACAAGGCGTGAGTGCGTGTGTGTGCGTGTGTGTGTATATTAAGTATATCAAACAGCTAATTCACCACTTTCGGTCGTAAGCGCTGTCGCTAACTTATGTAGATTCTAGTATTCTATATTGGCTATGATATCCTTGTAGGTAGGTATATATGTTTTTGTATTTTATTATGTATTTATACAGGGTACAAAAATATTATCGCATAATATAGATAATATAAGTTACACACACACCACATATTTTAAAAGTTCCATCCAAAGATTTTTACAAATGGGCAAACTAATTATTTACTGCAGTGATTTACTCATCAAAAAGAAGGCGTTTGAAGTTGAAAGATTACCTCAAACTAGGCACTTACATGACCGTACAGCTGAGTCGATATGCCTCAGTATCCTGAACAGCAGGCTCTGTTCTCCCCAGAACAACGTGAGTAGAGTGGCCGGCGCCAGGTAGCGAAGGGTATTGAGGATGGCGTGGACGGCAGCCGACCACATGCCTCTCCCTGCCCCCTCGCCCTCTGGGTACTCGGGGATAGAAAATAGCCCTGGAACAAGATAAGATAAAAATATACAGGTTGTGCATACAAACATAAACAGTTTCACAAACATGGAAAATAAATAGTACTACTAGTAGAGTACTATTTATTTTCTATTTAGTTTTGTAGTACTAGTAGTAAAAAAGTAATCTCTAGTAGGTATATTTTCACACGAGCTTCGTATCGCCTTACAACGTTGTCCTGTGGGAATTCCGGGATGAAAAGTAGCCTATGCGTTAAGCTTACCTACTAGGTATCTACATGAAAAATTTGATAAAAACATGCAGTGTAAAATAGGACCAAATGAATACGTTGATTCACGGAATGTTTGAGTTGTATTAATCATTCGTTATTTTATAATTGTGCATAGGGCTGATAATAATGTTGGTAAGACGTTATTGTTGAGCCCTCTGATCTATGATCATGCGGTAATTAATTTGTAAGAGGTTTTCCTCATCCAGGGGCAAGGACATTTAGAACTATAGATTTAAAGATGAGGATGGATAGTTTAGTAACTTATAGGTATATCTGGATATAGGCTTGACAGCAGCCTATGTCCCTCAGTTGATGCTTGTTGTTGTACCTTTTGTTTAAATACACTATTATGATTATAATTTATATACTTAAAGCGATTACCTAAAAGTCATTATCTACCTATCATAACATACACTCACGGGCAATGAAAACTTTCCACTGAGAAAAACACCTAATTACTTCTAAACGGAAAAGGCTAGCTTAATGACGTCTTCTGCAACATTGAAGTACATTTAACAGAGCATCAGGACATTATAACTAAACACGCTAATATTTTGTTACAATTTTAAATTAAATCTTTGAAAAAATTGGGGTCGTTTGGTGTCGGCATTTTGTGAGTGGAACTTTTTCAATGCCCGGGAGTGTAATACAGCTATGCAAGTATTTTTAATACCCGAATCTTTTAAATAGGTACTTTATTTAACATGACCGTGAAAAACTATGAACCATTGTCTTAAATAAATACCTACTATCGTGGGAAGGGAATATTTACGGTGATGCGCTATGATTGAAGCACAATAACTCATCAGTATACCTAAAACAAATTAGTGCTCGATGAAAAATTGCTCCATCCATGAAAACATTTGTAGTTCGAAGTTTTTCTTCATTCATTTTGAACTTGATTAGTTCGTGGAACTTTTCAGACGTGTCTACGAATCCATATTATTTAGATACTAGTACGTCTGGGGCGAAGGAACCTGAGGGGTCTCTCTCTAAATTGACAAACGAACGAAGAATTTTCACGCAAACGGCATGCAACAAGTACAACAATACAACTAGGTAGAGCTCTATTAAGCACTCGTTCGACGATGTAGAGACTGACCCCCCCCCCCTGCCCTGTGTTGTCTCGGGTCGCATGGTCAATGTGAGAGCAGTCAGGTTTGCACCTCCCTAATTTCTAAGTAGATACAGTATGTATATCTAGAATTATATAAAGTATGAAAATTAAAAGCATACGAACCAATATGTCTTGGGTAGTGCCTCGATAGGACATCTTTCTCGTACAATTCTCTGATGTCGGTAGACGTATCCGACATCTTTTTATTTGGTTCACACAATAGTTTAGTTTACATCACAAATGCTACTAGGAAATATAAAAAAAATAAAACACACGTGTGTTTCGTAAAGTAAAAGGTTACATTTGGTCGTTATAATTTAGTGTTTTTAGCGTGTTGTTAAACCGGGACCTAAAAAAATTTTCAAGGTAGGTAAATACCTAAGTACCTATGTGTTTTTCAGATTACTTAGAGAACTAAGTATAATTTTCATATCGGAAGGTAGGTATACTAAATAAAAAAAAATCAAAATTACGTTCCTGTAAATTTATTTAGTGTGACAAAAAAAGATTCTTTCTCCTTAATCGTGGCGATCCATGTTAGAGCAGAATTACCTTCCTAGAACCTAAGGGCCCCCAATTAAAACAAAAGAAAATATATTCAGCTACACTGACCACGAATAGGATTAGGCTGTAGGCAGCTCTCAAATAGTCACCATACTCACAATTAAAATATAATCGCTACCATCTTACCGCTTTAAACACAACAGTCGGTTCTAAAATGCCTTATTAAACCAGATAACGTTATCTATGTCGCTGAAGTGAATCAAAATAAATTAATTGAGTCATATTTGCTGATAAGTGTCTGAAATATGCATAGGCTACAGCATGCAAAACTATGGGAAGAGGGTAAAAATGATGGAAAGCCAGCTAGCCGCATAAATTAATTTCAATAATTAATTAATTAATCTTCTAATAATCTTAGGTACTTGAAATTAATGCGTAGGTACCTATACCACAGATATGTTAACAATTTATGTTGTGAGATTTTGTCACGAGTTTTAAAAGCCGATGCATATTTAAGTTTGCTTAAGTATAATGAAACTAATGATGAATTATGGAA
Source organism: Plutella xylostella (assembly GCF_932276165.1). NCBI lineage: Eukaryota > Metazoa > Arthropoda > Insecta > Lepidoptera > Plutellidae > Plutella > Plutella xylostella. The sequence goes on from NC_063986.1 coordinate 4,595,041, forward strand.
ACAAATAGCTACATCGTTGTCAGTGTTAATACTAATGCAGTGTGACTTCTGTATAATAAATAGCATGCGACGACACAATCAATCATTCGCCACAGTTATTGCATGGCTGCTCATGCTTACAGGTAAGTACCTACATATACATACTAAATTTAATATGCTGACGACTGTAATCACCGAAGGGGTAGTCAGAGGCTCAGAGGTGACTCGCGAGCGAGCCACCCGCTTTTCGCTGTACATTTGTACTTACGTGATAGGTCGCAAGCCGTATCGACGTTTTTCTACTCATCTACCCCAATGGCCAACAGTTTATACGTCTGACATAACCGGCCACTTCAGCTTTCAGCTGCAAGAGCTATGTCAGCCACTTAACTTTTTTGGCGTGATTCAAACTTAGGTATTGTTGCACCAGTTTATCCGTCGTATTCTATATTTCTCTGCACACTTAAATCATCATCATCATCATTATCAGCCCGTATCTGCCCACTGCTGGGTATAAGCCTCTTCCCTATCACGCCACCTCTTCCGGTCCTGTGCGAGTCTAGTCCAGTGTCTACCGGCCACCTTAACAATGTCATCGGACCATCGGGCCGGCGGTCTGCCTATTCCTCGTTTGCCAGTTCTTGGCCACCACTCTGTGACTGCCCCAGTCCACCTGCCGTCGTCCCTCCTAACCAAGTGTCCTGCCCATCTCCACTTTAATCTTGTGATTCGGCTACCCACGTCATCCACACGAGTTTTACGTCGAATTTCGACATTGGGCACACGATCCACAAGAGAGATGCCGAGCATGGCGCGCTCCATAGCCCTTTGTGCGACTTTTATTTTGTGCATGTTGGCTTTAGTGAGCGTCCATGTTTCGGCTCCGTAAGTGAGGATAGGCAGAACACACTGATTGAACACCTTAGTCTTCAGGCATTGAGGGATTTGGGACTTAAGGACGTCTTCAAGTTTACTGAAGGCAGCCCATCCCAGCTGAATTCGTCTAGCGATCTCCTTTACCTGAGAACTTTGTCCAAAGGATAAACTATGTCCAAGATAGACGTACTCATCCACTGCCTCGATGTGGCAGTTACCTACAATTATGTTAGTAGCACTTAAATAAGAATGAATATTTTATTGAATTTAAAATTCAAACAGGTATTTGACGAGCGTTCCCGGAATAGATGAGGATAAATTAAGTGTATCATTTGATAATGTATAGTCTTGTTAAGCACTTAGTACTTATCTACATACAACACAAATAATTAACACGTTAAAATCACATTTTTAATACCATTGTTAAAATAAACAATGCAATGAGATACGGATGGGATTCGTGGACTTATTTTATTAATTGCATTGTTAATTTGTGTTTGTGTGTGAGAAATGGAGCAATGTTCGGATTAGCAAGGGCAGTAACTTGAAATTCAATGATGGATTAAAACATGATAACACTTAAGTACTTAATTGCATAAAAATATATTAATTTGTATGTCTTTTTAACTTTTTATAAGTAAGTAGTTTAATTTAAGTATTGTCTGTGCCATTGTTTTTAAGAATTATAAAAGAATGTCTCACGATGTTGTCGTTTTCAATTGCCTTGAGTACCTTGCCTAGGTACCTACCTACCTAAATAGAGATTTATGCCTAGTTACACCACAGTCTGTTAGATCATTAACACCCCTGTTACACTGTAATGTCATCAATTATACGTATTTTCTACATATATTAATTTCTTATCAGATGTATCAAAAGTCAACAACTAATCTCTTGTTATGATCTAACAGAGTATGGTGAAACTGGGGCTTAATGTTGTATTATTACTGCCAAGTGCCAACTACTGCTTTTAAACTGGCCGACTAGCACCTACTAAACTAGTCAAGTGTCATCGAGCCTTTGCATAGAATACATTCAAAACGACCACCGTGTGAATCACAAATATCATATCAATATGGCTATTTTCAATGTACCTACTTAGTCTTAATTCCTAAACAAAGTCAAACAGTACCACTAGTTCAGAGTATGCTCTCACTCTCGGTGTTATAACTAGAAATGCTAGAAATCAGGCAATTGAGTTAAAAATATGTGCTAGCAGACATTATTCTTAACTAGACTGCGACTAAATTAAGTTGTTAGGTAGTCGTAAAAATAAATTAAGGAATTATGATTATTTATAATATAATAGGTAATAGAGTTACTATGGTTAGCACAGCGGTTAGTTATAGAGTACTTAGAAATGTTGTACGGAAAGTCCTAGGTTCGAAATCCGGTGAGAAAAGACATTTTGTACTCGGATCTACTTAGGTATTTTGTGATTGTGAGTACTTTTTTTTATCTTGGAGAGGTATATGACTGGTAAAACAGTAGTGTACCTACTTAGTGGACCGTACCATAACAGTCAATATTTGTTGTAGGTACTGACTTGTACCTTGTACTTGTTAGGTCGGTTACCTTTATTTACTCCTTTATATCGTTTATTTATGGCTCTGAGTGGATCTCTTGAGGATTTATTCATATAAAGTCACCGATAAGCTGATATTTTTTCTTACGATAATAGCAGACATAAACTTATATGATTATATTATGAATATATTGAGCTAAACGTATCGAGATCAGCGGAAATCTGCCTGACAATTGGAATTATCCCTACATGTTAATTTTATCTGTAAAATAAATTAATGTAGGTACCCAACTAAGGAACAATGAGCAAAGAAAATGATTTATATACTTAATAATAAACTTCTTACTGTAGCTACATACCTACTGCCCCTTAGTTACCTATAGGTATTTATGAATTCCAAGAATGTATGTAAGTACTAAAATCTAGAATGTTAGAGCATGGTATGCTATATATGGTATGGTATGCTTGGCATAACATGGAGGAGGCCTATACCCTGCAGTGGGTTGACATAGGCTGATGATGATGATGATGATGGTATATATGAACATATATTAACATAAATATGAACATAAATTATCACGCACTTCTGTCAAAACGACCAAATGTAACACAAACACTTTTTCCAGAAATTTTTACATTGTCTTTCACACCTTAACACTTTTTAATAGTAGATAATGTACCTACTACACTTTGTTTACAAACATATTTTTTTTACAATGCGAAACACTTTTTTGTATTATTTACATGTAACGATACACTGTAGCCGGCCGTAGCTAAAGAACACTGATATTAAATTACTAGAATGTGGTATATCATATGAATATCAGATATCTCTGTCAAAGATAAAACGAGGTGGCTAATCTAGTGACCGGCGAACATCTATGCCTAGCTGGTGCAAAACTCCAGTGTGTAAAACAGTAAAACACGACTACTAAAGAATAAGTACATTAGATAATCATATTTTGAAGGTATTGGCATTACAGCTACTGGTAAATCAGAACAACTTTTGATGGTTTGAAAAATATAAAAATGTTTGTTCCTCATACAAACTTTGTTAAGTGGTTACTGTAAGAATTTCAAAAGAGGAAATAAGTTCTTTATAGTCATCAGCTCTCAGCTTACCACTTTTGCAATATTTTGCATATCTTTATCATCATCGGATAATAAAGGCCAAAACCAAGGAGCCCTGCAACAATTCCAGGATTTAACTAAGTACCTATGCTTTCTACCACCTAAACACTACCGGCTATCCAACCAAAGGCTTGGAGAAGTATGAGGGCCTCCCACGCTAAGTTGTCTTTTCTTGGTTTCCTTTCATAAACTCATAGTTCTTCTGTCTATTGATATCAAAGCAATCCTTTATGTTCAATGAAAAAAGGTACACTTCTATTCGTCTTTATTCTTTGTCATTATCTGATGAAAGATTATACCGCACTGTGTACAATTATTTTTTAAATTACTAATGAATGCTTATGGAAATCCTCTCTGGCTATTAAAACGAAAGTGTAACATCATGTTTTTTTTAATAGTCTTCTGAGCACTCTTTTAAGAGCATAACTTGGTGAAATTACGTCAGTAATTTTGGTCCGTTAAACAAAGAGTTATCAAGTCTCTTCCTTTATGCATTGAGTTCAATTTTGAATTGTTTATGTAAGGAGAGCGTTATTCAAGAATGCGTATTGGATCTTATCACTGTATTTGTGATTGTCTGTCAGTAAATGTACTTACGTAAAAATGATAAACATCGTGTTTGAGTATTTCATAATATCATTTTCGATTTTAGCTGAAGGAAGTGGCAATAAAATCCCAATTTAAGTACTTATAAAATATCAATTTGTGTGTAGAATTTAACTGTTGACTTCATTATTAATTCACTACAACACTTTTTATCATTATTTTATACTTTTAAGGGTGTGTAACCCTTCTGAAGGATTGATTTACTTACATAATATTCAACGAGTAGGTATGTAGCATAGATCTATCGGCTAAGCAATAACAATCTATCTTGGCCAAGTTAGTTATAGCTTCCAGTGTAATTATACCTACTGGTGGGTGAATTATAAATCCAATGGCTTTGTAACGATACCTACTAACGATAGCTTTATAATAGCATCCGGCTATCTAGATATAGATTGAGATATTTCAGCCTTACATAATAAATTGGCAAATTCTTGCATGTAAACAAACATATATATAATCTTAGTTTTACTAACTTGTATATCTTAGTTTTACTAACTTGTACTCTTTTTCGAATCTAATAAAGAAAGAAAAGAAAAGAAAGAACATAAGGCCACGACACGACAATTTCATCTTTTTTAAATTTACAAAAGCTATTAAGTAGTATCTACAATTTTAGCCAATAAAATTTAATATTTTACTTCTGTTGTTTCCACATCAACCGTGTTATTAAATTTATTTAACTACTTCATTCATTCAGTCCATTGTCACTTATCCGAATTTTATACTCGTTTGTTGTTTGTTTGTTGTGTATAATATTTAAGCAAAGGGGTTTAGATTTATATACAAACTTTCATCTTGTAATCCTTCATTGAGGATGCATTGGTCGCGTCAAGTTGCGTGTAACGACTATCTATTTTAAAATTCGAACACAATTTTTTGTACAAACAATGACGTTTCATTTCAAATGGACGAACGAATGACCGAGTTAAGTCAACGATTCAACGAATTGAGCTATTAATTATTATTTACTTAGCGTGTAATGATTCTGCTAAGCATCTTCGTTTATGTAACCGTTGTTGTTCTAATCCACTTTTGGCAATAAAAACAATATGAATTATTCGACCTGTAAGCAGTAGAAAATATGAGAAAAATCACTATTTATCATAAGCATTTTAGGTAGGTACATAATCCAACTTATGCAACTATAGGGATATTACATACTTTACATAGACCAACCTGCACACCTTGGTACCTATGATACTGTTGGAATGTGCCATCAATAATGTGAGTGAAGGTTCCCCGTTGACTTTTTTTTTACTAAAAAAAGTTTATCTAGTTTTTTTATAATCTCCACTAATACGTGAGTGCAGATTAGATATTGACACTTTTTCCTGTCTATCTACTTTGAAGAGGTACGGCGCTAGAGGATTTTCTCTGGCCAATCTGATCTGACCCTAATGATCGGTCATGTGCTTAATTAAATGGAAAGTAAGAATTTTGTTCCTTTTTTAAAAATTGCGCTCGTCTTCACTTTATTTCCGAATGGCCGTTAAGTTTGCATGTTTTTTTCTTATTGCCACTAATAGTATTTAGACCGTAGCCGTATATTTGTAGGTATCTATTAAAAAAACTATTTTTTACTGTTGATCTTCAGTTTGACAATTTATACCTATGTACTATGTTAGTAATACTTACATAAACTATGGATATAGATTTGTATATTATGTATTTTTTTACTCCTTACGTCTACGTACCTCCTTCATTATAATTATAAGCGTTACGTTATTATGATAGGAATATTATAATAGCTGTTTCTGTATGTACATAATATATGAATAGTTGGGTACCTAAGTGACTAGGCAAATCATTATTCAGTATGAGTTTTTTAAACTGACAATCATTCTCATCAACAATAAATCAACTGATTTATTCATAATTTACAGATTAGTTACACTTGGCCGGTATAGTACATAGTACCGTATGCTAACTTGATTATTTCCAATCGATATCAATAATGATAGATAAGATAGAATATCACTGATCTAGTATTTTAATTATGTAACATTGCTACAATAGGTATCAACATCTCTTTAATTAAATGAATTCCTGAACAGATCAACATGAAATTGTATTTTTTCTACGTATTTAAGTACACTTTTGTTGCATTGTTTTTGAACAAAAACTGATGAATTTCAGAATGAAATGCGGAATTTAGATTGACTAGGTATGTACAATTGTACAATAACAGTTACCCGTATTACGATTATCTCAAGGAAATCAATAAAGTAGATGAATAAGTAACTTCAGTAGTTACATCTATGTATTTCTATAGAAATACCGATCGTCAATTATTCCGAGTGAGTTCGTTGAACTCTTTTGTATGAAGCTGTCAGTTCCGGGCACAATGCTCATCAATATCGTTTGTAAACAAAAACTTTTTTAAATTATTATGTTTAAATGTTAAGTTTAATGTTACAATTTACAATAAGTTTAATATATATGATACAAACCTTTATAAATACTTTGTAATTACTATTGTGTGTATGTCACACTGTACAGTAGGAATACTTATAGGGATTTGCATTTAACCGAAATAGGGGGACTCAGGGGGTCGAGGTCGGGTACCCGAGTATAAACTGTCTTTAAACAAATATCTGCTTCGGCCGGGGATCGAACCCGGGACCTTCCGCATAGCAGTCGGTGTCACTAACCACTACACCATTCTGTCGTCACTACGTTTCGTGCATAAACCCATTTTAAAACACTTTTGTTTTTCGGTAACGGACCCGAAATGAACTCTTACGTAAAGGTAATAAGTCTAGTGTCCGAGTTACAGTAAGTACATGAGTTGAAGTTATAAAAATATGAATGGCGTGAAATTGTGCGGTTAACTAATTGATCTTATCGGATTGTGCGCATGGTCGCGTCTGTCGCTCAAATATGTTACCGGTAGTAGGTTTTTCAGTATGCACTTGGAAGTAATCAATGAAAGTAATGCAATGACCTATGTGTGGAGGAAAAAAACGTGATTTCGGATCGTAAAAGAACACTCATATATAACTCTAAAACAATACGGAATTTTAAAGTAGGTAAGTAAATATTAGATTCATATGGCGTTTGAACGACTCTAGCATGTCTAAGTAATGATGGTAAGACTCTGAATATTTATTTTCCCTGTAAACTTCGTATGTATGTGTTAAGTAGGTACCTACCTACCAACGTACTAATATTTCAGACGGATGATAACAAGAGCCGTCAACAATATGAAAATGCCCGCGAGAAAAACCCACTAACTATAACCTATTTTAAAATTATCGATTTATTTATCTTTACAAGGCAATAAAGATACAAGTAGATAGAGAGAGTAACACCATTATTGCATAAACCAAACTTACCTTTACACTAGGCGCAGTCCATATTTCCAAACAATCACTTATAACTGTTTCGAAAACTATGCAACACAAACAAACAAAAAATTACAACAGTCTCAAATCTCTTATCAGCGTTGAACGCAACGCAAGCTGCTGCAAATATCGATAAGAAATATTAAACCTTCAAACTCCTTCGGCAGCAAACAAAGTGATTTTGTTCCGAGGAATTAAAAAAGAACAATTTGAAAGGTAAAAAGGCGCGAACAGCGCGGGCGCTCCGGCGGCATCGTTCGACTCAAATGGTGTTTGTCACAGAAGCTATACAACTGTGTGACGTCATAGAAAATGAAATTATGAGCGGAGATTCTGAGGAAGCTCTACTAGGGCGCATTCGTAAGTCTATGGCTCCATGCATAGTTACGTAGAATGTATTGTAAGGACTCTTAATTATGTCCCTAAGTCTGTCTAAGCTTAAACGTGGCATATTTGAAATCTGTAATAAAAAGTAAACACCTTTTTTAAGAAATAGTAACAAGTTATTTATTTTATTGATTATGTTTTTTTCTTGATTGCGTATTATATTAGTATAGTTGTAGCGCAATAGATATCTGTCTTTACAAATACATATACGTCTGCAGATTGCAGAGCTGATTGCAGTTCCTACTTTGAGGTCCAAACAGTCCAAATCTGTAAAGGTCATATAAGTAAGTAGAGAAAGTTAACGCACCGTATTTCGCTGAATCATGTGTGAAACGAATATTTTTGAAAGTGTTAGGTTGGTACTTAGGTATTATCATAATATAATAAAGAGTGAATAGTTGAATGCATTTGGAAGTGAAATGGTGATCGGATAATGTTCAGAATTAAATTTCAATCTGTGTATAATCTTCTTGCATAAAACCTGAGATGTTTATATAAGTAAGATATTTGGGTAAGTATACCTACTTAGTTTTTATGAGTGTGAGTGCTCAGTACCTGATATAGGTATAATTTGAATTAAAATTTTAAGGTTAATTATAGTTATGAATGGTTACAGACAATTGAATAAATACACCTGAACAGTAACACTGAATATAATTATTATATTATTATTAAGATTTTGGATCAGGTCACATGTAAAATTAAACTGTGTTAAGTTAATCAATTAACCTACATACTTAATAATTTTTCCTTTAAAAATAGAACATAGGTAAGTAGATGACGCCTTCTAAGTGGGATCAAGCGGCGCTCCCAATCAGGCACGGCGGGTTAGGCGTACGGCGGTTGCAGGACACCGAGCTCCCCGCTTTCTTGGCCTCTTCGTACGGGGTGATTGATCTCGTCATTCGCATGTTGAATGTTAATGGTGACGAGTTTAAGATCCCTTATGCGGAGGAGGCTTTGGATCTGTGGGGGGCTCGATGTCCTGCCAGCGATGTGCCTCAGCAGCCGGAGTGTCAGCGCTCATGGGATGAGCCGATTTGTAAGATTACTCTTAACGGGCTCATCGGCCAGAGTGTGGGATCAGAGCTCGCGCGACTGCGGGCAGCTGCTGAGCACGAATCTGGTTTGTGGCTTCATGCGTTGCCTTCACCCCAACTAGGCACACTGTTAGACAACGATTCCCTGCGCGTGGCAGTTGCGCTTCGTTTGGGCTGCAATATATGCGAACCGCATCGCTGCGTGTGTGGCGCGTGGGTGGATGCACAGGGGCATCACGGGTTGTACTGCGTCAGAAGTGCAGGCAGATTTTCGCGTCACCACTCCATAAATGACATAATTCGGAGGGCTCTTGCTTCTGCGAATATTCCAAGCGTGCTTGAGCCACCCGGCCTGTCTCGTACCGATGGCAAGCGTCCTGATGGGCTAACGCTGGTGCCGTGGGAAAGAGGGCGATGTCTGTTGTGGGACGCAACATGTGTCTGCACTTTTGCGCAGTCGCACGTAGCTTTCACTGCAGCAACGGCCGGTGCCGCAGCGGAGGCAGCAGCAAGGCAGAAATGCGCTAAATACCGCGCACTCATGACCTCATACATATTCGTTCCTCTAGCGTTGGAGACGACTGGGGTCTGGGGAACACAGGGCAGGGCATTCATAAAAGAGTTAGGGCGTCGTCTTAGGGATCGGGGGCATGACAAGCGCTCTGGGGCGTACTTGATGCAGAGGATCTCCCTCGCAGTGCAGCGTGGCAATGCTGCCAGCGTCATGGGAACCTTTGGGTCGGGTGCGTCCTGGGGCGGGCTATTTTAATTATTTAACTTGACGAAGGATGTTTGCTGACTTCTTTATTTTGTAAATGGACGAAGCATGTCGCGGATGAAATTATGTAATTTTATATTTTAATGACGAAACCTGTGGTGGATTTTTTTATATGGAATTGTTAATTTTAATTTGCTCTTGTATTTTGTCTAATCTAATGAATACTATCATATCTATAGGTAAGTAAGTACGCTAAAGATTTGCGAAAAACATGTCAATAATTTATTTAAGTTAATCAGATATTTTTTGCACATTTGAATTAATACTATTAGGTAGGTTGCCAGTAGAACTTTTTCCTAATTAGTAAAACTAGAGTAGTTTACCAAGAGTTATTGTTTTTATTTGTTGTTAAAAAACGCCTCATTATTAAATTTTCAAAATTTCACGTTAATAATTAAAAGAACTTTGAATGAAAAATGAAAACTTCAAAACGCCAAACGGTTATGTGTGCAATGTGTGTCAATGTCAATTCGCTAACTCAGAACAACAAAATTGGCGCCAATTTTTCCACCAATTAGCATCTCCCTGCGTCGTCGCGTGCGCAGGCGCAGCTCCGACGTGCTCCTGTCACGACCGATTAGGCGCAATTATCGACCATAACTGGATAATTGACGACCGACGGGAAAAGTGGAGAGCAGAGGAGTTTTTCAGCACATGTTATGGCTCGGGCCACTCCCGTGCTGGTAGGTTTTCTAGAATAATACGTTGCATTGAGGGGTCGTGGTTGCACTATTAAATCGAATCCCAGCCAAAGATTCAATTTTTAATTAGGGCTGATTTTTCAATGGTCAGATAAAAGTTATCTAAGTAATAAATAGCTTACACAAACATTCTTATGCTGTCGCGTTAGAATGTTTGTATAAAACAGTGACAACAACAATTTTATTCCTCAGATAACATTTATTTGACTACTGAAATATCAGCCCTTGTTGAATTATGCACAACTGGGTCTATCGTGAACCCAAGTAAAGAAAACGGCTTAAGAAAGGGAAGTGTGGAGAAGAATATCTGTAGCTCTATGTAAGCTCCACTTGGGAGTAACATGACTAGAATAGGAAGACGAATGAATTTAAGTACGATAATACTATAAAGAACACAGTCCAGCACTGCAGGATTTTAGCCTCATCCAAGTCTCGAGGGTTTCTGTCATTACCTACACTCTGAGCTGGGTTGGAGACACAAAACAAACTACCTATGTAAAATCGAAGACCTGAGATCAAAATGTCTTTGAAAACAATGTGACAGGTCTTTATGAGAATGCACCAGTATCAAGTCACACTGACATATTAGCGCGAGTTAATTTGAATAATATGGAAAACAATAAATATTTTAATTACAGTTATTATAGTCTGCTTTCAATTTTTATTGTTCACTGGAATCGCAAAGCGTTTGTAATTATTTAAAATCGTGGTTTTATACAGCACGTTTAGTCGCCTTTATTGGTACTTATTAGTAATGTTTTAGTCTAGCTTAACTTTTCGCTACAATCGAGCTTTATTTTTGTAATATATTAAGTTTGAGTTTAAGTAAAATAATTATTGTGTTTGGAACATACTTACCTAATTAAGGACATCAGACCTTCGAGTAAAACTGTGGGTACATAGATACAGCCGTTTTACATGAAACATAATTATACTATCAGAATTCGTGAACCAAAACTAGCTGTCTATAGGTAGTACTTTGTGTATTTAGTTCGAAACAAAACGAAAATCGGTTCAGTCGCTTAGTAGCTACGCTATACCACAGACAGAATATACACAGACACGCTAATCGTTAATCTATAACACTATTCTATTTTATTCTCTGTGGGGGTGTAAGTACCTGCACCTGGCTCTCTCGAGTAGAACTTTTGTACATATCCCCAAGGTCTTAACTACCTTCCAAAGCTTGGACCATTTCCCACCAGGCTGGTCCACTGCGGGTTGGGGGTTCACATATCTAGATGTGCTAAATCTAGATATGCAGTTTTCCTTCACCGTAAGAGCGATGGTATACATTGTACTTAAGTTAAAAGAACTCATTGGTACATGTCAGCGCCGGGATTCGAACCCGCATCTCTTGCATGAGAAGTGGGCGCTTACCCGACTGAGCTACCACCGGCACCGCTCCTATTACACTATAAAACCATGCAAAGAAATTAGTTTGATTATTTTTCAAACTACTAGGTAAGTACCTTCTTACATGATTAAAGGTTACCGTAATTTGTAGAAATGCTTATAAAGTATGGTTTCGCTGCTTTACCTTCCTATAATGTTATGTAAGAGCTAAGGCTATTATTACCAAGAATAGGTATGAATATCGCGTGTTTTTCTACTTGTTTGACAACAAACAAAATGCATAACCAATTTGGCGCTGACATGTACCAATGAGTTCTTTGAATTTAAGCACAATGTATACCATCGCTCTTACGGTGAAGGAAAACATCGTGAGGAAACCTACAAATCTAGATTTAGCACATCTAGATATGTGAACCCACCAAACCGCAGTGGACCAGCGTGGTGGGAAATGGTCTAAGCTTAGGAAGGCAAAGGTAATAAAATTACATTACTTAACCATTGAAACTGCGGTCAACCATACAATTTTTTTTTCTACGTTCCATCACTAGGAGTGTATGTAAGATATGAATAGGAGATTTTACGTTAGAAATGATCTCATGATTTAAAGCTTTTCGATTGCTGCATTAGCTGAGTGGAAACTTTTATTATTTTATTTTCGTTACTCTCCTAATGAATGTATCAATATTGCTTTCTGTGTCAATTAAATATGTTTTTTTCTTTCTTCCTTTAAAATAATGTATGTTTACTCCGCGTTAAGCCTATGCACAAGGCCACACCTGCAGGGTGTTACGATACGAGCAATAATGAAGATGTTCTCGCTATGTAATTAGCATTATCTAGGTATCTGTCCGTCCGGCGATTCGATGCAGGTTTCCTCATACCAACTTCGATACCCTTTTCTATTTAATCTGATGTTATTTAGGTACTTACAACGTCATAGAACCTTGATCTGTCCATGAGCTATGTTAGTAACTACTGTAATATAATTATGTATTTACAAGAATTTCATCATTGTTTGTTATTAATAATTAAATTAACATTAATTATGTACTAAGTTTCTATTTACACTTGATTTCAAATTTTCAATCAAGAATATGATTAGATTTGATAGTAAAACCTGTCCCTCTCTGTCTATACAAAAAACGTGCAAGACTAAATTTCAACGACAAATTATAATACTGGAGAATTGTATTTAAATTAATGACTTACCCTAAAAACTATAAATATACGTTAAAACTATATTTTCTACGCAATGCTACATGGTCTAGTCCGACTAGCACTTGGCTACTTTAAAAAAAAGTCAAAGGAGTAAGTTAAGATAATGAATGGTTCATCAGACACTAATAAACCCGTTTAAGCATGTCTTCTGCTGCTGCATGCTCCATTTAATATTAACAATTAATCTAGATTGGCTTTCAAGAACATTGAAATCCACACGCACATAAACTTAATTTGTAAAATACTTACAAACATGAAATCTATTAACGGTTTATGGCATAAAACTGATTAAATACCTAGATATTTTTATTCCCGTTTAAATTTAGTTATTTCGTCAACAACTACCATTAAAACGTTACATAGGTAACCTAAGGTTATTTTCTGTACTTTTAGCCCGGCTAGTACCTAAGTACCAACATCTTAAATCTAGATTAAGTGTCAAATCTCGATTTAAGAAACGTCAGTCCATATATATTTATGGCATAAATCGAGATTTAACACTAAATTTAAGATGTTGATGCAAGTGGCCCTTATAGTGATTGACTGCTGAGGACGGAAAAACCTTAAAAAGCAGGAGGGTTACTCTATACTGACAAAAAAGAACGTACGAGAGCTGTCGTGCAATTGGCACGTTTAATACAACGAGATAGAGTCGTGGCTCGCGCAGCAGCGCTCCGAAACTAATTTTTTCGTCATAGGTATATACAGGGTGTTGCAAAAAGGGTATACTAAGCCGAAACCTACAATTGCAGCATGGTATATCTAAGCCTGAAACTGAAATCAGAATTTGAAAATTCGCGAAATTTTTTATTTTATTTTCCATAGAAACTTTGTTGGTCACGTGACTTTTACTATGGAAATTTAATTTTTTTTTCGCGAATTTCCAAATTCTGATTTTAGTTTCGGGCTTAGATATACCATGCTGCACATGTAGTTTTCGGCTAAGTATACCAATTTTGCAACACCCTGTATAGAGTGACCACCCTGATGGTGGTGGGATGACCAAAACAAAATAAAAATGATATTAATATTACTGTGGCCCTCTTTGGGTGGATTATTAGCTGATGATACCTCCAATGACGACATGAACTGAACAACAGTCAATCGTGCCATAAAAGTAGTAAAAAAAATCTTTGATCGCGAATGCGCCGATAAGCAAGAGTGAAAACGCCGTATCTGCAATTCAATATTTTTAATTGTCAGGCGCTGGAAGCAACGAGAAAACAACACGTGGAGGAATTACCAAGTGTTGATGTTTTTTGTTGTAATCATGCTAATACTGTTCTATGGCATCGCTCCATTAGACGCAAAAGTAAGATCAGTATCTGTAAGCAAAAAATGTAATGAAATTAATGTGGTTAAGTTTTTGCTGTAATTTTTCAAGTTTTTGCTATGGAGGAATTTAAGTTATGTAGCCTTTTGTTGTTCGAATATTTTGTATTGTATAGATACTTTAACAATCAAATCCCTCATTCTGGGTATAGTTGTTGATTTATCGTTTATTTAAGTACTAAATTAATACATACTGTAAAAAATAAAAAAAGTATCACTAAAAGTGGGAGAAGTACTTACTTTTTAAACATTTTGTTGTAGTTAATAATTCGCATTTAGGTATTGAAAAAATATTTGAATTAACTCTTCTATGCATATATTTCCACGACAGTGCTAATTGGGTTATCTCCACAACGTACGAGGAATCACTGCATTTCCCTGCACTTAGAGGCCGTACGAGTGACATGATTATGTTTAAAAATAAACAACCAGGAAAATAGATCATCCTATTTGCAGAATGTGCTATAAACGTGAAAATACAGGGTGTTGCAAAAAGGGTATACTAAGCCGAAAGCTACATGTGCAGCATGGTATATCTAAGCCTGAAACTGAAATCAGAATTTGAAAATTCGCTAAAAAAAATTTTCATTTTCCATAAAAACTTTGTTGGTCACGTGACTTTTTACTATGGGAAAAGTTTTTTTTTTTTCGCGAATTTCCAAATTCTGATTTCAGATTTGGGCTTAGATATACCATGCTGCACATGTAGGTTTCGGCTTAGTATACCCTTTTTGCAACACCCTGTATATACAGGCTGTCCGTATTTAGCAATATCGATCGATATTTTGGTCAGCCTAAGACCTTGGAGAAGCAAAAAGTAAGAACCTGTAATATGGGTATCGGACAGCTGTTATATCTACACAGATACATACATAGTTACGCATACCCGAGAAAAAATATCTGTCTTTAAACAAATATCTGCCACAGCCGGGAATCAGACTAGGGCATGCAATACCCGAATCATTTTCAATACCGGTATTGAGATCCGGTTTTACAACTCAATACCGGGATCCCGGTATTAATACCGGTATTAGATTTTCTCGTAATAAATTGCATATATTGGGATTAAAGTCGTAAATGTCAAAATAGAACAAGAAAAAGCAATCAAGTTCTGTATTTTGTGAAAGATTCGACGATAATTACGTATATTAGAGTAAAAAAAAATTTTTTTTTTTTTACATCCGGTGCCGTTTACACATGGACATATGGACAACAGTGGATATCCAATGGCTGAAAACTGCATTTAACGTTGGGAACAAGTGTGCTTTCATAGTATAGGTACAGGAACACAAGGGATCCCGGTATTACGTGATACCGGTATTGCGGTATTGCATGCCCTAAATCAGACCCGAGACGTTCGGCATAGAAGTCAGGGTCTCTATATAACCGCTACAGTACAGCGTCGTCAAAACTTTGGTAGCTACGAGTACAAAGTAGTTTTAGGTAGTACACAATAAAGTGGGTTGAAAACTAAAATCCTTGCTCATCCTATTTCTAAACTCATTATCAGTATGCAGACAGAGTAGGAAATTAGAACTAAAGGTGAGAGGTACAGGTTCTCATTACGGGACTAGAAAATAAAAAGAACCTCGCAGCCTCGCTGAAGCTCGCTTGATTAAACCATTTTTCACTCTACATCGTTTGTTGCACGTCTTTTTACTTTTTAAATGTGATCCCTAGTCTCCGTCCCTCTCATATTGTATGCCATAGACAAGGAAGGTGAGAGGGTTATTTATTTTAATAACGCCTCCGCGTAGGGACTTTGAAAAAAAAGTCCACTCTTTTTTCTGTCATTTTAACATCCGTTGCAAAATATAATATTCGTGGTGACTACAAAGTCATTTTTATAAAGTTAAATTTAATTACGTTTCAGTAGGTTCATAAAAGCCATATTATACACTAATATACACACACTCACGACTACGTTGTTTAAAAGAAAATGCTTTCTCGAAGCAAGGTCGCTCCAGCTTACGAAAAACTTAGTATTGGTATATACGCGGTTTCGTTAAACAGTACTATGACATTACCTTAGGGTTGCAACTGGCTGTGAATTCCCGCGCAGGCCCCTTTTGAATGGAACAGCTGTGCTTTCCATATTTTTTTTGTTAAGGCTCTTAATTGGAGTATTTGCGCGGGGGACCTTTTATAAGAATAATAATAAGTTTGACAATAGTTTACGTTTTTCATAAGTAGAATCGAATAACTGGATTTTGCAATATAACCACCTTAATCTAGAGTGACCCCCCAGGGCCCCGTTGTACGGCACGGGAACAACACTTGCCTATTTTATTATTTTAATGAACCCGTTGTAAGACCCGGTTTTCCGCTGTTTTTCTTTTTACCTTACGTTTCCCTGTTGGGACCAGCCGCGTTTTATTAGCGCATTATTGCTGAAAACTTGTACACAAGTAGGTACAAGATTTTTTTATCTCAGTCTCTAGCTGGACTCTAAAATTTTATATGCAGGAAAAGCTGACAATCTGAATGAACACTTAAGTATAGGCTTAAAAGTATACCAACAAGATGGAGTGTCTGTGAATAAGTCTCGCCAAATAACATCCCACTTCTCACAACGACCTCTTATTTTAAATAAGTTCGGTTAGAAGATTAGGTACTTTATTCATTCATTGGTATAATGTTATTCAAATACACATATAGACTACATTTTAATCCGGGATTTCCACGGGAACACTTCAAGGTAGAGCGAAGCACGCGGGTCACCTCTAATAAAACAAAAAAAATAAGAACAACACTTAAGTATTTTTGTATACCTAAAATACCTCGTATTTCTCTGTATCGATTATTCAAAACAGGCATAACCATTACCAACTAGCAGTATAACCACCAACAGGAAAAAAGTAAAGCAACTGATCACGCGAAATGAGTTTCCCAACCGAAAAGTTTGAATTCGGAAGGCGTTGCAACCTAACGGTTTTGGAATGGCACAATTTTTTGCGAGTGCCAGGAAAATACGATACTGGCGGTGGTGTATTGGAATTTGAAAAAACATGGTGTAGTGAAATAGGTAGGTATCGTTATTGTCGTCGTTGTCTTATTAGTGGAAAACCAGACCAATAGGCCGTTATGTGTTTTTTTGGTTTTCATGTAAATATATACTGACTTATTTATGTTACAAACAATACTAGGAATTGTCCAATGTTCACATTTCTAAACTGTTTGTCTATCTCTTTAAAATCACAAAATTAAAAAATATACCTGTATGATTGCCTTTTACTATGAAAATTTTGAAGTTTTGCCTTAAATAGGTAGGTACTCGAAGTACCTGCTGTTGAAGGAATCTTTTAGTTGTCGATTATGACTTTCTAATGCCGTTCAGGTGTTTATCTGTGTATAACTTTTCTATACACCTGAGACACGCTATATACTCGTAGATCTAGACTTTTTAGTGCTAACTCTTGTAGCTATGGCACTACATTACCCGTTGCGTTTTAGACTTTTTACTCATGAACTCTGCATCACAGGACCGGCCAGTTTCAGACGCCGCCATCTTTATTATCTTAATTAAAATTTAGATTTTCATTTAGATCTAAATGATGCCAGCGAGTGGCTGTTTGGGAGGTTAGTAAAAACAACAATACGTATTTTTAATCATCTTCATCATCATAATCAGCCAAATAAAAATTATCTCGTATCCCAACATATACTATCCTAAAATGTGCCTTAAAAAATAACTACACGGAGCAGATCACAAATATACTTCACGAACTTAGCCAGCAGTCGGATCTTTGCTTACTTAATAATAGCCCTTAAGACGAAGTATTTAACGAGCAAAATAAGTAGTTTTAAAACAAACTACCCACAACCATTGGCCTATTATAACAACTTTTAAAATTCTACCTTTTTATATTATTGTATACTAACAAATGTTTATAAGTACTTATATACTACTAG
Organism: Plutella xylostella; assembly: GCF_932276165.1. Classification (NCBI taxonomy): domain Eukaryota; kingdom Metazoa; phylum Arthropoda; class Insecta; order Lepidoptera; family Plutellidae; genus Plutella; species Plutella xylostella. The sequence goes on from NC_063986.1 coordinate 4,613,229, forward strand.
TTTTAGCTTAACTATAAATAGTAGATAGTACCTACCTACATACCAAAATTTGTGGTTTCATTACTTTGAATAGATTATTACGATGTTTTAATTATCTGAAGTTGCATTGTATATCGGCATGATTCCGTCAGCCTGTGGGGAATCCATTGGTCGCGTTTTTTAGTAATAAGTATAATTTACTACAGTCAAACTATAAAGTCCTGATATCAAAGAGTGCGATTTTGCTAAGACTTTTTAGGATCATCAGTTATTTACTTACTTTTACATACATTTTAAAAATAAAATATGGATTGATTATGGATTTTAACAGATAGTCCTTTAATAAATACCTATAACAGATCGATTAAATACGATCTTAAACGATTAGTTAGGATCCACTTCCGTTTTCACGACTTTGTAGTTGGACTGTAAGTAATAATAAGTATTTAGAATTTTAAGTTCTCATTTTGAGTGAATGTTTTTTATAATGTTCTTATGAGAAATAAAGTACCTTAAGGGTCTGCAAGGGGTAATCGAGGGTTGGCATTGTCATAGAATTATGTAGTAAACGATGCTCTACAACCTTGAAAAAAATCACACAGGTAGCCGAAGAGTCTAGCTAGGTGCTGAATGATTCGAATTCAAGTAAATGATTATGGATAACTGTAAATAAAATTCAGAATATGACGAAAAACCAGAAAATCACACTCCCGTATTGTAACAACTTTGTCGTAATTATTAAGAATTTTCATATGATTTTTATCATATTATAAAGTTAAAGGCTTGGACTAGGCGCTAAATACCTTGTTTTTTAATAAACACACACTTATTTTGTGTAAATTAATCCCAAACTTGAGCAATTTTTTTCCCTCAAATCTTCATACAAATATCTATGGCGGCTTTCTGTGTTATAAAATCATAAACACAAGTGACGTTTGACTCAGTTGGCCGCTGGCCTCCAAAGAAGGGTCACGTCGGTTTAGGCAGCACTGACAGCTCGCGATCTTATCGTGTACAGATACAAAATCACTGCACATTGGTTGTCATTGCACTTTTTCAACTTTTATGACACCAACATAATTTGATTTGAAATTGAGGAAGCATAATTCTTCCAGTATATTCAATACATTAAATTAAATTAGATAGTGTGCAATATTCTCGTGACATTACAGTCTCGTAAAGGTCTGATGAGGAGCAGGAATATAGCGAATGGATCTAAGTGATGACAATACGCACGAACATTAGGTTAGGGATCAAAAATACAGTCTCTTGGTGCTGGTTGAGGTATGGTCTCGTGAGGATCTGATGAGGGCAGTAACACGGTGGTGGCTCAATTTTATTTCAAAGATGTTAATAGCTAAAAGCATCGAGTTTAGGCTATTAAGTATGTTTTTCAGAAAGAGAGAAAGAGATTTTATTTTTCCTCTGGATGTGTTAGGTTTACTGGGTTTACTAAGTTCATTCTGTTAATGGCATCAAGTTTTTATGTGTTCATAAGTAATAATTATTTATTAACAAAATGCTGTTGGTTTTCCACGAAAATGTAAAAATTAAAATAAAAATAATATAAATAAAAATAAATTCGTAACGTAAAATTGTCAATGACGGAATTTCTTCTATAGACAGTAGCCACAAAAAAAACAAACGATAGATGGCGTGATTTGAAGATAAAGATACATTTATTCGACACATAGACAGCAACAACAAAAAAAATACAGATTTAAAGAAAAGAAACACATACTTATACAAAACAATAAATAAATAAAGTTGTAATAATAAATAATAATAATAATAAAAAAAAAAACAACAAAGAAAAAAAAGGATACACATCAAAATAACTGGAAAAAATATAAGCCCCAATTTACTTGTGTGGGACAGGGAGTACCATAATATTTTTTTGGGGTACTCCCCATCTAAGCGAAATATCAGCTTGATATCTTTACCCGTTTCTGAGAAAAAGGGCGGTGACAGACAGTCAGTCAGACAGACGGACAACAAAGAGATCCTATAACGGTTGCTTTTTTTCTTTTGACGTTCGAAACCCTAAAATTAAGTAAAAATATTATGCTGCTACCAAAAAATGTACTTAAAGGTATTGAAAAAGCGGTATACAGGGTTATTGGTAAGTAGACCTGATCCTTTCAGGAGGTGATAGAGGAAGGCATTTAAAGTCGATTATACCCTATAATGCATTATCCGAAACTTAACCATTTCTAAGATATTTAATATTTAAAGATTTTTTGAATTTTTGCCAAAATTTCATGTTTAAAACCGAAAATAAAAAAAACTAGCCATATTTCAATACTTTTTTGTTTGTTTTGAATTAGTAACATCTTAATAAACTTATTAAAATAATCAAATGTGCATTATTTGACTTAAATTAGACACAATACCTCAAAATAGATAAACATTTTTTAAAAATATTCAAAACCTAAAAAGAAATAAGTTAAATTAAAAAAGAATATCACACAACAATTTTTTGTGCACTTCAGCTTAAAAACATTGTCAACTTATAAGCTTTCAAATGAGATATTTTAATATCAAATCGATTTAGGTATCACCAAGATATGGCCAAAACAATCAGAAAAGGTGGACAAAATTCAACAGAAAAACTAACAAAATTAGCGCAATTTAAAGGTAAAAAGTGTGATGGTTTTCAGTCCTGTTCACTTTAGTATGGAAACCCCTGTTGAGTTTTCTTGACAAGTCCCAATGTTAATGGAAAGTATCGTAGGCGGGGACCAGCAGAGGGTTCACCATTTTTGGCATAAGATTTATTTGCCTAATCTCGTATTGCATAGTAACGTTTGGTCAAAGTCTCGTTACGCCGAAAATCGTATGGCATAAATCTCGTTTAGTAAAAAGTTATTTCGCATAACATTGTTTAGCCTAATAATGGTATGGCCAAATCTTGAATAGCCTAATAATGCTATGGCATAGGTTTATTAGGTTTATACAAAGTAATAATATTCGTTTGGCTTTAACTTTGACGGAGCTCCTACATAGCGCAAACTGTTGCCTTGTATTGTTTCCGCTGTTTGGAAAACGCTCCGCTCCGCTTCGCTGCGCTCCGCTTTAGTTTTGATGAACATGTGCACCTTACACGCTCCTCCTCGCTTTGCTCGTCGTCGCACCTATTTTTAGGTTTCGATCTCATGGGGTTTGTAATAATTATATTGGTCGTTAACTTTCGATTTTTTGATCATACAATATCGTGATTTTCGGGATGTAGGAGAAAAATACCACAATTTATACTTAATGTATTATTTATTAAGATAACATTACGAGAAACAAGATTATACATAGGTATAGACGAACAAAAATTTGAGCAAACGAAACTTAGGTGTTTAAAGATTGTGCCTAAAGAGTTTTAGACGAAACGAGCCTTATGCCACATATGTCTAGGCAAAGTGATGGTTCGGCCAAAAAAGTTTAGACCATACGAGTTATGCGAAATGAGTTTTGGTCAATAAAGATTATGCGAGATGAGCGGAACCCCGTCACATAGCCTATAACCATCGCGCCATCAATACGCTTCTAACAATACCTCATACATCAAAATAGAAACTTTGTTGGACATGACTGTGTCTTTTTACCATGGAAAACGAATATTTTTTTTCGCGAATTTGCAAATCTCGTAGAACAAAAGTTGTCCAGAATGACTCCTTGAGTCATCCCCTTTTGGCTTAGTATAGCCCTTTTGCGACACTATGTATTTACTTTGCTTTGTCGTCGGGGTTCAGTTGGCTGGAGGATGCCCGAAACTTATTATCTACACTTTAATACTTGTAATACCACATTTGTTTGAGAAAGCTAATCGGGTTCCGAGTATAGAGTAAAGTGGCACCCCTATTAATTTCTACTCTTTCCTGGTGCCTACCAGTGTAAGTAAGAATTATACTTACTTACCCTAAAATCACCCAAAATGTACTTGAACATAATTGTCAATAAAGTTGGCGAGTAAAAGTTTATCGAACCACTGTGCAAACTTACATGTGTGCGTGTCACTGCGTGTGCTGTGTGAAGAGCATTGAAAACCCAAAATTGGCGCGGCACGTCACCCTGTACGGGCCCTTAAACCTTAAACCTTAAAAACGGATTTTGACATTGTTTTATACATGTTTCTTTGTAATATAACATGATATCGTTCTGTGCTGTTTGAAGACATATTATCTTTTACTTCATGATTAAATTAATGTGGTATAATAACAATATATATATTCTAAACATTACTTAATAATTTTCTACATAATGTAGCTAAGGGAAGAATCCTCCGAGTGACTTATGCACTGTAACACACCTAATATGCCTATGGCTATGCAAATGCCTGTACGTCTGATGCACCATATTCATCAGTTCAACTGATGATTATGCTGATTCAGATTAGGATATACTTACTGGATAACCCTTTCACCACAGCGAAAAGCTCTAGTCTTCTTTTGTTGGTAACTGATTCGGTAACAAGAAGTAGAAGGTATGTTATCAGAGTAAACTAACTTAACACTTCTGTGAAAAATCGGAAAATTCGAGTAGAGGGCGAATGCTTTCAAGTTGATAAAAATTATAAAAAAATCTTTATTTTTCGGATGTCGGTAATATTATTATGGTCACCATCATTTGAACCTTAAGGCCCAAAACCAATGGACTATTATCACCTTTTTGCCAAGTAAAGGGTTATAATGTTTTTTTTTACAAATACATACAACATATCTTACTATATGTATATACTGGCACGTTAGCAGTTTCCTCCCGCGGTTTGTGGTTTAGGACACACCGGAGAGTTGCGAACTAAAACTAAAAGTTTCCATATTCATACATTTTCAACTTTATTAGTTACGCTGTGAAAGTTAAAACTGTGCTTTAACTGTACGATAATTTATTGCTATTTTTAAAACTTTCTCTTTCGTTGAAAGGTTGTCTGGTAGACATTGCTAAACAATAAGGCTGCCTTTTTTATTCAAGTATACTTTTTATATTTTTGGTGCACATAAAGAGTAAGTATAATATTGTAAAATAAAACTTTTCCGCTACAGTACTGGCCAACTCAGCAACCTGCAAAGTCAATGTCGACCTTTCAGTGCAGTCAGAGAGAGGCTGCTACGCCCTTCGATGATTGAACTCAATTTGTGTACGGACAGCAACATCAAGGACTGATTCAACAGTCTTTAATATACAATATGATACGGCTCAAGTTCAGACTGAGCAAGGCAGTTTAGACTTTAAGGGGATAAAGTTCCATTAAGGTAAGCGTCCATCTTTCAGCATCTTACGCAACGGACGCATCGCATTTAGTATTGTTTTTATAGAGATTCACAAAAGTGCATATATTTCATACTCGTTGCCGACGCCGTTTCTCCATACATTTATGACAATCCGTTTGATGCGATACGTACGATACCGATATGTTAACGGTTACCTGCCAGATGCAGGCACTAACACAAAACAGGGAATAGAATTGTTTTTTTTACATATTTTTGCACAAAACACTGATATTACTTGCTGAAAAGCTAAGTTTACCGTGTGAATTTCATAATAATGTGAACAGAAAAAAAGGTTATGTTTGCACTTTACTCTCTCATATTAATATTATGATTAAATATTCTGGGGTTTGCACCAATTGTTTTGCTGACGCTACAAGTATACCTCCGTAGGATGGATTAGTGTTCATTTTGAATGGGCGTTGCCCTGCGAGCCCTTCGTGAATGTTGTAGAAGTCAGACGAATACTTTATCAAGTTACACATTCTTGGAAAATAGTTTCACCCTGTGACATATTCCAGAATTATTTAAAACAATCATTTAAGAAAAAAAGGTTTGACAAAGACAATACGTTTTTTTTAAAGGATGAACATGAAACACACTTTTTCATAGTTACAATAACATGGCACAAACAGCACACACAATACATCATTGAACACCTATACCATTTTCCAGAACCAATGATATGGGGGACGTTTTCATGACGTTTTGAGTTTGGCAGTTTTAGAGATGTCAGAGAGTAAAATTCTATCGACTTGTACCTATCGATATTTGTACGGGTCAATTTGTATGTGTCAGATTAAACACCGACATTGATGATCATCATCTTGCAATCAATCTATCCGAGCCAAATAGTCACAGTCCTGTAATATAATTCTTTTTGTTCTATCAACCAAACTCAAATGAATTACAAACTCACGACATTCCGAGTTTAAAACAGCCTTTCTCGGCATTTTGACCAAAATAACAAACAAAATGACAAAAAAACGGACCGAAATTTTCCAACAACAATAGGATAATAAAACCATAAATTAAACTTTACTCAAATTATACGAAGGATATCGATGAACTACATGAAGGTAGATTATTACAAATACATGTATTAAAATTATTATTACTCTGAGAGGCAGCATGAGAGAGATATGCACTCTGATTAAAAACATCATAGTTTGTTTTAAAGCGGTTGATGAGAAAGTAAGTAAGAAATACTATATGCCTACTTACTATAATACAATGTAAAAAATTGTAATATCTTATCGATTTCAGAACGTCGACTTTGATGTGTCCCGTCTCTAGTACGTTCCATTTTACCAAAGTGTGTACTCAAGAAATATATATTATCTGTGGCCGTTGTCAATAAAATGCCAGATTTTGCAATAGTATTCATGCGTTAAATGGAAAACTTTAAAGTGTCACCCATATCATTGGTTCTGGAAAATGGTATAAGACCCGAAATTTAATACTTTTCGGTTAAACAAATAAGTGTCCAGGCTTCTCTTCGAACCCAGGATATTCGCCACAGTCCAAGTCCCTAACCACTGCGCTATCCAGTCGTCTTAGAATATAAATTACGTCAGCCACCATAAAGATAAAAGATAATTTCAAAATAAGTCAATGAAATTTCTCAACATAGAGTGGTAGCCATAACAATATATCTTGAAGAAGACGTGTCAATCGTTATTTAGATTTATGTTTTGACCCAGCCTCTATTTTTAGGACTTTGTAACTTTCTTTTATTTCCCAACGTAATAGAACAATTGGATAGCTTACTTTTGTAGGTAGGTAGGTATAATTGGTAGATAAACTACTGGGGTCATTTGGTGTCGACAATTTGTAAATGGAACATTTTCATTGATAGCGAATGTATAATTCCAATCGTTTTACCTATAAACGCCGAGCCCACGAAAAACGGTGTAACCTAAAATACGGATAAATAAGTAAGACAATAGATCTGGTAATCGGGGGCTGAAAACAGAATTCAGTGTTTTCAAATCTACGAGGATTCCAGTTGGACCTGAAAGCGTTCAGGAACGATTTCCATCTTGCATCAGATTTATTGCAAATTGCCTTCGTCCCACCTTTAGGCGCTTTAAGACTGTGCCACAGTGGAGAATTAGATTGTGCGATTTGTACGTGGATCATGTTTCGTACGAGTAGCTTCTATTCTCAGTCTCATTGGGGAAGGAAGTAAAATAATGATGGCGGTTCGTTTCGATCGCAATGAATTTTGTAATCCAAGTTAAGAAAGCAAACTACGTACTTTACACAGTTTTTTTACACTTTTACTATTATTATTACTGTTTTAATACTATTACCTATTTTGTCGTCATCCTTAAATTATATAAGTAACTTTAATCTCGATTAAGTTACCAGAAATTACAAAGGTGATACAAACAAAATTTAAAACAAAATAATTTCGAAAATTGAATATTTTACAATCGAAATGTTGAACAGTCGTTTTAAGATTGTCTTTTGTATTTACTTTTAATTATGTTACGTATAATTGCGTCGATGTTCATGAATCAGAATTTGCCTTCCAATTGACATAGCTAGCTTTCCTATCTGCATCTTGTGAGGGTAGAGAATATGACATAGCCTGAGTTTATTTCTCTGGGGGGCGATAAAGTTTGTGATATCTGTCGTCTCTACAGTAAATTTGCCATACCGCTACTGTAATACAGTTACTGCTACTGATTAGTATGCTGTAAGTTAGGGTATATATGTATTACCTACGAGTATATAGCAGGTCTGTAAGTACGTATAATTATAGTACTTATCTATGTATTAGTTTAAAGGTTGACCTGTAAAAAAACTATTTAGTTAATTTAGAACACGTTAAGTACGTATTATATTATATATATATACATATATAAAAAATATGTATTTGCATATTTTACCGAGTATAAACGGCAATAATAATCTCTCCATAACAACCAAGCCCTAAGGCTTTTGTTTCATTGCAACTGAAGGGGAAAATTTGGTTTCATATTATCTACACGGGCCGCGTGGATAGGTACGAAGGTTATATTGGTCATATTTTTTACGGAACCCCAATTTATGATAGCACAGCCTCCATGTCCTGGACTAATGAAGCCGCATGTTTTTGGATTTGGAACACGGCTCGTTGTGTTTCGGGTGTATTGCCCGCGGTGTTTTTTTAATGTTTTTATTTTCGTAACAACTATAAGCTGGAGCAGTGTGTGTTTTTATCAGTGTTGTTTAGGGCTGGTAGTTCTTGTAAGTTTATGAAAAGCTATAATAGTTAATTCAACAAAAAAAGCCTATAGTTTTATTGTAGCAATCACTTGGATGTTGACTATGGATAAGAGTTTTTTAGTAGGCTCTCAAAAAAATTAAGTATGTAATTAATGTACCGTAGTCGACATTCTTTTTAAATGGTAATTAAACTTCACGTACCATCAATGAAGTTTGTTTGAAAAACGTTTATTCATCAAATAATACAATAAAAACATACATTATACCCCAAACAGCAGTACTGTTTCTCGGGGAAGATACACTCTAGAACAAAAAATATTTATACATAACTAGCCATTATACCAAAGCCTACAAATAACATCTAACATCTAATTTAAAACTTAGTAAACTGTGCGAATACAATATAAGTTAAAATAAACATTATAGTTTAGTAATAATAACGGTTCACAACTGTTTTAAAAAATGACTTTTAAGCAGCTTTTTCATTATTACAAACTTAGATGGTATTACACTTTTAGTTGCGTCACTCATTTTGTTAAAAATTTTTGGAATTATGTATTGCTTTGTTCGTTTACCATACTCATTGTTAACTTTAGGTACAAAAAACTTCGCCCTGCTTACTTGTCTGGTCTTTATCTTTCCTACAAACTGTGTTTTATACATGTTTGACCAATACTCTTCTTTCGCTAATTCAAAATGGTATTTTTTATCTACTGGTAATATTTTACAATGCATAAATAGTCCCTCATAATTATCTCTAAACTTTCTTTTAATGTTTTTATCTACCAAAAGTTTTATAAAGCGGAGTTGAAGCTGTTTTATTTTGTTTATGTATGTTTTAAATGATCCACCATATATAACAATGCCATAAGATATCAAAGAGTCTATCAAGGCGAAATATAAACAATACAGGATTGATCGCGGAACAAAATATTTCAATTGATTAAATTTTCGTAGTAATATTCTTAATTTATCAGTTAAACTACTAATGTGTTTTTTAAAGTTAAACTTATTATCTATAATAATACCAAGATATCTACATTCATCAACCTGGGCAATCAAGGGACATTTACAGTTCATACAATTGATGTGCAGACACTCGTAGCTATGACCTTTTAAAAATATTTTAGTGTCTTGTTTTTTATGCGTAGAAGAAATACACATTACATTTGTCTTTTTTACATTGAGTATGATGCCGTTATCGTGAGCCCAACTTGTTATGTTGTCAAAATCATCCTGTAAACATTGTTGGATTACATTCACATCCTTATGATTATATAGAAGACATGTGTCATCGGCAAACATATATATCTTGCAATGTTTTATTACATTAGGCATACTATTAACGTGCATAATATAGCAGGCGGGCCCGGTCACTGACCCGGTCGCCACACCATAGCTGACATCCTCGCACCCTCCCGTATGGTTATCCACTTTTACGGTCAATTTCCTATGTGATAAATATTCTCTAAACCAAGAGTTCAGTCTGCCCCGAATTCCACAGGACTCCATAGACTTCAGGAGGACATCATGATTCAGCGTATCAAATGCCTTCCTGAAGTCTATGAAGATAACACCGACATGTTGTTTGTTATTTAAGTAGTTATTTATATCGTTAGCAAAACTGGACAACAAAGAGGACGTGCTTTTCCCTTTTTGAAAGCCAAATTGGGAATGTGCGATGACGTCATGTTTAGATAAGAAACGATGGATCTGTCCAATCAGGTCTTTTTCAATTATCTTATTAATGCATGACAAGATTGCAATAGGCCTATAGTTTGTTGTTTCACAATGGCTACCACTTTTATAAATAGGTCTTATAATTGAGATTTTGAGGTGGTCGTGGTACTTAGATTGTTCTACAAAAAGGTTAATCATTCTCGCAATTACAGGGCCGATAGCAGTTTTTATTTCTTTTAAATCAGATAGCCTTAATTGGTCAAACCCAGGAGACATATGGGTATCAAGTTGTTCTATTATCTTTATTACTTGAGAAGTGGTAACCCTAGCGAATCGTATGGAAGCGTTTACAGTTTTATTATAATTTTGTCTATTTAATAGCTCTGTGTTACAATTATGTTCTGATTTTAATTGCACAACCTCCGTAGCAAAGGTGTGGGCAAAGTTAGAGCAAATTGACTGAATATCCAACTGGGTACCCATATGTTGTATAATAACCTCATCTAACGATTTTTTATTACGGCCTAACCAATTATTTATATGCTCCCATATTTTTTTACTGTTACCTTTACATTGTTTTAATAATTCTTTCCTATGGAGGTTTTTTGACTTATTTATTAATTTGAATGTTCTATTCCTGTATCTAGTATATTCTAATCTTTTAGACATATCATTTGGACAACTCCTCCATTCTTTATACAATTTATCTTTATGAATGATACAATTCTTTATATCTTTAGTTAACCACGGACACGAATCTATTGTTTTATTTCTAATTTTAATTGATCTTACATTTTTATTATAAATAGTTTCAAATATTTTACACATTTTTTCATACATTAATAAAGGACATTGAAATGTTACCAACTCCGACCAGTCTATGTTCTTTAAGTCTTGCTTTATAGAAAAGTTATCAAATATTTGTTTTATCTTTTTTTCTTTATGTTTAATTGTATTTATAGAAAAGCCTATGTTTACAAGATGATGGTCGGAGGTACCACACTTAACAATGTTTGATTTATAGTTAAACAATTTGTTTTGTCGTAGCAAAATATGATCTAGACATGATACAATGAGTCGAGAATCCCTAATTTCCTCTCGGGTCACTCCAAATATAGTATTTAAGAGTCCACAATCGCTAAGAGTGTCTTCATACAACATTGTGTCGGTATTTTGTTTTACAAGCGTATTTATGTTTATATCACCGATGATCACAAGGTCACGGTCACGCGGGACCGAGTTCACTGCACTTTCTAGCTCACGCACAAACACAGGCACTTTAGACTGGGCTAACACAGACGTAGGGGGCCGGTATACGGCCAGCAGCTGCAAGCGGGCCCCGCGCACCTGCACGGCGCCCCCCAGCGCCTCGCACGACGTGAAGAAGGTGGGCTCCCGCTGGAACACGTGCTCCTTCTGGACATACATCAGTATGCCACCGCCTCTCCTGGTCTCCCGGCATGACGCGAACATCTCGAACCCCGGCAATTGATACATCGATACCATGTCGTCTTTTAAATTAATTTCGGTGAAGATAAGTACGTCTAGGTACGATAAGGCGTCTCTTAGTTGAGCTATTGTCTCGTTAAAGTTTTTCTTGAGAGATCTCACATTTAAATGTGCAATGTTGACATTTATAATTTTGTCATCAGATAAGCAATCTATCCATTGTTTTGGACTTTCATAGGTTTTGGTATATTTTTCCTTTAAATAATCGTCTTGTGCATTGAATTTGAGTGGTTACAGGTCACACATTTAGGTATGCGCTAAAAGTAAGACTGACATTAAATATAACATAAGCAGGTACTCAGGGTTTGGCGAGAGCTTCGAGGTCTGCTCGGGTAGTGATGTGCATCGTTTTCGAATCATCACCTTTTTTACACAGGATACGCCCTTTCTTCACCCATATATATTTGAATATCCCTCGTAGGCTTTGCTTCGTGTTCCAAAGCAGCTCTCGATTGTACCTAGTGAGATCTTCATTCACGTAGATAGGTGTATCGGGCTCCTCCGGAAACAAGACCTTGTTGGTGCGGAGGAGGCCTCGCTTGCCCATCCAGAAGTGCGGTGGGCAATGTACAAAAGCTGTTCAGGTCACACCCTTTCGGTTACCATTACCACTATTTATAGGTACACCTATAAGAACCCTACATATATGTACCTATTACATTTTAAATCGTTTTTTTGAAATGCTCCTCCATTGAAGAAAGATACAATACATATTTAACAGAGATAAATACGTACGGTTTTATCGCCCTTTCCTTCGTAATACCGGCGTGAAATACAGCCGTGGAGGTGCACCGCAGTAGCTGCTGCTTCGGACTACATTTCGAAATAGGCTTAGGGAAATATCTCTACTTGTAGGTAGGTACCTATACATATACATACTTGCTTTAAACTGTACCTATACTAAAAAGTCACGCGACCAACAAAGTTTCTATGGAAAATAATTAAAAAAAAACGCAAATTTTGAAAATCTGATTTCAGTTTCGGGCTTAGATATACCATGCTGCACATGTAGGTTTCGGCTTAGTATACCCTTTTTGCAACACCTTGTATACTTATCATTATCACTCTCTGAACCTCCTATAGGTTGACTGGCTGAAAATGCTTTTAGCATTAAATCCATTATTAATATTGTAAAGTTTGCATGTCAAGAATAATACTTAACAAAATCTGTTGTTGCATTTCAGTACTTTTCTGCAACGTTTTTAATTTGCGCATCGCCAACATCTGTTACTGTGTTCTTTGATATTACTGCTCGTGTTATATACCGTATTACATTATCTTGTAACATTTTATATTAAACTCGTAAGTATACTTACTTACATTATATTATAATTCTAGTAATCGTCTCTAGCAATAATACTTGTATAAAGCAGCGGCGGCTATTATCTACCAAGGGAAAGAATTTGTAATTCTGCGTACCCTGTAAGTAATAGGTACCTACTTAATGTAAATAGGTACGTAGGTAATGTAAAATGCAACTAAGGCTGTCAAAGAAGGAAAATATCCTCAAGAGCTTAAAACGGGTATAGTCAAACCAATTCATAAAAAAGGTTGCCACAAAAACTATGACAATTACCGACAAATTACCATTCTCAATGCCATTAACAAAATTGTTGAAAAAGCATTATCTAAACAAATTCATTCATTTTATACAAAACATAACATAATAACAGACAAACAATACGGATTTCAGGCAGGCAAAAATACAACTCAACTACTAACAAAATTCACAGATAGCATTTACGGACATTTGAATAATAAAGAGCATATCTTAGTAGCTTTTATTGATTATAGTAAGGCATTCGACACCATGAAACACAACACCTTGATTGAAAAACTAAACGATTGTGGCATTCGAGGACCGCTAGGAGAATGGTGCAAAGACTACCTTAACGAAAGGTCCTTCACAGTTAAAGTTGGTGACTCCCTTAGTAAAAAGACAATGGTATCTGAAGGCACAGCACAGGGATCAGTTTTGGGCCCCTTGCACTATATAACGTATGTGAACGATGTGGTCAGTCTGATAAAACACTGTGAGATTTATCAATTTGCCGATGACACATGCCTAACTGCAGCAAGCAATGATATAAACACCGCTTTAAAACATCTCCAAAGCGATTTTACATTACTAACCAAATGGTCTCATGATGCAGGTCTTGTCCTCAATGCCAAAAAGACAACGTGTATGTATATAAGTTCAAGCCAAAACAGAATAACTGCCAACCCCAAACTAGTACACAATCACACCTGTCTTCACGCTAAGGACAGTCAAAATTGTTGTTGCCCAGCCGTCGAAGTAGTAAGCAAACAAAGATACTTAGGGCTGATATTTGATGATAGACTCAAATGGACGGACCACATTAACCACATATGCGATAAACTCAGGGCAATCTTGGATAAAATCAAAATCGTAAAACAAAAAATCCCATATCTAACATTGCTCCAACTATACAAAGCCTTAGGCGAAACCACAATCCATTATGGGCTTAGTTCGTACGGTCGGACGTGTAAATCACATCTGGATCCTATATATGCACTGCAATTAAGAATACTCAAATCTATTGTGCCACCTAAAATTAAAAATAAGTATAAAAATAACTACCACGAACTATTTTATCACTGTAAAGTCATACCCGTACACTATCATGTCCAATATAGCCTATTAATTGAAAATTTCTTTAACACTACCTATCAGAAAAAAATCCATCGCCAAAAACAGACCCGAAGTGCATTAAATAACAAACTAGAAGTCCCCCATTACAATAACTTATATGGAAAACAAATGTTACAATACCAAATACCTACATTAATAAACCACCTACCCTTAAATATAAAAAGTGAAATAACAATAAACAACATTAAAAATAAACTAACACTTTTCTTTTCTTCTCACAATCCTTTTCATAAATAATTAATCGATAAAAATAACCACCTAGTGTGTCTACACCAATAATGTCACTGTGTATTTAGAATGTAAGCTTTATCTGTAAGTACCCTAAGATAGTTTTTATTAATGAGAAATGTCGTGTGAGTGCCAGTGTGCGGTAAAACCTAAACTGGTTTTTGTCACACTGTTAGTATTTAAGTCTTTATTGTAAATAAAAAAAAAAAAAAAAGTAAGCTCGAACAAAGCCATAATTCTCGCAAACAGAGCCTTCTATTTTATTCTATTCTGAGAGGGGCGAAGTTCCTGTATCTCTCGAGTGAAACCTTTGTATAGGTATATCCCCTTTATTTCAGCTCAGCCAGCCTGGCTCCCGAGTAAACAAAACAGAGCCTTACATTAAATTGTTTTCGATATTGGTAGTTAAGAAAAGAAAAAGAAACACCTGCAAAGCGAGTATACTGAAAAATGTGTAAGTGTATGTTACAAAAAGGTAAAATATAATACGAAATAAATGTTCCGCCTTTGTTGGTAAAAATGCAGCCGCCCACAGAGCTCTGGGGACTCGGAAATTCTGCGCTCATGTGTATTTATGCAGGCAGCTCCTGTTTGTATGCAATAGTAAGCATTTCTGGATAAAATGTTGCTAAATCTACACAAGTTGTACCTTATTTGCAAAATACGCTGGCTTCGGCGCGGCGGCGGCGGGTAGCTGGTTGTAAGAGAAAAGACACCTTGTGATGAAAAAAATCGAATGCTGCATAACAAAATATCCTGCGGGGAAGGCATATCCTAGTCTCTTTTCACCGGTGACTCATTTGAATGTCTAGCAGCTACACAAGCTGTCTTTTATTTTTCAGATCTTTTGTTCATTTTACATTAACCAAGGCAACAGTTGTAGTTGCATTATTTTTTAGAGAATCGAAAAATTCTCTTTAGCGATAATATCGTTAGTTCCGAAATTCTCATGGTACGGGGGACATCAAAAGGACTGGCACAAAACTGACACGATGTTATCGATACATTGCCTCTTCACGCACACCACGCGAACAAGCGTTCAATGTATGCTGAAGTGTCTATGGTGTGAGGATTCAATGAAAGAAGGTCGGATAAAATCTATGTTAACCACCTCTTTTGTTTACGTCTAGACAAGGGTGTGGAGAGGTGATAGTGATTGTCGTGTGTGCTGAAATGAAACTGCTGAACGAAAACGCGCTTAAGAGGTGGCAGTTTTTACACTTACAAAATGCCTACACCAAATGATCCCAATTTCGTAGGTATACCACTTTTACAGCACGCTGTAGTGCTGAAATTAACTTTAAAGTTGATAATGACACACGTTATAATTTTGAACAAAAGAAGCATTTATAAGGAAGCAATTTAATTTAAATTGTAATAGGTCCTTTGTATAAGAAAATTATTAAGTAGCTAAAACAAACATACTTAATGATTTGTCTACAAAACACTAGCGTATAGTACCGTGCCGTGTTTCTTCGAAATAAAGATTATTTTAATGTTTTCTGAAGTCTATTTAAATAAAAATTACTTACCTATTTATCTGCGAATACCTATTACCTTGTTACTTACTGTTGTAAACTTTCCTCAGACACCTGTGACAAGATTAAACCTGGTCAAGTAAGATATTACGTTTGGATAGGTAAATGCGATTAACTTAGTTTTGGCTTCTTGTTACCTGTCGAAGGGCGTCCCACGGCTAGCCTTGGACATTAACACCACCAATTACTTAAGAACCACTATTTATAACAATGTTATGCATAGTCATGCACGAAAGAGTAGTGTGGATAAACCACATATATTTATTGAAATACTCAGTCATATTAAATAATTCGTATTGTTTATCAAAGGCAAACTTAACACTTTAGTATCGTGTCAAAATAACACCTACTTATGAATTACCTGTTTCAAAGATTGACAGTTATTTTGACAAGATACAAGAGTGTAGCTACGAACTTCGGACTATCTACTTGTTTGGATCGTACTGTAAGTACCTAGGTAATTTTTATTTTTTCATATTGAATTGAATACCATCAGAAACATACACAATAAAATTATAATTATACCATACAATTATAATGACAATCCGTTTAGTCCGATACGTACGATACCGATAGATGGAAGCTACCTTATAGCTATACTTATGAAGCTTACTATACAAGCTAAACTTTGTAAGATATACAGTCATAATTATATCTAAATAGTTGGTAGACTTGGCAACTTTTTGCCAGTCACAAGTCATAGTAAAGATTATGACAGTCATCGTGATGGCGTTAACAACAATATCTTCATACCGACGACGACCGACCGAATAAATTGATCAAGGTCATACTTTATCATCATTACTCACCATTACGGTAAGACAATTATATTACATTTGCTACTAGATACGTTTTTAGGTAGTTAGTTATATGAGAAACGGCTTCGGCAATTCCGTTGAAGTGGAAGAACATGTATGTATTTCTATAACTAAGTACAAAGAATGCGGTTGTGTTGTTGCGTAGGATGCCTTAAGGCTTACCTAAAAGTACACCTTTGTAACTTGCCGAACTTAAAAACTGTGTATTCAAGAATTGACCGGTTGTTGGTTCTATAGATAAAAAAATGTACTTGCTTATACAGGGTGTTGAAAAAAGGGTATACTAAGCTGAAACCTACATGTGCAGCATGGTATATCTAAGACTGAAACTGAAATCAGAATTTGAAAATTCGCGAAAAAAATAATCCATAGAAACTTTGTTGGTCACGTGACTTTTTACTATGGAATTATTTTTTTTTCGCGAATTTCCAAATTCAGATTTCAGTTTCGGGCTTAGATATACCACCGAACCTTACCTAAAAGTACACCTTTGTAACTTGCCGAACTTAAAAACTGTGTATTCAAGAATTGACCGGTTGTTGGTTCTATAGATAAAAAAATGTACTTGCTTATACAGGGTGTTGAAAAAAGGGTATACTAAGCCGAAACCTACATGTGCAGCATGGTATATCTAAGCCCGAAACTGAAATCAGAATTTTTTTTAGAAAAAAAAAACCATAGAAACTTTGTTGGTCACGTGACTTTTTACCATGGAATTATTATTTTTTCGCGAATTCCCAAATTCTGATTTCAGTTTCGGGCTTAGATATACCATGCTGCACATGTAGGTTTCGGCTTAGTATACCAATTTTGCAACACCCTGTATACAAACATAATAATAATATGAAGCTGACCATGACCATAGATAAAAACAATATTGTGTCAGTAGGAGAACTTCATTGTTAGTTCAACTTTACTTTTAAGGTAGGTCTTTAGGCCGCACACGTTTTTTTATAAGTTCATAATAAATGTATAAGAAAATGTCACATCCACTTTTCTTTACCACCAAGCAGGGACAGAAAACAAATAAAGGGTGTTCTAACCACTACCCCACTTAGCAGGTTGCGGCAAAGAGGGTGGACCGCTGCGTTAATTTACAACCCTGTGTTTCGACGAGAACTACTTTTGGGATACTTCAAGCAAGTATACATAATACAGCTAGGTAAGTACTATTTCTATTATAGAAAAGTAGAAATAAGTAACTTGACTTGAGACTTCAGAAATACAGGTTGTTTCTTTCATAGATACATATCTGGATCTATGTCACAGAGATCTTCATTCCGATCAAATTTTGTTTTATTTAAGTATATATACCTATATGAAATAGGTGGCTTTCGGATGTGCACCTACGAAAGACTCACCCTGTAATAGGATATCTTTGTGCCACATAAGAGGGAACTTATATAGGTACTTACTTAATAATAATATTATGTTTTCGCATGCATTTGTAGTTTGTAAATTACATTACAATTATTTTATGAAACATTGTGTTCAAACTTTCACTTAATAAACAAATTTAATGTACCTAACCATTAATGTTATTGTTTCTTGAAGCCACTATTTACAAACACCTAAAACGATAATGGATGAAAGGTAAGTCAATATAACCTACGAAGTAAGGTCATACGAAGATAAACGGTGCGTGTCAACACAAATTAATGAAAGTATCGGGATAGGTATATAAGTATAGGTATATAGGTCCAGATAGGCACTTACATACAGGCCGTTCAACGTTCTTTAGTAAACTATTGTTACTTTTTTTTAAAACTGCATAATTTGGGTAACAATAATAATAATTATAAGTACTTACTTAGATCTTTCACATTTGCAAAATGAACCTAAAATACATAAGCTATACATTATGCTAAAGGATATCAAATAAACACCCTATCCCATACGGTAAAAGCTATTGTAAAGAACAAGATAGTTTAGTTAGGATTAGAAGGGATCAGGGACCTTTGCGATTTACTAATGCCAGCCTAATTGTGCGGGGACTAATCCTTAGAATAATGAATGAAAACCTTTTTTATTCATTGGCCAAAGAGGATCAGTATTAAGTAGAATGTTAAGCGCTGGGGAATATCTTTTGGTCAATATTTTTGTGGACGATCTTTATCGTTATCATATGAGCCTGTGGAATATTTTGTTCGGTTATGGTGCTCCCACATTGCCGTTAGAAAATGTTTAATAACGTTAGTAAACATTTGTTAGCAAACATTTAATCACAATAAATTTTCATGTTAGAAAATGTTTAGTAATGTTAGTAAACATTTTATACAAAACAAATTATAACAAAATAAAACATGTGTTATCTTTTTTCTCTTCTAGATTTTCTAAATGTAGTGTCTCGTTTGCCTATTTTTGCCCCAATTAAATTTTGTAGATATTCAAATTCGGAACTGTTCATTCTTATAAAATCTTTTAAGCAACCGTCAATACCCAAATCCTTGAGATAGTCTGTGGCACTATATTTTCCTCTAGTTTTTAGCGTTTGGCGCATCCAATAAGAGCGCTTTTTCTTTTTTTTTAAACAAAAAATAAAAGCTATTCCAATGAGCAAATCTTCTTCCATTTTCGTGTAGACGTCCTCGGCCCTCAGAAGGCGAAACCAAACTGCGAGCCAATACTAGATGTTATAAAATGTTTAAACATTTTCCATCAATGTAGGAGCACTTATAACATGTAACAGTTTCTAACAAAGTGCAACAATTGTTAACATTTGTTAGTAAATGTCTTGGTGTTATAAAATGTTTACAAACATTTTATAACGGCAATGTGGGAGCACCATTAGAGTGGCTAATGGATTGTTCTATGCAATATTAATGTACGTACACAGTAGTAGGTACACTACACACATTAACACATGTGCTATTAGGCACATACATTATGTATCTATTTACTTATAGACGAATAAAATTACAAGCCTAATACTTATTGCTTATCGATCTATAGCATCCAAGACATTTGAATTAAAAGAATTAAAGAAGGATGTCTGCAAAGGTTCCCTTCAGGAGAGCCAGGTACTAACACCCCCACAGAGAATAGAATAGAATCTAAGGGCCATTTTCAAGCAATACAAGGCATATACAAATTCTTACTAATTCATAAAAAACTACTCACGCTTAGAACACTTGGATTCAACAAGTTCCGTTCTTTAAGCCGTGACGTCATAAATTATCTTAGAACGATGATAAGCAATTTTACATTTTTACTTCCGTATCGTAATTTCCTATACCATTTTCCAGAACCAATGATATGGGTGACACTTTAAAATTTTCCATTTAACGCATGAATACTATTGCAAAATCTGTCATTTTATTGACAACGACCACAGATAATATATATTTCTTGAGTACACACTTTGGTAAAATGGAACGTACTAGAGACGGGACACGTCAAAGTCGACGTTGTGAAATCGATAAAATATTAGATTTTTTTACATTGTATTATAGTAAGTAGGTAGGTATATAGTATTTCTTACTTACTTTCTCATCAACAGCTTTAAAACAAACTATGATGTTTTTAATCAGAGTGCATATCTCTCTCATGCTGCCTCTCAGAATAATAACAATTTTAATATATTTTATAAATAATCTACCTTCATGTAGTTCATCGATATCCTTCGTATAATTTTGAGTAAAGTTTAATTTATGGTTTTATTATCCTATTAGCTGTTCCCGCGCGCTTCGCTTCGCCTTAAAAAGTTTTCCCGTGGGAATTCCGGGATAAAAAGTAGCCTATGTTCTTTCCCAAGGTCTAGATCGTATGTATACCAAATTTCATTCAAATCCGTTCAGTAGTTTTGGCATGAAAGAGTAACAGACAGACAGACAGACAGACAGACAGACAGACAGACAGACAGACACAGTTACTTTCGCATTTATAATATTAGTTAGGATTGTTGATGGAAAATTACGGTCTTTTTTTGTCATTTTGTTTATTATTTTTGTCAAAATGCCGAGAAAGGCTGTTTTAAACTCGGAATGTCGTGAGTTTGTAATTCATTTGAGTTTGGTTGATAGAACAAAAAGAATTATATTACAGGACTGTGACTATTTGGCTCGGATAGATTGTTTGCAAGATGAACTGATCATCAATGT
Source organism: Plutella xylostella (assembly GCF_932276165.1). Classification (NCBI taxonomy): domain Eukaryota; kingdom Metazoa; phylum Arthropoda; class Insecta; order Lepidoptera; family Plutellidae; genus Plutella; species Plutella xylostella. The sequence continues at coordinate 4,634,229 of NC_063986.1, forward strand.
CGGTGTTTAATCTGACACATACAAATTGACCCGTACAAATATCGATAGGTACAAGTCGATAGAATTTTACTCTCGGACATCTCTAAAACTGCCAAACTCAAAACGTCATGAAAACGTCCCCCATATCATTGGTTCTGGAAAATGGTATAAGGACTTACTCAAAAACCATAATGAGCTACTTATAGATTTTTAGACAGTTCACATGCGAACAGAGTATAGTGAATGAAATTCATATATTATTTATGCTGTCCAAATATAACCGTTATAACGTACTAATAAAAAAAACGAACAACGAACTGTATCAGTGAGTGTTTAGATAAGTTATCTTCTATAGTTGATTGTAATTTTTGCCCAGTAATCCACAAATCACAATATATGTTATTATAAAACGTAAGCAATATTGACAAAATATTTTATGCTGATAACATTTTTAATTATTGAACGTTAATGATTGAATGTTTCATATTACATATAACTGCTAATTTCTATAATATATTATGAGAAAATCTTTCTAAGAATGAAATGCAATTGTTAAATGTTGCTAATAAAAAACAATCAAGAAAAATCGACTCGGGGACTAATCTCTTGCTCTGATATTATACTGTCAGAGCAAGGGAGCAATATATTATTTAATTTTGATTAACTGTTTGGTGCAAGTCACCCTATGTCTAACGAAAACAATTAATTTGAAGTTATCTTCGAAATGGTTGAGTTTTGGATAAGGCTTTATAGTTATAGGTATTAAGGCTTCAATCGACTGCAAATTCCTTTGTTTATAACCCATTTAAAGCAATAAATGTACTAAGAAATCATCCATCATAGTGAGAGAATTTACTACAAGCAGAAGTTGGAGAATATTTTATATCCTTTGCATCGTTTTGAGTGACATTAAATTTTATGATTATAGCATTTTTTTTAAATAATTCCTTATAGCTAGAACAATAATTAAACGATATCTCCAGGTTCAATACCGTTAGTCTAATTCCTGAATTTCGCTTGGATTTATATAGAATTAAATATCCAAGTTAAAACACATACCTACTTGCTAAAAACGATCCAAATTATCTGTCTTGTCACACAGAGTTTACTAGATGCCTACTCTACTATCAATATCGCGTTGTCCGAAAACAGCCAATTCATCGCACTCTATAAATAGCCTCGCACCCATAGCTCTTTACTCATTTCAGATCGAACCACTGAAGGGAGCGCATCAAAATGGCCAAGAAACTACACTACTTCGACGTTAACGGCATTGGCGAGAGTATCAGGTACATCTTGCACTACGGAGGCCAGAAGTTTGAAGATGTGAGGTACCAGATCTCTGGGTGGCCTGACAAGAAGGTCAAAGATGGTAAGTGTTTTTTTTTATTACCTACGTTCATTGTTTATTCATCTGGTATCGCGTTTTGACTGTCAAGGTCGCCTAACCAATTCACTGATAGAACACCATTCGAGTCGCGTGAGTCATCCAGTTATTTGTCCATTATATTATTGGGTTGTCCTTGATTCTTGAAAAAACATCTTGTTGTTATGTTACGGCAACAATAAATAGACGAGTTTTTTGTTATGTTGTAAAATTATTATGGTTTATAAAGGGATTATAGCTAGTGACTTGTTTTGAGTTTACTACTGAGATATACCCTCTGTATTGGCACTATTTGGCTGTGGCCTATGTCAAGTTGTCTTTCATTCATTACATGACTGTCAAATAATGAGTATGATGACCATGAATGATGACGGAAGGGCTCGACAAGTTTTAATTTAGAATTCCTATTTGAAATTGAACCGTTAAACATTCCAGCGCTTCCGTTTGGACAGCTTCCCCTGTACGAGGAAGGTGACCGCTCCCTCCACCAATCGCTGGCCATCGCCCGCTACGTCGCCAGCCAATCAAAACTGCTGCCCAACGACCTGTGGGAGCAGGCAGTCGTCGACTCTTACGTCATGACCATCTACGACTTCTGGTTCACAAGTAAGTATTACCACCCTATCATTATGATCCAGTTATTAATATTTAATACACATCAATAGTACTTTATTAGTCTTACTAGATGCTTCACAGGCAAGATTGACATAAATAAAATCCAAAACATATACGAACTTACCACAAAAAACCTAACTTTACTTATTATAGGTAGGTTGGACAGGTGTTTAAAATTTTAATGTAGCTTCTGTTAAAATATTGGACGTAAAACATGTATATCAATATCCCCGAAATCAGTCACTTGTTAACTCCTGGTTTGAAATCATCGGTCTATTCAACCTTACCTTATTGCCGAACCTTCTTTTTCCAGAGGTGATTCCCTTCGTCAAGGAGACTGACGCGGCCAAGAAGGCCACCCTCAAGAAGGAGATCCTCGACGAGTCCATCCACTTCTTCTTCTCCAGGTTCGACAAGGTCCTGAAGGAACACAACGGATTCTTCATTGGCAAGGTTTGTTTCTAAAACGAGTTTTAATAATACACTCGCGAGCAATGAAAAAGTTCCACTTGAAAAATGCCAACACCAAATGACCCCTATTTTTTCACTTAATTTAGAATTTATTAAAATATTTACGTTTTTGTTTGTAATATTCTGAAGCGCTGTTAAAACGTACTTCAATATTAGCCTTTTCCTTTTAGGAGTAATTTGGTGCTTTTGTCACTAGAACTTTTTCATGGCTCGTGAGTGTTAATGTATAAAACTCATGGAACTTATAAGAAGACTATCACGTATAACTGGCCAACTAGTTAATCCTTTATTCACAATGATAGACCCTAGTCATCATCAATAGAAGTGTTATAATTTTGTAGGTCATCCTTAAAGAGTTTGAAATAAGTATCGTAACGGCTATACTACCTACGTTATCGAAAACATCTGATATTATGATAAGGTTATTAATCTATATCGATAGATAACAGTAACGTAAGATACATTACAGTTTAAACGTATCTATCTTACTTAAAAAACTAGGCCGTAAAAAGATCTTTGCCACTGACAACACACTATTAAGTATTTTCTACGTAATGAACCAAAATGTACCTATTGTACCTAGAAGACAAGATCATGAGTTTAATTTTAACCCCGACAAAAAAGGGGGTTTTAAGTTTAACGTGTATCTGTGTCAATCTATCTGTCTGTCGTAGCGTGGCTCCCAAACGGCTGAACTGATTTTCGTTTTTTTTTTGTTAAACATGACCCTCAGTGTAAGCCATATTTTATCAAAATGTTATTCGACTTTTAGTATTGAATATCAGCGGTTTTAACGTTGGTAACTTTATTTAAACTGGTTTATTTATCTCTTCCAGCTGACCTGGGCAGAATTCATCCTGGTCGGCATCATCGAGGCCGGCAACCTGTTCCTCGACTACGAGATCGAGAAGAACTACCCGCACGTGAAGGCTGCGGTCCAGAAGGTTCTCTCCCTCCCAGGAGTCAAGGAGTACATCGCCAAGAGGAAGGTCTACGCGCTATAAGATAATCTCATGTCATGTGTGTGCTGAGAGTTTGGTTGTAATTTATTGTGTTTTGAATATTTGGTTTGCTGATTAAAATTTAGTGTTTTTTTTTTATTCATGAGACGATTTTTTATTTTCTTGCTGGTAGCAATAGGTAGGAGTCAATTGTATGCCATCGAAAACATTTAGCTAAACAGATTTTTTACTAGTTGTAAAAAAGCCAAGTCAGCCGTAAAATGTTGTAAGATCCACGTAATACCAAGTAGGATAGAAGAGCCCTTAACTACGGTCTGAATAAATAAACCGAAAGAAGAACATATCATATGCATGGTGTATTTAAGCAGCACGTTCACAAGTAGATCTACTCCAAACGTAACTGCGAGAAAGTTAAACCCGAAGCGCAATTCTCAAACCTCATACTTCGAACCCGAAACACAGAATCCTGACCTCCCCCCCCACCCCACTGCCTTCATTTAACCGAGCAATAAATTAAACGGGCCCCGAAACTGGAGAAAAGTCCGTAGACTCGCGGCAAAGGTCGAAGTTTCGCCAAACATAGGAACTCTCATTCTCATGTCAATAACACAGTTGTGCGACCGGAAAACTGGATTCATTGCCACCACGAAGGTCTCAGAAACGTTTATAAAACGCAACGCTCACGCCTTTTTATGGTAAATAAATTCATATATGTAGAACCACAATATGAATAGAATCATATCGAAAATTGAACAAAGGTTAATAAAGAGGCGTATTGTATTAAAAGGGTTCACTTCCGAACATTAACTACTGAATACATTAATTACTTCTATAGGGTGTTGCAAAAAGGGTATACTAAGTCGAAACCTATATTGCAACACTCTGTATATGTTTTTTAAACGGACCGTCGAAAACATCGCGCATGTTTGAGGTCTAAATAGAAGATGACAGTTTGCGATTGTCTATATTTCAAGGAGGAGAATAGACCCTCGGAACTCCGTTGACGCGACGAACGAAGAAAACTCGAAAATTAGTTTTGTTCTAATTGCTAACCGAAACTTCAATTAAGTATTGCGAGAGACCCATTTTATCAAGGACTCCAGGTGATTTCAGTAGCAGTACAAAAAAGCGCCTGAAGTATTTTAGAAGCGTCCGTAGTCTAGCTAGCTTCTGGTGTTTATTTCTAGGCACTTCTGTGCTACAGACGGCAAGTTAAGCCGTGGGTCCCGGTTGCTATTTCGGCAGCAGTCGTAAAGTCTAGTCCTTCGGGCGGCTTCAAAACATCTGATAGTCGGGTTGACCACAACTCTCTCAGCACAAGTTTGCTTGTGTTGGTGTCCACCAATCCGCAATATATAGGCCTGCATGGTAGACTAGGCCTAAATCTAAACCTTAAACTAAATCCTTCTTTCATCGAACGACGTGATGGGTTGTGATGATGATGACAAAAGAGCGCCTGAATAGTTTCATTTCTTATTTTAATTTAGAAGTTCGTAAATATTCTACATTTTAACGTTCTTTAAAATGAACGAAATATAAATACACCATTCTGTATATAAAAACCTGTAGATATGCAGATTGATTTACCATTTTATATATAATTTCGGAAAGTAGGTAACATTTGAAAAAATGCAGCTATAATAGTACGAGCTAGTATGTTCCACGAACGTATTAAGCTTATATTAAAATGAATACTTCTAGGTGAGATTATCAACAGGTGGTGCTTTTGCTGGAGCTTCATTAAACATGCGACACGGGCTCGTTGTAAAAATAAATGAGGAGCCCGAAAAAAAAACATGTAAAATATTAAACTTTGTTATTTTTTATTAATTCATATTGACCAAATAAAATATTTTTTCTGCACATAGACCTGTGCGATAGACAGCCTACCACTGAAAAACAGAAGTACGCAGTATGACAATAATTAATTATATATAATTAATCTATTGCATGGAGGAAATTGGGAGACTGTTATAATGTATGGAAGCGAATAAAGAAGGTGGAATTTTATCAGTGATAGACCCGAAATTTGGTAAGTTCGATGGTCACCAGTTTCCCTAGATTTTGAATCAAATACTTGATTATTTAATATTTGAAAGCACTAAGGTACTTCGGAATTGTGATGAGGTATGAACCGTTATGTCTGCCCTTTAACCCACTGGGGGGTCATAGGACGCCAAGAAGAAGAAGAATGATAATTATTTGGGATACTTACAGAACGAAAAATAATGCTACATAGAAAAACAACATGCTAAGTAACTTACCTACTAAGCTTCACTTGACTAAATGAAAACTTTCAGAATAGTTTATAGCCTGAGTTCATTAAGAACGGTGCTGTTGTAGTCGTGGCTCAAGGGAAATGAAACAGCGGGTCATGATTTTTTACCGGCTTTGAAAAAGGTGGAGGTTCTCAATTCGTCTGTATGATATTGGTGCAATTGAAAACCAACCCGTAGACAGACACATAGGTTAGTAGTCATATTATGTACTTTAACTTTGGTAGGGCTATGCCGCTGAAATAACAGTATACAGAAGATAATATATTAACATTGGGAAAAAAATATTTTTCACTTTAAATTGAAGTGGTACATAATATACCTGTTTTTACCTATCGAACAAGACTATTAATATGTTCTAAACTGTTACCATTGTCAGAGGGAATTACAATTATAGAATTACACAAAAGTAAAGCCATTTTGGAAATTTGGATTTTGCCTTTAAAAATTGCGAGATCTAAAATGTTGCTGAAAAGGTTTCCCCACGATGTTTTCCTACACCGTAAAAGTGTGCTCAGCATTATCTTGAGCCAAACAAATCGTTACTGTAATACTCTACTTTCTATAAGTAAGAAATTGAAGTTAAACCAGCTTGCGACTCCAGCCGAGTTCCTCTTAATTGGACTTGAGTCTGTTGGTGCCAGTTTTCAAGTAGCTATTCCGATTTGCACTACGCATTCTACGGGAGTTTTTGTTGAAATGGCCGATTAAGGAAATAGGTTAGTAGTGTGTAGTGTGTGCAACTTGGAAAATACAGTACAATATGCGTTTATGGCTTAACAAACGTTTTAACTTAAGTGTGAAAAAAATAATACTTGACAAATTAAGGTAAGTATTTTGTTGCAATTATACTGAGTTGTGATGTTTTTATATTCATTTAATGCGTTAAAAAGCGAGAGAACTACTTATTTATTGATAAATAGTAGGTACCTAGTCCAAGTTTGAACACATCCTTTTATTTTATTACTTTTAAAATTAAGTAAGGTAAGTTTAAAATTAATAAGTATCGTATAACGACAAATGAAAAAGTTCCACCCACTTCCACCTACTGCCATTGCCGTTCCATATGTCACTGGAACTTGGTCGCGAGTGTATTATAATTTTATGTGTGTAAATTTAATAATAAGATTTCTTATCGTCCTATAATTTTTTTTATAGACTTAGTCACAGTCATAGTAGATTTTTTATATTATGGACAACAATGTTTACTAAAAATCAATTCCATTTTAATTTAAATTCCTGCAATAGCAGTGAGAAATGACTAATTCTATGCAGTTTTTTATTGTTTTTCATTTACTTTGCAATGCCTCACACGGTGCACTGTTTTCTTGTTGGCTTATGCATTTTGTATTATGTTTCTGCATACGAGGAAGATGTATATGAAATTCGTAAGTACCAACTTTTTTTTCTTACGTTACTAACAGGCTTACGGCTTAGTTCTTAGGACTTATTCAAAATATAATACTAGAAACAAAAAAGAAACAAATTTTCAAAATTAAAGATGTAAAAGAACATAGAATCAAATCACGGTGACCAACTCTAGAGCAGAAGGGCTAGCACGGGGCGCAAGACGTGACAAAAGTCTTACACCGCGCCCTATAACATCGCGCGGCCTCCAGAGCGAGCGCGAAATTGGATATTTTTTGTCACGTCTTGATGTACTTACACGTCTTGCGCACCATGCTAGCTTTTCTGGCCTAGCGATTGTTACCGTGGAAGGGTCAGCCAGCCAGAATAGCGTCAGTCGCTGACTGCTCAGGTTGCGCCGGACGTATACATATATAAAGTAAGTACAGTGGATACATCACTTCTTATAACTAGTAATCATATATACCTATAACATCTACTGCTGGACGTGTGCCTCTCCCAAAACATGCCACTGGATACGATCTATAGCTTTCCGCATCCAATCATAACCAGCTACCTTTCACAAGTCGTCACCCCATCTAGCCGGAGAGCATCTCACACTACTTTTGCCTAGTCGCGGTCTCCACTCCTGAACATGACTACCCTATCGTTTACCGGTTCTTCGACAGATGTGATCAGCACACTTCCAGCTAAGCTTACTAACTGGGTGAGCTATATCGGTGACTTTACTATAGCTGAAATCATATCATTTAATGTAATTTCAGGGCTCCCAGCGCCAAGCCGACGGCACCACATAGCGCACTTCTGCCCAACACTAGACATAGCCAGAGAATGCATACGAAGCTGCATACCGCTGGGAAAACCAGCCTTTTGTGGAAAAGACCACGTCTGCTACTGCGGCCATCGATACTCGGACAGCGTCAAAGATGAAGAAATAGACCCCAAGGAATCCTATAATCAGTTCAAGGATTTGTATTTGAAGTATTTTGGACCCGAATTTCCAGAAGAAAAGGGTTAAATGGAAGTTTGAGGAGTACAGAAGATTCGATAGATGAATCGAAAGGCTTGGTGTGTCGCCAGAGCCCAATTTTTGGCAAATATCTAAGTACTAATGAAATTTACATTAGTCATTATCTGTCAAATAAATAACTTATTACTACAACACACATATTTTGGTCTGCTCCATAAAGTTATTAACTATTTCTATAATGGATTGCCTATAGATTTGTAATGTCCCAACAAATAAATGAAAAACCGCCTCAAAGTATAAAAAAAAATTATTACTGATAGCTACAGCATTGATAATGAAAACCAAATTATACACAATCAAGTATCAAAGGACTATATTAGATTTATTACTCAGCAAAGGTACCTAGATAAAAAAGTTTTTTTCTTACTATTATAGAAAAGAAAAAAATTGGCTTGTTTTTTATTACAAGGACGATGACAAGTATTATATAATTATTTACTAAAAATGTACAATTACTGCATATAATAACTTAAGCCTAATAATAAATAATACACTTTGTTACAACTTAAACTACCTATATATTATACAAAAAACTATAAAACTATAAATAAAATAGCCCTTCTAGCTCTGATCCCTGTGGAAGGGTCCCCAACACGCTGGCGACATTGCCCCGCTGGATCGCAATATAATATAAAAGAAAATATAATATGATAGCCTCTTAGAATATACATTTGATAAATTTATTGAATAATCAATCATGAAATTGTTAATTTTAAATTAATTAGAAGCCAATCAACGCACCCTTTCATCTTTTTAATTAGGGCACACTTAATTGCGAACTTTCATTGACCGGTGAAGTAGTAGGAAGAGTAACAATAACTTTATTTAAAGGGTTTCTCTTAAAACTTTACATTCCATTCAATTTCCTATTTCTAAAAACTCGTATATAATACAGAACTTGTAATTCTAATTGATGTACTCTAAATTTATTTTGTACATTCTTACAAAGCTTACGGTGAAATATCTCTTATTAGTAGCGATAAACTTATAGATTGATGAGTAAAATTAAACCACGTAAGCAACTGCTCAAACTGAACAACTTTTCATTTTGTATTAAAATTTTACTTATAGAGCTTCCACTATGTTATATTTTAGACGTTTCCTTATGTCTGGTAAGTAAAGTTGGTTTTCCTTTGCAGTCGTCAAATATGTAAGAACAGTGTAATGCCAACATAGTTGCAATAATAAATGAATGAATGAATGTATGGGATTCAAATGTCAAAAAACCAATAATATATATATATAATATGGACAGAGTATAAGTCACAAAATGTGATATAGGTGGTTGCGCTAAACGTCCTCATTAAGAAATTTAATTCAGAGTCGTGAGCATTACCTATGCTAACTAGATATATGCAATGATTTCCAATAAATGAATTAAAGAAGCCATAATAAATAAAATTCAATTAAATAGACATAATTTTAATCCAGGCATTAAATAAAAAAAATAACTGATACGCTACTATCAGTTAAACGAAGTATAAACTTCTGATCAAAATTAATTATACTTGGCATCTAAGTATTATTTTTATGTTAATGAATTTGTGATAGATCAAAATAAAGTAATCGCTTATCTACCTTTGTTCCAGAAGAGTCAATTAGCAAAATAAAACACAATTCATTTCAATAATTCACAGAAGTAACTTTGGCTATTTCAGGAGGGACTAAACATAATATACCTATCTCTTTCTGTACTAGGGGAGGGTGGTATAAGGTGTTCTGCTCTAGCACACGCGCAAAATTGCCCAAGTTCGTCGGTTATCTCTTTTTCTATCTACAGTTGACGCGACATGAAAGCACATCTACTTTGATGCATTATTTTTCTTTATTTAAATGTTTATTAATAAATTCAGATACCTACCTACTTGAATGAGGCAGATGCTGATATACTACCTAATCATAAGTTTTACAGGCCCAACCAATCGTAGGTTGTATGTAAATGGTAACGACGATTTTAAATGGGGAACGCATAATAGGGAACAATCATAATTTTTTGACAAGCATCGGGTAAAACTCATGGAGGGGTCATGACACCTAACGGAGCAAGCAAATTATGTCGGGCAGCACAGCGCCGCTAAAGTCAGTTAAATTTATTTTATTATTTGTATTTTACATGAACTATTCTACAATGTTTCGTGCGCCGCATTATCATATTAAACACATACGAGCGACTACGTTTGCACTGAGGCCCCGCACGCTGCGTGCCTGCGATATAATGTGCGTGAACCTGAAGGTGAACATACTTCTACCAGATCAGATATATTCGAATTTCTAAAATTTTGCACTGCATTTTCTATTTAAAACATTACATACGCATTTAAACTTTCCCCAAACACGAAGTAGAGCACGGGCCCAGCCGAGTCATCCCGGCTTCGATTGGCTACGAATCTCGTAGCCAGTGGCAACGAGAGGCTGCTATCGCGCTCCGGACCCGCTACGGAGCGGTCGTCTCGCCGCGCTCACCGCGACCTTGACACGGACCGCGCCTGCGACCATTCGGAATCCAAAGTCTTTCCAAAAAGGCCGCGACTTTCGCGTTTCTTCTGCGAACTAATTTTGACAGCTGCCGTTCGGTTTTCAAATTTGAAAATCGCATTCGTTTTTTTGTGTGTGTTGTGGACATTGATTGACTGTTTGCTGGTTCACGTGCTTCGTCGCTGCGTTTGAGGTAAGTTTTTCTTGGTTTGATTGTTTGAAAACAAAATATAGTATAATTTTAAGCATTATTTACTCTTAGTCTTAGCGATATCGAAATAACGCACGGCGGTAATAGAGTTTCTACTTGGTATTTTATGCGATATACGGACTCTGTATCGCGCGATAGGGATATCGCTCTGGTCTGAACCTAGCTTTATTTGATTGAAATGTGTCAGAATAAGAATGCTCCTTCTATTGTTAAGAGTACCTACGTTATGTTTGAAATATATTTTGTAAATAATTTAAGTATTGCAGTAAAATTCTCCTTGCAGGTAGCAACATTATTATTATTATTATGCTCTACAACGGAAGCTGAAGACCATTAGAGAAAGAAAACAAAAAAAAAAGTTTTAATAATCTCCAGTAGTTGTAACATCTCTTCCGGACTAAATCAACAAGATTTCCTATTGCAAGCCTAAAACAAACCCTCGGCATAATACAATAGAAACCCTTTTTTGTTCTGCAAATAAGTGCCTATCCTTTAGTATCGAAAGAGTTCGTAATGAAAAGTTCTTTGGCTGAATCGCGGTCGCTTAAAAATTCAAAAGGCTGTATGGAGCTCAGTTGTTAACTCAGGTTAGGGTGAGTGTGGGATGAATGGTCGTAGGTACAACGGAGGGGAAATAAAAATGGGGTTTGATGGACTAATTCGAATGTGGTTGGTTGTTTTGTTGGAAAGCAAGGCCACATCATTTTTCAGTTGTGGCTGTCAATCATTAAAACGGTTCCTCGGATGCATAAAAATTATGATGTTTTTTATTAATTTTAAAGATATTTAAACATATACCTACCATTTTATTTAAAAAAATATGAATAGAAAGTACAAAATTTAAAAAAACCAACCATGGATAAAAAAGTTTCACAGTCCTTATATGAGAAAGAAAAGTTAAAACCACGCAGCACGAATTTCCCGTCTGATCTTTATAAAGTTTATGTGATCTATCTAGATGACAACAGATTTTTCAATAAAAGTTATCTGAGGAATAATTCTGATGACTTCGCGACTGAATGTTTGTATAAGACAGTGACAGCTACAATTTTATTCCACAGATAACACTTATCTGACCATTGTAAAATCAGCCCTTAAAGATGTATACTGTACAGTTTGATGTACAGTAAGGTGCAGATATATCTGACCCCCTCAGAAGCATTGTTACTATGAGAGGGGGGTCAGGTTTCTCTGCACCTGACCGTACAATCTTGCATGTACGAGTATGTCATCGTTATGCATTCAACACAATAATGTCAGGACACAATTCAAAGGCTTCCTGCATCTTAGCCTGTATTGCCTATTCTTCGCCCCACTTAACCGTAACATGCTCCGGTTGAGATCCAATCTAAGACATTATCATAGATACAGCAGTTGGTACACTGAATAAGCATATGATGTTAGCCCTGAATATTGAATAATGAAATGTAATTATTTAATACATTCCTGTACTTTGACTTATTGTAGAGCTTAGTAATATACTTCTAAGACATTGAATCCTGTCTGATCAGCGCCGTTTAAACATGATGATCAGATGAGAATGACACCAAATATTCGGTGAAACGCTTTTAAGGACCTAAGGGACCGCGTGTGTAAGGTTTTGGGAATCATTGGAGGAGTGTGGAAAGTGCTTTAGCCGTTATGCGCTTAGGCACCGGCCGGAGACTTTTACTTAAGATATTAAAGAGAGGTTTTTTTTTGCATTATTTACCGTTTAGGCATATGAAGGAGGTTTGGTTGTATTTTCTAATTCGGCCGGAATGGATGAGTGGTGAAAAAATATTTTTAGTAGCGGATAATCCTTGTACTCTAAGTACGTTTAAACCAAGACAAAAAAAAAAAACCATTTGCTACAAAAAAAAATACCGACTTCAAAAAAAGGAGGAGGTTCTCAATTCGTCGGGATCTTTTTTTTAATGTATGTTCACCGATTACTCCGCCGTTTATTTTATCTAAGTACAATAATGCATTTTTAAATTTTCTTTCTCGTCTTTTTCGTTTCCTTGGCCAAAAGTCGTAACCGAGAGAACGGGTTTAAATTCCATTTTGAAGAATTCACGACCGTGAAGCGAAACAGTAAAACGCGGTTGCAATTTGTGTTTATACGACGAGAATAGAGATAGAAAATAAAATTTACTTAAACACTGCCCCAAAATAAAACTAAAAAGCTGGTTTAAGAATATTAAATTGAATTTAAGACTGTAATATCCGACGCGACGGGGTAGTCAGAGGTGACTTGCAAGCGAGCCACCCGCTTTTCGCTGTATTGTAAATTTGTACAACTTACATGAAAGGTTGCGAGCTGTATTGCCGTTTTTGTGTATGAGTATAATTCACGTAGAGTTCACATCTAGAATCTAGATGTGTAGATAATATCTGATTACTGTTTATTTTATTCCACATTCTTACGTAGGCCCAGTTACTGACATTAAATTGACCTAAGAATGTACTTAAGTTGTGCTTAACAACATTATCAGTACTTAACATCCTTAAAATACGGTTACATGAATGGCAAATTGCACATCCGACATTGTTGGTTCACACAAAATACCATTGAGCAAAACAATAGCACTTAATTAATTTTCTTTGAGGGTAACAGAATGCGGGTAGAGGAAGGAAAAGTTGTACAAACGTAACACAAAACGGCACATTAAGTTAAGCAATTATAGTTTCTCAGCCGTGGTAATAACATTTATTTTTGCATTGTGTTCGGGTTAGTAGGTTTTTATTTCTAGGGTAAGGTGGTAAACCTGGATAATAAGTGTGAAGCTTTTTTATTAAGTATTATAAATGGTGTGTAGTAGGTTTAATTACATTTTATTACTTCTGAGTACTTAGTATTTGTACATTGTACTTTTATCAATGTCTTTTTTATTGTAAATAAACAACCCCAAATAAAAGCTGCAGAAAATTTTAGTGTTAAAATTAAAAACAGATAAGTAGACAGGGTTTTTCAAAAGAGTTCAGCCAAAAAGGCACAGCTATTCAAAGAACCTTCATTCTTGAAAAATAATGTCCTCTTCATAGTAAAAATTCAAGTCATTTGACCAGCAAAGTTTATAATTATGGGAGTATAAAATCGTGGAACAAAAGTTTTTCAGAATGGCCCCCTGAGTCACGCCCTTTTGGCTTACTTATAGCCCTTTTTCTAACTCGGTTATAAAGGGTTAGTGCCAATTTCTCCATAATCGGTTAGAGCATAACCAGGGAGTAGTGGTTGACTTTTTGACACATATGTCATGAATTTTATATGGAGATTGGCACTTAATTTTTAATTGGCACTTAATTTTAATCACGCCTTACGTCATACCAAGTCCTTACTTCTATCAAAAGACTCCAGTTTTCATTCCTGACTTCCCGAGACTCCTCAAGCCCTGTTTACTGTGAGCTAGTGCACTTGAATGAAATTACTACCCCTCGTGACGCGAGTAGAGGTGTCGTGTCGGCTTAATGTTTGCGATTGCGAGAAGTACGCACTTACAGCTGTTTTTCCATTTGTATTTTGTTTAGTTACTTTCGTGTACCTATGTGCTTTATTTATTTATTTTGATTTTGTCGGATCACTAACAACTGTTTATTACTTGATAGCCACTATTATAGAAACGATATGTATATCGATCGTTAGGAGAGGCCTATGTCCAACAGTGGACTACAGAAGGCTGAGAGAGAGAGAGAGACTATTATAGAAACAGCGAGTCATTTAGAAATTTGGTTGTTTAGGGTTCCAGGTTACATACCTCTACTGCGCATGGAATAAGGTAGTAAATTTTGGTAAATTGAGTTTAAGCAGCTCTTTTAGAAAAATGCACACCTTGTGGATGTGCCAACGTGTCACTGTAGCTTAAGAAAAACGTTGTTGCGGATCGATGCTTGACTTAAAGTAAACTTCCAGTTTATCATTTAAGTAAATCCACCTGAGCATAAACTGAAGGTGCTGATTAACACGTTCTTCCGGTATGAAACCGGAAATAGTTTTACTAAATTAATCATAACTAATATATATATATATATATTTATATATTTATATATATATATATATATATATATATATAAATATATATATATATATATATTTGTATTGTTGTATTGTTAAATTTAAAACATAAATATATTTCATTCTGAAAACGTCAGTGGAAAAATCCAATCATGGAACTACATACCGAATTTGTTACTTTGTCCAAAATGGATGTCCGAAAATGAATTGGAAATTTTACAGCTCCACTGAAGTCCATTTCATGAAAGTTTTCTCATCACGATACTGTGAGCCAGTGACGTCAACTCGTAAATGCAACATTGTTGTCTTTACTCGACTACTGCAAACAGGTAAGTAGCATTTTATTGTAATTCTACGAAATCGGAAAGTGTTTCGTAATACATTTCCTTTTAGGTCTGCATTTTAAAATATAAATGTTTGCGGACCACATTAATAACAGTACAGTACTTAACTGTTTATTGCAATATAAGTAAAAAATAATAACACGGTAATAATAATTTCGTACAGTTGTTACTCGGCCGGTTTTAATCTTTCCGCCTGAGATGTTCGCATTTGTTTTGAAATTGAACGAATGACTACTTACAGTAGTACCCACTTCATGTTCCACGAGAAAATAACAGTTATTTCTGGGGAAAAGCAAAGGTCGACTGCAGTGAATGTTGGTAGCGACGTACAAAGTTTCGCGGTTTGCCTACTACTGTTGCGGCTTTTCAACGTAAAATCCTGTCATGAACAAACTATTACCTTTGCCAAAATGGCGGCTGATAAAAACCAGCAACGTATTGTAATACGCAAATATAACGTTATGTTAATTTTCACGATATTTTCATGTTAATTATTGTCGAAAACTGCTTTGATACAAATTATTTGAGCTCCAGCAAACAGGTTCGGAGGTCTTTTTAATTTCGCCTTTTCAGCTTTGACTACATAAAAGGAAAGTTGAAAGTGATATTAATAGTCAGTCGTACAAAAGAATATTGAGGCAATACAGTAGCTATTTACCAAAGAGGATGAAAAAGGGAATAAAACCGTTTTGCGGGAGGCAATCATCCAACGTCTCCGACAAAAATTACTCGTTTTAAGAACAAAAGGAAAAGAGGCTTTTAATTCAAAAGCTATTAGGTAATGTTTATTTTTTCACGGAATATTCTGTCTATTTCAGCAACTGTTCGAATGGCTACTTTGCATTTTAGTTGGAATTTTATTGTTCTTAGAGGCCGAAGTCTCTATCCTGGATTAACTCACGGAATCCTTTTCGTAAAGGAATTCGCGCGGTTCAAAGTGTGAAGCAACTTTTGTTGCGACTTTTATGTGTATAAAATTCAGTGCTACCAGCGACTTTGTATCTTGGGTGCAGGGCTGCAGTTATATAACATGATCGACTATTTATAAAATATTATTTAACCTAAATGTCCTACACATTTTAAAGTATAAAATATAAATGTTAGCCTGCATTATTCTGCAAAAAAAACTCCTTTATTAATTAACTATAAATTAAATTTTGGTCCTTATATTCGACTATATACACAATATAAAATAAAACGAGGTAAGTACTATTTGTCTAATTTTGTCACAACTTTATGGACAAAAAATGGTGTTCTTCATTACCCTCGTTGAGCGTCCCACATTGCGCGTGACAGCTCCCGCCCTTGGATTATTTGTGTAACTTAATACAGGCCGAAAGAAGAACACTCTGTATATTTGCGCCAGTATTTTGCTTCGCACTGACAAATTAGGTTAGGCAGTGTTAGTGGGGATATTTTTCTCGTGTCGAGGTATTTCTGTGTGTGACGGCTTGTAGACAAGTATGGAATTGGTGTAGGTTAGTCACTAGCAGCTTTTGTATATTAGTTTATTGATTTTCTGCGGTTTGTGATGATTCACGCCTGTCTTTTACAGGGTAGGCGTATGTTCATAGCTCTATTCCTTTTAACAATTTTTTACCAATTAAGAAATTTAGCACTTACAGGAATAGTTTTATGTAAGTATGGGGCGATCGTAGATTTTTTCTGACAATATGAAACAGGCACACAATATATTAAAAAAAAATACTTATTCAAGTTAAAATATAGATATTAATTTGAGAGCATAAAAAGTTTTTACGCTGCAGCCCTTGTGGATGCTATAAAAATACTTGAATGAAGACGTGAACGAGGCTTCAGGAATGGAATTTCGATTAGCCGGGCTCTCTGTTTTCGTTTTTAAAATGGCACGATTTTTCTTTTTGAGAATTTGCTGCCTTTTGTTCATTTAATAAAGAGACATAGAAAGGACGGTATCATTCTTTTTTAGAGCGGAAATCGTTTTAAATTAGAATACATTTTTAATAAAAACACACTTGTTTTCGATACACTGAATTGCTATAGAGCTAGATATTCCTAATTTTTTTCCGCATTGTTTTGGTTTCAAAAAGCTCTCATAAAGTACTAACCCTTATTAAAATTATATAATCTTGAGCAAAATGCACTTGCAATACCTAATCAAATGCAGATTATTTTTCTACTGCTGGCCATAGGCCTCTCCCGAGGAGCCACGACACTCGGTCCTCGGTTTTCCTCATCCAACCACTTCCAGCTAGTGGTCCTAGGTCATTGGTCCAGCGGGTTGGAATAGTTCCCACGGTACTTTCGCTTGTTAAAGCTCATTTAAGCTCCACTCATGAACTCTAGATCGTTGGTAATGCAAACATTTGAATTCGTGTATAGGATTACCAGATTTCGCCGCTCTCCTCTACATGCTCATATTATTAACGATCCCGGCGCCACCTGTCGCCAACTAATTGGATTCTTTACATGAAAATGTTGTCCCTTTGGGCTTTTACCGAAAACCAACGTAACTTGAACGTCTACCCCTCCCACTTGAAAGATTTAACACAGGGAGTGTAATAGAGTTTAACAGATGTTTATAGACCAAGAAACGCTGGTCGCATGTGCTTGACCCTTCTGTTGCCGGGATTAACATAGCTTTTGTGCAAAACGTGCGTTTTTTTATGAGCCATCTGAAAAATTAGCGGTTTTATGTATAATAAAATGGTTATTGAAATCTTTCTTAACAATTAGAAGGCTTCAGAGAGTTATAATTTATGGTAGAAAAATAAATGTTTCAGTTTTTCTTTATTCCATATGGATATTCGGTTATGTTACTCGGTTTATTTAAATGTGTTAGTAAATATGGTATTTATAATGAATTTTACCTCCTATAATTATTATCATAAAGGGGTAATTTACCTATAGTATTGACTTAAGATGCAATTTAGCTAACACCAAGCATATTACATTTAAATTTAACCAACACAGAATCTTCAAAACGTGTGTAAGGACCAAAAAATATAAGCAAGTTATGTTCGCATTTTTACTAACAAACTAATTTTAAAATCGAACCCGCAGAATCTACAAAATAACCTTATTCTGTATTGTAGGCATTAGCAGCGTGTGTGAATTTAAAAATACAGGATTAATGTCACTCGAATTCAATTACAAAGTTGCTCGCTTTTAAATCTGGTATAATTAGTTTTCCTGGGTTGAAATATTGCTCCACTCGGAAATTGTCCATTTGCTGTAAACGCCGCCATTTATTGAATAGCTCTGACTCTGATATTATGTTGTTTGCTGATTTTTTGCTGCAATATTTGGACATGTAAAATTTCGGACTTTTTCTAAAACCAAACGATTATTTAATGATTACCTGATCCTTTCCCAAGCCAATAATATCGTAGACTGCATTTATTATTTAAGAACCTACGAATTAAATTTCAATATATTTTTATACTTTAAGGATGTAGGTATACGGCCCAATTATACGTATTACTACCATTAATTTAATTAATTATTGGTATAGCGCGAGTAAATTGACAGTTTGAAAACGGAAGAAAAATACAGTGCATTAGTCGAACCATTTTACCCTTACACCGCATACCCGTTTGGGTCTGACGATGATTTTATTCGGAAAAAAGTTAATCCACCGACTTAAACGATTAAAGTCGCTCAGCGCGCGCACTTTGGTTGAAAAATGAGATGGAGCCACGCGTTTCTCAAGTACGGATTTGCATACATTTTGGAGACATCTAAATAAAAATATCTGTTGACTTTTTCGCGAGTTAAAACGTCTTTTCCCGGTTTGTTTTTTCGTTGGCGCTCCGTTTCGTTCGGGGCTAGGCTTTTTGGTAGATGTTTTTTAAATGATAAGTTAATAATAAGTAAGATATGTATGTAATTGGCATACCCTACTGAATAAATAGTTTGCCGAAGAATGTTTGTGTCCGAAGGATGGTAAAACTGCCTTCTGTTATTTTGGAAATAACTGGTGGCATTAGGTAGCTAATGAATAGAAATAAATAGAAAATGTTGAACAATAGCTTTAGTTACTGAGACAAAATCGAATAGGAATGTGTCACCAAAAACATGAATTTGTAATTACCCTTTCCTGAATGTTAATGGGTTTGGAACAGTTATCGATATGTACAGGATGGCCTATTTTGTGATTCGGATAATATTTGCGGCTACTTAACCGTGAAAAAGCTTAGTCCAGCTCAAGTATTTCTCCTCGCTCGTTAAAAAGACTCTATTCTTATAGAATAGTGCTAATTACCACAATACATTCTACAACAACTAGATGCCACACTCATGGGCGTACCCAGGTAGGGGCAGGGGGGGGCAGCTGCCCCCCCCTAGAAGATAAAATAAACTAAAATTTTCCGGCCAAGTGGGAATTAAAAACGCTGCGCAAAATGAAGTGTTGGAAAAACAAAAAATATTTTCTTTTAAGTCAGATATTTTGATTTAATATTCTTTTATCTAAGGTATATAGATATCACCGCCACCTTCAAAAAAGATCAATTTACTGAGCTAACCAGTCGGTTTTAGTCATAGAACGGACAAATTACCCGCGTTTGTGTGATATGCATCTAATAAGACAGTAATTGGTATGCGTAGCTTTTTTAGAAAAAGAAATATTTCAATAGTTAAATGAGATTATAAAAAAAAAAATTCAATAGTTTCCCGCTCAGCGGGGTTTACCAGGTTTTTTGACTGAGTTGCAAAATCGGACCCGTAAGAACATTTTTCTGGAACACACACACACACTGGTTTCTTACAAAAGAGTTTTTATATAAAATTATTGATAATCTGGGGGCACGGCAGTGCCCCCACCAAGTCGAGCAAAAACGCGGCGTGAGATCCATGTAATACCAAGTCATATCCACGCACGCATCTCAATCTTAAAAATCTTTAATTTTTTATATAAATATATTGACTTGGTCATCGCACTAAATAATTTATCTTGATCATTTAATATCGTGATTTTCGGGATGTAGGAGAAAAATACCACAATTTGTACATTTAAAACATACTTAATATAGTATTTGTAAAGATAATATTAGGAGAAACAAGATGATAGGTACCAATACGAACAATTAGAGCAAACGAGACTTAGGTGTTTCAAGTTTGTGCCAAAAGAGTTTTAGACCAAACGAGTCTTATGCCACATAAGAGTTGACAAAGTGATGATTCTACCAAAAAAGTTTAGACCTTACGAGTTATGCGAAACGAGTTTAGGACAATAAAGATTAGGCCAGATGAGGGGAACCCAATGTATTTATATAAAACATTAAAGATTTTTAAGATTGAGATGCGTGCGCGGATATGACTTGGTATTACATGGATCTCACAACTTTTTACCGTACGACAACTGAGTCACGAGACTTGGTTTTTTTGACAAGTAGGTATTGTTTTTGATGAGATTTTCTTGACTTGAATACTAAAATAACTTATTCAACATATTTACTAAGTATTTTCGAGGGAAGGTTTTTGCAAGTTTAAATATGATTAAGTACGATAAAATTAACATTTAAACTAAACGGTAATACCCTCACTGATTGAAGCAGTTGATCGTATTACCGCCACCCCGTGACGTTTGCTAGCTGCGGCGCTCCGTTAGGTATGTATGTTTTGAACTTTCAATAATTCTTGACTGCCTCGACGAAGAGATACGGTTTTAGTATCATTGTTAAGCTTATTTCAAATACTTTTAAAAAATACATAAAAATATAATCAAAGTGGGCTATTTTCAAATTAATTCAAGTAAATGTAGATTTTTTATATATTTTTTGCGTCAAAAAAATTGGATCACGTGCTTTTAACTTATTAGCAGATTTAAATATTAGTATTGGATAGAAATTACTATTTGCGGTGAAAATAATTTTATTTCATGTCCGTAAGGCGTTTAAATGTCGAGATATGATTTTTTACGACGAAGAAGAAAAAACATTTAAAATGGCCGCCATTTCTAGAATATTGAGATTTTACCCCACATATGGGGGTGTTTTTTTCGATGAAATTACTCGTTGGATTCTACGTCCCTTAAAGTTTGTCGGGTCCGAAAACCAACACACTGTACCTATACCGTATACAAAAAATATATTAATATTGAATGATCCACCAAAACCCTTGTTTTCAATCTTCAAAGTCAAAAAATGGCTTTAAAGTTGACGGTAATACCTGCATTTACGTTATAATTAAATATTGTAGAACATTCGTTATACTGTTAGCTACGCATTATATACTTTAAAGCTCCCGCGAAACTAATATTAAATATAGAATTTAATACTATTAGAAACTAAATTACTGTTAAATTAATATTTTGATTTGTGACTTAATAAACTCAATTTCCATGTTTTTTTGTTTCAATAACACCCGACCGATCTCATCTCGAAATAGGTATGAGCTGCCCCTCCCTAGCTGAAATCCTGGGTACGCCCTTGGCCACACTTAAACCATAAAAAATAAATCATTTTTCAAACCCACACATACTTAATCACGTAATCACATAATTAAGTATTCCATCAAGAAATCCCTTTAGGGTAACGTAACGTACCTTGGGACGCTTGTACCTCGGGACATTGATTTTATTTTTAAAACCGGCTAAATAAACACATTAAAATTCTACCCTAGGCATAGTATTTTACTCGCTTGGCAAAACTAGTGAGTCTCGTGATCATACCGGCATCGAGTGTGGGGTGAGGACAATATGAAGTTTTTTGGAGTCAAAATTTGCTTTTGTATTGTTTTTTGAGTTGCTTTATTTCATTGAGGCATGCTCAAAATAGAGACATGGATATCACGTATATATTTTCAGTCATTTAATTTTATGTCACGGCAATTATTTGAAAGATTCCTAAGATAAAAATAAAGATATTGAATTTTTTGTTAAATATTGCTTTTTTGTACCTTGGGACACGATAATGTTTGTACCTTGGAACACTGTATCCTATGGTTTTGTACTATGGAGACTGTTAACTTCTAAATAACGCCATAAATCACTGTTATTATTAGTGGCAGAGTAAAACTGGATAGAAGAGAGTTGCAGTAAGTCTGGATCGTTTGAAACAAGCAGTAGATAAAGTAAAAGAAGGAGAAAATACTCCTATAAAGTGAATGTTCCAATTTGTAACATAAGATTCATACATAATCGCAAACTATAATTTCGTTAAAAACTTATGATAATTTGATGTCAATGTAGTTATAAAATAACTATGATTACAAAAAAAAAAAGACTTTTTGTACCAAAAATATAATAGATCAGTTTGTCCCAAAGTACACTTAAAAGTGTCCCAAGGTACAAACGTGTAACGTACCTTGGGTCAAAACAAGCATTTTTACTATTATCTTAATTAAAAAAAAACTGGCCACACCAAAACTCCAGCACAAATACTAGTGATAATAGATTATATATTATATCCTACCGAATAAAGTAAATTTCACATGAATATCTTAGTTGTACGCTGCGATATCTTCATTCAAAGTTGGGGTAGTCGAAAGTGTCCCTAGGTACGTTACGTTACCCTACTTGCCGAGAACTTTGTATGTATTTATTTAGAATAACAGATATGTCATTGTTGTTTGTGTTTCCTTTCACTCTCTGTCTCTCTACGCTTGATATACCTACCTACTCAAAATTAATTGCATGTTATTTATTAATCACCCTGTAACTGTACTCTGTTCATACATCCCCTGTGATGAAGCTATTGTTAATTTATTTCGGCACTAACTCGAAACTTAATCATCGTATTTGATGTGGATCCAATTTCAGGTTTGATATAATGTATTATGGCGTTTATGTATATTTATGAGAACAGGTTATCAATTATTAAGGTGAAATGAACGTTTAAGGTTATACTTACCTTCTATTAGTTAAAGTTTATTTAAGATTATTATAGCATATCGCTGTTGTTTATCCAAATAAATAAATAAATAGTTCAACACAAGAGTGGAGATACAAAATTATGGCTGTGTGACTGATGCAGGGTTTCAGATCGAAATGTTCTCACTTTCCCTTTATCTTTGTAAGTTCTGTTACTTAGGTAGGTACAATAAAAGAAATGAAACGCAACATAAATATATATAAACAAAGAATAAACTTACACGCTGTCATTGATATTATACAAAATTTCAATTTTACAATATACATACTTTACCAAGTACCTATTATAATAAAATTATTAGTATCGGAATCGTCTTGGCAGTACCTACTAAGTAACTTGTACAAAATCCAATGTACCTACCTAGCTACAGAACAATAATTTTTGTAACTATATCTCCACACATACAGAACAAAGAGTAACAGAAGCAAGAGTCTACAAAACATGGCAATATAATATTTTCTTGTCTTTTTCTTTCTCCACGATATTTCTCTGATCAGCAGTTCTTGGTCATCCGTATTAACATAACTAAGGGCACAGCATAATGAATAAAGTTAAGCCACCTTGTACTCAATGCCTTTAACAATAAAGCTCATATTGGTAAAGCGCAAATGTGCCCATGAATCTTGGTAGGTTGTTGTACAGAGTAGGATGCGTCTCTGATTTCTTTGATATTACTTATTGACTTGAGCTCCCCAAAATAATATATCTTACCTAAATATGTTTGAATTCAGAACACAAATACCTCTTCGTGTGACCTATTACCTGGATATACATTCTGCGCACTGACTGACACTAATCTTTTGACTGTCCAATAATTTCACTACGGTAAAAAACTCTAGTTACTTATAGCTTTTCCGGTTGTCACCGATACGTTAAGAATTTGTAATATCTGAAGGGCTAGCACAGCGCGCATTTAAGACGTGACAAAAGTTTTGCATCGCGCTCACTCACATCGCGTAGCCTCAAGAGCGAGTGCGACGGAGAACTTTTGTCACGTCTTAATAGCGCACCGTGCTACAGTGCCTGATATTTGTATAAAATTGAAGTGTAGTTAGTTGTGAGCCCCTTCGACACGACTCACAACTATTACGAATGCCGGATGGTACGAATTTAAAAGAAAACACCAGTATTACTATCACTATTCACTTCGAGGATCTCTGGAGAAGTTCACTATTCGAGCTTTCTATTAGAACTGAACTGTTCGACTGTTGCTATTAAACTGAACTGATCGACTGTTACTATTAGACTGAACTTAATGTGCGCCGGACACCTCGCTTTATATAGGCCGGCGAGCGATCTTCCCGAAAGTTCTAGAGATACTCGAGGTCACACTATTTATTATTATTATTACTAAGTAGGTATAAACAATCCATACTTATCTACTAACTATAAGTACCTAACTTAGCATCTAGAAAGTTCGCGGACGTTATGGAACATTCCCTAACTATTGTTCTAGAAACTTCCAGACTCTTGTAGACTATTGCATCCATACTAATCTTTCTAGAACATTATCGAAACTACTGGAAAGTGATGGAATGTTCCAGAACCTTCGCGAGTGATCTACTCTATCTAGCGATTGTCGCGAACATTACTCCCGCCGCAGCTCTTGTAGCTGAACTATCCGCGGTCGCGACATCTTCGTTGGTGGGCAGCTCCTCGATCATCCCCAAGGTAGAGTGCCGCAGAACTCAGGATTCCATCTAGTCGATGCTGGGAATCTGGCACATACTTCTTCATCCATCGTGCCCAATACTTGTCCGTTAATCTCTTGTCTATGAGATCCAGTCTTCTAACTGCTGAGTCACACTTGCTGTTGGAGACTACTTTCCACAGCAGTTCGGTCTCTCCCGCCGGTAAACCCTTAGGTTTGTCTGCCAGAAACGGCAGTGCATGCCGATCTATCTCACCATCTGTCGGACTATCGAATTCTGTACGGAGATGAACCGTTTTTATGGCACTCACACTCATCCTACGATTCTCTAGACTACGATCTTTGATCGTGTCTATGGATGGTGTGTGTGCTCCGATGACTTCAGCTGGGGGCGGCAGTGTAGGCCCCTCACTTTCAGCACTGACTGGCTCACTTGTCGATGTGACACTATTTACAGGAGCCACTCTATTTCCCTGCAGCGGTTTGTTTCGCTGTGGCTCCCGCCGGTTTTCACCGGCGACGACTACTTCCGCAAGTTCAGGCGTAACTATGCTTGCGACGACGTTTTCCACAGGTTCAGGCGGGAGAAGGCAGGGCAAGACTTCCACCACAGGTTGGCTGACGACGACATTTCCCGCAGGTTCAGGCGGGACTTGGCACGTGGCGACGTCTTGCGATGCGCGTGCGAGTGTACTTCTCCGAATCCGTGCTTGTTTTATCTCTTCTTCTAGTGTGGCGACCTTGGCTTCAGCCAATTCAGCTTTTAATTCTTGTTCCTCAGCTTTAGCTTTAGCTGCAGCTATGGCCACCAGAGCGTTAGCTTTAGCCATCTTCTTTTGTTGCTCAAGAAGTTCCAAGCGGGCCTGTAATTCTCTGCGCCGTGCACGAGAATCAATGGGGCGTGATAAACTTGGTGGATGTGAAGTTCCGTTCTTCGACGATCTAGACTCGTAGACACTTCCTTCTATTTGCTCCTCTTCCGAGTCCTCCTCTAGCGCGGCGACCTTGGCTGCAGCCAATTCGATATCAAACATAGCTGCCTCAGCTTTAGCTATGGCCGCCTCTTTTCGTCGCTCGAGAAGTTCCAATCGAGCCTGGGCCAATTCTCTTCGCCGTGCACGAGAAGCAGTGGAGCGCGACGAACATGGAAGACATGATCTTCCCTGATTTGTCGATGTTGACTCGACACTATCTATTGCAGCGCTGACTGCGGCGGCGGGGGCAACGGCAGTTGTGACACCGGCAACGACTATAGGACAGGGTGGCAACAATGGAGGGGACAGCGTCTCCGTCGTCGGCTCTGACGGCGGTTGTGGACCTGTTGTACCTCCTGTGGTTGCACCCAATGCCGATGCGTACTCCGTTGCGTCTGCAGACCTCGTCGTGGAGACGGCAGATTTCTCGTCCGTAGTCCTCTTCACTGCGTACGACATCTGAGACCTCGTTACAGGCATCTTCTTTTCTTCCAATCCGGATGCACGAATGACCATAAATGTAAGGTCACTTCACGAACGAATGCCGGTTCAACTATAACTATCCGGCTCGAAGGACCATAAATGTGAGCCCCTTCGACACGACTCACAACTATTACGAATGCCGGATGGTACGAACTTAAAAGAAAACACCAGTATTACTATCACTATTCACTTCGAGGATCTCTGGAGAAGTTCACTATTCGAGCTTTCTATTAGAACTGAACTGTTCGACTGTTGCTATTAAACTGAACTGATCGACTGTTACTATTAGACTGAACTTAATGTGCGCCGGACACCTCGCTTTATATAGGCCGGCGAGCGATCTTCCCGAAAGTTCTAGAGATACTCGAGGTCACACTATTTATTATTATTATTACTAAGTAGGTATAAACAATCCATACTTATCTACTAACTATAAGTACCTAACTTAGCATCTAGAAAGTTCGCGGACGTTATGGAACATTCCCTAACTATTGTTCTAGAAACTTCCAGACTCTTGTAGACTATTGCATCCATACTAATCTTTCTAGAACATTATCGAAACTACTGGAAAGTGATGGAATGTTCCAGAACCTTCGCGAGTGATCTACTCTATCTAGCGATTGTCGCGAACATTAGTGGAGGATGGCATTGATTATTATTATTTCTGACTTTGAGGGCGTATCCAGAGATGAATACCGCGATGGTTAACCGACAAGGCGTATCAATTATAAGGCTCGATGGATGGGCCGTGTTGATGCTATGTAACATAATTATTATGGATATGAATATCGATTTAATTGGATGTGATTACGCCTCATTTAAGCTGCCTGTCCACTAGAGCGGAGCTTGCTTCTAGCGGAGCGGTGTGAAAAAAATCAATTAAGTAAAGAATTTGATGAAGCTTGTCGCTGATTATTGTATTTTAATTGAAATTTAATAATTGTATTCATTAATTTAATCTTAGATAGAGTTTAAAATATTTATGATTAATAATGGTATGATTTTGGTAATTTGTAATTAAAGAAATTGTATAAAAACTCAGCTCAAGCTATTTCATTGGACAATTATTGCCTCATACACCGCTTCGCTAACCCGTTTCTCTCCAAACAGCCTAAAGCTCACCGTAGAATAAAAACGATTCCAATAGCTATTTTAGCTATCTACAAAAAGGTTTTTTTCTTAAAAAGCTCGTATTTACAGTCTTGTGCTCCTGAATCTTCTAGTTTTCCCGTCACAAGTAAATCACTTCAAAGTTGCTAGCTCCTGTGACCTCCAGCAGTGAACGAAAGATTTATAGACCGTACCTTTTATATAAAAGACAGTTCTACGGAGTAAGATGCTTGTGAGACTTGTGAGACGAACTCCTTGGAATGAAAACTATTATTATCATGTATGTAGGAATGTAGGTCGTCGTATTACCTGATTTCTTTCAGAAGTTTATTGAACTGTGTATTGAATGTAGATCATTACAAAATATTGATGCTTTCAAAACAAAAATCTCATTCATTCATATAGTCTAATGGATTAATAGCAATACAAAGCATGTATTGTATGCATATTAATAATTGTTAACTTTTAGTATTTCTAAAATTTACAAGGACTTTATTAGTTGGCTTATAAAGCTACGAAAAGAATCATACTTTACACTGAAATGTCTAAATTCTCGAGGTAAACCGACTGCTAGCTTTGATTTTGAGAGTGCATCTTTTAATTGAAGTCCTAAGAATGATTAATTTGTTGTTACTCAATGTAAAATATATAATATCGTCATCTAACTTTAAGGGCCCGTACAGGGTGACGTGCCGCGCCAATTTTGGGTTTTCAATGCTCTTCACACAGCACACGCAGTGACACGCACACATGTAAGTTTGCACAGTGGGTCGATAAACTTTTACTCGCCAACTTTATTGACAATTATGTTCAAGTACATTTTGAGTGATTTTAGGGTAAGTAAGTATAATTCTTACTTACACTGGTAGGCACCGGGAAAGAGTAGAAATTAATAGGGGTGCCACTTTACTCTATACTCGGAACCCGATTAGCTTTCTCAAACAAATGTGGTATTTACTTGTAGAAAGGTAACTAAAAGTATTAAAGTGTAGATATTAAGTTTCGGGCATCCTCCAGCCAACTGAACCCCGACGACAAAGCAAAGTAAATACATAGTGTCGCAAAAGGGCTATACTAAGCCAAAAGGGGATGACTCAAGGGGTCATTCTGAACAACTTTTGTTCTACGAGATTTGCAAATTCGCGAAAAAAAATATTCGTTTTCCATGGTAAAAAGTCACATGTCCAACAAAGTTTCTATGAAAAAGGTTTTTTTTTGTTAATTTCCAAAACTCGTAGAGCAAAAGTTCAGAATGACCCCCTGCCTTACTCCTTTTTACCCGACTGCCGAAGGAGGAGGGTAATGTTTTTTGATTGTATGTATGTATATATGTATGTTTGTCTGTTTCTTTGTTCCCTCCTGTAGCCTAAACGGCTTGATAGATTTTGATGTATGAGGTATTGTTAGAAGCGTATTGATGGCGCGATGGCTATAGGCTATGTGACGTTCCATTAAAATGTACATAGCGCCCTCTTGAGGACATAACGTGATGATCGAAAAAATAATAATTCAACTTTGCCGTGTAAGGCATCAAATGAAAGGACTTGATTTTCACATTACAAAAATATGCATATTGAAGGTATTTAAATAAAAACACCAAAATTATTGAAATAAAAAATGATCATGAACTACCTACCGACGTAAAATTTCATAAAATAAAAACAACTAAAAAGTTACAAATAAAAAAATACAATTATAAAAAACTAAAAACCTGACTGTACGCTAAAAACATGAAAACGAGTCCCAATGTTAATGGAAAGTATCGCAGGCGGGGACCAACTTGACCGCCACTCAAGGCCGTTTTCTAAGTAACATTCAGCTAAATGGTGAACCCTCTGCTGGTATAATTTGTTTATATACCGCTTTTTCAATACCTGTAAGTACATTTTTTGGCAGCATAATATTTTTACTTAATTTTAGGGTTTCGAACGTCAAAAGAAAAAAAGCAACCGTTATAGGATCTCTTTGTTGTCCGTCTGTCTGACTGACTGTCTGTCACCGCCCTTTTTCTCAGAAACGGGTAAAGATATCAAGCTTATATTTCGCATAGATGGGGAGTACCCCAAAAAAAATATTATGGTACTCCCTGTCCCACACAAGTAAATTGGGGCTTATATTTTTTCCAGTTATTTTGATGTGTATCCTTTTTTTTTCTTT
Organism: Plutella xylostella; assembly: GCF_932276165.1. Classification (NCBI taxonomy): domain Eukaryota; kingdom Metazoa; phylum Arthropoda; class Insecta; order Lepidoptera; family Plutellidae; genus Plutella; species Plutella xylostella. Next base: position 4,663,569 of record NC_063986.1, read on the forward strand.
GTTGTTTTGTATAAGTATGTGTTTCTTTTCTTTAAATCTGTATTTTTTTTGTTGTTGCTGTCTATGTGTCGAAAAAATGTATCTTTATCTTCAAATCACGCCATCTATCGTTTGTTTTTTTTAGTAAACCCTTTAGTTTACCTTAGTAAACCCAGTAAACCTAACACATCCAGAGGAAAAACAAAATCTCTTTCTCTCTCTCTGAAAAACATACATAATAGCCCAAACTCGATGCTTTTAGCTATTAACATCTTTGAAATAAAATTGAGCCACCACCGTGTTACTGCCCTCATCAGATCCTCACGAGACCATACCTCAACCAGCACCAAGAGACTGTATTTTTGATCCCTAACCTAATGTTCGTGCGTATTGTCATCACTTAGATCCATTCGCTATATTCCTGCTCCTCATCAGACCTTTACGAGACTGTAATATCACGAGAATATTGCACACTATCTAATTTAATTTAATGTATTGAATATACTGGAAGAATTATGCTTCCTCAATTTCAAATCAAATTATGTTGGTGTCATAAAAGTTGAAAAAGTGCAATGACAACCAATGTGCAGTGATTTTGTATCTGTACACGATAAGATCGCGAGCTGTCAGTGCTGCCTAAACCGACGTGACCCTTCTTTGGAGGCCAGCGGCCAACTGAGTCAAACGTCACTTGTGTTTATGATTTTATAACACAGAAAGCCGCCATAGATATTTGTATGAAGATTTGAGGGAAAAAAATTGCTCAAGTTTGGGATTAATTTACACAAAATAAGTGTGTGTTTATTAAAAAACAAGGTATTTAGCGCCTAGTCCAAGCCTTTAACTTTATAATATGATAAAAATCATATGAAAATTCTTTATAATTACGACACAGTTGTTACAATACGGGAGTGTGATTGACTGGTTTTTCTTGATATTCTGAAATTAATTTACAGTTATCCATAATCATTTACTTAAATTCGAATGATTCAGCACCTAGCTAGACTCTTCAACTACCTGTGTGATTTTTTTCAAGGCTGTAGAGCATCATTTACTACATAATTCTATGACAATGCCAACCCTCGATTCCCTATTGCAGACCCTTAATTGCAACATATGAAACGCCCATATTGAGTTCAATCGCCATTTTGCTTTGTTATGAAAAGAAAATGTGAAGCTTTGATTCTAAGCACGAAGGCTTCATTTATAAATACTACGCCCGCCATCTTGAAAATAACCTTCTGTTTTTATTTCGTTTCTCTGCTGGTTGATTTTGTGACGCTGACGTCATAATGCTCTTCGACAAAATTCTACGGTTATTGCAGCATTATGTGGAAGTTTTCTAGAAAATTCCATTCACGTTGCTGCTTTTTAGAGATTTAAAATGTATGCCCGCCCTTAGGCCGTAAAATGCATTTTTATATGAGGTTCTTTGAAATATTGTTATGGTAAAAGTGGCCGTGCTAGAGTAGATTGGCTTCAGCCGTGAAAGCTTTTCGGGAATTAATATTTTATGAGGAAACGAATTCACAGTTGATGATTGCATCCCGAGTAAGTAGTACCTCATATAGCTACTTAAATAATGAAACTGATTTTACTGAATTTCCAAACTGGCATGTAGACATTTAACAAAATGGCCGATACCTGTAAGCCTTGTTAAAGCGTAGGTATACGACCTATGATGATGTAATTACTTACCAATACTTACAGGCTTTTGTTCTTTAGTACTAACCTAACTACTCCTATATATGTAAACACAAACATGATCACTACATACTTACTTGATGGTAGGTATAGTATGGTGCAAAGAAACCTGACCCCTCTCAGAGTGATAATGCTACCTGAGAAAGGTCAGCTTTATTTGCCGAGACTGTACATATAAATGGAATTCCGAAAGCGAAGATCTAACAAAAGGTATCCAAAAAACACTGCCAACTAAATTCAAAGCCCGCCTCTCTCCCAATGACTTGCACTTTGACGTCCATAATCGTCGTTGAAACTTGTTCACAAACCATTTCCTTCGTTGTAGCGATGAGAAAACCAATCTTACTACAAAAGCGCGCGCCATTGGCTCACTGCGAGCTCACTAGCGCCATTACTGCGGTGGAAATGCAAAAACACATTATGATGTGTGTAGGGTGACCATTGTTCACACTTTTATGCTAAAAGTATTTTTTGTGTTTTAGGGCTGATTTTTCAATAGTCAGATAAGTGTTATCTGAGGAATAAAATTGTTGCTGTCACATCTAAATGTTTGTATTAGACAATGACAACAACAATTTTATTCTTCAGATAACACTTATCTGACCATTGAAATATCAGCCCTTAGTATGCTGTTTTTTTTTAAACCTGAGTACATAATGTTTATATGATTGATTATTTTTGAATCAGTACCGTCTCGTAGGTAACAGGACATTCAGCGACTGATACTAATCAGACTGAATTATTTCCTTATTATTACCCTAGCCTAGCTCTAGTTTCATCACATAAACGCTATGAGCAAAAGTGCCGTAGTTAGATTTTTATGATACTTTTTATAGTAAACTAGCTGTGCCCGCGAGCTTCGCTTCGCCTTAAAAAGTTTTCCCGTGGGAATTCCGGGATAAAAAGTAGCCTATGTTCTTTCTCAGGGTCTAGACCATATGTATACCAAATTTCATTCAAATCCGTTCAGTAGTTTTGGCGTGAAAGAGTAACAGACAGACAGACAGACAGAAAGACAGACAGACACAGTTACTTTCACATTTATAATATTAGTAGTAGTAGGATGTAGGTAACGTGAATTTCAGATAATGGTTCTTAAAAACTTTAATATTTACTCTCAAATCTTAGCAATATGACTGGAATTTTTTTTTCAATGTAGATCCCATTTTTATACGGATTTAAATATTTCATAAATGTTGCCACCCTACCCTTGAGTGAAAAGTTGGTGGTAGTTTCTGAGTCGCAACTAAATAATGGGGATGCGGGTGCAGTATTAAAGTAACGAGAATTAGGTTTCCGGGCTGAGCGAAGTATCTTGTTACTTTTGAAAACATCATATTTTTTACTATAAGTTGTGACTGCTTTGCTACGATTTGTGTGTGATGATAAAAGCCACTTTTATTTCAACCAGAATCTCAAGAAGGTAGAAATAACAGAAAGTATACTTTGTGTGTGACTTTGGCATCAGATATAGTCAAGAGTGAAAATTATACCTAATCGCGGAATGTTCTGTTCATGAATGGAGGATATGAATTATAATAATACGAGTTACGATCATCTAGTCTCCTACGTGCTGGTCAATACTGCCAGAGAACTCTGAGTCAAACACGGAATACTCTAATGGAAACATGAACTTTCTGTTTATACAGTGGACGACATCCCACGCAACAATTCACAGTGCAAATATCGCTCTTACGGCGCATGCATTAAATACGGTCCGAAGTCTTACAAGTTCAAAATTTACACTTCGCGATTGTACAGCTAACCACATGTTGAACGGGGAAGTTTCTTTGGCAAAATTTCTATTACATTCGAATGGAAGGAATAGAAGGAACGTTCTCGAGTGTATTTTGGAAAACACGAACGCCACAATATCGCCGCGTGATTGAAACACTCGTGTTCGCAAATGGAAAACGGAACCGAGGTGCGGTTTCGTTTCTTTAATTCCATATATTTTGTGTTGGATTCCTTGTACGGAGACTGCTGTTATGTGGCTGCTTTGTATTTGGATATTGAAAAGTTTCGTGTACCCCGAGGAAATAAGCTTAAGTCCACGAGTGTATATTTTTATTGAATTCGGAACACGCTTTAGAATAATATGTGTAGGCAAGAATGGGACACATTTTTGTTGCAGAAATAACCTGTCGAATTCGTATACAGCCATGGCTGCACGCTTCGGCTGCTATTGCGTAATATCACAAAACCCGCTGCCAGGAGCCAGGACGCGTTACGTCATGTCAATTTTCTTTTGTTGACCCTCCATGAAAGGCTTTACGAGTGGGCACACTCCCGCAACGCAACATTCGTTCACATTACAGCGTGACACCTAAAACGACTAACTGCTCCTACAGTCTACAAGCGCATGCTTTTAAATTAACCCTATTTATATTCTCGGGGCGGGCGTAAACATAACGCTCGAACAACTTTTATTATTTACACTGCGAACGCTTCTTTTTGAATTTCGAATGAATTCAAACAAGGAACCTTGGGAATTCTTTTTCTTGAAAGAGGTGCAAATAAGATTAGCTCGTGGCCGCTTTGTCTTTCGATCGCCCTTTTCTCCTCATTTACGAAACATCGTGATCACCTCAGTCTTTTTATATCTCGTCGGAATGGTTGTTTGAATAAATAATTGATAGCTCATTAAGGTAGCTAGTTGTACATCAAATGCAGCTGCTAAACTAGCAGCAGAACAACAAACTCGCACTCCGCAATTATCTGGCAATGAATAAGGCGAGAATCCGCAAACTACGACTTAATCCTGCAAATTTTACGGGTCCCCATATTCATATGTGAGTCGTACGTAACAGCTAAATAAGCTTTGCTTATTGGAACTGGTCCAAAGTTAGCTAGTTTCTCTAATTTAGAGGTGAACTCGTCGCGCGTATGTATGGGACCGGAGCCGAGTCTTGGCTGCCTTCCATTTACAAAGTTTTCAGGTTAGCAACGTTGTACACAAAATGGGGATGTTATTAATTATTCCGCGGCTAAACCAGTTATTCTGCATTTTAGATTAGTGCTCCAGCTTAAGCTCTTACAAATTGATGACGTTCATTTAGTGCGCTAAGCCTAGATGACCTATTTGGACTAGCCGGCACAATTGATTCAGAATGGTTTGAATAACATCCTTTAAGCTGATTAGTAAGTTAACTGTTCAATATAATCATAATTTACATGGTTAATTGCAAGCGTTGATGGCGGAATAAGGTGGCGTGATGGGTCTGGTGCCGTAGTCAACAACTAACTGACTAGTTGACTGCTCTAACACAGCGAGAATTTTTTTAAACTTTGTACAATTTTAAAGATAACCTATTCTAACTTTTGTAAAGTTAGAATAGGTTATCTTTAAAATTCAAAATGAACGAAAAGGCAGCTTAATTAATTAAACCTTGCAGCAAATTTTTACTTCTGTAAATCTATGCGGGGTTTCGGTAGCTTGTCAATATTTTATATTATTTGCTACGAAATTTCGTAGCACTGCATCTCTCCGTAGCCGTAGCGTAGTAATGTGACTTAGCAAATTTTCACCTTTTGAGCATTCGGATTGGACACTTGCGTATAAATACTAAAGTTGGTACTTTAGTAAAAATTTTAGATAGGGTTCTGTTCTGGCAGCGCTAATGTAGTATTCTCCACATTTCAGACATATTAAATACACCTATTGAGTAAACACCGAGACCCAATTGTAACATTTGAAAGAGAAATTATTATTTATAATATTTTGTACGACTGATTCATATAAATGTACATTCTTTTAATAAACATCACTTGCTATAAGCTATAACAATTCACCACTGCGAAAGCTCCCATAATACACAAGAAATGATGTCATACAAGCTCAACACGAACTTCATAACACATTATTAGCACTTGCTCTCGCATTCCACTTGATATTACAAGGCCTACATATTGTCAGGCTTGTACGGTCAGCTGCTTCAGCGGCTCTACAGATTTGTGCCTTGTAAAACTAACAAACATTCAATGTTTGAATGATTGTAGTTTGTCAGTTTGATACAAAAGTGTATCGCTGCTTATGAAGCTCACTGTAGATTAACGGTACCTACTTACTTATGTTCCAACCTATCAATACATATTTTGATAATAAGGGATAACGTTTTTCGTATATCCCTAATTATTGCCATTTATTAATAACAAAAATTATTATTGTCTTTTTTAACTTTAATATTTTCTGCCTGACTGTCGTCAGACACACAGGGACAGATAAATTATTTAAACGTAAGCACCTCTTGGTGGCCACAGAGATTGTCTTAGTGGATAAAATGCACAAGATTTTTATGCAGTACCTACCAACATCACATGCCTTGTCTGTAGAGACACGGACCTTATGCTAATTGATGTTTATATCCGACATGGCACACAAAGTGAAATGACCTGGATGCATAAGTCACTCCTACGTGCGACCCACTCTAAGGATAAATAAATATAATTTAGTAGATAGGTTATTAATAATAATTAAAGATCGCATCCAGTGGCCTGCTTTGGGAGAGGCCTACGTCCAGCAGTGGACTGCTAATACTGTGTCAGCCGTGTTTACACTTGTATAATTTATGTATCATAATTCTACCCGTGGAAATATCGTCCACATATTCTAAAACATATTATTATTGACTATCGATGATCATCAAAATGAAATTACCTATTTCCTTTCAAAATTCCACCCATTATAGCGAAATAATCGGATTCTATTTAGTAACCAATATAATTGGTCTGGCCAGATCTAAAATAATGGAAATGCGTGAACAAAACAATGTATATAGCGATTAAACTTTGAAACGGTGGCGAACACACAGATACGTTACATTTCGACGACATGAAAGAACAATCAAAATAAAGATAAAGAAGTTTTATTCTTTACTAGCTTCATTGAGAGTATTCTAGAGTATGAACTCTAGAAATGATTCTATCATAATGACAGGGTTTTAAACCGCCATTTTGTTCTTCTGACAATACAATGTGTAATCTTGCTTGTATCTACCTAGCAGTATAGAACCCATACTGAGACAGTAGTACGAGTATGAGACCAGATCACACCCGACTGTCGGAGCGTGTGAACTAAATCTATCGGAACTAACCTCGGGCGCAGATATGCTTCAATAGTTCAATGCACATTGTATGTGCGTCCCTCAGTTGTATTTCTGTATCATTTAGTTCTGTTTGTTTGGGGTGAACATACTTGCGGTTCATCGACAAGTTTAGTTTCCTCGTGCAACCTTCCTATCGATCGATACATGTTTGTAAAATTGTGAATAGACAATTACTGACGCACGAATAAAAAATTTGGCTCCGTACGAATTAAATTATTGATTCATTTTATCTGTGAGTTTAGTAGTTATTGATATTTTAAAAAGAAAGAAAGAAACATTTATTTGACAAACTGAACAATAAAAACAGAAACAAAAAAGAAAAAGAATACTACAAAAAATATATATGAAAAAAAAACCAGAAAATAATACAATACAAACAAACAAGGTTGCTGTCCAGAGCGTCAAAAAGGCACCAGCTCAGCGTGTGCTGTGGCCAGAGAGGCCACAGCACAAACAAAAAGTGTAATTTGACTGTATCAAGAGTTAGGAGTAAGGAGCCACGATTTTGTAAGTATTGACCAAATTTAGTACTAATGAAGTACTTGTAAATCCTGCCCAACAAACAAGATAGACAGTACTCGTGTTTATTATTCAATCAATTTGATGTGCTCAGCAGAACAAGGCTGCAATCAACCAGAATGCATCAGGGATTATGGAACTGCGGCGGCATAATTAATTTACAAAATCATCATAATAAATAAATAGCATTCGCGCCAGTTCATTGTGTTTCGTCGTGTTGGTAAGAAGAATTAAGTTGCATGAGTTTATCAATTGTTTTTAAAATTGATTAAAGTGCTGTAAAATTTATCAACGTCCTTAAAAAAGGTGATTGAATTTTGACATTATTTGTACATAGGCGGAACATTTATTATATACTAGCTGTTCCCGCGCGCTTCACTTCGCCTTAAAAAGTTTTCCCGTAGGAATTCCGGGATAAAAAGTAGCCTATGTTCTTTCCCAGGGTCTAGACCGTATGTATACGAAATTTCATTGAAATCCGTTCAGTATTTTTGGCGTGAAAGAGTAACAGACAGACACAGTTACTTTCGCATTTATAATATTAGTTAGGATAGAGGGTGTTATTAAAGTGGTAAGTATACTAATCCGTATTGCAACACCCTGTACATTGCGTAGATACAAGGCCTACAACTATCAGATAATAATATTCTTCTATTTAAACACAGAGCGTTAAGTGGTAAGTAAATAAAAATCAATATAGAGTGGATAACTTAATTCTGTAGGATTCCTTTTTGACGGTTGAGTAAACTGTAATAAGGTCATACCGTACCATATCAAGGGATATAAAAGGGGTAGGGATCCAGAAAGGGATATTCATTACGTTCTATATTTACGAACTAAATTGGCATCTAATATGCTCCGGTTTTATTGAAATAGAGACAGCTATTTATCTACTAGTGAACGCTGTTTTGCAGGTGGTTGCTATGATAATGGTGTGGATACTTTTTGTTTTTGCTGGTGAAATTAACTAGGTATACTTTTAATACGAATAAACTCAATAAACTCACCTGATATTTAAAAAAAAGAAGTAAAGTTATCTTTGTTAGCTTCTAACTTCTTGTGAACTAGCAAACCGATAATGTTTGAATCAATGACAAAGCTATTTGTGTGTTAGACCACATACCAAAGTGTGCAGCTACTTTTTAACCTGACTATACTTCTATTACATTAACTCATGTAACCGTTTACCTAAACAGTAAAGCCCCATATTCAATTATTTTTGAACTATCTCTTCGTTCACTAGGACGAGTTTACGACCCGGCTCTGCTCTGAACATAAAATGGACCCAACATTATTATATCCTTCACTTAACATTATGCTGAGTCGATAAGCTCCAACTGTCTATTTAGTTTGAAATGAGGCTTTCTGTTTTCTACTCTACATCCTGTTTATAACGTGAACGTTTATAAGTAGGTACGGATGGATACATAGATGTTTCACGGGCCAACGGCTGGACATTTTTAATAAATTTGGTATGTAATAAGCCAAAAATCGGGATTAACCACAATAACGATTAGAGAAAGCGAGAAAGCGACGCGAAGCTAACGGGAAAATCTAGTTACTTAATTATAAAAACATGTACTAGGTGTTTATAAGAAGTCTTAATCAGGTAACTAAATTTTGGTTTCGCTTAAAAAAAACAGGAAGCAGGCTACTACAGACGTATCAAAAAGTCTAACTAAAAATATTTTTTGTTTCAGTTGCTTAACCCTTTGTACGTAAAATAAGGGCTGAAGATTTACGTAAGGGTCCTATGCGACCCTTTTATCTTTACAGGGACAAGTGCCGTGTTACCATCGGCTTTGTTTTAAGTACGGCGATAAATCTAAATATATATTTTATCGTTTTCGATACAACCGGTTGTCGGTCCAATTTATTGGCGTAATTTCAGTGTCAAGGGATCGGCGAGGTGGGTCCCGGTGGCCACTTTTATTTGGGGCTTTGGGAGATTTGTGATGTTCCATTTTATTTTCGATTGGTACGACCACTACAATAATCCGGCAACTTTGGACTGTAATTTGTTTATTTAAATAAGTTTTTTTTCGTAAATTGTATTTATGTATGGTATAGACTCTCAGTTACAATTATCTGTATAGTACGACAAACTTATCTGTTCCGGTGAGAGCTCACGTAAAGCGGCCCATTCACGTGACGCACCGCGAGCCGTACCAATCCGCGGACAAATCCGTCATCGCCCACACACTACACGAACCCCGAAATGCACTCCAGTCGATGTCTTGGACAAGGCTCAATAAAGTTGTGTACTCAATAATATAAGTTTGTGGTACTGTATTAGCATCAACGAGCGTTTTATATTTTGACACATTTATAAAGCGTTTAACACAGCGCCAACATTTTTCATAATTGCGTCTAAGTTTTGATGGTGAGGTATATTACTTTTATTACCTGGTAAATGCCATAAAATATCAAATTTTAAATTTCTTAACCTGATAACGCTGTCTTATTTTACGGCAAATTCACCAATCAAAACCTCAAGATATTGGTAATGCTCTAAAATCTGATTTCAGGAGACAATGATAGCAGGAAAAATTTAGACTAGACTCCCCCCCCTTGCAGTCTTTTTCTCCGAGCCCAGCCAAACAGAACACAAGACAAAAGCCGTTCCAGACTAAAATAATCATAAAAAGTCGTATTTCATTGGCGCGAAGTCGTATAAACTTGGTGTAATAGCATCGGCTGTAGCTGAATTATTCAAACGGCTCTCAAAGGAGAGGTGGGAAGCAGCGGGGTGCGGGGAGAGGCAAAATTTTCATATTCCCATTAGGAAGTCCAATCGTTATTGTAAAGATTTGAATGAGCTGCTGTGTAAAAGTGAGAAGGTTTTTGCAACATATTCGCAGGCATCAAGGCATCATCTACCGGCACCGTCCGCCACAAGTATGCTAAAGGAGAATGGACCGCCAGAGCAGCCATTGATGAAACATAATTATACTGACGTGTAGTCCATTACTACAGTATATCCTGGTGTTAACTTTTTTATTATGAGGCATGGGAGAACGAAGACATAGGTGCTGAAATATCAAGTCTTTGTACTGTATTAGATGTTTCCCTAGAACTAAGTATCATTTTTAATAGTAGTTTAGATTTTTTAAAATTATTTTTCCTTTTTTTTATGAAAACATTAAAAATGCCCAAAATAAAATTATCTTCTAGATTAATAACGCCCTAATAATGTCCTTAACGTTAAAGTCAAACACATATATTATTAACCTCAGATATCTAATAGTCGGTTTAATATTTAGATTATTTCACATTATTTATGGACGAATTATAACCTAAAAACTTTAATAGTGTACCTACATACATACCTAGAAAATATTTCGTGGAGTAATTATTGGATATTGCGTACGTAGGTGGTTTACACACTCAGGTACGCAAGTATTTCTTAGAATATTTGATTTATTATATGATATCACTTTATGTTAGCAGCCCTGAGGGTATTATTATTTGAGCATATCCAAATACGATAACTGTAATGGAAATTACCGATGGTAAACTAATCAAAACAAACTTTGGTAGGCAGGTAAGTACTTAATTGTAGCGGTATAATAATTATGTTCATGAATTTTGCTGATAGAAATACGGGTGTATTCATAATTTGAGCTTACCATCATATTTCACAATTAACTGTTAGAGATGAGGCTACCTAGTTAAGTAGATAATTAAATAGGTAGGTACATAATAATATTGTGTATAAGCTAGTTATATTGATACTGTTTTAAATAAAGCTGCAAAAGTACTCAAGTTATGTAAATAACTTACGTAGCAGAAACTTTTGTTAATTTTACATATGTTAAATATTTTTTATGTTTTATTTATGAACAAAGCTTTAGATGGATTCTAACTCGTTTATATGTTAATATTCTCACATATAATTTTAAATACCTACCTCTTATTGTTAAGTAAAAAGCGGAGTGTCTATAGGATAATAAATAGGTATAAGATGAATTGAACGACATAATATCAATCACAACTTCATTAGTACGAGAACCTTTTAACTTAATAATGAAGTAAGCATTTCCGAACTTTGACTTTCTAGAAGCCCCAGAATTGAGTAGTGAACATAAGGCAACGTTGCTAGTTTGAGCTTTGAATCTAGATATCTTCTGAATGCAACCATCATCCAACTGGTATGCAATCTTCTTAAGTAGTTTCTATGTATCTACTGCAATCAAAGTGAAATCAAAACCTCTGAGACATGCCTTCACCAATCCACGAGTTGAAATGTGTACCCAAAGGCACTGTAGTAATTTAGAATGTAAATCCTGCTATATAAAACGCATTATGAGAAGGAAACATATTCAGCTCACGCACTGTCAACCTCGCGGGACGAGCATTGTGAAACAATACAGCCTCCATCGCTGTGGAGTTCGTGGAATATTAGGTGGGTAAACTGAAATACTATTCGTGTGTTGTTGCAGTGAACTGCTATCAGTTTCATCAATCTAATAATTATTAATAAAGGCGTAAATTTGTAACTGTATGTTTGTTACTATTTTCGAAAAAAAAAACTACATAAAAATATCTTTATCTGAAAAAGCACATTTATAATTGTCACAATTCACAACCCATCACGTCCGGTACTGGGGCACGGGTCTCCTTAAAGAGTTTTAGGCCTAGTCCACCTCACCCATCCAGTACATTAATAATGATTAATGCAGTTTACAAAATATCAGAATTATCGATAGGGTACTATTTATCCCAATTCATTAAATTAATACATTTTATTCAGTTCTACGAATTGATATTCGATATTGTTTTGTTAGCTGCGAAATGGAAGATCAAAATTATTTATTTTGGTAATATAACCATGAAAGTTGAATTCCCAGAAATAGGTAGGTACCTAATATCAGCACAGCAGTTATAAAAGCTATGTGAGGAGCTTTTTAAATATAGAAATAATATTTCACAGATATTATTTCATATTCAAGAAATAATATACATAGGTAGTATGTATAATTTATTTATTAAATACTTTATTGCACAAATATGAGATATAAGTGTACAAAAGGTGAACTTAATGCTAAAAGGATTTTCTACCAGCCTAATTTAGTATGTTACATATCGAGGGTGGAAGAAAAACTCAACATTCCCTTTCAACGTTGCTGACATCGGTAATTTTTTCAACGTTTAGCAATCTAACTAACATACAAATAACTTACTCGTCGATTAACAGATTTTTACATCCTGTATACAATAGCAGAATGTAGGTTACGCAGATTAATATAATATCCACCTCCGATTCTCATATCCGGTATCTCTCGGTTGTTATATCATCCCGAATATAATTAATACAAGGAACGTGTTCACCTTAGTAACACCACAATATCATCTCGAAATAGGTATGATAATAAATAAAATCATGTCACTTTGTATATTTATATATTAGATATTTTTGTCAGTAATAAATTTTTCTCGAGGTATTTTTTTTAAACATGGTAAAAAATATACCAACTTTTATTTATTACGCACACCTTTTGCATCATGATGGTACCTAGAATGAATGAGCCACAAAATTAAAGAAAAGTTCAACAACGATTTCTTCAAACGCACAAGGGGGGTCACTCTTTATGGCAAAAAACTAAGTTTCGGAGCGCTGCCGCTGATGCGCGAGCCACGACTCTATCTGGCTGTATTAAACGTGCAGATTGCACGACAGCTCTCGTTCGTTCCTTTTTAGTCAGTAAAGAGTAACCCCGCAGGTTGGTCCCGGTGGTACTGCCGCGAATAAATCTTCCCAATCTATTATGCGGGGGCTATTCCCCGCTTCCTCTGATCAAGTTGGCCCTTAAACCTGAACGCAAGCAATCCTGCCCGGACTTCTCGCGAAAAGAACTTTGTTTACGACCCATAAACGTGCCAAATAACTTTTGCGTGCTGCAATAACCGTTTTTTTTCGTGCACAAAACTAAAATAGAGTTTACGAGACATAAAGTACGCGTTAGTACGAATAAACTACGTGAATATGAAATTCAGTGGAGACATTGAAGTGTTTGTTTTGGTGTTTCATTATTGATTTGTATAAGGTATATTTTTCTTTTGATTCATTCCATGTGATATTATGGAACAAACAAAAACCTATTTGTATTTTATTTGTTACTATACAAAGTTACCTACAAAGCGTAAAAATGGAAACTGGAAAATTATAACCTCTGTAATAGACTGTAATAGTTTATCCAAACCAAAAATCCTTGATTTATCCTAACTCTCCGTCAGCTTGGCGTACACATGACAAAATTTACCTCAAAGCTTCAATCAACTTAATTAATAACGTACTTTGAACCATTTACCTAGTTTAATTTATTTAGTTCAACATCGAAAAGTCTATGGCCACGTTAATTAATGGAACAACAACATACCAATGTTTTTCAACAAAAATATTTCGCGGACGCGGCGCAAAAATGCAAAGCCTTCACCCAACTCCGGAATGAAATAAAATAAATACGCCTGAAGAGAATATTGCGCCAACGAACTGGCATATTCAAAAGGTAGTTTACAAAATACCTATCCATAGGTCTGTTTTGCAGACTCTACCTGCCTATGCGGTGTAATTGCTAGGCCTTTGGGTAGTTGCTAGGTATCTCCACTATTTGATACTTGGTTAAAAGTTTAATAACTGTTTTATCGTGGATATGGATTGAAAAGTTCCTACAGTAATATTTGATTACCTACAGTAGTACGATACGATAACATACCCGCCGAACTTTTGAAAACGGACCCAACTGCAGCTGCGCACTTCCTCCAACCACTACTAAATGATGTGTGGCAGCAAGAACACCTACCAGCTGATTGGAAAGAAGGCCTCCTCATAAAATTACCGAAAAAAGGTAAGGTAAGGTAAAAGATTGCAACAATTGGAGAGGGATCACACTCCTCAGTACAGTAAGCAAGGTGCTTTCTAAAATAATACTGTACCGTATCCAGGCTGCAATCGAAGACACAATCCGCGGAGAACAGGCTGGATTTCTTAGGGGAACATCATGTGTGGACCAAATAACTTCCCTCAGAATTATTGTTGAGGAATCTGTCGAGTGGAGAAAGCCCTTATTCATGACTTTTGTCGACTTTGAAAAGGCATTCGATAGCATCAATAGAAAATTTATTTGGGACGCACTTATGCACAAAGGAGTACCCGAAAAAATCGTTAACATCATAAAGGAGGCTTATGACGGGTTCAATTGCAGAGTCGTTCATAATGGCAAGCTCACAGAGCCATTCAATGTGACAACCGGAGTCAGACAGGGATGCTTGCTGTCCCCGCTTATCTTTATAGTGGTCATGGATGCAATCATGCTGAAAATCACCCACGAGAAAAATAGAGGTATACCATGGACAGCGTCATCATCACTGGAAGACCTAGACTTCGCGGACGACATCTGCCTACTGAGTAACACCCATGATGATATGCAGCGCAAAATTACAGCCTTGGATAAAACTGCAAACATGGCTGGCCACAAGATCAGTAGAAAAAAGACAGAAGAAATGCGCGTGTGCAGCGATAACAACCCACCGCTCCTATTGGAAAACCACCGCATCACCCAGGCTACCGATTTCTGCTATCTTGGAAGCATCATCACCCCTCAGGGAGGAACAGAACGGGATGTCGAAAGTCGCATCAACAAGGCAAGGGGAGCATTCTCGCAGCTAAAAAGCCTATGGACGTCGTCCAACATATCTCGCACCAAGAAAATCCGCATCTTCAACACAAATGTGAAGACTGTGCTCCTATACGGATGCGAGACGTGGAAGGTCACTAAGGGCATATCACGCAAACTCCAGGTCTTCGTCAACAACTGTCTACGAACCATCATACGTAGACACTGGCCGGACACCATCACCAATGTCGAGCTATGGAAGGTTACAAACCAAAAGCCTATAAACATATACATCCAAGAGGGAAATGGCGATGGCTGGGCCACACACTGCGAAGACCTGATGACCATATCCCGAAAGTGGCCCTACAATGGAAACCCCAGGGCGGTTCAAGACGACCCGGTCGACCAGCTCATACTTGGAAGCGGTCCATATACAGCGAGGCCCAAGAGAAAGGGAAGTCGTGGCCAGAGCTCAACTTGCTGGCCCACGACAGAGAAGGATGGAAGCGCCTGGTGTCAGCCCCAGACTCCTCGGAGGAGTAACGGGATTGAAGAAGAAGAAGAAGAAGTAGTACCCACGTGCTTGTATTGAATACTTAAGTATTGAGGAAAATTACGAATTGCGGGAAAATTAAAACCGCGAAAATTGTAGTGATTTTTATCCTCCAAAGCAAAATTTGAGGCAGTATCAGATTTAAATTTTTCAGCGAACGAACAATTTGAATCGAGGGGCTAAGCCTGTGTACCGATATTGCACGGTTATCTATATCCGGTTTGAATGGATCAAGCTCCTATTTCAATTTTCTGAGTGGAAATACTCGCTAAGTGATTTGCTGCAATACTCGGCTTATGATTAAATTACGAACGTTGAAACTGGTGTGTAAATCCTGTCAGTTATTCTATTACATAGGAATACCTACAGATAAATTGATTTAATTAATTAATAATTTGTAGTCTTTTTTATAAAGTTTTTATGGCTAGGTAGTGCATCAAAGGCGCATCCGTTTAAGAAATTGAACGTAAAAAAGTGGAGATACTTTTTGTTTTATGTATGTATAAGTAATAGGGCTACTATTGCGTCATTTTCAATGATTTCATACGCTAGAAAAATAAAAGTCAATGCTTAAATTCTTATAAGTTTCATTAAACTTCAGCTACAGTATTATCCAATCAAGAAATTGCTCACTATAAATATTTTATTCACGGAGCACGGAAAGGACTAAAATGTTCAAAAAGCTTTGAATATAATTTAAAATTACTCGGTGAAGCGGCGCCATTGGTGGGAGGTCTTTAATCAGGCACCTCCCGGGTGGGTTTGCATAATTCATATAATATCAAAACCAATCATTCACTGCATATGATAATGTGGATTGGTGGAGTTTTTGTTGAATAGATTAGCATTTTTGATCAGAATTTTTGTTTGTAACGTCGGATTATAGGTTTGGCGCGTGTTTATTTGGATATTGAATTGCAGATTTCGTAATCGGCAAACGGGTACTAAATATACCTGTTACAGACAATTAATAAGACTAGATGATACCTTCTCGGTTAATATTAATAAATAGCGACTTAGTCATAATTTATATCTAAAAAAATAGGCTCATTCTTCACCTAGTCGTATCTAATTATTAACTCTATATTTTATCTTTGACAGGAAAAATCACCTTACATTTTCATAACCCCAAATCATTCCAAAGCACAATTATTCAAGAGAAGCAGAATTAGCGGACAACCCGCTTTTGCTGTGTAAATTTCCACGCTCAGTTTTGCATATTAAGATTCAATTTACGTTGCACTATGCTCGTTTCCCTCGTACAACAGTTATGAGCATTATTTGGACAACATATTAGTGCGCGTGGGATTATGGTAACAATTTGTGTACAACTAATAGTAGTATTTACGATGGCTGTTGTTCTAAATTTTCATTGTCGACACTGCGTGATAGCGTTGAGGATTGGTTATTGTGTCCTGACAGTTTAATTTAAAGTATTTATGACGTACTTATAGCTGCTCCTGCGAGCGTCGCTTCGCCTTAAAAAGTTTTCCCGTGGGAATTCCGGGATAAAAAGTAGCCTATGCGCTTACTCAGGGTCTAGACCATATGTATACCAAATATCATTCAAATCCGTTCAGTAGTTTAGGCGTGAAAGAGTAACAGACAGACTGACATACAAACACAGTTATACTTTCGCATTTATAATATTAGTTAGGATACTATAGTATACTGTAGGAAGTAGTAATTAGTGAAGAAGTACTAGTTAGTAAGTAGCGCATAGCAAGACAAATGAATCAAATGCTGAAAAACAGTAATACATCAATAAATGAATGTGTTACTATGAATTACTTATTCAATAACTAAAATTTATTATATTATATACATATAAATGCACTAAAATTTTGTAATTTTAACTGCTAAAGGTAGGTAAGTTCATATTAAAATATTCATGAAGCTATAACCGCAATAATTTCCCGTTTAGGATTAATTTTATTTAGCCTCGTATAAAATGGAGTTACTGCAATCATTTCTATAGAATACTAGCGACCCGACTTGGTTTCACACTTAATCCTACTAATCCTAACTAATATTATAAATGCGAAAGTAACTGTGTCTGTCTGTCTGTCTGTCTGTCTGTCTGTCTGTCTGTCTGTTACTCTTTCACGCCAAAACTACTGAACGGATTTGAATGAAATTTGGTATACATACGGTCTAGACCCTGGGAAAGAACATAGGCTACTTTTTATCCCGGAAATCCCACGGGAAAACTTTTTAAGGCGAAGCGAAGCGCGCGGGAACAGCTAGTATATTATAAGCGTGAAAGTTTGTAAGTATGGATTTTATTTGTGTAGCTCTTTCACAAGGAAAAAGAATGTAATTTTTTAACAGTTTAAGTTTTATGCACACCATAAAAAACGCTCACTATTTTGGCAGTAAGGCCCGGGTCTCCTATTTACTCCGTAGGTCGCGTCAAGTGTCACCGCCGTAGGCCGCGTCACGATTCTCACTACGTCTACGCGCCAACGTCGGCGTGTGAGAGAGACCGCATCAGTACATTTCTATAGTGAGCATCGTGACGCGGCCTACGGCGTGACGCTGGACGCGACCTACGGCGTAAATAGGAGACCCGGGCCTAAGGTATTCAATAAGAGACTGACAGCATTAGACTTATTCTTGGATGATGTAGGTATTTCCTTAAATGAACCTAAAAGTAACGTAATTTTTTTTGTTACAGGTAATACCACTAACAACGAGACAAGGCACAGGCAAACGGAGCGTGGGACACCCTACGGCCAGCTTGACCACGACCTCAGAGAGGTCGGTAACTGGTAGTGACTGGATGAAGAACTCTGTACTAAACGTGCCAATTCCACGACTGCTCTTGTTCGTTAGTTTTTCGTCAGCATAGAGTAGGTAACCATCATGAGTTCTGACGTTCACTAGTTTATGGTCTGATGACAGACAGGTGTATAGGTTTTATCAAGGGTAGGCCTTAGGCAAAGGTCTGATGTCACGCAAGCAAGTGAGCGACTGTTTTTAACACACCTGTATATAGATATTTCTGTTTTCTATCCGTATGACTTGTCATTAAGTTGATTCTAATTACTTATAACCATTTAACATCGTAATCGTAGCTTACTACAAGTGCGAGTAGTTAGGAACTCTTTGAATAAATTATCTGGATACTGGCTGGAAACAGTTTCGAAACATTTGAAAATGGAACAGCCGACAAAATTGAATTTTCTTTTTGGTGGAACCCCTCGACCAGCCGTTAAATCAGGACAATCGTGCGAACGTTTAAAATGTAAAACGTGCCTCGCGAGCGCATTCCAAATTCAAGATTTGCTAGTGGAACGATAACGCGTTAAGTAAATTTGTGAACGCGCCCGCTTTTGCTAAGCTGCCATATTCTCGTGTGCTATGACTTTAATTTCTAACCTATCAGCTGAATAAGTTGAAGGAAAGAAAGAGGCAAAGAAAAAATATATGCTGACCAAATAGAAAAAAGGGCTTAGACTACTAAAGTAAATAAATAAAATTTAAGCTCATGATCTATAAGTAATTATGACATACCGGTGGGTGTAAGACCTACATAGACAAGGGAATGTCTACAAATCATATATATTTTTTCAGAAACACTTTCTTAAACTTGATAAAACTAAAAGTTCATGCAAAAGAGAATGAACTAGACAGCTGCTCGTCGTCTCATCGTTGACTTTGCCGACGGAATAGCCCTGCTGCTCCGAATTCTGGACGCATCCGCAGCGCTAGATGCCCTAATGGGCGGAAGGGGAAGAAAAACACTGGCCGCCATATTGATTTACTTTGTCAAGGACTTGAAAATTTTGAATTCCGAACAAGTTTCGGTTGAAGGTAAAGTTTTGTTTTGTTTATTATTGCTTGCAGTTCGACCTGAAATGAGCGGTCTTTTGTAACAGAAGTAGGTACTTAACCTGAAGGTCTTAAATTATGAATCAGTTTGATTGAAAGGTGAATTTTGCATTTATAGTACTTAGGTAAATAAATAAATAATTAAATATGTGGGGACATCTCACACACGGCCATCCGACCCCAAGCTAGGCAGAACCTGTGTTATGGGTGTCGGACAGCTGATATATCTACACAAATACATAGATAGATAGATACTAAATATAAATATCAACACCCAAGACCCGAGTACAAATATCTGACTTTAAACAAATATCTGCCCCAGCCGGGAATCGAACCCGGGACCTTCGGCTCAGTAGTCAGGGTCACTAACCACTACGCCATTCGGTCGTCACCGAGGTAGGTCAATTTTGCCGTTTTCCTCGCGAATTTATTTTCTGTAAGCTATATTCATTTGAGACATAAATACCGCGTGCTGCGTAAATCCCCTAAGGGTTATCAAAGTGGACTATAGATATTATTTTGTGCTATTTTTAATAAATTGACTTCCTCGTGGCTGATTAACAAGTACTTGTTACAAGGCTTGATCATACCTGAAAATCCCAAAGGCGTATGCTCCTGTCACCAAAGTACGCTCTCCAAAGAACACAATGCATCCAGGGTATTTATCACGATTCACAATGCACAATTTACATTAATTGTCCAATATTGTCCAGTAAAACAGAAAATTAATGCGGAAGAGTAATTTTTCACGCATAACGCGCCTGCGTCCATGGAACAAGTGACGTCGTATTTGTGCGTTTTCGGCGGCGCTGATTGGCCGAGGAGAGGTCCGCGTTTTTCAAATGGGCCAATGGCGAGCAGGTTCACATATTCCCGTGTCCAATACAGAATGCTCAAGCCAAATCAATGTTGCCATTTAGCAACCACAGGAAGTAAAATGTTACAGTATAGAAATGTATTATAAATTAATTAAACTAAACTTCGAATTAAATATTAAGACTTCATTGGTACCATAGTCCGACTCTGTGACGCTCAAGGTGTAAGGTTTAGGAATTATAAAGGTGTTGGCTCGACTCAGTGCACAAACCTCGTTTTCAGTTGGAATATCAATTCAGAAAGTGAAAACCTTTATTACGAGTATTTGTGTAAACATTATAGTAACATTATTATTACAATGTTTATTAAACTGACAATTTTGGAAAAAAATAAATAAATAATATTTGTATTCAGAGATGATTGAGTTTCGGATAAGGCATTATAATGTTTAAATGGACTCCAAATACCTTCTATCGCCCATTTAAAGGCTTAGCAATCATCCTCTTTATTATTTTCCTTAAATTGACATGCAATTTGAGCCTAAAATGAAAATAAAACGTATAAAGTTGTAGCACTTTGGCCGCGAGAGGCGGCGAGTGGCACAAAATATCTTAAATTAATTTAAAGAGGGCACCCTGGGTGGCTTTCATCTTTATTGTTACGGTTAATGCATTTTGTGATGGCTGCCTTTTATTTTCCTCATATTAATTTTCAAGGCGGCAACACTGTTAGGTAGTAATTTAAAGGTATTGTACAGAAGGTTTCGGGACATAGCTGTCAAAATATGCAAGCTGAAGTGGCAGTGGGCTGGTCATATCTGCCGAAGAACCGATAACCGTTGGGGTAGACGAGTTCTCGAGTGGAGACCACGAAGTCCACGAACAGGCAAACGCAGCGTGGGACGCCCTCCTGCCCGCTCGACTGACGACCTTAGGCGGGTGGCGGGTAGTGGTTGGATGAGGAAGGCCGAGGACCGAGTGTTGTGGCGCTCCTTGGGAGAGGCCTATGTCCAGCAGTGGATGATTATTGGGTGATGATGATGATGATGATGACGGAAGGTTTGTTTTACATACACTAGTTACAGTTGTCGGGTACGGCCAGGGGGGTCACTTTCTAAATCGAAGAACACTCGAACGAACGAGTATTGTCACTCAATCGGCACGCTTAATGAAACGAGATAGAGTCGTGGTCGTGACTCGTGGTTAGCGCTGTATTTCAACTTTTTGCATCACCCTGTTTAATATGTTGTTCTACAGGGCAAAGTAAAAGTGTAACTTTGAGAAAGATTCAGTGAAAATATATGTTTCGCGACCGAAAGAAATATTCTGTCGACACCTGGGCCGCTGTAATTGGATTTCCTGAATAAATGATACATTCCTTCCGTATACATTTAAATTGATTCCTTTGAGTCTTTTGTGACTTTAAATTAGGTTTGGGTGGTGTATTTTATTGCCTTTACAAATATTTACTTAGCTTATTCCAGATTCACGTCAAGAAGTTTGAAAATATTATGATCTTAAATAAAGTTAAGTGTGCCTGAAACACTTCACATTTATATTATTTTGGATTTAAATTTTGCAGTAACATTGTTTGTAGGTACATCATAATATAAACTACTTTTTCTTCCGGTCTTCCCACAAGATAAATTTGTGACGTTAAGTGCTCATGAAAAAACTAGTAAAAGTTATTTATTATTTCCCACATTCGAATTTCACAAAAAAAATCATATCAGCAGAATAATACTCGGGTCCTAAAGGCTAATATCGCTTGGCCAGCACCCTCGCAATGTCCAATCTTGTCAAATTTATTATCGTCTCAGAAATGCTGACCGTACGCCGCAAACCAATCTCATTCTGAACTTCATGGGCTACAGTCAGAAAGGATGAAATACGATCACGACCGAATATTGAGTAAGTTCGGGACTCGAATCAGCAGTTACCTTTAAAATTATTAATATAAGTAAGATCATCATCCGACCCATCACGGCCCCACTGCTGGGCGGTTCCATTGAAGGAAGGGTATAAGTAAGTTAAAAAACACAATTGCACGCAACAGGGTTGAAATAGTGGAACAGATAAAATATCACAAACAGCGGCGTTATTACTAATAGTAATGTCTTCCAGACCACCAAAGCATGTAGGAAAATTAAACGTGACCGGGTCTGGTACAGTGTGAAAATAAGCCTTAGTAGGTTTATTTATTTATTTACACGAATACACCAATAGTGTTTTGATATAAGCATAATTATTACCTACCTTATACCGAAGTTTAGGAGAGCTATCCTGCATTGGTAACAGTAGTCATAGTAAGTATGGCACCGCTTCGAAACTTCGCTTTTCGGCAAGCAGACCCGCTATTGTTTTCACAAAGATTTTCGGATTCAAACTGTATAGAATTTGACACTAATTACTTTGTAAATGTTATACTTCGTATTGACTTTGCGATAACTTTACAGGAGTAGCCCTCAGGTGAACATAAAAATACTGTGAAACTCTGTAGTATGTCTATAGAGTGTATTATACCCTTTGATCGTGTCGTACCGGCGCGTTGGAACGGGAACTTCCATAGAAGCCTGTTCAGGACCTCATCGTATCTTTCACGTCGTTGTGGAGATGTGCCCGAGGCTATTGGTGAATTATAACCGGCTATCAAACTTCAAAGCGGCTTTTAATACGCGTCTTTTCACACTTCGCCGTCTTGAAGTGTGAAGATGCGTGCTAGGAGACGTCTTTACAAAGATTTAGCGACTTTAGGAGGCTATGAAACTTATAATACTTACTTATAAGCTTTGTTTTGAGATGTGCGAATAAAATCAGTTAAGAGAAGTACCTACTTAGTTAGTGTTAGGACTAAACAATTCATATACACTCACGGGCAATGAAAAGGTTCCACTGAAAAAATCACCTAATTCCTTCTAAACGGAAAATCCTAGCTTAACGCCGTCTTCTGCAACATTAAAGTACATTTAACAGAGCATCAGGATATTAACAACTAAAATCGGTAATATTTTGTTCCAGTTTTAAATATTTTATTTGAAAAAATTGGTTTCGTTTGCTGTCGGAATTTTGTGAGTGGAACTTTTTCATTGCCCGGCAGTGTCCTGTAGTCCCGTTGTCCCCGTAACTGTGTCCCCGTTACGGGGACAACGGGACGTCATTATATTTTCGTTCCGTTGCTTGTCCCCTTTGCGGGCAATAGTGAACGGGGACAACGGGCCGTCAAAATTTTACGTGTCGTTGTCCCTTCCGAATTCTATTAGCACAAAAAGGACAAAATAAAATGAAACAAAATGTTACATGATCGGCTGTAGGTAATGTCGGAAAAATATCGACAACGCTCATAATTTTTCTGATGATAGGAATAACCCTCCGTATCATCCTAAAAAAATCTCAGATTTTTTCTATGCGTTAGTAATTTTATAAAATTAAAACATTTCAAGTTTCACAAAACGGGTATTCTACGGACTTAAGGACATTTTCCATCGTGGTTTAAAAGCTATCTGGATGAACGTCTGCAGTGTGTTGAAATAGCGAAAATTATAGGGAATCACAAAGAGAATGTGCAATCCGATTTTAAATATAATAACGCTGGTGTTCCACAAGGTAGCGTATTAGGGCCACTACTTTTCCTGCTCTACATCAATGAACTACCAAACATATCAAAACATGAGACCATACTTTTTGCAGATGACACCACAATTGTTTTCAAATGTGAGAATCCTGATACATATGAATATGAAATTAACAGCACATTACATAAATTTATTGAATGGCTAAAAAATAATGATCTCTCTATAAATATTTCTAAAACTAATATGATACAATTTCAAACTTATAATTCCAATCCTGACAAAATTAATATAATGTATGAATCAAATCAAATAGAAGAAATCAATAATACAAAATTCTTAGGTTTAATAATAGACAAGCACTGTAACTGGAAGGCCCATATAGAACAAGTAATAAATAAGGTCGGAAAATTCATTTATGCTTTACGAAACCTCAGACAAGTGGTATCAAAAGATGCAGCCCTAACTGCTTATCATGGGTATGTTGCATCAGTTCTTGCCTACGGGTTACTATTATGGGGGCGATCAACTGACATCTTTAAAGTTTTCCGTATTCAAAAAAAATGTATTCGAGCTATAGTTGGTATACCAATTTTAGGAACGATGAATCCTGTAAACCTTTCTTCAAATCCTTAAAAGTACTAACAATATTTTCTATGTACATAAAAGAAGTATGCGTATTTGTTAGAGAACACATGGACTTGTTTAAAAAGCAATCAGACACAAATGAGAGGTCACGCAGAGATCCATATAAACTAACATTACCGAAGATTAGGGTAGATGTATATAAACATAATGCTTATGTAATGTGTATTAGGATATATAATAAACTGCCAATTGAGTACAAAAGCTTGCCTTATAAAAAATTTAAATGCGAATTAACAAAGTGGCTTTTAAATAAATGTTTTTATTCTCTAGACGAGTATATAATGGTATGACATTAATTTATTTGACATTTAATTATTATTTAGTATAAATTTTAACATAATACTATTTAAATGTGGCATGTGATGTGACTGATAAAAGTTTAATTAAGTATTTATAAAGTAAGTTATGTATTAATTTAATGTAATTTTATCTTAATCATTTATAATAAAATGTAATTTATTGTACGCTTTGAGAGTGGTAATACCACTTATTGTAATTTGCAAGCCTTACCAGGCAGAATATGTAGGAACCAAATTAATGTAAAACAACTAATATTGTAAACCCATATTCAGCAAATAAATATTTCTATTCTATTCTATTCTATTCTCAATGAGCAATAAAAAAAATATGACAGGTATGAATGTTCAAAAGGGTAAAGTGTAGTTACGAAATCTCTCATTTATTGACTGATTTAGAATAAGCCAATGAGAGTTTTGCAAACAACAATCTTATCTGTGCTTTTGTTTCGCGGCAGTATTTCGATGTGCCGTTAGCGCATCCTTTAAAATTTACACGTTCATCAAATTTGGCAAATTATCACCTAGGTTAGTTATGTATTGATCTAAGCTAAAAAAGCGATTTGATGTGAAGATATTATACAAAATTCATGAAATAAAAAATATACTTGTGTTTATTTTGGGAACGGGGACAATGGGTCTGATTTTTTATTTTTTTATTAAGTGCCGCTGTCCCCGTTGAGGGGCTCACGTCCAACGGGGACAACGGGACTGATTTTATTTATTTTCTGAAAGTACCGTTGTCCCCGCTTAACGGGGACAAGAATTACGGGGACAGCGGGACTACAGGGGTAGTGCCTGTAAGTAATATTTATTTATATGTTTCTCTTTCAGTTTACTTACATTATAACGATAATATTCACTAATGAATGCCTATTGAAACATAAACCTACAGACGTAGGTACTTACAGGCAAACATAAGTTCAGTTGGTAATAGAGCCAAGTTGGCATAGAAATAAATAACTCACAGAAATTCGTGTTTATTTCAACAGTAGATATAATTATTTCAGGAGCGTGCTCAAAATAATGAACGAGGCACAAGTATACAAGATTAATAATACCATTAACATCACTAGGGAGGTATTAAGCAAAAAGGTAATCAAATTAAGAATTGGGGTGGAGGTAGGTTATATCTACGTACCGACGCTTGACTATTTTATTTAATTTCTAAGAGTCAGATGTTATAAAACAATGCCTACAAAAATAAAACATTTTTTTACAAAGAAAGTTTTTCTTTGAATTGAAAAGTTCATCAAAGCGTTGTTCTCGACTCGTGAACTGTTTAAAAAAGTCATAAGTAGTTACTTACTTATGTAGGTACTTTATATTTGAAAATTTATTCATTGTTCTGGGAAAATAGTAGGGCTTGACACGGACAAAATTGTAAAATTGTCATACATAAATATATGTATGGTCCATTGACGAAAGAAAAAAGAGTATGTCATTGATTAGGTCCAACGTAGTAATGGTTATGTACCTACCTATGTGCTAAAAATTTTCATTCGTTACTTAACACTCGAGACAAAATAACTAACATAAGATCAACTGCTATACAGAAAATCGTAGCTACTACCACTGCCGTGCACATATTTAGGGATAATCCTATAAATTATCGAAATTAACCTATCCCAAAAACTACATACCTACTTAGCCTAAGAAAGAAACAAGGAAGAAAACAACACAAGATAAGTAGGTACCTAATAATAACATAAGAATAGGCAACTAATTCTCAAGCCATAGATTTTCCTTAAGTATATAGGTACGTTTTGCGCACAATTTATACGAGAGGGTGAGGGACAAATCTGTATATACAGGGTGATACGGTGAGGCCTAATTGGGGTTCGTTAGCAGACGATTGTTTGTTTATTGGGACACCAGAAATACAGCTTAAGGTAAACAAGGAGCAGTAGAGTAACCCAATATACAAAATATTCAAAGAAAACGAGTTTTCAGGAAATTTACTAGATCTACTGGACCGAAGCGCTGAAAAAATATTTTGTACTTAGGCATGATACTTTTTACGTTACGATTTAAGCGTTATACATGTTTCAAATGTGCGAAAAGAAAATTATTGTAGATATTTAAAAGTTATGGCTTATAATCTTGAACCTACAATCCTCATTTAATGCATATTATACACACACACACACACACTCACGCCTTGTACTCATGTACTCCCTTGCGGGGTAGGCAGAGGTGCATTGCTGCACCCACTTTTCGCCAGAGTGTTATGTTAGTCCCAATGTAATAGGGGGCGGGCCTATTGCCATTTTACGGGCACATCCAAGACCCGAGACCAAATATCTGTGTTTAAACAAGTAATTATTAGTAATACGTGTAATACACATAGTTGTTATGCTCACTTTGTAAGGACATTATACTCATAGGTATATTCGTAGGTATACTTATATTAAATACCAATTCCAACCAACATTCATTACTACGTTCCTATAAATAAATCGCGCATTGCGTTGTCCATTAAAATGGAGTAATAAGTATAATTACAATTTAATTTGTTACATTATTAAAGTTACTCGGCTTCATTTGGCCCATAATTAAGCAGTTGTTTATTCATGCGAACAATTACTGCGGTTTATTTGAGGCTCTATTTTCGTGAATGACGAATGCATAATAGGTAATGTGCATCCACGAATTTTATGTATAATAAGTAGGAGTAAAATCATCATCATCATCATCAGCCAATAATCATCCACTGCTGGACATAGGCCTCTCCCAAGGAGCGCCACAACAGTCGGTCCTCGGCCTTCCTCATCCAACCACTACCCGCCACCCGCCTAAGGTCGTCAGTCCAGCGGGCAGGAGGGCGTCCCACGCTGCGTTTGCCTGTTCGTGGTCTCCACTCGAGAACTCGTCTACCCCAACGGTTATCGGTTCTTCGGCAGATATGACCAGCCCACTGCCACTTCAGCTTGCATATTTTGACAGCTATGTCGGTAACCTTAGTCCTCGGAGTAAAATACCTGTACTAAATTATTGCTAATAGATCAATTGTTAATTTCAGTACCCTGTCCCAGAATTACGCAAGTACCGTCAAACGCATGGTTTTATATGCGCTTTGCACTTCCAAGACGTTCACTATTGGTACAGTAAAAAATATGCGTAATGACAATAATAATTAATTTACTTAGTTAAAATTAAATAGATTGTGTAAGTAATATTTTTTTGTGCCTCTATATATTTTGAAGAGATCTTATTTCGTAATAGCGCCGACCAATAAACGTTAACCCCTACAATGACAAAAACATTTCAACCGCACCCATTCTACGTTCCATCTGACATCCAGTTTACCCATGAGGCTTAGCATAGCGTTACTAGTTAATTTTTATGCAGCCTCTGGTATCTCCCATTGCTGGGCAAAGGGATCCTAATTTCTGATTTTCATCTATATTGCTCATGTGTTACAAATTTGAATTGATTACACGTAAATTAAAGTGTACTAAGGTGAACTTAATGATAATAGCTTTATTTTGCTTATATCGCGATCGCTATCGCTATTTATTCTTTCAACAAGTCAGGGAATCGTCCCAAGAATTTTTACCCTAAAGCCATGCTAGGCCCAAATTAAGACTTTACAAGCCACTCAAGTACTCCAGACACTTGAGTACCGAGTTACTCGAGTCATAATCACTCGCTGAAACCACTTCCCTCCATTAGCTCGACTAAGCAAACGCAGACAGCTAAGTCAGCACAGACATCTAATAATGCTCTTTGAATTGTTTGAATTGGTTAGCTTACAAGTTGGTACATACTTTATTACCTAAGGAAGGCATATTTTTAAGTTTTCTGTGTTATGTGTACTACGTAAAGGTGACTCAGGAGTTACATCTTCTTTATAATCCAAAATTTACTAATTAAATAAGTACACAGTACAAGTATTTTTTATCGAAGGTTTTTATATACCTACCTAAATATCGAGAAATACCTTCTTTAGATTACTCTTTAGCTTTTATATTAAGATAGGGATTACTCGTTCCTGTTGGAATTTCAGGTGATGTATGATCTTATCATACGAGCCATCTTAGAAATACTTACCTAAATACTAGTTTTGCTTGAAATCATATCAATTACACCCCAAAGCTTTTGTTTTTATAACTATAGTAGGAAGTAAGATAACTAGATAATTCACCCAGCTCTTTGCCTAGATCGTCTACCTATCCCGAGTCTCTAACCAAACAGCATCGAGCTTGATTAGGTCCCAAGGGTATTGTCTGCGCGTTCCCTGTTAGCTTACCTCAGTATTTGCATCTAGGTATGTAAAATAAGTCGGTGCCGTCGTCGGTAATACGAGAAAGGTAGACATTTGAGTAGGATTCCATTGTAGTATTCTCTAAGGTTTTCAGGAGTATATTGTAATGAGACCTCTTACTTATTGTGTCCACAATATTAACAGTGACGGAACTCCATCCTGGTCCAATTTGAAAACAGTATACCGTGCGTCACTCGTCGTAAGAGCGTCTCTGTTTCTTCACTAGCAAGCAATGAAAAAGTTCCACTGAAAATAGCACCAAAATTCTACTAAGGCTAGCTTATAGTGACGCCGGTCTGCAAAATTAAAATACAATAACAGCGTATCAGATTATTGCGTATTTTGAAGATTTTTTTTTTACCTTCATACTTTGTCTTCATTCATACCAACATAACATAATTAACGTGGCACCTTCCTCATACTCGTCGTGGCAGCGACCCGGAAATCGTATAGTCAATTAATTCCGTTATTATCATCCCTTCCGGTTGTGCTTCGTTTCCGTTTAAAATAACCATTGACATTGTGGAAATAACCTATTCACCGACACAGGGTAAAGTTGAGTATGAACACACGAGACGCAGGTAGGTATGTATAATGTTTGCTTTTCTAATTGTATGGAGACGTTGGTTTATGATCAAATGATGATAATAATGTTTTTGTAGGCTAATTGATACTGTTTATTGTTAGTGTGAGTGCATAATATACTAAGTATATTTCTATATTAATTTTAGCGTCTGGGACGTTCAATAGCCGCTCTTAATTTCTATTGTACATAGTTATATTCCACAAACATCTTTTTATTGCTTCTTCGTAGAAACTTTGTTAGTCACGAGATTTTGTCTAAGGGCAATGTTTTTTTTCATGAATATTCTAAAATCGAAAAACTAAAGTTATTTACAATAATCTCCTGATTCTCATTTCCAGCTTAGCTATACCGTAATTTCAACATTCTGTATAACACCTCATAGTGCCTACATAAGTGCTCATCCATTAAAACAGCTCCTTTTCCCATCTCTATTCTCTCTCGTTCCATTTTCCTTGGAGCTAATCAACGAGACATAACAGTTAACAGGCATTAATCAACGCTTCCGACTCCTCATTAGCTATTCTAGCATCCACTCGCTTCACAAGCGTGTTATGATTATGGGCTTAAAGGAGTTTGATGGAAAACTTTGTATCGAAAACGTGTACCTACGTGTTATGAAACGAGGTTTGTATTAACCGATCGTGTAATGAAAATCGACTCAAATTTGTGTGTCGCGGAGCTAGTGCAGCGCGATATGCAAATTTTTGCCATTTCTTCTCCTAAGTTACTTGTGAAATGGTGGTAGACTATTATAGTAAAATGTATACCGCTAGATGGCGACTCTCCAGCGTCATACAAATTCGCGATTACTCACCACTAATCGAACGGAGTGAAAACTCGCACTTCCCATGCTGGTTATTTAATAAACAATGTTTACTAATCCGGGAAGAATGTTCACAAATTCAGAGCGTTTATTTTACAAATGTCACTTACTATTAAGCTGCTTTTGTACATTACATTCGTGAATAATAAATAAATGTACTCACTGAGTAAATGCGACATTCATAACCCATCATTATTATCTTAGTAGGGACTTTGACTTACAATTATTATTAGGTATGTATGCTTTCGAGGTTTAGTGATGTTTTTGCTTAAGTGTGCTATCGATATGCTACGCCCAATGTTAAATGCGAAGATATCATAATAAGATAAGGTGGATCGGTTAGTATTAGATTGTCGTATCACTAAATAATAAATATGAGATACAATTTATACGAATGCCATTTAAAAAAAAATGACAAACATATTTTGTCATAAAATAATTAACATGACAAACAATACATTATTAAAGATGCTATTAGACCAATACCAAGTGCTCGTATTTCATTTCAGGGCTAGTGATCAACAACACAGTCGTTAAGCCTAGTCAGAGGCCTTCGGGCGGCTTGAAAACATCTGACAGTCGGGTTGCCCACTTACCCGACAGCTCTCTCAGCACAAGCTTGCTTGTGTTGGGGTCCACCAACCCGCACTAGGCCAGCATGGTGGACTAGGCCTAAACTCTTCCTTCATTGGAAGGGGACCCGTGCTCCAGAAGTGGGGACGTAATGGGTCGTGATGATGATCAACAACATCCCGACCTCGGCATTCCCCATCTAACCTTGTGTAAATGATAATTATTATGATAATGATTATCCATCTTCAGTAGGTATACTTTATTATTAGGTATAACTAAAAGAGAAAGGGAAGCTTAACCTATTTAATCGATAGGAAATCACTCAAGCACTCCTCTTCACGGAAGTATAACCACCCTTACCCACGCTCCATACACGTGAGTGCTTGTAAACACAACCCGCCCGCCCTATACAGGGTGTTCTCTAGATGATTCAATAACGCTTTGTAAGGTTCAAATGAAATATTAAATTGAAAAGTATATAGATTTTTTTAAAGTTTTGTGATAATAGCCAGATAAAACACTTGGCATATCTAAAATTATTGATTACTACAAAAAATCTCGGCAATATTCTGAGTATTAGTTTTAAAAGTGAATAGTCATCTTTTCGAGTAGTTTATTCCACACCTACCATACTCGTAAAACACTCAAAAAGGTACATATTCTGTACGTAATTAATTAATGATTGGAATTCAATTAAATAATTTAAAGACTCAATTGAAATTGGTAGGTACGTGTTGAAGACTTGAAACACTTGAACTTTTACTTTTTTTTTTAATAAGTATGTAGTCCATGTGGGACACCCTGTATTCAGATATAGATAAGGGCAGGTTGATGGTAACGTTCCCCGCATCATTGACTTTTCTGTATTCTATGGAAATTCTGTGCTCGAGTGGAATATTGAATTCGTAGAAGTTGTTGAATAATCAGGTAAGCTTTTTCTCTTCTGTATATTTTTATCCAATAGACTTTTAATGGGGTAAAGTCATGTTGTCTATTGCAAAAAAATGTTGAAAAGTAGACTGTTATACTATTTCCATTAATATAATAATTAGAGCGTTTCTTATTGAAATGATGTATAATAACACTACGAAGTAACAGATATTCTATGTTATTTTCTATCCGAAAACATCAAGTCAATATAACCATGCTGCACGGTAACCGAGCCACTGTTCCAATGAAACAGCTGTATACAGACGAGCTGATCCGCATGAGAGCAATCTACAGGCCAGATTGTAGACTACCTAGAATCTAGAACAATCAGCGGCAACACGTAGCATGTAGCATGCTCCATAAATCTTTAGCTCAGCGGCCCGTGGCAAATGGGTGAACTGGCCCATTTACCCTACCCGGAGGGTCACTCTATACTGACGAAACACGAGCGAACAAGAGCTGTCTCGCAATCGGTACGCTTAATACAGCGAGATGAAGTCGTGGATCGCGCAGCAGTGCTCCGAAACTTAGTTTTTCGTTATATAGAGTAACCTTCACGGCACGGTATGGACAGCGTCGAAGTCTTCACCCTATTTCCTAGCCATTTCACTGTTCACGTCATCACAGACTGTCGCGAAATTCTACCTCCATCTATGTTTCATATGGAAGCTTTCTGGTCGGGTCACGTGTTGTTATTAGTATAACTATAC
This sequence comes from Plutella xylostella, assembly GCF_932276165.1. Taxonomy (NCBI): domain Eukaryota; kingdom Metazoa; phylum Arthropoda; class Insecta; order Lepidoptera; family Plutellidae; genus Plutella; species Plutella xylostella. Next base: position 4,696,096 of record NC_063986.1, read on the forward strand.
TATAATTACTAAGCAATTGTATATTGAGTATTATTCAATAGTGAAGAAAGAAAAGAAAGAAAGAAAGATAAAACTTTATTTGACAATGACAGCAATTGTTTAAGCTCTTCGCTGTCGCATTTATTGTTCCTCTTCATTTCCGTTATTAAATTTTCATTATTGCTGGTCCACTTTAGGAGTTCGAACCCCCCTCTCCCTATCAAACTATTCATTTCCTTAAATATCTGTAAACCTTCTTCTTCCGACTGACATCCGGTCAATAGATCATCCATATAAAAATCAGTTACTAACCTCTTGGAAGCTAAAGGAAATTCAGCTCCCTCATCTGTTGACAGTCTTTGCAAAACCTTCACCGCTATGTATGGGGCACACGCTGTTCCGAAAGTTAATCTAGTATGTCGATAGTGCTCATTCTTCGACTGAGTATCATTTCTCCAAAGAACTCTTTGATAATCTGTGTCTTCGTCATTAATCTTTATCTGTCTATACATTTTTGCTATATCTGCAGACATACATATTGGATGAAGCCTCCATCGCATAATTATGTTCCTCAAGTCAGGTTGCAAAGTTGGCCCTACCAACAGTTGGTCGTTTAAAGACGTACCATTCGCATATTTACAGGACGCATCAAAAACTATACGAACCTTTGAGCTGTCCTTGTCTTCCCTGACAACTGCGTGATGAGGTAAATAAACTGCGGTCTTATTGCCTTTCTCTTCATCTGGAACCTTTTCCATGTGATCTAAAGTTAGATACTCATAAAATACTTCCGAATATTTTTCTTTCAGGTTCATATCTTTGTCTAATTTCCTCCTCAAACTATTTAATCTCACGTGACATATTTTTTCAGATCCGTCAAGTTGTATCTCTTCGTCTTTAAAAGGAAGCCGAGCTATATATCTTCCAGATTCATCTCTTTGTATTGTTCTATCGAAGTGTTCTTCACAACGTTTCTCTTCTTCAGTAAACCTTTGCTCTTTCGTCAATTCTGTATCTTTTTCTAGTTCCCAAAACCTTTTTAGTAGCTCATCATCTTCGACTCGAGCATGTAGTACATTTATATCTGCAGATGGTCGTAACGATGATGGCACCACTCCAGATAAAATCCAGCCTAGTGAAGTCGCTTGTGCTATAAATTCCCCGGTTGATGACTTTTTAATACCCTCTTTTAATACCTTGCTGTAGACTTCAGCACCCAACAAGATGTCAACCTTGTTTGGTACATGGAAATTAGGGTCAGCTAACTCCAAATCAGTCACATCAAACCATTGCATAACCTCCACTCTTTCCGAAGGCAACTCTGAAGTTATGTTCTTTAGGACATATGCATTTACCTCGAACACCAAGTCTGGGTTGACCCTTGATTTCATTTTAATGGTAACCATTGAATTAGTTGTAATGTTTTTGCCTCCACCAAGCCCGGTTATATGACCTTTCACAGGGATTTTCTTGAGACCCAAATACTGGACTGTGCCTTCAGTCACAAATGACGATTGCGATCCTTGATCTAATAAAGCTCTTACCGTGTAGTAATCACCATTTTTTGATAAGGCCTTCACCAAGGCAGTAGCCAACAAGACCTGTTTGTATACCCTCCCTGATGAGAAACACGTCACGGTAGGTTTAACTTCATCCTCCCCTTGAGGCGTACTCGTAGATGCAACAGCTGACGTCCCAACGTTCGCGTTTAAATTCGCTTCTTCTACCACCTCTATGTTACCTGTCCCCCTGGCGTGCAATAACGAATGATGCTTACCCTTGCATATACGGCACCTACCTTTGGATTGGCACATTCTAGCAATGTGATCGCAACTCAAGCAATTGAAACACACATTATTGTTTTGGACAAAGTTGCGCCGAGCATCTACAGTTTCCTTACTAAATTTTTCGCAATGTGGTAAAAAGTGTTCATCACCGCAATAAGAACAATGGTTATGCGTCACATGCAAGGACTTAAATTTGTTAACTGGAACATTATTGCTGCTCTGAGCTCTGTACGACGAAGTTGATCTAGAATCCAGAAATTCTAAGGCACGGTAACGGTTCGTAAGAAACTGCTTGAATTGTTCATAAGTTGGTAACTCATCAGTAGCATTATTACTGGACACAAACAATTCCCATTGCTTTCTAGTTTCTGGATCCAACTTCAAACACATAATGTGAATAATGAGGATGTCCCAACTACTAACATCTATGCTAATGTTCGCGAGTGTATCCAAACAATCGTTTGTTGTATCTATCAGGTCTTTCAGTGATGCAGCTGATTCACTGTAAATATTTTTCTGACTTAACAATCTTTTTAAGATATGGTTACTTACATATTTTCTATTATTATAACGCTCCTCTAATAATTTCCAGCATCTTTCATAATTACATTCTTGAATGGGAACATGTCTTATTAGTTGTTCGGCCTCATCCGTTAAATATCCCTTTAAATAATGAAGCTTTTGCACATTATCTAAACTGTCGTTACAATGTATTAGTGATTGAAATAAATCACGGAATGTGGACCATTCAGAATACTTCCCGGAAAACATCGGAATATTTATCTTTGGCAATTTTACTTGACTAACTCGACTTTGCGTATAAACGTTTCCAGCGTTAGTATTCTCAGTTACTGTAAAAGCCTTTGCTTTAACCTTTAATTGGCATTTATATTCTATATACAATTCTTCCGTCTGATCATATATGTCTTCCGTTATGTAACTACAATTTTCTAGTTGCTGAACATCTGAACTGCGCATTATTTCCTTGTGACCTTTTACAAATTCATCCCATAACTGTTCTACTAATTCAAGTCTACCTTCAATATATTCTTGGCTAATGCGATCTTTCGGCGCCTTCTTAAAATTAACCTGCGCTTTCTTTATTCTATTGCTCAAGTCTAATTGAAAGTTTACTATAGAATCCATTTTTACCAATAGAACTTGTTCTTACTCTAAGATTGAATATTTACATATTATTTTTCAGTTAAGCCAAAAATGTTTCAAATTTTTCTAAGTCTACGGTTACTATACTAATTCACTAAGTTTACATGTCCTTAGCTTTAAAGTCTATTTTCGCTCAACACCGATGAAACTTCCAAGTGTTTTGTTTCTTGACAATAAAGTACAAATTCGTCTACAAATCGACCCATCAATATTGTATTGTACTCACAGTTTTTTTTTTCACCCTTTACTTCACTCACTCACTGATCACTGATTGCGCCAAGTAGGTAGTTCCTCTGGAATCTGGATACAGCCTCGGCCGCCCACAATACTCTTCCTAGTACTGCGGAGTCGCTGTTTCCGGTTCCGCTCCGTCCTGTCAGGCGCTGGTGATGACCACACGCCCCGCCGCCGCCGCCGTTCCACCAGTTTGATGTTTGCACCGCACCGCACCGTGCAAACTCCCTCCCACCAAGCTACGATGTTGCGACAGCTATCCCCTGTCCGTAGCTTCCGTCGATAACTCAAAATGCGATTGGTTGCTAATTCAATTTTGACTACGAAGGACCATATGAACATTCACTCCTCGAACTAACTCGAATAGTAAAACTATTGTACGTGAATGTTCATAATAATTTATTTATTTTCCAATTTAAAAGACCGAAAAATTGCTTGTTTTTTCTCTGACAAATTATCAACAACATAGACACACCTGTCAAAACATAAAAAAGCACATAAAAAGGTAAATTCTCAGAATAACAACATTATGACTTAAACAGCAATCATACTTAATTAAATACACCATAATACAGAACTTACGTATAAATTTGCTGTCCGCCAAAAAGGCGTCCACTCAGCTATTGCAGCTATAGTATTCAATGGAATACCTACTCGTAACGTTTAAATTGTAGAATTTCAAGTAGCGATATTTACAAGCAATCATGACATTTGTGCAAGCTATATGGAGAATTTAAACCGACAGCAAAACTCAGTTATGTAAAAATATAATCTTACAACTTAAATGCTGCTATAAAATTCTTCGTGTAGCTTGCAGTAATGTCACCATTGCTTGTAAACACCGCCTGGGGGTGCATCAAATGATGTTGAATTACGTACATTAATCAACGTTGTATTTGTCCGTCCAGTGGCCGCGTTGTCTCGGGATCAATTAAGTCAGTAATTGCCTCGCGCACCCTGTTACCATTCCCGAAATATAAACCTACTGAATGCATTTTATTTGGGTTCCGATGAAAAAAAGTAGGTGAAAGCCGAAATTATCCTAACTAATATTATAAATGCTAAAGTATCTGTGTCTGTCTGTCTGTTACTGTCACGCCAAAACTACTGAACGGATTTGAATGAAATTTGGTATACATAATTACATATGGTCTAGACCCTGAGAAAGAACATAGGATACTTTTTATCCCGGAATTCCCAGAGGAAAACTTTTTAAGGCGAAGCGAAGCTCGCGGGAACACCTAGTATTGAATAAACCTTACTTGACCATACATAAAATATGTACGTACCTTACTACATAGTATACGTGTGCGAAACTCTCTTTCAGGTAGTAAATTATATTATATAGAGTTGAAAGATTGAGTGCCCGATTCACAAGGGCTGCTTAAAGGTTATCAGCGGGATAATAATCATGATGAATTTCTCTGAAATTAGACTATTACAGCATGTTAAAAAAATGCCTCTAATAACTATTCAATGGATAATATTTTATTAAAAGTTGTAACTAATAAATATATAACATAATAAAACTTACTTAGCTTAGATATTGCTAAGTGTATTATATAGATAACTATTTGCCAGAAATTCTGGAAGGGGCTTTTATTATTGCCATATTCATTAACACTCAAAGTATTCTAGGTATGTATCGCATATTATTATGAAGTCTATGTGGAAAGCTTACCAATTAGGCTTGTAGAGTCGTGACATTTTTTGTGCGTTAAAAGATTCCGCGATTATCTAAAAAGTGTGTTTATACTATCAAGTAAGTAGAAATACAGTTCGATTCAAACCGAACTATAATATAATTATAAATCCCACATGATAGTGTTTATCTAAAATTAACAGTTAACTTTTATCAATATTATATGATTAAATTTGGCTCATAAGTTGTAACATAAAAGACACGCAAATATTTTTCGTAAATGGATACTTACATACAGATATGCAAAAACCGGCAGTGATCCAAATGGCTTTCCTGAAAAATTTATGTTCCGCAGTTTTGACCCGGCCTGTGTCTCATGGCCCCAATTTTTCAACAAAATTAATGGCCGTGGTTAATACTGCTATATATCTTTTCGCATTAGGATTCCGCCAGATAATGGAAAAGTATAAGTTTATTGTAATTTAATTCTTTAGCCGAAACTCCTGAGCCACCTTTTCAAAATCCAACATAATATTAGGGTTAGATAAATCCTGAAATTGTAAAAAAAAGTTTCATAAGTGTAAGCGAAAAAAATACTACTGAATAGAAAAAATAGGGTTTTGCACAACTGTATAAGTAAGTGTATCCATTTAAACAAAACACAACTAAAAGAAATAAAAACGTTCCACCACATTTAGCTCTCTCAGATAGCAGAAGTAATTGCTCCATCCAACCCGGTTCAAAGGCCACTTGGACCTAATCTGCGTAATCCATTTGAACGACAAGTTCTATATCAGCGACCAGAACAGATGACCTCTCCCCCTCCCCGGGTTTTTACCAAAATGGGCAATAAACGCACGGGGGCGTCCCCCATCGCAGCTCAACGTAATTGGACAAGTTTTATCAGGTCATAAATCCAGTCGGTATCTGGATCCCGTCAAAGCGTGAAACTCAGCGGAAGGAGTGCCACAGTTTCATCGGAAAAATTGTATCTCTGGCAACTTGGATGTATTCATTCTACCGTGCAATAAAGCAGCCACGGTGAAGCAACGAATAAATAAGCTAAGGTCTCGTTTCCTTATAGGAAAGGTCGTAGGTTTTAATTCTTGCATACTGTACACCGTAGCAAACTACGAGTCTTATGGTTTCTTAGTAAAAAGGAACGTAAGCTCTTTTATTAATAACTGGCTTCTATTTTTCAGTAATTTTTCTATAACATTCTTTTCAGTCATTAAGAAAATATCTGTTACCAAGTCGTAGGTAACCCTTGAATAAACTTTTAGTTTTTTAGTTCGAAATAAACCTGTATGATAATAATTAATAACTGCCTGTACGACTATCTCACGAGAAATCCGGTGACGTAATAAAATACGGAATACCTAAAATAAAACGTTTACTTTAGCGTGGTAGCATCGTGTTAATAATTCTCCATGATATTCGATAGGCATTCTATTTCAGGGGTAGGCTTAAGTGTAATTTGATTGGGTACTTGAACGCACCCTTATTTATTTATCGATTTCTATCGTGTTTGGCGCCCATCAGTCTGTGTACCTCCTAATTCCTTAGAATTCTAATCTAATATTTGACTTCTAATCTTCTAAGTGATTTTTATTTATAAGTAATAAGCGTTTTAAATGTAAGACACCATTTTATTTTACAAGTATGATATGCATAAAGATTTTTTATTTTTACAAGTAAACTATTATAAATAGAAGCCTCAATCAGGTTAATCTCAAGTTCATCATATTTGTATGTTATTTAATTACCCTTAATGTTTTGAATAAGAATTATGCTTGTTTAAAACTTTTAAACCATCAACCATGTGAAAAGTTTCAAGCTAATTACTTTTAAAATATGCGTACATGAATCTCGTTTTAGCGCACATTTACGGTCAGAGTGCAAAATTTCAGCCATCATCATAATTTCTAAGGCTAAATTAAATACATGAGCTCATTTATTGCGTACCTAATTATGCGCTGTAATTTTATGATAATAATAAAAGTTTTATGTACGGGTATGACCCGTATCCTATCCTATATTGTTACTTATCACGAGCGTGAAACATTATAATTATGGATGGATGGATGTATGTTCCTCTTTCACGGTTCACCGTCGGTCTTTCGGACCATTTTTTTATGAAATTGGGCCGTAAGCTCTGATTACCCCTTGACGAAACGGTTTCTTTTTTCCCCGAAATCATAACATAGCATTCTGGTGATAACGTATTTCTTCATCATCACATAAAGCTGCATACGACATTTCCGGCGGAAAGGCACCCTAAAGCTCTTGCCAGAATATGCGGCAAAAGGGACACTGGACAGCTGGTCAGGACAGGTAGGGCATAAATCCTCGAACCCTTTCAGAAAGGCCAGTTACTAACGAGGAAAGGAGTCGCGGAGATAATTAATGTGGTAAGGAGTGTCAGTTGCATCTACTGTTTGTAAATTATTGTTTTTTCTGGAAATTTCATAATTAATAAATATTTAGGACACTTATTTATCCTAGTTATTCAAATAATGTACTAAGTCTTTCTTAGCGTTAACTTTACGATAATATTGTAGGTGCGTTTAGTATCTCTTTTTTATTCTGAATATGACAATTTTCCTTATTTTATTACAATAATCGTTTGCCTTATATTGACAGGGTTTAGCAGGGTGGATTTAAACCCAGAAATATTTGCAGGGCTTACAGAAGGCACACTTCCATCTATTAAATCAGCTAACCCTGCTTTGTCTATTTATTTCAAATCTACAAATTCCGAGAAAATTTATCACAATTTAAATAAATTACAGTAGCAGTCCAGAATTGTGTTACGAAATTCAACATTAAATACTGACTGAAATACCTTATCAGATTTATCTAAGAATTATCGCTATCAAACTGTAACCCGATATTCGCAAATTCTCGGATTAAGATAAACCACGACACGAGTCTCTGAACCGTTGTCTTCCTCGAGTCTGAATTATAAAACCGCCGGAATGCTTGTATCTTTGCGACCTCATTACCCTGCCTCCACACTTATCTCATCCCTACACTTAACTGAAGATAAGCACCATACAAAACGCAATTTTAACTAGAAACTGCTTTGACGACCTTATTAACACGGCGCAAGGTGTAATTTGCCTAATCAAATGTGAACAAGCAAGTTTGTCGCGTCCCAAGTACTGCGCTGAACTCTTTGAAACACGCTAATTTTCACGCCCTTTAGGGCACAAACTGGCTCGAGTGCTGCGAAAGTGGAAATTTATGCTTCGGAAACATTGTAGTGGGAACTCAGTTTGTTTGCCACTATTGCATAAATTTGTTTCCTGGGTCCTTGAGTGCCGGGTAAATAGAGACCGTGCGAGTGTAGCTTTACTCTATCTGTCTCTTGCAGGTCGCTATAATATTTTATTATAAGCCCATCTTTTGAATATTTTGCGGAACCCTCCTCTTCTTTAAACCATTTTATGTTTCAGGCTCGCTGACTTTTGTAACATAGCCACTTTGCACCCGTTCATTCTAGCGGAATTGTTGCTATGATAACAGAATATAGAAAAAACTGAGCTGAAAATTCCGGAATAGAGTCATGATTTCCGTTTTTTTCAGCTTAAATAATAATATTGCAGCAACTTAATAAAATGAAGCATCACAAGTAGAAGTATTTGTTTTGGTTAATATGTAATATCTAGTAGTGGTTATTTGTAATCACGATTACAAATATTGCCAAAAAGTTTATGTATGCAATAATATTGTAAGTATGATATCAAACGACAGCTACGCGACGACGTAGCAAGCCTACGAACTGCTACGGCGTAGTGTTGCTACGATTGTACTACGGTGTAGCAATGCTACGACACTGCTACGCGTCGTAGTAGAATCGTGGCAATAATGTTGCCGTTTTATTAAAATGTAAGTAACCTTTATTTTTAGCTGGACTCTAATCTCTCATTTCAAACATCCTCCTTTCATTCATCCAAGGCTTCAAATTCCCAAAGAAGTAATGTTGGCAATGGGGACACATTTTATATTGGACAGCAAGTCTTACGTAAGAACATTTCATCGATACAGTCCATCGGAACATCCCACGAATTGGCCGAAACTACACAACATAATCTTTTATGGATGATATCTGCAAATGTTTCTCTTTAACCTACAAGTTAGGCTCTATTGCTTCGACTTTACTATTTTTGTGGTCTAAAGGAATGATTTATAATGATAGATAGATAGATAGATAATTATTTATTGCACACAAACACATAAATTACAATAGGGAATGCACAACATAGACGGTACATTTGGCGGCCTTATTACTCAAATAAAATATTTAGGTAAGAATCATTCATGTGTAATTTATAAAAGAACTCACGCCTACCTCCGTAAATAGGAGGGCAGAGATCAAGGAAGATTGTATTGCGGCTATCACCGATGTGTTTGCCATCCAATAAGTAAGATCCTATGGCCACCTTCAGCCTTATTATCCATTATTTAAAAAAAAACATTTTTTATCACACAAGTATATTTTCTAGTATATTTAATAAACATACATACGTAGCACGTAAATAGTTAAGTGAATCGAAGATACACTTTTTTGGAATAAAAAGACAGTAAATCACGTCACAAATGACGGACAAATCAACAGTCTCAAATAAACAAGGAAAAAGGTTTATAAAGTAACTTTTCCGTTTATGACTTAGACCACGGGCGGCGTAGTTGTCAGGAGGCAACTCACGTCCCTGGTATTGCGACTCAAGATTGCTCCCGATATGAGGTCAGCAGTTTCAAGTAGTTGTAAAACTTTTACTCACCATAAACCATACATCTATGGGGAGTCCACGGACAACTGGTCACGTGATAAGACTCTTAGGATTTTAGTGAAACGCAGCACTTACTTGTTTATGATGACAAATAAAAGTATATATTAACCTGCCTGCACAGAAAAATCCGGTATATATGAAATATTTCCTCCAAGTCGGATGAAAGCATTAAACATAAACATAAATAAGTAGCTACTCAATAATCAGTGTGTAGGTATCACCATAATAAAGTATGTTACTGCCGTAGCTAGAAATAACTACAAATAACTATAACTGTATATAGGTGATCTTGTTTTGTTTTATCCTGATCCAGATATGATGAGGCACAAGTTCGAATTGGTTTGAGACCCAAAGTTTTGTTTTATAGGACGGCTAATTAGGAAATAGTTTGCAGTGTGGATCCAGTCGCGACCCGCTAGGATATAATTCTGGAAATATGGCGCTGCTACATCAAAACTTTAATGAACAAATAATGAAACAGTGTTGATTTATTTATCTTCTGCTGCAATGGCCTAGTTTGGAGACGGTTTTTGTTCAGCTATTTTCTGACTATATGCTAATGTTTTTTTAAACTGCAACTTTCGGAACACTTTTGCTTGAATAATAATTTTTGATCTTTCAGTTTCTTTAACCACAACATCAGTCAAACCAAAAACACTGGTTTTGTGGGAATTATCTATATTGTACCTAATGTTAAACACTGCAATTCTATCTCAAGGGGTAAAAATTGCATGTGAAATAATTAGGCTCAACATTACTTACTCCATTTTTTTACACCTTCATCTGACTCGGCAAATAACACGTAGCTAAACAGGAAATCGTTTTTCAGATCGGGCTCGGTGGCAGCAATATCCTCGAGCGCGGGATGCTCTGAGCGGCGCCGGAAGTGGTGGCGGCAAGATGGCGGCGCTCCGCACTTCCGGTCTGCTGCTGGCGCTGCAGCTCGTCTGCGCAGTCGCCGGGAAGTGCTCCACGTGAGTTTTTTTTTAGTTTTCGGTCAAAATATTTTCATGGATTTAGATGTATTTTACAGCCATAATTTATAGGACGTCAACATCTATTCATTGCAGATCAGAGAGGTTATCCAAATATACACAACATCTTTTTAAGTTTTGAATTAAAATATCAGTCCAGAACGATCATTTAATTCTTCAAGAATTTAATTATTTAGCATCTAGATAAAAAAGTTTTTTTATTACTAACACAGTAAATAAACAATGCTATTGAAATTATTTATCTTCAGATATTTTTTATACTTCTATGCAATATCTATGATAGCAAGATGCTATCATAAAGTCAGAGCTATTATTATCAATCACGCTATTGGAGCAGTGTGTGCCGCTGCCAAGTTATCGACTATCAAAGCCGGCTTAAGTGTTCCTCTGCAGATATGCGGCTAATGGAATACCAACTTATAATGATTTTATATAACACACAATGCTTTAAAAAAACATGGTGAGTAGTCGACTAGTAAGATGAGGAAAGCAGGGGACAGGTGTAATAGAGATCTTTGAGAGAGGGCAATGTTATGCTCTCTGAATGGACATAGGTCTCTCCCAGGCAAGCATCATCGTCATATCAACGAATTTAACCATCCAATACTTAGGTATATCATTTTAATGGTTACTTTCATCATACCTATCAGGTAGGGCGCTGTAATATCCATCTCCTATAAAAATCTCCTGTTAAAATTTTGGTTACCTAAACCAGGGCCCCTATCGCGAACTTGTTTTGACAACAATTTTTAGATTCAAATTGTATTGAATTTTTCTATTTTTGACGTAAATGTTACTTCATTTTGACTTCGTGATAAGTGGATACGTTGCACCTTCACCTCAGGACTAATTAGAACTATTTGTGCCGTGAACTATTTGGCCGGCGACTACACAACCTATTGTCTCAGTAACAAGAACCTCTCGACCCAGTAACGACCGGAGCAGTCGATTAGCAGCCAATAGCTGAACGCAACCAATTAACCCAATACAATAATATGTGACCTTAGATTAATATACGAATAAGATTGTGTGTAAGTGCAAAAAAAGTCTCCAAAAATAATTGTTCCTCTACTCAGCTCTTATTTACAATAAGTTAGGTTAGAAGATTTGTGACAAATTAAAATGCACAAGCCAATGGGTAGTCTTAGGGTCTGTTCCACAATGTCTGGTTAGTGGCTACCTGACGGATAAAATACATGCTGTCACTTTCTGTTATTATTTTTTAGACAGTGACAGCATGTATTTTATCCGACAGGTAGCGACTAACCAGACATTGTGGAACAGGGGCTTAGACTGACACAGCTAATCTGACTGAGTATCACAGTGATAAATAATTGTAATGAATTTTTGTATTATTTTGTAATTATTTTCTGTAAGTAATCAAATCAATATAAATTTCATTGTACAATATTATACCTAATTTAGTTTAGATTTAAGCATTGTATGCATGATTGCATGTTAGTATTTAAATTAATGTATTTTATAAGATAACACTTTGAATGCTGTTGCACACCTATAATTGGTGCATGGATAGGATAAGCAACATATACTGTGTCTGAAAAACTTTTTATCCAATGTGCTGTTGGTGTGTCTATTTCTGTAAATAAATAAATAAACCCTAGTCCATATCTATATATGGACTAGGGTTTATCACGTTTGTCACTGACACGATAACAAAAGGAAATTAATGTAGTCAAAGCTCAGACTGAAGGTCTGTTCCACAAAGTGCCACGTGACTAATATAGCACCGTATAGCACTCAACACCCCTCATAAAATAACTTACGCCACAGCCAATACGTTACAAACAAACGACACTCCAATAATTACAAGTCCAAGTTTTATACCTCGTTTACATTCAGCCGAAGGGAGCAGGGAAGTGGGCAGGGAAGGCGGCAGGGAAGTGGGCAGGGCAGTGTGTAAACGCGATACTTCTCATGCCGCTGCCATTGCCACTCGCGCTGCCCGGCACTCCCCTAAATGGCGGTTTTTTGTGCGGAAGTCAAAGGACCGGCAGCGCGAGCGGCAGTGCGTGTTTACATTCAGCTCCGACGCTCAGTACTCGCCGAGCGCCTGGAGGAGGTTCACTTGTACTTAAGTTGATTGTCTAATAAATTTCGGGGTTTTAACATTTTTTATCAAGAGCTAATTTCTTACGTACTATGGGTACATTCGAGTAACGCATGTGTCTTTTGTTTCTACTACGGATAGTGATTGTTTAGGTAATTGCAACGACTGAACCGATTTTAATGCATCAGATAATGTTGTGTCGCTCCTTAGTGGTCGTTTCATTTTTCTGCCTATACATTTTTTCTCCCTATATAAAATGAGACCGCGGCCGATGTAATTATTTCGACGTCTGCCATTGCCGACACTTGAAAGCGAAGTGAGTGGTAGGGCAGTATGTAAACACACACTCCTCTCGATCCTGCTGCAGCAATATTTAGGGAATTATTGCCGGCAGCGCGAGGGGCAGCGGCAGGGGCTGAATGTAAATGGGGTATTAAAGAAACATATGAAACTTATAAAAGTTGGTCGCGCTCTCAAAGCCTATATTTAAACGAAAGTGTAGGCCGCGCGGGTAAAAGTGAAAGGATGTCAACAGCCTGCTCCACTGAAGCAGTAAACACTGCGCCAGTTAGCGAAAACAGCCCTTAACACCCGGGCTATAGAGACGTAGGTACTATATTATAGTCGTAGTATGGGTTCATCAAATTAATCTAAAAGAAAAAAGAAAAAATCTGGAAGATTCCGCTATTGTTTTGCTGGTTTTGTTTCTTTTGACTTGAATGCCCATGCCAACTTTATTAAATACTTCTTCTTTTTCTTTTTGGTGCCCTATGACCTCCAGTAGGGCAGCAGAGGGCAGACACAACAGTTTTTCATCGCCAGCTATCTGTCCATATAAATAAAATTTATGGAAAAATACATTTGTGTGATAATACTTACCATAGGAGTTTTCTCCTTCTTGAAAATCTTGAAGCCATGATACTCACTATAACAATACAATACTTACGTAGAAAGCCACTTTAAGTAGCTATATAAGCAAACACACACACATGAAACTTATTGCTCCTAACACTCTTTTGCAACATTATTTATCATAAGTATAGCATACCGCGATTCTATTCTATTCTATTCTACAAAATGTCTATCACGTCTACCTAATAAATACATCGCTCATTCTCATTGCCTTGATAGCAAGCGCAACAAGATATTTTTAGCCATAAGTATTTAATTTTCCCAATTAGCGATCCCGAAACTTCAGGCTCGACTTCATGGCGAGATGGCCCCTCAGGACTACTCAGGAGCCCTCGTAAAATTTTACAGCAACAAAACTTCGGCAATTATCATTTTTCAAAGGCCGAGGACAAAGCCGAGTACTGTAAAACGACTTGTAAACAAAGGTCCCTGAAGTTTCACCAGTTGTCGGCATTACGCGCTCATGTTTGCCCGCAGCCGTATCTATCCGATTGCTAAAGGACGACACCGGACAAATTTCAGCCAGCGTTTGTTGTTGTGAAAGGGTTAGGTTACATATCTATGGGTGACTTTTACCAAACGCTAAACGTATTTAAAATTGTATTTAAGCCTTTAAAAAAATGAAATTGAAATTCCACCTAAGGATGCTTAATTAACTTGTTCAGTAGCACGAGGCGCATTTTAGACGTGACATAAGTTATGCATCTCGCTCACTCACATCCCGCACACTCAAGAGTGAGCGCTACAGAGAACTTTTTTGTCACGTATTAAATGCGCCCCGTGCCTTCTGTATTAGAAAATATCAAAAAGTGTACTTTCCTGACAAATTTCAGTATTTCTATTCTGCTTATAAGCTGGTTTTATTATTTATTTTCGTCTGAAGTTGCTTTTTCCGCTTTGAGTGATGGACGTTTCTTGTTAATGATTTACTTCAGAAACGTTGTACAAATGACTCTTGGGATTACGATGGAACTTGGGGTTTTAATGATATACCTACTTTATGCTAATTAAATATTTTATTAATTGGAATATTTGTATTATTATTATTACATATTTTTTTTAATCTTCCTTTAAAAGTATATTTATATTGTACCAGTTTGTTTGGATGGTCTGGTGTGAAAATGAATAAGTAAGCATTAAAAAAAAAACTTTTTCACGTTTAGGCGATAAGTCCGCCTTTGTATATATATACCTACTTGTATTGTTTTTATTTTTGTAACTGCTACTTTATAAACTGTGTAATTTGTGTATACATACAATAAAGTGTTTAAATAACTATGAGTAATCAAAACTGATATAGATGAGAAAATTTAAATCGGACGCAGTTATAGGAGAGGGATGTTACAGCGCCCTATGATGTGTATGATGAAAGCAATCATTAAAATTATATTGATAAATGTTGAGCTTCTTTATTGAGAACAATCAAGCTTGCCTGGGAGAAACCTATGACCATTCAGAGATCATAACATTCGTTCGCTTACGCTTGAAGCAAACACTCGCATTTCTTATCGCATAATATATTTCGCTCTCATAAAAGAAGAACTAGTGATGGGAAACGTTCATCACCGACCAACTATCGATAATAATCGCCACCGCGACTAGCATCATGGAAAACTACCTGATCAGGACCTCGTCAACTGGCTCTCTCTCTAGTAAGAGACCAGCCGATGGCGATCCCGAAAAATGGCAAAGTCCGAAGCGCACCGCCTTGGCTACTGCGGCACCAAAGATTAAGACATCGGCTTCAACCTCAAACCGCTTCGACACCCTGCAGCCTGACCAAATACTGGATGGGAACTCTCGAACAACTGTGAGTACAAAACCGAAAAATTCCCGCATTCCCCCGATTGTGTTAAGCATAAAACCTGACTGGACCCATAGATCCATCCAAGAATTGGTCTCAAGCTATGCAAAGAATTTTCATTTGAAGTATCGAGCCAATAACAAGGTCGCTATTTATCCTTATTCTGCAACTAGTCACCAGGCTATTAAAGAGGGTCTGTTGAACAAAGCTGATTTTCACACATTTACGCGTAAGGATGAAAAAACCTTTAAAGCCGTTATTCGTGGCCTTCCATCAAATGTTGAAGAAGACCTCCCAGAAGAACTCGCATCCCTTGGCTTCCCTGGATGCAAAGTCACCAAATTAAGAACCCCAGCATCATCTGTCCAGTCATCCAACGCGCTGTTTCTCGTTCAATTCCCCACCGAAACTGATATCTCGAAATTCAAAAAAACACGCTTCATCTGCAGCTGCGTAGTTGAAATCGAGAAGTTCAAACCAAAACATCAACATGGAACACAATGCTACAGATGTCAAAACTTTGGTCATACGTCAAGGAACTGCAACCTGACCCCACGATGCATTAAGTGTACCGGAAACCACCTGTCAAAGGACTGCTCCAAGAAAGACCGCGACGAACTCCCAGAATGTTGCAACTGCAAAGATCAACATGCAGCTAACTACCGCTTGTGCCCTGCTCGCCAGGCGTACCTAAACCGGACCCAAAACCTACGAGGTAACAAGGTTCAGTCACAAAACACAAAAAAACCCCTGGGCCCTCGTATCCCAAGCACCAACCAATTCACATGGGCGCAAGTAGCGTCTAACTCAATTGGGCTGGCTGGGTCAAAATCCTCAATCAATGATTTCCAGCCCCCACAGCAGCACCACCCAAAATTCATAAATCAAGTACCAGATCCAACTGTGATGGAGATGCTTCAAATCTTGAATGTCCTAAGGTCAATCAAATCAGAATTCTTAGAGTGCAAATCCATGCTTGATAAAGTCATACTGATTCTGAGTCATCTCGGTCACAGTGTCTGAATCCAAAGAAATCAAAATCCTATCATGGAACGCTGACGGCGTACGCACTAAATTACATGAACTCTTAGACCTAGCTACATCTGAACTATGCACTGATATCATTGCCTTATGCGAAACCAGGCTAACCTCTAATATAACCCTAGAAACTCCCGGGTACATCTGTCACAGAGCCGACAAACACCTCAATGGACACGGCCAAGGCGTTGCTATCCTTATAAAAACTGATATTGAACATAGCCGTGTTGCAGTACCCCATACTCGCCATATGGAGGCAATAGGCATAGAAATGACGCTATCGGGTAAAAAGCTCACTATCTTGTCGATTTACCAGTCACCTAATCTTCCCCTTGACCCTAGTGATCTATCAGCTCTTCTCAATATTGGCCGAAATGTGTTGATCATGGGTGACTTCAACGCAAAACATGCCCACTGGAAGTGTCCTGATACCAACTCAAGAGGTAACATATTACTTGACCACATGCTTGAAAATGACTACATCATTCATTATACACCAAACCCCACACTAGTCCACTACAATTCTAATTATCAACCCACTACCCCAGATCTTGTTCTCTCCCAAAACGTACATGACATCTGCGACATTCGTACTTTGCCTGCCTTATCATCGAATCACTTGCCTGTAGCCTTCTCTGTTGTAGGAAACTTCACTCGGAAAAGCCTCGAATACTTCCGTTACTGCGATGCAGACTGGACTGGGTTCCGCTCTCACGTCAACGACAACATTACCCTCAGTTCTAATTTCTTCTCATCGATAAGTGAGATCGATAATGCCCTAAATTCGTTTATGGAGCTCCTACTAGAGGCCAGGAGTAAATTTGTCCCCACTGGTAAGCTCAATAACCACAACAAAACACTTCCCCGCGAAATAAAACAAACTATCAAAATAAAAAATCGCGTACGTAGACTAATGCTAAAAGAAGATAATCAAGACGTTCGGTCTTCTTTACGGACAACATTTAACAGCCTTAATCACAATATAAGGAGAGGGATCAGGGAATTGCAAGATAAAATCTGGAACAAAAAACTTTCTAAAGTTGACAACCCATCGTCAGATTTATGGCGCTTAGCTAAATCTATTCGCAGCAAACCCATTATAATTCCCCCCCTTGCTAAACCTGATGGTACCAAAACAAAAAGCACAAAGGACCAGTGCGAGATATTGGCTGACGCGTTCCATGAAAATATGAGTCTCACGCTAAATTGGCAAAGCGATAATGAAAACACGGTTGCAGCATCCCTAGAAACAATCAACTGCTTTCAGCCATACAGGATATACAAACCTACCCGCCCGAGAGAAATTTGGTCAATTATAAGAAAGCTAAAACTTAGAAAAGCACCAGGTTATGATGGTATCCACAACGCCTTACTAAAAAACTTGCCACAAAAAGCTGTTATACTATTGACAAAAATCCTAAATGCCTGTCTTCGAATTTCCTACTTTCCCCAAGCCTGGAAACTAGCTAAAGTAATTGCTATCTTAAAGTCAGGGAAAGACGCCTGCCTTGGAACCAGTTATCGACCAATCAGCCTCTTGTCATCTCTGAGCAAGCTCTTTGAATCGGTAATCTATAAGAGGCTAATAGCCACCACACATCACTTGTTAAGAAATGAGCAATTCGGTTTCCGAAAATCGCACTCTACTACCCAGCAACTTGCGAGAGTGGCTGAGCACGTGGCTCACCATCTTAACCTTGGGCAGTCGACAGGCATGTTCCTGCTAGACATAGAAAAAGCGTTCGACACAGTCTGGCACGACGGTCTGTTGCACAAACTTGTGATCAATCAGGTCCCCCTTGGCCTTGTGAAACTTGTCCAATCCTATCTCGACAATCGGCAGTTTTTTGTCCAGGTTGATGATTATACCTCTTCTATACGTATTCCACCAGCCGGTGTACCCCAAGGCTCCATACTAGGACGCTACCTTTTCCTACTCTTCTTAAATGATATCCCTATACAAACAAGGACCAAACTAGCCTGCTTTGCTGATGACACAGCTTGTTTCACGTCATCTAGAGACCCCGATCTAGTAATAGATCGCCTCCAACTTTCTATCAATTTACTGCTAAAATATTTCACCTCCTGGAAACTCAAATTAAATGAAAGCAAAACTGAAGCCGTCCTTTTTACACGAAAACGCAAAATCCCCAACAAGCGACTGCAAATAAATGGTATTTCTATTCCTTGGAAACCATCCGTAAAATACCTAGGAGTCCACCTTGACAAAAAGCTCAACTGGACTTATCACGTTACACAAATTCGCTCTAAGGGCATCAAAGCCCTTAATGCCCTAAACCCCATTTTTAATCGCCGATGTAACCTCAGCCCCCAGACCAAATTAAGATTCTATACTGGCCTCATCAGACCTTGCATTACATATGCCGCGCCTGTCTGGAGTAGTACTTGTAAAACAAATTATAGTAAACTGCAAGTTATTCAAAACAAGTCACTTAAAATCGTATTTAATACCCCATTCCGAACTAACTTAACGAACCTTCATGATAAAATAAATTTTCCCCGCTTATATGACTTTATACTAAAAGCAACGCGTAAATTCTATCTCGAAAAAAATCCGAATAACCCAAACACACTAGTTTCAACTATTGGACAGTCCCGCCTAGAAAACTTGTCGTACATCGACAAATATCGACGTTATCGCTTACCCCATCACTTAGTGCTGGGCGAGTGACGTAGTAAGTCATACCGGTCCGTGCCATACGGGTCATATTCCGACAGCCAAGGCGCGTAACCGCCCGGACAGAACTAACATTCTTGTCAAATTACCCTCCCTCACTAGTTAACTAATACTTGTAGTAATTTTTTAACAATACAAGCCTGTATGAGTTACACAAATTATATGTACATATAGTTTGTGTAACTCATATAGGCTTGCCTATTATTACAGTTTTTTGTAAGTATTAGTTAAGTACCTATATTGTAAGTTGTAAGTATTAGTTAAGTACTTATATTGTACCCGTAGGTATTTTACTCGTAGTTCCTAGTTAAAAGTTTAATTCTGCCAAAAATGTATATTGCCTTAACAGATGTACATCTAATAAACTCAAGTATATTAAGATATAATTTCAAAGATTTAAATAGATATAATTTTTCCTACTGTAATATTTTAAAAAGGTGTATGCAGCCTGTATAAAATGCTCCATAATTTAGTGTCTTAGCCTTTAGTTGCCTACTTATAAGTTAGTCTTATGGCTATTGTAATAATTTATGAAATAAAGAATTTTGAAAATCAAATCAATCAATCAAAGCAAACTTCTAAGAAAACTGATCATTGCAAACCAAGGCAAACAAACAGATGAAACTTTACAAACCCCGACAAAAACAAGTTCAGGAATTATTCTGTTTGTCATCTCGGTGGCGACAGCGAAAACCAATTAATCACTCCAATAATAAAATTTACTACTCGACGTCACTCAAGAACGTCGATTTTGGTCTCCCATCTATTTAACTGGAACTCCTCGACTTTGGCACAATGGCTACCTTTCAGAGCGGGACTTTTAGAAGTGCTTTTGCAGTAAAAAAGTTATTTCTTTAAAACCCTTTGCCTCTCTCAGAGTGGTATTCAATAGGCGGCTTATACTTCGACTGAAAGTATTAGTTCAATTGCTAAGTTTATATTTCCAATTTGTTTTTAAATCATTTCAAAGGTAACTTGTATTTAGTTATGAAAGTCAGGCAACAAATTTTTATGAAACACGTTTTAGGATTTATTATTTTATCTCGCATTTAAAATATAGAAACGGTGTTTTTTTCACGGCCAGCCAGTCAGCTACAATATGAGCTCAAAGTACAAAATATAAAAAGGAATTCCAACGGAAAGAGAATTATCAGACAATGTCCGCCATTCCTTCCCGACATGACAGGGTTTATTCGAAATGATGAGAGGAAAAGAGAAGTTCCACTAAATTTGCATTCTTAGATGAAAGACTTATTGCCTTTGTCATAAGTAGCAGCATATTTCAGATAAATTTTTCATATTAACTATCTTAAGGATTATGATTTATTATGATTTTTAAATATCAATTGCACTACCCTGTAGGTACCTAAAAATCATTTGAAAGTTATCAAATATAAAGAATTATAAAGTGATATGGAATTTATTTTAGAATTTATAAACGATATATTTTTTTTTTATAGCTATGGAATCAACGACAAAACTATGGTTAATAATAATGACTAGTGTTTATCTTTCCCACTGTGGAAATTTCCTTCGACTTCAAATTCAGAAAGAAGATTATGGGTCACGATTTTTTGTTAATTTCCTTCACATTATCCCTCCGAGGAGCAGTTACAACTGAAAGACATTTACTTAATGACGTCTGAAAAGAATTCCACTTTTCTTTTTACAAAATTAATGAACAATACTCCCATCAAACATACATTAGGGCCTCATTCCCGTTCCGTAACGAGCCTTCTACGAAATATGAGTAATTAATGTTTCCACTCCGTCAAATCCCTTTCTGCTTACAAAGAAACAAAATGCTCAACTAAGATGAAACGAGAAATGTGGGATTTTTATGAGAATTCTTGATAATTCATTTGTGTACGGAAACTGTATGAAATGTATAAAACGTTGGCACCAGATTATATTTTATGCTACTATGTATTTATTTGGTACAATAAATCACACCTATGTTATTTGATCAGAGTGAATTATAATAAAAATAATGAAATGAAATTAGATTTCATAGGGTCAGGTGGTTTCATAAAACATCGTTTGAATTAACTAAAGCTGAATAAAAATAATTAAATAAAAACGATACGTTTAAATACGATAGTTGTTATATTTTCTTTAGTTACAATTTATGTTCGTTCAAAAGGTAGAAAATTTACATTAGTGATGATTTTTTAGCACTAGTGAACTACATAATAAAACGAATATGTATAAGATAAGTATATGGG
The DNA here is from genome assembly GCF_932276165.1 of Plutella xylostella. Lineage (NCBI taxonomy): Eukaryota > Metazoa > Arthropoda > Insecta > Lepidoptera > Plutellidae > Plutella > Plutella xylostella. The sequence goes on from NC_063986.1 coordinate 4,717,438, forward strand.
TAATAACTCCCCAGATACATGACCATGTTTATTAGGCAAATAGCAATTCTTTTTTCCCGTAAACATAATAAACCCGGCATTTATGACTTGGACACGGTAATATGACCATAATGTATTGTCTGTTTATGGCCCTACGGCACCATAAACAACGAAAACATTCTAATATCATGCACGGGTTTTCTTTTGAGAACACGATATTTTTTTCCCGTACCAAAACATTTCTTTTTAAGTAAATGACGAATCCACTTGTTATGTAACAAAATACCCTGCAGCTTTAGGGACTAAAGTTACGAAAGCAAAACAATGTCCCTTTCAGAGCAGCTAGGTGAACCTTTGTGAAATTCATCGTAGGCCCAACGCTAAATCACATCATAACAGTGCCAATATATTTATTATTGTCATGTTTCGACACTGAGATTCAACGATTAGCCTACGACAATTTTATAGAATCACCTAGCCGCTTTAGCTGACTGATTTCGCTGTCGAAACGAATACACCTTTCAAATACCTTTGGCCGCAAGTTCCGATGAAAACAAGTCGGGCAAAGACAAGACAGAGCGGGCCAAGGCGCAAGCACATGAATAATGCACGAAGGCGTAATGAGCCTCAAGCAAGCCTCCGCCCGCTCTAGGAAATCTATGGAACAGGCTGAATGGAGCGCACCCTTTTACCGTTAATGATTTTAAAAAGAAAAAAGTCAATGCCGGGGCGGGACCGGCGCTAGATTTCGTTACATCGTCAAATTAGAGAGGGATCGCTTGCTCAAAGAGGGTTGAGTGCTTTGTTTTTTGATCATTTGAGTCCCCTTCTGCTGATTTACTTTTGATCGGGATTTCAACTACGCACCGTGCCGGTGTAGAGTATTTGGAATTTACTCAGTTTTTTTATGGTTAAGTGTACAATAACTGTACTTTAAAATAAAAGGTAAATAGGTAGGTACGTCCGGCGCACCCTGGGCAGTCAATCTGCTGCTTTTCTACAAAAAATACATTGATTAATTAATGATAGGATATTCTAGGCCTAAAGCCCATGAAGGAAACTTCATTGCAAGGATACCCGTGCCCCAGCAGTGCGGACGCCATGGGTAGTGATGATGATAGGATACTCTCGTAGTAATTAAATGTTAAACTATAATCTTCTTTGGTTTATAGTTTTATACAACTTAACATTAACATAATTAATGGGAATATAGTAGTTACACTATTTAACTATTTACAATTTAATCATACTCTCATTTACACAACCATTCATCTACAAATCCGTGATGACTTGATAACCATTAATTAATTTATGCCGAAGTAAATCGTCTTGGGCCCTGGACCGTTAAGTTCTTGAATAGGCTGCTTATATACAGGATGCTTGTATAATGCAAATATAGGTCGAGATATCATCACACAATCTTGTTTATGGATAGATAAGAATATAGTGAAACATTAGTTTATTAGGTATTTATCAGGCGAAGCCCGTATAACTTTATTGTAATACTGACGTAGGTACTTTATGTAAATTAAATAATAATTAATGCAAGTTTCAAATTATTTTCTAATTAATTTTTTATAATCATGAGATAAATGCCTAAATTCACAGCGTTTTCAAACTTTTTCACAGCGTTTTCACCCAGATCACCATAACTTCTTAATAAACCAAAACACCCTTTATATCATATTAACACCCTGTATATGTACCCTGGGCGGGAATCCGCAGCTGGTGCCTGGTCGGATCGTGTCGGAGAAACCACCGAGCATCGCTCACAATCTTGAACGGCCTGTTATTGGATTCGACATGTGTATGCCTTTTGTAAGCAGACGTGCCTATTTCTCGTATTGAGCGACTGTTGGGGTGTTGGGCTTCGCTTTTTGTTAGCAGTTAATATTGTGCTAGCTGTCGTCTCGTATTGTAATATGGGCACGTAGATCATTCAATTACGATCACTGAAGCTATAGCTTGACTACGGACGCCTCTAAATACTTAAAACTTAAATAACAGAAATGCTCAAATGGCGGCGGTCTTATCGCTTATTTATAGCAGACAACCGTTATAAAAACCGAGTAAAACGTAGGAAAAAAGTTAAAGATCAAGTTAATATTATTTTAAGTTACGAAATTAAATCCAACTTTAGAGCTGCTCACTGATTTCCTTTTCCAAAATAAACTGCACAAAAAGCGATTTCTCGCCCACGTACAAACCATTTTCTTTTCTATTTATAAAGATTTTTCGTTCGGACCCGTTCCAGGGGTTCAGAATAACAGACACGCTCTACCTAAGTATTCAACTACAACTGGTCCTCAACAAAATCACATAAGTTAAATAGAATGTCCTTATACCAATGTTATAGATGCTACAATGGAGGGCTGTTATAGAGATCCAAGGGGCAACTTAAAATGAATGAACAGTTTACTTAAACAGTATTTCACGGATCTAAACAAAGTACACGCCAAACGACAGATAATTCCCGAATATATTGACAGATCTAGGCCAATACTGACAGAGATCTAATGATGCTTTTAATTTTGTTGTTTTGTCGTTTCAATTTGAGCTACCTACTTAGATTATCCTACTTCTATTATAAATGCGAAAGTTTGTGTGTATGGATGTGTTTATTTGTTACTTCTTCACGTTAAAACGGCTAAACCGATTTTAACGAAATTAGGTATGAAGTTAGCTGAAACCATGGATTAACACATAGGCTACTTTTTATCGCGGTATTCTCACGGGAAAACTTCTTATATAAGGCGAAGCGAAGATCGCGGGAACATCTACTAATTTATAATGGCATAATAATTTAGCTTACAGTTTTTTTTATTAATATCGTATCGAGATCCAAGAGCAATGTTTTATTGCTATATAAACATTTTCCATTCGTAGCGTCAAGCTATCAATCCTGTTGAAAAGAACCGTATTATATTGATCGGTGCTTGTAAAGAATTGTTGGCACTTGGCAAGTATCCATTTGAGGGTCTTTCATCATCCGCGAATTCAGACACAGAAATAAAAGCTTTGCCAAGTCGACACATCCATCCTAACTTGAACGTGTTGAATAATAAATCATGTATACCTACCCACTTGTACATAAGTTTATATCTCCATCTACAATCTACATATCCGTTCTTGTTATGTGAATCCATATTTTTTTTCAGTTGAGTTCTGTGTTCACTTCGTTGGGTGGATTTCAACAAGTCCTAAAAAATCTTCATTTCCGTGGACTTTTTTATCTTTACGTTTTTTATATTGAAAAAGCGCTTTTATTAAAGTTTTTGTTAATGTTAGTGTTCTTACTTAATGGCTATCAGATAAGTTAAAAACTTAACGAGATACAGAGATGATCAAAAATTTCGTGCCACGGCGATGACACATGCGTTCACGGAAATGAAATAAGCGTCCACGGCAATGAAAAAAACATCCACGGCAATGAAAGTCCACGGCAATGAAAGAACTGTGCTATGGATATGAAAGAATCAATCCACTGCAATAAAAAAAAACTGTGAGGGAAACGCAAACTTAGACAGATTATAATATTTGGATAGATATTGAAACGAAAGAAAGAACGACAGTATGTATAAAATAATAAAGAATGTAGTATGGAATTCTTTAAGTAGTATTATGAGGTTCGTATTGCAACTTATAAAAACGAAATGTTTAATTTCACATTAATATCGTTCACAACATATAATTAGCCTTACCTAGTATAACATCTATATTGTCATAAAGTATAATATTATACATGTTGCCAGTGATGACCTACGGTGCCGAGACGTGGTCTTTAGGCCTCTTAAATAGGCTCGGAGTCACCCAGCGAGCTATGGAAAGGGCTATGCTCGGAGTATCTCTACGTGATCGAATCAGAAATGAAGAGATCCATAGAAGAACCAAAGTAACCGACATGGCCTATCGAGTCAAATGGCAGAAATGGCAGTGGGCCGGACACATTGCTCGAAGGACTGATGGTCAGTGGAGCAGAAGAGTCCTCAAGTGGAGACCACGTACCGGCCGCGGGGAAGCACTGGATGCGGGCCGCCTCCGATCGGACAAGGTGGAAATCATTGGGGGAGGCCTATGTTCAGCAGTGGACGTCCTTTGGCTGAGATGATGATGATGATGATGATGATGATGATGATAATATTATACAGTATACGAACTGTTAATTTTAAAATATATTATGATGTGACATGATCTGTGCTGAATTACAAATCACCGAACAAACCACCAAAAGCACGAAAACCTAAAGATAGGTGCAGTTAGGTGCACATGTTCGTCAACAGCGAAGTGGGGCGCAGCATGTGCACTTAAGGGGATCCCTAAAGCAAAAATGCTAAAGTCGGCTTGATATACTTGATTAGATTGGAAAAACGGTGGCTTCTATCACATTGATAAAAATATATTTTGTAGCAGAGGGTATACTGAACATGTTAGTTGCTTATAAATTGGTGCAGGATTATAATAAGTATTGTTATATTTGGAAATAAAACCATAAATTAATTAATTAGGCTTTAATTAAGCTCCACACAATGTTGACATGAACGCGTTGTAAAAGAGAAGAACATAGAGTATATAATACTTAAGGTCTATGGTTTAAGGATGCGTTCAGGAATCTCACATTCTCCCCGACTTAAACAGAACAATAAACTCTTAAAATAACTTTATAACATGTTTTTTATAATGAAAAATAATGTTTGCCTATCTATCTTATAACTACTAACTTAATAACTAACCGACAGTTTTGGTTTCCGCACTAAGTATAGCTAACCTAGGTCTAAAAGATCAGAGCAAGTAACCATTTGATTGACATGTCTCTTCCATCTCATCCCTTCTACATCTACTATGTATGTTACATTAGGAATCGATTCCTCAATAATGAGGCCCTGAACCCATGGCTTACTATCCCTTCTATAATCTTTGACCATAACTTTTTGGCCGACCTCAAATTTAGTTTCTCTATTTCCTTGCTCTCTACTTTGAACTTTATTGTATATATCTTCAGTTAGTGGTGGTGGACGCAGTAAACTGAAACGGTTCCGGAGTTCTCTCCCCAGCATTAAGCGAGCTGGTGAAACACCCGTAGTTCGCTGAGGTGTGCTCCTATAATCCGAAAGAAACAGGTTTATAGCATAAGCCAAGCTGTTACCACCTTCTTTGATTTTAGTTATAGCTGATTTGAATGTTTCCACAAATCTCTCAGCAGCACCATTTGTGGCTGGGTGGTACGGAGCTGAAAATGTGTGCTTAATCTGAGCCATTTTTATAAAGTCCTGAAATTCAGAGCTGGTAAAGGATCTACCGTTATCTGTAACTAAGTGTACCGGAAATCCATATCGTGCAAAAATATGCTTAAATGCTTCAATGGTACGACCTGAGGTAATGTTTGACATTTCAAAAACTTCTGGCCATTTTGAGTAACTGTCAACCACCACTAAAAACATTTTGTTATTAAATGGCCCTAAAAAGTCAGCGTGAATTCTATACCACGGAGAAGGGGGTATAGGCCATGGTTTCTGTATTTTAGAAGGAGATTTACTATTTTGCAAACATACAATACAATTTTTTGATATTTCATCTATCTCAGTATCCAAGTTAGGCCACCAAAAATAAGATCTAGCAATTTCCTTCATGCGAATGATTCCAAAATGGCTCCTGTGTAATTCAGTTAATACGGAACTACGCAGAACTGATGGAATTAACAAGCGATAGCCCCAAAATACACAACCCCTATCAACTGATAACTCAATATGCCTGTTAAAATATGGTAACAGTTCTTTTGGTAAATTGGTTTTGTCAGGCCAACCGTCAACCATATATCTTATTATTTTAGATAATATTTGATCCTTTTTTGTTTCCTTCTGTATTATTTTCCAGTTTAAGGATTCCATTTCTGAATCATTCACATGACAAATATTACTTAAATTAGTACTTGACTTGCACAAAGAGAATGTATTACATTTATATTTTCTTCCTCTACATCTACAGCAGTTCTAGATAAAAAATCTGCCGGGTTCAAAGATGTTTTGATATGTCTCACTTTATAGTTAAATGCTGATAAAAATATTGCATAATGTTGCAACCTTTTAGCAGCCATTTTTGGAATGCTCTTTGTTGGGCCAAAAATCCTCACTAAAGCTGCATTATCTGTTTCCAATTCAAACTCCCGTCCATAAATAAAGTTATAGAACTTAGTTATTCCAAAAATGACTGCCATTGCTTCTTTATCAATTGTTGCATATTTCTTTTCTACATCATTTAGTTTTTTACTTGCATAAGCAATAGGCTGAACCATACCATTATGGTCTCTATTCGATAACACCGCAGCTAACCCTGTGTCAGAAGCATCACAAGTTAGAATTAAAGGCAGCTGAGGATCATAATGTTTTAAATTATTTGCAGAAGCTAGTTTTTCCTTAATAAGTTTAAATGCACTCTCGCATTCTGGTGTCCAAATAAACTTATCTTTTTTGGTACATTCATACAATGGGGTGATGATGGTAGCCATATTTTTCAGAAATCGAGAGTAATAATTTAATTTCCCCAAAAAGGATTTGAGTAGAGTTAAATTTGTAGGTGCTTTAGCATTTATCAGCGGTTCAATGTTTGATTTTATAATATTTACACCATGTTTATCTACCCTGAATCCAAATACATCAAGACTGGTCACAAACAATTTACACTTTTCAGGTTTCAGTTTAAATTCACATTCATTTAATTTTGTTAGGACTTTACATAAGGTGTCCCATGTGTCCTGTAAGCTGCTCCCTTTTATATATATATTATCAATAAATACAATAGTGTTGGGAATATCTGTTAATTTTTTAGACATCAATCTTTGAAATGATCCAGGACCCGAGCTGACACCATAAGGTAAGAAATTATATCTATAAGTACCAGCCTCTGTTACAATAGTTGTACAATTTTTACTCTCCTCACTTAGAGGAGCTTGTAAATAAGCTTCTTTTAAGTCCAATTCGCAGTAGTATTGCCCATCTTTTAACGTATTTAAAATATCATCAATATGTGGTAGTGGAAAATGGTCAATCTCTAATCCAGTGTTGACAGTTAGCTTATAGTCTCCACATAATCTTACTGCACCATCTGGTTTTAAAATGGGCACCACCGGTGTTCCCCATTCACAGTGTTCCACCGGACTGATTCTACCATTTTCCAGTAACCTATTAATTTCATGCTTTACCTTATCTCTTAGAGCATATGGTACTCGGCGTACGGGCAAACACTTTGGTTGGGTGTCTGGTTTTAGTTTCAGTGTTATCACTTCATCTTTAAAATTACCCCAACCTGGATTAAACACCTCTGCGAATTGTTCTTTTACATTTCTCCGTGCATCTGAAACAGTTAGAACAGTGTTATTTCCTAAATCCAAACCATTTTGTACATTTGGGGGCCAAAGTTTTAGGGCATTAAGCCAATCTCTGCCTATTACTCTTGGAGAATTATTATTTACCACAAAAATATTCAATGACTCCCTCACTTGATTTAATGTGACTGGTACTTTTGTTAAAATACCTAATGGTTTTGTAATACTTTGATCAAAATTTTTGAATATTATATTCGACTCCTCCAATGTGAATGTATTAAGGTATTTAACTTTATCTGACATTGACACAACTGTCACGTCAGATCCAGTGTCTAACTGGAATGACATGTCATAACCGTTGACATTCAAGGTTATAAAATGAGGAGGTATCCTACTTACACTGTGAACAGCATAAGTTTCATCGTATAAGTTTCTTATATTTTCTACTGGTTCCTCCTTTACTTCCTCCGGTGTTTGTGCCTCCAGGACATGAGCCTCACGTTTTCTTCTTTGGCACATCCTATATATGTGCCCTTGTTGACCACATTCTGAGCAGAATTTCTTGGCTAATGAACATTGTGACTTAATGTGATTGTTTTTTCCACAACAGAAACAATGCATTTCTGTATTAGCATTGTTATTTTTTTTTATTTTCATTCTCATATTGGGTTTACGTTGTTCTTGGGTAAAAAAAACCTCAGTGGTTTCAGGAGCATCACCTGTGTGGAGAAGAGCGGCTTCCACTGTGCGAGCCAGTTGTATGCAGGCTTCTAAAGTTAAATCTGCAGAGCCCTTCATTAGCTCGAACTTAATTACTTTTGAGGTTACTCCATCCATAAATTTTTCTTTTAACTGGTCATCAATATCTTTAAAATTACAACGATTTGCCATTTTTCTAAGTTCCAATGCATAGTCTTCTATACTTTCACGTGGTAGTTGTTTTCTTCGTCTAAACTCAGCCCTTTCCAATACTGTTGAGACTGGTTTTGTATATTTTTCTTTTAATTTTGTACACAATTCTTCATAACTTAGTTTTGTGGGTTTATTCGGTGCACATAAGCAACTTAATGTTTCAAATACCTTTGGTGTTAGTTTGGTTATAAGCAAAGGCACCTTCTTGTCATCAGAGATATCATTAACTAATATGAAACATTCCAGCTGTTGTACAAACACCTCCCATTTATCGCCGTCAAACGGCTTTATTTCGCCAAACATCGACATTCTGTGTTGCTTATTTTCTGTTGTTATTTTCGATTTATTTTTATAGTGTTCACTTAACTGCTTTCTAAGTGTGTCGATACTAGCATTTTTGTTGCAATCTATGCCTTCATCCGTTAAAATTTGGAGTAATTCTGCCTTTGAACAGAGATAGATGTATGATCTCTTGCCTGTTTTAATTAACTCAGATGCTGCGTTCATGTAGACTGCAACTTTCCAAACCTAGTCCGTGTTCTGAGTCTGAGTTTTTTTTTTTTTTATTTGTATTCGTTGGCGCTTTTACGATTGTTACCAACTTCACACCGTCACTTTTGATGCTTCACTTTTATTTGCGTTTTACCTTGTTATTGTTAATTTTTGTGCACTGATTATTATCACACTTTAAACTGCAGGTTCTGAATCTCGTCGCCAATTGTTATATTTGGAAATAAAACCATAAATTAATTAATTAGGCTTTAATTAAGCTCCACACAATGTTGACATGAACGCGTTGTAAAAGAGAAGAACATAGAGTATATAATACTTAAGGTCTATGGTTTAAGGATGCGTTCAGGAATCTCACAAGTATGTTAAAAAAAAATGCAAACACACCATGTCTTTTGCCATTTTTTGACTTATTATGAAAAAACCCTCGAAATCAGAGGGCCCATTTTCATGGAATCTTATATGTATGTGTAGGTAATTAAATTCTTAACAAAGTTACCTTAAAGAGTTGGATTTAATGGACCAGAAGTCAACTTTTTTTGCAAAAAACTAATAAATTCCGGTTTAAAAATGATGACACCGTGACAGATTTCAGATTTCTTCAGTCGTCGCCCTGGTGGCGGCCTGTTAGGAGCGATACCCACGCCATTTTATTTTTTATCAAATATTTCACAAAAACTGATTAAATCAACAAATTATGACTACAAGTATTATAATACATATGCATTTGCTATGGAAAGTTAATTTTCTAATCATTTTAGATGCAGAAAAGCCGAAAATTCTTAGAAAACATTTCGCCTTTTCGATTTGTTTACATTTTTTACTATAGAGTTACAGATGCATAGATAAAGGTAAACATTGCACATAATGACACTTATTAGATTCTCCGAATAAGAACTATACGGTCAATGCAGTATGCCAAAGCGCGAGCCTGTTTATATTCTGAGGGGTAATTTATTTTATTTTAACGGTTGTGTATGGTAGGTAAGCTACACAATATACAGGGTGTTGAAAAGTAAGTTCATAATTTGTTTTATTTGAAACCAAAAACCGTAGTTAATTAAAAATATATAAATTTTAAGATGTGGTAGTCTGTACACTACAGGTTGTTAAAAATAAGTAAGTATTTTTAAAAATTGAAGATCTAAAATTTACATAATTTTTTAAATCTATTTAACAAGCTTTGCGAAAAAGCGGTTAAGTGCGACTGTATCTCGCCATGAAAAAAATGAAATGTTTACTGTAGCTATGAATTTTATGCGTTACAAGTGGAATAAAATACCGCATAATATTATGTACAACTATGTAAGATCCTAGTTTAAAAAAAAAACTCATAAGAAAATATTAAATACACAGGTTTTTTAACCCCTGAAGGAAATAGAGGGGTGTTATTAGTTTAAATTAAGGGCTGAATTTTTTTTTTAAATTATGGTGATAGGTAATGTATATTTTTAATGATTTTTTCAAATAGATAAATGTTATACCATTTTTAAATTGCCATAAAATTACCTATAGTTATAGTTATAGAAAAGGGCAGGGCTACCAGTGCCCATTCGCCACTGCAACCTAAAAGATCTATAAATTATGACTCCCCATGCCGAGTCTCTCCCCAACTCTACAGGCCCAGGTCTTTTATAAACCTGATATTACCTATACAGGATGTTGCAAAAAGGGTATACTGTGCCGAAAGGGTTTGACTCAGGGGTTATTCTGAACAACTTTTGTTCTCCAATTTTTGGAAATTCTCGAAAAATAAATTCGGTCTCTATAGTAAAAAGTCACGTGATCGAATAAGTTTCTATGTAAAAGGTTTTGTTACGTGAATTTTCAAAATTGTAGAAGAAAAGTGGATCAGAATGGCACCTAAATCCACTTTTGGCTAAGCTTTATACCCTTTTTTCAATACCTTGTATAAAATATCGTCAGCGTCACCTTAGATCGTAATCATCGTAACTCGTCGTGACCAAATTTTAGAGGAGACAAAAATACTGTTTTATTTGTAGTTCTAGTTGGCATACTACCCACCTAAAGTTTTTTTTAACTAGCCTAAAAATGATTTGTTTAGACAGTCTTTCTTCCTGTTCAACCGCAGCCTGAGTGCCAGTGACTCAATGACTGAAAGGAGGCCATTAGTGCTCCTAAATAAATAAAGCAGGCCTGTAGATTATCTTTCAGTGTACCGACACATCTTATTGCTGTAAGAGCCTGATAAGCTCTTCGAACGAGTCATACCTCTGTGGTGGTACGGTTTCGACCTTTCGGACAGTCAGTTTGGCATCCGAAATGCGGATTCGAATACTGGGTACAATACTTTGCGTTCGTTCACTGTCGGAGCAGGATAAGAACCACGGGCGAGTTGTTGCGCTGGCTGTTTGCTTAAAAATAGTAACCGCGTTCAACTCTATCCCCTAGAGGGCGAACCTTTAGGGCGGCTCTTGTATACCATCACTTGTCTTCTTATCTGCAGAAAATTGACAGAGGTCATACGTGTCTAACAAGTACATTAAGGATGCGAAAAGAGAGGGTTTGTTTTCACTGAAGAAGTTCAGTTGCGGAGTTCCACAGCGGTAGGTCTTGGACCCCTCTGCTGTGGAACTTGGCATACAACGCGGTCCTGCAAATCAAGCTCGCAAACGGCGTTAGCACAGTGCATTTTTCTAATGTCACACAGGTCGTGAGGTAGGCTGAGAGCCTCCTTCGGGGATGACATCCCAATGATTCATTACGAAAAAATTGCTGCAGCTGTGCTCGCCATGCAGTGCATGGGCTACTTCCGATTCTGGGGGGCTGTTGCAAAGGAGTCCGTTGCCTCTATACGGTACGGGTTCCGTGCGATCTATGATCCTTCCGGGAGCACCTGTCTTGTCAAGTCGAAGAGAATGGCTCGTATTCGACGCAACCTGCAGTACTGGTGGGATTGGTTGGAGGACAGGACAGCAGGAAGCTGCAGCAGCCGTCATGCTGTGATTCGACGCATAGATGCAAAAAAAAAGTTGAAAGTAACTTCATGTTAATATAGATCTCAATTTAACAACATAACATTGCAAAAAAAAATTAACATTGTTGAGTATGTTATTGTAATTTACTAAAGTAGTAATAAAAACAAAGGCTTATTACATAGTTTTCGTTCACGTTCGCCTACATCGCACGTTGTATATGAGAATAATAAAGGGTATAATTACGAAGTTTTCTTGTTTAAAAATCACGGTTTGGGGTTTAGAGGAAAACAAATGGTAAAATGCGCAATACAGTTTTTTTTTTCGAATAAAGAGGAAAACATGTGAATTCAAAAAACGTTTCTATTGACACCAAAGAGTACTTTTCGCCGAGAAAAGTGGAGTTACAATGTTTGCGATCTAAAGTGATGATAGAACTAGAACTTATTTTTTCAGTTCACCTGCTGTTGAGTGAAATCGTAATTAGGTAAATGACTCCTTGACATGAAAATAACTTTTTTTTTATAATCGTTATAACAAAACTGTTTTTTTTAATACAGCAATATTTGTAGGTGTACTTACAGTGAGCAAAAGAGCGCAGCAAGGTGTAAATTTTTTGGTTTTTAAGAAACAAAAATATTATTTCTATCATATCCCAAATACACATAAGTACTTAAAAAAAAAATACACACTCTCGCCTTGTACTAATGTACTCCCTTGCGGGGGTACTTACATGTTATTATTTTTCTGGTGACCTCCCCATATCCCTTTGCCAGCTACGTAACCTTTTGTGACACCCTGTATATGCAGAGTTCTGCAAACTACTGTTCTGCTTTTGAAACACCAAAAAAAAAAACAGGTCGTCTAACTAAAAGGTCACGTGACCAAAAAAAAATTATATGAAGAAGCGTTTTTTTCATGAATATAAAAAATTACGTAGGATAAAAGTTTTTCAGAGTGACGCCTGAGTAACGCCCTTTCGGCTAACTGTACTTTTTTTATTACACGGGGGCAGAGTTTAATACAACACCCTGAACTATTAAACTCTGATAATATTTTCGCGATTTTTTTACATTCTGATTTCATTTCCTGGCTTAGAAATAACATCAATAACATGCTGCACACGTAGGTTTCGGCATAGTATTAAACCCTTTTTGCAACAACCTGTATAAATATCGGCACGGGTACGACTTTATATATAATTAATTATTAAATATTAAAAATACTTTCAAATAAAAATAAATATTTTCGTATCACAAAACAATATTACTTACTTAGTATATTTTTAACAAAGTGGCATGTCTTCACTTTTATGTTTTCGAGTACTATGTTAAAATTTCATGTCATTGTCCGTAGAACGCCCCGCATACCTCAACCCCCCCTCACTAGATTTGACAGATTCTGATTTTCTTCCAGCTTTAGTGACAGCCTTAACCGCTCCTCCTCGCTTTCCTTGTTATCGCACCTATCTTAAGGTTTTGGTGCTAGGGGTTTTGATGGTGTTGTGGATGTTGATGGATTTTACACAGATTACGTGATATGATAGAATATTTTATGAGCTCTATGCTAAATGAAAGTATATTTTAATTGATATAATAATATGAACATTATTTTATCATCATCAGCCTATAATCATCCACTGCTGGACATATGTCTCTCCCAAGAAGCGCCACAACACTCGGTCCTCAGCCTTCCTAATCCAGCTACTACCGGCTACCTGCCTAAGCTTGCACATTTTGACAGCTATGTCGGTAACCTTAGTCCTGTGACGATAATAATACTTATTTTGTGATTGTTATTAATGATAAATTATACATTTAGTTTTTATACATCGCGATACGCGCCCGTTTTATCGAACTGCAAAAAAAGGTAATTTGACGGGTAAGTAATATTATCTCATGGCTCATTATCTCAGCAGGATAGAATAGAAGAAAGATCATCTTTTCTTGCACCTCTATTGTTGTGTGTTTATATAATAATATTATTTATGTATTTATGTATTATATATATATATATATATATTAGGCATATAGGATTATATATTATCTATTAGTAAACTCCATAAGTATAAATTGTTGCAGGATTTTATATTTATTTGTTGCACTTATTTGTTTTTTTTTTTCTCTCTAAAATCGTGTAAAGTTCTTTTTTTTTTTTTGCACTCCCATACAATTTGCTCCCGGTACCTCCTGCAGGTTGACTGGTAGAAAATGCTTCTAGCATTAAGTCCACCTCATTGTACATATTTACTTCTGTATATTGTGCAATAAAAGTATAAATAAATAATACGAGGTATAAAAACGAATGGTATAACATTCACAAGGTATACGCCCATATGATATAAATTTATTAAGTATAACGATCACTGTGCATAACAAACGAAAGGCATAATTACTAAATACATAATTTCGTAAAGAATAACGTTCAAAAAGTATAATTTCAATTGATATAACGATTAAAATGCATAACGTTTATAATATATAACGTTTATAACATATATTCTACAACGGATATAATTATTATAATGTAATGCACAAAAAGTATAAAATATTGTCGTATCGTATTTTCATTATTATTGATGTTATGTGGGGGGAACGCTCCGCTCCGCTTCGCTGCGCTCCGCTTTGGTTTCGACGAACATGTGCACCTAACACGCTCCTCCTCGCTTTGCTCGTCGTCGCACCTATCTTTAGGTTTTGGTACTAGGGGTTTTGACATTATTATTATTTTTGACGCTATGTGGGGAGACGCTCCGCTCCGCTTCGCTGCGCTCCGCTTTGGTTTCGACGAACATGTGCACCTAACACGCTCCTCCTCGCTTTGCTCGTCGTCGCACCTATCTTTAGGTTTTGGTGCTAAGGGGTTTGACATTATTATTATTATTGACGCTATGTGGGGAGACGCTCCGCTCCGCTTCGCTGCGCTCCGCTTTGGTTTCGACGAACATGTGCACCTAACACGCTCCTCCTCGCTTTGCTCGTCGTCGCACCTATCTTTAGGTTTTGGTGCTAGGGGGTTTGACGGTGTTGGGTAATTAATCACAGATTATGTTATTGTATGTTAGTATGTTTTATGAACTTTATACTAAATGATAGTATATATTTTAAACGATATACGTAATGTATGTTATACGAATTGATATTAGTCCTCGTAAGTATTATATATTTTGATATTATATAAAATGTACGTTATACCAATTGAATCTTATACCTTATGAAAATATAGATTTTGTTGTTATACGTAACGTTCATTATATGTTGTGAACGTTATTAATGTGAAATTATACATTTCGTTTTTATACGTCGCAATACGCACCCTAATTTGACAAGTCCTGTAGGTAATTTCAGTGATCGGTATTATTAACTGTATTACAAAAGATGGTAAATATATTTTTATTTGCCTAATCGTACATACTATGGCGATGAAAACATATGTCACGGAAATGAATAACCTGGCCACGGAAATGAATAACCTGGCCACGGAAATGAATAACCAGGCTACGGCAATGAATATATATTATTTTACAAGACACGGCGATGAAATTTTTTTCATTGCCGTGACTTTTTTTTCATTGCCATAGCAAATTTTGGCCACGGAAACCACGGAAATGAAAGCATGGCGATGAAAATCAAGCCATTAAATATAAATAACAAAAAATCTATTTACTATTCGAAGAAACAAACACTTTATAAGATGAATATTTTCAAAATGCTTTCTTTTGAATGCTTACTCAAGAAGACAAACTTAATTTTATAGAAGTTATATCTATCCACGGCGATGAAAGAAAAAATGTCCAGTGACCAAAAACAAATATAATTTTCACTATAGCGCGAAAACGTGGACACCTGTGTACCTCTTTCCACGTCGAGTAGTTAGGCAACACTTGTAAAAAACGATTAGCGCACCGAGGGGGGGACCCAAGTTCATAGATAAAACAATATCCTTGATCATGTTTAGGTCACGGCGATGAAATGTAGTTCTGGGACACATGAATTTTCACTTACCGTTCGTTATATTCTTTATTTATTTGAATAAATGTATTTCGTAACAATACTTTAACTATTAATGTATCAAATGAAACTAAGTTTAAATCTAAACACTCAATATTTTTTCATCAATGAAGAATAATACAAAACGAGATGACCTGGGGACAAACACGGCAATGAAAGATTTGGAGGTTTAATATTTTTTCGTAAAGTATCCATTAATCCTATTGATAAAATATTTAGTGCTTCATATAGATTACTATTCCACATAACCGGAAAAATATATTAGAAAATTAGATCTTTGTTTTTTAGTACCGATTTCATTGATGCCACGCAAATTTTGGCCGCGGGAAATTCACCCCGTTAGTAGTGTTTATTGTGAGGGAAATAAATAAACGTTTTATGCTTTTCACTCTGAGGTAACTAAGATATTTTTTGCAATATTTGTTTGCTGAGTTAATTTTTATCTTTTCATGATTTGAGTTTTAGCTTTGTGTGTTCTAGATGTGCAATATTCATAATATAAGTTAAAAATAAATAATTAATACAGTCTTGTGTTTTCAGTGTCTTGTAAGTATTTGAGCTTTGTACAGCTACGTATGAAAGCTGTTAGCAAGTCTGAGAACTCTAACTTGGCAACGGTAAAATGTTTTTTTTTCTGTAACTGATAACTCTAAATGTGTCTATTGCAAAGTTAGCGTTTGTTGGATTCTAGCCACTCATTTGGAAAGTCAAGGGTAAAAATACTTTGAATTTGATCCACAGATGACGCAGTATTGTCCTTGACCCAACTTGTTACAGAACAAGTAGACAAAGGAAAAAAATGCCTAACTGTATTCATCGATCTCCGAAAAGCCTTCGATACTGTCTCTGTCTCCATCCTTCTAAAGAAACTCGAATTGATAGGAATTCGCGGTACTCAGCTCTCTATCTTTAAGGATTACCTGTCAAACAGACAACAAAGGGTAAAAATTGGGGACTACTGCAGTGAGGACATTGGGGTATCTTACGGGGTACCACAGGGAAGTGTCCTAGGACCCACCCTATTCTTGATTTACATCAATGACCTCTGCAATATGAACATTAAAGATGCAAAAGTTTTTTCGTATGCTGATGATACAGCCATTGTTTTCTCCGCTAATACCTGGGAAGAAACTAAGGAAACCACTGAAATAGGCATGCGCCAGGTCTCTCGTTGGCTACAGCTTAATCTTCTGAGTCTCAATACAGATAAAACCAACTTAGTATGTTTCAGTATCTACGATAAATATCAACCACCACAAAGTTTCAATGTTAAGATTCATAGATGCAACGAACCTCTAAGCACTGAATGTAGTTGTCCAACAATTTCAAAGGTAAAAAAAATTAAGTATCTTGGTGTTATGATAGACCAGCGACTCTCCTGGTATCCCCAAATTGAATATGTTAGCGCCAGGATCCGAAAATTTATATGGATGTTTAAGAGCCTAAGACACGTAGCGTCAAGAGATGTTCTTATTAAAATATACATTGCCCTGGTTCAATCGGTGATCATTTATTGTATCCCTGTTTGGGGTGGAACCTTTAAGACACGATTTCTTGAAGTAGAAAGGGCTCAGCGCTCACTACTGAAAATTATGTTTTTTAAAAAACGACGTTACTCTACTGAAATGTTATATAAAGAGTGCGGTCTTCAGTCAGTTAGAAAATTGTATATAACTCAAACTATTTTAAAACAGCACAAAATCATAAAGCCTAACGCCAGCCTGACACAAAAAAGACGGAAACATAAAATTTTTAACATCCCCTGCACTAAGACTAAATTTGCTAGTATTCAACATCAATCACGAGCTGCCCAACTGTATAACACATTTCACAAACAGTTAGATATTGTCGACAAAACATACAGGGAATGTAAAATCTCTGTAAGTGAGTGGATAGATAAACTCAACTATACAGAGATAGAGGATCTTTTATCATAAAACACATAAATTCTAATATTCAGTTCACCTAACACACGCACACATCACACACACGCACAAGCACACACACACATACACACACACAAACACACACACACACACACACACACACACACACACACACACACACACACACACATACTCACACAAGTTCGAAAATGAAATTGATTATTAATTCTCTAATCGCTTTAATTTTAATTATAATTATATTATTATTATTATTATTTTTTTGCATGCTTCCAAAAATTGTTAAAGTTTAATGTTTATAGGAAGAGCGGAGTCTCCTGGCACAGACGTTTATTAATGTCTAAAAGGAGGCTTCAACTTCTAGTTGTTAAGAAAATTTGTAGAAGCAATAAACAATTTTTGATTTTTTATTTTGATTTTGATTTTGATCCCCTCTGGACTCAGGCGTGTTGTTATGCATTGTTTAGCGTTTCCCGCGCCCCACCGCGGTCAGGCTTCATCCGTGTCAGCATAAATGAAGTGAAAGTATAAAATGTATAATAACGATATCAACATTCGGTTTTATTATTAATTTGTACGGGTGTTAGTTCCTGCACTCAACAACGTTCCAATCTCCTAGGGCTACTATCTTCAAAGCTTTGACTTTTTGCACCAGAATAGTCTATTTAAATAAAAATTACTTTTTAATAGCTATGTAAAATTGGCCTGTCTAAATTTATTAATTTATGGATTTACTAAACAAAGAGTATCTACCGCGATGGCCATCGTCGACGTATCGAAGACGCTACAAATTGTATGTAAACTTCAGGATTGATATATATGCCTCTTCCAGTGATGATGACTTATGGCTTAAATTGTGCTTCTCGATGTCTCCGACGACTATCCAGCTGCGGTTACTGCAATGCCTCCTGCGTTGCTATTCCAACTGTGCCTGCATGCCGTGGCTGCTTTTCTTCATTTATTAAGCTTTTGTTCATCGTCATCCGAAAAAAAATGTGATCTGCGGCCCTCTCGGAATTGTACCTTAAAGCAAATTGCCAGTTTTAGTCACAGGTTTGCATGGTAACGGGGCATAGCAATACGTTTTCATGGTGAGGCTCATTTAGGACGGCTCCGCTGAAATGTCATGGTGAGTAACTTCACACTGCGCACGCTTAAGGAATCAGAGCCTCTAGTACGGGTTTTGCAATTTACGAAAGGGTCAACATTTCAGGTTGCATACATCATACAAGTGTCAAAAGTTTCCGCTAGAGGCACCACTTTGTATGCAAGAAAATGTAAAATTTTATGACTTATACTTTATGACTAGTACAAGACTTCTATTGACTCTATACATAGTCTACAATAAACGCTTTTTTTGAGATTCATAAATTAATTTTGATATCATACCTACCTTAGTTCAGTGACCAATTATCAACATTACGTACAGTATTAGACAGTGAGGCATCATTTAAAAGACCGTTTTAACATGAAAAGCCTTATGGCGTGTAATTATTTGCCCTTATAAATTACAGGCATAATTGTGCGCCTACAGGCAAAACTTAAGTCATCAATATTGTTATTTGGCCAAAAACACATCCGAAAGCTAAAGTTAGATACTTTCACCCGAGGCTAAGCCTCATAGTTTCCACAGGAATTTACCTATCCGAGGATTAGTTTTAGAACGCAGAAAACTGGCGAGTTCCTGAACCGAATGGGCTCTAGCGGTGGGGTTTGTTCTAAGTTCTGGAGGGTTACTCTATACTGACGAAAAACGTACGAACGAGAGCCGTCTTGCAATCGTCACATTTAATACAACGATATAGAGTTGTGGCTCGTACATCAGAGGTCCAAAACTTAGTTTTTTGTCTTATAGAGTGACCCCCCTGCTGCTAAGGCTACACTGTCGAAACAACTTTTTGGAGTATGACACTTCCATGGTCTAGAAGGAGATGCGTAATTCTTCGTATATCTCATGTATGTTACGCGTTTAAATAAGGCTTCACTTTTGGTCTCACGAAGAGTACGTTATGTTAGTGAAACTTATTTATGTTAGTAGGTAAGTAGTAAGTAAAAGTAGGTACACCCCCCTAATCCGGCTAATAGTCGAGCACTACTATCGGTGTGCATTATTATACATATTATGTTCCTTGATTTAATGTATTTGAAAGTCGGAGAAGGCGCCCAGTTCCGCTTCGCTTTTACAAATGCCGTTTCCAAACTTATATTTTAGAAACTTATGTGCGCGGAGTTTCGCTCCCGCTGTGAGATTAGTTCGGTCGCTAGTTGCTACTGGCTGCTGAAGAGGCTGGTACTGGGTACAAAACAAACAGGATTTTAATAAATACGGTAAATTATTTGGATTTTAAATAACAAAAGATAGATAGAATATTCTTTATTTGCACACCACACATGAAATAAACTTACATAACTTAAATACTAACACATGTGTACAATGATATTTCGTTTACGTTGATTTGTCCTTATTGAAATCTTCGCAAACGGGATAAAGTACATTTTGATGTACATTATGTGGATAAGTTCCAATATACACTATATATCGTATAAGTACAGGAAAAAGTTATCCTCAGAGCTGAGGGTTCCCTTATCAAAATGTAGACATAAAGGGGATTTATCTTAGTAAAAAAATAATTCCAACGAAATAATACGAAATTCGACATCCTTGTATCTTAAAAGAGTATCCAGAAATAACTTATCAACGTACAAATATAATTAACTGTGATTGGTGTTGAATATAAAATGCTGTATTAGCTGTTGTCCGTGAGCTTTGCTGAGTCCATACGTCCAGTTTTTATCAACTTGATTGTCACGACTTATTGAAACGCAGCAATCCACTTGTAATTTTGTTTATACATTCTTCTTCTTCTCGCAAAATCGATATAGTTGCCATAACTGCTGTCGGGCCCAAGTCAGTTATTTCACTTCTTTGTACGCCACGACTGCCCACATAAAACTTAAAAAATCACAGTAAAAAGCTCTCTAAAAGTCCGCAACTCCTAACAAAATCATCGAAATAAAAACTCGAGTCGAGTTGACAGTTTCCACCAAACCGTTAGTTTAGCGTCTAACTACAATACAAACAGGAGTTGGACAGTGCTGGAACCACGGCCATGACTCGGGATCGCACGGACGATACGGCAAACAAATCCAGCATTCGGTACACAAGAGAGTCGCAAACACAATAATTCGCACGTGCCTGCGATTTGACGCACTGCAGTGCCTCTGAAGGCTCTGAATCACGTCCTTAGAACGCTGCAATTCCACCAACATGTGAAGTAACGTGTCTGCATTTAAATGAGATTTACGGTCGTAAAGTATGTTGTGGGGACGGTTCAGGTTAACCTACTTTAGTGACGAAAATATACAGCGAATTTTAATAAACAATTACAAATTTAAAAAATGAAGGAACATGTGGATAAGACGGCGCAACAAAAAACAGAATCAGCCATCAGCTGTCCGATACCCATATCACAGGCTCTGCCTAGCTCAGGATCGGATGGTGGTGTGTGAGATGTCTCCTTATACAATATGACTATTAAATGTTCACAAGAGAGTTATATTCTAGGTATATCCTCCTGTTAATTAACATTTTACAAATTTTCATTCGTGTACATAGAACATAATTTAGAGGAGCTTAAAAGGACCTACTTCCCTTGAGATTCAATATAACATAATATTCTCCAAGCACTCGTATCTCCCACTATTCGCGCATCAAGTTTCTAACATGATTTGCTGCTTAGTTCGCAACTGAAATTCATACCGTGACGTGACATATTTCAGGATTCAGGTGTTTGGCGTACGTTCGGAACTAGATGTAAACTTGCAGTTACTGTAAACTTGTTTACAGCATCCGACACTGAGCCAGTCTGCTTGCAAACTATTTAGTCATATTTTATTAGTTCCAAATGTATTTTTTTCCGACTTTCGTTTCATAATAGCATTGTTACAAAATCCTCCATGCGTAACTCAAAATTATATATTTTTGGTCTAATGTTGAATACCCAGCAGCGGGCCCAAAACAGGATACCTAAGATAAGAAAAAAGTGTATTGGTTATTTCAGAGATTTTACTTTTATCATATTTTGAAAAACTGTTTTTTTATTTCTAACGTTTTTTTGTTTTATACATTACTTAAACGTATTACTTGTTAAGTTATACATGGGTACGCAATTTAATTATTCATAAATACGTTGGATCTTATAATTATTTAAATGAATCATCGTGTGTCACTGCAATATACAATTTAAATTCCAGTTTAAAACATTAGTCACAGAAACCAAAATTAATGAAAATTTATGCTCACAGCATTCACGATAATTTGATATTATTATACACCCTAAATATGATTTGGATGGATGTGGTTTGACCTAATCCGAACCACGAACCACTTATATAGAACGACCGACACCAGAATAAAATTTTAACACGCAAACAGTTCTTAAAAGTAACTCTGTCTCCTTCTTTCGCAGGGGCTTCTCAGTGGTGGCGCCAGAAGTGGCGGTGCCTGGGAAGACTACAGCCATCCTTGTCACTCTGCACGGGCGCGGCGGAGAGGCCCTGGACCCTCTCAACGTGACCGTGCGGCTGGAGACGCAGGAGTCTGATAATGACGTGAAGCTTCTGACGACGGCTAGCCAGATGATTACTAGTGAGTTTAGATATCTTATCAATTATTGATATTTTATTAATTAAATCTAAACGGTATCTTACGGTGAAGGAAAATATCATGAGGAAACCTGCACATCTCGATTCTAAATGTATACCCCAAGTGCATTGCACTCAATCAAAAACGGCGATATCACGACTGTACAAAAGTACAGCAAAAATCAGGTAGCTCGCTTGCAAGTCACCTCAGACTGCCCCTTCGGGGATTATAGTCGTGAGCTTTATGTATGTATGTATTAATTAGTTAAAACTACGGAAACATAAGAACAAGAAGTCAATTAAAAGTTTTCACTCATAGTTTAATACATTCTATAGGCAAAATAACTGATAATAAGATGATTGAAATTATTGTAGAAAATTATTTGCTAGATATTTTACATTTTAAACGGCCCTGTGGTTTTTGACTTTATTCATCGTAACCAACCTACACATCCATACCTACACACGCACACGGCGTACAAATAGCCACAAACATATAAATATCGCCTTTTTATAATATTATTGAAGATGTGCTAATATTAAATAAACTTACCTAATCAATACACATGCTCAAGTCTTAGGAATTGAGGAAACGCCACATTTTCACAAGAAATAATGATTTCACTTGGTTCACAAAAAACAAGAGCTTTTATTTTATTTTTCTTGCCACGTAGCCAACATACTGCTAAGGCAAAAACCTTTATATATGTAGGTAGTTAAGCTTAATTGCATTTTTTCACCTTTACTTTGTGCCAAAAATTGCAAGCTAAGCCAATGACCATCAACGAGGCTAAAACCTACATAAAACCCTGATATCAAAAATCCAATTCCCGATCCGATTCAGACTTTAACAGTCTATGAAACGTAACAAAACCCAGATCCTGGCTGATATAAAAATAATGGCGGCATCCTGCCCTTTCCCAGACGATACAGGAACTGCCGCAGTAAAAATCTCATTCCCAGTGCCAACAGCCATTGAATACGCGACGTACTGCCAAATAGAAAATAAACTTGTAACTCGCATGGAAATATTCCCGTCGATACATTCCGATGTAGATACGTCGCGTGGGAATGTGCCAAGTCGCGGCCAGATTAAATCTTGTTGTGGAAGTTACGTAGTAAATTTTGTATCGGATGCGAACAATAGGTTTTTAATGTGATAAACGTATTCTGATTTAGGGTGGTAATTGGCGGCTTGCGATATCAGGTTCCAGTAGACAAGAAATCGCAACATCAAACTGTATAATTGTCAATGTATTTTTTTTGGATTAGGTTTTTTAGACCCGATTTCACCATTGAAGAATAAGGCTTATCCTAGAAAGTCGTCTATTTACTCGAGACAGGAAATTTAAGTTAGACACGATGTCATGTTGAAAACAGGTTGCTTACTCTCGAGTTAATAGACTTATTTTCGGTTAACTTAATCTTTAACGTTGCAATCGGGCCTTAGCGGCTCTAGCGACATGACGCTTAGACGAAGCCTCATGACGTTCTCAGCCAATTTGCACCTTTAGTTTTGCAGTCTGTTGCGGTGTGCAAGTTCGTTAACACATCTGTGGGTCCGACGTGAACTAAAGAACGCTGACAGCCTGTTACTCGGAACTTCCGTACTTGCGACTACGTAGCTAAATACTTAAAACATTGTTATCTTGCAGTTGTAGTTTTCCTTACATAAAGCTGGCATTATAATAAGCCCGTTGAAAATGCGGAGTGAAAGGAGTTTCGCATCGTCAAGATATATTCAGTATTTCAAACTAAAGTAGAATCTTATTTAGGTATAAAAGCTTGTTTACATTTATTAAAGTGAATTTTGTGAATGTACTTTTTCCTCAGTTGAAGTTACAGACAGTAGAGACCACGCACAGACGACAGTAGAGATCGAAGATTTTGTCGCTCCTATTGACTTATATAATACTTGGTCGTTTCTAGGGAGAAGAATACTGGCTGATGACGATGATGATGAATTCCCATTGAATAGGTACCAGAGTCTTATTCGTAAGACAGACAGTGTAAAATAAATCACAAAAAAACATAAAATAAATCATTCCAGAGGGTTAACTTAAGTTTGGCAAGTGGGTCACACGACTCTATCCGACCTGTAATTAAGTGAAAACTTTCCGAGATGTTTATGAATATCATTAAAAGTTACAACCAACACAGGCGGGGCGTAGTACAAACTAAGTTAGTATCTAAACTTTTGTGACGAGCTCAAAAGAAGACGACTGTATAAATACCAATTTATGACTTCTATGAGGGAATAGAATGTAAACACATTCACATTTTGTTGAGAACTTTTGTTATTCACTGTACCGACTTAATACAATAATGATATTAGCATTATTAGTCAAGACTAGTAAAACTTAAATACCTACTTAGTATAATTAATTAGCCATACATTTCAGAGAGTCAAAGCAATCAGTATTTTGATGAAAAAGCATTCCCTAAATTGAGTCTAATCTTGATTTCCTAAACTCGGCTCTAAACTACTGTAAGATTCATTACTGACAGGTCTTGTTATAGAATAACTCTTAGATAACTATTGTAACAATGTACTAGACCACCCAATACGGATGTCTTATCTCCTGGAAACCATTATCAGTCTATTTTTATAAACAATAGTTCTTTGCAAATATTTTGGCAATGTAATATTTAATCAACCTATTTTTCTGACCTTTCCATTTAACCTTTCAAACGGAAACTGTTATCAACTATTTTTGAGAACTAAAACAATTAAGCATTTATATAAAATAATATATTTAATTACTTTATTTTTTTGATCTTTCTAACCTTTCAGC
The DNA here is from genome assembly GCF_932276165.1 of Plutella xylostella. Classification (NCBI taxonomy): domain Eukaryota; kingdom Metazoa; phylum Arthropoda; class Insecta; order Lepidoptera; family Plutellidae; genus Plutella; species Plutella xylostella. The sequence continues at coordinate 4,742,446 of NC_063986.1, forward strand.
ATAACTATTTTGTTTGTTCTAATTCATGACATCAGCATTAGAGATAAGACTTCATGATATAAAAACCCCTCACTTCTATTCATATTCAGTTCATCTCTAGCTTCGTAATTAGCAATAAGTCTAAATTGTAATCTTTATATTTTAATTAAAAGTAATTTTCAGTTAATTAATAAAAGTGTTTTTTAAAAAGTCTTCCTGAGATAGTGCAGGTGACATTCTGGCGCAGTCGGTATTCTCGAACAGGGGAAAAATCAAGTTCGCAGCAAGGCGTACTTCGAGCCCAGTCAACTAAGCCCGTACGTTAAGAATCAACGAGGGACGAGCAAGAAAAAGAAGACCCAATGCAGAAGACCACATCGCTTCTACTGTAAGTCTTATATATTTTGCTCTGTGATTAATTGGGTATAATTTCCTCGACGTTTCTAATTTTCAAAAATTAATCTACGATCTCGCACTATCATGTCCCACGACGACACAAAAAAATCATTTGACGACATGGAGAAATCTAGTCCCACGTCCTCAGCTCATTTAGAGTCCATCCTTAAAGGTGGCCCCCAATTGAAAACTGTGGTAGAACCATTACTACCAACAGCTCAATTATTTAATATAATTCCGAGATTTAGTGAAAAAACTAAAAACTTAAATTCATTTTTAAATAATTGTGAACTGGTAAATAGGTTATCAAGTCCAATTCAAAAACAGATTTTATTACCACACATCATCTCCCAATTAGATGGAAAAGCAGCGTCATTTGCGAATACGCGAATTTTCACATCAGTTAATGATTTTGTTGACGAAATAAGGAAAGCATTTAGCGATCCAAGATCAATAAGCGAAATATTACTAGAGATCCAACAAACCAAACAAAAGGGTGGGTCAATTGCAGAATATATCGATAAAATTAGTAGCTTAAGGGATGAACTCCTGGCCTCTGATTCTTTAATAAATGATCAGACGGGCCAGCTTAGATCGGAATATGATAAGTTAATTTTAAATAACTTTTTAGTAGGGCTAGAGCCGAATTTCTACCATCGGGTTCGAGCATTTAGGCCTGCTAATACCGTTGAAGCATTCCGTTATTGCAAAGAAGAAGATAGGGCATTAAAATTTTATTATAACGCTCATCAATCGGAACTAAGAAATTCCACGAGCTTTTCTTCAAGCAGTAGGTACCAAGTACAGAACAAAAATCGTCTGAACTTTGGACCGACAAAACAACCCCTTACATCGGAGAGGTTTTGTTCACACTGCAAGATTAATGGCCATACTATAGAGTATTGTCGAAAGAAAAATAATCAGCCCTCAACTTCCAACAAATTTGATAACAAAACAAAGAAACCAATTAACCATTTAAACTCGGAAACGGAAGTTGGGACCGAGCAGACAACTTCCGACGAGGAGGAACAATATGTTCTGAGCCTGCTCGAGGAATCCGAACTTTAAAGATCCATACAAATTTTGAGATGAATAATTCGGAATCAAGTAGAAAGTTATTAATAGTCACATTTTCTGTAAATGATAAAGAGCTTAACTTTCTAGTCGATACCGGAGCGGCTATATCAATTATCAAGTCGGACACATTAAAGAATTTACCGAACTTAGACCGTAAAGAAGAAAGTCACGGAATACAGGTTTGCGGAATAGGAGAGGAAAAGTTCGAAATAAAAGAATATGTCATTTTAAACGTATTTAACAAATACACACATAACTTTTACGTTATCAACATAAACATTCCATTCGATGGAATACTAGGAATTGATTTTCTAAAAAAATATAATGCTGAAATAAACCTTGCCAACGCAAAGTTAAAACTGCAAAATAAGGTGCCAATGCCAAATAAATCTAATGACATAAGAGAAAGAGAACCTTTTTCAAAAATAACAATAAAATCACGAACGGAACAAATAATTCCAATTCTTATAAAAAATGTTAAAAACGGTGATTGTATTATCGAACAACAAGAATTAGATAACAAACTTCTAATTCCAAACGCGTTAGTTTCAGTAAAAAATTACGTCGCTTATACTTCTTGTATAAACAAAGGATTAAAACCAATAGAATACGAAGCCTATCGAGAATTAGAAGGTTTCCCAGTAGAGCTTGAAGAAATGCGTATAAATACAATTAACTACGAACCAAAGAATCGTACGGAGAAAGTCGTTAACCAAATACGCACCGATCATATGAACAGTGAAGAGAAACGAAATATTTTAAACATCTGTAAAGATTTTAAAGATATATTTCATATCGATGGCGATACATTTTCATTCTCAAACACTATCAAACATGCAATTGATACGGGTGATTCACCACCAGTGTACACGAAAAATTATCGCTATTCTCAAGTTCATAAGGCAGAAGTCAAAGATCAAATTCAAAAATTATTAGCTCAAAAGATAATTCAACCGAGTCATAGCCCGTATAACTCCCCAATATGGATTGTACCGAAGAAATTAGACGCAAGCGGACGAACTAAATGGAGAATGGTTATTGACTACAGGAAACTAAATGAAGTGTCTAAAGGTGATAAATACCCCATACCTAACATAGTCGATATTCTAGACAAACTAGGGAAAAGTAAATACTTTTCTACCCTGGACTTAGCAAGCGGATTCCATCAGATAGAGGTAGATCCTAGAGACGTAGAGAAAACAGCGTTCTCTACAGAAGAAGGTCACTTTGAATATCTTCGTATGCCGTTTGGTCTGAAAAACGCCCCAGCTACGTTCCAACGAGTGATGGATAATGTCCTCACAGGCCTCACAGAAGACCATTGTCTAGTTTATCTCGATGACATCACAATACACGCTTCATCATTAGAAGAACACGAGCTGAAACTCAGAAATATTCTTAAAAGACTAAGAGATTATAATCTTAAACTCCAACCAGATAAATGCGAGTTTTTAAGAAAAGAAGTTGCTTATCTCGGGCACATCATATCTGACCAGGGAATAAAGCCAAACCCCGATAAAATTAAAGCCGTACAAAACTTTCCGCAACCTAAAACTACGAAGCAAATAAAAGCATTTTTAGGTCTTGCAGGCTATTATCGTAGGTTTATAAATAACTTCTCTGATATAACTAAACCACTTACGAAACTATTGAAGAAAAATGCTAAGTACATTTGGACCGAAGAATGTACAAAGGCAATGGAAAAATGTAAGGAATTATTAACAACAGCCCCAATTTTACAATACCCTGATTTTGAAAAGGAATTTATTGTAACTACAGACGCATCTCAATATGCGATTGGCGGCATATTATCACAAGGAAAAGTTGGTGAAGATAAACCAATAGCATATGCTTCACGAACTCTCAACGAATCAGAAACAAGATATTCGACCATAGAAAGAGAGCTTCTGGCAATTAAATGGTGTATTAAACACTTTCGTCCATACTTATTTGGAAGAAAATTTACAATAGTCACGGATCATCAACCATTAACTTGGTTATTTTCAGTAAAAGATCCCGGTTCACGTCTTATTCGATGGAGATTAGAACTGGAGCAGTACGATTATAAAATTGTGTACAAGCCAGGAAAGAAAAATCAAAACGCGGACGCTTTATCAAGAACAGATATTAACGTAATTGATGATGACATAATGTCCCATTTCAAAGATCAGTTAAAAAACGGGTCGATTGATCCAATTGAGATAACAGAATCAAGTAAGCCGATATTTCATAAAGATCACGAACATATGGTCTTATTTTTACCATGCGAAATCACGAGTCAAAACGAAGTATATGATAAACTTATAACCTACTACTCAAACGAGATAACTTCATTAAAACCGGAGATCAATCAAGTCATTGTCTTCAAAGACCCGTACACAAAAGATAAAACATATTATTTATGTTTTAACAGAGATAAAAACGTCGACGAAGAAACTATGTTGAATTTTTATAAAACTCTAATTAATTTAAAATGTGCTCTGATAGACGAAGGATTCTCTAACAATGAAATACAATTATTATTACCAGTCATTGCAACAAACGAAAGAGAATATGACATTGAAATGGCAAAACAAGTATTGTCATACATATTCCATGACAGGATAGAATTCCAATTATGTGAATTGACAAATAAAATTGTCACACCACCGGAAGATCAAAGGCAACAAATCATATCTTATTATCATGATTCACGGTTCACTGCTCATAAAGGAATTGATGAGACGATCCGTAGAATAAAACTAAAATACATTTGGAAAAACCTCACAAAAGATGTCAGAGACTACATAAAAACATGCTCGATATGTCAACAGAATAAAATAGACAGACATAGTTGGACCCAACCATTTGTTATAACTTCTAGTGCAACAAAACCCCTAGAAAGGATCAACATAGACATAGTCGAAATACGAGAAACATCGAATAAAGTATTCGTTCTAACAATGATAGACGAACTAACTAAATACTTAGCAGCATACATCCTTAAAACGAAAAGCACCTCAGAAGTAACTCTTGTGTTGCTCAGGTACTGTCAACATTTTGGAATACCATTAAGAGTACATTCGGATCTTGGTGCTGAGTTTGTATCCAAAGCAATGAAAAAGGTGTGTGAGATCCTCGAGATAAATAAAACGGAAGCACTAACACAATTCCCTCAGTCAAACGGAAGTGTGGAAAGAGTCCACGCTACTTTAAAAGACACAATAAGATGCCTAAAAACAGATAGCAACATATCATGGGAGTTGTCACTCAGTATAGCGGTTATGACATATAATAATTCAAAACACTCCTCCACGGGTTTCACACCTTCAGAATTAATGTTTGGTGAAACAAGAGATCACCTCAGAACAGTTAACACTGATAGAACAACAAATTTCTATTACAAAACCTTATCAAGCAAATTAAACAAGTTGCATAAAATGGCCATTGAAACCAACCTCAGAAGTAAGGAGAGAAGCCTAGCTAGAGTAAACAGCAAAAGGAAAGGGCACTCATATAAACCTGGAGAATATGTACTATACAAAGATAAAAAGAAAGTTGGTTCCAGAATAAGATGGACAGGCCCATTTAAAATCATAAGAACTACAGCAAGAACTATCACAATTCAAACCGAAAGAAATAAAACATTAACCGTATCCATAGACAGCGTGAAACCTTATTTCCGACGTCTCGTTTCAGATGCACAGCCGTCATCATCAGTGCAAGCATCGTAAATATAGAAAGAAGCCCAGGATTATTCATGAATCCTATTGGAGAAATCTACAATACGAACAACGCATGGAAATTAATAACATTTAGGAATTATGATACTGTAATCTTAGCATATAATAAGTTAAATGATATCATTTATGAATTGAATCATTTACAATTTCATAGTAATTTAGTTAACGATACAATACATTTAGAACCTTTAATTACAAGTTTAAGAACGGACATTCAATCCAAAATTAATAATCTACCAACGGTAAAGAAAAATTCAAAAATTAAACGTGGTATTATTAACCCGGTTGGATCCGTATTACGAACATTATTTGGAACAATGGACAATACTGATAGGAAAAAGATATCAAATATAATCAAACAAGTACAAAATAATGAGGTCCAAGTTCAAAATTTATTTAAACAACAAATTCATATCACAGAAACAGCCATTGAATCATTCAATTTAACAATAAAACAACTCAAAACAAATGATATGATAATAAACCGAAATCTTTTACGATTTAGAAATAGTATCAGCAATAACAGCATAGCTATCAACGATATCAGCCAACGCCAAGCAATGTTCGAACTCTATGAATATATAGTTAATAATTTAATATTAATTAATAGTAAGTTAGATGAATTAGTAAGTGCAATTGACTCAGCTTTTTCTGGTATGATACCTGGAAATATTTTAAGCAATAGCAATCTTGTAAAAGAATTAAATAAAAGCCCAAAAGCAGGTAAATTTATAGAAAGACCTAGCTTCAATAATATACATAATCTAATGAAAGTCAGTAAATTCAATGCATACTTAGAAGATTTATCTTTTGTATCTGTCGTAGAAATCCCATTAGTTGATGAAGAACCATTTTTCGGATATCAAATCCTCTCTCTCCCAATGAAAGATAACTTATCTCTATACCATACCCTATTAGTCCAGAACAAATATGTAGGATTAACCAGAGACAGGAGATTCTACTCAACATTTGAAGACCTGTCAAGCTGCAACGAGTACAACACAGACCGGCTTATCTGTCAATCAATGATTGTGCATGACGCCAACGCTGAACCAATCTGCGAAACAAGCATCTTACGCCAAGAAAACGACCTATACAACCAACACTGCAACATTATGAGCACCAAAGGCGAATTCAGAGTGATTCATAGACTCAGGAAAAACACTTGGTTGATAATATACTCAGATAAAGTCAACATAATCGAGGATTGTGGTCACAACTTTACTTCAACAAAGTTTCAAGGAGCTGGTATACTTACCTTAGAAAATTACTGCACAGCCACTATCCAAACCACCAAACTGAAAGGTGAAGGTGAAACAGAAACAAAGATAAGAATCCCAGATCTAAAGATCGACATTATTTCAGAAATCAACAACCACCCACTCATAGACAGAGTAGCTGAAGTGGAACTTGAACACACCAAATACAACAATATCAAACTAGATAACCTAGACAACGCAGCCAACCAAATGAAAAATATAAAATCAGAACTAGAAAGGATCTCAAACCAACCAGTGAGCCTTCAACAACACGACTCAGTTCTTCTATATATTATTGTAGTCTGCATAATTGGTTACATAATATATCGCTGCTGCAGAGACGAAGGGGAACTAATAATAGGAGCTTCTGCAGATCACCTCGGTGCCCTGGAAGAAGACGAAACCAAGAAGACGTAGAACTTCAAGTGAGATCAAACACCGATGCAATCTACGCTACAATAGATCGTTCTCGTGAAAACCGAATCAGAATAAACGAAGAAACCTTGTAATTGTGTTCAGTGAAAGTGTACCAAACCATTTTTGTTGAGTGCAAGTGTACTAAATAAGTTAGATAAGATCACTTTATATTTTAAAATTGTCTTATAAAATGTTTTGTTGTAAGTCCATTTTCATCTTACTTTTGTTAATATTTGTACTCTATTTTGTGTTTCGTTGGAAAATACTCATGTATCTTTCGAGTATAATTTCCAAACTAAGGCGGGGGGTGTTATAGAATAACTCTTAGATAACTATTGTAACAATGTACTAGACCACCCAATACGGATGTCTTATCTCCTGGAAACCATTATCAGTCTATTTTTATAAACAATAGTTCTTTGCAAATATTTTGGCAATGTAATATTTAATCAACCTATTTTTCTGACCTTTCCATTTAACCTTTCAAACGGAAACTGTTATCAACTATTTTTGAGAACTAAAACAATTAAGCATTTATATAAAATAATATATTTAATTACTTTATTTTTTTGATCTTTCTAACCTTTCAGCATAACTATTTTGTTTGTTCTAATTCATGACATCAGCATTAGAGATAAGACTTCATGATATAAAAACCCCTCACTTCTATTCATATTCAGTTCATCTCTAGCTTCGTAATTAGCAATAAGTCTAAATTGTAATCTTTATATTTTAATTAAAAGTAATTTTCAGTTAATTAATAAAAGTGTTTTTTAAAAAGTCTTCCTGAGATAGTGCAGGTGACAGTCTCAATCAGATATCCCTGATAGCAGTCTTCAGTCGCTGTCTTCAGAAATTCGCGCCCCTGCTTCCATCGCTTCTTAATGTTATTCATAGGAAGTAAATTATCTTACTTATCTAAATTGATTTATCATAATAACGATTGTATTGTCACATTCTCCAATTTTATCAAGGGCATGGCGTGATATCTACGATCTATCTGTCTAATGTTATCAATGTATGCCTTTAAAAAAATATTGGTAGGTACTTAATAGGTACTATTACATACCGTCCTTGGTAGGAAAACATGTACAGATTACCTCATAATGTAATACCTAATAATTTTTATAATAATATTTCAGCTATATGTATACGTAGCGACTGTTAAGTGCGGTCATGTCCAAATAAATTAGGCTTTGAATATTGGTTGCCCGGCATTTTATTGGCTAGCGTTAATGTGGAAGTCGGCTAGCGGTCGTCCGAAAATATAGGCAGCCAAATTTAAAGAGCTATTGATTTGGAAGCCTATTTCAATACAATAAACCGATTTAACAGACTGCAACTTGATAAGTCCTGGATTTCTATTTTATTCTTCATACCTACTCTTAAAGCTATGTTTTAAAACCTTATAGGATATATGTGACAGCAATTATCAGTCTAAAAAAAGGTCTGATATAATGCGACAAGCACAAGAGTTTGTCACTATTTAAAACATTTTTTTTGACACTCCCGGTTTTTACAATAAATGTTTACTGGAGGCACAGGCAAGCACTCATTATTTTATAGACAGAATAAAATCCTGCTAAGACGAAAATGGAAACAAACACAAATCATTCCACTTAGCAATTTCAAATGTAGCAGTTACATGAAACGACGTTACTTTACAGCTGGAGCCTTCCAGAGCCAGGTGTTAATGACTCAAAGTGATTGCTAATGCCGTGTGCAAAGAAATCGGATTTCCTTCTGCAGTTGCGTGTAACGAACCGTGGCTGCCATCTGCGCCTCATCTCTGATGAAATGGAATAAATGTGTGCGTCTCGAGCGGGGGAATATCTTGTTAGCTCTCTCGTTATGTTGTGAGGAGGTTGCGCTGGCTGGATTAGGTCGTGTAGTGTCGGGACTCGCGTGTTCTGCTGCTGTTTGGTTTCAATTTTTGATTTTTTCATTCGGTGGAGTAGAGAATCATAGAGAGAAGCTATAGGGTTGAACAATTTTTTTTATTCAGGAATGAAAGTCGAGAGTATTATCCGTTACACCACCACGGCTCGCTTAATAAACACTTTCCTGATTCGGTATTATTATAAAAACTATGTATACCTGACTCGACCAATTTAATATCAGCAATTCAGCATAAAAATAGGTATAGTAAATAACAACCATCCAACTCGTATCAATTTGACAAGCCATTGTCGAGAATAGTTCCACTGCAGCAAAACTACTCAGATTTTTAAATTGCTCGCTGCAACCGGAACGATAGTTTGGACACTTTTCTACACCCGAGTTACTTGTCAAGCCTAACTTGCGCCAACTTTCCTTACAATAAAATGTTGCAGTTTCCTCCAGTAAAAAATATCGGAACGCTTTTCATTCGTTCAATGAACAGAGAAACTGAGCGCCTTTGAGTCACCTCGTTTGTGAGTCCGAACAAAGCCAATCTCATCGGATTTTTATGCAAAAGAAATAGGGGGAGGGATTTGAGCAAAATATTATACGCTATTGTTGCATTTCTCCTTTTGTGCTCTTGGATTTTTGTGTAACGTGCCTGTTGTGCAATATTTTGTGCCTAGAAGGACAAGAATATGATTTGCTAAATTTGAAGACGTCTTTTCAGTGAAATTTTTATCAGTAATTGAGCCAAAGGCTTTTTAATATACAGTTAATTACTAATGGTACTGTTAGTATATAATTTCGACACGTCATCACAACAGAGAGCTTGTACTCATATATTAGTAAATTTATCATAAACTAGTGCTTCATGGTTGAAACGTTGTTTTACTCTCCAAAACTATCTAACAAATTTCGGTTTGCAACTGCATTTCAGGAGTTTCTGGAATATTTATATTCACCGAATATAAATAGAACAAAATTCTTTTATACCATCCAATTTTTGCGACGGACTTTTCTTTGCTGTAAGCAAAATGGAACTTGGCAAGTGCCTCGATACTCAAACTGAGCAACATTTTTCTTCGTCAAAATTTTCCGTGAAGTGCCAGTGGAATAAATTTTAGTCTGAATCTGAACTGGTTTATTATATTACTAACATTTATTTTTTTATTTATTTTAAGTGCAGTAGATATACATATTATTATACTTACTTACTTTCTTTACTTATCCTTCAAATTGCTTATAAATAAGTATAACTTTTCTGGCAGCAGGTGATCAGCATTCTGTCTAAATATACCTACATAAATATTATATTTTATAAGGAATAAGTAAGTAAACATAAAAAATAAAAACCTAAATTACTATATGAGTGGATGAATATCAAACTGCCATATGTCCACCTACCCGAAAAATTGACTTTTTGATTTGGTCGTGTTCTCCGTTAAAATGTCAGTTTGCCTATGCCCTTCAAGTTCCAATAAGTGCAAGGCATCCATGAGAAAAAAGCCGTTAAAAAAGTAAGTTTTTTTCAAATCCTTTTAAGTCTAACCGTTTCGCATTACAAATTTTCACAAGTCCATTCCGGCCAATCACAGAGCGTAATTTTTTCAACATGGCGTCAGTCGTGGTGAGAATTTCGAGCCTGTGGTGTGTGCTCCCAGTGTTTTATAACGAATATGAATGAAAATGTTGAGGAAATTGAGATTGTGGACCCTGATAAAGCTCGGAAAAGGAACATATTGAAGAGTGTAGCAAAAAAACGACAGAAAACAATGGCGAAGTAAGTTTAAAACCCCTTTTTTCCAACCCACGTGTCAAACACAAAGCATTTTCGTATTAAACACAGGGCCGTATTGGGTAGAATATAATACGGTAGGTAGGTACTTTTCTACCGATAAATTTTGGTTGATTAACTTCATTGTATTTAATAGAATATAGACTATATTAGTCTTACTGAGTCCGGCCCATGATATTAGTATTTTTCAAACAACTATAAGTCCTTATGACTCATATCAAAACAGCATAAGTCTTGTATGGGCATATCAAACTGCTATAAGTCCAAACTGTTTATTAACTTTTACGCCTTTCTATGAGTGTTATAATGGATTTGTTTATTAAAATACATTCTTAAGGTCACAAGTCAACTGATTAAATCACGGGGCAAGTTCTATGACCATTAAATAATAGAGAAAACAAAAACATCCATTTCCCAAATTTTGCGTGGACGTGACATATGGCAGTTTGATATTCATCCACTCATATATAACCTACACATTACAAAACTCTTCATATAAAAAAAATGTGGTGGAACCAAAACACCGATGTACCTAAAAACTGTAGCGGGTGGGCAGTAAGCCCACCACTTCACGAAGCGCAGTTTTTTTTCCACAAAAACTCGGCATCGTCCGATCACAGCGGGAAAAACCGCACAAACGAGAGCCAACGTGCTCGCAGGGTCCCGTATACATTAAAAATAATTTTTTTGAGGGTTTAGCAATAGTATAGTTTGGTTTAGCTTTAGCAACAGTATACTTAGTTGGGTATTTTTGTATGACATGATGACTTATTGAAATTATTTACAGCATAAATATGGTTACTACGTCAATTATACAAATTTACAAGTAGTCAGAGCCTATTTTTACCATCGATAAAAAAAAATTGAGTCTGATAAAAATCACGATGTCACTGTAAAAAACATAATAATTATCATAATGTATAGTGACAACATTATAATAATTGTCGACCCGAAGTAACCTATTATACTAGACATTGTGAAACAAACTGTAAGTAAAGACACTAAACAAAACCCTCCACTGGCCCTGTGCGCAATGGGCGCGTTATCACCGGATTTTGTTTTCTTTTTTCGTTTATTTGATACAAAAAGTCGCCAACCCGATCGCCACGGTTTGCTGGCAGTTGGTGCGGGCTCGACAGTTCTTGTCGTTTTTTTATTCATTAGTCTTTTGGAGACACGAGGTGGAGTGTTCGACTGTTCATCGATTTACTTGCAGACTCCAGATTTGCAGCACGCCTACTCAAAACATAAGCGAATTGAAATACATGAGTCTGAAAGATGAAAGATTCAAGAACTATCCATTGGCCATTACTAACCACTTATTATTTATCTATTCACGCCACCGAAAAGTAATCGAAGTAGATCTTGAACGCAATATTATGTTTTTTTACAACAAGCATAAAAGGATTGAAAAACTAACGATTGAAAAATAAATTATTAAAAACTAACGTTTTTTTTCCATTTCAATTCCCAAACTCCTAGCTTGGTAGGTACATGTTCTGTACATAAAATCCAGCTTCAAAATTGAGCCTTGAATTGCTATAGCCGACAAACTGTTTCATCTGTTGAACAAATAAGTCAACCAGCTCAACAAATTAGAAGTTTCTGAATGAGGACACCCTAATTCCGGTTTTGGGACATACCTAGACGATGATCGAGTTGTGTTGTGTACTCGACTTAGAGAAGAAAACCACTAATGCTTAATTTACAAACGAGTCATGTAATTCCATATTGAAACGTATGTAGCGTCTCTTTCTATTAAAAAGGGATGAAGCGAGACAGTGCGAGCGGGGAAGTTGCTTGTTGTCCTCCCTAAATGAAGGAGCTATTACTTCTGTGTGACCTGAGTGAAATTTAATTCCACCGGTGGAAGTTTTAATTGAATCTGGCCCCGGACGGCGATGGATGGATACTTTCGTAATTATTTCTGCAGCCACTGAACGGGATTTGGCAACGCGATTTTTACTTGATGCATTTTTTGCCCAGGAAAGAAAAAGGAAGTAAAGGATCAGGAATTTAAATGTGTATGTGTGTGGTATTTTACCTTTAGATCGGTAATGAGGGTATGTTTTAATATTTAGGTACATGGTGCTATACCAACCACAATTTTAAAACCTTCAATAATTAAGTGATGTGTTCTCAACTTTTAAGTCAGTTAATCATCCACCTCTCCCTAGGCTAGCCACCACCAACAACTTTTCATAGATCTTCATAGATCGTCAAGCATGCCCTAAAAGCCTTAAATAATGTTACCTAATAAGCTTCAAAAAAGACAAAATATTTTTTTTTTATATAATTTTAAATTTTTATGTAAACATTTACTGATTTTCCTACCGTCGCGTCGCTCATCACGGCACTTTAGATTGGGTATTGGCAAACAATATTGAAAGGATAATTTAAGGAAAGGAAATCGCATTATACAACTTTTAATTGAGTTTCGTATTACGGAGAGATGCTTGACCTAATTGATTTTGTTGAGTTCGTACAGAAAATGATGATAAAATAAATACAGTGAGAAGTTTATTTAAAATGTAAGGATTTCTTTACAATAAATACTTATATATAATAGAAGTACCCTTGTAGGGCAATTTATACTTTGTAATAACGTCTACGTTTGTATACGTCATGTATTACCATTAATTATTTCTGTAAGATCAACGTAGTACTTATCTCATTTAAAACAAACAGTATTAATGAGATTATCCTGTACAATTTAAGACTAAAGTTTGTTTAAATATAATTTTGTTTATAGTTTAGCTCAAAATAGCTCAATTAACCTATCTGTCTTTCCACAGGCGAACTAAATAAGGCTATATAAGCCACAATTAGCCAATTTTGGAGCAGCTTAAAATTTTCTCTTAGCAAACTAATTGGCCTTAATTCAGAGGTCAGTCACGGCTGTGCAATTGCAACTACTCTTCGTCTCTCTATCATGTTATGTGTTTGTATGAATTAGGAAGGGATTCAAAGATGAGTGAAGTTTTACCCCCATGTTAAGAATAGAGGTAATTACAAAGGACTTGTTATGTGGTGCATAATCGGCAACAAATAAATTCGTTTAGACTATTTTGTGTCATCAAAAATTTGCGATGAAGGAGGTAGAATCAATATTTTTTTAGCTGTTATTAGTTGAATAAGTGCGATCTCATTTTCTTTTTAAATTATTCCGCAATATTAATAATTAGCTGGTAAGTTCGACTTCACGATATATAAAATTCACAGTAAAAAGACTGCCGGTCATTTTTGGCCCAATACTAGACACCCGAAAACAAATGAAGATTTTAAGATGTGAGTTGAGTTTAATATTTTTAAAATAAAATACCGATATATGCAATTATGCAGCCACCAATCCAAATTTATATTTATTGTATTATATTTATTTATTTATTTATTTAAACACTTTATTGTATGTATACACAAATTACACAGTTTAAAGTAATCGCTGCTAATGTATACCTAATGTACGAGCGTGCTCACGATGAGGCATTCCGAAGTCTGAATCGCTTCGTATCTGCGTCTAATTCGTTTACCCAATACCTTGCTAGCGTATTTGTCACGGGGAGCGTGAGTGGAGAGGGTTTGAGCTCAATGGAGCGAATTCCCGGGGTAATCAAATTATCTTTGCGCGACACGGCAGGGGGGGGGGGGCGGATTAAACACGGTTCCTTTAGTCTTATGCGAAAATTCTGTTTAAATTTGCGATTGTGATTGGACTATTGGATCGGAATGTTTCGCTTGGATTCACCTGTTTGTGTTCTTGTTAATTGTATAATGCCTTATTTTATACCATTGAAGAATACACCATTCTGAGAATAACTTTACGTTTTAAGTTGCTTACTCTCGAGTAAATAGACCACTTATTCTCGTAAAAACCTATTATTCAATGGCGAAATTGGGCCTAGTGTCGTACCTGTAAGTCGTCAATGAATACTGACATTTATGGAAAAGCTTTTGGATTTTAAATCATGCTACAATTCATTTTATATTTTTTTATTCTTTATTGCACAAATATAAACACTAGCAGTGTAAAAGGCATGAATAAATAACACCCGATTGTGCAGGTATAAAGTATTCCAGACTTTAAGTTAATAAACTGGAGGAAACAGTAGCGTTTAAATCTACGCGAGTAAACACAGCATCACATTTATAACAACAAATGGAAGAAAAGTTTTGACGTGAAAGGAATGACCGCGGCCGCTGTTCTTGCACAAACTAGTGAAGAAGTAACTAGAGTAACTATCGATTCGTAAGAGTTTTGATGGTAAACTGTTTTTGAATAAAAATGCATTGCGTTTTACATTATGCGTTGCAGTTATTTGCTGTATTGGCGTTAGTGGTATGTTATGAGGACAGCCGCTAAGGACTGTTGTTTGACTATCACATTTATAACTATATTATGTATATTTACTTAAACTATTTAAATAAAGTATATCTTTATTTTATTTCTTTTATGGATAGTGGGTTGCACCCACTGCTTTTTGTACCTGCTATCCTTAAAATTATTATTGGCTATGTACTCTCAAAATAATGCGCAAACGAATCCATTCGTAGTTTCCTAACGCCTATACATTGTCAATTACGCACGTAACACCCCCCTAATACCATCAACACGATTCTGAAAAATATGACATAATAACTTACCTCCAATTCCACCTACAGTCCTACATTCGAGTGGTATCGAACATTTGGCAGAACCCGACATCTTTCCTCACTTGGAGGTGCTCCAAAGGCTTTTATTGTCGAAATCGAAGACTCTTGTAGCCTTATTGAGGTTTAAACGGAACTGCCCCGATTGGAAATTGTGTCGTTCGTAACGGGAGAGCTCGTTTCGCCGTGCAGTTAAAGTTAACCCACTTTTAGCACTAACTGTTACATTTTGTGCAGCAGAAATGTTCACTTTGTTAGTCTGCTTCTTACTACTTTGAATTGGAAAGAAATAACGATCTCAGTTGAACTTGCTACTTGGATTCGTAGTGCTGTTCCGATTTTAGGAGGGCGAGTTTCTTTTTTGTGTAGCTATATTAATGCACTAGGTTTTTGTATCTTATAATGTAGAGACTAATGCCTACTTATATTATGATAGGGCGCTAATCTCAAACTAATGGCGGGTTTTTTGATCCGTAGTTAACTCAATCATTGGTCAAAATCGGAACCATTTGTTAAAAACCCACATAATTTATATGCAGCTGTCATGTCTTAACTTGACCAATAGTAAAGTTAAATATGGATCAAAAAACTGGCTCTAAAGGAACAAGACTTATTTATATTAGATAGGTATGTTATAGATAGATTTTTCAAGTTTTTGTATTCGATGTGAATGTTCATTTCAGTGTCAATAAATGTTATTAAATCCTTTTTTCTTTTTCCATCTTTCATAATCTAACCCTCAACTCTCTTCCAGACTACGGCATCATCCCTCTCAAGATCCCCCCCTCCCCGGCCTCACACTGCACCCTGCACACCACGGTGGGGTGCGCCGCTGACGCCGAGTGCGCCGCGCGCAGCCACAGCGTCATCCGCCTGCTCGGGCCCGTGCGCGACGTGGTGCTGCGCCCGGCGAGGCGCCACTACCGACCGGGGGAGACTAGTGAGTATAGCAGTCTTTTGTTTTTTGAAGAAAAATTGTGTCTATAATGTCCTATGTTCGACCGGGGGAGACTAGTGAGTATACGATAGTCTTTTGTTTTTGGGTTGTGTGCAATTGTTATGAATACAGATTTTCTTTCTATCTGTATTGCAATGGAAGTGTCTATAGTGTATGTGGCATAAGAGTGACCAGAATGGCTAGCACGAGGGGCAAGACGCACATGACAAGCCGTGACAAAATTGTTGTATCTCGCTCAATCAAATTGCGCGGTTACGAGTCCAATGGAGAACTTTTGTCACGTCTTGTAGTTTGCGTTTGGAGCTCCAACTATGGTATAATCCCGCTGAAGATCCCCCCCTCCCCGGCCTCACACTGCACCCTGCACACCACGGTGGGGTGCGCCGCTGACGCCGAGTGCGCCGCGCGCAGCCACAGCGTCATCCGCCTGCTCGGGCCCGTGCGCGACGTGGTGCTGCGCCCGGCGAGGCGCCACTACCGACCGGGGGAGACTAGTGAGTATTCGGCAGTCTTTTGTTTTTTGTTTCTGTTTGGGAATTCGTGTAGTGGTAGTAGCGTGGATAGATAATGAAGAAGAATTGTGTCTAGAATGTCCGATATTCAGCTGTGCAATTTCCGAACCACTACCGACAAGGAGAGACTAGTGAGTATTCGTCTTTTGTTTTTTTGGTATGTACAAATGGCTTTGGTTTTCTTTATTTTTTATGGTAAATGCCTATAGTATGTATATCCGGCATGAGCATGAACAGAAGGGCTTGCACGGGGCGCGCGCACGTCAAGACGTGACAAAGGTTTTGTATCGTGCTCACTCACATCCCGTGCAAATTGCTTTGGTTTTCTTTATTTTTGTGTGGGAAGTGCCTATAGTATGTGTATTGGGCATGAGCGTGAACAGAAGACGTGACAAAGGTTTTGTATCGCGCTCACTCACATCGCGCGGTTACGAGAGCGAACGCAACGAAGCACTTTTATCACGTCTTGTCGTTTGCTTTTGGAGCCCCGACTACGGCATCATCGCTCTCAAGATCCCCCCCTCCCCGGCCTCACACTGCACCCTGCACACCACGGTGGGGTGCGCCGCTGACGCCGAGTGCGCCGCGCGCAGCCACAGCATCATCCGCCTGCTCGGGCCCGTGCGCGACGTGGTGCTGCGCCCGGCGAGGCGCCACTACCGACCGGGGGAGACTAGTGAGTCTGATAGTCTTTTGTTACTAGACTAGTGAGTTTGATATTCTTTTGTTTTTTGGGTTGTTATGCAATTGTTTTGAATGAAGGTTTTCTTTCTATCTGTATCGCAATGGAAGTGTCTATAGTGTATCTGGCATAAGCGTGAACAGAAAAGCTAGCACGAGGGGTAAGATGCACATGTCATGACGTAACAAAGGTTTTGTATCGCGCTAACTCACATCGCGCGGTTAGGAGAACGAGCGCAACGGATAACTTTTGTCGCGTCTGGAGCCCCATTATAGGACTACAGCATCATCCCCCCCTCCCCGGCCTCACACTGCACCCTGCACACCACGGTGGGGTGCGCCGCTGACGCCGAGTGCGCCGCGCGCAGCCACAGCGTCATCCGCCTGCTCGGGCCCGTGCGCGACGTGCTGCTGCGCCCGGCGAGGCGCCACTACCGACCGGGGGAGACTAGTGAGTGTTTGATAGGCTTTTTTTTATTTTTCTGTTTGGGAATTCGTGTAGCTGATAGTAGCGTGGCAGATATGAAGAAAAATTGTGTCTACGATGTCCGATGTTCGGCTGTGCAATTTCAAAACCACTACCGACCGAGACCGAGAGACTGGTGAGCATTCGGTTGTCTTTTGTTTTTTTAGTGTGTGCTAATTGCTCTGGTTTTCATTATATCTGTATCGGAAGTACCTATAGCGCATAAGCGTAAACGAAAGAAGAGCTAGCACGGGGCGCAAGTCGCGCATTTAAATCCGTGACAAAAGTTTTGTATCGCGCAGCTACGATAACAAGCGCGTCGGAGAAATTTTGTCGCGTCTTGTCGTTCGCGTCTGGAGCCTCGTGCTAAGACTACAGCATCATCCCCCCCTCCCCGGCCTCACACTGCACCCTGCACACCACGGTGGGGTGCGCCGCTGACGCCGAGTGCGCCGCGCGCAGCCACAGCGTCATCCGCCTGCTCGGGCCCGTGCGCGACGTGGTGCTGCGCCCGGCGAGGCGCCACTACCGACCGGGGGAGACTAGTGAGTGTTTGATAGTCTTTTGTTTTTTTGGTGTGTGCAAATTGCTCTGGTTTTCTTTATTTTTGTATGGGAATTGCCTATAGTATGTATATCCGGCATGAGGGTAAACAGAAGGGCTCGCATAGGGCGCAAGACGCGTACGTCAGAATGTGACAAAGGTTTTGTATCGCGTTCATTCATATCGCGCGTTCACGAAAGCAAACGCGACGGAGCACTTTTGTCTAGTCTTGTCGTTGAGCGCCTGGAGCTTCGTGCTAGGACTACAGAATCATGCCCCCCTCCCGGCCTCACACTGCACCCTGCACCCTGCACACCGCGGTGGGGTGCGCCGCTGACGCCGAGTGCGCCGCGCGCAGCCACAGCGTCATCCGCCTGCTCGGGCCCGTGCGCGACGTGGTGCTGCGCCCGGCGAGGCGCCACTACCGACCGGGGGAGACTAGTGAGTGTTTGATAGGCTTTTGTTTTTTTTGGTGTGTGGAAATTATTGTTGTGGATAAAGGTCCCGTACAAAAATAAAGATACCTTCTTAGGGTCTCAGCGCATATAAGCGTTACGTGACCCTAAGAGGTTATCTTTATTTTTCAGCATCGCAGTCATACGAAGCCATGGGTTGATATGTACTAACTCTGCTCCTGCTGGGTGAATGGTATAATACCTTTCAATACACATTAACTAAGTAATTATACCTAGCATCTATTCGTTTAAGTTTAAGTAAATTACTAAGACCCTATTCAATAGAGTCTATTGTTTAATAGATTCCTAAGAGAGAGTAAACATAATATAACAAGAAGTGCGAACTACCTGCCTTGGTCAAATAATTGTTCGTTTACATTTGACAAACTCGTACATAGGACCCAAGCAAACACAATTGTTTACGGAGCCATTGGCTCGGAACTAATTGAGCATTGAAGATAAAACTGTCTATTTAAGTTAGACAATGCCTATTATGTATTGTACTGCATTGCGTATCTCAGATTAAATATACATCATAATGATTGTAGTACACAGCCCATAAAAATGATGATGCTAATGTTTGATAGATTAGGTGGGTTAGTGAAAGACTACGAGCTGATGATAATTCGGTATGATAATGAATCATTGGTTCTTAATTTTAGATAAATAAAGCGCTGATATTGTAAACGACTAATTGCTATTCAAAATAGAGACTTTGTAGTATAATTAATATGTACGAGTACTATGTTTATGTCTTACACTAAGCAGACCGTTGTGGAAGTTGTAAGACCACAACTTGCTATATTGTTTAAGTTTCAGCGAACTGCTTCACTATGTTATTAATAACACAACTAAGCTATTTTCAATAACATTTGCTGTGCAAACTGTGCCTACACAATGTTATTACATGTATTGTATTCCGGTAATTAAATAAAATCAGCTAAGATTATATCCAACATAAATAATGAAGGCATAGATCAAATAAAATAATTAAGTATGTATAAATATATACAATATACATAGGTATTCTAGAACAATTAGTATCACCGTATACATAGTTTAAAAGAGGTAGAAAGAGAGAACTAAGTCACATCCGTTATTTTAATAATGATTAAGTACTATAAAACCTGTCTAACAGTATAAACTAGGCAGTAAGCGCATATTTGTAGCTTCTATTCTGTTTTAATGCCTTCGTCGTCATTAACTTTTGTTCACGTTAATGCCGTTTTATGCTCTTACTTTATGTCTGAAACATTAAAACTTGGCTAAATGTTTATGATAACGCCTCAGAAATTAACTGTAGAATACATTATTTTCATCTCCAATACTGTGCGCAGCCTTTGTGATACTTTAGTGATAATACTTCGGATAGTAACTAACTTGAACTTGAAGCGTCCGTAGTCGAGCGGGCTTCAGTGATCGTAACTGATCACTGAGGTTAAGCAACAACTGGCACGGTCAGCGATTGGATGGGTGACCGATTTCAAGTGGTTCTTTTCCGGACGCTTCCGTGCTTCGGACGGCACGTTAAGCCGTGGGTCCCGGTTGCTGCTTCGGCAGCAGTCGTTAAGCCTAGTCAGAGGCCTTCGGGCGGCTTGAAAACATCTGACAGTCGGGTTGCCCACTTACCCGACAACTTGCATTGTACTCATTCAAAAACGGCGATACGGCTCGCGACCTATCACGTGAGTACAATGTACAGCGAAAAGCGGGTGACTCGCTTGCGAGTCACCTCTGACTACCCCTTCGGGGATTACAGTCGTGAGCATATGTATGTAGTACCTAACTGTGGTTTTATTATTACTGGCGTAGGTATTATTACTGAGAAGCAGCTTATATTAATATCGGGAATATTTCATAATGCAAAAAGCAGTAGGTAAATGTAATGCTGCTTGCACATTGCAAAAAGGGGAAAAATCTTGGAGCAACTTCAATATCGTTTATTTTTCTATCTCAATAGATTTAATATAATCTATCAAAAAAATCTTTTAAAAATAAACAACAATATTTCTATACTGTTGTATGTATGTATAAAATTAATATGTCTATTAATTAGTATAACAATAACAAACAACTATTCTTAAATTTATTAATAACAAATAACAGACGACGCGTCGTAGCAATGACTACGGCGTAGCGGTGTAGCAGTTCAAAGTATTTTTTAATACGCCGTAAATAATCATTACCAAAACTTAACCACCACTTAACTTAGTCCACCTAAACAATCCCAACCCGTTGTAGCCCCTCAGTTCTCAATACTTCCTCCTCCTTACAGTAACCTTCTGGATCCTGGCCCTGGACCACGACCTGCGGCTGGTGCGGGGCGAGCTGGCCTACATCGCGCTCAGCGACCCGGCTGGGACCAAGGTGGCGGTGTGGGAGCAACTGTCTATGGATGAAGGTATGTTGTGTGTAGTGCCTACATATCAGAAGATACTAGATATAAGTGAACCAGTTGCCACTACACGCGTTTGTTATCGACGTCAATTAACTTGGTTAACACGCGTACCATTAAACAAAGCGCCGTATTTATGGCAAATCGCGATATAGTGTATTTTATCTACGTCGATAACAAACCCGTGTAGCGGCAGCTCTAGGGTAGATTACGGAAAGTTTGGTTTTGCACCTATTTCTTACTGTGGTAGCTATAGTTATGTTTATTTTAAAAGGTATACTGAAAATAATAACTAAGCTAACACTAAGCGATGTTTAGTCATTTATAGTGAGATAATTCAAATTTATTTAAAATGCAGACTAAGAAAGTAACTTTGATAGAATTTGAGAGCATTTTCATGTATCTTATATATAATGTGAACCCGCGTCAAAGTATGATGGATATCCGTTTCAATTTACTTTACTAGGCGATGACTCCAGACTTGTATAAGCTCTAGATATAATGCAGCATGTATGATAATTATTATTATGATCTTATTAACTATGATAAAGAATATTATGCTGGATGAGGCCATTTGAGAACAGAGTGTTGTGGTGCTCCTTGGGGAAAGCCTATATGTCCATTATGTGCATGAAAGTGTTCAAATATGTCCAGCAGATGTACTACGAATTGATAATGATGATTTTATTTTCATAAAACGTAGATTATGGCGATAGGGAAGTTGCTGGGAAACTATAGAACTAACGAATAAGTTAACTTCGTTTGGTAGATATCAACTTGAATTTAAAAATTTCTTATTCAGTATTTCAGCACACAAAAAAATTTCATTTTCATTTAAAAAAACTAAAATGTCACCCTGAAAAAGCTCCACCAGTTTTAACTTAGATTTAAAATGTGAGCACCACAACTTAACTTAAGTTTTAATTAACGGCAAACTAGAGCCTCGCTTCAATCATCTTTGATTACGCTTTGAAGGTAATATTACAAATTACTTGGAAAAGCATGTTTAGTTTAAGTTAAGCAAAGAGAACAAAATAATTGATGAAAGAACCCCATAAAGGTTTTCATTTGTTGCCAGTTTGTAGAACTTACTTTACAGTAGATAACGGATGTTCGTTTCTTCAATTTTGAAATACTCAACTTTTATCATAATAATAATAAAACTTAGTAAGTAGTAGAAATAAACTTTTCTGAGAATAGCTAGATTTATTTGCAATAATACTAACACTGAACACATCATTACTGACATTACATCTCGAGATAATAATATATGTATCTAAAAATATAATTCTGTAAAAGTATCGCTCAATCCAGTCCAATACTAACGTTATATCACTGACATTCTCTTGCCAAAACATATTTATCCCAATAAATACCCAGAAAGCTCTCCCGTACACCGTATCCTACCAATCCTACCACCTTTAGCCAACATTAGGTAGAAGAAATATTTTATTACATTACCGTGTCAGACCCGATTCACTTTGACGGGTAATAATACCGAACGCACGTCGATAACCCGCCGGCAATTTATCAAATCCACGCACGGGGCGGTTTAACTGTAACATGGAAATTCTTTTAAGGCGAAAGGATCAAAGTTAGCTTTGCCGACATGCATCCCGCTAGGTACCCGCGCCTGGGGGGTTACTCTATACTGAGGAGAAACCAACGAAGGGGAGGTGTCGTGCAATCAGCACGTTTAATACAACGAGATAGAGCTTAGACTTAGAGCTTAGAGTCCTGACTCCTGAGAGACTAAACGGTGATACATGTTAGGTATAAATAACTTATTTTTGCCCCGTCAAGTTTGGTTACAGTAATAGACTTAGTATATACTACGCTAGTATATACTAACCCCCTTATTCATAGAAAAGTTACAATACGTTTTAACTAATAAACTGTTTTGTCCCTCTCTGTCAAAGAACAAACTGTTCTTTGTTGGAGAGGGACAAAACAGTTTATTAGTTAATAAAACGTTTTGTAACTTATCTATGAATAAGGGGGTAAGTCTATGGTTACGGCCAATGGTGGTAATGATTATAGTTAAAGTTAATTATTATTCCAAGTGGACAAACTGGACTAGGTATAGCAACAAAGTATTCGTTTATTTAATTATTTATCAAGTACAATTTACAGCAAAGGTAAATATAAAAACACTGAAAGTATATAGTTGAATGCCAACTACATTTATTTATCAACGAAATATTATAATAAGGTATCCTGTAACAGTAACTAAACGTTATCAAAATACGTATAATCCAGCTAGCCGATCGTATACTACAAAATGTAGTGACATTTATCTACGTCGATAACGGACCCGTGCTACAGGGACCTAAAATCCAAATCCAAATTCCGAATTAATCCGCCAATAGCCAACCCGGCTAATTATTATTGATGTTGAAACTTTGATGAAATCTCCACAACATGATCGTATTGAAACTAATTCCAGCTGACGACACGCGACATCCCGCAACCCAGGTGCTTGATAACTTTTGTAACTTGTCGCATATTAGTTGGGCCAAATTGTCGTCCATATGTGGAAGTTCTGGGGGGTCTCTCTATAAGACGAAAAACCAAGTTTCGGAGGGCTGCTGCGCAAGCCACGACTCTATCTCGTTGTATTAAACATGCCGATTGCACGACAGCTCTCGTTAGTTCGTTTTTCGTCAGTATAGAGTGACCCTCCTGGTATAAATTATGTTTCTGGACGTGCCCTGTCATGTGACAACTGAGAACGGTCTGCGTCCGTCGGTTTGATTAATTACGTCGCAGAAAGTCACATGTCATAACATGCCGCATAAAGACTCCCATCACTATTATGTTTTCGTCGCGGGCCGCCGTTTTTGGGCGTTTTTCAGGGACTTTGTTATTGTTATTGTATCATATTGGTAGGCAGAAATTGTGTGTTAAATATGTAATAATTTGGTTTATGTTCAAATAAAATAGATGTACCTACCATCATCATAATAAGTAGGTACTGGTTATTACAATAATATGAATTTTATTAAGGCTAGATGATATTAAACTTTCTAATTTAGGGAATTTTTTAATCATAATGTAATAATAAATAAAAAATAAGTAATAATAATAAAAATAATATGTTGGGTATAAACTTCAAGTGTAGCACGATTAAGGGCGGATTCGGCCAACGTCGAGTAAATTTTACTCTCGAGTAAAGTACCAGTTACTCGCGAGTAAGCAGGATTTTGCATTCTACCAAACCTGAAACCAAGATAACTAGCTTATCCCAAGAATAAAATGTTATACCGCCAAAATTGACCGTGTAACGAGCTTATCCGAGAGTAATTTTGTAATGGCGGCAGCACATCAGCTGATTAGAAAACCGTCATAATGACATATAAACACATCTGTCAAAACATAAACAAAAGTACGTTAAAAGGCAAAGTCTCAGAATAACAACAGCGAATAAAATATTAAAACATAAAAAATTTCATACTTTTATAATCCATTCAAAATAAGTTGGCATGTCATTTCTATTGCATGCTTTGAAACGCAGCTATTTTTATTTTAGTTGCATTACAGTTTCGTTCCTCGTTCATTCAATTTAATCATGGTATAACTTGGTAGAATGCAAATGTACTTATCCTAGATATTTACTCGCGTATAATTTTAATTCCGGTATAGTTACTCGTGTAACGTGATGTTTGGACGAATCCACCCTAAACCAGATTTAAGTAGGGCCCGAAAGTATTTTTCTGTGAAAATTACACAAACGTGCACAAAATATATTAGTGTTACTTTCTGTATAGAATGTATAAATATTGTTTATCTACTTATAGTTAGTATAAAATTACACTAAAAGCTATTTTAGCAAAGTCATCTCTCGTTGTCGGTCCAGCATTCTAAATATCTCCACTCGCGACCTTACTATTTATCTCCTTGTGCGTATATTGTGTTCTGTGCTATTTGTCCTCACTAACCCATCTTAACCCCTCAGGTGTGCGAAAGCTCAGCACCACCCTAGCCCCGGGCGCGCGCGCAGGCACCTGGCGCGTTCAAGCCCGCTGCGGCGGCAGCACCAGCACCGTGGACCTGGCGGTGGACGCGGGCTCCGGAGGCGCCGCCCCCGCCGCGCCGGCTGCTGAACAACACTACGTGGAGCTGAGGTTCGCGGACAGCATGCGGAGACGGTACAAGCCGGGGCTGCCGTTTGTTGGACGGGTGAGTGGAGGGATTTTTTTAATCGACTTTGAAAAAAGAAGGAGGTTCTCAATTCGTCTGTACATTTGTGTACCGATATTTTCACCGGATATGGAGCGATTTTGATATTTTTTTCGTGTATTTTGGAATTGGTTAGGTACCTAAGTTGTTTTTAAATTTATTCGTTTCGTTACTAACATAAATACCTACATACTTACACAGTCATCTATAAATAAATATTGTTAGCGTGTATCCACATGATCCTAATGAAAGACTTGATAAGTATGTATGATATGAAGCCTAAATATGACACTAATTAAATTTTCTAAAATTTACTCCAAATTTGGTCTTTACATGTAAGAGTTTATTCTTTGGTTCTTTTTAAAATGCTAATAAAAAGGTAAATTAATAAATGAAAGCTACAAAGAAAGCAACAACCGTCTTTACAAATTACCATCGTAGCCTGCGTATTGTGTGGCAAAAAAATTAATCAAAATTTTAATATTGAAAACACTCGAGACGGCGACAGACGGGGGCGCCCCTTCATTTAAATTTTAAATGTATTTTTCTATGCTGAATCTTTTGTTGACAATAAAACCAAAACTGTTAATAAATGCGGGGATTATTTCTAACGAATAACATTAAACTCTTTGGCATCATTTCTTTTTTTATGAAAGGCAAGAATAAAAGCTCACTTCCTGTAAAGGCAAAATACCAAAGTAGAATAAAATAAATTTTATCGCCGCCGATCATCTCAAACGATTCTCAACGACTATCGAACTTTTTTTTTTACCTGGAAAAAATCTCTTCGAAGAACTGCGAGTCAACGAGTTAAAAAACTTGCATTTCCAATGAAAGCACTCAAGTGGAAAACTTATTTTTGCATACTGACAAAGCTCTTTTATACTCTACAATTGAATATATGTATATAAATGTGCCAAGTTTTCGCGTCAATGTTACACTAATACTAAAGCTGTACTAGTTTTATCTACAATACATCCACATCAATAAAATATCCAATGTATTAGATCAGGGTAGATAATTATAGTTACAATTTTTTTTTAAAGTCCTATAAAACGTTATAAGACAAAACAACATCGTAAAATCCAAGTTTTCAATCGGATTTCCTCTACTTTTATGTCAAAACTCCGATCCGAAAGTACCAGGAAGCCAGAAAGGGGGAGTAAGTGAACAAATGACGTCTCGTTAGTTGTCGCCTCTCTGTAAGTTTTTGAGGGCGCCTCTTTATCCACGTAGGACAATAGGGGCACGGAATTCGGCCAAGATTGTTGTGATGAAATAAACGTCAAGGGAAAAGTTGGGTGACAAAAATAGACGAGTGCGACACAATTTGTGAAGGGTGGACTACTTTGTTATGCACCTACGACTTAAATGCAGAAGTGAATCCTAACTAATATTATAAATGCGAAAGTAACTGTATCTGTCTGTCTGTCTGTCTGTCTGTCTGTTACTCTTTCACGCCAAAACTACTGAACGGATTTGAATGAAATTTGGTACACATACGGTCTAGACCCTGGGAAAGAACATAGGCTACTTTTTATCCCGGAATTCCCACGGGAAAACTTTTTAAGGCAAAGCGAAGCGCGCGGGAACAGCTAGTTATGAAATAATTGTACAAAATTAGTGTTTTTATTTACTTCTGATTAATTTGATAATCGTCATCAATTCTTAAATGTAAATATAGGGTAAATTTACAAAAATACTTTTGTGGTGAATAAAAATAAGGACATTCACCATAGTATTATTTATCTCATTGCAGCCGTAACTACCAGGTATATAGTTACCTAACTCTTAAAATGTTCGATTCAAAAAGGATTCGTATTACGCGGACTAAAATAAATGCAGTAAACAATTTTGTTTTTAATAAAATCATGGCGCCCATATACAGGTTCTAAAGACCGGCTTTTACGAGTATCGTTTAAGTTAAGTGCACTTAAATTAAAATGTCAGGCCTCACGTAGAATTCCGTTTAATTTCTCACAAGAACATTTAATTTGTATTCACTTGGTGTATTCCACATTATTCTTTCGGCTCTTCTTGGCAAAGAAACTGTGAAATAAATTGTGGGGCATGTCTAACGAAGGGGATTTTGTAGCCCGATTTTATTTTTGGATGCACACAGCACACAGGGCCTTGAGTGTTTGTAGAGTGTTCGTGGAACTAGGAAATGCCCGTCTATAAAAGTTTTGCCCTTAATAATAATATACCTACCAAATATGCTTAACTTACGACCATCATGTGTGGTATACGGTATACTGACGTAAATTAACCGATTAAACATAGTTAAAAAGAAGGCGATGATTTTTGGTACAGCCCTAAGAAATCACAAAATAGTTTTGGCAACCCTATCCCCAGTCATGGACCAAACTGAATCACTACATCTATCTCTTTCTCTCGCAGGTGGAAGCTATGAGTACAGAGAAGAAGGTTCGAGTACGAGTCAAACTGTACGACGATAAGACCGATATCTACAGTCAGGACATCGACATGTCTACTGGAGAAGGAGGCTTCGTGGTTCCAACTGTCATGGCCGACGCACCCTATGTCAACTTACAGGTAAGGGCATAATGTCAAAATGAACTCTAAAACATACAGAAATGTCCTCCTGGATGAATACTGTACCATGCAATGGCAGCCAATGTGGGAAGCCACTTTGAAGGGCTGAACTACTAATTTTGTCTGTTATTAAAATAAACATAGCACACAAACGTTCACAGCAACCTTCATCCATCCCCTATTTTGCTTTAAGGGGTGATACGTTACGAAAATCTCCCCATGTCCCCTCATACATTTCATTATATCCAAATGGATATCCTTCGATAATGGCATAATCTCGTTCTTCAAAGTTCCACCCTCACCTGTCATTACAATATCCCAAAGCACTTATAAACAAACGTACAACTCTTTAATCTTTTGTGAAGCGGCGGGCCCCATTGTTAGGGTTCGTTTGGGCCCTTAATCAAGCCATTTGTATTCAGTTTCGGCTGAGTAGTTGCTAGGGACTTGCCGGGTTCTATTTCCTGTTCAGTTTTCGGCCTAGTAACATCGTTTTGCTGTCATAAGTATTTTACATCTCTTTTTCACAATGTTTACAGTCATCTTTCGATGTATTATGCATGATAAATACCCATAGTCAGCTTTTGACCTGTATTTCTCTGGTTGGTGACTTACAAATAAATACAAATAATAATATCCTATAAGAGTCGTGGTGGCGTGGCGTAACGGATAACGTTTTAACTCTCTTTCGTGAGGCCCTGGTTTCGAATCCTACTATGTACCAATTATTTCTTTACCAGTGAGCATAAATTATACAGGGTGTTGCAAAATTGGTATACTAAGCCGAAACCTACATGTGCAGCATGTTATATCTAAGCCCGAAACTGAAATCAGATTTTTTTTTTCCAAAGTAAAAGTCACGTGACCAACAAAGTTTCTATGGAAAATGATTTTTTTTTCCATAGTAAAAGTCACGTGACCAACAAAGTTTCTATGGAAAATGAAATTTTTTTTTCGCGAATTTTCAAATTCTGATTTCAGTTTCGGGCTTAGATATAACATGCTGCACATGTAGGTTTCGGCTTAGAATACCTTTTTTACAACACTCTGTATATACTACAAATAATATCCGGTTTTAAACAAAAAATAACGACATAAGCATATTATAATAATTATCATTCAATGTTGGAAAGCGCCTTTCTCGTCAGATTACGTCAGAGAACTCGTGTTAAACGCGTGTTTAGCCGAAAACTATCCACATTTGTAACACTAAAATGGTGCAGTATCCTAGTTCAGCCGTTTACTAAGGCCCAATTAATGATACGATTAAACTAAATTAGGTTTGAAGCGTGGCGCTAGTGTCGCCCATTCGAGCGCTCGGCAGCCATCTATCTATAGCCTCTGCACTAGACGAGGATTGCCACTGATTCTGTCAATTATTTGTGCCGGGATGAACAAATTAACTTAGCTACGCTTCAGTGGGCTTGTGTTTGATTATAGATCTCCACTATGACTGATAAATTAATGCAGAAATTCTTGGAATACAGATTGTTTCGTCGTAGCTAATAGACGGATTATGTTTTACTTTGGTTAGGATGAAGATAAATGTGTTTTCAGGTACCTATATTTAAACTTGTTTTGACATTATTCTCCCATTGGGTCAGTGAGCCAAATGAAATCACTCACAACTTTTTTTCAACAACTTTGGAAAAATCTTTTTACTTTAGATTAAAGAATCTTAAAAAACTATGTTTTATGAATTGTATGTTTACATATAAGTATAAAGTAGGTATGTAGGTACGGTGGCCTGCGCTTAAAAGTATACAGGCGGAGTTTTTAAAATATCGATCCCTGATGATGAAGGGACCAGTTACATCTGTTATAAATCCGGGGACGTGTTGTGTGTGATGTGTGTAGCAGTGGTGTTTATGTGGATGTGCTTGAGCAGCATGTGAGCTTGAGATCGCTATTTTAAAAACTCCGCCTGTATACTTTTAGGCGCAGCAGGCCACCGTTCCTATAAAGATCCCCAATGTAATAAATCTTACAGGCAAGCGAAAAAAAATCTATGTTAAGAAATATTTTAATAGCTAATAATAAAGGACTTTTTTGTCGATATGAAAAACGAACGAATGAAAGGAAGAGATAAAAGGAAATGATCGAAGTTTCAGGAAGTTACTGAAGTGTCGTCACAAAATTAGATTGATTTCTTAGTCAACGAATATCCATGAGGGCCATTCTACCTACATCATTCTGCCTCATTCTACTATAGAAAAATTAAAAAACCGACTTCAAAAAACCACTAAAATGTAAGAAATAATTTAAGGTTTACACAAATTCTACTCGTATGTGACAGTACAAATATACCTAAGCAGGAACTGTTCTCTTTTGATGTTGGTGCGGTGACAAAGTAATCTGAAGAAATATGGCACCAACTTCAAAAAAGAACAGTTCCTGCTTAGGTATATTTGTACTGTCACATACGAGTAGAATTTGTGTAAACCTTAAATTATTTCTTACATTTTAGTGGTTTTTTGAAGTCGGTTTTTTAATTTTTTTAATTATTATTTTATTTTATAGTTTTTAGTTTATTTGCAATATTTTTCAATCAAAAGTAAGGTGCAAATGATACCAAAAAGTCCTACTAATTAATTCGAATCATTCAAGCCTAAACACGAAGTAGTTGCTATATACCGTTGAGGAGTTCCCCTGACTGCCTTCCGTTTCCATCATCAGATCAGCTCAAGGTCACCATCATATTTTTTTGTTATAAGAACTATATTTACATTCTTAATTTCATTAGAATCGGTTAATATGTGCCCAAAATGGAAATTCATACCCTGTTTTTACCCCTTTACCCATCCTTGGGGGTGAGATAAAATTCTGAAAAAAATGGGACCACCTGGGAGCTCAACCCAATACAACAAAAAAGAATTTTCAAAATCGGTCCATAAACGGCGGAGTAATCGGTGAACATACATAAAAAAAAATATATAAAAAAAAAAAGATCCCGACGAATTGAGAACCTCCTCCTTTTTTTGAAGTCGGTTAAAAATATACTTACATATTATTATTTTATATTTCTTACTATAATTTCCTTCTTGGAGCTCAAATTTTTTGTAACGATTAGATCATTATTGCATTGCACATAAAACAAATAATCAAATCGATTTACAGAATATATCTATCTGCCAAGTTCCTAGTACTTAGTATTAACAGTTAGGAACAAAGCGGCTGTGAAATACAGACGGACAAACAGATAGATAGGTATAGGTTCTACAGAGAGAGAGACAGACTACAGAACTTATACTTTAACTGTTGTTTTACGGAGTCAAAGTCAAATGTTTTTATTCATCGTATAAATATAAATCTCTGTTTCCCTCCATCCAAAGGTTGTCTGGCAGAGATCGCTTTTAGTGATAAGACCGCCTTTTGTACCCTAATTAAGTTACATTTTGTTAATTTTATTATTCTGTTTTGGTGTACAAATAAAGTGTATTCTATCTATCTATCTATCTATCTATGTATAAAATGTTGTGATGAACGTAAATTTTTACAAACTAATAATCCCACAAACGATGAAAAATATTATGTACAATCATGATAATTATTATATTATTTTTAAACATACATATCTGTGCGAGTGGCTCAGATAAAAGTAACTAGATATGAAACTTTAAATTAACTATACCATAAAAATTGGCCGCTTTCAGGCGGAAACTGGGAAATTCTAGAAAATAAAACGTTGGATATTATCCATAAAACTACAATAACCATGTTTTATTGCCGCTTGTATAAAAGTTTGTGCCCGTATACGTGAAGATACGACCAAGTCTTGCCAACTCCCGCAAAACAGGACGTCAAACATACAAGTTATGTGCCTCCGCGATACATGGTAATATCGGGAAATTTCCAACACAAGTGTCTATAAAACAATACCAATTCATAAATATTCTCATTTTTGTAGTTTCGGTTGCTTAGCACGATTAACAACGGAAATAAATTTAGGTACGTCTCGGCTACAGCCTACTGTAATATTTACGAACAAAATCTCAACATGACCAGCTTTTACTCGCTGTACCAACAAATATTATTTGCCCAAAGTATTTCCGTCCATTGTTAGAGTGGTTAGTACGAAGCTTGTCACGTACACAAGCACAATCCAAGAAACCGCACGCCACTAGGTGGCGCCACCAGCGAACGTGGGGGTTGGTAATTAATTTGTGCACGTAAAACTTGCTAAGTCAGCGTATAGTGACTGGGAACTGCCTTTGTGCTTGGCGACTAAACCACTAATCGACAACGGCTCTTTACTGCGATTATTGAATACATAAAATAAATGAATGAATAATGTTCTTATTAAAGTTTAGTCGCCAATAAGTTGTATGGATTATAATATTTTCATTCAGACGACTGCTGGTAAGAATAGAAAATATTATTCTTAAGTCTGCTAGAAACTAGAACTTTAAGTGCCAATTTCTCCATAGTGGGTTAGAGCATAACCAGGGATTATTGCTTGACATTTGACACATCTGTCAATAATTTTATATGGAGATGACGTATAATTGATCAATCTTTCCCAGGTTACGATTTAACCGACTATTGTGAAATTGGAGCTTATCCTGAGAATTATGTAAAGTCATATTTATCATGATTATTGGTAAAATAAATAATATAAGATAAAAAAGTAAATATCAGTCAGAGTTCTGCTATATAAGATTGATCACACAGGCAATAACGTTTTTGTTTTGATCAGATTTCCTAAAGGAACGTGGTTGATGGATAACTTGTCTGACTGTTTGGCTCAAAAGTTTTTATTATAGCCAACCTATTTTCTTTTACCGAATTTCTGTGATTTTTTTAAATTACGTTTGTGATTTGTTTTATGAATAATATTGATTTAAGGGATGTATTGGTTTTGAGTGGAAGGAATAAAAAATTATGTCTCGACACTACATCTTGTTCATATTATTTATCAAAGAATAATGTTTCTTTCATGTGGTATTAAAATGTATACTGATGTCTTATGTTTAATTTATTCAATAGCTGCAAAATACGTAAGTCTTAGAATGTGAGAAATAATAAAATAATTAAATTTCACCATAACGCGAAATCAAGTTTACTCCGGTTGTCGCGGTAACATAATTATGTTAGACGTGACTCGAGTGTGACATTAGAATTTAAATTTTATGGCTCACAACTTAAGTAAAGTTCTAGTTCAATTTGAAACAATGCTTCTGCGATGGAATAATTTACCCTTCTAGTCTAAATTATTTTAGCTCTGCCGCAATCATTTGAAAATTTACATGAGGTGACAAAAACATTTTAGAATAGGTCAATAAAATAATTATATAGAATAGATAGCACCAGGCACGGTGTATTAAGTAATACGGTTTTTATTATATGCTATTGAAAGACAAGCGATCCAATCTCGATGAAAATGTTCCAATATGGATCTTTTTCATTGCTCGCCCAGCAGTCCCTTTCGTGTATCAGCTGTAGGTTTGCATTTTAAGTTAAACCTAACTTAAGTTAAACTCGAAAACTTGCACCGCGGTCGTACTTTCGACGAAGGTCGGCAACACGAAGGATGTCGAAAGTTATTGAATTAGAGTGGTTCTAACACTTTTGCTGACGCAGCCGCCGCCGCCGCCGCCTCCGCCGCCAGTTCAGAGTAATCCCATTAATCTCAAATGGGGAAGGGGAAAGTTTTCCTAGTTTCAATCTCATAATTTTGGTTTAGTAACCAATGTAATTCATTTTTTTAATGACAATGAAAGTTGTACAAAGTGTTTTATTTTTGTTTATTTCATCAAAATCAATTCATCTTTAAAACTTATAAGCTGAACCGAACCAGCATTTCAATTAGCTCACGTTATTAAAATTTCAATCGCACGAAATTGATCATTTCAACAAAGCCCGTATCCCAAATTGCCGAACCATAGAGAGATGGAGGAGATAAAATGGAGATCCAATCACGGGTAGGAGATCTCAGCTGGCATTAATGATCTCTGGTGCGACCACACAGCCGAGTCCGAGCGACGAAATGAATTGATTTCCTACCAGTTACGAGCCAGGACTTCGGACGGGACATATGGGACTCCAGTTTTCCGAATAGAGAAGAAAATTTGGATGACAGTATTTTTCTCTTTCTGCTTGGTAATTATTTCAATCCCTGTACATAATTATAGGTACATACATATATATTTTTACCAATACTAGGTAAACACGGTGTGGTGTTTCAGAATACTATAAAAAGGTAGGATTTTAACTTAACTGTTGAATCGCCTTTTTCCTGAATAAATTCTAAATTTTCGAGCGGTCGATGAAATTTTAAAGGCGCTCTTACATGTAGCGAATAGTATGTGTCCATAAAAGAAAATGACTCATTCCATTCCAGCTTCGAGCTTCATTGGTTTCGTCTGGCCGTTGACGTGTCAGCTGAACTTTATTCAAGCTAACATGAAGCAACAACAAACAAAATATTCAATAGATTTTGAACAGATTAGAATAATATCTTTATAGCTCACCAAAACAACAAAACACACAAAAATACTCATATTTAATAGGAACAATGAACAATAGGCGGACTCATACACTTGATACTAAAATAACTTATTTAAGGTACCTAAGAAATAAATGATTAAAACTAAATTATTGACATGCATAATACTTATCATGTACTAATGTACTTTAAAAACAAACGCTGATTTAACCTTCACAATATTTGGCATTCAGTAGGATTTCGTCTTCTAACGGATTTTCGACATCTGTTTATCGGTACCCAATTATCAAGATAATCCTTCAAGCTCAAAGGGTAACCACAATTGGACGGCAGGGATAGAAAATGAATGGGTTTCTTAGTAGAGGTCTTGTAATGACAATTGGTTTAACTTGAAGAATGTTTTGTGAATTCTCAACCAATAATGAAATCGAGATGGATACTTATCAGAGCTATCAGAGTACTCTACTGTCATACAACACGCTGTATATGAGCCTAATCTATTATTCCCCATTTTTTCATGAATAAAAAGAACAACTCTCATAATAATATGCCAAAACTTCACTTGAAAAAAATATCTATAAAAACGTGCAACCTATGTTCAAAATATGGATACTTACAAATTATTTTAACACCTATATGTAGGTATTGCTCAAACTGCGTCCCGTGTGTCGTATTTGATCATTTAGTTCGATTTCCGAGGACTGCAGTTTCCTATTACAGGTGAAGCCACCTTGATCTTTTAGCTTTGCCTCTTGCCTCTTGTTTTACACATCACTGTACTTTAGTTTACAAAAGACGCAAAAAAGCTGTCACCAATAGACTAAAAGAGGTAGGTGTAGGTACTTATATTACATACTTTTATATACTTTTTTGAGACCGCTATCGTACCATAACCGCAAATTTGCCAGCTTTGCTATCAAAATTGTATAATACCTATCAACACCACGATTTATACCTATAAATTAGCTATTATTGAATATATTATGAAAGGAACGAGCGATGATCAGTCTTATCACCAGCAGGGTACAACCGTTTTTGTCCAGCCTCTTCCGCTTTTGTTCCCTCACAAAGAGATGGAAAAAATAGATAAAAATAATGCATGCGCAATTCCCTAGCGCGAAAAATCCCTCAAAGACGTTAGGGATTTACTTTTTAAAGATAAGCCCAATTTAATGCTCTGCCACGAAGATTAGTGGCCTAATTTCTTAAAAGCATTCGCATTTTTACAGATTTAATGGAGTAGTAGATTATTTGTCTTTAAATAGCCGCCATTTGTCTTGCGGGTTTGTTGGAGTGCTTTTTAAATCTAGATTTTAGGTGTGCTTACTGCGGTTGTATTTGAAACTTACTACCATCTTTATTTTAATCAAGGGTGTGATATACCTATACATAATCTTTCCTATATCTTTTAAATAGCCATGCCTAAGTTAGCATTTATTAAAAATAAAAAAGTCTGCAATTACACAAAAAAATCGTAATAGCTTACTTACTTAAAATCCGTATTTTCCAAATCTACTAAATAAATAAAAAATACATGAAAACTGTATCTTCTCAACTTTTTAAATCAAGCTTCAACTAAGCAAAGATGAAATTGTAATCTGTGACTAATTGGATCAATATTTAATACCCGATCCTCAGTGGACTTAAGTGTTATCCAGCCAGCAATCGTTTACACTTCAAAATGCTACAAAACTAAATA
Source organism: Plutella xylostella (assembly GCF_932276165.1). Taxonomy (NCBI): domain Eukaryota; kingdom Metazoa; phylum Arthropoda; class Insecta; order Lepidoptera; family Plutellidae; genus Plutella; species Plutella xylostella. The sequence continues at coordinate 4,778,511 of NC_063986.1, forward strand.
AATACTTTGTAAATCAACACTGTAGCTGTTAATGGCTGAAGTAATTAAAAGGTATTTAACGTTCCTGTATTATCTCGTGATGTTTTGTCTGACATATTCTTATTTTAATTAAAAGAGCAGTTAAAACTGACAACACTGATTCATTTAATGCGTCACTTGAAGACATAGGTACTTTCTATATATTAATACTTTGATCTACATCGTTAAGACATACCTACCTACTTACATCGTACATAGTCTTCTAGCTTCATTATATAAGATATTGCTAATATCATAACTACATGTAATTTGACAGAAAGTGCTCGTATAACTTTTAATTCTGAACAATAAGTTTGCTATACGATATTTTTGTCTGCATGTAGAGTATTTTTTTGCGAATTTCCGATTATGTTTTAAAATTATTGTTCTAATCATGATAATTATAATAATCAGGAAAATTCTTGAAGATAGCAAAGGTTTACTTCACATTAAAGGCTGTCACTCTACATAGGTTCTGAGGTTAATTTAGGTCTCTTATATTTTTAGAAAATAAGGAATAATTGATTAGACCAAATTATAATTGATAAATAGACAAATTCATCAATTATCTTAACACCAAATTGAAGCTCTAATAATCTGGACAGAGGCGGTCTTATTGCCTGTTAAGCGTCGGAACTCGGCTTAGTCCAATATTACCAGGAGTGCAGCGACTGAAAGCGCTTTATCCAAGCAGATCCCGTCATGTATTTGCATTCTGATCACCTCATCATAAACTACTCTCAACTTCGGTAATTGCTTTCACTGTTGGCTTTGTTGGTCACAAATCGATTTTAATTTTAAATGGCTTTCGGTCTAGACGCGACCGAATGTTGATCTTTTTCCACATCTGAAGTGTTGTTGTGTTGTGGATTTTTAAGAGGCTTTAGTTTTTGATCGGCGAGTTATTGTCACATGAAAAGGATAAATGTTAAACACACCTTTATTTAGATGTCTAAACTCTACAAGTGAGCGTAATTCGCAAAACCGAAGTATTATTTATTGGTGAAGGTGTTTAAACCACAAATGATTAATAAATGGCCGAGAGGCTAACCCGAATACTTATCCAGCTTGCGGTTTCTTTGACCGCAGAGCTGCTGATACGGGGATACGTTTTCATCGATACAAAATGCCTTTATACTGAATTGAATAACGGCAATTTGAGCACCTTCAAATGTAATAAAAGTATTATTAGAATTGAGGTTGTCTTGGTTATTAGGTACATTAAAAAAGTAGAGAGACGTAGATATTTTTTGGAATTGAAAAAAATTCATACTAGGCAGTAACAATCGAATAAGACTCTTTTATGTGCAATATTGGGAGAAAAGTGCCATGTATTCGGTCAATAAATTCAAAGTATTCAATAAACATAAAGGAGAAATGCAATAAATGCTCATATCAGCGCTTGGCACGCTGGTTCGCCTCCTTACATTTATGTAATCCTGGTAGATAGATATACCTACAGGGTGGTTACGAGCAATAGAGAAATAATATTATATTATTATATATATTATTTTTTGTTGTTTTTTTGTTTTTTTATTATTTTGGGTCGTTTTATCTATTCTGGTAAATAAACAAAGTTATCTTAATAAAGATTTTTTTTCTAATCTAAACGAACTTTTTTGACATTCAGAGACAGTGAAGGTTAAAATAACCAAAAGTCCATTTCATTATGGGCATCAAAATCCATATTTAATGGTATAATAGCGAAAAAAAAACAAGTTTTAATTGGTTATTCAATCGGCCTCACATTGCTCACATTGTGAGCTGTCCAGTTGACTATGAGTTAGGTACCCTCCTCCCTGTGCCCTTAACACGGATTCTTATATTTTTTTAGCTAACTATAAAACTTATAGGTACCAAAGGGATAAAAACGAGTAGTTTTTGCTAAAGGCTCTAAGACTATGTATGCAAGGACATGTAAACTTTCTTATTTTTTCTTTCTTAATAAAAACTCGTACTAAGGGCACTGAAAGGTCAGATCAGCAGAAAATCCGAGTGAACGGATAAACTACGAGATATTGTAATAAAAATCTATAAAGTCTGGCCTCAGTTCCGGCCGTATTTAAGATAGTTTATCGTCACTATTCACCCGTCCGGTTTTAGGCCGGGTCGACTCTTTAGGACGTGATTTTGTTCGGGGTTTCCGGAAATTGGTTTCTCATTTTCGTCCCGCCATTTGTATAAGTGGTTCGGCAGAACTTTCTTCTTATACCCATTACCGAATATTGCTCACTTTGGAAAGAATCCAAATTATGACCGCACGAGAAAAGAAAGAAAGAAGTGTATGAACTCGCATACTCAGGAGGTCACATCGACCTTAGATTTATACGAATAAATATATTTATTATTATTAGGCATAAGTTGAGTAAGTGTTATTTTTATTCTTTGTTTCGATAATCAACGATGAAAAACATAATTGAGTTTCGTGGCCAAATACGTAGGTATTAAGGTAAGACTTACCTAATAACGGAATTATGAGATACTTCAGGTACCTATTACATGATAATACATTCAGTTCAATTGAGAACCTCCTCCTTATTTGGAAGTTGGTTAAAAATTTACTTTATTAATGACCGGAACTCTCCAATTTCCGCTTTTACGCGCCGCTCTCTGGTATTGCACCATTTGTGAAATCATTGTACAACATTTTTATGAAATTTCAATACCTGGTGAAACAGGTACTTTATATTTTTTACTGTTGTTCACAATTTAATAGACCAATAGAGTGTAGGGTTTCCGAGGGAAACCCTATCCAGACAGGCGAAATAATTAAGAATTGCACCATATTTGTAATAACTATGCAATAATATTATTCATTCTTTATTTACAAAACAGTATGGAATAGTAGTTGTCTAGAAGGTAAATTAATTAATAGTCTTATTTATAAAATGAATTTAATTTTATTAGTGCGCTTACCGAAAGCAGATCTTTGTAGGTACCAATGTACCCAACACACTGAACAAAAATTGTATTCTAAACATACCTATTTGAAATTATCGCATATATCCTAATACACTATCAACACAAATCAGCATTGCAGTTTTACTGACAAATTTTATTTGATTAAACAATTATTAATGTTTGAGTTTTTACACAATAGTAAGTATGTAAAATATTTTTTTGTCAATGTTAGGTGTAGTGTAGGTAAAATAATTGCTAGACGTTCACTGATAAAATTCACTACAAACTACATACAAACATACCCAATTAAGGGATTTCCAAAGGAAACCTTATCATAACTAAATCGTATCACCGAAAATATCCATTATATGATGAGACTAGACATAAATAAACTTATCGGCATTATCATCGTCACCCAGTCTACATCGAGGTTAATCCCGTAAACAGTGTGAGTCACTTCAAATTACGCAATCATTTCTACAATGGGCATATGTATATAAACTCAGCCGACCGGCTTGTTTGTACGTCAGTCTGTCTGTAGCTGCTAAAGGACGAACGTTTGTTTACTTCTCTAATTACTACCCGGTATCAGCTTTGTGTTTATCAACATGAGAATCCACAGCGTGCAAGGCATGGGCCGCAGAATTACTACTATCGACGCTGAGCCTGACAATGCAAGTTCTGAAATGGAAGTGTTATTTGAAAAGTTTGTAGAGTACTTGAAAGAAAAAGGTGAAACGGACAAATTGGTGGAGCTCAAACATGGACATGGACACCATCATTGGAAACATTGGCATGGGTTCCATGGACACTTTGGACATCATGGTTTTGGAAACCATGGACATTGGAGACCTCATGGACCACCTGGACATCATCACCACCACGGCCATCATGGATTTGGTCCTTTTGGGAAGTTCGCCCATCACGGACCTCACGGACACATCGGCAAGCACGACCACCATGGAATGGAATTCAGTCACCGAGACATGCATAAATTTGCGAAGCATTTCTACGGAAAAGACGGCCACGATAATGAAAAGAAATGTAAAGGAAAGGATTTCTACAAATTCCTGGCTTTCTACAAAGCCTTCGAAGATCAAAATGGTGAAGGAGTAAGCAATGATGATGCAGAAAAATCTCATGATGAAGAAGCAACTCCGGCTGAAGATGAGTGTCAGCAGTGCAAATGTGGTGGCAATAAGAAATGTGGCAAGTGGGAGCGTCGTGGTGTAAGAAGATTTGGACTTGGACGTCACCAACAAAAAGGACAGAACAAATACAGCAAAAAGACTGTAAATAAAAACTCTGAAGCAAAGAATACTGATGAGGACCACAGTGAGCTCAACCAAGACCACGAGATGACAATTTCAGGAAACAAAGATGAAAATACCGCGAGACCTGAACGTCCGAATACTGCATGAGAACAGAAAAATATATAAAGAAACGTTTGAAACTATAATACTAGCATGTATGAGTATAATCCAGCCCATATCTTAACTATGATAGCAAATATGCAATACCTACTCATTATATTTTTATTTGTAAATTCGTAATGGTATGTATTGTGTTATTTAGTACCTACAATGATTTAAACTTACTCTATACCAATTTTTTTCTTTCCTTGCTTTGTCTTTGTCTTAATTATAAATCTGTTTATTTTTTAGTGTTTGAAGGAGAACGGAGTTATTATCAAAACTATTTATTTACCAAAATGATGATGGTGGTAAACCGATGAAGAATTTTTAGGTTTTATGAATAAAGTGACTATGATAATAATTTTGATACTTTTATTTCAAACCCATAGAAGTCAATACAATTTCCCAAACCATAGTCAGTTGTACAGAAAAAAGTATAAGTATTATCAATTTATTATGAAGGGTTAAGTTCAATCGATTGGTACCTACTTATAGTTCAAAATAAATATAAGTAACAATACTATTTTACAAATAGGAGGTAAATGATAAATTACGCATAAGTACGCATACGCGTAAATGACATGAGTACGCTTTTAGGAATGCTATGATTTCAATATAAGTAGGAATTATTCATGGACACCGTATAATGGAAGGTTCATTTTTAAAATTATCATCCTTAAAAGTTTTGAGGAATTGTTTTATCATTATTAACGTTTTTGATGTATTCATTCTATGCATTCATCTATTAATTCTATTCTTTACAAGTTGTATCTTAGAAATAAAAAAAAAACAGTACGTTTTCTTTTTAGATAGGTACCTATATATTTTTTGTTGAGTCTTTCTTATACTAGGTAGTTGTACTACAATTCACAGATAGGTAATAATAGAACGTTAGTATGAGGACAGATAACAGGCTCCAGCTAACGGAATGATGACTGACCAGGTGACGCATTGACTAAAGAGCCGTGATATGAACCGTGGCTGATATTAGATTTACCATTTAGATACATTAATATTTAATTCTGGTAACTATTGGGATTTCTATCGAATATCGAAAATTTCGCACCCTATTAGGTATTTAGATATTCAATGTCTTGTGATAAACACAAACATGATAATGCGGTGCAGCATGCATCTATCACATTAGTATTACTAAATAGTTATTGCGTACCCGATAACATTAAGCTGAGTATAGTTGGCGTTAGTGTGTATACTGTACTATTCCTATACCTATAAAATTGCTAACAAAACAACTAACCCACTCCACCATAACCACTCCAAAGATACACATCCTCTTGAGTACAAGTACCTACATATACTGAGAATTATCATCGAAAAGTATTGGTCCCCAAGTGCCACCATCTGCCAGATAAAATGTATAGATGTATAAAATATATAGGTTAGGGCCAACTTAACTACAAATACTACATAAGATTTTTCTTTCCAGGCCGAGCTTGTGGCCGTGGAGGGGAAAGAGATAGAAACACACTACGTCCTCGCGCGAGAAAGAATAAGAAGATGGAATTCTACGGCGAAGTGCTACCTGCTCATTGAAAACCTACCAACGCCTCTTCAGGTAAGGAAAACGGCAAACTTGCTTTACGACTTTTACTTTTATTGGTTTTCTTTGACTTCCTTAGTTGATGCGGGAAAGTGCCGATAGGTATGTAAAGGCCCGTACTCAATAGGTATCATACCTAATATTACAAAAATTAAGTTAATTATTGTGCAAATTTAAAATTTTACACATTGATCGGAATTTTGCATTGTGGAATCATGCATGTGGTTTTTCACATAAAAATGAAGCTCATACCCTAAATTTTCCTCAACAATAAGGCTTTTTAATTAGGTACATTATCGTGATTTTTTTTATTAAATTTGTCAGCTGGCGGAAATAAAATGTGCACTTTTGAGGGCATGTATGTTGTGTAACAAATTGAAAGTAGATCATTGATATCCATTGGCTACCAGATGGGTTAGGAATGTTAGGATGGCAATCACTAGCTAGCAGATACCGCTTCCCGCTCGCGAGCGGACTCTCTGGAATCCACCAAATATAGTGGTCTTCACTTGAAGGTTCATGTCACTATTACCCCAACACTACCTCTATAATAAGTCCCTCTTACCCCAGGCCGGCACAGCAGCGAGCGCCAGTGTGTGGTCTTCGTGCGGCTGCCGCGAGCTGCTGCTGGCTGCCGTCACCAGCGGAGGCCGCGCCGTGCACTGGGCCGCCGTCCCCGCCCACAACGATACCGGGGGACTGTGCCGGTTTAACTACACGTGAGTTGTCCTTGGATTTATGCCGAGCTGCAGAAAGGAACATTAAGCTAATATCGGCATTAAATCTGTGTCTGTCTCTTTCTGTCCGTTTACTCTCAAAGCAAGGCAGTAATACATTACTGCCGACATTAGCTTAAAGTTCCTTTGTGCAACTCAATTTTCATGAGTTTTACATGATTCTAGACATTGTGTTGTGACTGCAGGTTACGTCGACAAACACCTTTATATTCCGATTTGAAAACACCAAACTTTTAACAAGGGAACGTCCGTGTGTTTATAAACATTAAAATCATTGTCCTCCTCATAATTATTTAATAAGTAAAACAGTGCCTAGTGTCTATTAAAACATCAAATAAATACAACTATAACCTCACCTCATCCATTGCAACAAGTGCACTTGAGTTTTATACACTCGTTTTGGACCAAATCCTGAAATTGAAGTACACAGCTAAGTCTATTCTCTTGATTTTCTACAAATTTTAAATTCAAATCAAGCTTAAACTGCCACATAACTGATATTTTATAGATTTTTTGGTAAACAAACCAATATATTGGCCAATCAGCTGTACCAGAACTGTCAACTAGAAAAGTATTGCCAGAAATAAAAATCAGTTATCCGCGTAACGTTTCATACTACGCAATTAAATAAAATTGATAAGCAAAGGTCATTATTCTGAGACCTGCAGTGAATTTGGCAAATAAAAATGGCTTCAAAAATTGGAAATATTAAATGTGCCGGATGTCTTACGACCATAAATAGTAAAGAAGTTTTAAAATGCTCAGAATGTGATGCTTACTTCGATTTAATATGCGCAAATGTCTCTGAGAAGCGTTTCTACAACACTATGACAAAGGAGCATAAGTCGAAATGGAAATGTCAACTTTGCATAACTAAACGACCTAGAGGTGACAATACCAATACGCCTGTGAGAACTGCACGACAAGAAATAGCGGAGAAGTGTACTAACGCGCCATCTACAAGTACCACAGCTGATACTTCGAATAATAATATCACCCAAAGGAGGAAGGGCCATAAAAATGAGTCAGAAAATGAGAGTTATAATAGTCTAGATGTTGACGATCTCTTAGGTGAGACCCAACATAAACCAATAGATATGGATGAAGACATTCTTGATAAATTTGGTAGATTACTAGACACGAAACTAGAAAAAATTAAACAGTCTATAGTTCAAGAACTTAAAGAATCAATCTGGTATGAGCTAAACAAACCTATAGAAGCTTTGAAAGAAGACGTGAGTGCTGTAAAAAACGAACAAAAGGAGTTGAAAGAAGGTATTGAACAATTGAATAAAAAAATAAAGGTCATAGAAAAACAACTACAAAAAATTAATAAACCAAATAAAATTGTACTCTATGGACTATACCAAGAAAACCACAATGAAACTGAAGACGAACTATTCAACCGTGTTACAAATGTCTTTTATGAGATATTAGAATTAGATGTAAACCCATTCATAGAAGAAATAAGGCGCATTGGTAACCGCGGAAACAAGAAACCTATTGAAATAGAGTTGATAAGTAAAAGGATGACTAGATATATCTTAAAAAATAAACATTGGTTTAAAAACACAGGATTAGCAGTAGGAGAATATGTAGAGGGTGAAGAACTCGAACAAAGGAACATAATATCCAGAAAATTAAAAGAAGCCCGTAGAAATGGACAACATGCCTATGTGAAGAACAATAAACTTTTTGTGAATGGCAAAGAAATAGCTATAAGTACCAATATAGAAGTGGACAACAAGGATCAAGAAATAACTACTGTAGACTTGCCCACACAGGACAGAATGCAAAATACCATCCAAAAAAACACTCACGAAAATAACAAGTTATTTCGATAAAGGTCTTAATGTGTTATTTCAAAATATGCAAAGCATTGGCAATAAAATAGATATTCTCGATGCCTTTTTGATAGACTCACCTTATCATATTATTTCGCTTTCTGAACTATGGCATAATCAAGATTATATAAATTCAATTGTTTTATCAGGATATTCTATAGCATCAAGCTTCTGCCGGAAAGAACACGATGGAGGAGGAGTATGTATTATTGTAAAAGATAATTTAGACTTTATACCAAGATATGATCTCATAAATATGTCTGTAGAATTTATAATAGAGATAAGTGCAATAGAAATACCGAAATTGAATTTAATAATTGTTAACTTATATAGAGCAGATCGTCATCTCAATGTTTTTTATGAACAAATAACTAAACTTTTGAATTTAATTATACGCAAAAATATGTCAAAAAATGTAATCGTTGGAGGAGATTTTAACATAAATGTCTTAGAAAAAACTAAAGAATCCAGAGACTTACTTAATTTTATGAAAATATATAATCTAAAACAATTAATCAAACAACCCACACGAGTAACAAACACATCATCTACTTGTATTGATCTGATATTTACCAACTATACTGAAAGCCAATCTGGAGTTAACGACTATGGGTTTTCCGACCATAAGTCTACTAATATCAAAATAGCTGAAGACCAATTACCATATTTTATTCAAAAACCACAAATTATGTATAAAAGAGTATTTTCTAATAAGAACATGATGTCTTTTCAAATAAAACTAAAGGAAATAAATTGGAATAAATCCTTAGATATCGCCAATTCCATGAATGAAAATTATGAAATTTTCAATAGTATTATTCAAGAAATATTAAACCAAACTATACCCATCCAAAAAATTAAAATAAGGAAAAAGCAACAAAAAAACTGGTTGACGACAGGATTAAAAAAGTCATGTGCCCACAAAAGAGCCCTTAAAATTATCATCAATGAAACAAACAACCCAACGATAAGAAAATATTATGATGCATATAGTAAAACATTAAAGAAAGCCATAAAAAAATCCAAAAAACTGCAATATATTAAACAAATGAAAAAAACTGACAATAAAACTACAACAATGTGGAAAATTATAAACGAACAAACACGAAAAACTGGTAAAAAAAGAATTAAAAACTTACAATTACAAATAAATAATGAAATAATTGACTGTCCTGAAAAGATTTCGAATGTTTTCAACGAATTCTTTGCAACAATCGGTGAACATGACGCTGGATCCCCCGCAGCCCGCGGCCGCCCTGTAGTGCAGCCACCCAACTGCTCCTTGTTCCTACAACCCGTTACACCAAAAGAAGTGTACAATATTATAAAAAACCTAAAAAACAAACATAGTTATGGTATTGATGATATACCACCAACCTTATTAAAAACATGCATAAACGAACTTACATACCCTCTTTCTATATTAATAAACCAAAGTTTTGAAACATGAGAATTTCCTAACTTACTAAAAATATCCCTAGTCAAACCAGTCCATAAAAACGGGGATGAAACCATTCCAAACCAATACAGACCTATAGCCATCCTACCTACTTTTTCAAAGGTGTTTGAAAAAGCAATGTCAAATCGAATGTACACTTTTTTTGAAAAATATATGATATTCGATGATAGTCAAAATGGATTTAGACAAAATAGATCAACAACTCACGCCGTCTTCAAATACATACAAACAGCCCTTTCATACATTAATGATAAAAAATATGCTTTAGGAATACTCTTAGATATGTCAAAAGCCTATGACACAGTGTCGTATAACATTCTTCTTTCAAAACTTTATGGCTCTGGGATTCGTGGCCCATCTTACAAATGGTTTGAATCATATCTAAAAAACAGAAAGCAAATAGTACAAATCGAAAAATTTAATAAAGAAACAAATGTTATAGAAAATATTAAATCAAAGGAGATACAACTAACTAATTCTATACCTCAGGGAAGCGTACTAGGTTGCGTATTATTTTTAATTTATGTAAATGACCTCCCAAAATGCTTAGATAAAGAAAACTCGGTATCGGTATTATTTGCTGATGATCTGTCTATCCTAGTAAAATGTAATAAAAATGAAAACTATGAGAAAAAATTACAAGATTGCTTTGAAACTGTTGAAAATTGGCTTCAAGACCACAACCTTAATATAAATTATAAAAAAACTAAAATAATACAATTCAGATCTTACCAAAAACCTAATTTAGACATTAACTTACAAATAAAAAATACAAACATTGACACAACAAATTCATTCTGTCTACTAGGCATCAATATAGACACTCACCTAAATTGGAAGAGTCGTATTCATAAAATTAAATCCAAACTATCGCAATTCATATATGCATTGTATCAAATAGAACGTAGTACAGATACCGCCACGGCTCTGACGGCGTACTATGCGTACGCTTACTCCCTGCTCCGATATGGAGTCATGCTGTGGGGAAATAGTGTAGATGCAGACCAACTTTTTATAATCCAAAAGAAAATCATCCGAATAATATCCCACATAAAAAATACACAAAGCTGTAAACCGTATTTCAAAAAACTACATATTCTTACTCTTCCATGTATTTACATATACGATATCAGTAGTTTTGTATTTAAAAATAAAGAAAAATTTCAACAGTTTCGTGATACACACAACATTAATACCAGGAACAAAAACAAACTCTATCTGCCACCTTCTAGAATAAAAATGCTTAACGAGAGTCCATATTATATGGCTATCAAAATATATAACAATCTTCCCATAGAAATCACATCCGAAACCAATAGCTCAAAATTCCACAGTAGACTTAAAACTTTTCTCTTAGACCGTTGCTTCTACTCGATCCAAGATTACATAAGATATAAAAGTTCAGATAAATATGATGTACTCTCTTAATAAGTTGATTATCTAAATTTATTATATGTTTTATTATTGTGTTTACATTGAATTGTTCTTTTTTTTTTAGTTAGATTGTAAATGCTAAGTATAACTATCTTCTTTAGATATAAGGACAGACAACACTGTCACTTTGCAGTGCCCAATATGGGTAATCAAGTATTAAGCACATCCCTATATTTAAGATCTAATGTACACTTGATTGCAATAAATATTTTGATTTTGATTTTGATTTTGACAATCGAAGCTTGATTGGAAGAAATCACTTTTTGGCAATAAGCCCTTCTTTGTTTAAGTTCTCTGTGTGTTTTGATAAATAAATGAACACGCTTTTTTCTGCCAACTGACTGAAAATAGGATCTCATTTTATTTTTGTTGAATTTGAAAGTTAATTAAATTATTTGTTAAACCATAAACCAAAAAACTATGCAGTCAACTTCATAAACTATAAGAAAATAAGTTTTGCGCGGTAAAATTTCCACAAAACAAAAAATATGAGACGAATTGTTTGAGAGCTAATAATTTATCAGTCTAATTGAAAAAGTTTCCTCTTAGCGCGTGCTACTCCATAATTAGTTTTCTAAAATCCATTAACGTCGGCAACCCATGGCATTCTATAAGTACTTACCTTTGATTTGTAAGGGAATCTGCGAAAAGGGGTAACAAATGAGCTCCGGGGTAATTAAGACCGAAACATCATTTTGGGGGAAGTAAAACAAATTTATTTGTGGGGTGCAATGTTATGTACCTACTTATACGTGGGTAGACGTAGTATATAGAATCTTTTTGAAGCTTAATCATTTGTAGGTGTAAGGTGGTATGCAAAATCTTGAAAAAAATATTAATTCCTTAGTTAAATCCTTGAATTTATTCATGAAATGTTATAATTTACGTGTCTAGCATTAAAATTTTACTCGAAATGCTAAAAAGACATAAATTAGACCGGCTTAGCTGAGTGAGAGTCTCGCAGCAGACCCTCGATTTTTTTAATTTAATTTTTTAGTATCAAACTCTGTTTTTATTGAACCATAACATATTTATTATTATTTAGAAGTACATTTAAATTTTATTTAACAACAAAAAAAATTAACAATCGGGATCCAGGTGCAGTTTACAAACGTTCGTTGCTGAAGAACAGAAGCTGTTTTTTTTATTATAAAAATGCTTATTTTTTTATACCTACCTAAGAATTCAAAAATAATTAATAAAACAATACAGTATCCTGAAAAAATACAGGTCAAAATATTATTTATAAAAATTGGTCTTCTTACACTCACGTAAATTCGTAAGTCATTTATCAAACTGCCTTACCCTCTAGGGCCAATTTATCACCAGAAATGTCTTCTTTGCTTCCAATATTTTTACGTGATAAAGAAAAACCGATACAAAATTTAGGCAGTAAGGATATAGATACCTACTATACATATAATACATAATTATTATTTGTTTCATAATAATTATGTATTATTCATAAACAGAAAGTTGCAAGAGTGGTTTAGTAAACCGAAAGGGATGACTCAGGGGTTATTCTTTATATGTCATTCAAGACTCCTTGTTACTTACAATACCCACGCCACGTATGTAAGAACGATGGTATACATTTTACTTAAATTCCGAAGAACTCATTGGTACATGAATGCAAATGGGATTCGAACCCGCATCACTGGCGTGAGAAGCGATCGCTTACCCGACTGAGCTACCACCGGTCTAAAGGTGCAACGGATGTAATTTTCAGACTATTTAATTTTTATTCCAATGTTACTGTAATTTCAAATACCTGTATCGTGCGTCCTGCTGCATCCATGACGTAAAACATTGATCACAAGTGAAACTCAAACCTATTGTTCTGTTCTGAGTATGCAATATTGCCATGAATATGGCCTGGCGGGGTGCGTGAAACTTGTCATATAATATTTTATGATGCAGCCGGTTTATGGCTTTGATTCCAACGTTATTATCTGTAGCCTGGGCTGTGAATCATCCATTGAGTATGTCATACGCTACCTAATAACTGTATTCTGCAATTGCAAATACAGGATGGAATTTACGACATTCTGAAAAATTACTTTAAATTTTTCTATTTCTTCTTTAAAATTCTTCTATTTAACTTTCATCATATTCCATTTTAACATTCCTTATGTGTTTTTACTCAGAAATGAAAAATATGCAAATCAAAGTTATTGCTTGTCTCCGGCTATGCCTTACATACCTAGGGAGACAATATTATTGCTGCCCCGGATCAGCCGATATCCAGCAATTTCCTAATCAATAGTGTGCACGTCAACGTCAATCTATTCAGCTGACGCAGTCGCGTTCGTTGATTGACAATTTGTTGCGTGGTGAGCGCCACGCGTGGCGTTGCGTGTGACATTGTGGTCGCGCCTTTATGTATCGTCAGCTCGATGATTGGACCACTTGGAAATTTAAACCTGGAATGGATGGCAGAGGAATTGCATATGTTTCTGTTGCGTTGTTTTGTTAGTACCTAGTTGTAGGTACTATAAAGTTGCAGGGTATATTGAATGTCTGATCGTCTATCTCTGATTAGTTCGATTAGTTTGATTGACCACTGAAACACTGATTTCCGTATGGTGAATGGTGTGTTTCTTATGCTGTTAGATAAAGGATATTCTTAAATAGGACTTGTCTTTGATCTAGGGTCTGCTATCACAAATATTATAAAGACATTATATGAAAATTTTATAACTTGCGCTAATTAAATAAAATATAAATCACATTCACTCAGCAAAATCTAAAAGAGCAATTTCAACATTGAAATGTAGAGACCATTTCTGCAAAACGAGATAATTGTACCTACTTTTCGCTGAACCAGTGGTACAAGATGTAGAATATGATAAAACGGACGATCCGCTCAAGAGAATAATTTATGAATTAAATCCAGGGCAGAGATTATATCTGCCGAGTACGAAATTAATGAGAACATTTGCATCTGTCACTATCAAGATCCGAGATGTCTTCTTTGCGAGCCTGGAATTTTGGAAGTGGTGAAAATAGAGAAAAAAATGTTTTTAAAAAGTCTACCTTGGTTGGGACAATTAGTTTTATTAGGAAAAGCAAACAAATTGTTCAATGTATAGTTGGAAAGAATGGGTACTTACATTATTATAATAAATAATTTTAAAATTAAAAACACAAAGAAAATAAATTTTATGTATATTATAATAAAATATTACCATATATATTATGCCAGTAAGCACTAAGCATTATACCTACTTCGAAATTTTATACGTTCACTAGTACGATAGTTACCTTTGAATGCTCACTTTTAACTTTTAGTAGTTAGCATCTAGCGGCAGTCAAACGAGTATCGACTTCTTTCCGTGTTAATTTCAGCAATATAATTTACTTTAAGGTGCTTATTTTCTGTTCTTTAAGTTCTTTAAATTTAGCATTCACTACTCGTATAACTAAATATATTTCTGAACGTATTGTAGGTACTTAAGTATAGTGCAATAAACTTATCTGTTCCGGTGAGAGCGAACTAAATTGATCCATATCTCATTATTTACTAATGAATTATATATTGATATAGATTAGATGAGTTTATTAAAACCGTTAGTGTAAATTAGCATTACGGGAAAACTTAACATTTTAAAGAATGAAAAAATATTAGACATTTACGTGAGCTCTCACCGGAACAGATAAGTTTGTCGCCCTATAAGTACATTGTCCGCCCCCCGTTGTATAACTGTAATGGCGTCGGTGTCCGGTTGCAAAATACATGTCATTATTCCGGTTCCGAGTCCGAATTTCCTGACATTCAATGAGAAACGTCTATCATGTGGTTGGCGGGGTACCGCGAGCTCGCGAGCTAAACCGACAATTTAAAATGACTTACAATAACCCAATTTTAAGCATTTAAAGTTGAGCTTTGTAATAATGAAGCTGATATTTGGATTTAGACGTTTTTATTTTAAACTTAGTGTGACTTGCATCAAACATTTAAAAATAAATTAAGCTATTGCTCTCTTGCGTTAGGAGGGAAGTATATCACTTGCTCGTCCATACAAAAAGAGAAAACGTTTTACTACCTCTAAATATTATACAAAAAATTAACATTAAATAAATAATATAGGTATCTTAAGTAGATAAAAGCGTGTCGGTAAATATGACTGAAATCCTATCCTGTAATCCTATATTGTTGGTAAAATAATCGATAAGTTTGAGGACCAAACATACTCAAAACACGTACAGGTTGTTTAAAATTGAGTTCTGTTCGAAAAGTAACTCCGAGGATAATCCATTTGTCGCACAATAATTATACTGAGCTTCACGGAATATATTATGCTTGTCCCGACTGAGGGGTTAATCCCACCCGGAGTTTATGATTCCAAATTTAAATTTAGGGACGTGACATCCAATGGGCACTTGGACATCTTTATTTTGCTTCCGGTTTGAGTTTTTAATGGTGTTTGTTTAAATTCCTCCATGCTTGCCATGTAGATTAGGTCCTCTGTGTTCTTGCTTGGGATTTAAGGATTGAGTGATTTTCAACAGTTAGGATAAAGTGTTGGTTTTATGTTTTTTTAAATTAGGAAAAAAAACAAAATACCTCCAAATGCCATTAAAAATAATATAAGTACCTATAATCTATTTATTTTTTAACTTCTAGTTCCTCAAACATTAATGTCTGACTGTACACCGTCATCTAATCTAGAAAGTTCCAGAATCTTACTTCCCATTTCCCCCTCCCCCACTCCGTCACCCGGGCGTAGCTTCTAGACTCCTTCTACAGTAGAACTTACTTCCTCTTCATGCCAAATGTCATCCTCAGGTTCCCAGTGACAGCTGACATGGCGCCGGTGAGCTCGCTGCTGGTCTACTACGTCACTGCCGCCGGGGAGCCCGTCAGTGACGTGGCCTCTTTCCACGTCAAACTACTGCATAAGGAGGTCAGTATACCAAAAAAAAAACTCGATGGTAAACCTAGCTTATACCCTTGTTACACCTACCGAGTAAAGTGGCGAGGCAGTATCCTCGGCCGAGAACTCAGTCAATTACTATTGCTATCCGCTGATACGGCTGGTTCTAGAAAGAAAGAGAAAATAAAAATTATCTCTTTTAGCGTAGAATCTATGAAGATTAATGTATGATAGTGATAGGTCTTCTATTAGGAAGTCTTTGTCCAGCAGTATTATGTAGTAAAAAAAACCGGCCAAGTGCGAGTCGGGCTCGCGCACAAAGGGTTCCGTAGCAGCAAAATTACAGTTAAATCAACCTATCTCAAAAACTATAAGAGATACTTTGATCAAACCAAAAATCGTTGAAAGAGTTAATTAGCATGCATCACCTCTATTTTTTTTAGAATTTTATACCCCGTAGTTATAAAAATAGAGGGGGGGGGACATACTTTTTACGACTTTGAGAGCTGATATCTCAAAAACCGTTCACTTTAAGAAAAATGTTTTTTAGAAAACTTTATATCATTTTAAAAGACCTTTCCATTGATACCCCACACGGGTATGTACATCGAAAAAAAAAAATTCATCCCTCAGTTACATGTATGGGGGGCCCCACCCCCAATTCTTTTTTTTACTATTTAGTGTCATATTTTTGTAGCGGTTCATACAACACATATTCCCATCAAATTTCATCACTGTAGTACTTATAGTTTCCGAGTAAATCGGCTGTGACAGACGGACAGACGGACAGACGGACAGACGGACATGACGAAACTATAAGGGTTCCGTTTTTGCCATTTTGGCTACGGAACCCTAAAAATATGTAATTACACTATTAGACGGATTTTATTTAATAAGCACAACAACGGTCGACCTTTACGCAAAAAGCTATCCGGTTCCGCACAAACCCGACACGTCCCAAGACACTTACATTATTCAGGGATCCACTAGTCCCATATTGAACAAATATTATTATGAGTCGAATGCGCAAACAATTCGCAATATAAAATGTTCATAAATATTCATGCATTTACCGTGTTTCCTCTAGAGAGGGTTTACTCGACATCGATGGATCGATATCCCAATCGTGAGCAATCATTCCCTTCTTAAATTATCTGTGATCCTCTGTTTTGTTTCCGTTTGTACGGAATATCGGCCCATCCAAATTGAATGGAGCGGTTTTCGCAATTATTCTTTTGTTTTTACAGTTTTTTACGATGTGAAGTATGTATGTACAAAGTTGACCTAGTTGAATATGGTTTTTTTTTGACAGGGGATATAATCGATAATAATATATTATCATCTCAACCTTCGAACTTTATAATTTTCGTTCCATTTGTTTACATAAATATCTCTAACATTTATTTTATTTAAGTAGGTACCTACTATTTTACTACCCGACTAATAACAACATACATTCTCATTACGGTCGTGTTAATTACCTGCATAATTTACAAGGTTATTTCCATATTAACTAACCTTTATTATTTAATTCTGACCAGAGCTATGCATCTTTGGCACATAATGGGCGAGTCCATTCTGCACGCGGAGACCGTAAAATTGAACCCTCAATGTTGGACCCTAATTAAAGTTTCAACATATTTTACAGGAGCGAGAGATATTGAACCCATTAACTCGAAAACTGTAATTGTTACGTTATAAATGGGTAATAGTAGGTACAATGTAGATTACAAAATACTTTAATGGAACAATAAGGGCGCGCGGCAATATTTTATTGTTTTACAAATTGAAATATAGATTCATTGACAGATTCGATTCGATTAGTTACTAACTTTGAACGTTACGTGATTAATTCGAATCAAAATCAATTAGGGACCCAAATCCCGAAGTTAATCTTCGGAATCAAGTCTTAATCAAAACTGATAACCCCGTACTAATTGTGACAATTAGATAGAAACGAATTAGTCTTGGCAATCTTAAGTAAGAGGTGAGGAGGTAGTACGGAGGGGAATAAATTGAGTTTAAATTGAAAGTAGAGCTACGAAGTATCTAGAAGTTAATTAAGTTTTCAATATAAGCAATTTGTCAAATTACGATTTCAAGTTAAAATATTGAATATTAATTAGGTTTAATTACACTCATGTTCAACAATCGAAACGAAATATTTCATGATAATAATTACAGAAAGGGCGGTATTTGTCATATTTTTGGTATTCAGTTCCAAAAGTTCCAACGACACACCTAATTACTATCCTATAAGTATATTCAATTTTGAAGTCAACGAAGCTTCGTTAAAAGTATGCCATATTTGACCCCTTTAGTACCCTTGACCCCTCTTTGATCAAAATATCTTTCCACCTTAAGGTGAAACAATCGCTTTAAGCGATGAGAACGCCATTTTTGTACATATGTGTTAGTATTTACGTTATGTATAAGTTTATTTTATGTGTGTGTACAAATAAAGAATATTCTATCTATTTATCTATGCCAATTTACACAGCCAGTTAAAAAGTTTTCCCTGACATCATACGTTACAAGCCTCGTGTAGGCTAAACGGCCGCTGTGACAGTGACGTTTTAATCTCACCGGTTGGTGGCCGGCCGCAATCCGGGCCGCAGGGCATGCGTGCCAGTGACAGGTGGGCCTTATCACGCTGCAATAAGGCACAGAGGTTGTGGCCTGTAGTGGCGAGCGGCATTGTGGTGGTATAGGGGGTCTCCGTGACACTACTTTGTAGGTATAAGTATGTAAATGCGTGAACAATTCGTTAGTTAAGTCAGGAAAACACCTATCAAACATTTCACCTTTCTATCCATCCATCAAATGTTTTCTTGCATTCAATGCTACTGCTATAGATTAAAAACTATGATTTAAAAAATCAGGAGGTGCAATTTGACAGTATAAATATTTTATTTTATAACATTGTGGTTTTCGCACATGTATGATAACGGAAGACTTACCAAAGTAGCCACATAATTCATCGCCTCACAAAAAGTTATGTGACACCCCTTTACAACGCTTTTAGTGCGAAAATTGTTTTCATAGGAAATTTCCCTCTAATTAATTAATGAATATCTACAGTCCAATATTAAAGGGGGATGGGTTTGGCGCCCCCCACTATTATTTACGTAATGCTGCCCCTTCATTTTAATTAGTGTTAATTGGTAGTCGTCCCCTTTCCGGTTTATTGGTCGGTGTTTTCGTTTCAAATTGTATGAGCACAAGTCTTGGTATAGAATAGGAAGATAGTAAGTAACTTTCTTATTATAGTATCTATCGCACATTAGCACGGATTGGTTTTGAACTTGTGAAATCAGAATTATCACTCAACAAACAACAAATATAATATTATATGACGTGTTAACTTGGGCAACCGACTAAAAACAAAAACAGCATATTAATTTCTAAATCCAAAGTAACTAAGGATAGTTAGGATCTGCATATATGTCCCAGACAGATTATCTTTCTTTCTCCACCAACTTTCGTTGTTCATCACTTCTCATTCCATCCACCAGGTGGCAGTAGCAGTCGAGGAGCGTCGCTGGTGGTACCCGCGCGCCACCCTGCAACTACGCGTGCTGGCGCCGCCGGACTCCACCGTGTGTCTGATAGGAGCCCGCTCACCGCCTGATTCCAGATTCGACCCTCATCAGAGGTGAGTGTCTTCGCTCTCCAAATCGCGTCCTTCGGTCCGGACCGCAGCTCACGTTAGCAGAGTTAAGGCGTTGTCACGTTATCATCTTCATCATCGGTCTATAGCAGTCACTGATGGACGTAGACCTCTTCCAAAGCACGCCACTGGATGCGATCCATCCATCTGCATCCAATCACTGCCAGCTTCACAAGTCGTCACCCCTTCTTGCCGGGGGACGTCCTACACTATACTGCATTCATTCTTAATGTAAACAAAAGGTAAACAATATTTGTGTGTTTTTTTATTACAATTTGTTTAAAAACTTGGCTTTTCATTTCCGTCGTTGTGTCTAACACTGAAGTATATGCAGCTATTATAGAGAGTCACCCTCAATGATCAATTGATCATCAAAGACGTGACTAATCTACTGTAAACTAAAACTTGTCTCTGGAGTATCTATGGATGATTGACGTCGTCGTCTACTTAAAAGATCGTGGTATATGGTCCAATTTGAGAAATGATTTTATTCTTGGCATCACATTATAAATCATCTACTTAGTATTTTTTATTGTTAATCATAGAGGAACAAAAATTTACACTGTCGATCGTGTTTTTCTTAATTTTCTTGCCCATTCATTCTTGTTATAGAAAGTAATAGCAAGAATTTATTCTTTCCATCTAACATTTATCAGAGTATAAAAAATTTGGACCCCATTTCAGGTAATAGGTATATACATTTTTTTTTAATTAAATCAGTCAATAACTGTCGGAGAAATCGGTGAAGATACATAGGTACAAAAAAACATACACTGTCGCGCTTATAAAAAATGGCTAGCTAAGAGGAGAGTAGAAATGAGAAAGCCAGGGTTTAGCTTGACACAAATTTATTAAGAGGTCAAGTGTGGGTTAGGCCTACACTACACGATCAGTCAGTTTTCAGTTGGCACGGATAGGGACTCCCCTGAGTCGAAGAGTATCGGCGTGGAATCCCGATAACGCGACCGGCGTGGAAGTCCTCTTCTCCAGTGGCCAGGTAGGTAGGCAGGCAGGTCACGTGGCCGTAGCGTGCGCGTGGCGTGTAGCTCGGCTGCGCGGCGTGGACAGCAACACGGAGGTAGGGGGTTGCCGAACCAGCACGGAGAGGGCGAGCCGTAGAAGCCACGTAGCAGATCCGTGTAGTCGGTAAACCGTACCGTGGACGTAAGCGTGGACCTTGGAGTAGTAGCGTGGACCTTGGACCCTGGAAAAGATGGAAATCCAACGCATCAGTACACCGTTATCGTCTAGGTTCCACATACCGTCATCAAGACCTAACAGCAGAGTACCTAATCTAGCTTGATTGAGGCGGCAGTGGAAACCAGAACGGAATACCTAACATAAATTACTTAAAGATAATATAGAAATTATTAACAAAGGCCAAAAGCGGTAGACTAGCTGCAGCATAATTTGGAATAAAACTACGTTAATGCATTTAGGCAAGCTAGCGTAATTAAAATAAAAGAAATATAAAAGCTGATGATGATGGAATGTCTAAAATAGTCTAAATGATAATGCGTAATTGCATGTCCGCCATCTTGGCTGCTATAAGTGCGCAGTTAGTAAGTAGTTACGTTAGCTATTCGCTGACTCGTAAGCGGCGTAAGCAGCGAATAAAATAAAATGGAAGCTAAGTTATACAAATCTATGAAATTAACACATTTAAAACACAATTAGTAAACGTTTAAAGCACAAATAGGTTCCTAAAATGAGCTAAGCAAGTCTGATCACACTTACCCGATATTGGGGAAGACACGCACAAGGCACCACTGGTATAGTCTAGGTCATTCGACACTTTAGAGCGGGCTAGGCACCTAGAGGACTGCCGTGAGGTAGGGTCACGCGCAGTCGATGCCGTAGCCCGTGGACGAATGATCGAGGATCGAGAGCCAGTGGTCACCGAGTGGGGCTGCCGCGATAGTGGGGACAAGAACAAAAGACCGCTTCGCTGTCTAGGGATGGGAACGCGTCGATAATTTGAAGAATTATCGACGCCGAAGATTAAGTTATCGATAAAGTCGATACTTTAAAAGGGAATTTACAAATAAATTATGAAGTCAATTATTATGATGTAAGTTATTTATTTGGAAGAAATAAATAACGTTACAACACAGAGACCAATTGAGATCCAGCTCCTTTTTCTGAAGTCGGTAAAAAATCAGCCCTTTGTATGATACAACTTTTTATCCGCTTTGCTCTTCCTCTTTTACCACGATACTTCTAGAATTTTCGAGAGCAATCGTCGAGTCATTAATCAAGGGGTGGGAAGCGGCTACGATATCGCGCCAAACAGATATCGATAAAAGTTGTTCTTTATTCGCGCGACACCAAGCGAAAAATATCTCAATCATCTCTATGGGACACCGTCATGTGGGTATTACGAGTGTTTTCTGCAGATGTACCATTTAATATTATCGATTTTGTTATAAGTACATAGGTTATTTCTTGTTAAAGTCAACTGAATATCCATCTATATCTAAAACACTTAAACTTATTACAATGTTATTTATTATAATATGTAGGTATCATAATAATTGGTGCATAAAAGGTAGGTATAACTAGACTAACAAACATTATCTGTGCAAAAGGTTAATCCAACTTGTTTTATGAACGGCCACGCCGGGCTAAAATAACTGAAGTTACAAGCATCCTTTGTGAACCAGAACTATACTCTGACATCTTACAAGAAATTTCAGTGACCAATTGAAATGTCCATTTGGGTTCCGTGCAAGCTAGCTGTTACAAAAACTTATTACCTCAACAATTTTAAATAACATGAAAATAATAATAACGAAATGAACCTGTAACTTTCAAATAACTATATACCTATTTTGATGAAATATAACTAAGTAGCAAGCCTAAAGTGGGACCTTAGGCAAGTACAGAGGGACAGATAAATAAATTTCATAGAAGATACTCAGGGAAACCGACCACAAATCTAATCTATTACACCCCTTTTTCGGTGAAGGTTAAAAACTGCAGTAGACCCTCTGAGCGAGAACAGACACAGAAGTGATTTGATAAAATTTCCTTCGGGACACGAAAAACAGAATTAGTTTCTTTTACTCTGCATAGTACAGTATATGGTAAAACTTTCGTATATAGAGTGTTAAATACGTTCATATAGGTATCATGTGGTGTAGATAGTTTGGAAGAAATTACTCTTAGTAATAAGGCCGCCATTTTCACCGTCTATGTTGTGCATATTCTATTGTAATTTCTGTGTTTGTGTGCAATAAAGAATTATCTATCTATCTATCTATAGGTTCAGTCTTCTTCTGTTTATGTACCCCTTATAAATTATAATGTTAGGCAAATATTGGTCTCCCATATCGTAGATGCCTACTTTCTTTCGTCAAGAAAGTTTTCAAATAAGAACATTCAGTCATTGCAAATCGTTCGTACATCTCGCAACGTGAGAGTAATTGTGAACTGTAAGTGCTACGTTTAAGGTTGTATTTTCGTCGGTTTAGTCACGTTTAGAAACTTTAGTATTCATTGCGTGTGTTGTGAAGGATATGTCACGGGCGAATTGACAAATATATTGCCGGCGGTGGGCCCAGACATTTCGCCCCATATTACATTCAATATTTGTACGGGATCCCTAGAAAGTTTATGCGAAGTTACTTAGAGCTTAAAGGTTCCATTAGGCGGCGGACGGAGGTTACCAACGACGATGACAACACGTAATTCTAGAGATTTGTCGTCGAGCGACATGTCGCTAGTAGATTTTTATGAATCCCGTAGTTACACATAGAACCAGTAGTAGTAATGTCGTCAAGGTATCTTCATAACTTACAAATACTTATTTATTTTTATTTCAATTGTAAAATATTTCGCATGCCAATGTTAACCACGCACCGTTGATAAAATGCAGTCTGTCCTTTTTATTTATTACCAAACATCAAAATTGCATGCCAAATCCATTTCGCAAATTAATATTCAATTTGCAGATATTGACAAACAAACCAATTGAGTCAAGAGTCATACTTAACGTGGAATTTATGATATTTTATGATTAAAATGTCCCGGGAGGTAATATCCTGGCGTATTGCCACTGACAGCGCGGCGGCAGTGGTGATTCGTAAAGAAGGGGTCACTTTAGATTACGAAAAACGGACAAACGAGAGTTGTCACGCAATCGGTACCTTTTGTACAACGTGACAGGTAGAGTCGTGGTTAGCGCAACATCGCTCCTAAACTTCGTTAAGTGACATGACTCATGACAGCTCTCGTTCGTTTGTTTTTCGGAAGCTATATTGACCCCTGAAGGTTCTTGAAGGTCCTATAAAGAGGATCAATTTCATTCTAATATCCTCCGCCTCCACCGCTGAATACAAAAATAAATGAAAACGTTCGTTGCAGAATCGTGTAATTGCTTTGATTTGACAAAATACTCGTGTAGCATGGTTTACGAACTACTTTTAACCGGTCGCTGGGAATTCCGGGATATGACAACTTGTACATATTGGTTTTAATTCTGATGGAACAGTAACAGACATACAAACTCACAAACTTATATGTATTTATGATTTATCAGTGCAATTTGTTAAACGTGGTTTATTTTTATGATGTATGATGATTATTAATTAGGGCATTTAATTTTAAACGAGATTAAATTTTAAAACATAATAATTTATCATCTAATTTCACACATAACATTTATTAATACATCACCGTATTCACTTCCTATATCCTTTAGCAACATTCAAAGGCGAACGTCTCCGATATATTACAGTCACAACACAGCGCGGCTAGCGGGCCAGAGATCTGTCACACCATTCATCTTCCATTTCGAAGCCTTATTCCGGTAAACGAGGCAGTCCCAGAGGAGATGATGAGATGAGACTCCTAGTAACTTACAGACCAGTTCTAAGAAATCAAGTGTATTGAAATTTTAGCTAGTTTGCCGTTAGTGTTTTGTTAAATAGCAGCCGCGACCTCTAGGCTCGTACTATGTACATTGTACAACTTAGGTACTTAATAAATTATAAAAGCTAGTAAGGGCTGATTGTGCAATAGGCAAAAAAGTTATCTGAGGAATAATTTTTGTAATAGACAGTGACAGCAACAATTTTATTCCTCACCTAACTTTTACCTGACCATTGAAAAATCAGCTCTTATGCAGTTACGATTTTAAACTTTTACATAAATTTAGGTACATTATTATATTTTACGGCGATATTAGGTCAAGGTAGTTTTCACTATTGCGATTCCATTGTCGTGTTCTTACCATAATAAGATCTCTGATTGTCAGCAAGAATTTGATAGAAATATTGCCTGCCATGGCGTCTTTTGATCGATCCCCGTGTTCGGCGAAACATTTTAGAGGGTATTTAATTAATCAAGCTTTTTGTGTAAGTTTATTTGGCCCGCTGGAGGCGATAGCTTTTGATTGAACACTTCTTCGTTTGATTCGATAATATTTTTTTATGAAGTTTATTCTCTTGATTTGGAACTTTATTTAGCTTGATGTTTTATAATGACTGTCGATAAGGCCATTAGTCTTTTCCACTAACGGATTTGATAACAGGATTTTTAATATTAACCTGCCTGTGCTATGAATAAGAATTTGATTTACCAGTGTACATTTACAGTAAACCCACGCAATAACTGTGTATGTAGTATACCTACAGGTATACAATAAATAAGTGAGCATGTTCAGTCCACCAACCTGCATTATAAGGAAACCGGTGCCCCAGCAGTGGGGACGTGATGGGTTGTGATGATGATGATGATGATAAGAGCATCATCCTCCATAATTTAATAATCTTTCTCTGCTGAACAGTTCACGCTTCCCATAGACCAAACAGCCCAAGCCTTCCTCAACCATTACGACCTGTGGGTTTGCCACGACCGAACATTAGCCATCCATAAACAGCGTCGCTCGCTTGTCAAATATAACGTAACTTGACATCAGTCCGCGTCGCACGCTCTCGCCGATCGGATGTGTAATTAACGCGTAAAAGTTGTCTTATACTACCTGCAAATATTTTTTACCGTTACGATGGTTCAGTGCCAAAAATGCAAACTGTTTTTGTCTTTAAAAGGCGTAAGCTCAAACGAAACTCTAAAGTGCAATTCATGTGAGAGTTATTATCACAAAAAGTGCGTACGTAATGTGAAAACATTTATTGAACAAGGAAAATGTGAAGATTGCTCAAAAAGTTCCCCAATGCATACTCCAAAGCTAAGCATTGATCCCTCTAAGGTGACTACAGAAGGTATTTTAATTGAAATCAATAAGAAACTCGAGATCCTGTACAAAATGCGGAAGACCCTTGACGAACTCACCGAATCGGTTGACTTCTACGCCGAGCAGTATCTCGAGCTGATGCAGTTCAAGGAAAATAGTGAAAAAAGAATTAAGGCATTAGAACAGAAGAATATCAATTTGGAAAAATGTAACCTGGCACTCGAAGAACGTATTGTGGCCTTGGAAAGCAAGGACAGGGAGAAAAATATTGAGATCGTGGGCTTAGAAAAGATAGAAGGAGAAAATCTGAAAGAAACAGTGTTAAAAATTGCCCAGAAGCTGAATCTGGGTTCAAATGAAATTCATGAAGTCAGGAGGGTAGGAGCCGAAAGGCCGAACAATGCGGAGCAACGGCCGCGGCCGCGCCCGGTCGTGGTTACCCTCACGTCCCGCGCCGCGACCAGTGGCTGCTCAAGAAGAAAACTCGCTTAACCAATACGGATATTTACAATAATCAGAGCTCAAAACCCATATACATCAACGAAGATATATCCAAGCGGCAACGCCAGCTGTTTTGGTTAACGAAAACCGACCTAAAGAGTAAATATAAATCCCCCGCGCGCCGTCAAGCGGTAAAGACGTGTTTACTTGTGCTCCGTTGATAAAAAAATTTAAAGTTATCTAAAACCCAATACTCTGCTTATTATAACTACCACTAGCGGTGCATTAAAGGAACATTATCGTTGTGTGTTACTTGTGACTACTACAGTGCGGGATTCGTGAGTCTTTATCCAATTTTAATGATCTATAATTGTTGACTGTGTTAAATAACCAACATTATCACACCTACCCTACGCACCACATACTGCCCAGCGCCTGATAAACTGAAATCGCACTATTGCGGAAATTCTACACTTCGCATTGAACTTGTACAGGCGCAATTAAAAATGTCCACCCAAAATGTAACTCAAAGAACACCGCCCAACAACCTTCTTCGAGCTAATAACGCTCCAATTAACGAATCACGTAGTCTCGAGGATATTCGTAACACGAAAGGTATGGAAACCACAACGGGATTATCACCCGAAACCCAAAAAAAACTTTCTCAAAGAGTAAAGAGACGCCGTGAAGTTGACAGTGACGCCATATATGACGAACTGGCTGGCTTCAAGAGCGACATTAAAGACATGATCAAAGAGTTAATTTCTGCCCAAAACACCAGGATGGACAACCTGGAACAACACATGATGGAACTGAAAAAAACAATTCTCTACAATCAAAGACACCAATAAGGACATTGAAAATGCAATGAACTCAATGTCTACCCAACTAACTTCTCTCGAAACCCAGATTTCAGGACTTGAGTCCCAGCGCAAAGAAATTAATACCCATGTCTACATGATTGAAGAGAAGATTGAAAACCTGGACAGAAATATTATAAAAACGTCAATCGAATTACGAAACGTTCCCAAGCGCCCACAGGAAACAAAAGAAAATTTGTTCTGCCTCGTAAAAACACTGTCCCAAAGCATAAATGTAACTCTCCAGCCACACGACATCCGAGACGTGTCACGTCAACCATCAAAAAGAGAAAGCCCAGTTTCTGCTCTAGTAGTAGAGTTCTCCAACACGTTAATCAAAAGCCGGATTCTAAATGGAATAAAAGAGTTCAACAAAGCAAATAACAAGGATAAGATGAATTCCTCGCACCTGGGACTAGACTCGCCGAAAATACCAATTTACGCCACCGAACTGCTGACAAATACCTCAAAGAGACTGTACTTTCTCGCCCGAACGCTCGCTAAATCTGAAAACTATGCATTCTGCTGGATCTCCAATGGACGAGTCCTCCTACGTAGACATAAAGATGGTCCACATATTGTTGTTAAAGACGAACATCACCTCCAACAGTTGTCTTCGAAAACCCCTGGAAAATAATTTATACAATCTTGATTATTCTGTTCTTTTTACCTTAGTTATTATAAGGCATGTACTTTATAATTTAATAATAAGCTCACACTACTACACAAATCTCACACACCACTCAAACTCATACCTTTGTAAATGTTTAATAAAGCATAGTCACTTGCTGGATTGCCCTCTATACACCCCATTAGCAACGAAATGTACCTACTTGCTACTTTATCATACTTATACATATACCTACCAAATTATACCATGTACGCATATAACTTATTTCTTTTTCTTTTTTTCTAAAATATAATGGAGCACAACCTTAGTAAAATAATTACCGAAATTGACAACTTCGCGGTATCTAAACCGTTTAAATGCAGTCCGGAGGACTGTAAAACATATCTTAGTAATAATAAACATGTTAACGTAATTACACAAAACATTCGTAGTATTTCATGCAATATTGATGGTTTTGCCATATTTTTAAACAGCCTAAAAGTCAACATAGATGTTATCGTGCTGACAGAATGCTGGCTAAATTGCCCATCTAATCAAATAATACCAAATATTGAGGGTTACAACCAGATAGCAACAAACAATAATAATAACAAAAATGAAGGGATCGTCGTGTACATAAAGGATGGCCTAATTTCAACAAGCTATGAACCCATCTTTTCAAACGGTAATTGCCTCATTACAATACTCAATAATGAAACTGCTATCCTGTCTATTTATCGGTCACCTTCCTATAAAAAAACAGATATATTCATTGAATCCCTAAATAACACCCTACAAAACCTTAGTATGTATAAAAACATTGTTTTAATTGGAGATATAAATATTAACATAGAACAAACTTCAGCCGATACAAATGCTCAATCTTATCTGGATCTTCTAGCATATCATGGATTACTACCAGCTCACACATTTCCCACCCGTAAGAAATCGTGTCTTGATCACATCATGCTGAAAACAGTCTACCAGTCAACTACCTTAGTTATTAATCACAGCTTAACAGACCACGAACCTGCACTACTATCACTAGATTTAAAGCAACACACAACTCAAAACTTATCCATCACTAAGGTTAATGTCGAAGGTGTCACTGAAGATATAAAAAAAACAGATTTTCAGCTTATATTTAAATGTGTTGACTGCAATGCGGCTACAGACCTACTTACATCCATAATCATGAGCATCATACAAAAAAATTCTAAAACAATAAATATACCTAAAAGACGCGTCACATTGAAACCATGGGTCACCCCTGGTCTCTTAAAGTGCATGAAAAACCGCGATCGTATGCACAAGCAGTTTAAAACGAACCCAAATAACTTGACCTAAGCAACAACTTACCGTCGATATCGCAACTTTTGTAACAACCTCCTAAAAAAACTTAAAAGGCATTTTGAACGTTCCGAACTTGATAAAGCAAGCAAAACCAATATAAAACAAACCTGGGAGATAATTAATAATATAACTCAGTATAAAAAACGTAAAACCTCACCCCAGAATCTGTTACACTCAACAACTACTCCTAAAATTGCAGTAAATAATGCTAATAAATATTTCGCACAGGTGGGTGAAAAACTTGCAGCTCAAGTCATAGACAAGCGTAAGAGAGATAAAGACACGCCTTCAGCAACAAAAGTTTCAAAACAAACAAAACACTCATTTGTATTATTAGAGACAGACATTACAGAAGTAATAACGATTATTAAATGTTTAAAAAATACGAATTCTTGTGGCTGGGATCTAATCTCCGCAAAAATACTAAAACAAAACATTCACACCCTTGCTGCATTGTTAACGCATATTTGCAATTTGTCAATAAAATCAGGGGAATTTCCGAACGCGTTCAAAAAATCTATAATAACACCTATACATAAATCTGGGGACCAACATAACATAAATAACTACAGACCAATCTCAATATTGCCTACCTTATCCAAAATTCTAGAGCGTGTAATAAATAAGCAACTAACTAAATACCTAGAGTCGTTCCAAATTCTATCAGAAAACCAATATGGCTTCCGAAGCGGCAGATCCACCGCTGACGCCGTTTCAAAAATGACCGATTCTTTAGTGGCAAGTCTGGACAGTGGTGAAAAATGTATTGCTGTATTCCTGGACCTCCGTAAAGCTTTCGATACCTTATCGATACCTATCCTGCTAAAAAAACTAGAGAACATTGGAATACGAGGACAACCGCTGAAATTGCTGTCCGACTATCTCAAAAACAGAAGTCAATCTGTCAAAGTCTCTGATACAGTAAGCGACTCTCTGCCAGTAAATTACGGTGCTCCCCAAGGCAGTGTACTAGCTCCGACACTATTTTTGGCATATATAAACGATCTGTGTGATTTGGAACTTGCAAATGGACAAGTCGTTTCTTTTGCTGATGACACAGCACTACTATTCAAAGGTGTCAACTGGAGAGATGCGTTTGATTATGCCCAACGTGGAGTAGATAAGGCTATAAAATGGCTAAGCAACAACCTTCTCAGTCTAAACGAAGAAAAAACTAAATATATAACTTTCTCTATCACAGAGAGATCGCAGCCCCCAACCAATGATTACAACATAACCGTGCTCTCTACCTCTTGCCAAAATCACCCTTCACCTGAATGCATTAACCTAGAAAGAGTTAAATCTATTAAATATCTCGGTGTAATAATAGATAATAAACTAAATTTCCGGGATCACATAGCGGCATTGTCAAATCGTACTCGAAAGCTAATGGTTATTTTTAAAAAACTACGAAATATCGCAGAACCTAATCACATTAGGCTAGTATATTTGTCTTTATGCCAGTCAATACTGACTTACTGCATTGAAGTATGGGGTGGAGCGGCCCAAACTCACCTGATGCGACTCGAGCGCGCCCAGCGAGCTCTGCTCAAGGTGGCGCACTTCCTGCCAGTGCTGCACCCTACTTCACAGCTCTACAATA
The DNA here is from genome assembly GCF_932276165.1 of Plutella xylostella. Taxonomy (NCBI): domain Eukaryota; kingdom Metazoa; phylum Arthropoda; class Insecta; order Lepidoptera; family Plutellidae; genus Plutella; species Plutella xylostella. Next base: position 4,809,490 of record NC_063986.1, read on the forward strand.
AGGTCCAAGTCCTCAGTGTTAGGAAACTGTATGTTCTGAGTATTATTATGAGCCAACATAAAAAACAAACTGACGTCTTTAATCTGAAAGAGAAGCGGCGGAAAGATCTCGTTTTCAACGTTAAAAGGTGTAACACTGTGTTTGCACAAAGATTCAAAACATTTTTGGGCGCTCACGTGTATAACAAAGTAAATAAAAAATTACAAATTTATAATCAGAACCACCTAGACTGCAAAAGAACTGTAACCAAGTACCTTTTGGAAATCGGGCAAGGAGACACAGAAAATCTACTATATACAACAAAATAGCAAGTTATCTATAACATCACAATACACCCATACACACACACACACACACACACACACACACACACACACACACACACACACACACACACACACACACACACACACACACACACACACCAACACACACACACACACGTACCTACATACATCTCTCAATAGACTAAGCTTACTTATTATATTTAACTTAACTTCTAATAAAATGAATAAATGTAAGTAATATACTAAGGGTGGACTCGTCCAAATCACCCAATCCGTCGTATTAGCTTATCTTGGTTTCAGGTTTGGTAGGGTGCAAAATCTGCTTACTCCCGAGTAACTGGTAGTTTACTCTTGAATAAAAGTTACTCGAGCTTGGTCGAATCCACCCTAAGACGGATGTCACTGAGCACTTAATAAGTATAACGTTTTTAATTGGCAAAATATTATAAGGCTTACCTTTTAATTTTGAGAAACTGTTATATGGGGCACCAGCAGCTGTAACACAGGTTACCACCTAGCGCGGTTGCTGGAAGCTACTACATGTCAATGAAGATTACAGCCTATTGTCATACATATTTTATTGTAAAATAATTTGTAAGTTTTACTCTGTATCTTACCTTTTTTTTCTTTTGTGAATAAATACAAATACAATATAAATACAAATACATATGGATTAACAGAGGATGTATACTAGTCCGCAAGGACGATGAACACAGAAAAATCCATACCACAGGACATAAATCGGCTGATACAAAGTGGCGAATAGCGTTTCAAAATACGCGCCAAGATTAAATATTACTAGAATGATTCATTATTCTTAATGGGTAGCAGTTTCATGGACTTTCAGGAGGAAACGCAATACAATAGATTTGTAGATACGAAGTTGTGGACTACACATCTTAATGGCACACAAAATAGCTTAAATATTATACATATTAACATAAGATCTATGAGAAAAAACTTCAACGCATTCTTGATCCTGATTAGTCAATGTCAAAAAAAGTTAGATTTAATTATCTTAACAGAAATAAACATAAAAAAGGAAGAACTGCCTATGTACAGGATGGACGACTTTGACATGTACTCTAATACCAGAGAAATAAAACGTGGAGGTGGAATATTAATATATGCGAAGAAAGAATTAAACTTCTCGGCTTTCAGCCACAATGGAGCGGCTTCCGAGATTATCCAAGGACAATTAAACACAATGGACCAAAAAGACATTCACATAGTAGCCGTATACCGACCACCGAAAACCAACAAATTAAAATTTACTGAGGAGCTACACAATATTATAAAAAAACTACCTAAATACTCGGATGTTATCGTGGTGGGTGATACCAACATCAACCTACTAGACGAGACTTCATGCAGAGCTAAAATAAAATATAAAAACATGCTGTACAGTCAAGGGATGGATTGCCTCATCAACGACGTGACGCGCGAGGAGATCGTGAATGGACGAGTGACCCGGAGCTGCCTCGACCACCTGTGGGTGCGCAGCCGCCGACCCGTGCCGGCTGCGCACCTACTCACCACCAAGATCGCGGATCATTACCTGATCGGTGCTACGATATCGATAAGTGACGACCCAATATTAAGTGATAGTGCAAAGTCTAAATGTGATAAAAAAGTGTTTCTGTGTAATAAATTAATGCGAGAAAATTTGGATGCAGTGAATTGGAATGACTTAAACGACTGTAAGTGCCCTTTATTATTGTATGAAAAGTTATGTATGACCTTTGGTAAAATATATGAAAACTCTAAGTTGCAAAGTACAAGTAAAAGTAAACGTTTAAGACCATCATGGATTGATAATAAGCTAAATTCTAAAATTTATTACAGAGATCAGCTATTTAGAAAGTGGAAGGATAATCCAAAATGTATGAGCTTAAGGTTAGAATATACAAAATTTAGAAATAAGTTAAATAAATCAATCCAAGCTGCTAAAAATAAATTTAGACAGGAAGAACTAAAAAAGTGTAATAATGATGCAAAAAAAGTATGGTCTCACATTAATAGTTGGTTAGGGAGGGAAAAACCTAAATTGGATGATGTAATATTAAAATACCTATCGGGGACAGACAGTTTGGTAAATATTTGTAATAACTTTACGGGTACGTTTACAGAAGAAATACATAATATTAAACATAATTGTAATGAAAAATTCTTAAAAAGAGATAAGTACGTCCGTCCTAGCAATGTTTCCCTTCGATTTCGTAAGGCAAGTGCTGCTGAAATTGAAAGGATAATAGATAATATGAGTAATGAAAAATCTCCCGGCTCGGATGCCATTAGAGTCCAAGATATTAAATATGTTAAAAAAGACATAAGTCCGATTCTTGCTAATTTTATAAATATGAGTGTGCGACAAGGTTTGTACCCAGATGAACTTAAATGTGCCCATATAAGGCCTATCTATAAGCAAGGGAGTCACCTAGACTACGGTAACTATAGACCCATCGCCATCCTGTCTATTGTTAATAAAATAACGGAAAAGATAATAATTAGACAAATAAGTAACTTTTTAGATAAACATAATATCATTTCGGATTGTCAACATGGTTTCAGGCAGGGTCGCAGCACATCAACAGCACTTAAGCAGTTCACAGATTATGTAAACAATTGCTTGGACGAGCGTAAACAGGTCGTTGCCCTCTTTGTCGACTTCAAAAAAGCCTTTGACACCCTGGGGCACGATCAGCTGTTACAAGCAATGGAAGAATGTGGTATAAGAGGACCATTAAACAACTGGCTAAAATCGTATCTATCTAATAGAAGGATGCAAACAGTGATCAGTGGCACCAGGGGGTCAGAGGCTAACATTAGGTATGGTGTACCGACCGGGTCCGTGTACGGTCCCGTTGGGTACATCATGCACGTTAACAGCTTAAGCAATGTAATCGAAAACTGTAAGATGTTTATGTATGCCGACGATACATGTTTGCTATATGCGCATAAAGACCTTCAAATTATACAGAAATGTATTCAAAAGGACCTAGAAAATATCATAAAATGGTCACACGACAATGGCATTATCATAAACATGACTAAAACAAAGTGTATGCATATATGCTCCCCATACAATAAGCCTAAATTAAATAGTCTAAGAGTTGTCGGTCACAGCTATGATTGTTTACACAGCAAGTGCTCAGATAGTATACATATGGATACATCTATAACTGCCTGTAACTGCGCAGATATAGAATTTGTAGAAAAGTTTAAGTACCTCGGTCTAACTATTGACCAAAACATGTCGTGGAAAACACACATAAATAATGTTTGCGCTAAACTAAGGTCAGCACTTGGTAAGATGTACCACTTACGAGGTGTAGTAAACAGAGCCACATTGTACTCTGTTTACTACGCACTCGCAGACTCAATACTGTCCTATGGGTTAAGTAGCTATGGATGTACTTTTCAAACATATTTAGATCAGATTAACTCCCTACAGATACGTTGTATGAAACTATTAGTGGATAAAAAAACGAAGAAAGCATGTCATGGAGAATACAATAGGCTATATAGTTTGTGTAAAATGTTACCTGTACAAGACAAAGTTAAGGCACTCATTGTTTTAGAAAATATCTTGTACCGAAAATTCTCAATAACCTACCAAATGAAATTAGAAACGGATCTTTCTCTAAGAATGTCTTTAAGTTGAAGATCAATAACTATTTACTTGCAAACCAGAATAATGTATTATAGTTACCTACCTAACTTGTAGATACCCACTTAAATGCGTAACCTATTGGTCTGAGTAAAAGTGGACGGGCGTGGTGTATGTATGTACCTACCTATACTACCTATTGTGCTGAATGCAGGCACCATACCCGCCTACCATAGTTCTTTATTTTTTATTTTTTATTGTTAGATTAAATTTATCTGTTGCATGTTAGTTATAAGTCACATGTAAGTAAAATAATTAGTTAAAGAGAGCATGTACTGCCAATAAACTACCTTGTAGTTTGGCGGTGTTTAGTTTTAAGTCAAATTGTATATATTTTGTTCTGAATAAATAAATAATCAATCAATCAATCAACTTGTACGAATATGTCAGATGTTTGTCAGAAGGGCGAATTGCTAACGTGTTGGTGGTAGTACAATAGCTCTGTCTTATAATAACCCTATCTCAAACCTGTTATCTCTCCACCAGCTCATCGCCCGACCACGAGGAGCCAGGGCCGGAGTTCGTCTCCGCCGGAGTCTCGCTCTTCGTCGGAGGAGGCGCGTGCGGCGGCGGCGTCCTGTACCGGCAGCGCACCGCCCCCGCGCCCCGCGCCCCCGCGCAGCTGGTGCCCCCCGCCAGCCATGACCGGCTGTGGATGTGGAACTGCTTCAATTATACGTGAGTATTGCGAGTTTCTGTCTCGACGGCTAGGGGTCTTCGTGCAGCTCGAAAACATTTGAAGGTCGGGGGCTGAGGGAGTTTGTAATGGGGTCTACTAATCCTCCCTAGGCGTGCATGGTGGACTAGGCCTAAAACCCATCCATCATTGGAAGGAGACCCGTGCCCTAACAGTGGAGACGTGATGGGTTGAAATAATTGGATCGGGTTAAGCGACGAATAAGTGGCAAAAAAACCTGGGTTACTACCACCGAATATGTGCAGTCGAAAATCTTTAAATCTATCTGAAATAAATAAAAATAATCTTTATCTGTAAAATGTCATTTTTGGCCAACCATGTATACAATCTGTTTAGGTAGGTACATACATTACATACTCGTACATTCAATGGCTCATTTATTTCAAGAAAAGGTCATATTTATTTCATAATCACACCTTATTTGATCAAAAGATATATTTTATGTAGCTGTTCCTTACAAGATACATTTCTCTACAGTATCGTTAAATATTAAGAACATAAAAGATGCTAACGAGGAGCTAGATGTTCTCGTCTTGGCTAATTGGATATTTCGTTATGAAAATTTTACGAGGGTTACCATGGATTTTTTTAACGTAATTGCTTTGAGCATCATTCTAAACAGCCTAAATTGGACTTAACAAGGAAGTATGATCAGTAACTCAATAAAAAATACCATTGTTTTTTATTTTTCTACTTACTTATATAAAATTAAAGTATATTCAGTATAAGTATAAGAATAATTATTGAGTACATTAGATCTATGGACATCATTTGTTTTGTATGTATCTTAATGTCAATTACAGCTATCACCCATTTCATCAAACTGCTCCTCTGCTTATATTTTCAATCGTATCGCAAGATCTAAATCACGTAACCGTCCGTCCGCCCTGAAACAACCTAAATATTTATCTCACAGCTAAGAGTATAATGCTCAGTTAACCCCTCTAGTTTTGTCTAGCCGGCCGGATATCCGGATCCGGGTGTCATGGCGGGCACGGATGTCCAGAAGCCCAGGGTGTCGTGCCGCGATGCACATAACTTACGTCCACGAGCCAGCGTGGCACAGATTTATGGAACTTTCCAGAACCCGGGGGGTCACTTTATATTGTTACGACGAAAAACGAAGTTTCGGAACGCTGCTGCTCGAGCCACGACTCTATCTCGTTGTATTAAACGTGCAGATTTCCCGAAAGCTCTCATTCGTTAGTTTTTCGTCAGTATAGAGTAACCCTCCCGGACTGGACATTAGCTGCAAAATGGCCGGCAAAGTTTATAAGTCGACAGTTTTCTGTGTTACACTGTGCTGTTTGTTGAAGAGGAAAGAGGAATGCAATTCTCTGTTTGTTCAGTGTATACTTAGGTTTTGTACATTAACACAAATATTTCAGTCTTATCACAATTAGGGTCTGTTTCACAATGTCTGGTTAGTGGCTACCTGACGGATAACATACATGCTGTCACTCTCTGTTATTATTTTTTAGACAGTGACAGCATGTATTTTATCCGACAGGTAGCGACTAACCAGACATTGTGAAACAGGGGCTTAGTGTTAATTATGCCTAATAGCTTTTTATGACGCAGAAAGCGGCTGTCAGGTGTATACAGCTTATCCATAGTAAAAAAGTAGGTATCGAATTTAAATCGGTTTAACAAGAATGCTATTGAATATTTTTAGCTACCAAAGAATTAAAGTCAAATCTTCTAAGCTTGATACTTTGAAGTGTTTCCACTTAATCCCAATAGAGTATTTGCAGAGGATGCCCTGGGAAATTTAATTTACGCTGAGTGCCAAATAATTTCGGCTTCGTCTTGATTTATGACTTCAGGATTTTGCGTCGGCGTATAAAATACAGCTATCTAGATAGATTCAGTAATGATACTTCTTGTAAATTGTGCTAAATTCATTTTATAGTTTATTGGATCAAACGCAAAACATAACAAACCATAAAACGCACGATAATCATCACCGAAAACTAACAAATCCAACCTATCTCTACACCTGTTATAAAACGAACAAAATTAGTATGACCCATCATGCAGGCCGTCCCACCTAAACCCCTGACATCGGTCCCGTAAGCCCGCACTCCATACAGAGTTTAAACAAACAACTGTCACAGTTATTCACAATAGGCGTGATTGTTCGTCGAACCATGGGTGCGGATCAGATCGGGATATATTGCAGTTCACGCTCACCCAGCGAGGTGCAGCCAGCTGTGAGCTAAACGCACCGGATAACCGGACAGAGCACATCGGACCTCTTTCGCGCTGGCTGTTTTGTTTGTCTTTTTCAAATTTCGAACGACGTATTTTGTTTTTGTTTTTTTTTAGCCAAGCCAGCTTAAACTGCAAGATGACTACTTACATGTTTATTTTAAAAAATATCTATCAGTACAGTTAATTGTGAGACAATTGAATAGTCGATTCCAGAATTTTCAGGATCTTACGATCATAATTTTTTTTTGTTTTCTAACGAGATGGGAATTTTATTTACAGTGTTATAATTAACAGCTTAACAGCTTCTTAGTATCACCTCAAATATACCTTTCACAAACTTGAGTAAATAGCGAACTGCAGGGCGATCACGAACAATATAGAATCGAATACGAGTGCGACTAGTGGCAACTTGACAGCACTTTCGAACACTTTTTACCTATAAAATTGACAGTTGTCGCACTCGCATTCGATTCTTTACGTTAGCTCGAATTTTCGTGATACTGAACGCATCACGAATAAAATATATGACTGCGCCTATGTAATGCGCCAGTACAAGTGAAACGCAAGACGGCCAATTATTAGGAACTGGTTTATTGGAAAGTATCAATGTGTAGTTATATCTAAGTATGCATACATGTGTTTGTATACAATAACACTAACATCACCAATTAACCCCCCAGGACGCAGCTATCGACCGACGGGGTGACCATCACAGCGCCGTCCGAGGCCGGGCGCTGGTCTCTCTGGGCTCTCTCTCTCTCCAGCCGAGGCCTCCGGTTCTCTTCTCCGAAGACCATCAACGTGTTCCGCCCCATCCAGCTTGACTTCACTCTCCCGCCCGCCCTGAAGGTCGGCGAGACGGTCGAGATCGATGTGAAGATCACTAATAATATCAACAATTGTATGGATGTAAGTAATTTGTACTTTTAAAGCATTAGGTACTTTACGAAAGGCTGGATGAAAGGAAAACTGGGAAAATTAAGGCTGTATTTTACATAATTAATTACCTTGTCTCTTATCTTCTGGTAGGTGTAGTCAAAGTTTAGTGAACACGAGTGACATGTCAATTAAATTTGTTCTTCTTCTTGATATTTGTGCGGTGTGAAAAACATTTAAAATATTTTAATGGAAATGTTATGTAGGTAAGTATAAATTATTTTTGAAAAATATCCCACGTAAACTGGCAGGAAAATAAAACGACGGTAAATACATCAAGTTAACTGATTTATCTCGTCCGTCCGTAGACTCGGTAGGTATATGCAAAAATAAACATACACGAGGAAAACCCACGTTCGTTCTACTAAAAATACAACATATAAAAATATTTACTTAGGACAGACCTCGACCCCAATAAATATTATCACTCATAACTCATACGGGAGAAAAAATGTGACAAACCTGAGTGAAAAATTAAATCATTCCTAGGGCCCTTTGTTAGTGACAAAAAAAGAAACATGGTAAACGTCCCATCCGGTAGCCTACAAAAGCTTGTTGACAAAATAAAAATAAATGACACAAAATTAATCCCTACATTTCCATTGCAAAACAATATTCAAATATATTATCTACGGCGTTATTTCGGCCAACCCACATTACGAGATTAACTTTTTAATCCTATGGTTTCATACTGAAATACACAATTATTTTGTTGATCCCCGCTGTTGAAAATACTGCAGCTATCAGACACCTCCCTTTGCCACCAAATCCCGTTTAACATAAGTTTTAATCCATGTCTAAAATGGCTGCTATTCTATTAAGCAAGGATTGAAAGTTGGCGTCGACGCCGCCACCGCAAGCCTAAAGTTGATTCAAGTTTAAACCAGGTTTAAATATGGATCGATTCGTCGTAATGGGGTCCCATTTGTTGGGATTGGAAATTCGTGACGCGTGATCGGGGGTTTTAGTTAAATGCTATTCAGATTTTGGCACTGACCTCTGTGTGACTTATTTTCTTGTAGTTGGGTTGGTATTTACATAATAGTTGAATAAAAATAAGTGTAAAACAGCCTGCTACGAATGGACATTCAAATCCACCAATCATAAAATGTAACTAATAAAAAAATACAGTAGCAGCATTAAATATTTTGAATATTGATATCACAGTGCTTATTTACGCGCGTAAGCTTTGTATTGCCATATACATGTTTTGTACTCATGTGAAAATTTCAGGATGTGAAAAGTTTTCCAAGCATAAAATAGATGATTTTACTTTTTACTACATAAAAATTAGACAAGTGAAAGAATTAAAACTAGCTTTCCCTTATTCAAAAATTAGTTTTCCATTTTCTTGTCCGTGTGATATCCCTCTAATACCCAATATCCCACCAGCACACGTCCCCATCTAAACTCGGCTAAGTTGCGATCAGTTCCTCCCTAATCGACATCAGACGAGCGCCTGATTGTAAACAAATCCGCTCCCAACAGTCCCAACTCCGATTCTACGAGAAATCAAACATAAATTAAGTTGGTGAGTGTCCCAGTGACAGTTTACCAGCTTAGTCCTCGATGGGGATTTGATGTTTGCTCGGAGCATCGAGTTCTCATTACGGGGACGCTGGACAAAGGACATGGCTCGGCTTCATTAACATTAGATGGTAATGCTGGAAAAATTTCAGATACTTACTTTGTTTTGGTGTATGTGTGTCGTCGATAAACTTTTCTATGACAATCTAACTGATCAGCATCAGAAACTGCGTATTGCGAGGTAAAAAACTAAATTATAATTTTAAATGTTTTCAATGTTATTTGATGTGTTAGAATCATCGATAGAAGATGCGTCCTTAAGTATAAAAATTAATTCAAACGCTTTCATTCATAGTATACTTTTTAATAAGTATTTTTTACCGATTTAAAAAAAAAAACTTCGGTAAGTACTTTTAACTTATATATTATTATGTTTTTTGAAAACAAACAACTTAAGACGTTACGATTTTTTCAATTTACTCATATTTTATTCAAACACTTTTGTAGCTCAAACTAGATATTTCAAAAACCCGATATTACATTTTCAATAACAACGTGTCATACGTAAACGGAATTTATAGTCAGTTCTGTATTTCTAGAGAATATGCCATCATAAATCTTACGTCGTGTTAAATCTCTAATACGAGGAGCTTATGAAATACCTGTCTCTGAATAGTTTATTCCTGTATGGTTCACTAAACTCAGAAGACTCAGACGAATAAAAAATAATCTCTGCGCTAACATTAATGAAAATAAAGTAGAACGCTTGGGAAGAAGAAACTTAGCCATGTGAAAGAATCTAAATGTATTTTTTTTATTCAACTATCTATTGATAGAATAAGTTAAAGGGGTGCAAGTGAATCTTGAAGCACATAATTATTTCCAAAGAACTGTTCTAATCTGGCCGTTTTATTCACACTGAAGTCCTCCCCCATTTCAATTAAAGGTTATCAAAGAAATGTCTGAATTGAAGAAGGGATTTTACAGTGGATAAAACAGAGGCTATAACTGCCGGAAACGTTAAATACGAAGCTATTATTGCTAGGAGAGACCCTAAACGTAATACTGGCGAGGTGTGAGTCGGAGTGTTGACTGGATGCCGCGTGTATATTGGCTGAGCCATCTGAACAACTTATTATTTCCCCCGAGGGTCGCCAGAAATGAGTCCGCTATGAGTGAGTCTTTGCCGCCAATACGGTGCACAAATAACGTTCGTTTTCCGTGATTATTGCCGTAGAACATAGTACCACAAATTAATGTAAGTCAGAGAGTGCTTCTCTTTTTGTGCGGCTGAAATTTTACACTGGTCTTTCTATGTATTTATTAAATTAATTAATTAAGTATAACATAGTTATTTGATAAATATCTAAGGGCGAGGCCCTATTGGAGCCTTGTGGTGCCATCCGTCGCGTCGTCGCAAAGGACCGTTCCTATTATGAAAAATATATACCTTGCAGCGACGACGCAGCGCACCTATTGAAATTGGTGGTCTCCCACAATTAACAAAGCTATTATGACTCCCCCTGACTCAAACCCCGCTCTCCACAGGTGACGTCACTACTGGCGTTGAGCGCCGGCGCAGCATTCGCCAGCACCGGCGCCCTGTACGTGACGGAGCGCCTGCGCCTCGGCCCGCGCGGCGGCACCCAGCTAGTCGTCCGCGTCGCCGTCAACACGCCCGGACGCAAGAACATCACAGGTGAGTGTCTTACACACATACACATACTCACACACACACACACACACACACACACACACACACACACACACACACGCACACACATACACACACACACACTCGCAGCTAGTCGTGCGCGTCGCCGTCAACACGCCCGGACGGAAGAACATCACAGGTGAGTGTCTTACACACATACACATACTCTCACACACACACACACACGCACACACATACACACACACACACTCGCAGCTAGTCGTGCGCGTCGCCGTCAACACGCCCGGACGCAAGAACATCACAGGTGAGTGCCTTGAGCAACACACACATAAAGATAAAGAAACACACAAAAATACCTACAGAAAATATTACAATACAAAATAAACAATAACACAAGTGGACTCCAATTCTCCACCGCTCGTCTTTATTGTCTAGTGTTAGAATTAATTGCAAAATGGTTACTATTTACAAGGCGTTACGTCGTGCCAATGACAGTACACATTAAAAGACTAAAGACTTTATAGTGGACGAGAATTGGGGTCCAGGTCGCTTTCCAGAGCGTGAAAAAGGCACCAGCTCAGCATGTGCTGTAGACACACACGCTCTGTATGATGGGTGTCAACTCTGGTGGGTCAAAAGTTTTGGTGCAAGGTTTCGGGTGGTTGTAGAGATCATCGAATCATCAGGTCTGATGCCCTCTTGTCATTACATGGATTGGGTTTCAATACCACTAAGTTCTCGTTCTTGCTTGCACATGTAACAAACAATAATTGATTACCTATTTCAGATATTCCAGTTAAATTTACGTAATTTTATTTATACTTTTTATGTATACTGTTTTCGGCTACGTTACCTTTACAAACTTTTAAATTATATCTTAAGGTAATTGGGAAAATCTAAAAGTTTTATTAAATCTCGTAAATTGAAAATATTTATCTCCTGTAATCTCAGGGGCAAAATATTTTAATGAAGTTACGAACAAACACTCGCCTGCACATTTTTTTACTTACAAGATTTATGAAATTAAACGACATCGGAAAACATGGCACGCTTAATGAAGGGAGGGACAGAAATTCCCTACAAAAAAGACAAATTTTATTTTCGTTGGACTTTATTATGAACATAAAATGTGTTTATGTAATAGTGCTATTTAAAATTACCCAAATAAGTTCAATCTCAAGAATTGGGCTTATAACTCTTTAGAAGAGCTGAATTGATATTGATGGTTGTAAAAAGATTGAAAGATTAAGGTACTCGATGATATTTATTTTATTATGCCTCCCGTCCATTAAATCATAAAAATATTGAGTGTAGATAAAATTAAGGCTGACGAATGTGGCCAGAACGATAACATTAAATAATTAGCCTTACCGTTAAGTGTCTTAACAATTAGATGGATCAAGGGACTTGTTAAAAAGTCCTTCCAAATCTGACGGCTAAAGATTAAGAAGTAAGTAGGTAACTTAAGCCGGCTTAAATGAAAATCTGATTTATGCTAGTCCCCTTTTCGTGAAATCGGTGAAAGAGTTAAGAATTTTTCAGGAGACTTGTAATTTTTATTACAATTTTAAGAATTTGTTTTGTACTGCTGACGAAATCAAATGGTGTTAGTGATTATTTCACTCTTATTGTTATGTACAAAAATGGCCTAAGATTGTGATAGTCGTGGAATGAATAAGGTAGGCAGAGAACAGTAGCATCCTTTGGTCTTTTTTACAGGATATTTTAGGCTAGGCTAGGTACGTTAGGCTTAGTACCCTTTTTGCAACATCCTGTAGAGTTTAAAGAGTCACTGGTGATGATTATGACGTTATTATGCTCATCAATATTGTTAATCATGTGCCATATTTGCATAAATAAATAAAATTACTGTAACAATCGATAATGTAAAAATACTCAACAGGATCTACAATAATTGTAAATTACACACCAATCATTAATGTTCCGAAAGCCCTCCTGAGTCCATCAACTGCAACGGTTTTAGGGCACGGCAGTTTGCTCAACAATTCCGAACTCTTGTATCAACTTGTTGAATAACTTTGACAAAGTCCTGTCCCGCAGAGATCCCCTGGGTATTACATATAATAAAGGTCTCTGTGTCACCTAGGAGTTGGACATTGTTCCGGTGTAACTTTGCCTGTGGAAATTAACACTTAAAGCTGAGCGCTAATAAATTCAGATGGGTGTAGCGCTTGTTCCAATTTTCAGGTAACTAAGTACATACTTGGTACATGCGATATTCAAATTATAATACCTACTTGATTGAAATTTAAACCATATAGGTACCTACAATTAATATACATGACATAGTTGACTGTAGCTCCAAAATACTAATGATTGATCACGTTACTGCTCACTGGAATGATCATAGAAAATAAATAGAAACTATACAACTAGTTAGTACAGGTAAGATTCCACAGAAACTCGACAAATACCTACTCTATAAGTATAAATCTTATTAAATTTATGTTTCGGCCACTGGTTAAACATACTGTATTACGTATGTTTCACCATCTTATTTCTTTAAAAGCAATCCACTTTCAATTTCATACAGTGTCGTGGCACATTCGCGAAGTAAGTAAATAGTGAAGACATGACGGTTTCAAATAACATTTTCCTTTCTCAGGAATGAGACGGTGAAAGAAAATAATAATGTTTGAAAGCAAAGTACTTACTGCAGCAGGTGTGGAAAACTTACTAATGATACGTCTGCAGATACCTACAGAGAAATAAAATAAGATTCTCACAAGAAGATGAAATAAGAAGGATTTACTTTAGCACCTTCGTCTTTTTTTTTGTTTTCTTGAGCAAGCAAATTTACTTGAACCATGTTTTCGTTTAATCTCGTCGTCTGTGTTTATTATTACAAAGATTCTCTGGGGTTATCGCGAAATTAAAATGAAGTAACATTTACGAAGTAGATCGCGATAGGGGCTCAGACCTTACCACCTTCGATACATGAGCAATCAACAATCCTTAGATTCCTCAAGCAGCATTGATTATCTATCAAAACTGGCATATGGATATAATATTTGTTTATTGGTATACTGGGATGTAGCGGTACATGCAAGGCAAATGTTTTGTTAACTTATTATAATTTTTATAATTTAATCTCTGTATAAAAGTAAAGCATAATTTGCAAGCATAATTTTAAAGGGTGACAGCATGGTTTTTTAGGGTTCCGTAGCCAAAATGGCAAAAACGGAACCCTTATAGTTTCGTCATGTCCGTCTGTCCGTCTGTCCGTCTGTCACAGCCGATTTACTCGGAAACTATAAGTACTACAGTGATGAAATTTGATGGGAATATGTGTTGTATGAACCGCTACAAAAATATGACACTAAATAGTAAAAAAAAGAATTTTATTTATTTATTTATTTATTTATTTATTTCAATAACTTAGTCTACCCTTACAGCTAAGCCAATTCGATAGACAAGTTTACAATAAAAATATAACTCTCAAAACAGTATAACTATAACTAAAAAACTCAAACAATATAACTCTAAAAACAGAAATTAGGTACTTAATACAAATAGGTATTTAAACTATGTAAGATATCCTATATGCTAATAATACTGTGAACTGCCTCTCAGTACATGTAAACAAGTCAATTTGGTCGGCGAGCTCGTTGAGACGGTGCAGTGCGCGCGTCAGCGGGGCCCGTTCCAGTAATCTTGTTCGGCCACATGGTACAGTCAGTAAACGCGGCTGACGGCGCCTATATACGAACTCATTTGGTACGGACAATTCTATCGTTTTTAAAACATCCATGTTTGTGATTTTGCCGGTTAGTACTTTCCACAAATACGTTACCAAAGTAAGTTCCCTCCTAACCCTGAGCTCATAATATCCGACCATGCCCAGTATAAACAAAGTGGGATACATGAGTGGGTAGAAAGGATACACCCCGTATAACTTGTTGTACAAAAACCTTAAAAATTTATTTTGTATTCGTTCTAGCATTCCTACATATTTGGCTTCATGCGGAGCCCAAACAATTGCATTATGCTCCATTGCGCTCCTCACCAATGAGTTAGTTATATAAAATGCGTATCGCACTTACGTTAGTAAACCCTTGGGCTCTTCTGAGTACAAATCCTAGGTTCCGAAACGCCCTTTTGCATACTTCTACGTTATGGTCTCCAAATGTGAGTTGTGAATTAAACTTTACTCCTAAGTCTTTAATTTCATTCACCCGTACCATTGGAGTGCTATTTACGCTGTATGTGTACTGGACAGGTTCCTGAGCCCTAGTAAATGAGAGCACTTTACACTTAGAAGCGTTAAATTCAATGGAATTATCTTTTGCCAACTGCACTACCCGATCGAATTCATCCATGAATTGGGGGTGGGGCCCCCCATACATGTAACTGGGGGATGAAATTTTTTTTTTCGATGTACATACCCGTGTGGGGTATCAATGGAAAGGTCTTTTAAAATGATATAAAGTTTTCTAAAAAACATTTTTCTTAAAGTGAACGGTTTTTGAGATATCAGCTCTCAAAGTCGTAAAAAGTATGTCCCCCCCCCTCTATTTTTATAACTACGGGGTATAAAATTCTAAAAAAAATAGAGGTGATGCATGCTAATTAACTCTTTCAACGATTTTTGGTTTGATCAAAGTATCTCTTATAGTTTTTGAGATAGGTTGATTTAAGCTACGGAACCCTTTGTGCGCGAGCCCGACTCGCACTTGGCCGGTTTTTTATTTATTTCATCTTCGCCGCGCCAAATTTCGTGAATTCCTGAAGTTTCGAATAGATTTTTGCAAAATTTTTGGATAGAACGTGGATAGAACCTCGTTTGCTCGAGACTCGGTGTCAGTTAGATCGCTGAAACAAAAATGGGAATGCAAATTTTGTCCGTCAGTTTACCATACCGGCACCAAGTTATTTATGTTAATTGAAATTAGTATCGGATGGAACGAATACCGAGTACGATCCAACCAGTATTTGCATTTTAATGGGTTTGTTTTAAAAGTTAGTGCTGACATACATAAAAAATGATCACCGCAATGATACTGCATTTTATTTTGTCGTAATACTCGTAAAATTCGTTTTTGAATGAGAAATTCCTTGTTTTTATTGATAAACTTAATATATTTTTCTGAAAGTTATGTAAGTAATTGAGTGTGTAATTCAATTAACCGTAAAATGAAGAGAAATACTTAAAAACTAAAATATTGTAGTCAATCTGATAGCAAATCAGCTATTTCTTCGAAACAACATGAGAAGGCGCGACTCAAATCTCAAACTCCCTATTCTATTTCATTTACAACCGTCGCTGAGCGGTAACCTGGCCCTGTTTAAAGATGCAGCAAGCTTTTCCAACACCTCAGTCAGGATTTCAATTACTTATCTTACTCCAAATAAATAAGTAATACCAACAACAATTTCCGCGCCAGTGTCTCAAGCTTCCCGGAGTCGGGGCAAATTCTATTACTCGGCACTCACTGCCCGTTTTACCTACAGCAGCCTTATTCTGCCTGGTGCAACGGTTGTGATGAAATTTATGTGCAAGGCGGTGTTGTATAGCCTTTTTTGTTATTTTATTATTTACTCAGCCAAAATGAATTGAACAGCAATTTTCTTTTTCGATTTCCATTATTGAATGCCTAGTAAGGAGGTCTTTGGTTAAAATTTTCAAAGTGATTAAAATGGCTCTCTGTAAGGTCATATTAAAATAATTTGTCCAAAAACTTAATATGTAAATTACGTGTAATAACGAAATATTGGGCAAAATAAGAGGTCTTGGTCATGCACAGAATAAGGCAACGGTCCATTTGTAGCGAGCTCTCTAAACTCATAAAGCAAGCAGAGAGGCTTTATAGGAAATATTCCAGTGCACTGTCGTCAATTTTGCTTTTTATTTTCTTCAGAATTGAGTCATCAAACTGCACTCTATTTCCTTGAAATAGATGTATTCAACGGCAGAGGCTATACAGTGATCGCTTTATAAAAGATTTTCAAAGATAAAATTGACCTTTACTCTACTATCCTGTTACATTGAGGAAGACCAGAACACTTGGCGATCTTCTATGATCCTGTATGTTTTTATAGGCAGGACATTTTATGTATATTAGGTAAAATTTGGCACCACATGTAGGTAAAGCGCAACCCTTACTTCGCTTAGAAGGTATAATTATCTGTGAGAATCCCATCATAACTTACTCTGCTCTATGTATCATTCTGCTCCATAAGCTTCTCCCTATTCACTACCACCAGTTACAAACCATCTCATGAATAAACACAGAACCATTTGCTCCTCAAACATACAAAGTCAAACGCCCATAACCATTCGCTTCCACAAAAATAATCATCTGACCTCTAAAACCCTCCTCTCTTCTAGTGGATGAGACTGATCTGACCCCTAAAACCTATCCTTTCTACTTCCAGTGGAAGTGACGGGCTACAGTGCGGACAACTGCTCTGTCTCCTACACGTCGTTCAACAACGAGACGCTGGTGGGGTCGGTGATCCGCTCGGCCAGCGTGCTGGCGCTGCCCGAGGGGCTGCAGCGGAGCGACCACCAGACCGCCTACTTCTGTGCTAATGGTAGGTCCTATATCAGTAGATAATCGTCCACTGATGCTTGAGGCTTCTTACAAGAAGCGGTATTACACAGAAGGGCTTACAAGTCCCTACTTGGGTTGCAGCGGAGCGACCAGCAGACCGCCTACTTCTGTGCTAATGGTATGTTCAACATCACCAGCATCGGTGAACAAGCATACGCTGATGCTTAAGGCATCTTACAAGAAACAAATTCACATTTAGCTACCGATGCCTCTGCTCATTGGATGCTTCACATCACAGATTTTATCAGTTACCTTCATAACCTTAGCCCTCTGCTCATAAATGGCTTTAACAAAGAGCGCCGTTTACATTATGGGACCAAATCTCTGCCTTCCACATCCAAGCACTACCAGCTACCTGAATAAGGTAAGGTATTACCGTTTTAGCAGCCAACTTTCACCTTTGAATGAAGCTAGACTTCCTTGGAGGTGACGGGCCACAGTGTGGACAACTGCTCGGTCTCCTACACGTCGTTCAACAACGAGACGCTGGTGGGGTCGGTGATCCGCTCGGCCAGCGTGCTGGCGCTGCCCGAGGGGCTGCAGCGGAGCGACCACCAGACCGCCTACTTCTGTGCTAATGGTATGTTCTATATGTATATTCAGTCAGCGTCGTTCGATAATATTCAACTTATGCTTGATGCTAAGAAGCGGTATTACACAGAGGGGCTTACAAGGCGGGACTGTAGCGGAGCGACCACCAGACCGCATACTTCTGTGCTAATGGTATGTTCTACAGTATCAGTAGCAGTTGTTAATCGTCCACTGATGCTTGAGGATTCTTACAAGAAGCGGCATTATATAGGAGGGCTTACATGAGGGGCTGCAGCGGAGCGACCACCAGACCGCATACTTCTGCGCTAATGGTAGGTCCTATATCGCCTGAATCGGTCAACAAGTATCCGCTGATGCTTGAGGCTTCTTACAAGAAGCGGCATTACACAGGATGGCTTACAAGGAGGGGCTACAGCGGAGAGACCACCAGACCGCCTACTTCTGTGCTAATGGTAGGTCCAACAGCTCAGCTCAGCAGTCCATAATCGTCCACTGATGTTTGAGGATTCTTACAAGAAGCGGCATTATACAGGAGGGCTTACAAGAAAGTGCTGAAGTAACCACTAGAGACCGCGTACTTCTGTGCTAATGGTATGTTCTACATCATCAGCAGAAGTCGATAAACGTCCACTGGTGCTTGAGGCTTCTTACAATAAGCGGCATTACACAGGAGAGCTTACAAGGAGGGGCTGGAGCGGAGCGACCACCAGACCGCCTACTTCTGTGCTAATGGTAGGTCCTGTATCATCAGCATCGGTCAACAAGCATCCGCTGATGCTTAAGACTTCTTATAACAAGCGCTACGGTCTTTTCCTTCAGCCAGCAGTCACCACAATTTGGCAAAATTCATCCACTGCTGGGTATCTACCTTTTCTTAGCATTAGTGACTCCCTTCCAGCAGCTATAGGGCCACACGATAATTTGCTTTACATATATTACACATATAAACGAAAATCTCCTTTCAATTCCAGAGCATCTAGCCGTATCGACCAGGAACTCATGGGAGTGGCAGTGGGTGTCGGCTCCGAGGAACAGGGCTGGCCTGGTGTTGGAGCTGCGGTCACAGGGTCCGGCGCACGTCGCTTTGTCCAGCATACGGGACCCTTCGGACGATATGTACCGAGTCGTGTTTGAGAGGAGCAAAGTGTGGATCGCTAGGGGGAAGCATGGTGAGTTTGTGACCTGTATATTGTACCACTTTTATACCATAACATTAAATGAGATTGCTGGCTGTCACCTGTTTGCAACAGCTATCATTTTCCCATTTCATCCAACTACTATGGGCTGCCTAGCTATTAAAATCCTCGGTCCATTTGACTGAAAGGCGTCAAAGGCTGTGTGCCTAAGTGCTCTATACTCAAGAACTTCTGTATTTGCCATGTGGTACGTAGAAATCTTTAACCACCAACCCTTGCCGACAATAACCCAACACCTCTCAACTTCCAGGCTACGACGTGCACCTAGCCTCAGCCGAACAGACGGACGCTGACGACGAATGCTCAGGCTCCGACTCCTGGTGCGCATGGTGGGTGTGGTGGGAGGGCGGCCGGCTGTCCGTGGGGCGCGGGGCGGTGCCGTCGGAGCGGCGGCTGCTGGCCTGGCCGCTTGCGCAAGATATGAAGATTAACTATGTCGGGTTCAGCGCGCTTTGGGGCGATAAGGCAGATTTTAGGTGAGTCTTGGGATTACTTGGGTTATGTCAAACCCTTGTGTTAAATAAAGTTCATTTATCATAATTAAAATAACAACAACCAAGAGATGTATTAGGTATGATGGTCATCATGTCTCTTCATCATAAAGATAGCTGTAAGAACCTATAATTA
The DNA here is from genome assembly GCF_932276165.1 of Plutella xylostella. NCBI lineage: Eukaryota > Metazoa > Arthropoda > Insecta > Lepidoptera > Plutellidae > Plutella > Plutella xylostella. The sequence goes on from NC_063986.1 coordinate 4,829,446, forward strand.
AGTGAACACTTTATTAATTATGTAGCCAATATTATTATGTACTATCTGTAAATTGTAGCATAGCATTCTGAAATCTGGTTTATATTCCTTTCAGAATATGGAACTTCAACGATGAAGCCGGCTTCTCTCAAGTCCTAGAACTTGGCCTCCCTCACGGCGTGGTGCCGGGGTCAGCCAGCGGCACCCTACTAATATCTGGAGGCCTCCACCTGCCCATGTTCACTATGCAGTCGGAGGCCACGGACCAGTGGGCGGATGTCTGGAGGGACTCCCAGTTGTCGGCTGCCGCCGCCAGTATTGCGCCGCTGTTGGCGCTGGAGCATATTCCTCACTTGGTGGACGAGGCTGAACGGGAGAAGATCTTGAAGAAGTTGCCTGAGCAGGTAATTTAGCTATCATCTAGCTAGGTACATTCTTACAGAAATAGACATATATATACAATACATACATAATATGTAAAAATTATCATATAAATATAATATAGGTAATATAATCAATTATCATATCAATAGAAAATACCGCCCTATAATTGATAGGAAATCATGATCATTATTAAAAAATACTTTATCAGCGTATAAAAATTACAATTATAATGGTTCCCTTTCCAGGTCCAAATCTTACTATCATTCCGGAAAAGCGACAACTCCTTCAGCGACCATCCAGCCATGAGCAGTCACATGTCGACCATACAAATACTAGAGATACTATCCAAAATACAATCCTACTACCCAATAGACCCCGATCTTCTGCAGTCTATCAAGAAATGGATACAAAACAGGCAGCAACCAGACGGCTCCTTTATACCCCTACCAGCTGACAAAGAAATTGATTACTACCCTGTTGATGTTAAAAAGTTAAACAGTACAGAAGGTGAAGCGAATGTTCGAGACTATTATATGTATGACAAGGATGGCAATGCGACGAAAGAAACGCTAGAGTGGGAGAGGAGAGTTGAGTTGACTGCGGAGACGCTATCGACATTATTGGAAGTCGGGATTGAAAATCAGGTAAGAACCTAAAAAATCTCACCTGTAGATTGAATTTTATATAATTATCTTTACTGATGATAAGGGTAAGATAAATTATGTATTGGAATATCGACTTATTTATAATTTGTATTTTCAGAGGGATGCTAATGTAGCGAAGAAAGCGCAAAAGTTCTTGGAGAAGAATCTGTACAATTTGACGTCACCGGCGGCACTCGCCGCTACCGTGCTGTCGCTTGTTCTAGCCAGGTAAGTACCTACAGGTGCCGCTACACGATATCGACGTAGAAAAACGACATTATATCGTGATTCGCCATAAATACGGCGCTGTGATTGGTGAAATGCTCATTAAACGAGTTTATCGACTTCAATAAAGTATGCATAACTAAGCTTCCATGTTAAGCTGACTGCACTATACAAAGTGTTGCAAAAAGGGTATAGGTACTAAGCCGAAACTGCAAACTGCACATGTAGGTTTCAGCTTAGTATACCCTTTTTGCAACACCCTGTATAATGTGGACAACTTGTGCGTTAGATAGGTCAATAGATGGTGTGTCGGAAAAAATATCATTGGAAAGAGGATCTTTCGGAATTTATACTTTTGCAAAATTATAATTTGAACTAAATTATGCCCCAGACTTATTTAGTACTTGACTAAATGTAAAGGTCAGTTCGAGAGTAAAACTATTCAAACGCTAATTTGCTAATTTCAGGAGTCCAATCGTCCCTGAAGCTTTAGTCATACTGAAGAATGCTTCCACCACCGAGGAGGGAGAGTTCGGGTGGCCGGCGCCGGGCAGGGACGCAGCTGATTGGCTCTTGGAAGAAACCACCAGGACTATCAAAACCACTTCTTATGGTAACTATTTTTTAATAAATGTAGTTCTTAAACTTCTAAGTGCACTTGCATTGGGAATCTATAGGTGCATCCATATAAAACCACCACGTTGCAACACCTTTTCCGTACTTATATCAGTATTATCGTACCTACATAATTAAATCTATTTTCATCCCTCATCTGTTCTGTAAGTAGCGGACGCACGCATGCTATCTGACTTCTATCATAGCTCTTTATCGGCCGTTATTTTCTTATTTTATTAAAACGCGGGCATCATTAAATGTTTTTACATCCACACTAACTGTAGCTGCTGTCTATAAGTACCTACTCTTAACCACTTCCACTCATGTTCCTACCAACCGCCATTTTCTCATTCTTTCCTCTTCACACTTTACAGAAGCCGTAACAATGGAGCAGTACCTAGCGGGTGTCAAAGTGCTACTCACAGCTTGCGCTCGCGGCGCCCTAGCGGACGGCGAGGCGGCGGCGAGGTTCCTGTACTATAGGGCGACTACACTGCAGAAGCACCCGAGCCTGGCTTATGGGGCTACTAAAGCCGCCGCCATGTTTGCTGCTCTCGCTCATGACAGGTAAATTGAAAAGAAGCTAGATCATTTTATAAGAAACCGGGTACGTTACGGGGCGCAAACGCTTTTTGGAGGCCTAGCAGGACCACGAAAACAAGCGGATGAAGAGATTTTAATATCATGGCAAGGCTTTCACACCAATCTCAGCGAAGCTTTCTCTCGAAAAGAAGAAAAGTACATTCTAATAATTCTACCTGTTTCGTTCCCATATATAATTAACTTCCATATAGCAACTTTCCCACTAAAAATATCACCCATACTTTACAAAACCCCCCTATACTTACACCATTCTAAAGAAGCGTTGAATGCTGAAATACAGCTTTTAACCTAGTTCGGCAACAGATCAACCTGAAAGTTCTTACGAACGACTGTAAACTGTTTTATGAAAATAATTATGTTTTACTATCTACCACCATAGGAATAGTACCTCTCACAGTTCTCATAATCATTACCTTCCAGGCACCGAGCCCTCACGGTCTCCCTGGCAACAGCGGGCATGGAGCTCACGGACACGTTGGAGCTGCGCGCTCGCACCCCCCCGCGCCCGCTGCAGCTGCCCGGCCTGCCGACCAAGGTCTTCGTGTATGCTACCGGCGCTGGCTGTGCTACTGTTCAGGTGGGTGGTAGACTGTTTATACAATAGTAATATTATGAAGGCAGACATTAAAATTTTAGTGCTGTCAAACTATAAATTTTGCTAGCAAAAAAATACATTTGCAGGAACACTCATAGAGTCGAATTTTAAAGGAATTAAGGTTTTGACATCAATGACGAGCAATGAGACAGTTCCAGTGTTGCTGTTTATCTAGTGGACAGCACTATTTATTTCATTCCTACTACGAGTACGGAAATTGATTTACTGCGTTGATTTTGGTCCTTAAAATGACCCATTTCATTCTGTCAATATCGGATATGTGCAAGAAACATACTCAGTACCTACATGTTGGTTAAAAAAATTACTATAGCTGCTGTTGCTTGCAAGCTCGCATTCAAAAAAAGTAACCCGTTGGAAATAAATTTCGCTAAGCTTACGAATTTGCAAGTGCTTACTTATAGCGAAAATTGGTGTGGATATCGTTTCATTGTGGAACCATCCTAAATGAATGATGGCTCAAAGAAATTGTTGCATTTATTTGCATAAATATAACATCACTGTACGGGGCGCTGTAGCATTATAAAAAATTAACGAACAACGAACTGTTTTTTTTTTACAGGGGACGATAAGCTACTCAACATACACACCAAAACCTGGGAACTCTTTGCTGAATATCCAAGCAGCTATCATTGAAGAAATAAGGCCTGAGAGGAGCAGTCTTGAAGACTTGCAAGGAAATTTGCCTACTCTGAATATCAAGAATTGCTTTAGGTATGACCTCAATTCTATCCAAACAAACCTTTCCACATCTCTCATTACTTTAAGACCGTACTGAAAAAACAAGATGCACCGATGCACCTCTGTCTAGTTATAACATTAATTACCTTTGTCAAAATATAAAAATTATAATTTTCCTACGACCGATAATTAAAAAAATATATTATTTTTCAGATGGAAAGGCAAAGAGAGGTCTGGTATTTTGCGGCTAGAAGTATCGCTATTTTCTGGGTACGAGCTTCATTCTGTGAACCCGGTGGTGCTTGATGGGGCGTCGTTCGCAGACTTGCACTACGGGTCTAGAGGGGAATCCATTTGGTTCGTCTTCGCGAATGTAAGTACTGCCACTACTATAAAAAAATGTCGTACTTGAATAACAAAATAAGATTATCGGTTGTGTAATAGTAGTCCCTTATATTTTGTGTTTCTTTATTTACAGATCAGCTCAACGTGTCCAGTTTGCGTGACATACCAAGCTCGATCCCACTTTGTCATCACCAGCTTGCGCCCAGCTTTCGCAAAGATCTACCCTTCGACCAGACCTGACCTTGCTGTAGAAACATTCTTCCATGCCACAGCTGGTAGTCCCTTACTTAGAGGCATTACTGATGATGACTTCATCACGTGGTTTGACAAAACTGAATTAGCCAGCTTAAAAACTAAAATCAGTATTGATAATATCTGCGAGTGCGGGCGAATATGTAGCAATGACTATAAAGACAAGAAGTTTGATAAAGAGGCGGATAATAAATCACGAGAATCAGTCACCGAAATAAATACTGTTAAAACATCTGAAACTGCTGCTGTTACTGAAGCCAACTTAAATGCTAAATATGAATCATCCACCGCAAAAATGACTGACGTAACAACTGCAGCAGGTATACCTTTGTCTAGCTTTACTCCATCGACCATGTTAGGTGAAAAAGTTGATATCGTTAATTTAGTTACCACAACAACACCATCGGCAGAAGTGGATCATAATGATCCTATTATTATACCAACTGCCACATTCGTAAACAAAACAGACGATCAAAAAGTGGATAATAACTTGGTACCTTTACCAATCAAAGGTGGCGAGTTAATTATTCAGAAAGTGCCATCAAAAATTACAATGAAAAAAGATTCAGAAATAAAAAAGAAACCTCTACCAAGAAGAAAAGGTACCCTTAAATCAACGTACGGAGACAAACATGACAAATTCTTTGCTCAAGTTCTTAATAACTCACTAGCTACAAATAAAGCTATGTCAAAAACATTAACAAAGAAAATAAAACCAATCAAAACTAAAGAAACTATCAAACTAGAAACGAAAACAATCTATTCAACAGTTGAAAAGCCAAAGGTAGTGAGCAACAAAGTAACATTTAGCAATGATTCGATTAAAATGAACAATACTAATGTTCTGGAAAGCTCCGCGAAGCCAGCTATATCTGAAATTACTACTAAAATACCTCCAAAAAATATGACGAACATGATGATGCCTCATTCTGAAACTGCAACAGTATCCCACGTTATTGCAGCTGTGACAAATAGTAATTTGAGAAGCATTTTTCATCGAACTAAGAAACCTAAATCTGCCACACAAATTAAAAAGCCCGATACCCAAAAAAGTCTTTTGAATACAGAAATTTCAATAATTAATGAAACATCAAATTCGGCTGTGAACATAACTTCGACAAAATCTCAAGTTGAACCAAAGGAATTACACTACACCAAACCAGTTAAATCTATCAATAAAGAAATACATAAGATACCTAACAAACCGATATCAGAAACATCACAAGCTTTGGGTGATAATATCAAACCTGATATAGCACCAGAAAATAGAGAAGGTTTTGAAATTTTAGATAAAAATCACATATGGCAACTTTTAAAAGAAGGTTCCGATGTGGATACTTCTAAAATAGAAGACAAATTAAAAGTTCACAGCATACTTAAACCACTTAATTTCTCTAGTACGGACGATAATCGTTCATTATAAATTTAATTGTTATGTATTACGTAAGGTATAAATTCAGCTAATATTTTTGTAACCCATTCACACCATGAAATTATTCTGCAGACGCTAACATTATTGTCTAATGTTTAAAACAATTAACTCCCATTAAAGAGCACGGTCATAGTTGATTGATAGAGTAAAAATGCACTAATCGTTTCATAATTAATTAAGATGTATGTGCTTGTAAATATAGACATAAGTTCTGTTTATAAATGGCACTGTGTGAAGTAAAACTTTTGTGAATAACGTGTATGTCGCCTATTTGCTCAAAGCCCTAGATTAAGTGGAAGTTGATGGCTATTCATTTTTTTAATCTAGATAGTACCTATACATAATCTTGACTAGATACATAATCTTGACTATTGCCAAAGTGAACTATATTCAGGCTGTTTAGCCTATCTTTGTAGAATAATAGTGACAACAATGTCTGTTAGATTGCTAGAAACTCGGTAAGTTTATATAATAAAATAAAATGATTAGGTAAAAGGCAGCATAAAAACGTTTGAATAATTATTGTCAAAATTAAAAATGTAGTACAACTCAGTGCCAATATTTCGTTCCTAACAAACTAAGCTAGGCTCGTGATGTTATTGAAACCTGATACATTTATCGTAGTAACAAGAATATCAGTTTTATGAATTCAAATTTTATCTTCCCTTCAAATTCTTCTATCTATGTATCTTTAAATAATGTACCTATACTCCTTAGCATTTATACATAGGAGACCTTAGTGTTTTAGTAAAATCTTATGTACTAAAGCTAAAGCCCCAGTATTTCCATCCGACTAATCTATCAATTTTCTGTAAATTTGTAGTTTCTTACTTAAAATATTGTAGAAAATTTCAGTTTTTATGTATCGCGTAGAAAATGATAAGCCATGAATGCATTATAAAAAAAAACTTCATACAGCCATATTGATGAACAGAACAAATACTTGCTACGACGCCGACGTAGCACCTAAGCAAAAATGTATGCTACGGCGTAGCACACACTAATCCTCTTTTCAGCAATCATATTGTTTCCTGTGACAGGTCACATTATTGCGAACAACGCACAAATACTATTGCGAAATCTGTTTCAATTAATTATATTTCATTTGATACAACTCATACAATAAGTCGATAGACAAAATCTTTAAATTTAATTATGGGATATATCTAAAACCATAAAACTCAAAACGTATCCATAAAGTGACAGGAGTCATAAAATAATTTGAAATGCATTTCTGGCTACAGTTTCTATTAAAATATGTAGCAGTAATATGTAATGTAAAATAACAACTAATTTAAATGTTAAATAAATTAAAAAAAACGCATAAAATAGAGTAAATAAATAATTACTTATCAAAATGTTTATCTGTTTTATCCTTTCAAATTACGTTTATCCTATTATAGGCGTAGTGCGGTCACAAATTATATATTAATAAATTATTGTAAATTTTTTATGTCAGTCAACTGATCATATCCCCAGTTTGATCCTAAGGCCGTGTTTCACAATGTCTGGTTAGTGGTTACCTGTGCGATAAAATACATGCTGTCACTCTCTGTTATAATTTTTTTGACAGTGACAGCATTTATTTTATCTCACAGGTAGCCACTAACCAGACATTGTGAAACAGGGGCTAAGGGAGAGGCTCTGCGGTTATCATTTAGCTAATCTTTCATCTGTGAATCTTATGTCAAGTACCAATGTCATTTGGGAACCTAACTAAAAGCTATTTAGTGACCTATTTAGGTTTTTAATGATGTTTTTTAAATTAATTTGGATATGATTGAGTGTGTGTGTAAAAATTATGAGGCTAGGTGCTTGAGCAGATTACTGTCAATTTATAATGTATAAAGATCTCAATTCGCATAATTATAAATGTAAGATTAGTTATTAATTGATTTTAATGTATGTGCTTTAACGTTAAAATAGACATATTATTATAGGTATACTGTACCTCGATGTACTGACAAAGATTAATTGTACTTATAGATTTAATTGATGATCAAATAAACAAATACACAAAAAATATGATTTTCATTCATACTCCTTCAATGCCTAAAATACTTGTAAACTATTCTTCCTAAAATTAACGATTCGTCATGTTTATTCTATTTTATTCTCTGTGGGGGTGTAAGTATCAGACCTGGCTCTCTTGAGTGGAACCTTTGTGCATGTCCCCAAGGTCTAAACTGCCTTCCTAAGCTTGGACCATTTCCCACCACGCTGGTCCACTGTGGGTTGGTGGGTTCACATATCTAGATATGCAGGTTTCCTCACGATGTTTTCCTTCACCGTAAGAGCAATTTTAGGTATACATTGTACTTAAGTTAAAAGAACTCATTGGTACATGTCAGCGCCGGGATTCGAACAAGCAGCATCTCTTGCGTGAGAAGCGGGCGCGTACCCGACTGAGCTACCACCGCTTCATTTGTCGTCAATAGTGTCTTTACTATTGAGCAGCATAGCGAATAGACACCATCCTAGTCTTCAACATCCGTCAAATTATAATACTTATTTAATGGCACTACCTCACACATTACCTCTCAGCAGTTTAAATCATATTATAGGCAGTAAGCCCATTTCAATAATCCTTTCTGATATTCACTTACTAAGTTAACAAAATTCGTAACCAAGTTTTAATAATAGCATCTCTTACTAAGAGTAATTAATTCCTTCTCTATAAATTAGTAAATTAATTTGATGATGATACAATTATTATGTGAACTGGTTTGAATAACTTTGTTGCAATTGCATTTTCTAAGTCTTCCTTTTCCACATATTAATTAGGTACATATTTTATTCCCGACAAAAAAGTAATCAAATTAATACAGTTACACTATATAGTTATATTATGTAGTCTGAGCCTATCTGAAACCTAGTTAAACATTGTGAGATATGGCGTTTCGACTTTCTCCGTGTTCGGCATCATAAGGGTCACAGTGACAGTTAAATAAAGTCCATTTTTCTCTCCACCTTTATTTGCAAGGTGCGGGTGCCTATATAAATAGAGTGAGTCGCCCGCGCGCCTCAGTTGTTGGTTTTTGATTTTTGAAGTGAACACTTCGGCAAAATGGCTCAATGTAGCCACGGTTCTCGTCGGCTTCGCTCCGACGGGGAAAAATATAATATTGAATTTGCGGAGTCCTCGCTGCCGGGAGCTGTAGCGTGATGCGGACCAGGCGGCGCGGGGCCTGCCGGCTGCTGCGCACGCAGCCATTGCTGAGGATTTCGCAACGAAGGTTTGAGTTGATAAGCCGTGAGTAAAATGCTATTATTTACTGCTTTTAAAAGCTCAGCCACTGGTCATAATGCTCCGGCGCTTGGGGTTTTTATCCCACGCAGTAGGGTCCGATTCAATAGTCGTGGTGATGATTGATCACATATTCCGGTCCTACTAGTGGCGCTTGAGCTAGATACTTACATTAATGACCGCTTTAAGTAAAGCATATGTTAATTTTATACAGGAAAAAAAATGATAAAAATATATTTTTCTACCCTCAATTTCTAATATTTTTAGAAAACTGTTGATAAAAACTTTGCTATTACAATAATGCACTTGATTATAGCTTATGTAAGGCTTTACAAACAGGAGCTTTCCAGGACCGTCATAGGATTTTTTACAGGAAGCACGTGGCTCCGAGTTTCAGTATGTTGGGACATTGTGGCATGTGCGGCGAGTAATGTGATCCGCCGTTACCTACCCGCTGAGGGTAGGCAGGCCGATTCGGTGAAATAAAAGTTTCGTGTAACCTGCACCCGGCCCTGTGCTCCTGCGCTGGCCGCCGTCTCGTGGCACCTGCATCGCAGCGTACACCCGGCCCTGCGCTCCTGCCCTGACCACCGGTTCGTGCCACCTGCATCGCAGCATACACCCGGCCCTGTGCTCCTGCGCTGGCCGCCGTCTCGTCCCACCTGCATCGCAGCGTACACCCGGTCCTGGCCCTGGCCACCGGTTTGTGGTACCTGCATCGCTGCATAGACCCAGCCATGCACTCCTGCCCTGGCGGCTGTACACCCGGTCCTGGCCCTGGCCACCGTTTTGTGCCACCTGCATCGCAGCGTACACCCGGTCCTGGCCCTGGCCACCGGTTTGTGCTACCTGCATCGCTGCATAGACCCAGCCATGTACTCCTGCCCTGGCGGCTGTGTTGTCCCACCTGCATCGCTGCGCACACCTGGCACTCCTGTTCTGGTTGCCAGATCCAAACGCCCCCTGTCTGGGAAGAGATTTTATGCTCAGCGGAACCGCCTGCACTATTGCTAGCACGGTCATCATCATCATCAGCCATCATTATGAGTGACTTATTTAGAAGGTATCGAGTAACGTGCGCTATTCATCAGTGATTTTGGCATATGCAGACGAACGTTTACTGCCAAGGTTGGTCATGTTAGCCATACAAGGGCACACCAACGAAGCCTGAGTAACCACCTGCAGTCGCCGTAGCCGCATCGGCATGGATGACGACAAATCGGGTAACGTTTACCGCTTCTAAAAGTGTTATAGTACTTCAATTTGATGCCTCCGCTGAGGTAGGGTATTCTATTAAAGCAGCTTTCTTCTGAACTCCCCAAAGTGACCTGTAGACTGCTCCTGGGGATAGTTGTGCAATCAATTTTTTATTTCGATGTCTCTGCTGAAGAAACTGTCTAATGCAGCTTTTGTTCTAAACTGCCTAAAGATCATTGGACTGCTCATGGGAATGGTGACGCACGGTAAGTACAGGAGCGTTACTCTATACTGATGACAAACGAACGAACGAGAGCTGTCGTGCAATCGGCACGTTTAATACATACAAACAGATAGAGCGGCTCGCGCCGCAGTGCACTAAAAGTTCGTTTTTCGTCATATAAAGTGACCCCCCAGACACTATCTTAAGTGTCATGACACATCGGCAGATTCCAGCTTTGAGTCTTTTCTTTTCTCGGCTGTGAGCAAAGTGAATCCCACCGGCGAGTGTTCAACCTAAAAGCACTGAGCTAATTCCTGATTTCGTGAAAGTCGCTGTTGCTATACCATACCGCTTCACAAGTTACCGAATTTATTATGATCCTACTGTCGGGTGATCATGATCGGAGTGTCATCGCGGTTTCTGAGTGGCACCATATTAGCTGTCTTCCTTATGTTCCAGTGGATTGTGAGTGTGTATAATCCGAGCTCTTTGTTGAAAAATGCGTGAACCTCCTACGCAGCAGCTGTCTACTAGTTGTGTCTCGAATAAATCGAGTAACGGTGCTCTTGCACAAGACGACTACCTTTTGGTAAAATTGTAACTTCCACTATTCTGGGAACATGCATATACCTACTGTGTACTGTGTATCACATCACGTGTAGCCGCGGCCCTACTCAATGTACGGGGCTAGATAATAAACAATGGCAGTCGTCATTAAATTTCTATGAATTTCGAAGGTCATCATTTGGAGCACAATCCAAAGGGTGAAAGTACCTATTCATGCCTAGACGGCTTCTCTAATGAAAATGTATTTTTAATTCAATTCTGGCGCAAACGTTTCATAACTATTTTTCAACACTGTATCTGCTGAAACTACTTAGACTGACTGGTTAAGATGCAGACGTGCCGTTTTCACAATTCCATTCTGAGTAATCCTCAACTGTTTTATGGATCTTTCAGTTAGTTACGTAACTAGTTACCAAGTAAAAAATTACTTGTGTCATGCTCGTACTCGCATCACATTTAGGAGCTCTCTGGCCTCTAGCTGAAGGCTAGAACTGGTATATATATATACTAAGCTAGTACAGAGTTATAACCGGGCAGCGGTGACGTGGTAGCTGCTTGATTTATTAGAGTTTGCGGAAAACTTTCTAAATAAGTAATAATTATTAGTCATAATATTAACTCTTCGCAGTTCTTTCAGAATGCAATACCAGGTCGCTGAAGTAGGTAACCTTCCTTAGCTGGACAACAACAAGCCTTTTTGTTTTAAAGAAGGTCACAGTTATTCGCCGTTCCACTGTCATATCGATGTCCAAGGACTTTTTCTTGGGTATAGCTAACTACCTAAGTTTACCTATAGATAGCCGCAAGCTATCTGCTGTTGGCGAACTGTCAGTTCTGATTGATAAGTCCGGCTCGAGGTGGCTCGTCCAACTGTCCATGTTCCCGCCACCATGATTGTTGCTTCCACAGATTAGAGAGTCTATGTTGGCTATCGTTGCATCAGGTCTGATCAGGTACAACTAACATCTTTACGTACCATCTTTATTTAATCGAGCTATTTTATTTTGTTTTATCCAGGTTGACTTAATGGTTTCAAAATCGAACCTACAACAATGTAAGTAGGTACCTACCTACGTACCTTTGAAGTTGCAACAAGGCGAAGCCTTAAGGTTTTGGCCGAGACCTGCCCTTAGTGTTGACAAACATACCTAAAGGTGACCTTGTTAATGTTTTTCATATGAAGTACTGAACATTTTACTTATCCTGGTGGCATGACTGATCATTTACTTACCCAGTTAAGACATGTTAGCCGGATTTCATTTATCAACTATTATAATTGCTATTGTTGTGTTAATCAATCTTTATTAATTGATGTCATCTACCAAGGAATGCTGCCAGAGCTCATAATATTCACACATGATGATACAGAATGATAGTAGCCCACAAAATCAGTGCAAAGGCTTATAAAATAACTTTCCTTCCTAGTAGGACTGCACAGGAACTCGTTAACCGCCGAGTTAGTTACAATACAAAATTAGACTGTGTGTTACGAGTACTTGTCAATATAGAATATGAATATAGTAACCTGCATCATGTTTTGAAAAACTGAATACTTAGTTATCCGCCAGTGTCACAGCCTTCATCTAATCTTTTCCAGAGCTGATGAGGCTGAGATATTTAGTAAAATTATCTTCCCTTCAAGCACCACTCCTCGTTCCAAGGACTAGATGCCGCGCCAGGTGTTGCAGGCCGTGTCCTCGTACAGGGCTGACTGAGCAGGTCCTCGAGGCTCCAGGGTCGCCTGCTGCATTTCTGAGGTCAGTCCAGAATTACATACCCTAGTCAGCATGTGCTGACCTGAGCCCCAGCGGCCTGGATCGATATTCTACATTTTACAGCTTTTAAATATTGTTGCAAAGTATTTCACTGGTTCCATCCATTCGGCTAGTGTATGTTAAAAATATTGCCTTGACAATAACAAGATTTTGATCAATAATTACTAATAAGTATTGCTTTCGAAGAGGCACTGTGTGTATCCATATGTATAAATACCTACCTATATGTATAGGTACATACCTTCCATAACTTTCTGACAAGTCAGGAATAATAAGGAAGTACTTAAGTCTTATGTATACTTATACCTTTCTTTTTAGTATATCTATTACCTAGAAATCTATGCATTATAAATTTATAGATTCAAATATTTATCTACTGATATACTCATCAGTAGCTTATGGGTCACAGTTGGTTTTCTCTCCACCATGCGATAATAAACACATCTCACAATGTTTAACTAGGTTTCAGATAGGCTCAGACTACATAATAGACGCATTTTTCCTGAAATAAAAATGACATATTATGTATCTAGCCTATCTGAAACCTAGTCATTTCTGCATGGTGATATTACAACTGAGGCGCGCGGGCGACTCACTCTATTTATATAGGCACCAGCACCTTGCAAATAAAGGTGGAGAGAAAAATGGACTTTATTTAACTGTCACTGTGACCCTTATGATGCCGAACACGGAGAAAGTCGAAACGCCATATCTCACAATGTTTAACTAGGTTTCAGATAGGCTAGATACATAATATGTCATTTTTATTTCAGGAAAAATGCGTCTATTATTATCTATTATGACTTATATAGCAGATATCAAAAATAAATTTAACAATACTAGTCGTATAGTAACATTAGCCGTACAATATTACCTAAGTATATACTTTGTTTCATTCTTACGTTTGTTTGTTTGTTCTCAGACTTTCATACCTAAATATTGCATATCAACTGACTAGATATTAAATAGCGAACTAGGGAATAGTACTTCGGCATATATTTCATAGTTAATTACGCCACACCCTGAGTAAGTATTATATACCTATTTAATAATTATGGTTTTCATGTATTCGTATCAAGGATAGTGACATTGTTTCAACACTCTGTATTATATTAAGTTATCTATTCAATTAAATTACGAGCAGGTACGTAAGTATTCACACTTCAACTGTTCTAAAGATTCACTCAGTAAGAGGGGTACATTTCTATGGGTTTATTAGAATAGTTATACGAAGTGAATAACTTTCACAAAGTGTTACTATTATTATGTATCTGATACATTTTATGGCAAAGTTACGCCGCAGTTGTATTGAATATGACCATTCCTGAAATAACTTATATTTCACAATGTCTAAAAGGAAGAGCTATTTGTATGCTTGTAAACGGTAAACATGGAAATTTCAAACTACATAAGTAAATAAAATATTATTATGAACAGGATCTTATTTTTATAAGCGACATCACCATTTTTTATAGGAACACACTTATATTTACTCTAACGAAACACTATTTTCTCAACTCAAGTCACTTCCGGCGTGATGATTGCTCAAAGATATTTATTCTATCATAAACAAACTTACTAGGTATGTAAATTCAGGGAAATGACAAGTACTTAGTTCAATTCTCTTTTATTGTCGCTTTGAGACAAAGCCAATATTTCTCTAGTGTGTTCACGCCTTTTTGAACAGTTTATCGTTTAATTTATTTTTTGCGCAAACAATGTTTTTGTACACAAACCAATAACGATTAATTTATGTACAAACGTATGATTCATATTAGAATCGATTGAGGGGGATCGTATTAAATTGAGTGAGTGGAGGCGGTTTGTCAAATACACAGACAGCATTTATTTTATTGATAAAAGCTAGACCGTTTAGATATAAGTAAATCAATTTAATACTGTCATTAGGTGTTGGAAGAAGAAAAGCTGATCAATTCAAAACAATACGACTAAATACACGTTTATTATACTTATATTTGACAACGAACTACTTATACATATAGGCGTTGTATTTTAAGGTAAGTAGGTAGGTATTTTAGTAAAGTACAACTGATTCAAAACATGCACGAACCATTCATAATTTTCTAACAATCTCAATCGCTAAAATATTAAATATCAAAGTGCCTAAGTAGTCCTTCCTATTATTTTGAACTTCCACAACTTTCGCTAGGAATTGCATGCATCCGTGCTTAGTTTCGGAATCCGTTCTCCACTATGCTATGCTTTTAGGTACCTACTGCATCTAGGTAAGCTCGTGTAGTCTCAGTCTTTATTGTCATCACGATCTGACTGATCTAGTAATATTCTCATCAATAGAAATACTATTCTTCATTGGAAATATCTTACCTATCTAACTTGTAATTTTGTACAATGTATTTTACGGTAGCATACTTTACCAATCCAGCTTAGTCCAGGGTACTGAATAGATACTAACTATTATTGTTAAAACGTGAATGTAGTATCTATTCAGTACCCTGGACTAAGCTGAAGCGAGGCCAAAAATACAGCCGAAGATAGGCGGAAGTAGCGGATGTTAGGGCACCTCTGGGGAGCCATAGGACTACAAAACATTCAGTTAATTCTTCAAAATTGGCGCTATCGTCACTGGAACATTTTCATAACTTGTGAGTGTATACTATGTATATTCACATTGTGTCAGGTTCGAGTCAACTGACAACGAGAGACGAGACGGTACTTTTATTGGAATGTGAGACTGCCAGGTCGATCGTCCATATCTAACCCCTTAATTCATCGTGATCAAAACTAGTCTGTAATCGTCCACTGCTGGACATAGAAAAAGCGCTACAACGCTCTGTCCTCAGCCTTCCTCATCCAAGCATTATCGGCTATCTGCCTATGGTCGCCGGTCCACCGGAGGGTGTTCCACGCTACGCTTGCTTGTTCATGGCTCCTCTGATTATACATTCACATTCACGCCTAAGCAGATTTATAAACTAGCTATCTAGTCTATGTTTGCGAGAATCATGTTTCAATGATAGGTGGCGTTTTTCAGTAAACTTAAATTATGAGAGAGGGGGTCATATATCTGTGTACCAAACTGAACACACGTACATCTATCGCATAATTATGTGTTTTTATCTTCCACCGACCTAATTATTAATTGTATTGAGAGGTTTTATGTAAAAGGGAAACAATAAAATAAACAAATGGTTTTAGATGTTGGTTTTCAAGAATGCTCTGTATTTATAACATTACAATTGATAATGAACCTTATGTGCATAATTACATAGGTTACACTGGGATTCTATTAGTGACACATAACCGTAGATAGAAATAACTTGAAGAGATATAAAAATGCGATATAAGTTATATCTACAACATCATAATTATAATTATCTACAGGGTTTCAACAACTATCTAAAGAAAACTCTAGGTTTTAAGTAAGTACTTGTTTTTATGGAGTTATATCGTATCAAAGTGGACAACTATTCAAGTATTCTCATGCATATAATTTACAGTTTTGGCGGTAATTTGAAAAGAAATAGGTGACAACGATACTAATAATCGGATATGTAATATTTTATGCTAAGTAGATTTATTTTTTTAAACGTATTGAGTTCGGTATGTATCGTATATCTATGGCTTCCGTTCAAAAACATCGGGTGTAGATGGTACTCTGCTGGGTCTTGCACCTCATCTCCGTTGCCCGTAAGTGAACCAAGATGGAAGGTCCGGCTTCTGAAAAATAAAATAACTTTATGTTACTCTGGCCAAATCTAAATACTTTCCCACACGCATTAAGGGTTTTATCCGTGGAAATTCAAGATAGAAAGTGATTATTGCTTTTGCGTGGAAACCTGGAGGGTTGCTCTCTAAATCGATAAACGAACGATAATTGTCATGCTTAATACAAAGAGACAGAGACGCGGTTAGTGCAGCGCTCCGAAGCATCTGAAAAACAAAACTACAAGGCTAATCATACTGCGTTACAATTCTTGCGTAGATTTAGAGAGCCCTATATTTCTAATTTATTAGCAGTAACTATGCCTACTAGGATCGAAGCCTGGAAATGATGTTCCTAGTGGACCCTCACTGCAGTCCAAGTCAATTTATTATCTTACAAGATCGGTAGTTCCTTAAATTACGGGGGTAAGGTTACTGGGGAACAGTAGTTCTCCCGAAAATTTGAAATTTATTGTATTAGCATGCTATAATAAATAGGTATGGTAAATTTTGAAAGCGCATGTGATGTATGGTTGATAAACATGATAATTAATACTGAACTAGGTACTTGTTTTGGCATTTAGTGGCATGGGATTCAATGAAAATTATACTAACATAAATTCCACGAGTAGGTATCTAAAATGTAGGGTTCAGAAGAGTTCTTTGACACTTCTAATAACAAGTTTAGCGAACTGCGAACTGTGTTGACTCAAAACAGATAGCAATGAGTAGGTAGATATTTTACCCGAACCATTTTTTCAACCGAAAAATCTCAATTAATTATTTCTTTATTTTAATCTAAATAACAAATAATGTTTTTAAGACTCCTACACAAAAGTCTCCTATTATTCCTATTAATAAAATTAAGCACCTTCTTTTATCAAACCAGCCTAACGACTTAACATACGAGTAAAATTTCATAATAATTTAAAATAATATTATTGATATAACCACTACTGTAGCATTCCTAGTGGATTAAAAAACTTCTTACTAAGTATTGACAAATTCTCATAAAAGGATTACCTACTGAGTTTTTTCATAACTTGTACTAATTATTCACTTTAATATCTAAGCAAATCATATCTGCAGATCATCCATTTAATAAATTATTATGCGTATCGATGTCTTGCGGTTAAGTTCTATTGAAATGAAAACCTCAGGCTATATTGAGTCATAAAATATTCTATTCACTTTCATATTGTGGATTTCCATCACGTTATGATACCGATCTAGCCAGAATCATAAACTGTTAAATTGAATTGACAACTTTGTCATTGTGAACTAATAATTGTTAGCCCGGTAGGAAAAAGAAAGAGTTTGTTCACATGAGGCGTTTTCAAAACGTTTTTGTGTGCTCGCTCTATGGTTGCCAGAAAAACCATATTGTAATTAATAGTGGTTGACTCAGTTGGATTTATTGAGTCAACCACTATTGAGATTTGGACTACTCAGTTGGATTGAATTTATTAGGACAGTCAGGGAGCGGTGAGTGAATATAATTGTAGAAAATATGTACATTATCGTAATGTCGTACACTTCATAAGTAGCTATACACTTTTGTACCTTAATTATTGTCAAACGTGCACTATTTAATTCATTCATTAGTTATTGTCCACCAACCCGCACTAGGCCAGCGTGGTGGACTAGGCCTAAAACCCATCCTTCATTGGAAGGAGACCTGTGCCCCAGCAGCAGCAGTGGGGACGTGATGAATAGTTATTATTGCTTCCATGTCCATAAGTTAAAAAAAACAGCATGTGAACTTACCTCAACATCCTTGGCCCAGTTTGTGAAAGCATCAGATCGTTTCCCGAACCTGAGAACAATATAAAAAATTAATAAAACAAATTCATACGTAACCGATACCTCACATTACATTATCGTTGGATCATAACCATTTTCATTAGTACGTATTTTGACAACATAAACGCAAATTGCGTCAATACCTACCTTCTAAATAAATTTATTTAAGTACTTAGATATACATATCAAATTATAATAACGAGATGTTGTCATACCTTACCTATAAACAATATGAATGATACGAGTATATTATTGGATCAAACTGGGAGTCGGTGCGAATACGAGTAACGGTGAAATTGAAATTTACAATAATGAAGTCAACATTGAATTATGTAGGTAAGAAGGTTATGGTTCATTTAAATATCATAAGAAAAAAACGCGTCATCAGTCTCACACATGTATGGGCTTCCCCCAGCCAAAATACCAGCAATGAAAAAGCTCCACCCGCCATAGTTCCATATGTGACTTGAACTTTAACATTGCTCGTGAGTATAGTTGGCCTATTCGCGGCCTCTTCATAAGAACATCTACTCTAATTACTTATTTGGAGTTTGATAATTCATTATAATTTCGTAGTGTGTAGCAAATAGGTAACAGGCTCGGAAAATCTCCTCCTATGACCACATCACCACACGATTAACGTTTTTTTTTAAGTTCTAATATCAAAATCAGGACCACTTTTGAAAGACCGCATAGGAACCGTGGATCTTGATTAAAAAGTAGCCTTCTTGGAAATTAAGAGAAGTGGACAGTCTAGGCTGAAAAAGGGAGCTAATAAAGAAAATGTTAACTAGACTACTTAATTTCAATACGACAATGTTAGGACTACACGCAAGAGCTATTATTTATAAACTTCTTCATAAACATAGGCTATTATTACAACAACAAAAATACGTTTTAAACCGGGTTCACGTTAGTATCACTACAAGTTTTTTTTTTAACTTAAAAAAGTGACATAAACAATGTCGATTTATAGTGAGGCCTCATAGGTTTGCGTTGCGTCTAGTCTGGCCGCGAATAGCCTTCAATGATAAAATTGGACCTTAGTAGTCAGGACTTTTTAAATTATAATGATCATCATTTTACATACATCTATTCTGATGTACCTACCTGTCAAGAATATGCGATAACCAACGTTTTTCATATTTGCGGGAAATATTTTAACGTAGTAATTTTAATGTAGCGCTAAAATCGAAAATTAATAATTCAGTAAATTTTGCTTTTAATTACTTACCGTTATATTAGTATAAAGTTCATGTTTAAATTGTATAACATTAACTACACGTGGTTTCTAAATGTGTTACCTTTGAAGATTATGTCATACCTTTGTTTGCTATATTTCGTTGACTGACATTGTTTGAATTAACAAAGTGATCTAGGTCTCAGTTATAACGGATTACAAATCCGCAGAGAATAAAAAATATAATAAATATAATTTACTAAAAAAATATAATAAGTACCTATATTAAGGGTGACGTGCGTGATATATTAGGACCGGTACTTACGTGGGTTTATGATTTTAAACCATAGGATTACAAAAGGACTACAAAATCTGACAAGTCAAAGTGCCATTTGTGATATAATCCATTCACCTAAGTGTGGGATTGACACTAATAAACTAAATGTACCCAATCAGGAAGATAAAAAGGCACTTGTATTATCAAAGAGATAAGCACTGCAGGCTGTGGAGCGATAAAGCTCCGCAATTACGATCATGATAACAAAAAAAACTAACATCAAAAAGTCCGAAAATCGGTTCATCTAACAACAACGAAGACAGAATACATGCAAGAAGCGAACGTACCGCATCTCTTTCAATAAGAGAGCTAGTGATGTACGCACGCGGAAGGGTTAACATCGATACTTTTTATCGTACCTTGGTCGTGAGTGGTAGGCGTAAAGGCGGTCAAGCGTGTGGAGCTGGAGTAGGCGCAACGCGCGATCTAACGACGCTGGGTCTACGCGCTCCCCGTCCGACACGCCTCTCCGCCCGATCCTGCCAATATCGATATCGATATTATGAAGACGCAACACAACTCTAAACTCGACTCCCGGGGAAAAACACGACCAAGATACGACTTTCCATAATTCATGGAACGAGGTGTATATCGAGATATTTATTATACCTATATTATTAAGATTTAGTTGAAATTATGTTATAAGACTATAAGACTTACTTATAATGATTACACCAATGTACTTATTTGAAAATATGTACATTGTTCACCCAACTAACCCACAGGTATTCTTATTATTCATGATTTACGCATGAAAATATTATGAAACTCAAAGCGGATATTTAAAATACCAACCTAATAACCAACGGAAAGCTTATAAAAATATTGAACACGTGTCAGCTTTCGACAAATTGCTTTTTTTTGCTCCTTTAATGATGTAGTACCTAACGAGCGTAACAATTTAATATAATTAACAATTAATTATTTTTAGCTTCAAAAATGGCAGTTAGATAAGAAAAAATATAAATCTTAAAACTTTAGAATTAGAATTCCAAGAAGATGATACTTATAATTAAATTCAAAATTGTAAAAAAGCATCTACAGGATTCATTGTCAAGATTTTGTATATAATAACTAAACAATAAATGTTTTTATCCTTATTCTGGATTTCCATAAATGGCATTTTCACACATCAGCATCATTAAATTCAAACATATCCTGTGACCACTCTTTCGGTGGCTAATTTCAATCTACAACTTTATGCATGTACCTCAAAAATTTAATACGCTATGTGTAATTTTTATCAAGCCGAAAAATTATTTATAATTATACATTTTATATATTTGGCTGGTTCACCAGTTGCGGACTATGGAAATGGAAAGTTGTTAAAAATAATTTTAATATATTACCCAAGTAAATAACGGATAAAAATATCGTCCGTTTCGCGCGGGAGACACGTTTCGCCAACACAACCAAAAATAATCCAACTGTTAGGTCAGCTTATCTGTATTTATTTCCTACGGTAATAAGTCTTTATAAGCTGCAATAACTACCATTTTCCCTTCCTTCCTTTTTTCCTTTAAGTAGTAAAAACTTTTCTATTTTATAGGTATTAATCTTATTGAAAAATTGTCT
The DNA here is from genome assembly GCF_932276165.1 of Plutella xylostella. Classification (NCBI taxonomy): domain Eukaryota; kingdom Metazoa; phylum Arthropoda; class Insecta; order Lepidoptera; family Plutellidae; genus Plutella; species Plutella xylostella. Next base: position 4,850,807 of record NC_063986.1, read on the forward strand.
ACTAAATACCTACTTAGGCTTGTTCTTTTTTCCTTCATGAATTTGAATCCCGGATTTAGAGATGTAAAATTTTAGTTTCGGAACTTTGCGCTGAAAACTAATATTATCCATCCCTTACAAACTTGCACAAAGCAATGACAGCTATATTCTATTCATAAATATAAATATAATTATAAATAAATCCACAATAGGTATTCCTATAGGAATCATAGATATCACGATAAACTCCGTGACGTACGGAAACTATGCGAGCGAGGAGACATATTGTAGATAACGCTACTCTCCGACTGGTCGATAACAACAGCTAATTGGCACAGCACTTCAAGTACTCATTATTTAGCTCACACAAGCGTTAATATCAACGGTGAAGTGTTGGCTTAGGCTGCGCGTATCTGCTAATTCCTGTTATACGCTAATATTTAGCTTTCAGATCGGTTTGTGGGTAGTTCGGCGCTGTACCGCTTCCCAATTAGCATCAATGTGGAATGTTTTAAACTGGTAGACGTAAAATTTAGGGTTTGCTTGCCCTGTTTATTTGGATTTCGGTTTGCCGCCGTGGTTGAAACTCAATTCGCATGTTTTAAGTACACTATAATCCCATAATGAAATATGTTCATGAACTTAGTCTCAATAAATAATTTATAAATTAAAAAAGAACTAACGAAAGAAATGCGCAATCCATTTCAAACGACATTTTAGTTTTATTAAGTGCGAGTTACAATACAATACTTTCTTCTTAAGTAGTTTAAAAAAGAAAAGGAAAAATCGTTTCCAACTTTCATTTGAATGAAGCGGTTATAAGTTATAACTTCCTTTGTGCGCCCACAATGAAAACGCATTGGAGCTGGCTTTTACAAACTATTTAGAAGTCTTTAGGAATAATCCAAGTTAAAACCTCCCTACAACATAGTGGAAAAGACCTCATATTTTAACGGCTCTAAAGAGCTTTTTTTCATACTGTTCTGTTTCACAATGTCTGGTTAGTGGCTACCTGACGGATAAAATACATGCTGTCACTCTCTGTTATTATTTTTTAGACAGTGACAGCATGTATTTTATCCGACAGGTAGCGACTAACCAGACATTGTGGAACAGGGGCTTTATTACCTGTCATTATCTTGCAGGTTGACTGGTAAAAAATGCTTTGCAAAATTATACTTAATTTTTTTCATTTTTAACTTTACTAAATTAACTAGTCTAGTAATAAACTAACCTTCATAAGTTTGTCGTAAAAAAAATATTTCGTAAAAGAAAAGACTTGCTGTACTACGAACTGACTTCACCACTATTTAGACTGAACTACTTGTTAAGGCAATGTGTCCTTCGATTGTACGGTTCCAATTTCCAGTTTTGTCGTGAAGTGCAAAAAGCTTCAACTTTTCTCTCCTCGTTTAAAGTTTAAATTGTTACTCTGTACGATACTTTCGAACTTACGACAATCCAGAATTATAAAAATATACAGAATATTTTTATTTCACATAATATATTAATTACAGAGTAGGTACTACAAACCAATTATAAATGTAAAAAAAAAACATGATTCCAAAGTTTTTTCCTAAGTAGGTATCTAATATGTGAACATTAAGGTACCTACTTACCAACTTTTCTAATCTTAAATATCAAAATCTCACTCATTATTTTATTTTTTTCATTATACACCTCTTACATAGAGTAGGTACTAACAGATTTATACTAACAGTCCTAAAATACCAAATCAAAGGGCTACTATTACGGTGAATACTACTGTAAAAGGTAAATAGTCAATAATAAAATAATAAAATTTGACTCGTTCAGCAACAATACTGCGCTGCAAAATTTAATAGCAGAAGCTATAAATTTTAATTCATGGTTGTTAATGTATTGATTGTGAAATCGTTACTTGAAATTTTAGAGATTATTCTTGACGTTGGTCGTCGACTTTGATGGCTGTAATGAATTCACGCCCTCGCTCATTTTTAAAAGTTTTATTAACCTCTAATGACGTAGGTTATAACAGTAACTAACATCCAGTCAGGAGTAACTAGGTCCACCATTTACCACACTGATCTAAATACTGTGCTCAAAAAACATATGAACAGGTAAGGCAAAAGGTCGAGAAATTTTATCCGTCATTATTTTTTAATTCGTCATTTTCTAGAACTAACAAGTTCGTCGTTATTTACAAATAGAGACTTTTTATTTTCCTTTTCCCGACTGATGCCATCCAGTGCTAATTAGCGAGCTCAAAGTAGACAAAAGAAAACAAATAAAATGCTGAAGTGAGTTCTGTAATTAAATTATACAGTTTATTTTGCCAACCATGGACTAAGACTACGTTATGAACACTGCACAATGATAATCAATTATTTAATCCACAAATGCACAAAATGTTTACTTACGTTCGTCTCATAAGAAACAATTGATGCCGACAGGTGGACGCTTACAGTGCGACAAACTTATCTGTTCCGGTGAGAGCGAACTAAATTGATCCATATCTCATTACTTACTAATGATATTGTAAAAGATTAGATGGGTTTATCAACACCGCAAGAGCGAATTAACAATACGAGCAAACTTAAAATCTTATAGAAAAAAAAAACACGCACTCACGCCTTGTACTAAAGTACTCCTTTGCAGGGTAGGCAGAGGTGCATTGCTGCACCCACTTTTCGCCAGAGTGTTATGTTAGTCCCAATGTAATAGGGAGCGGGCCTATTGCCATTTTACGGGCACATCCAAGACCCGAGTTATAGAATTAGGAAATATTAAAAATGTATGTGAGCTGTCACCGGAACAGATAAGTTTGTGGCACTGTACCTACCTTTAGAACGAAATAATAGGCACAGAGAGTGGCCGTAATTTCGCGGACGTTAACGCTCAAAGTTGGTCTATGATGACACGCCTCGGAGAGGTAATGTCAGGTCTTTGCGAATGGCCTCTTTGTGGAGTAACATGATTGTGCGAAATTGCGTTTACTGTCTAACCGTTGTAGGCGCAAAATTGCATTAAATTTTCAAGGTGGCGAAATTTTCGTGGTAGGATTCTTTGGTCGAGACAGTAAAAAACATCTCTGAAACAGCACATGCTCTGAAATAAAGTTTTACTGACACGCTATAAAACTTTAAAAATTCTCAAAAAATTAGGATTTGAATCCATCTTATTTTTTGTCTAATATCTAAATTCCTGCCTTAATCTACTTACCTACGTACCGTACTTTACAAATGGAATGAAACTGACATACTCAGCCACTTTATTGTATTTATTTTATAGGACTATTGATAAATAATATGAATTTGTTAGATATTTGAATAATTTACCAAGTTGATTTTCTATCGCGTCATCGATCATTTTCAGGTAGAATCAGCAATTCAAATGTGAAACTGAACCATTCGTTTAATACTAAATGTAAATAATTATATTTGTGACCAATGGTGCAGCAACTGAAATGTTTGGGTCATTGTTTCTAATCAGCGGCGTCATGATTTCAGTTTAATGTTGCGTTAAGTTTCCTGATAAATTTCCACTAGTTTTCCATAACTTGCTGTCTAAATCGCAACAAAATATTTATATTATTACTCTCAATAAATGGTTAACTAGAAAACTATACCTACTACATTGTTTGTAGGGATAGCTGAATGAAATTTTAAGATTACTGTCTTTAATTTCAGCCATATACTTATTTAAAAGAATAAATGTAATTTTCAATTATTTGAAAAGGTTTTCTGTTAGGCTGCAACGGTTGCTGCATTACTACTTACCTGTGAAGTATCTTTACGTCGGCTCTTATCCACTCTTCCATGAAGGTACCTTCATAACTTATTACTACAATAAACTTTGACAAAAGCTCATATCACTCTCACCATCGCCACCGGAGCTATAGCTGTGATAGGATAGGGCTTATGTTACGCCCATAGTAAAGTACTTCTTCCCTGTCAAATCCATACAAAGTTATGACACTTGGAAGGCCTTGACCTAATCGGCATCGCTTTTATACTACATAGCTTTATACTACATAGTGTTATCATAAATATATTTGCCTGAGTAGTACTTACCTGGCGGCTCGCAGTCTCATCCAGTCAAACATTCCAACTACTCGACAGATGATACGCGTAGTGTGGAATGCCATCTGGGTCGCTGGACTTACGGCCAGTAGTGGCTAGATGGGAAAAGCTGCGTATAATGACACTGTTTAGGCGATGAATATGTTCAGTGGAAGATTGCGAGCTAATCATCGTGAGGCCTTCGGACAGCTGAAAAACATGTGACAGTCGGGTTGATCACTTACCCGACAACTCTCTCAGTACAAGCTCGTCGGACTAGGCCTAAAGCCGCGAGACGAGACGCGTGTCCCCGCAGTGGAGACGTGATAAGTAATGATGATGATCATGATTTTTGCGACTACTCTCCACTTACCCGACAACTCTCTCACCGCAAGCTTGTGTTGGGAACCACCAACCCACACCCGCGTGGTGGACTAATCCTAAAACCCTTCCCTGGACCGAGACCTGTGCCCCAGCACATGATGGATAATAATGATGATGGTAGTGACTACTCACCTCGGCCTAGCAGCCTGTGTATAGTATTTATCCAGCTCCTGCAGCATGCGCAGTGCGTCGGCCATGTCGTGAGGGTTTTCCTCTCGAGCCTGCGCCAGGCACACGGCGGCGAGGAGCAGCGCGCACGCGACCAGCACACTCTTGCACATCATGGACATGGCTGTGGGGGGAAGCACCAGTAAGGACTAGGTTCTACAGGGTGTTGCTAAAATGGTATACTAAGCCGAAAGAAGGTGACTCAGGGGGTCATTCTGAACAACTTTTCTTCTACGAGTTTTGAAAATTCGCGAAAAAAAATATTATTTCTCCATAGTAAAAGTCACGTGGCCAACAAAGTTTCTATGGAAAAAGAATTTTTATTTTCGTGAATTTCCAAAACTCGTAGAACAAAAGTTTCTGCTTAGTATACCCTTTTTGCAACACCCTGTAGAGTTAGGGCCGATTTTTTGATCCGTGGTCAGCTTTAATTGGTATAGTCAAGTCACGAGCCAAGCATGAAAGCTGCATACGAATTTTGTTGGTTCTTGATGGTAGCCATTTTTGACCAATGGTTTTTGACTACGGATCAAAAAAACTGGCCGTTATTCTACTTACATAATAAGGATAATACAGATAACTACCTAACTACTTAAAATATGTTGATTGATAATTGTCTTCCCTTTTAATTAAATAATAATATCGTCACACACACACGGCCATCTTAGCTGAGCGATTACAATAGCATAGTTAGTTTGTAAGCACTAATTTTCTGGGATTAGTTTCTACACTCACAGGTAATGAAAAAGTTCCACTGAGAAAAGCACCAAATTCCTCCTAAACGGAAAAGGCTATCTTAATGACACCTTCTGCAACATTGAATTACATTGAACAGAGCATCAGGGTACTACCAACAAAATACCATACTTACCATTTTTTTTATCAAATTTTTGTAAAAAATTGTGTACGCGATCATCTTTTTTATTAGTGTATCGCTATGTAAGACAAAGTTCTACAACAAATAATATCCATAGTACCTAAATAGATAAAGTTAATGCATGTAAGCAAAGAATAGCAGAGAGAGACTTGAGATGACTTTTTATACGATAAGCTACCATTTTCGATTAATTCTAGTAACAGATAAACATCAAAGCTTTTGTGCTTTTTCCATTTCCCGAGCTAAATGTTTTTCGTCCAAATTCAATCAGATACCCACACAGCCCAAAGGTAAATTTGTTTTGTCCCTGTCAGTTTTTGCAACGCAAAACTTTTTATTTTATAAATATGTAAAGTAAACATATTCATATTCATTTACATTAAGTACTTAAGGAAACTTTTCTTAAAGTAAATCTTTTCAGATAGTTGAGGCCAATTTATTTGAAAATATTTTAATATACTATGTTATATATTTATAATAAAGAATTAGGTTCCTTTAAATTATATTTAGGTACGTATTAAGGAAAGTACCTAATATGATTTTTCCATTGCACTTGAGACGCAAACATTTACATAATAGCTACTAATATTATCCATCTCATGAATAATGTATACGTCATTACATGTGCTTCCGGTGTCATTACCTATTACATCTCTGGTGTATTCAATCCATTACCGACATAAATTCAATATTATATTTATTAAAATAATAAATTCAAATTTAATAGGTACATTTTGGGCGATATTTGACGGAAATGGCGAAATTTTCCTCAAGCTGATCTAAAATTAAATTAACTACCTAAGTACTAAACAATAGAAAAGAGCTATCCTTTACATAGTAGGGTACTTACGCCCATACGATTTTTTTCTATAGATTATTCTTCTTTGAAAAATCTCTACTTATTTCATTAAGTCCCACTCAATCTTTATTTGAAATCAAACAGCCAATGTCCAGGAATAGCGCTATTTATGGCAAAGCTTCCATAATGTGATTAAATTGTTAGTCTGTGTATTTAAAAGATCCGACAAAGAGAACTTTGCCTATACTCTGTGGACAATGTCCTTTATTGTTTGACTTCAGGCTTTACCAGTGTGAGTTGGGAGTTACAGCCTGATCGATCAGGCAATATCGGTTTTCAACTAGTTTTTAGGGTTCCTTGTAATCAGGATATTTATTTGAAAATTCATTGGATAATTGGTTCGGATAATTCATTTGTGAACAGGCCAGGATTTGAACATAATAGCCTTTTACATCAGTGCCTAGATCCATAACGCCATCACGTATACTTAATAGCAACAATACATTTACAAAATTGTAAGCATACTTACAATATTTTGAAATGTAATCCTTAAGAAGCTGGGCAGATAACAATGAATCAAAGGTTGATGTATGATATACAGGGTGTCCCAACACTTGTAATAATCCCCCTACGGCGGTAACAATAGTCTATTTTAGGGGACTTCGCTCTAGTAATTACACCTTTAATAATTTAGGTAGGTAAAGGTAAAGGTATATGTATTTAAATCGCAAAACTAGAAAGTTTGGCTACATTAAATATAAAGCAGTAGCTAGATAGGTAGTTTACTCCCTATAAAAAAATGTCACCACAACTTTTTCGGTTTCTGAAACGACTAACATTTCTAAAGCTTATTTTCATTTTCGCGAAATCTCCGTAAGGTTTAACAAAATAAGCTCACTAAGACTTAATATTATTTGTTATACACCTAAAACAGGATAAAGTACTTACATATTTATTTTATTTTTTGCTAAGAAATTATACTTACTTTAGCTGTCGAAAAAACTTACAAAATCTAGAAATAGTTAGAATTATCAACATTTATAAAGTTTAGCTTCTACGTTGAGCCTTGCTTTGGCGCATCAATTTGAGATGGATAGACTTTACTATTACCTATTACTCGTATTGGTATTAAAATTAACAAACATGAAAACATCAATAACCCAACGGTTATTATTAACTACAACAATAAAATAATTATGCGCGGATTTAAACCAAAAGTATAAGATTCAAATTGTATATGACTCAAATCTTAATTCGAACTATGAACACAAAGTTTCACCCTTTGGTCTTCATCAAACCAAACAGACCAACACCTCTATTTGCACAACAAGTTCTAATGTTGTTTTATGTAATTTACATATGAAAGAGGGATCACGTGGATAACTGGAAGGGCCAATTTGCTATACCTTTCTCTTAAGCTTAATAGGATTTCGGACAGTCGAATTTAATACTTTTGTTTCTAGTTGGTTTTCGTTTGCCTCCAGGGCCAGGAGCGTCAGTAATGTGAACCGGGTGCGTGTCATCTCTTCCGACATTTAAATGTGACGTAGGTACAAACAACCTACGTTAAAACATTATATGGGTATATTTTTTATCATATTATGCAAATCTACCTACTACCTATAAACTAAAGGGCCCACATCATGTCATCGTTCAAACACATTATAAGACCCAATAATCTATATTTATATATTTTTTACTGGCGAGATACAATCATTATTCTAGATACCTATGTATTATATTATTAGGTAAGTATTCGTCTAAGGTTGATGAATTTATTATTGTCGTTTATTATTATCTTGTCCACCAACCCGGACTTGGCCAGCGTGGTGGACTAGGCCTAAACCCTTCCTTCATTGGAAGGAGACCCGTGCCCCAGCAGTGGGGACGTAATGGGTCGTGATGATTAAGTACTTGGGAATAATTTTCTTACATTTACCAAAACTCGCAAAGTAGGTATTTAATCTGCCATACTGTTTTGAGTTCAAAGCGTGCCATGGCAGGTATCTCAAGGAAACACTTGAGAAATTAGAAAAATGTGATTCTGTAGCTGCGTAGGGGTTCTGTACTTGATATTGTTCTGAGTTTTAGGTTTATTTAGTGAAAAAGTTTTTTTTTTGTAGCCATATAATAATAATAATAATAATAAAAATATTTTATTTGTCAAATAAAAAGTTACAGTTTTACAGTTTTTTTTATTTTTTATGTCTGTAGTGTATGTATTTCTAAGCCCTTAATAATTTAGGAAACTGCATAAATACAAATGTTTATTCTACATTTTTCATGCTTGGCATGAAAGGAAAACAATCTCACCCCCAAATTCATAAAGTTTTTTGACACTTTACAATAGGTTTTAAATTGACCTTTACGAATTTCAACTTTTTGGCTGACGTAAAGAGTCGTAACTCGTGTGTTTCGAAGTCAATTTTAATCATATTATAAATTTAAAATAGGTCTATGAATTGGAGGGTTAGTGTGTATTTGTCTGGTATATATTTTTATATAAAGCAACTAAAACCTTATACCTAGTAATATTAAACCAACTCTACAACTAAATTTAAATCATCCGCTCTGTATCCTGGGACGGAAAATTTCATGTTAAGTATATCCATTTCACTACACAATCTAAGTAGGGTATGATGATCGACATGACATTCTAATAACTGAATATGAATGTAAAATGGAAATAAAGAATCAACTACCCACCCGTCCAGTACTGCAAAATGAAAAAAAGTAGAATCGATTTGTGTTTAATTTCCATTTCGCTATGAATAAATCTGTCACTTCTGTAAGTTCAATGTGTGCGATGGACATACGACATTACCGTTTGACATTTCGATTTGCTTTTTAACTTTACCGAAAAAGGCTTTGTAGACTGCGTTGTCCTAGTAGACAATCGATTGAGTTAACGTGTATCGGTTTACTATGCCGAGTGTTCACAACTTGCTAATTATGTAATAACATACTCGTAAATGCATGCATTCTTTTTATTTTGTATCCAATCAGTTGAAAAGTTTTTGATTTTACTTACCAAAATATTTAATATTTAGTAATGTACGGTGGCCTGCGCCTAAAAGTATACAGGCGGAGTTTTTAAAATAGCGATCTTAAGCTCACATGCTGCTCAAGCACATCCACATTAACACCACTGCTACGCACATCACACACAATACGTCCCCGGATTTATAACAGATGTAGCTGGTCCCTTCATGATCAGGGAACGCTATTTTAAAAACTCCGCCTGTATAGTTTTAGGCGCAGGCCACCGTACCTATACAAATTACTGTAAACCGAATTAGTCGTATTTAGAATGTCGTAATCTGATCCTCACCTCACAGGCTTGCCTAGTGTGAGGGTCGCAGTGTATTTCTGATTGTAAATTATGTTTTGACTCTCTGCAATTTTAGGTGTAACACGCCTAGTAACAAAATGTAGCAGTAATACCTATAGTTTAGTTTGCCTACTGGAAACTCAGCCTTAAATATGTAGGTAATTTTGTTAGTATGTGAGTAGCAACATAGCTACGACACTACTAACAGTAGCCGATACGAAATCGGTTTATTTTTTATTCGACTACAGTGAATCAAAAAAAAACGACTCCACTGCGTCCACTTCTTAAAGTGTGACATTGCCCATTATTTTACTATTATAAATGCCTACGGTACATTGACTATTCTAGTTATATTTCAAGAAAATTGCACGGAATGTTTTTCATATTCTCGTCCTAATTTTCCCTAAGCAGTTAATTCTCGGATTTTGACAGCCATCATTCTTCTGTTTCATTAAACTTAAACGAATCTTAATTTTAAGTTGTCAACAAGTTGGCATTTCGGTACTGCTGACCTCTAACCCCCTCAGAATTTGTAGGTGGAATATTTGGGTGCAAGTTGTTCTATCGTACACATTTTGTTAATTTATATATCAGACTATTGAAATTAATTGTCTGCACGGATTTAAAAAATCGGCCTATGTATTTGGGATTAACGAAAGTGATTTGTAAATGGATTATTGTGAATGGTATTTTTTGAGCAAATGAAAATTTTAATATTTGATCGAGTTATCAAACACCGACTGCAAAAGCGCGTTTTTAGGGATCCATACCTCAAAAGGTAAAAACGGAACCCTTATAGAATCACTTTGTTGTCCGTTCGCCCATCTGTCTGTCTCTCAAGCCAGACGAACCGAACCGATAAAAAAATAATAAAATAACATATTTTTTCCATACACCAGAGTCCGAATTGTTCTACGCTATTAAAAGGCATAATGCCCATTCGTTATGTAACCATTATGTATGACCACCAACATTATATTATGTATGAAAAAAAATGAAACTTTACGTTTCGTCGAACACTTAAATGTTATAGTCACTTTTAGGCTTGATTGACTATATAGGTGTTTTGATTGTGGACTCTTTTTCCAGTGTCTTTGAGTTTACACTCCTTTTACCCTGTATGTAGTTAGTAGCTACTTATTTATACTCATCATCAGCCTATTGCTGTCCACTGCTGGACGTAGGCCTCTCCCAGAGCACGCCACTAGATGCGATCTAATATCCGCATCCAATCATCGCCAGGCGTCAACCCATCTAGTTACAGTCATTTATAGACTATATGTAAATAAGTAGAAAACATAAGTAAGTACTTATTTTCTCGTAGGCTATAAAAATGACTGTGAATCGTAACAAGAAGCGTTTTATCTGAGTCCACGGGAGTTCTGACGGACTCTAATTTATATCAGCATGGGGTGGGGTTACATGCTATATTGATGATTACAGTACAGCATTAGTTTTGTGTAAATTGGTGTAAGTACTTATTGTTACTAGTACTTATACGGATTTATTTACTTTACTAAAAAAATACTTTACTAAGCCTCGATTCTAAAGCTTATGTTCTCATAAAGATTGAGATATTATAATATTTAAGGAGTGGCACAGTTAAGCGCAATATTGCAGTAGTTTGGGAGTCATCATAATATAGCATCTAGAGATACTTCCTATTATTTTTATTTATTTTCAAAGCCTGAACAAATTTTAAATTAAAAAAATTTAGATTAAAAAGTTAAATTTTAAAACCGTGCAAAACGACTAACATAATTAATTGTTTCTGCCTGTTTGAATACAATTTCTTCATCTTTCAAAAACAGTAGGAAATATTTATTTAATTCAGAAAATCCTTTCAATTTGTGTCAGCCAAATTAAACCGGCCGTTTAGAACCAAATGATCTGACTAGAAATCATAAATCACTTGGATGCAGTGTTATGACATTTACGACAACGTAATTGTCTGTTTAGGAGTTAAGGATGAAAGTGCGAAAAAAGTGAAGTGAAGTATCTGAAAAGCCTCCCATTAATATATTGATGATAAAACATTTTTTTAGTTTACCTATTTCCTACATAATTATAACCTAAATCCTTATTCTCGATGACTTCATTTTGTCATTCATTATTTAATTAGTAAGTAACTACCTACATAGAATTAAATTATTATCCTCAAATTCATAAACCATATTGTTAATTAACAAGAAGTTTAAATTGACTTTTAAATAAGAACAAAATTTTAAACAGATTTTAAAGTGTCAAAAGGCTCTATGAATTCGGGGGATAATTATTATAAACCCATTCACAAATTCTTACCAATCCCACTTACCTTTCAGTAGTCTTTGGTCGACGAAGAAAAGCGGGAAATCGGGACGTGAAACTTTTCAAACTTGGAACGTTGTTTCGCGCGAAAGTGCAGCAGTACAGAGTGGCCGTTGGAGGGAAGCTGCCAGCATTTATAGGGCCTGATAGGCGGGCGGTGGGCGGGGCCACGCACGCGTAGGCAAACGCGTTCGAACTTCATAAAAATTAAAAAAAGAATAAGAAATGCAAATGGTACTGGCACTCAAGAAGCACAGCGTTAAAGGAATAATAAGAGATCGAGATGCGAATTCAATTCTATTTTTGAATAATTTTGTTCTTTTGTTTGTCGTAATTAATGAGCTTTAAGGGGAGATTCTAATTTGCCAAAAATATGATCAGTACAAATAGGAACGTGGACCTTCCTACCTATTCTATGCCAGTAGGGGTCAGGGACCAGGGTAATATTTACTCCTACAATTTTTTTTTGGCAGAGCTTACATGAAATCAAAATCAGGTGTGGTACCTACTATCGTTTTCGTTTCTTCTTCATTTAAGAAAGATGCCAGTTTGTGTAAATTTTATTCAAACTTCAGATACTTATACGAGTATTACGAGTAGCTAATCCACTATGAGCTAAAATAAGAACTATAAGTAGATTGCGTTTATGTGTCCCATGGTTCATATTTATTAAAGATTGTACTTAAATCGGAATCTATTATAATTATTACACCTCCAGTCCATTTTTTTTTAGTTAGCCATTTCAATATCTTACTGCTGGGCATGTTTGCTCCACACATCTCTGTTGTCGACCACCTGACGCCAATCCGGGAAAAATCTGTCCAAGTTGTCCCGCCATCTCCGTCTACCTGGGCGCCTACGTCCGTCGCTCGGTCTAGTCCAATATCGAATCGAAGATTAGGATACTATATCTACGACAGAATAAATCATTTCGACTTTCAGTTTTCTTGGCATATGAACGCACAATTATTTAATAATATAATAATAATATGTGGCGACATCTCACACACGGCCATCCGACCCCAAACTAGGCAGAGCCTGTAATATGGGTATCGGACAGCTGATATATTTACACAAATACATAGATAGATAGATATTAAATATAAATATCAACACCCAAGACCCGAGTACAAATATCTCTCCTTAAACAAATATCTGCCCCAGCCGGGAATCGAACCCGGAACCTTTGGCATAGAAGTCAGGGCCACTAACCACTACGCCATTCGATCGTCTGATGAAAGATTTTATAGTATGCCTTAAATTATATCGTAGTGATTAGGTACTTGCTCAGTGCCTTAAATATACATACTTACTATTCAATAATTGAATACTCGTAACTGCACAAGCATGGCGCTTCAACGCAGTGATGTGTGACAAAGCTTAGTTTATAGTAGAACTGGGAAGACATATTTACGCTCGTGCAAATCAGTAAATTAATTAGTAAGAATGACTGAACAGCCAACTGATCCACATATTTGTTATACATTAGTGCAGTAGGTTGTATTTTTAAACGTAAGTAAAGTGTATTGTATATTTTGCAAGATCGTAAAAGGAATTATTAGCTACGAAAATTCAAGTTTAATTTTTTATACAAATTTCATTAAAGGAACTTCATTAATTTGTCTATAACGTGACTTAGACTTTTTAGTAAGGGTACCTAATCTCATTATTAATATTCCCGAAATCCCAAAGGTAATTCTTGGTACGAGTTTTGCATACCCACAGTAATAATTATGTTTTGGACCAATTATACCAACGCACTTACAAAACTCAACTCAGTAATCCTGCATTTAGTTTTTAAAGCACTTGTGTAATATAAGAGTTCTTAGTACAGTTCTATCTACTTTTTAATAAAACGCAAAGAAATACAATCCCACACAGGATAAATGTAGTGCTTTAGGAAATTATGCACATTGCTGTTTACGAGGACAAACTCAGAACAGCTTAGGTATAAAACTGCATTTAATGTACTTACTTTTGTATCTATATTCTATGTAAATGTACAGAAGGTAGATATTAAGTGCCAATTTCACCGATTTCAGCGATTGATTTATAAATTAAACGTCATCTCCATATAAAAATCATGACAGATGTGTCAAAAGTTAACCATCAGGCGCGGATCCACCCATATGGGCAAGATGGGCATGCCCATCACCTAAATGATTTGCCATATCACACCACGGGATTTCAATATAATAATTTCGTGGTTTTATCACTTCGTATGGCTGTTTTTTATGACTGCATTGGTGGTGATGATTTCGGGATATGCTAATTTTTTTTTTCACCTGGAAAACCCTGCGGATAGTTGTTAATAAAATTTTCGGAAAGCCAAGAGTCTTGATATAATTCTAAAATGTTTGAAAACATTTTTAAGAATCGTGAACATTTTGATTGAATTCTATTTTTTTTATTACATTAGGGTAACTTATATGGTGTCGACATCTTGTGAGTGTAACTTTTTCATTGCTCATGAGTCTGAATATCTAACAAAATGATACGAGTTAAGTGTATACAGGGTGATTGGTAAGTCGATGTATTCCTTTAACTGAGTTATAGACGACGGCATTTCCATTTGATTGAACCCCATAATGCATTATCCGAAAGTCAACCATTTCTGAGTTAATTAAGGTTTTTAGGATTTTGCCAATATTTATGTTTAAAAGCAAAATATATAAAAAACTAACAATTTTTTTTTGTACTTTTTTTATTGTTTTGCGTCAGTGACACCTTAGTCATCTAATTATAATCATTAAATGCGCAATATTCAAAGTAATTTGGACACAGTGCTTCAAAATAGTTGAAATTTTAAGAAAAATTTAGAAAAGGTGAAAACAAAAATGCTAAATTAAAAAAGAATTTTATCTGAAAAAATTTTAGGCACTACAGCTTAAAAACATAGTCAATTTATAAGCTTTAAAATGACATATTCCAATCTAAAATCAATTAAGGTAAGACCAAGATATAGCCAAAACAACTACATAGGCGGATAAATCTCAGTAAGGACACGAACAAGATTTGTTCCTATTTTAAGGTTAAAGTCATATAAACTGGACTTTGTAGAGCTCCGAACCGTTTACTAATTATTGTCGTCAGATTGCGCAGTTCCTCAAAAGCACAGATCGATGACAAGGTTGCTTCACCGAAATAATGCTTGTCCGATAACACAGTTAGCCGAACGTAGTAAGTACTTTTCGATGACGATAGGTTCAACGATAGAACTGGACTTTGTAGTGTTCCGAACCGTTTACTAATTATTATTCTAAGATAGCGCAGTTCTTCAAAAAGCACAGATCGACGACAAGGTTGCTTCACCGAAATAATGCTTATCCGATAACACGTTACCCTTTCGGCTAACTTTTCAATTGTGATTGGTAACACAAAAGAATTCTTCACAACGCGGTTCCCCAAAACTACTATTCGACGACAGTTAATTCGCCGAAAACATGATTTTCCAGTAACACGTGACAATAGCACCGTTCGTCACCGTGTTTTAACACTGTGCCAAATGTTTTAGCTGAAAAGTTTCACCGAATAGTCTTATAGGAGACGCAATTTGTCGCTTAAACAATTTCACATGCTGTGCAGTCGAAAATGAATTCTATCGTTGAACCTATTGTCATCGAAAAGTACTTACTACGTTCGGCTAACTGTATTATCGGACAAGCATTATTTCGGTGAAGCAACCTTGTCGTCTATCTGTGCTTTTGAGGAACCGCGCTATCGGAGAGCAATTATTATTAGTAAACGGTTTGGAGCTCAACAAAGTCCAGTTATAAAACTTTTTACCTTAAAATTGGAACAAATCTTGTTCGTTTCCCTACTAAAGTTAATAAATTGAATATGTTTTTAAGCTGCTGTGCCTGAAAAATTTTCAGCTAAAATTCTTTTTTAATTTAGCATTTTTGTTTTCATCTTTCGTAACATTTTCTTAACGTTTCAACTATTTTAATGCACTGTTTCTCAAAGTTGAATATTGCGCATTTAATGATTATAATTATTTGGCTAAGGTGTCGCTAATACAAAAAAAAAACAAAAAAGTATTTAAAATAATATTTTTTTTTTAAATATTTTGCTTTTAAACATAAAGTTTGGCAAAATCTTAAAAAAACTCAAAAGTTAAATAACTCAGAAATGGTTGACTTTCGGATAATGCATTATGGAAATCAATCGACTGGAAATGCCTTCGTCTATAACCCATTTGAAGGAATACATCGACTTCCCAATCACCCTGTATAACTATTGATAGTGTTCTTGGAAATTCAGGTATTTATAGGATCCTTCACATATTCGAATTCCAATTGTGCAGGACTTTTTGACTGACCGCGCATTGAGTTGTTATGGCTGAAAAACCAGTGTAAGCTGAGATAAGAAAGCTATCCTTATATGCCTATTTAAAAATATACAGGTTTATTGGTAAGTAGACCTGATCCTTTCCTTGAGGTGATAGAGGGAGGCATTTCCAGTCGATTGAACCCTATAATGCATTATTATCCGAAACTTAACCATTTCTAAGATATTTAATATTTAAGTTTATTTGAATTTTTTGCCAAAATTTAATGCATAAAACCGATAATAAAAAAACTACCCCTATTTCAGTAACTTTTTTGGTTGCTTAATAAACTAAGTGACACCTTGATAAACTAATTAAAGTAATGAAATTATTCGACTTAAATTAGACACAATACTTTTAAATAGCTAAACATAAAAAAAAAATAAACTAAAAAAGAATTTCTTTTCACATTTTTTTGTGCACTGAAGTGTTTAAAAACATTGTAAACTTACAAGCTTTCAAATAAGATCCCACCAAAAACATTAAATGTAAAAAAATGCCAAGTCTCTCGATGCAGTCATTCCATCGTAAAAAGTTATGAGATTTCATAGAAGCCAAGTCCTATTCAAATTATTTTGTAGTTATAAATCAACATTTAGTAATTTTATCAATAGTTTTCTTTATATTATAATTACAGTGACTTGGCCTGAGTCACCTCCTTTCGGCTTAGTATACCCTTTTTGCAACACCCTGTAGTGTAACCCTCCTGCAATACGATGCCAGTTTGATATTTATTTTCATTCGTGATTCCAGCCGCTTCTCAACATGTTTACCTACTGAAAAAATCTGTATCGAAGCGCGCGTTTGAGGAGGACAAAATTTATTTAGCATAACCATGATCACTACCAACATACAAAAAAATCTGCTATCAGTATCTCAAAGCGCGGCAAAACCACCTTTTTGTCTTGCCCATCACCTATTTTGAGGTCTGGATCCGCGCCTGTTAACCATTACCCATTAACCATTATCCCTGGTTATGCTCTAACAGAGAATGGTGAAATTGGCACTAAATGTTTCTATTCTCTATTCTATTCTCTGTGGGGGTGTAGGTACCTGCACCTGGCTCTCTCGAATGGAACCTTTGTGCATATCCCCAAGGTCTAAACTGCCTTCCTAAGCTTGGACCATTTCCCACCACGCTGGTCCACTGCGGGTTGGTGGGTTCACATATCTAGATGTGCTAGATCTAGATATGCAGGTTTCCTCACGATGTTTTCCTTCACCGTAAGAGCGATGGTATACATTGTACTTAAGTTAAAAGAACTCATTGGTACATGTCAGCGCCGGGATTCGAACCCGCATCTCTGGCGTGAGAAGCGGGCGCTTACCCGACTGAGCTACCACCGCTCTTTATACTAAAGGTTTCATAATTTCTGGTTTATAAACAGTACGCGCGAAGCAAATTCGTAGCAATCTCGTAGCACACCCGTAGCACATTTGTAGCACATTCGTAGCACAACGTTGTAATAGAGTGTCAATATTTTTTACAATGATAATCATTGTGAAACAGGCTCTTTATGGGCGCTTTATAATAATATCATATTTGGAGACATAGGTACCATTTCCCGCTCAAACGCATTCATTTTAACACCCGGTATACTTACCTACTGAGATCATTACGTTCTTTATGTTCTATTTTTAAAATTGAAACTGAAAGAATTGTTTTCCTTAGAAATCTAATTTCAATCCAAGTTATTCCTGATATTTTAATGAACCTTGCACAAGGATTAAAATAATTATGATGTATTTGAAGGAGTGGACTGCACTATAAGTAATTTTCTAGTAGGTAGGTATAACGCATTCGATAATAAGGGCAGATTTTTCAATAGGAGGGATATTGTTAGTTGTCTCTATCTACCACAAACTTTCAGACCCGACACTATCAGAATTTATTTATTTCCCAAATAAATTATAATTATAATTACATTAGCGATCTTTAGTGTATAAAATACCCACCTCCTACGTGTAAGGTATAACAACTTACCAATCACGCTAAGTAAATCTACATCAACACCATTATCGTTATGGTCAGGTTAACATCCCTGAATGTAAATTTCGCGATCCTCTAGATGTTCGTTCATGTTTACGTTTAGGTATGTAGGTACTTATCTTATATCTGAGTACCTACTTTAGTGAAAAAGGTTAAGTAGCTAGAGCTATATACGTATGTAAAAATTTACATCCAATCAGGAAAGTACCTAATTACATAAGATTTAGATTCTTACACTTTTCTTCATAATTTATATTTTACTAGCTGTTCCCGCGGGCTTCGCTTCGCCTTAAAAAGTTTTCCCGTGGGAATTCCGGGATAAAAAGTAGCCTATGTTCTTTCTCAGGGTCTAGATCTAGACCATATGTATACCAAATTTCATTCAAAGCCGTTCAGTAGTTTTGGCGAGAAAGAGTAACAGACAGACAGACAGACACAGTTACTTTGGCATTTATAATATTTAGTTAGGATGTGTAGGTATCGACGATTTCAATAGGTATTAAATTATTGAAAATAAATAGTTAGGTTTACCCGTAACGATTTTATTTCAGTAGCTTGACTACTTAAGGTCATTATCCTCTATCCCTTATCGTTTTACACAACCTATACTTTTTTACTTTTGGCATAATATTATGTCTTTAAGTCTGGGTCGGTACCGCATAATTATATCCTAGATCCAGGACTCATGGCATGGCTGCGTTTTATGCTAATGTTTGCATGCTGGTTTATTTTACCAGGTTTTTTATGACTCTGCTGCTTTGTGCCAGCAACAACGTATGTTTCTCTTTGCATTAACTTAGGTACCTCTAAATGTATTTTCAGTTTAATTCTATTTCATACTGAAGGAAAATATACACTGTAACCAACTTGCAAATCCTTTGTTATGTTTGAAAACCACCTTGATCTTCGCTTGCAGTGCTATTGGACATTGCACAGCAGTAAGGCAGTACAAGTATGACATGCATGTTACAGTCGGGGGCAACTACTTACCTATACTTCATATTATTATTATTATAGACATTCTTTCGTCAATGTTCCAATTAAATTGATAGGCGGTTTCATTGACAAGGTACAAAAGTGTACCTATAGCTACTTATCCAGCTGACTGTAAGTGGGTAGGTACCTACTTAAACTTATTCTTACTTAATTAAAATAAATAGTTAAGTACTCATTAAATTTAGATGAGGAAATCCTTTTGTGATCCTTTCGCACCTGCAAAGCCCACTGGAGCGAACCTACCTGTTGAAGCTATCTGTAAAGTGAACGAGTTCTGGATACCAGTGGGTGGGACAGTGGGCGTGAAACGGTTTTCCTATAAGTATAATTAGATAAGGTAGGTATTAGTAGGTAATTAAATAGATTAGGTACTTATGGAAAAAGAGAGAATTATAATATTGAGAGCATATACATTTAGGCATATATTCATTCATACTTAGGTAGGTAGGTACAAACTTAAGTGCTTTCAAGATTTTCAGCTATCCAGTGGTTATATATATTTTTTGAGATTCTAACGATAATATAGAGTAAAACTATAAAGTCCTGAAAACGGAAGTGTATTCTAACTAATTGTTACAGACCGTATTTAATCGATGTAGGTTTTTTTTTATAGTTTTGTTTGTGTCCCACTGCTGGGCGAAGGCCTCCTTATGTTTTGTCCAACCATCGCGATCCCCCGCAACTTCGGACCACTCAGGCAGGAACTTGTCCAAGTCGTCCCGCCATCTCCGCCAGGTCGTCTCCTCGGCGCCGACGTCCGTCACTGGGCAGTGGGCACCCACTCGGTGACAACTCTGGCCCAGCGCAGCGGTCCGGGTTCATGCGACAGACGTGGCCTGCCCAGGCCCATTTCAGCTTTGCGGTCTGTGCGCCCACGTCAGAAATTTGAGTAGCGCAACGTGGTGTTTCTGACGCGATCTATTCTTCTGACACCCAATATGGTACGCTCCATTGCTCGTTGGCAAATCTTGAGTTTGGACTTTTGATGTTCGGTTAAGGACCAGAGGCGCGAGCATAGGATTCGATACTATTTTCGAATCTACACGAAGGGGCGCTTTATCCAAACGCTAAACGTATTTAAATCAAATTTTAAATACATTTTGTACTAACTGACAGACTTATGACAGCCTACTAAATACATTTAGCGTTTGGTGAAATTCCACCTAACATGGAAAAAACAAGTGCCACTTTTGGAACTAACAAATTTGCCTTACATTTTTGACAGTGACATTTGACGATACGCAACGTAAACGGAGGTTTCGAATCCTGTGCTCGGGCAACTGGTCTGTGCGCCGTAGGTTAGGACGGGCAATATGCACATGTCGATGAGCTGTCGCTTTAGTGACAGAGGAAGGCTACCCTTCATTAGTTCTTTCATGGACCAGAAGCTCTTCCAGGCGTTGTCGATTCGTCTTTCGACTTCCTTGTCTTGCCTGTTTTCGAAAGATGCTATCTGGCTCAAGTAGATGTACTCATCGACATATTGTAATTCTTGCCCGTCTACCTCGACCCTACATTTTGCGCTGTTGGTCATGACCTGGGTTTTTGTCCTATTCATCATTAGTCCAACTTCAAGACTTGCCGTGCTAAGATCTTGTAGCATATGTGATACTTATGTGTTAGTTCTGACGTTCTGTATTTATATTAAAGGACAAATCGGCTGTGCACTTTCAAAACACAGTAACAGCCAAGAGACAAAATTTTCAGGAGAGACACAAAACATTTTTTGTCCCTTCATTGCAATGCCCTGGTAAAACTATGATACATATCTCAACGAATGTAAGCTTAAAAGAAGCGGCCGAACCTAGGCTTTACATACAATACTATTTCATTTAAATATGACTAATATTGTTGCTGTAATGCACAAAAGAAAACACTAACTAGGTTTTAAATGGTTTTCTCACCCTAAAACCGCCCTCACTGACCATTTTATAATCTAGTAAGAGCCATTATTGTGTAATTTAAGACAAGTTAAGTATATTGAAATTGCAATAATAACGTAATAATTTATATGTTTTTTCTTTTTTTATATGTTTTGGATCCTTAACATAATATAAATCAAATTTTGCAGCACTTTTACACGACCGCACTATAAGTATAACAGCTGAAATACCGGCATATTTTTAAGTTTGTTTTTTGTTTTATCTAAATGAACTAAATCGCCATATTAAGAAGGCATGTCTGACACGAACATTATTTATGGCTGCCTTAAATTAGACAATATTTCCTAAATTTTGAGCTAAAATTAGTTTACTATGTTTGAGTTTTTTTTGGTTTACTTATGCAAAATAGGGTTAGAAGAAAGGTTCTGACCAGAAAGGTTTCTGTGGCTTTTATGAAGAAGACAAAATTTCCTTATGTTCTACTTTTAATTCAACTCTCTAGGTCTCATTGGTTCAAAGATACAGGTTCTGAAATATCTGATATTTTTTTCGAAAAAAGTGTTAGTAATAATGTATGCCATTTGTGACTTACTAAAATTAACGGGCAAAAATTGACCTTTGCTGACCATCTCAAAACCTAGTATGAGCCATTGACATTGACCAATTTAAAACACAGTAAGTCATTTTCACTTACTATGTTTTAAAATGGTTGGTGGCTCTTACTATGTTTTAAAATGGTTGGTGGCTCTTACTATGTTATAAAATGGTTTTCGTGGCATTTGTGATATCGCAGGGTGGAGTTACTAGGTTTTTAGATTTTTTATTTTCGTTTCTGAGCGGTTTTTTGATATTCCGACAATGCAGTTTTGTGCGCAACCGCCTAAAATAATGTATAAATCAAAGACCCGATTTTTTTTAAAGTTGGCGCTTTCTGTGTTTTGAAATGGCACAGCCGAAATCCAACAAGCCATCAAACGGTAAGTACCTAACTATTTTATTTTTAAAATGCAAATAAAATGTAAGTAAATAGGTAATTGATAATGATAAAAAGTCTTAGCAAAATCGCACTCTTTATTGTCATGACTTTATAGTTAGGACTGTACTTAATACCTACCTATAATATTTTTATGTCAAAATATCATAAATATACTTACTTAACAAAAACGGTGATTGATACTTACCCGTTTATTTGGGTTGATCAACTTTTAAGATTCACCCCTTTCAAGATTGTTATTATTTTTTAGTTGACCCCCTTAAAGCGGACTCTTTAAATATTTCCCATTATGAAAAAACGACGATACTATCGTCATGTCACGCATATTTTCTTTATAAGTAGGTACCTAATTAGAAGGTGTTTCCATACAAAGTCCCTGTTTTCCACACGGTCATATAGGTATTATCGCTGCGATGTGACGAGTTTAATTTTTTCTCTATGGTGGATGCATGGTGGATGAGAATCGCGAGCACATGTCGAAAAATCGCAATGTTTTTTTATTACATTCTTGCATTCTACAGATCATTCTCTACAATCTGGTAAAACAGTCATATCTGTAGCTCATTTCTGGGCCGAGATTATGGCACTATACGACTGTCTTGCCTGTTGTGATGCACACGCATTGTCGATGGACAAACAGTCATATTTTAGTTAAGTAAATACGCTGACCATGTCTGAAGCGCGGGCTCCGGTCGTTTTATCTTAAGTTAAGACAAGAGTAGTTACGAAATACGCAAAATGTGATGAATCAAAACGTATTATAATGTAAATAATACTATTTTGCTTGTTTCGCACGTAGAATTTTTATTGTATTATTTCTAGATAATATTATCTTGCCTGTTTTATTATAAAATTTTTACTAATTTGATTGTTGTAGGGGAGACCGGGGACAAAAGTAACAGTTTGCATCTTCTGTCTGATTTCTCGTTATTAATAACATTTACGATAAAATAAATATAGTCACATAAAACTTTCGTATATAGTCTACAAATATCCATTATTACTTTACTTAATACATCTCAAATTTTAGCATTTCTAAGGCCTCAAAAAAAAAGGGAAATCGTTACTTTCGACCCCATGGTCAGGACGAAAGTAACAATGCATGGGTCGAAAGTAACAACCCATAAATTCTGCCCAATGTTATAAATACGATTCAAAAGAAAGAACAAAAAAAACAATCAAATTATTTAGTTAAGAAAACTTCTTAAAAACTATCGAAACTAAAAAAAACTTATGACTTATTGACAAAACAAAAAAAAAAATCTTAATATAAACTGTAAATGAGATCCATCATTTTAACTGACTAACTGATAAGAAGTTGTTTTATTTGTGCCATAATATACGATATTATGACACAAATATCTAATCAAAACAACAAAAAATAAAAATTTATAATGTGACATGGCAAACTTACGTAAGTAATTCGTTACTTTTGTCCTGCCGCAAGCTGTTACTTTTGTACCCATCCCTATTTTTGAAATACAGCACGTGTTATTCGAAAACAATTTATGACATGCTACAGACAATCTTATAATGAATCAATGAACAAATAGTCATATGGTTCTTGGCATCTTAATTCTACGTAAACACTAAATGAATAAACACCAAAAAACTTACTTTTGGTGTGTAAAATCACGAAATGCTCACTAAAACAACCTTGCACCGCGGCACGGGCGCGGAAAATGATATCATGCGCGGGGGGCATAGCATGCTGCCTACCAGCTGTAGCTTGGGACGTTAAGGCTATTGGGGAAGTCCACAGAGTCTTTGTTACTTTCTACCCGCTGTTACTTTTGTCCCCGGTCTCCCCTATGTTTTTATGTGACCGTTTAGCTATGGGATTCGTTAAGATAATACTGTTTGTCCAGTTAAATCAATAATTTTTCTATGTCATAAGAGAAATAATACGGTTTGTACGGTTTTTAAGGTAATTATTCATGGAATATTTGAGTTGTAGTAACATCATGAAGCTACATAAACGTGCTGCTAACCTAGTTTTGACGGCAATTCCTCCGAACAAAAGGCTTGGAACCTGAAGGGTATTGCAGCTAAGGAACCTAAGACTCCAGACAAAGACCTTGACGATGATTTGGTTGACCCTACTTACGTATAAACCCGTCGAAGAAATAGTGACTCTGTCCAAGTTCTCCGAATCTTCCAGAGCAACAACAGTAACATTGCGAGCACGCCCATAGCAGTTCTGAAGTCTGATGTTTACTTTAAATGTTTGGCCCACTGGCATTTCAGCTTGAGGTAGATTTTAAAAGCTTGGTTGAGATCTCTTACGAATTACCTTATTTCTGATGTAGTTCTTCAGAGAAACGCCGAGTATAGCTGTTATTGCTCGATAAGCGACTTTAATCCGTTGGAGGAGTCCAACAGTCACAGCCGTTTCTGAACTAGACGTCATCACTGGCAGGGTGCACTGATTGAAGACCTTTGAGTTCAGACTTTAGAAACGGCCTCAAGGTGAATGTGTGACGAAGTTTACCGTATGCAGGTCAACTTATAGTATGCTTGTCTTCTGCCTAGTTTAATAGTCTGCCCAAGTTAGACAAATTCCTGAGCAACTTTGATCTTTGGCTTCCCATGCAACTACCACCGGATTTGGTTTAATGTAAGCATTCAATAAAATAAGACTTATTTCTGAAATACATATGCACTGCAGTGCACTTCTGTTCAGTTTTGGCGATATTAAATCCCTCTGTTGAACTACTCTTTGCAATTCAGTCTTGATTTGTGGTCCTAGACAAGCACACAGTCGATGCTATGCCAGTAGCGACGTTTTACAGATACCTCAACACATCGATATAGCGACATTCAATTTGACATCTCTGCAAGGTTTCCAGAAGTGTCCACGTCTCGATGAAATATCCAAAGCTTTTGGTCAACCAAGGCCACCAAGGTTAATTGTAATCTTTGGTCTTCTGTATAATCTGCCTGAGGTTGGAAATAGTGCTTGACCGACGGTACGTCCTGACCATCTGAATGTCAGCGCTTACCGTCGCGTCGGTTGCAAAATGCATTCAGTGCTTCGCTGACGGCAAACTGCGGTACGTGTTGAATCCATGCGGTCGGTCGCTCCGTCAGTGAAGCACTGAACGCGTCCCTACAAACTCATAGCTCGTCGGCGACCGACGTACGCTGACCGACTATGAAGTGACGATGCAAGTCATGAGTCAGCGTAGCTGCACTCATAGACTTGCATAGATATAGCTACGTCAAGCGACGGTCAGCGCTGACCATCGGTCGAGCACTATTTCTAGCCTCACTGTTTGATGATCTATGGTGATTAAGAATTTTCGAAATCTAGCCTATTCTGGGGGCTGGAACTCGGCAAACTAATTAGTGAAACGGTTCTAAATTATCCTTGAGAACGTACACAAATCTCACTTATATAGCCTCGGTCTATAGTTCCTTTAACGGTTTTTATTTAAAGTTCCTTAGAACGGTTACCATTGTCGAAAAAATACCACGACACTCTCGTACGATGCCTCCGGTGTTATACCAGTACAAGCAACCGACTTGCACTACTTCTTGAGCTGTCCGAGGCTTCGAGACTAGTAATACCTCCAGGTTTCAGAAGCTATGAGGTAATGCTGTCTGCACTAGGATAATTTTTGATTTATAGCTGCTCAAGGGCTATTTAAATCTAGTCCTCAGTTTCCAACTTCGTCTGGTGGTTCTCCCATGCTTCTTCTTCTTCTTCAATCCCGCTACTCCTCCGAGGAGTCTGGGGCTGACACCAGGCGCTTCCATCCTTCTCTGTCGTGGGCCAGCAAGTTGAGCTCTGGCCACGTCTTCCCTTTCTCTTGGGCCTCGCTGAATATGGACCGCTTCCAGGTATGAGCTATACCTGGAAGCGGTCGACCGGGTCGCCTTGAACCGCCCTGGGGTTTCCATTGTAGGGCCACTTTCGGGATATGATCATCAGGTCTTCGCAGTGTGTGGCCCAGCCATCGCCATTTTCGCTCTTGGACGTCTATGTCTATAGGCTTTTGGTTTGTAACCTTCCATAGCTCGATATTGGTGATGGTGTTCGGCTAGTGTCTTCGTATGATACTTCGTAGACAGTTGTTAACGATCTCCCATGCTGCTGAACGGAATACTTTCACCCGCGACTTAGCTCTATAGCTGCTTCTATTACTAGTGTATTGTAGCAACGAAGGTCTTTTCGTATCAGCTTCTTTATACGCTTGATGAGGGCCTGTTATTCTGACGAAATGTTACTCACAATTTGCTCTCATAGTTTGTAATTATCTATTATGGAAAGCAATAAATAATAAAATTGTTTTTGTATCATTCTTCGCTATGGCTTAAGAAACTATGCACTCTACTAAGCTCCTAATAATTTCATTGAAAGAGTACATAGTATGTAGATAATCAAAGGTTTAAATGCTGTTTTTTTTTGTAATTAAGTCTAAAAATATCAAATATTGTTCTAAAGGTGAGATTTCTCGTTTTTAAAATTCGTGTTTAATCAATAAAAGGACTGATTTTCCATAGAAAAAAATATATCAAACGCTTTGTATTATTTAATTTTCCCTAAAAGAAGAGAAACCTTATGTATTATCTCGACATATGACAAATTACCAGCAAGAATGTAAGCAAAAAAACGGGCTATACAGTCATAAATATGAAAATCGACAATTTTGACAGGCAAGACCGTATTATCTTCGGACCGCCTCAGAAAAACACTTGTAGATATAAAATAAAATGACTTAGGCTCAATTAAACTATAGGTATGTTTTTATTGGCAAAGAGTTAATCTACCAATCACAAAAGAAACATATTTATTTTATTTACTATTCTTTGAATTATGAGACACCAAACTTTCAAAACGCGATATCTCAAAACTACGTTTTTCAAGATATGACGGTTCGAATTGTCATGTGCGATGTTTCGAACCTCCGTTAACGTTGCGTATCGTCAACTGTCACTGTCAAAATGTAAGGCAATGTTAGTTCCAAACTTGTTCCAAAAGTGCATCTAAAGTGCAATGACGAAGTGACATTTGTTTTTTCCATATGTTAGGTGGAATTTCACCAAACGCTAAACGTAATTAAGTAGCCTGTCATACGACTGTCAGTTAGTACAAAATGTATTTAAAATTTGATTTAAATACGTTTAGCGTTTGGTAAAAGTGACCCTTCGTGTAGATTCGAAAATAGTATCGAGAGGTCGCGAGAAACAATTAACGTCATAACAATATTTCATGGAAGTAATAATACAACAGGAATGCGCACTGCCCCAAAAAAACGAGCCCACAGAGATAGTCAGCACGGAGCCCTCCATCTCTTTCTATTTTTGGTGACCATAATTTTAGGTAATTCATGAGACATCACTTCTAATCTATCATGTCGCGAATATGTGTCGATGGTCTCAAAGTCACCTATTATTCGAATAATTCGATTGCAATGTAGGTACGAATGTATTTTGGTGATATGACAATTGAGTAAACAAATGGGGTGAAAGTAAAATTTTTATAGAAGATGTGTTGTTGCAGCGCAAACTACAATGTAATATAAATAACTGACAATGATAAAAAGTCTTAGCAAAATCGCACTCTTTATTGTCAGGACTTTATAGTTCGACTGTAACGATAATAAACACTTGCGATGAATCGGGATTTATCATCGGGTTTAAAATGATGAAAATTTGTGGGAATTACTTGGAACCACCTTTGCTATGTTTCTTCATTGGAAGGAAAGCTGAAATTTGGGAAAATATAATTTTAAGTAAATAAAATTAAGTTGGGTGTAATGTTGACAAGAAAGTGTCAAAACAGGTTAACATTAAACGCAACTATGTACCTAAAACGTGTTAACTCTGTGGGTGTTCCGTTGACATAGTCTAGTTGATTAAAATCATAAGATTTCAAAAAAAATATCTCAACCTAAGTGCTTCCGCCGGTTTTAAGCTTGATAAAATTATCTTATAATACTCATATCTATCACCAAAAAAATCAACAGCTCATAACTCTTTACCAGCCTTACAAGGTAACAGCCACAATAATACCTAATGATACTTAGGTATAAATAAAACAAAAAGTTGAATGAAACAGGTCCTAATTAATGGAAAGTGATTCAAAAGTACGAATGAATGGTCACCCTAACCATAACGTCTCAATACTCTCAATCAATCTTTGTTTGTGTATGCCGTGTGTGACTAACACAGCAAATTCGGCCAAAAAACGATTGTGTTAAGGTACACACTATGTAAATTGCTGTCTTTACGGTGGAGATTTAAAGATATTTACAAGGTTAATACCTACCTGAAACAAACAGACGGACACAATTTATACAGGGACATCACAAACAGAGGGTTAGTATATTATAATGAACACAAACATATTTATAGTTTAATATTGTTAGTTTTGAAGAATTTATACAGGATGTTAGCGATTGGGGTATGTACAAGTGTTAGTAGGTAATTGATATTTACAGGTCTTGGGATAGAGGGAGGGAGGAAATCATAGAGGGAGGTTTGAAGGTTAGGACACTCAAAGAAAAGGTGGTCGACAGATCCTTCGCTGGTGCCGCAATAACGTCTCTTACAACAGTATAAACGTCATCCGTCATCTTGACAACTTCGGTCTTGTCGTAAAGTATTTAGAAAAACTAGTTACCAATATTTTTTATGAAATTATTATTCATACAAATACCAAATATTTCATTAAAATTACATGTTTGTAATGGTTTATTATAAATTTGTTTTTGAAAATGATACGATATACAGTAGTCTATGAGTTAATTTAATATTTTTTTTGCATAGACCTCTTCGTACAAAATCTACTAAAGTTTACACAACTAAATCCTGGCAATTGTTAGAAAGAGAGGAAGGGCTCTGTGGTAACCCTCTCTATCGGCTCGCGGCCTCTTTCACTTCAAATATAAATCTTAAGGTGAATTCGTTAGGTCTATTTTTGTTTGCATCATTTTGGTGAGTGCGCCAGTATTATTACTTCCATGCAATATTTATATAACAACGTTATCGTTTCGCGCAGCGGAACGTTGCTAATGCTTAAGCGCTGTAGCGCTCGACGACGACGGTTATGTCTGCACAGAGCAACACAGAGTGACACAGGCAGTGATTACTGTCATGCTGACATTGACACTGACAAGAGTGACAAGTGACAGTTTTAAGCCGACCAATAGCAGCACTGAATTTTATTTCATTGTGAATTTAAAACTTTCTGTCTGCCTGTATTGTTTTGAAACGGTCAACTGAATTTTTCACCGAAATTGCAAATATTGCAATAATACGAGGTGGTGCTAACAAAATCCAAAGAATATTACTGCTCCTCTGGTTAACTCGTTGGCCACATCACATTACACTACTTACCTACTTGGGTTAAAAATGGATAACTTAGTTAAAAGTTTATCAGATGAGTTTCCAAAACTTGGTTTTGAAAAACAAGTTGCTCCAAGTTATATTCAGATGTACAATAAACAGTGCGAAGATGTGATACTGGTGTATATTAAGGTAACTATTTATTTGGCATAAACCTACGTAGTTTTGGGGTAAGGCGTGGAAATATACTGCATCCTATTTACTACACTTTACACCATGGTTTAAATAAACTAATCATATTGTAAACTTTCTTTAAAATAACTTTTTGTACGAATTGTTAAAAGGCTTCTTATTTATTTTTCAGAATAAACAGTCCAGCTACAGTGATTTCAATAAAAGGACATCTGCTGATGATAAAGGTACAGAGTACAAGTACACACACATCTATTAATTCAATCTTTATTTTATATAGTCTTTAGGATAACACAAAGTTTATTTTTCAGAGGAATTTGAACTTACTGGGTCTCCGTTAAAACTGGACTTGAGTCTGCACACTATTCTAGATGAGACAATGCCGAGTGATGAGCCACAGCTGTACAGCAAAGAGGAATCACTACACGCCCCTATATCTATAGATCAGGCCAGGTAATTTGGTATTATATTTTTGTCTTCAAGACATACTTAAACTGCTAACAATGAGACAACTTTCCTACCTTACTACCACCGGTAATCAATAGATAGGGACTGAAACTGGTAGTTAGATAGATACATCACAGATAAATGTACTTATTAAAATTTTTGGCAAAGTATCCAATTCATTGATGATACCATTGGTAATTTTCAGAGAAATAGCAAACCGTTACAACCATGCCCTTTGTAATCAAGATGCTGAAGACAAAACACTACCAATGTGGATCCTATGCACTCCTACTGAGCAGCAAAAGACATTGCTTCTCATGGCACATTCAGATAAGGATCATTTTGTGCGGGGTATTGTAAAGTTTGAAAGCACATTTTTGCTCGATGACATCAACATAGATGAGTTAGTAGAAGAGTATGCTGCACAGGAGAAGTTATCAAATGATTTGGTAAGTTACAGTACATAATATACTAGTGTAGAAACTATCAAATTATCCAGTAAGTACATTTTATTAAAACAGTAAATATTTAACTATTGCATACATCACCCTTTTATAGTTTTTTTTTTTAATTAAGTACAGTGCTCCAAAATTGATAATGCGCATAGAAATCTTTGACAGATCGGTTGTTTTCGATTATGTGACACATGATATTGACTCCTATTTCTTTCGAACAAGGTGCAAAATGCAAGTGTTTTTTTAAGGCTCTTACGATTTAATGATTCGGGTGTAAAGATCTGCATGTGCATTATTAATTTTGGACAAGTGTATATTTTTCAACTAATCATCATCATACACCATTCTATCTTCACAGATAACAGTAGACATAGACTGCAAATACACCCTCTCCGGGGCATCCTACAGCACTGTCTGCCGCACCACCGAGGAGCTGGTGAACGCTCCCTGCGGAGACCTCACCGAGCTGCACTGTGAGTGGAGTGGACGGAGCATCTACACTCCGGTCATGACCTGTAAGGTTAACTTTGTAAGTGCCAGTTTTCTTTATTTCTAAGTAATTCTTTGGTACATGGCGGCATTCAAACCCACAGCCTCACGATTCAGAGCGAGACCTTATCCGTTATGTCACCTCACTTTATAAAATACCACTGTTATAAATCTATTCTAACCTTCACGGCTCTCACGGGAAACTTATCATTGATACCTAGTTACCTACATACCTACACAGGAGAATGATTTTATACATTTCGTAAGAAGAAATAATAGTATGTGGGAGTGGAAGGATTATTGATAGACCTAGAGAAAAAAAAAAACAGTCTACACAGACCATTTTCATATTATTTATTTATAATACCTACCATGTATGCCATTTATCTCATATCATTTATCATAATAATATTCTTACAACAATTTCCTATTAACTCCACACAGGATCAAGAGGTGATAGTCGGTCACCTGGGCAGCCCGTGCAACAGTCTGTGGCGTTCGCTGACAGCTCTACAGACCATCAACCAGCTGTTGGTCGACATCACTGTGGCCGGCGCCGGCGCTGTGGATCTGGAGACTGCTCACATCAGGTAGTTACGTCAGCTAATAGTCGTCCAGTGCTGGACATTAGGACTCCATTTTTGTGCCCCTGGTGTGCATAATAGTCCACTCCCGTGTCATCATAGGTATGTTCTGTAGCCACATTTCATATAAATAAAAATACTACATTCTACAGTGTAGACATTACTAGTATTCTATTCTATTCTCTGTGGGGGTGTAAGTACCTGCACCTGGCTCTGTGGAATGGAACCTTTGTGCATATCCCCTAGGACTAAACTTCCTTTCTAAGCTTGGACCATTTCCCACTATGCTGACCCACTGCCTGTTGGTTAGTTCACACATCTAGATGTGCTAGATCTAGACATGCTAGATGTAGATATCTTGCTAGATCTAAATGTGCAGGTTTCCTCATGATGTTTTCATTCTAATATGAACTACATTCTACTACATTCAGTACAGCAGCATTATCATTTCAAGTAGAGTTAAATATAACAGATTCAAATTTAACTATACTATTCCCTAACCAGCACTTCCCAACCCCCAGACGCGAGATCCCCGGCTCCAAACGCCAGAACAACACAAAACGTCTCAACGATCTCCTCAACGAGGTGGAAACCTACGCGTACACCGCGCAGTGGCCGGCGGGCGGCTGCGTGTGCGTCAGTGACGACACGAGCAGTCTGCGGCAGTGTCTGCTAGAGCTGGACCAGGGACGGTCCAGTAATGATTTTACTTATACACTGTGGGACATTCTGAAAGGTTAGTGCAATATTGCTGGACATAGGGCTCTGCCACGGACCGCCACCTTTGACCCTCTTCTTCCAGCCATTACTGGCTACGTGTCTAAGGTCTTCCGTCCACTGGGCCGGAGAGCGTCCAACGCTACACTTGCTTGTCCATGGCGATAGAGACCTACGGGTACAGTGTCCTCAAAAGAAACCTGAAGGTTTCTTTTCAACGCACTAACTGGGCTTCACCGTAAGATGGTCGGTCTAGCGAGCGAGAAGGCGTTAGGCGCTCTACTCTTGCCTTTTGTTGTAAATACCGCACAGTGGCCGGCGGGCGGCTGCGTGTGCGTCTCTGACGATACCAGTAGTCTCAGGCAGTGTCTGCTGGAGTTGGATCAGGGACGGTCCAGTAATGATTTCACTTATACACTGTGGGATATATTGAAAGGTTAGTTTAATGCATACTGCTGGCAATAGGCTTCTAAGAAAGAGCTCCACAACACTCAATCCTCGGCCTTCCTCATACAATTACTACCAGCTACATGTTTAAGGCCATATAAGTGCAGTTCGCTGCGCTGCGTTGCGTCGCGTTAACAATGGGGCATGTCATAGAAATATATGGAAAAGTACCCGGTGACAACGCTACGACGCAACGCACTACGCTTCACCGTAAGATGTTCGGTCTAGCGAGCTGGAAGGCGTCCCACTCTATTCTTGCCTGTTTGTGGAGGTTTAAATACCGCGCAGTGACCGGCGGGCGGCTGCGTGTGTGTCTCTGACGACACCAGTAGTCTCAGGCAGTGTCTGCTGGAGCTGGACCAGGGACGGTCCAGTAATGATTTTACTTATACGCTGTGGGATATATTGAAAGGTTAGTGGAATAGTTACTGCTGCCAAAAGGCTTCTAAGAAAGAGCGCTACAACACTCAGTCCTCGGCCTTCACTACCAGCTACCTGTCTAAGGATGAGGCCCTATATGTGCATTGCGCTGCGTTGCGTTGCGTCGCGTCGACAATGGTGCATGTCATAAAATATATAGAAAACTACCCGGTGACAACGCTACGACGCAACGCACTACGCTTCACCGTAAGATAGTCGGTCTACGAGCTGGAAGACGTCCCACTCTACTCTTGCCTGTTGTTGTAAATACCGCGCAGTGGCCGGCGGGCGGCTGCGTGTGCGTCACCGACGACACGAGCAGTCTGCGGCAGTGTCTGCTGGAGCTGGACCAGGGACGGTCCAGTAATGATTTTACTTATACGCTGTGGGATATATTGAAAGATTAGTGCAACATCTACTAACTGCGAGACAAAGGACACTGCCACGAAGTGCTGTGATATTATTTCCTCTGCCTTTTAATCCTGCCACTACTGGCTACCTATCTAAGGTCTGGACAAATGCCTGTGCCTTCCTTATCCAGCGAATACTGGCTACCTATCTAAGGTCATTGGGCCTGAAGGCGTCCCACGCTACACTTGCCTGTTCGTGGTGGTAGAGACCTACGAGTAGAGTGGTCAGCACAGAAACCTGACCCCTGTTGTAGTGACCTTGCTACTGGGGGTCAGGTTTCAAACGCCAGAACAACACTAAACGTCTCAACGATCTCCTCAACGAGGTGGAAACCTACGCGTACACCGCGCAGTGGCCGGCGGGCGGCTGCGTGTGTGTCTCTGACGATACCAGTAGTCTCAGGCAGTGTCTGCTGGAGCTGTACCAGGGACGGTCCAGTAATGATTTTACTTATACACTGTGGGATATATTGAAAGGTTAGTGGAATGACCACTATTGGAAAACTGCATATAGGCCTCCCTTCCTCATCCAGCCACCACTACCACAGACCAGTGGGACCGGAGGATGTCCCACGCTACGCTTCATGGTGTACACTTGTAAACTCGATTGCCCCAGCGGCCATTGGTTCTAAAAATACCGTTTCAATAGTTGATGGATCAGGAAAGTAAACTCATCGTTCCGGAGGTTCTGCGGCATGTATGGCCATCCCACTGCCACTTCATATTGCAGGTATTATGAGCTATGTAAGCACTAAACGAAGTGGAAACCTACGCGTACACCGCGCAGTGGCCGGCGGGCGGCTGCGTGTGCGTCTCCGACGATACCAGTAGTCTCAGGCAGTGTCTGCTGGAGCTGGACCAGGGACGGTCCAGTAATGATTTTACTTATACGCTATGGGATATATTACATGATCAAATGAACTTCTCAAGCGAAGTTCGATCAGTATTATATGAATACGCTTCATTCGAAGATATAATGTAACAATGTAGTCCCTTTAGCCTACAAGGCGACTTCGCACGATTAAGAGATAACCTGGTTAAGTCTATAGACTAACTTAAAACGAATGTGTCCCATCCCTGGTCCTCCAGCTGCCTATAAATACTACCCCCGCCGCGGCGGCTCTCATTCTTCAGAGTCTACAACAAGAATCTTCACTGGGGTCTTATTCTTCGGGAAGGGAGGGAGTTTTATATCTTCGAATGAAGCGTATTCATATAATACTGATCGAACTTCGCTTGAGAAGTTCGTTTGATCATGTATTATATTTCATCGCTTCATTCTTCAGATATTATGTAACAATGTAGATGTTCAGAGTAGAAAGTTTTGTTCATTATCAATTATTATTTATTATGCTTGTAATTGCAGCCTTATCATAAAATGTAACAAAATTTTGCAATAAATATTTTTTAACTTTACTTTTAGTTTATATAAGTATCCATATATTATTATATGTCCAGATATAGGTAGATAAATAATAAGTATTTATTTGAAAGTAAGTAGGTATATCTAAATCTATTTGTATTACTTATGTAGGGAAGTAAAATAAATAAAGGATTTAGAATCAACATCATTAATTCTTTATTATGGTATATTTCTATGCAGTATAAATACTTACTTAAGTTATTACAATTAACAACAAAATTAAGTGTCCTATGTTCAGATTTACGAAATAGTAGATTACAATAAATAACTTATAGAAGTAATATTATTGAGTAATGATAATTATCTTCAACACAGGATTATATACAGGCTATTTATTACATCAATTTTATTAATCATTAAGTACTTATAAATACATCTGAATTATTAATAATCTTAATTACCTCTAAGAAGGCAGACTGACTTGGCAAATGACCCTTCATCTAACACCTGGCGGTGATAAAACTTGGCGAAAGTCTCAGAATTTTTAGTCCAACCAGCTGCTTTTCTAATAGCTTCGACTGAGAGGCCGGAGGAACTAGCGGCCGAGGTGGACGCGTGCCGCGTGCTGTGTCCGCTGTACACAGACACATCTACACCACTCTCTGATAGAACCTGCTTAATCCATCTGCTGATAGATTGAGCGGTGGCGGCCTTATGTGGCCTTTTGAAAGTCAATAAAAGATTATTGTTACTTGTCTGTCTCAAATCTTTGGTTACTTCTATGTAATCTTTAATAGTTGTGGCTGGACAGATATTCTTATTTTGATCAAAATACGGTAGTATTAACAATGGTTGATTGCGACCTGGCGCAGATGTTTTAATTATATCAGAGATAAGAATTTTTACCCCGTTGTGATCTATTTTTATGTTACGTAATTTAATCAGTGACAATGTTTGTACTCTATGTCCTGTACAAATTGCAAGTAGTATTGTTAGTTTCTTTGTAATTTGTTGTAACGAAAGGTCTGTATTAGGAAACCAATTAGAGATATAATCTAGTACTACCTGAGGATCCCAAGTAGAAGTGTACTTGGGGGCCGTAGGCCTTAATTTGTATGCTCCTTTTAATAACCTCTTTACTTGATCTTGAGAGCCAATTTCGTTTCCTAATAGAAGTGATAGTGCTGATCTATGACTGTTTAAAGTTCCATACGAAGCGCCTTTATTAAACTGCTCAGTCAAAAAAGACAATACAGCTGTAAGGTTAGCCTGGTATGGCTGAAATTTTTTAAGTTTACAAAAGTCCCACCATAATTTATATGTAACATTGTACTGAGTAGCTGTGTTTTTTGAAATAGACGCCAACATTAAATCCAAAGATGATGTTGGGGTTTCACGGTTTAGAAACGCGACCCGGAGAGCTTCGCTGCAGCCAGGGTAAACCGGTTGAATCTCTGATTGTGCGTCCTATAGGAGGGCAAAAGGTTTACGTCAGAATCTAAGTAAATTACATCAGATATTATTAAGCTATTTAATAGTGGGAACCATGGTTGTGAAGGCCATAGGGGATACACAAGGATACCTTCGGCTTTGTCATTAATAATTTTACTGAGACATTTTAGTATCAAAGGGAATGGTGGGAATGCGTAGAAAGACAAATTATTCGAGTTAAGAGTGAATGCATCGACAGCAAGCGCTTCTGGATCACGTTGCCACGATACATAAGTTTCGCATTTGGCATTTGTGCGAGAAGCGAAAAGATCTATGTTAGCTTGTCCAAACGCGTTAACAATTGTTTGGAAAGCTGACTCACTTAACGACCATTCTACATCAGGGTTAACTTTCCTTGACTCTTCGTCAGCTTCTACATTGTCTTTTGTATTGATATAAGACGCGAACAACCAAATCCCTCGCTCCTCGCACCACTGCCAGATTGACCTTGCCAAATTATTTAAATGGGGAAACTGTACACCTCCCATTCTGTTGACATAACTTATTGCTGTCGTATTATCAACGCGCAATAAAATATTACAGTTTGATTTTTCGCGCGCAAAACATTTGAGGCCAAAAAATACAGCTAATAACTCTAAGTAGTTTATATGGAAAATAACTTCGCATTCCTGCCATGTCCCGCTGGCCCGGCTATTGTTGGAAAACGCTCCCCAACCTGTCATAGAAGCATCAGTAAAGATTTCCAAGTCAAAATTGGTGTTTCCTATAGGATTATATGTAGTATTAATATGTGTCGACCACCAAACTAGGTCAGGCAGGATTTCATTTGTGAATCTAACTTTTGAATCATATGACCGGTCTTGTAACATAATAAATTTTTGTCGTTCAAGTTGTTTTGTATAGACCCACCCGTATCTTACAGCGGGGCAAGCTGCGGTTAGAACGCCTATAAGGTGAGCATAATCTCTTAAGGAACATTTAGGCAAAGACGAAAATTTTTCTACCAAATGTAGTATGTGATTACGTTTTTCTGTAGGGAGAGAAATCGTCATATCAACCGAGTTATAAATAAATCCAAGAAACTTGCAAGTTTGGGACGGTTCGACTTGGCTTTTAGTATAGTTTATAACAAAACCTAAACATTCCAATAATAGAATGGTTTCTTTAACGTTATTAAGGCACTCAATATAAGTCTTTCCCACGCATAACAAATCGTCGATGTAAATAACAGACATGAAACCTCTACGCCTAAGGTGAGAGACAACTTCCTTCATTAATTTTGTAAATGTCCTAGGTGCCACTGAGAGGCCATAGGGCATGGCTTTAAATTCATATGTTGTATTTTCGAATTGAAATCTGAGGTACTTATGAAAATCTGATGAAATCGCCAGAGAAAGATATGATTCTTTTAAATCTATGCTAGCCATAAAGCTGTTTTTAGTTATCAGTTTCGAAGCAGTTCGGAAATCTTCCATTTTAAAATGATTTTTTTCGATAAACTTATTAAATGTCTTAAGGTTCAGAATGAATCGGTAGCCGCCATTTGACTTCGGAGCTAAGAAAATATTGGAAATAAATTGTTCGCTATTGGGTTCACATGCGCTGATTGCACCTAATTCGAGCAGATTTTGTATTTCTAAGTACA
Source organism: Plutella xylostella (assembly GCF_932276165.1). NCBI lineage: Eukaryota > Metazoa > Arthropoda > Insecta > Lepidoptera > Plutellidae > Plutella > Plutella xylostella. The sequence continues at coordinate 4,888,799 of NC_063986.1, forward strand.
TGTTCTGTTTTTCTAGAGATGTGAACGTGTTTAAAGGAACAGATGACTGGATAACCTCTCCCACGAGAGGAATAGGGAAACCATCTCTTATCCAGTTTAAAATTACATGGTTTTTTGTTATTTGAGACCCACAATTATAACAATTTCGTAATCGGCCAGCATGTACCTGCGTCACTGTCGCGTTGGGGCACGGTCGCGCTGCTTGAGGTAATTCGTGGCCCTCGCCGGGCCGGGGGCTGCGGGCGGCGGCGGCGGCGCTCTGCGAGCAGCCGGGTTGTACGGGTTGTACCTCTGCGTCGCTGCACGTCCGCCTCTGCTCGCCGAGGGCGGGAAGCGAGGCGGACCTGACCAGTTTCCCTGGTATCGCGGGCGGTTTGATGTGGCCGAGAATGAAGTACTGGAACTTTTTGCAGTAGGTGTAGGTTTCTTAATTTGTAAACCCTGTTTCTCAATAATTTTTGACGATTTGATTCGTTCGGCTAATTTAGAACCGAATAGAGTTTCATCTCTTTCTAAGTCTTGAGTAAAGCTTAAAAATGATTTGTCAATCCCTGGTGTGATAAGTTTTATTCTTGCCTTTGTCTCCATACAATGGAGATCGGAAAGTATGCGGCATCCATCTGACAATATTTTGATGGCCCTCACTTTGTTAGGTCTGTCATCATTAGCAAGAAGCAGGCTTAAAGCTCTATTTACAGCAGTGATGCCTAGGCCAAGCTGATTTTGATTAAAAGCAATCTTTTGGTCTCTGTTTCGAGGTTTTTCGTTAACAGCAGATGATATTTCGGCATTGAGGGTAGGAGCTCTTAAAAGTTTGCAATTATCAGGGAAAGTATATTCTTTTAGCAACTTGTCCTTCTCGTCTTTAGATAGACCTTTACGAAGGATGGGTAGCCATCGTTGAGCTAGGTCAGGGTGGATAGGCTCACCGTACACAGGGGCTTCCTCAGCGGCGTCGCCCAGCGCGCTCAGCACGTCCGAGTCCAACGGAACTTCGATCGGTGGCTCCTCCAGTATAGGTCCCTCTGGTTGTGGTGGCGAAATGTCGAGCAGCTCCTCTGAGGGAGTATGGTCGGGTCCGGCCGTCGGCGTCGTAACATTATTTATTGGTGCAATGTCTAAAACAAAATAATAAAGTGTTATTGTAGCAATCAATACTTTATTTTTTCTGATCTGTGGGACCATATTAACGCTATCGTGTTAACTCACGGTTAACCACCAAGCAAATACTTTCCTTTGTGTTAACTCACGGTTAACCCCCAGGATTTTTACGCCCTTGGTTTTGAAACCAAGTGTTTAATTACGTAGGGAACGATCCTTTGTCTGGTAAAATTCAAGGTAGATATATTGTATTGTTGAAACTTACCTGAGTTATTTTCAGAATCCGAAGAATCCGAATAAATAATAGTTCTTAGTCGTTTTTTACGACGTGGTTCTTGTAGTTTCCTTATTTTAGCACTGTAAAACTCGATCTTCTCACTTTTAGATCTTTTCGGCATCGTTGAAAAAATATTTTTTCTAACTGAGGGTAATTTGAGAAAATGTCGGAGAATTTGAAGTGTGCGTTCGTCGCCTCGCACGAAAAAAGAATGAGAGCCGCCGCGGTGGGGGTAGTATTTATAGGCAGCTGGAGGACCAGGGATGGGACACATTCGTTTTAAGTTAGTCTATAGACTTAACACTAGAGTAGGCGCGCTCATTTAACTCCTGGGATGGTCGCGCGGGCTACATATGTAGCCCATTTGTAATGCCTCGTAAGCACATATATTTGATTGAAAAGTAAAACACTTTGTTACATTTCAACTATCATATTTATTTTTAAACTTTAAAGTAAAAAACGTATGAATATTTTCAAATTTTAACAAAGTTATTAACAAACAAAGACATACTGCTAAATATCGATATTATTTGGGACCATCGCACTAATAAGATTTTTTTTTGAGTCTAGGACACAAAACTTATAAACTTATCATAGTTTCTTACAATATAGGATACAATATAGTAGCAGATGGTGGAAATTTACTCCATTTCATACCATTCTGGGACTTGTAGCTGATCAAAACTGATGATGATGATGGTACCTTCACATCACATCATCTTCGTCCAAATCTTCTACTTATTGTTCACTCTCGGATTAATGAGAATTATCGGAAAGAATTAACGGTTCCATAGGACCTTCTTCTTTGCTTTCCGTCAAGTTATCACTATTTTCCTCTTCTTCCATAAGCCATTTCCGAATTTGACCTTCGTTCACCGCCATTATTACCTAAAATTATTCAAATGATTTTTTAAGTGTTTTTAGTCCAAAACAGAACTAACAAAGTAAAAAAACAATCAAGTAATATGCTTATACATTTCATATTAACGTAAATTTGCATAAAAAAATATTAAATCCAAGAAATAAAACAGAAAATCAGAAAAAAACACTTACCTAGAACGGTCGCGCGGGCTACATACGTAGCCCAGCAACTTTAGCCACCGTGCTCCTCAGGTTCCCGTGTGCCGGGACAGTGGGCACGCTGCTGGGGGACGCGGGGGTTCGTGAGGAAGGAATACACGGGGTACAGAGCGCTAGTGCCGTGCGTTCCAGATATTTACAACAAAAACATACCCTGGTCTACACCTGTAGCCCACGCGCCCACTCTAGTGTTAACCAGGTTATCTCTTAATCGTGCGAAGTCGCCTTGTAGGCTAAAGGGACTACATTGTTACATTATATCTGAAGAATGAAGCGATGAAATATAATGAAAGGTTTGTGTTGATATTTTGGTTTATTATCATGCCTAATCGTCCACTGCTAAATTATAGGTCTCTCCCAAGGATACCTTACACACTCACTCTTTGGCAGTTTTCGTACAGCCACTACTGGCTACTTGGCTAAAGTCGTAGATCCAGCGGGCCCGACTGAAATATAGTTGAGTTTGTTTATCTGCTGAGCAAATTACTTCAAATGATAGAACATAACTACAGATCTGTTTATAGTCCTAGCAATAGTGAAGTGATTTGATACTTCCGTAATATATATTATTTTAAAAATACTTAATTATAATTCCATTGCAGATTGCAACACAGCTGAGGAACTCATATCGCTATTGATCCAGGCCCTCAAATTTATATCTTCTGGAAAGATTAGACCTTTTGTAAGTATACAATAAACATTTTAATAAATGAATGATATTCCCTCTAACTTAACTATGGCGAGCTCCCTATTAACAGTTCCATATTTTTTTACAGATAGACGCAAACAACAAATCGTATCTCTCAAAGCTAGTCCTAAAACTATCCAGAGGGCACTCTCAGTCGTCTAAAGTGCTGAAGAACCTCCGTTCAAACCCCGCCCAAGCCTTGTCTTTAGTAGCGCAAGTTGGTGTCGAGAAAACGATGTGGGAATACACTCACATAATGTCGCTGGTCGAACATTCGTTTTACATCGCTAATATCTGGGCGCAGGATGTCAGGTAGGTTTTTATAATGTATGTTCAATGTTACAATACTGATCTGAGGGTTTGCTTCCTGGCCGAGGCAAAATTATTAGAAATTATATTTTCCTGGGCCTAGTATCACCGTTGCTCACAAGGCGGCCATAACGCTCCTAGCAGAGCTACACGGACGTCGATAATCTCGTTTAATGCTTCTACTAATCATAACGCCGTATTTATGGCGAATCGCGATATAGTGACGCTTATTTACGTCCTCAACTGATTTTATAAATAGCGCCCTCTATTAAGTTTCCCCTAGACTATTATAAATTGTGGCGAACTGTGAGCTCGCTTACACCACGCCAGCCGCGGCCGGTGATTCCGTTCCAATATTCAGTTGAATATAACACCTTTTATGAGTTTACGAAAAAAACAATAGATGGCGCTGTGTATATGAAAAACTTAATGGTTTGACCATGGTCTGTCTAAAGGTGACTAAACTATGAACCAATAATGAGTGGAATTGCCTTTCTACCCCCCAGATCCCACGAATCCATCGAGCAGATCAACCAAACGATCCAAGACATGACGATGAGCGGTGGGGACTTCTCGCTCAATCCTTTCGAGAGTTTATCTCAGACGGCGGAACACTCGATACGACTCGACTGCGAGTCGTTCTACGATGATGATCCGAATGAGTTGTCTGTTGATGAGTTTGCGTCGCTGAAGAAACACGGATTGGTTGGGGATAAGAAGGTTAGTATTTGTTGTTGACTTGATTTCCGATAGCGTTGCACTTGCACGGCACCTTTATCGACGTTGATAAAGTTTTCGTTGGCGGTCCTGAATTTTTATTTCGCATTATGTAAATCATAGAATAACGAGACTAGCACTGTACTTGTACTTGTTATTCTATGATGTAAATGCATGATGGTATCATGAAAATATTCATAAAGGTATATCCAGGTCTACGTCTTACCAGTTGTTGACGAATCCTCTCGAAAAAAAATATCACAGACCTCGATTTACGAATGTTTCTAATAGAGATGTCACATTGTATGCCAATCATCATCACCATCACGGTCCCTCACGGCCCCACTGCTAGGGCACGGGTCTCCTTCCAGTGTGTATGCCAATAGTAAACGATAACTTTCAGCTTTTGTATATAAACTATATAAACCTACAGCAACACCTTACATTATATCCCCATCTACTTCCCAGGTACCGAACGAAGTGCCCCTCATAGCGGACGAGATCGACATCTCCCCGTGGAAGCACCTGCTCATGAAGTTCGCGCAAGTACACGTGTGTCTCGAGCACTTGTACAGGGCTGAGATCTGCTTGAGAGCTGACTTTGGTAAGTTTAAGGCTAGTGCATATAAGGATATGAAATGATGTATGTATGGAATGATGATGTATGGAAATGACGGCCATTGCATAAGCGGAAGTAGTATTGATAGTTCGAATAAGTCGACATAGGATATGATAGAATGAGTGCCACCGTCAATTTCCTAATATTGTTTTTGTAATTATGTTATCTACATTTGGTTTATCTATGTAATTATGTATTTTTGTAGATATTTTTTTTTTTTGTAAACCCAAATTACAGCTTCCAACACAAATCTATTTATACAAAAAGTGGGCTGAGCTGTGACTAATCAAATGTATCTATCATTTAACGCGATACCTATTATATTACATTATTAAGTATACTAATCTGGTCTAACTTTCAGCAAACCTGAAGCCGCTAGCGTCACGGCTTCTAGAGATTTATGTGTCAGAGAAATCTCCAGTAAAGACAATCGGCCAACTGATGAACGACCCAGTACAAAAGATAACTCTACCACTCACTAACAATATTGTGAAGGACCATCTCAAGTTAGTATTCTACCTCTATCTATTCTTAGTGTTGCTGTTAATTTCGCTTGAAAGTAGCCTTTGTTTGTATCAGATTAAGGTGTAAAGCCAGTTTTTTGTTAGCATTCGACCATGCATTTTCCACGACGAAATAATATGAGTGTTAGCTAAACCTCTCAGTTTTTTTTCACCGCTATGGCGATCGTACATCTCTTTTTACATACATTTCAATATTACGTATAACTCTTTTGTTATCAAACGATAAGAAACTGCATTTTTCTGCATTAGGTACACGAAGAGTGTAAGTACTTATATATTTACCTAACGTATAACTTCCTTCACCAGAAAGCCAGTTTCCTGGTATCGTGTCAAACTTAATAAGAAACAAGAAGCAGCTAAAGAGGGTCTTAAAAGAGATTTGAAGGTGGTTTACGCATTCACCCAACAGCCGGTGTTCCCGCCGTCAGTTTGGCAGCATATAGGTTTGTATAATTAAATGCATATTCAGATAACAAGGCAAATCGACCAACATCATAGTCACAGTTGGACATTGGTTGTTAGAGTCTCCCAAGGAGCTATGCCACTACTACAGGCGAGATATTAAGCGTTGCAATAAAAATGGCAAAAGTGAGCTTGTGCAATGGTGTAAACACCTGTGGAGAGCATGAAAGAAAGAAAGAAAGAAAGAAAGAAAGAAAGAAACATTTATTTGACACACTGAACAATAAAAAACAGAAACAAAAAGAAAAAAAGAATACTACAAATAATTTATATGAAAAGAAAAAAACAGAAAATAATACAAACAAGCACGGTTGCTGTCCAGAGCGTCAAAAAGGCACCAGCTCAGCGTGTGCTGTGCCCAGGAGGCCACAGCGCTGGTTTTCAGCTGGCCCTAAGAGTTGTGACCTCAGTCACGAACGCGAGGTACTTAATTAGGATGGGTTGTGTTGTGTTGTGTGTGTGTGTGTGTATGTGTGTATGTGTGGAATGTGTGTATATTTGAGTAAGCTAGGTTGGTGTATAAGTAGATATAAGTAGGTACATTAAGTAAAAATATATATTTATAAATAATAAGACGCATAATACTAGTTTATAAATAAACCATAAATAATAGAATAGGTACAATATAAATGCATAACATAATATAATAAGAGTTACATAAAAGTACGTAAGTAGGTAGCCGGTCCGGATACCGCGAATACATTATATTACGAGTATTATGTAGGTAGGTATAAGCCACAGAGAGGTATAAGCCTGCAGAGGCATATAATATTTTTTCAGTATCCGGGCGCGACCCGTTCAGTCTGCCCGCGTCATCCCGCCAGCCGTGCGTAGATAACGGGACGAGGCGGCGCCCGCGCACATACGCCCGGATACCGAGCACCCCACGAACAGCTAGCAACAGGCAACAACTAACATTAAACACCAGTGGCATGCTTCTGCAAGTTTATCATAATTATAATGACAACTTCTACCATTTTTATCGCTTGTGTAAACTTTAGTCTGTTTAGTAGTCAGCCTTTGATAAAACCCCTAAATTGATACTTACTATCTTTTTTGCATCGTAATAGACATCATGGACCGCATAATTTATTTGTTGAATTTAATGCGCCATCCACTGTCTCCATTCTCCCTTTCCTTAACTTTGAGTCTCTTATATTAATCATTTTATTATTTTCAGAACCACAGAGCGACGAAATAGCGGAAACAACAGCAGTCGGCGAGGAACTCAAGTACCACTGCACGAAGTACACCTTCATTAGTAATAAACTACCGAACAAACTGCCTATGTGATAGTAAATTAAGATATTATGATGTTGATAAGTGAATGTATTTTTTTCAGTTTTGGAAGTTAAATATCATTTTATAGGTATGTATAGATATACCCATGTAAGTTTGGGAATTAATCTATTAGTAGCTTTCTTTAATTATTTAATGATACACATACTTAATCATATAATAATGTATTATTATAACTATTGTAGGTACTTTTATATGTATAACTTTAAATATTGTATTATATCAGGTATAGCCATAGAAATCATATAATTAAAATATTTTTTTTAAGCAAAAATATACCGTTTCTGTCGTTTAATTCTTGGTCTATCACGGCCTATGGAAAGGTACAAACACGATAGATTTTCAAAACGGAGCCATGTTTCATCAGTGTTTCTAAAAAAACTAACTGCTAAGGAATTTAAAGTACTTATCCTCATTTCTTCTTTTATACTTAAGAGTTCTTACATCTTACGAGACTTTGCGGTAGGTAAGTAAACTCACAGGGGGTCACTCCATTTGACGAAAAACTAAGCTTCTTAGCGCTGTTGCGCGAGACACGACTCTTATCTCGTTATATTAAACTTGACAGCTCTCTTTCGTTAGGGTCAATTTATACTAGTACAGAGTCGAAGCGAATCGAAGCGTCTATTCAATACTGAACATTACAAATACAACATTAACTCCACAGCATAACGCACACATTGCTACTGAGATTTTTAAAAGTCGCGCGCATTCTTCGCGCTTCGCGCGTCTACGCGTGACCAACGCAACCAACCATTCGTGCGGCTTTGCTTAAGTTGTGAAGAATTTGACGCTTCGCTGCTCTTCGACTCTGCCCCAGTATAAATTGACCCTTAGTTTTTCTTCAGTATAGAGTAACCCTCCACATGCAAGACCAAATGATGCGCAAACGCACATTTGTTTACAAATACGCACCATGCACCGCGCGCCACGTGGCCAATTAACCACACATTACTCAATCATATTGTGGATCTATAAGAAGAATGTTTACTCAAACAGGTTGGAATTTTATGAGTGATCGGGCTGGGGGCTTACAGCTAAACAGTGTTGAAAGAGTAGTAGGTATTTTTTATAGCAAAATTCAAAATGCATGGGGTGACGCAGGGGCTTGTTCTGAACCACTTTTGTTCTACTAGGTAACTTATTGACTTTTGGAAATTATACTATCCTTACTAAATAGTCACATCACCACTTTTTAAGAAAAAGCAAAAAAATAGTCGCGAAACAGAATAGTTTAGAATGAGCTGCAAAATCACTACTTTTCAGCTTAGGTAATTTTATTTGTGTAGATTTATCTAAGGTGAAGTGCGGTAATTGCAACTATCCGGTAATTGCAACTAACTTCAATAACTCCCTCTAGAGTTACTTCATTGTAAAACGACAGACTAAAATCAATTTTACATCATAAAAGCTCTACCCAAAAATGTAAATGGCGCTGATAGCTCAAGAATTGTGGGAGTTATAAAGCTTTTTGTCATAGGCCATTTTGAGTCTGCTGGCCTCGGATGGACATGGTGTGCATTTTTATTTTATAAAATAGTTTTAAGTGGTTCCTCGCAAGGTTTTTCAAAAAAAAAGTAAAAACTAATAACGGTAAGTCATTTTGTATGTATTTGTTTTATTCTAACACGATTATTTTCCGAGTTTTCTGTGTAGTTACATTTACCAGACAAAAAATGCAACGTCAGGTAAATGCAACTATTTTGCAGTTTTTAGGGTGGTTACAATTAGCTGCCAATTTTTGTATGAAATTGGAAAAAGCCAGTGATGGGGCAGTGAACATGAATATATCGATACAATCACTAATAATATAACACACAAATAAGAATAAAAGGCTGAATACCAAATTTTAAACATATCTATTAAGCATACATTTTTTTAGAAAACCTGCAAAATTCCACCCTGCATCCTGCCTGCGGTAAATTCCGAAAACTTTCCAAAAAAATTGTAAAAACGCTGTTTGATTAAACATAAGTAAAATATTTAATGTTGATTAATAAAAATATAGCTATTAATTTTTATCCCCGAGTTTTATTCTGCTACCATGGTCTTCTTGGCTTGTCGATGACAGACACTACATGACTGTCGATAAAATTACGATAAAGTTCCCATCACTATTTTTGAGAAATTAGTTGCAATTACCAGACCCACGGCTAAACAGTAGTTTCATGCGAAATTGGTCGTAGTTACAAGGAGATAAATGTCACAATCCTATGAATATTCTCTTAGTCTTGGTGTTTCAAATACACAATATACACCACACATAGAAAAATATGGAGATAAAACGATTAGTTGCAATTACCCGCCAGGAGGGGTAATTGCAACTATTTCTGCCTTTGCCGGAACTTTTGGCAATAGCTCTTTATTCTTCAGAGTTTTTCTTTGTCATGATAGTAGAATAAAATCTACATAAAATTTTGACTTTGGCATGATTTTACAGTAATACTATTTCCTTATATATTAAGAATTATCAGATGATGAAGTTACGACTTCAATATTTTTAGTTGCAATTACCGCACTTCACCTTACTTATCTTATTATGTTTAAAATAGTTAAGTAGGTACCTAATAAATTTTTCGATCTGGAGTTTCACTGAAAACTTATTTAAATTCCACCTCATCCACAGCCAAAAGGGATCTGAAAGATATGGGTTAACGAGCAAAAAATATTCTGCGATCATAATTTGTTTACTTTGTATGTTTGGTGTAATGTGCACACCAACTAAACACAAATCTGATTGAGGCATTGACTTATATATATATTATTTTTTTCCTGCACATTATATTGTTACTTCAGTACCTACATAAAAATGCATTACATAACCCACCTACTTATCCCAGCAATTATCATTACTCGCCGATTACATATACGCACTAATTTGAACCAGCTGGGTAGGAACTCTACAGGTTTTGTAGGAGAAAATTAAGTGAAATCGTCCTTACCATCATTTTCATTTGGTTGAAATTGCAAAGCTTCAAACGTTGAAGCCTTCCGCTGAATTTCACATGATGTTGCGATTGTAGTCGCCGTTTTCAGTTGAAATTAGCGTGAATATAAATACCAGCCTAATTCCACGTTTGAAATGTTTAGTCGTTGTGGTACCACAGGTCAACTTGTACTTTTATAAAGTTACGAAAATGTTTTTTTTTTTTATAACAAAGGACACGGAATAGGTAAGTAAATACAAAATTTCTCACTAATTTGTCCGTTTCGAAGAGCTTTTTAAGGATTCGATTCCACAGATTCCACAGGGTATGTAGTGCACCTCACAGGGTAAACGGTTATTAAAAGCTGACATACTTAGGTACTTCAATTGGTTAAATTAACTACTAAAATGCTATTTTCATATCATCAATATGAATTCATATAACTACTTATTTAAGTACCTACTTAATACTATTCGTAACGTAATCTCAGCTATAGCTATAAATATCTACGATACCTTATACCTTCATCGATAAATATCTATGATATAAACTAACACCGTACCACCATACATTTACGTTTAACAACAGTTTATAGGCTACCGGTGGCGATGGCACTAGCTCCACGATCTATTGCATATTTATCAATACATATGTTACGTTATACAGGAAATGGAACAGAAAACATATACTTAACGTAAAGTTAGCTCAGACTTAACCAGACAACTCCCAACTTTTTTCAAAAAAGCTTCTTGTATTTCGGCTATCTGGCAATGTGCATTTTTCGGTTTGCCAATGCAAATTTTATAAAAAAAAAAGTTAAATTTGGATGTTTGTTTTGACTATTATCCTGCCTCTTGACTCTTTTCCAAGGATAGTTAAGATACGAAGACCATTTTAATTCTCCCTAATGGTTAAGGACTTAAGCCGTAAGTGGCTGGTTTTTAACACCCTGTATAATGTATATAGTACCTATCTATATACCTATAAATAAATAGAGATATACTTAATAATAATAATAATCTTTATTTGCACACCATGAAACATAACTTAAATTTAACTTAATTAACATACCAAATTTGCTTTAAGCACCAGATTTTTTAACTAGCCAACGTACAAAAATATCTATCTAACTAACAAGACGTGGGTAAAGCTCAGGTAACCAACGTACAGTCAGCTGCACAAGTAGATATACACTTTTGTACCTTGTCAATCAAAATCCGCCTATCCATTCATTGAAACATTGACGGTTCGTCAGTTTGACAAGGTACAGAAGTGTACATAACGACTTATGCAGCTGACCGTACCTACTATTCTATGGTATGAGTGCAATTAACTTAGTCGTTCTGTAATCGTTACAAAATGACATTGACACCGACAATTTAATTCTAACCGCAGTAATACCACCCAAGTCACCCAACCCATACGCATTTTGTAATTTGATTGTGTATTGTCCTGAGGTAGGTAGGTAGACTTGCTTAGTTTTGGCTAGGTATCCACATGGCAGGTTCAACAACTTAAATTATCCTTCAAGCTACTTTTATCTACTATGTCTATGTATACTTTTAATGCTAGATACCACTGCCACTGGTTTTTAAAGTACACACGGCAACGTCAAATGGTTGGCAGGGCACACTAACGTAGTGTATGTGTGCACACTAACGTTGTCTATGTGTGCATAAACGCAGAAATCGGTTTACACACCAGTAACAAACCACACACACACACAACAGCACAAACGAGTTTGCGCGTAGGCAAACGCCCGTATACCAGCTGTGACATAAAAATATCAACCGGTAGTGTTAGTGAAATAGTTATAAAATTGATGTGAAGCAAAATGGCGTAGTGACGACCGAATGGCGTAGTGGTTAGTGACCTGACTACTGAGCCGATGGTCCCGGGTTCGATTCCCGGCTGGGGCAGATATTTGTTTAAACACAGATATTTGTTCTCGGGTCTTGGATGTGCCCGTAAAATGGCAATAGGCCCGCCCCCTATTACATTGGGACTAACATAACACTCTGGCGAAAAGTGGGTGCAGCAATGCACCTCTGCCTACCCCGCAAGGGAGTACATTAGTACAAGGCGTGAGTGCGTGTTTTTTTTTTTTTTTTTTTTGAAGCAAAATTTCACTACCTGTGTCTATACACTTCGTAGCTCATTGGTAGAATGTTAGACTAATGAAACATAGGTCGTGAGTTCGAGTCCACGGATGGTTATTTTTATTTAACTTAATTAAAATTTTGCGTTCATTTAAACGCTGTTGAGTATAAAATTAATATATTTGAAACTGACAAATGACTACCAGCTGCATAGCTGTCGACTATTTCTCTTCGCCAAAAATATATGATTCGTTCTTCATTTGAGAATTAAAATCATTCTACCCTCATACAATATGAATAAACGAAATTTGTTTTTAGTTTTAGTGACAATTCACCTCTGCGTCTGCAAAGTGATTCACTTTGTGATTTGTCAATTTAATTAATTACTCTTCGCAGTCACTATGGAAAGTCACTTAACCATGTTCAAAAAGGCGGAGATAATCGTATTTATATGAACAAAACATTACAATTAGTGAAATCGCAAGACGTTTAACGGTAAGTAACATAGAATTGCAAATATTTTATTTGACTGTTAGAATATTTGTATTTGTATAAGCTAAGTATTTGTTTTTTTTGTTTGCAGAGGAGGACTGTTCAATTATGGGTTCACCGATACGCAGATTCGGGACATGTAGACAGTAGTCGTCTATACGGATGCATCAACACGCCATCGAGAAATCGTAGCTGCACATAGCGCTGATCCGTTCTGCAGCACCCGTTCTACGGCCACAACACATAATCTATCCCTACAAACCGTACGGGTTCACTTGCGTGCTGCTGGGTTGCGGTGTCGGAGGCCGACGAAGAAAATTGCTCTAACCGATCAGCATCGTCGAAACAGAGTGCGTTTTGCGACTGACTATTTTAAACTTTGATTGGTGCAACAATGTGGTGATATTTAGTGATGAAAAGTCCTTTAAGTCAGACAAGGATGGACGTAAGATATTATGGCGAAAAAGTGGTGAAAATTATAGTTATTGGGGTTAGCTCAGTAATTTTTATTTTTTCCATTCGTATAAGATTTTAGTTATTTTGTTAAATACTTATTATTATTAACAATTATGGGTAAGCCAATGTGTTAATGATGTTATTGTTACTGAGGTTGGAATAAGTTATCTTATATCTAGCTAATTAACATGTTGATTCATATAACTAATGACTTGCCTATTTACTTTAGTAAAACAGCCAGTCCATCCTTTTCTGATGTTTATTATGATTTAAAACTGCTAATTGAAAATTTTCCTTATTAATATAAACTAAAACTATGTTTTAAAACGGAAAACAACAAAAACGTAACATCCTTAATGTTTATGTTACGGCAAGAATAAATTTGGTAATTTTAACACTTAATAACTTGTTTCATTTACTTTCTTTGTTGCTTTTATTCGTATATACTACAATAATATTATTAACCATATTAAAAATAAATTAAATCTATAAAAAAAACAAAAAAGGAATATTGTAAGTTCAGTGGGATTTGAAGCACCATACCGATTATTGTAAGTCTTGTATCATACCAACTGAGCCATTCAATCTATTACAATGCCTCGCAAAATTTTGCTTCATATCATAAAAACAATGAATCATTGTCACTGGCACAACTACATGCTTACAATATCCGTGTGTGGGTTGCCCAGAACTAAATAATTACGTCGACGTCGCCGACACACACATACACTACCTACGTTAGTGTGCCCTGCCAACCATTTAACGTTGCCGTGTGTACTTACTTATACCTATTTACTTAATAAGTATTTATGGACTTATGACCGGCTGATGAAAGTTCACTTACAAAAATTCACCCCGTATACTCTCTACTCTCACAAGGCTTGCTTGCTTTCAATCAAAGTCAATCCATGTGTCTTGTCAGTCCCGTGCCTCATTAGGGGTAAGTGGGAACACTTGCTGCTGTGTCTTAGATCACGAGGGTTACTCTATACTGACTATAAACGAACGTACGAGAGCTGTCGTGTATCGGCACGTTTAATACAACGATATAGAGTCGTGGCTCGAGCAGCAACGCTCTGAAACTTAATTTTTCGTCGTATATAGAGTGATCTCCCACAGACGTGTTTCCTTACTCAAATGAACTGAAGAAAGTGGGATTGTAACTAGGTACTTACCGACCTACCTACTCCGACGTAAGTATGATGATGTCGATGCTGAAGTTAAGTACAAATCCTAATTTTAATGCTGTATAAACACTAAATCCTTTGTTTAAAATTCGACTCTTGAGTGTTTTTGCAAATCTATTTTCTTACTAGCAAATTTATAGCATGACATTTTGTTTTTATTACCCTCTATTTACCAAGAGTGAACATTTATGTATAAGTACTTACTTAATTACAACCCATGCATGCGAAACGACGCGACCGCAGCAGTTCATACAAAATAAATCATTTAAGTACAATAGTTGCATTCACCTTTCCTCCACAAAAAGCATTTCCCAACTGTCCATTTCAGTCTGGCCTATATCCCTGAACTTTCAGTTCCCTAATGAAGCTCAGCAGCCGCTGGTGAACCATCAACAATTCTTTAATTCGCCCAGTAAGGTGCTCATACGGCCGCATGACCTCATTTTAACAGATTGTGAGTCGCGGCTAGCTGGCAGTTTAGGGTTCCGTACCGAATTAAATGGAACCCTAAAAGGGTAGATACTTAATTCGTTTGTACGGATGTCCTTCCATGTTATGTTGATTAGAAAATTCTGTTCATAACAGGCTTAAATGCGGTGTAATTAAATGTTATGTTGAAGGTGTAAGGTACGGTCTGCCACGCAGGTATCTGACCGCCGCACGTAACTCAATTTAGGTTGAGAAACGTTACCTGTGAACGCTACCTACCACTCTAACATGATTTTCTGGGAAGCTCATAGACCCACAATATAATTATGTAGTTAACTATCTGAAACTAGTTTATACCACTTGTTTCTGATAACTCCTAAGCTGTAAATTTTGTAAATTTATGTCATTGAGTTAAGTACTTAAATCTAGGCGGATTAGATATAATTTAATTCTATTTACGTTATTAAATATTGGAACCCTTATAAAGAGCTAGCCCGACGCGCTCTTTTCTACCGAGGTTTCGTTTTTATTTACCAGAAGACTTAAAAATGAAATATTAACTGCAAGATGGAAGACTTCTCTTTTCATACAATCTAGCTTTTGCTCAACCGTTTTTTTCATTAATAAAGAAAAACATTCGCTTGGTACGCTTAATTAAACTTTTTAAACATTCGAAATTACTTCGTGGATTTACGCTACACTTTTGCGAAAGTAGGTGCCTAAGTAAAGAAAATTAAAAATGGAAAACGTTTTTATATTTTTAGGTAAGTATGATGAGGTTCATGGGAAATAGAAGAATTACGTTAATAGACATTTGAAATAAGTACGTACTTACTACTTATAAATATATTTTTATTACGTTTATTGCGCCCCATGTAAGTAAAAAAACTTACCCATATCAGTACCACACACACACACAATCGTGTGCCGCCAATTTTGGTAATTTTTCGTGTATCACAGTGTACTTTACATAACCTACCTTGTTTCTCTCGGTCGTAGCACAGCTGTCCACATGGGCATTGGCTGGCAGAACTGCACAAACAATCCCGGCGCAAGAAAATAACATTGTTTGTCACTGGGGTCACTTTTCATGAGTTTAGGAACGCTGTATTTCAGTATTTCTTTAGCTGTTGCGCAAGCCACGACTCTATCTCGTTGTATTAAACGTGTCGATTGCACGACAGCTCTCGTTCGTTCATTTTTCGTTAGCATAGAGAGAATAATTCTCCTGGACCTCTGTATACCTATAAACTACAGACAAACCTACATGAAATTTATTTATGTGATTCATTTTTAGTCATGGTATAATTTGCCTCTTAGTAAGGGCAAAACTAACGCCTATCGTGCAACCTAAAGCCATCGCTGCAAAGCTTGAAAATCTAACCCTGAGTAGCACGAAGGAACTATAATAAACTTACTAACACTTCCAATGCAGTTTTCAATGAAATTTTCCACCCAAGATAGCGAAAATGAGTGAGGTTAAAGTTATTGGTAGGTATTCAGTAAAAGTATGTACCTACTTCGATCCAATTGTTTGTCGTAGCGCTAGTGTATTTTCAGGCAAATCTCGTCATCATGACATCCCATCACGTCCTCACTGCTTGGGCACGGGTCTCCTTCCATCTCTCCACCACGCTGGCCAAGTGCGGGTTGGTAGACCGCAACATAAGCAAGCGGTGCTTGGAGAGTTGTCGGGGAAGTGGGCAACCCGACTGTCAGAGGTTTTCAAGCCGCCCGAAGGCCTCTGACTTTGCTTAACGAAACGACTGATGCTGAAACAGCCACCGGGACCCATGGTCAGAAGCACGGAAGCGGCCAGAAAACGACCACTTGAAATCAGCCACCCATCCAATAAGTGAAGTGACCTTGCCATGTGTTGTTTAACTTCAATGATCAGTTTTGACCACTGAAGCTAGCTCGACTTCGGACGCTTCAAATTCTTTTTGCAAATCTGTCTGTATGAATTTATTCTGAAGCCCTCTACAAGTCCCACACGTTGACACGCACAAACCTAACCTACCTCCACACTACAATACAACAACAACCAAGTACCTATGTACCTACCATCTATTACATAAGCGCTTCCCTCCCTCAAACAAAACAATGTATGTTTAATCGGCCTCTTCAGCTACGTATGGCTTCAGGGTTGTCGGTAACACGATTTGCAAGCTTCCTGCAGCCGTAGGGTTTCCACCTACTGTCGGAGCAGGGGTTACGGAATCAGAGCCACCGATTGTACAGTGGGTAAGTGCTAATGTGATTTGCGTTATTAAAAATTGGTGCGTAATTTCTGCGTTGTGTACATACCTACTTGGCAGATGGATAGGTAGGTACTACGAACAATAATTCGTAGGATAGATAGATACCCAATTATCATTTGTTTATTTACACTAAACACGTAGTAATACCTGCATAGATAATTATACTTAAGCCCCAATATAGTTACTTTAATATTACTTAAGGAACTTTAATTATGTAAGCAAATGGCTTTGGGTTGTAGGTAGAGTAGTGGAGTGGAGAGGACTGAAGTGATTACTGATTAGGTAGGTGGGTACCTACTTTAAAGGTACAAATAACATTTATAAGAATCATCTACTACACCCATACAAATTCCGTTATTAGTCCATGTAAACTCTGCCTACAGTAAATGTGTGATACTACAAGCAGCTACAAGTAATACCAGCTACTGCACTGATAAATGCTAATATTCCGACCTGTATACTTACATATAAATTTAATACTTACACAACTATCCTAATCCTAACTAATATTATAAATGCGAAAGTAACTGTGTCTGTCTGTCTGTCTGTCTGTCTGTTACTCTTTCACGCCAAAACTACTGAACGGATTTGAATGAAATTTGGTATACATACGGTCTAGACCCTGGGAAAGAACATTGTTACTTTTTATCCCGGAATTCCCACGGGAAAACTTTTTAAGGCGAAGCGAAGCCCGCGGGAACAGCTAGTACGCCATATATCTGTAAAGTGTATCTAGTTAATGTTAGAGGTCCACTTCCTTCCTCGATGAGTGCATTTAGTTCATTACACTATTATCCAATTTGGGTTCAATTAGTCGGGTCATAGGTGCCGGCGACCACGCCTGCGCTCGGTCGGGACACCACACTGTGGTGATAATGGGATAGGACCTTCCAATATTAAAACGATTAAGAATATGGCCGCTTCCTAGGACCTTAGGACTTTCTGTGTGTGTCCTAAACGCGATACGACATCGCGACGTAAAACCGTGTCCTTCCCACTCGCATGTGTTCGATAGGAGAGAGCGAGAGAGTGGCACGACGAGACGTTGTATCGAGTCTATGTGTTAGAACCCTTGGGACGTATTAACGTAAAACATATAAGTGTCTACAAAAGGTGGACTAAAATTATTTTCTACCAGCCAACCTACAGGAGGCACTTACCTACCTACAGGAAAACCAGTAAGTACCAGTGTTTTTTTGCGGTTTAGAGTTTCTTCCTGTTTGTGTTTTTTTTTGGTTCATCTGTATTGTGCAATAAACCGATTAACAGGTGCAATAAACAACATAATAACATGATGGTGACACTACAGGGCGATCCCTCAGTGAGGACAAACGGCCGAGTGACTCACGCGCACTTGCCACTGATTGTGCTAAATACTGACGAGCACGTTCGTATTATCAGCTGGCTGGTTGGTGATTTAACGTTGGTCTTTGTGATTTTAGTTTGGAATAGACCTTATGTTTTTTATGTCGAACAAATGATCAAGAGCTATATTTTATAATGCAGATCAAGAGGTCACTATCAGTATTAATAGAAATCTACTTTCTTTTTAAAAGGAAGACAATAATGAAAGTTGTTACCCTGGCGGGTCATTCTCTAAGTTGAAGAACGAACGAACGAGAGTTGTCACGCAAGAGAGAGTCACCTCCTGATTTAAATTACTTTCGGCTTATGTACAGTCGGCCCTCTCAGAGAGGTAATACTACCTGTGAGGGGTCAAGTCTCTTTCCCCCAGACTGTACCTACTTCCTACCAACAATTTTTTGCACACCTTCTGGTCTGGTTGTAAGTTATCCTCGGTGAGTCACTCTCTCATCGCATTTTCCACGCGAATGCGTCAAATAGGTACTACGTTGTTTACATGACGCTGCGTGTGCGCGTAATCCAAGCAGATGTTTTGTAGTTGGTTAAATTAGTCAATGAGGCCGATTCTGAAGGCACAAAATTAATATTTTCCGTTTTGTATTTTTTTATTGAGTGGTTTCAGAATCTCTACTTTTTTTTCTTGACGAATAGATATCTACAACATGTAAATTTTTCATAAAGGTAAGTAAGTACCTACCTATGTTGGATTATAATAACATACTTATCTATCTACACCGGCTTACAAAGCATTCAAAATAGTTAGGTTGGTACTTACGTACTTCTGAAACCCTTACACGATAGCAGTTAAACCTACATTAACCTAGCCTAGATACCTACATAATAATCCTATTTTTCCTGACACAGGGTGACATATTTATGTAATGTAGCATGGCATATTGCTGCTCAATCGGTCGTGTCCCGGTTCACTTGCCTCTTTCCAAGAAACACATTTCAGAGGCTTCACTACTCGGAACTAGGTACATGGGTACGTATTGGGTTTTAGTACGTTCCGTATGGCTAATTATTATGTTGAGGAAGTTTTGTCTGAAGATACGATGACTTCAATTACTTAATAGTTAGAACTTACACCTATTTCAAAGGCTTCGCCGCTACGTAAGTAATAAGTACATAAGAAAGTACTTAATATATGCTTATAAAAACAACTAATTTTTTTTTTGACTCGCGGCCACCTGATGAAAATCAGCGTCACAGGCTTCTGTGACATTATGTTGAGACGGTGACCATTTTGTTTGCGACACTTTGTAACCTAGTGTATTTTTATTTGTTTTATTTATATGTTTTGTGTCTTGGACGAAATAAATGCCTTTTTCTTTCTTTCTTCCTTTAGATAGAGACGATAGCGCAGCCAGCACGTGAAATATTATTAGATTTTATGAAACTAGAGTGAAACCGCATTTAACCCTCACACAAACCTCACATAACCTCACACCGTAACAATCTGATTTTCAGGCCGATATTGAGTTAATAATATTTTAAAAAAACTATTTTATTTGTAACAATTATTACCTACCTACTATAATTATGTAAGTAGTAAGTACATACTAATAATAATTTACACGTAAATTATAATAAAATTACCTGGTTGAATACTTATCTTATAAGTAGTTACCGGTAGTGTTCCTTAGTAACTAAGTAAGGATAATGATAATTAGACAGACCAAGCATTACGAGGATAATTACGTCGGGTATAAGGTACGATACGTAAGTAGAAGTAGGAACAAGAAACCAAGCAAGTCCTAAATACAACGTGACTTTTAACGCACACGTTTTGTTAGGTGTACTTACTAAGTGAATAATCTGCAGCTAGGTATGTAGGTTTTAAAAGAGGGGTGTTTTAAGTTGAATATGTCTGTGTATCTGTCTGTGGTAGCGTAAGCGTAACTGCCAATCGTCTGAACTGATTTTCTTTTTTAGTCGAAATTAAAACAATTTTTTTAATGAAAACAAAAGAGCAATTGATCAATCTTACCACTCCATATAATGGTCATTTTACCTTTGTCACTGATTGATTCGTTAACAATTTAAATAAAGCGTTATCCAACACAAAAGCTGAATCTGTCAATACTTACACACGAGTACATAGGTACTAGTAGTATTTATAGTAAGTACCACCCCGTTTCAGGCGGCTTGTATGACTATTCAATATATTACTTTTACTTTTTTTTACTTTATTCTAAAAACTAAAAACTGCAGATAGTTTTTTGCGAGGCACAGCTTTATAAGCAGCATTATAATATGCAAGGGATTCACGAAGGGTGAGTAAAGTATCAATTTGATAAGTACTGTTTTATGACCGGCCAATGCTTTAACCATGCAATGCACGGTGACAAACCCTATTACTTACCGTATCCATCCATTATCTACCTATAACATTATTTATTTCGTGTTTGACCCCAACACGATAAAAACATGAAGAAAGTTTTGCTTAGAAACTCAGAGCAGTCATGAAATAGGGCGCCCGGCTTGGCGTTTTGTCTCTACATTTTATCTGCAAAAGCCGCTGAAAGCCGATCGAAAACGAATTCAGATTTTACAGAATAGGGAACTTCCGTTTCGAGAGTTTAAAAATACTTACTATATACTTATGCACCAACCACCTCTTTTGAACAAATATAATTTGTAGTTTTATCTATCACTAGTTGCTGGACGTGGTCTACATTATCTCTTTTACTGACTGTTCATATGTGGCGCATGTAGGGTGTGAGATGTTATTTCAACACCGTCGGTAAATGATACAAAACGTTATTAGCGACTACTCCCACCTTCATAATAGATGGCTTAGCGAACATACTATAATAACTGGTTGTGTTGTGTTATGTTATTATGTTTCTAGCTACTACACACAGTTATTACCCACAGTAACAATTAATCATCCCTATTGTTACTTAGTCATTCCTACTTGGTAGCAGTGACGAAGGATTCATTTCTTTGTAGGGGTAGCCAATGTCAAAAAAATATCCCATTATGAAAAATGTAGTAAAGGTGCATATCAAAAGGTAATACGATGGGAATTGTGAGTAGGTATTTACTAGGTTAAGGCATTGACATAGGTATTGTAAAGAAAGAGGAAAACTGAAACTTTCATGATAAGTATCATGACAGCATTATCACAAACGCATAATATTGCTGGTAATAAATTATATTCAATTTGATTTGAAGGTAGGTAGGTACTTAACTAGTATTATATTCTATTATATTCTCTGTGGGGCATTAGGTACCTGCACCTGGCTCTCTCGAATGGAACCTTTGTACATATCCCCAAGGTCTAAACTGCCTTTCTAAGCTCGGATCACTTCCTACAACGCTGGTCAACTGCGGGTTGGTGGGTTCACATATCTATATGTGCTAAATCTAGATATGCAGGATTCCTCACGATGTTTTCCTTCACCGTAAGAGCGATGGTATACATTGTACTTGATGATGATGATGACGATGATGAAATCCTGTTATCACTCATCAGGGACATAGGGCTCGAAGAAAGGATTTCCACTTCTCCCGATCCTGCGCGGCCGCTTCCAGGTCGTCCCAGCCGAGACCAGTTGATGCAGCCTCCGCCTCAACTGGCCGCCTCCAGGTGGTACGTGGGCGGCCCGGCCTTCTCTTCCCCTTCGCTTGCCATTTCAACCCTTGTTTGGACAGGTGATTGTCTGGTCTCCGCAGCACATGTCCAATTGTACTTAAGTTAAAAGAACTCATTGGAAAATGTCAGCGCCGTGATTCAAACCCGCATCTCTGGCGTGAGAAGCGGGCGCTTACCCGACTGAGCTGCCACCGCTCCACTTACCTTGTAGCTTAGTAAGTATTTTATTATAAATGTTTAATTAGACTTGGCCTGAAAAACAAGGGTTTCGCCAGTTTCTAATTAACGGATTATTTAAGTAATTTCAGTAGGACACAATTCCACCAAGCCGCACTAGGCTAAAGCGTGGTGGACTAGGCCTAAAACCCTTCCTTCATTGGAAGGAGACCCGTGCCCCAGCAGTGGGGACGTGATGGGTCGTGATGATGAGTAGGACACAATTCACAAATTCAAAAGCTTTTGGACTTGCAAACTTGTAAGCACACAAAAAAAAACACGTACTCACGCCTTGTACTAATGTACTCCCTTGCGGGGTAGGCAGAGGTGCATTGCTGCACCCACTTTTCGCCAGAGTGTTATGTTAGTCCCAATGTAATAGGGGACGGGCCTATTGCCATTTTACGGACACATCCAAGACCCGAGAACAAATATCTGTGTTTAAACAAATATCTGCCCCAGCCGGGAATCGAACCCGGGACCATGCATCGGCTCAGTAGTCAGGGTCACTAACCACTACGCCATTCGGTCGGCAAACTTGTAAGCCTTGTGTACATATTAAAACTTTATGCATAAAGACAAACATCCGCTGGCGTTGATTGATGACTTTATGAGTAATGATGCGATGATTCGTTTTCAAAGGTGTAGGTTATCGAAGTTTATTATAATTTAATGTGATTACCTCCGGATTGAAAAAATTAAGATGTGATAAATTTTCTGTGTGATAAAGATGATAGATAATAATAAAAGTACATTATGTATAGTAAACATAATAGATTAATCAATATGTGACCGTGACTAACTAATAAACGCCAAAACGGAAGCCCTGGAAAGGAAAAACGAAAAAAAACTCACAGCAACATCTGTTTAGCCTTTCTAAAGTTATCTTCAGAATCTTATATACCTAGGCATCATTGTAAAAATAATTTCTCTGTCTTCTCTGTGGTTAATTTGCAGGATATGTAATGAAGCATGTCTCATCCAAGTCTCGTCATTTGATATTTTAAATTACATCCTTTGAGGACGATAATACGTCTGTTATATTATCTTGGTTCCCACTTGGGGTCTTAACAGTCTCAAGTATATGACTGTGTGAGCTCTGACCCTCTAGTACGGGTTTTGTTTGCTATTTATGGAAACGAAAAAAGTTTACCTTTTCTCCTGTCATCTGCTTAAACTATCTCTCAAAAGTTTCATGATAGTTTCCATTAGAGGCGCCACGTTTTCGACAAACTATCAAACTTTACTAGACCTGAGTCGTGAGCACAAGTTTCGATCCTCCGTTATCGTCAACTGTCACTGTCAAAATGTAAGGCAAAGTTAGTTCCAAAAGTGACATTTGTTTTTTCTATATGTTGGGTTGAATTTCACCGAACGCTAAACGTATTTAGTAGCCTGTCATACGTCTGTCAGTTAGTACAAAATGTATTTAAAATTTGATTTAAATACGTTTAGCGTTTGGTAAAAGTGACCTTTCGTGTAGATTCGAAAATAGTATCGAATCCTATGCTCGCGACACTGCTGTTGAGTTTCAGTTTATGGAACCCAGTGCTGTCATGCAGTTACTCATTCACTTGGTTAAATCAACCAAAGCATTAACATAAAGTCTTCTTCTGTAGATAATGCTCTCATGAGAACTTAACAAGACTTCCTAGTCAATCGATGAGCAGAACCAATTCAACCAACTGCATAAAATTTATTCTACTGAGGGCTGATTTTTCAATGCTCTGATAAATGATATCTGAGAAATAAATCTGTTGCTGTCACTGTCTAATACAAACCTTCACATGTGACAGCTTCATATAATTATTCCTCAGATAACTTTTATCTTACTATTGAAATATCAGCTCTATATAAATACTCCTTAGGGCTGATTTTTCAATAGTCAGATAAGTGTTATCTGAGGAATAAAATTGTTGCTGTCACATCTGAATGTTTGTATTAGACAATGACAGCAACAATTTTATTCTTCAGATAACACTTATCTGACCATTGAAAAATCAGCCCTTATTCAAACCAAACAGAAAACACAGTGAGGGTACACACGGCAACGTTAAATGGTTGGCAAGGCACACTAACGTAGGTAGTGTATGTGTGTGTCAGCGACGTCGACGTTTAGTTCTGGGCAACCCACACACGGATATTGTAAGCATGTAGTTGTGCCAGTGACAATGATTCATTGTTTTTATGATATGAAGCAAAATTTTGCAATGCATTGTAATAGATTGAATGGCTCAGTTGGTATGATACAAGACTTACATTAATCGGTATGGTGGTTCAAATCCCTCTGAACTTACAAAATCCTTTTTTGTTTTTTTTTTATAGATTTAATTTATTTTTTAATATGGCTAATAATAGTATTGTAGTATATACGAATAAAAGCAACACAGAAAGTAAATGAAACAAGTTATTAAGTGTTAAAATTACAAAATTTATTCTTGCCGTAACATAAACATTAAGGATGTTACGTTTTTGTTGTTTTTCGTTTTAAAACATAGTTGTAGTTTATATTAATAAGGAAAATTTTCAATTAGCAGTTTTAAATCATAATAAACATCAGAAAAGGATGGACTGGCTGTTTTACTAAAGTAAATAGGCAAGTCATTAGTTATATGAATCAACATGTTAATTAGCTAGAAATAAGATAACTTATTCCAACCTCAGTAACAATAACATCATTAACACATTGGCTTACCCATAATTGTAAATAATAATAAGTATTTAACAAAATAACTAAAATCTTATACAAATGGAAAAATAAAAATTACTGAGCTAACCATGGCTAACCCCAATAACTATAATTTTCACCACTTTTTCGCCATAATATCTTACCATCCATCCTTGTCTGACTTAAAGGACTTTTCATCACTAAATATCACCACATTGTTGCACCAATCAAAGTTTAAAATAGTCAGTCGCAAAACGCACTCTGTTTCGACGATGCTGATCGGTTAGAGCAATTTTCTTCGTCTTCGGCCTCCGACACCGCAACCCAGCAGCACGCAAGTGAACCCGTACGGTTTGTAGGGATAGATTATGTGTTGTGGCCGTAGAACGGGTGCTGCAGAACAGATCAGCGCTATGTGCAGCTACGATTTCTCGATGGCGTGGTGATGCATCCGTATAGACGACTACTGTCTACATGTCCCGAATCTGCGTGTCGGTGAACCCATAATTGAACAGTTCTCCTCTGCAAACAAAAAAAACAAATACTTAGCTTATACAAATACAAATATTCTAACAGTCAAATAAAATATTTACAATTCTATGTTACTTACCGTTAAACGTTTTGCGATTTCACTAATTGTAATGTTTTGTTCATATAAATACGATTATCTCCGCCTTTTTGAACATGGTTAAGTGACTTTCCATACTGACTGCGAAGAGTAATTAATTAAATTGACAAATCACAAAGTGAATCACTTTGCAGACGCAGAGGTGAATTGTCACTAAAACTAAAAACAAATTTCGTTTATTCATATTGTATGAGGGTAGAATGGTTTTAATTCTCAAATGAAGAACGAATCATATATTTTTGGCGAAGAGAAATAGTCGACAGCTATGCAGCTTGTAGTCATTTGTCAGTTTCAAATATATATAAATATATTAATTTTATACTCAACAGCGTTTAAATTAACGCAAAATTTGAATTAAGTTAAATAAAAATAACCATCTGTGGACTCGAACTCACGACCTATGTTTCATTAGTCTAACATTCTACCAATGAGCTACGAAGTGTATAGACACAGGTAGTGAAATTTTGCTTCACATCATTATAACTGTTTCACTAACAATACCGGTTGATATTTTTATGTCACAGCTGGTATACGGGCGTTTGCCTACGCACAAACTCGTTTGTGTTGTTGTGTGTGTGTGGTTTGTTACTGGTGTGTAAACCGATTTCTGCGTTTATGCACACATAGACAACGTTAGTGTGCACACATACACTACGTTAGTGTGCCCTGCCGACCATTTGACGTTGCCGTGTGTACACAACATACACAGAACAGAACATTCTTAAACGAACACGAATCTCAATTAAACATCTAAGCTGAGCACCTGTTTGAATATACGGCACAAATTTTATCGCTGTGCTCTGGAGATGCTGAATTACCTGCTACTAGGGTTGAGGTGAACTTTAAATTATTGAATTATTCAAAAAATACCATGCATTGCTGTAATTTCTAACACTCTGCTAATCCGTCTTTGTTATTGTGTCAAATTATAGTAAAATTCACTTGCAAAAGCATGCGATGCGATATAATAGTAGCTATGCCGGCTAAATTGTATTCTAAATGATCAACATGAATTTATCACCACGGAGACAAACCCTAAATTAGCTTTTGGCAATGAGATAACAATAAAAAAACCACGTGACATCCCTAAAGTTGTACTCACATCACAACTACGGTAGAACTTGGGGGATCACTCTAGCTGCGCTACTGCGCTATAACCTCGACACTAACTCGTTTTAAACCACCGACGGAAAAATAGGGCATTATAAATTTTACGTGTCTGTATATAATATGTCGCAGGCATCTGGTTTAATCTCCTTTTTGATTGAACCACTAGCCCCTTCATTGGATGGCGCTACTCAATTGTATGACTAGGCCGAACGTTGATTGTACAAGGGTTACAAAACGTCCAACTAGTTAGCTGACTTAAAATCAGTCAGGTGGTGAATAAAACAAATATGGCGTCTAACAGGTAACAGCTGACACAAAACCGGCCAAGTGCGAGTCGGGCTCGCGCACAAAGGGTTCCGTAGTAAGCACAATAACTTAACCAAAATTACAGTTAAATCAACCTATCTCAAAAACTATAAGAGATACTTTGATCAAACCAAAAATCGTTGAAAGAGTTAATTAGCATGCATCACCTCTATTTTTTTTAGAATTTTATACCCCGTAGTTATAAAAATAGAGGGGGGGGGACATACTTTTTACGACTTTGAGAGCTGATATCTCAAAAACCGTTCACTTTAAGAAAAATGTTTTTTAGAAAACTTTATATCATTTTAAAAGACCTTTCCATTGATACCCCACACGGGTATGTACATCGAAAAAAAAAATTTCATCCCTCAGTTACATGTATGGGGGGCCCCACCCCCAATTCTTTTTTTTACTATTTAGTGTCATATTTTTGTAGCGGTTCATACAACACATATTCCCATCAAATTTCATCACTGTAGTACTTATAGTTTCCGAGTAAATCGGCTGTGACAGACGGACAGACGGACAGACGGACAGACGGTCATGACGAAACTATAAGGGTTCCGTTTTTGCCATTTTGGCTACGGAACCCTAAAAAGCACCTGTATTGTTAGTTTTTTGCAAATAAATTCGCTTTAAAGTGCGTTATTTGTGTTAAAATAGTGTGACAACATGGATTTACCTATTATAACGCCGCGGGCGTATAGTTTCAAAGAAAAAATTGTGGCGAAATTGGATAATTATGAACAACAATATGAAGGTACGTTTATTGTTATTGTTTAGTTAATTTGTGAGATAAGAGCTTTGTAACATAGTCTTTTTGTTGACTCTTGTCTGGTCATGTTCACCCTAACCAGACATTACAAAGTTGCTATACTACATCCCCTTCAACGACTTCGCTGAATGACGTTCAGTCAAGACGTCGAACGTTACAATCAACGACTTGACGAGTTGTCCTTTAGTCATACAACTGAATAGCGCCATCCAATGAACGGGCTAGTGGTTCAATCAAACAGGAGATTAAACCAGATGCCTGCGACATACCTATATATCTGACAGTGGTAGCGTAGCTCCCAAACCTCTGAACCGATTTTCGTTTTGTTATTTAAGGTCATAGGAAATATTACTTATTACTATTTTATCAAAACTGGCTTAGCCGTTCAAAAGTCATGCGACTTTTGGTGTTGAATATTGCAGGTCTTTAACATTGGTTAGGTTATGTACTATTAGCATGACAACCCTTGCTAGTTCCTTTTTTTGTAGAGCTACATAGAATAACCCTCATGCATTTAAGCATTACCGAGCAAAGTTGCTTGAGTTTTGACTTGTGTATGTGTATGCTGATGGGAAATTGTGTTCCCAAAATGCGGTGTCTTGAGTCTGACTTATGCTTTGGGTATACCAGTCCAGGCTAGAATAAAATAACTGCACTCGCGAGTAATGAAAAAGTTGCAGTCATACAGTAGGTATACATAAATATCACCAAATTACTACTAAACGGAAAAAAAAACTAACGTATTTATTACCTAAATATTTTGATCAAATTTTAAATTAAAAAGTTTGGTAAATTACTACATTTATTAATTGAAATAAAATTTGACTCAAGAAACAGCTTCGTCATTAACCTATATAACAAATGTTATCAGCAATATGCCTCGTCAAAATGGTAAATTGATCAATTAATTAGTTTTGTAAGTGGACTTTGTCATTGCTCGTGACCTCGTGCGTGTATATTTGTCAAAGCAAAAACAAAAAAAAAGTGAAAATTTAAGACAGATTGGTATAAAAATTTGAATTCCGTGACTTCTGTAAAATCAGTAGACTGCAATAAAAGCATTGGAAGTTTAGGATTGAAAAGTTAAGAGAATTTATCAGCTTAATTTTTCAATTTCCTATCTTCGGGTATCCTGAGTATTTTTTCTGTTTCCTAGGGTTGCAGTGGCTTAAATATTGTAATTTTAGCTTTGACTTGACTTTTTAATTACGAAAATGTTGTGCAAGCATTTAAATATATAAATGGAGGGCGTCCAACGCTACGATTGCCTGTTCGTGGTATCTACGCCATCGTGCTTTTACTACCTACTAACAAATAGTGTATAAACTTAACAAAAAATATCAGTAAGTAGTAAAATACGTCATATCATACCTAGTTATCGATACATTTCTAGTCAGCATTAGTACAGCATTAGTAGTATAGTATAGTTACAGTTACCGTTCAGAAGTTACGGCAAACGTCTGAAATGCAGCGCTGAAATTACTAACTGGATAACACTATTTTAATCAAACTTACTCGGGCTCGTAATGGAATAGTTGTTGTGGAATTCGGTTCACGTCTCGTCTGACTAATTCGTGTGACAGACAAGTCATATTACAACATATACCACGACTTGTGAGTACTTCTGTATGAATTCGCTTGTAGGATAGGTTGTGTAACTAAGAATTAACATACAACCAATAGAGATACCCGAGAGTAAAATGACTTTCATATTTCTGCCCCCGTGGCATGGACTCTTTATCGACGTAGATAAACTCGGTTAGTCACTTCTCTCTAATAACAGCGAATATATGTGACATTTATCTACGTCGCGTCGATAACGATGCCATGCCGCGGGACCAGATCATGTAACACACTAATTTCACTACACATCCTTCGCTGAAACCGCTACGTTTATTTACGCGAAGACGTGAACATGAAACGTGGATTCAGGAATTTTATGGCTCAGCAATATAATAACTTTTGCAAATGGCTTCCATCCTTAGCAAATAGGGACCCTCATTTATTACATCAATGGGATTTGATAGAGCTGAATGAAAACATCTGCGAAAGGACCTCGTCCACGTTATATTAATAATAAAAGGCAAAAAGGTAACGTTTTGTAACCTGTTCAAGACGAGCAGCAAGGTCAGTCCGTAAATAATAAAAAATACCTATAATAATATTGTTTTATTTCTGGTTACGTATAGAAAAAAATATTCTACTAAAGTCAGTCTAACGAGCTGAATAAAAAGCTGGCAGTCAAGAATCTTTAGGAGGAATAAATCACGCCCCATTGAAGATTTTCGCCGTCGATTCACGCTTTCACTTTACCGGAAACGCACGACTTCAATAAAAAAGCCAATCATACAGGTATTATTCCAGTAGGATATTTTATTTAATTGGATAAATATTATGAAATAATAACAGTAAGTTGTGGATAAAAATAATTGTCGGTCACACAAGTCTTAAAATTGAATAGGGGTCCGAATTCCGTCGTATAACCTAGTTCGGGGGTGGAGGGGCGAGGGCGGCGGCGGGGCGGGCGCGGGGCGCGGGCGGCGGGGCTCCCAGGGTTGGCGCCGAAGCTCCGCGTTATGTAAGCGAAGGAAATCGGATGTACGTTCGATGCTGCCTCTCCCTCGCTCTTTCTCAAGCCGCGTGCACAGTTGAGAGAGTTTTCCGAAATTTTCACGCAGTTTGTACGACATTGTATCCCTAAGGTCTAAACTGTCTTACTAAGCTTGGACCACCACCACCATTTCCCACCACGCTGGTCCAATGACGTTTGTGTATGTATACGTATTAGAGTGATGGTAAACACTATATTTAAATTCCAAAAAACTCATTGGTACATGTCAGAGCCGGGATTCGAACCCGCATCTCTGGCGTGAGAAGCGGGCGCTTACCCCGACTTAGCTTCCACCGCTCCCACTCTGATACTATACCAGCAAAGTGGTATAGCAAATGTTCACCTTGCATCACACCGTATTTTTATGACATTGATACCAACAAACAACAATAAAATTGAACTTCAAAAAAGCTGTATTTAATTTTAAGATATTGTTGTACCGTACCTAACCTTACCTTGACAGTTAAATAATTGCTTCCTAAGTTCCTAGTTTCCTACACAAACAGATGGATAACTTAAAATATAAAATGTATTAAAATTATTTACTAGGTATATTTTAATAAAACCAACCTTATACCACAGTACCTAATTGTCAACTACATCCGACCGCTACACGCTACGACCGAGTCAATTAAATTGAAGAAAATTACCTCCTATGTGGTCTCGGCTTTACCTCGGTCCGCACACGAGCGCTCGCCGCTGACATTTACGTAGTGCGCCCTGTGCCGCCTTCGAAGCGCGCGCCTTTCGTGAAAAAAAAAACCAATTCCATATTTGAAATTGTGAAAAAAACATCCGACTTCAATGTGTCAAAACTCAAACCTATTTTAATCTTCTTATTATTTTTCTTCTGTAACTGGCCAGTGTTTTTTTTTGTTTTTAACAGTGAGTTTTTCTGTGTGTTAGTTTTGGGGGAGAAAGCTCATTTTTCAGAGCATCTCTATAGCAACGCTGACGTCAAGTTCAGGGGCGGCTGGTGCATTTTGGTTCGATAGCTGTATTTTGGGGGTGTTTATGCGTTGTTTTGAATCTCGCAAGTTCTGTGGAACTGCTGCTCAAGAGGTTTGTATAATGTTTTTCCCGTTTGATTTATTGATTGAAAACGATTATGTGTTTTATGTTTCATCTTGAGTAAAAACATATATGAGCAAACAATTAATAGTATCGCACATAGTATAATTTTCACGTTTTCCAATTATTTTCAGAGACGAACGAATTAACTTAATGTAAATCAACTGAAAACACTTTCCCTTTTAAGGGACCGTAAAGTCCTTTATAGGGCAAGAGTATTCCAACTTTTATCCTTGTTTAATAGCTCGTTATGTTTAACTTTTAAGTGTATTAATCTTTGCGTAGGTAGGTTACCTACATGACATATTCTGTGACGAAAGTTTACCAATGCCTCCCTAGTATATGAGTTACCTACCGTAATTAGTGTATGTACCTATTATGTTGTGTCCTAATTCCAAATCATATCAGCTATCTAAATGACCTATACAGTATGGTTGCTCCATATTATTTAGTTTTCACTTATTTATTTAAGTTTTCACTAATAACACTGGAGGGGATTGCGATAGATAATACCATATTAAAATAAGGATTTCTCCTTTGCTGGTTTTCGTGTACCAATGTAGTTACGTCTACTAAGTACACTCGTACTAATTTCACCTTTGCGGTGTACCAGCTACCAGCTAGCCCCGGTATAGTAAAGGTACCTACCCTAATTAGCACTTCAGTCGGTCGACGTTCAGTCAAGGATTCTTTAAGATTTTCATCTTAGTGGATAGGTAGGTACAGTCAGCTGCATAAGTATTATAAGTAGCTATACACTTTTGTACCTTGTCAAACTCACAAACTGCCCATTCAATCATTCAAAAATTGACGTTTTGTTTATTAGGTAGTTTGACAAGGTACAAAAGTGTGTAGCTACTTATGCAGCTGACTGTACCTATACGTGTTGGAGTAGCTAATTTTCCTATCTTAAGTTGGTATCGGTCTGAATAGGTACTTATACTTACTTAATGTTATATGTCTTGTAGAGATAAGTAGGATTTCATTTTTTCATTTTCAAAAGAAGAAAAAAGAAAAGAAAATAAAGTAAGTAACTAACCTAAATAAATTTCAGACACACACTACAAATAAAAAAAGAGTAGGTCTGAGCTGCTGATGCTGCCCTGTGTCGAAAAGGGTTCGCGCTCAGCATCATGCTATAGAGCAATATAATAGTAGCATTTTTATAAAGATTTGATACGTCCGAAAAATGTTCTGGGACTCTCTCTAAAAGATTGATCGCTTCCTTCGCCGCAAGCCTGCCAACTACCAACTAGGCTAGATAGTTTCTTTCTTTTCCGAAATAAGACTGTATAGACTTTAGCGGACTTTAGACACAATTCAGTGCGGCTCTCCTGGAGCTGAAAACATTGTTATCTGTGTTAAATTTACTGTGAATTTCACTAAAAACTACAACATATTGTAAGTACTTCACATTTAGGATTACAGGCATCCTATACATTAGTATTTATTAATTTAGGTTAAATTTGCCATTGGTGGGTAATAAAAATTGTACCTTGATACCTACCTAAAGTAAGTAATTAGTTTGAATAAGGCACCTTTAGAGCTAAAATTAGGACACTACCGTTGCTTCAATATTTTTTAAAGCGGAGCTTAGATACTTGGAATAAGTTAACCATAAATAGAAAGCTGCAGCAGTCATAGGAACTAGACGACCTTGCCACAATTCCAAATTCAAAATTAACCAAACCATCGCGCTACTGGCACACACACCACAGTTGTTCTTAAAAAGAAAACAGAACCTCTTATTTTGTAATACAGACCCATCTGTTTCCTTGCAATATGAGTCGTTTCCCACAACCGTAAGGTCGTAACTCGATTAGCGGACCTTAGAGATTTTCCCGCGGAGGCCATATTGCATAAGTGCCGACTGTTGAGGTAATATTGACATTGGGCACGTTGTGAATATAAAAACATGGCGATAGTTAGAGGTTTGACCCACTAAACGGAATGTGGGCCTGCGTTGTAAAGTTACTTTGAGCTATGGAGTATTTCATTAGGTACCTTAAGATGTACGATACTTAGCATGTTTAGAACCTGGCAATTAAGGTTAAAATTAATAGTTATTAAACACTTATTCTTGTATTACGATTGAATGAATAAATTGAATGAATGAACGATAACGATAGGTACCTAATACCTATACATAATACACTCACGGGCAATGAAAAAGTTCCACTGAGAAAAACACAAAATTACTCCTAAACTAAAAGGAAAAGGCTAGCTTAATGACGCCTTCTACAACATTGAAGTATATTTAACAGAGCCTCAGGATATTACCAACTAAATACGGTAATATTTTGTTCAAATTTTAAATGACATGTTTGAAAAAATTTGGGTCGTTTGGTGTTCACTTTTTGTGAGTGGAACTATTTCATTGCCCGTGAGTGTAATAATAAGTATACATAAATACCGTGGTTGTCACCTACTAGTAACCTATAATTATTTTACCCACAAATAGACAACAGATAACCGCGTTTTTCCTTAAAACCAATAATGAATCACTCCACCGCAGACGTCAGCTAACGTAAACAACGACTCACGCGCATTTCCACGTCGAGACTCGAACCGGTGTACGTTTTTCATCAAGTCCAGAATTAACTTTTAACTAGGTAACAGCCGTTAATGCGCGCACGTCCGTCAATGGACTGTGAACTCATAAACGGGCGTGAGGGTGAGCCTAAAATTAGTACCGTCGATAAATTGGATATGATATGAAGCGATTTTATGAAACATGCCGAATATTATGTAAAATGGATTTTATGTCTACTGGTGGTGATGACGCATATGAGTTGTTAAATATACGACAGTGAATTTGAAATACATAGTAAGTACCTGGGACATTGTAAATACTTACAGTGTAACGCGAGTTTAATTATTAATAAATATTGATTTATCTTTAAGTAGTGTTTTAATGGTCATGCCTATAACAACTCCTCAGCTTCTAAGCTCATTTGCGATCGACTTTAGAGGAGATTGAGACACAGTCACATGAGTTGGACCTCAATGATGACTGGGGTAGCCTATCACATTATTACTGATTGACTCTACTCAGCTGTACTCGTAGTTTAATAAAACCAATTCAATTTGCGATCGCATCCGTCACAGCAGACATTACAAATGAAACACTTCCTTCTTACATTCATGATCTTAATCATCCAATAAGATTTAAAACATCATCGATTTGGCTCACAAGTGATTCACCCCAGTCCACTTTATAAACAATGACGTAATGGGCATCTGTCATCTGTCACTTTACTACATGTGCTCTATTACCAAGGTCAGAGGGGTCAATCTCTCACACCTGCTCTTGCAACATTCGCCCACACATGTCCAGCTCAAATTAATAGCTTCGTCCCTTTTCATCGTTTAATACGGTAATTAGTTGAAATGGGTAAGGAATATAAAGAGACGGTTTCCGGTCTAAAGGGCGCTTAGGAAATAAGCCATAAGCAAATGAAAACAGGATTTTCTTGTTGGCAAGAAGATTGATAAGTGAATGTTAACATTTCCGCAGAATCATTAAGTTTGAACCCAAAAGCATCTATAAAACCTGACCTTTATATAATTCTGAATTACCTAGTTTCATTTTTTTGCAGTTTTAAGACGTTTACGATTTTGCTGATAAGAAAAGCATGATGTAGCATGAAATTTATTGCTGTTAAGTAATTGTTTGTTTTTATTGTTTACTGTTCATTAATTTATAATTTTTCTTAATAATACATAAGCTCTCTATCTCCCTATTTTATTTGGACCGTATCTTACAAGGCTAAAATATAATTATAACACTTAATTAATTTTACAAATCAAGCAAAAACTATTGTACCTACTTTTCCGAAGTTATACTGGAATTTCGTCCTTCACCCTTTGCCAAGTGGCTGGTTCAATACAGACCGCGGCATGGGCGAAACCAACTGGTGTTCCAATTAGACTTGTCACTAAATTTCACAGCCCAATAAATTGCGTGAAACGAGACGATCCACGATCACGGCAATGAGTGTTTTGTGGAACACCGCTCGTGAGTACTCTCACTAACTGTTATGGCGTCCACAAACATTGATTACAAGCACTTTCGAACATATTAAAGCCTTCTTAAGCCAGGGCCACATTTGAGTCGTAGTCGCCTATCATGATTACTAAGGTGTTATAGTCGCCTGTCTGTCTGTCAGTTAGGTTAGTACAAAATGTATCTTAAAAAAACCGACTAAACTTCTACTTCGTTTATCGTTTGGTAAAAGTTACCAAAAAAAAGAAAATAATATTTCTGTGTGCGAAAAGTGCAAAGCTACGATACAAAAATGTGGACATTGTCTTAATTATTATCCTCACATGAATGTCTGAATCGGAATCATTTGTATGACAAATGGGTTTGTCTCTACATACTTATGACCATTAGTCAGGCATTGCAGCACCACAATAACGTAAGGATATTAAACCACCTCATACGTAGATACATACATACATAGATTTGTAACTAAGTAGGTAGGTAAGGTAGGTATATGTACGGTGGCCTGCGCCTAAAAGTATACAGGCGGAGTTTTTAAAATAGCGATCTCAAGCTCACATGCTTCTCAAGCACATCCACATAAACACCACTGCTACACACATCACACACAACACGTCCCCGGATTTATAACAGATGTAGCTGGTCCCTTAATCATCAGGGATCGCTGTTTTAAAAACTCCGCCTGTATACTTTTAGGCGCAGGCCACCGTACATACACGTGCTATTAGGTACCTATGACTCAAACACCGTTTGTACTCACAAGTCCACGTCTTTTGATAAATATATGAGTACGTTATTCAGAGCCTTCCTTTATTGTAGCTGCTAATGCCTTGGCTTTAAATGTGCAAGTTGAATGCAGGTTTCCGTTCTTTGAGTAATTTTCTTAGATGTTTGATTGGAACACGTTTTTTCAATTAAAATGGTATTCTGAAGGTCCGTATGGTAACTAATACTATAATTGTTGTTGTGGGTTTGCGGGTCATCAACAAAACGCAGCGAGGAATAGTGGCCATATAGGTACTTACAAAAATGTGCAGCATACTTAAACAAAATTACCGTATTACTTACTCAATAAACCTAACAAATAATGTACTTACTTAAAGAAATAATTAAAAATTAATACCTACCTATAACAGCAGAAATATGAATTAATAACTTACATAAAAATGTGTATGTACTACTTACCTACTGCCCAAATCAGAATTTATAGGTTCATAAATGATTAACTTTGTAACCATTGATTATACGAGCACATCATATTATTATATTGCCTTAAGCCGGTGGTCATTAAAATATAGGTCACAGAGATCCGGTCTAGCTCTACACTAGAATAACTTCCTCCATTTATACAATGCATCCCATTCATAGTCACTACAAATCACCACACTACACCGTAGCCACAGTAGCACGCATCATAGCACCGCGAATATTAACCCTAACACTTACCAAATAAGACTTAAAACATATTTTTACAAAAAGCCACACAAATTACACCCAGCATTAGCCGACGTTGACAATACGAAGTTTCTAAAGTCGTTTTAGTTTCTACAAACATTCACAAACCATCAAGTGACCTTAAAAATGTACCTGGTTATGGCTCTTGCATAACGTTACGAATACGAAGCCTTAAACTTACGGGTATAGAATGACTCGTAGCACCTCTTACTTAAGGTCTTTAATTCGTTGGCCGAGTGTTTTGGCTTCTAGATGTACTTGTTGCAGTTGACACATTGTACGTATGTTAGATGGGAATTGATTGACTTCTATGGGCGAGGATATAAGGTTTGTTTTGAGTTGGATGGTTAAGTTAGGAGGTGATGTAGGCGGTGAGTTATGCAAGAATATGGGTAAAGGCTATAGTTTGTAGTGAAGAGTAAGTAGAGGCTCTTAGAAGATATATTCCACACAGCAACTTCTAAATATAATATCAATGCGATGCGATACATGAATTAACGAACAAAAAACTTGGAGACTTTGTTGATTTAGATACTTACTTCTATGAGTAAAGTATGA
This sequence comes from Plutella xylostella, assembly GCF_932276165.1. Lineage (NCBI taxonomy): Eukaryota > Metazoa > Arthropoda > Insecta > Lepidoptera > Plutellidae > Plutella > Plutella xylostella. Next base: position 4,926,096 of record NC_063986.1, read on the forward strand.
GAAATTGGACGTACCTAAGTAAATAAGTAGGTATTATTATTAAATACTTCATTTAAACATAGACACAATTAAGGTAAGTATAAGTAAGTATACATGCAGGCACTATCAACAAACTACGATTTACAATCAAATTAATTAATTCAAATATTAAATTTACCATTAACATAATAACAAATAAGTAAATACATGATTCGAATATTGAATTTGGTACAAATGACCAGCATGTCTGTTAAATTCGTTAATCCTCAGTAAACCTAATTACAAATTCTGCGGTTTATTAATTTTACGTTATTTGATTATCTTCTGTAGTTCCAATATTTGGTACTTACATACCTAAAATACTAACTCTAATTACAAGAGGAAAATACTTAGGTATATTTTTTATTCAGTAATCTTTACATAAACCAGTAATTTAGTTATGGATTATGAGATAAGATCTCTTTGGCAAATCCTATTGAAAGCATTGCATGTTCGTTCTTTCTTGGACTAAAGAACTAAAGCACTTTGAAGCTGCAGCGAAAGTCAGGGATTGGTTGAAATTATTCCCGTCTGAAACCCTGAAACGTGCTTAGGTTGCCTTCAGGGGTTTCGTTTGGTATGCTAAATCTGTCGCTTGTATAAAACATTTTCTAATGTGTTCCTTTCTTTCATTTTGTCACAAAATACAATAAAAGCTTTGGTATTGGTACAATGTTCTTTACTTACGTTGCTTAATTTATTCAATTTATCTCCTACAATCATTAGAATTTAAACGAATTAGGTACTTAACTGATTTAAAAAGAAACATGTGTCAGAGGTCAAAGCAAACCTTTCAATCATGAATTAATGACACCAAAAATGCATTTTGATCTCATTTGAATTGGCCCGTATATAACTTAGAAAGATATTTCAATATTTTTTGAATGTCACAATATAGCCACAGTTATAAAATAAATCTGCGCTCATTATAAAATGTGAACAACAAATAATAGCTGCCGCCTTTTCCGTTTGCAAAATAAATCTTCTTTAGAGCCATAATTAGGCTGTTTTATTTTGAAAGAGAATTTATTTTAGCCAAGTTTATTGAATTTTTGTGTGGAATAATGCTACTGTGATGAGATGACTCCTAAAATATATTTTTACTTAAATTACTACATTATAAAGTATTTTCGTCTTTCCACCTTAAAACATCTACATAGGTAAATAAAAATAACCTTATAATGTGTCTGTGTTAAACATACGCAATCCACTTAAAGAAGCCCAAAAATGCGAGGTTTCTGTGTAATACAAAACTTTAGGTCATGCTTAATTTAGTACTTTACAGGCCTCCCCTATAATAGGTACCTGTATGGATACCGAACCCGCAATTTGTCATAGGTATTAGTAACATTGGGTAGATTAATCATAGTTTGACCACGGCTGTGACTGTTATAATAGAGTATCCTATAAGTACATAGATAGTGGAATAAATGTATTGAAAGGTAACCTACCGGTAATTTTTTTTTTATTTTTTATTTATATACTTACCTAAGGTATATACACATTGTACCTATATATGTACATTGTCCAATAACTAGTCACTGTCTACGGCACATGCTGAGCTGGTGCCTTTTTGACGCGCTGTGCAGCAACTTTTTGTGTTACTCTGCATTCTGTCATTTGTCGTCGTGCGCTTAATATGTATGAATATGTATAACAGTTTTCCCACGATAGCGAAACGCCTTAGGTCTGTGTATACTACATATAAATAAATACGTCTAGCTCTGTTTCTGTGTCATGGACTCATGGCACAGCGTGCGTCATAATTGCCATGAAGCCATGACCTGGCGCACCACGCGCCACCGCCACCGGCCGGTCCGAACTCTACTTGAATTCAGATTGGGAGCTACGTTACCACAGACAGACACACAGATACTCAGTCACGGTAAACTGTTAAACTAACCTTATTTCCGTTGGGGGCTGAGCAACGGAACTTCTGGTCACTTTGCTGTCCGTCCGTATGTACGTCTATGTGTCTGTATTGTATGTCTTTGGGTAAATAACCTTACCCTCGGGGTCGAGTTTTTTAAAACAAAAGTATCTACAATAAAGTCTACAGTCCCTTGAGGCTGGTTAAAAACGCCTATTTTGACGTTCTCAAGTGAAACGAGAGCAGAAATACGTAGGAAAATACATTTCCCGCTAACCTAGGACCTAACTATAAAATTTTGCAAGTAATTAGTATAGCTACCTAAGTTTCTTCTAATACTGCAGATTGAGTAAAAAATAAAACTTGACACTTCCTAATTGATTCATACATTTACTTTGGGAGTCGAGTTTCTCTCTCATCTCTATGTGGCTGTAAATAAGGCTTTTTATTTACGATCTCAGCAAAAATAAACGAAAGCTCAGGTAGGAAAAGCGCCGTGCGAATGACATTTCTGTATCAAATTGGTTTCGTTATAGCATTGTTGAATATAAACGTCACAAAAGAAAATGGATCCAGTAAAATGAACCTTAAAACGCAATCGTAAAGGACGCTCATTGTAATAAAGAATAGCTTTGAAGGGCTAATAAAAATCTACCTTTTAATACGAAGTAGGCAGAATAAATACATAATTATATTTTCTAAGAACTGAATAATAGGTAAGCACCTACTAGAGATATATTATACAAGTATGGTTCAATATTTAAAAGGTTTAAAAGCTTTACTGCAAGGGCACCAAGTCATCTGCATAAAAATAATTATCGTGAGTTTTTGAAAGGCACTTTAAAGTTTCAAAGTTTACTCGACAAAGTAACATCAGTCAGTTCGCAAAACGGTCTGAATATTAACATATACAAAGAGCAAATATGACGGTAGGATTCTTTACGTTAACAAGTTAACAACCAACCGCTTTAAAAATATACGTTTATACAGGGTGTTGCAAAAAGGGTACAGTAAGCCGAAACCTACATGTGCTTCATTCTATGGACAATGAATATTTTTTTTCGCGAATTTTGAAATTCTGATTTCATTAACTTAGATATACCATGCTGCACATGTAGCTTTCGGCTTACTATACCCTTTTTGCAACACCCTGTACAAATACCAGTATAATATACAGCAAAGCAACACCCTGTATGGTGGCGCATCGAACACAAAAGAAACGCATGAAAATGAGCCATCTTCTCTGCAACTGTTCTCTCAAAATATCCACGAGGTATCGATTACTTCGATCATATTTTCAATTAGTACTTCTCTACGGATAGAAGTTTGGACTTTAACTTTAAACCAGATACAAATCTGTTTTCCCGCAAATCCCCATTCATCCATACTTACTTACAATATTTCACATTTAGGTTTTACTGGGAGGATATAATCTAGTTTCGACTGTAAGCCATTTTCGATGAACCTGTCATTTAGTCGTAATTTACCTCCTCTATTAGATGAATAATACATCCGCTGTACCGCATCAGGCACTGTGCAATGTGCACGCTAGGTACCTACTTGCATTGAATAATTGTAAACTGTCATGCAATTCATGAATACTGTATTGACGTAAAATATTATTTGCATGAGATTTGCTACCTCGTTTACCTTACCTTACCCCCAATCCAATATTATACCATACGTCAAACATAAACGAACTATATTATAAATCCTTACATATTTTTATACACCTAAGTAAGTATATAAATTATAAAGGTACTAATTGACCGCCGACGACAGTGTTTGCATCAGACGACGACGTGTCGTATTTTTGTGCAATTGGCACCTTATGTTACTTTAAGGTGCCAATTGCACAAAAATACGACACGTCGTCGAATTCAAACGTAGAAAATCCAAACAAACGGCCTTAGCTACTAATAATCAAAATAAACCGAAAGGCGGTCAGTACGTGACTCCAGCACAATGTACACCAGAAGGTCTAGCACGGGGTGCAAGACGCTCACGCCAAAAGTTTTGCGTCGCGCTCACTCACATAATCGCGTGGCTTCGAGAGCAAGTACGCAACGGAAAACATTTATTTTTTTATAACATCTCGCCTCCCGTGCTAGGCCTTCAGGACGTTGCAATCAATATGCGACACTGGTTTACTGTGCGACTGTGACTGGCGAAAGAAAGCTGCCATTCCATCGGTTACGTATACATACATACATACAGCGAGAAAGAGTCTCTATTACTAATTGAAAAATAAACCAAAAGCGTATTTTTCGAGTTATGTCACGTTATTTCACGCTTACGAAGTATATTTGATTAATAATAAATAATGAATATAGGGACCGCGTCGATTAACTTAATTATGATTTAAAAAAATGTTGCAGTTATAGTGGATAAAATACTTCTTAAACTAACCTAAATACCTACCTTTGTATAGTAAATAAACACAGATTTTCAAAGTCCCGATAATCGTACCCCAACTGAATATAGGTCAGTATATTTCCGTTGGGTGAAACCTCTGTTTTGACGCGTCCCTTGAAAGGGTGTTTATAGAATTTCACTACGGTACTCTAAATCTGCACGCGAGGAAATCTTTCACCGCACTCAGCCACCTTGAGACCGCCCTGAGGTCAAGGTGACGCGACCTTAGCGTACGCTAGGAAACAAAACCTTAACGCGTTAAAATTATATTAAGTATTATTATTAGAATGTTCTTTTTAGATATTTTACTTAGGTACGAGGCAAACAAAGAGGAGAGATGGATGATTCTTCTTGCGTGAAAATTTAATAACTTCTTTTCATCAAGTACCAACTTAAAAAGCATTCTGCAAACACCCTAGATGGGTGGATTTCAACAAGTCCTAAAAAATCTTCATTTCCGTGGACTTTTTTATCTTAAGGTTTTTTATATAAGAAAAACGCTTTTATTAAAGTTTTTGTTAATGTTAGTGTTCTTACTAAATGGGTAGCAGATAAGTTAAAAACTGAACGAGATACGGATGATTAAATATTTCGTGCCACGGCGATGAAACATGCGTTCACGGCAATGAAATAAGCGTCCATGGCAATGAAACAAAGGCCCACGGCAATGAAACAAACTTCCACGGCAATGAAAGAACTGTATAAAATGGAAATAAAAGAATCAATCCACTGCATTTTTTTAAAAAGACTGTGAGGTAAACGTAAACTTAGACAGGTATGTATGGCAGAAATATTTGGAGAGATATTGGAACGAAAGAAAGAACGACAGTATGTATAAAAAATAAGAATATAGTATGGAATTCTCTAAGTAGCATTGTGGGGTCCGTATTGCGACGTATGAAAGAAAATGTTTCATTTCACACTAATAACGTTCACAAACCTTGATCATAAACCTTACCTATAACATCTATATTTTCATAAGGTATAATATCCAATTTTTATACTGTTCATTTTATGTAAAATTCATAAAATATACTATAATATGACATAATCTGTGCAGAATTACACAACACCGGCAAAACACGTAGCACCAAAATATAAAGATAGGTGCGGTTAGGTGCACATGTTGGTCAGCTAAGCGTCTCCCTACATAGCGCCAATAATAAAAACGCAGTCAAAACTCCTTGCACCAAAACCTAAACATAGAGCGTCTCCCCATGTAGCCCCGCTTCGCTTTTGATGAACATGTGCACTTAACCGCTCCTCCTCGCTTTTCTCGTTATCGCACCTATCTTTAGGTTGTGGTGCTGGTGAACTTTATGCTAAATCATAGTATATTTTAATTGGTATAATAATATGAAATGTACATGTTATCATCATCTGCCTATAATCATCCAATGCTGGACATAGGCCTCTCCCAAGGAGCGCCACAACACTCGGTCCTCGGTCTTCCGAATCCAGTCACTAACGGCTACCTGCCTAAGCTTGCATATTTTGACAGCTATGTTGGTAACCTTAGTCCTCTGACGTATAACCTCTTTTCTGATACCATCCATATGAGAAACCCTAAGCATAGCTCTCTCCATAGCACGCTGAGTGACTTTAAATCGGTGGACCAGTCCCATCATCAGTGTCCACGTCTCTGCACCATATTTCATAACTGGCAGGGCGCAATGGTTGAAGACTGTTGGATGCGCCTTTCAGCCTCCTTGTCGAAGTTGCTTCTGCCTAGCCGAATAGTCTGCCTCCGGTAGTCATATTATTGCACAACTTCGATAGTTGTCTCACGAACGATCACCGGCTCCGGTTTTATGTGAACATTCTACATGACTTTTGTCTTGCCCAAGTACATACGGAGGCCTACACGTTGCAAGCAGCATTAAGGCCACTTAGCATCCAGCTGAGTTCCTGCAGAGATGTATGGTCTATTATATTCTATTCTACTATCTGTGGGAGGTGTAAGTACCTGCACCTGGCTCTCTCGAATGGGACCTTTGTGCAATGTGAATATTCTATTCCAAGGTCTAAGCTGCCTTTCTAAGCTTGGACCATTTCCCACCACGCTGGTCCACAGGGGGTGGCTGGGTTCACATATTATCTAGATATGCTAAATCTATAGGTAGATATGCAGGATTCGTCACGATGTTTTCCTTCACCGTAAAAGCGATGGTATACATTGTATTTAAATTCAAAGGAACACATTGGTACATGTCAGCGCTGGAATTCGCACCCGCATCACTGGCGTGGGAAGCGGGCGCTTACCCGACTGAGCTACCACCGATCTTATTTATACATAACGTTCATTATAATTATGTTGTGATTGTTATTATTAATGTAATATTATATATTTCGTTTTTATACATCTCGATACGCACCCGTCTTAACGCACTGCAAAAAGAGGTAATTTGACTAGTCCTGTAGGTAATATGTCAGTGATCGGTATTACCTGTATTACAGGTAAAAGATGGTAAAGATATGTTACTTTGCCTAATCATACATACCACGGCGATGAAAACATAAGTCACGGAAATGAATAACCTGGCCACGGAAATGAATAACCTAACCACGGCAATGAATACAAATTATTTTACAGGACATGGCAATGAAATTTTTTTCATTGCCGTGGCTTTTTTTTCATTGCCATAGCAAATATTGGCCACGGAAGCCACGGAAATGAAAGCATGGCGATGAAAACCAAGGCATTAAATATAAATAACTAAAAAAGTATTAACTATTCGAAGAAATAAACACTTTATAAGTTAAATATTTTCAAAAAGCTTTCTTTTGAATGCTTACTCTAGAAGACAAACTTAATTTTTATAGAAGTTATATCTATCCACGGCAATGAAAGAAAAAATGTCCAGTCCCCAATTTTTTTACTGATTTTCACTATAGCGCAAAAACGCGGGCACCGATGTACCTCCTTCCACGTCGAGCAGTTAGGCGACACTTGTAAGAAACGATTAGCGCACTGAGGGGGGCACCCAAGTTCATAGGTAAAACAATATCCTTGATCATGTTTAGGACACGGCGATGAACAGAAGTTCTGGGACACATGAATTTTCACTTACCGTTCGTTATATTCTTTATATATTTCAATAAATGTATTCCGTGACAATACTTTAACTATTAATGTATCAAATGAAACTAAGTTTAACTATCAATACTCAATATTTTTTCATCAATGAAGAATAATACAAAACGTGGTGACGTGGGGACAGACACGGCAATGAAAGATTTGGAGGTTTAATATTTTTTTTTTAAATATCCATTAATCCTATTAATAAAATATTTAGTGCTACACATAGATAACTATTTCACTTAACCGGAAAAAAATATTAGAAAATTATAACTTGGTTTTTTAGTACCGATTTCATTGATGCCACGCAATTTTTGGCTGCGGGAAATTCACCCAGATACTATCGTACACCGGGCTTCTTACCCATCACCCAATCACGGTCTCGTTCACAAGATATTCAGGTGATTTAGGCGTGTGGATACTGGATATTACCTAAATGGAAAGTCAGATCAGGTACTTACTTACTTTTAATCAGCCTAATGCATGCTTGGAAAATAAACGAAATTCGTAGAAACTCATTTGTGAAATCAAAGCACAGCAAGAAATATGTGGTTTCGGAGAAATACGGATCTTTAACTTTAGACGAAGATAAATTTATAGTAGAATTTTATTGTAAACTACAGTTAAGAAATACATAGGTAAGTACAGTATTCGAATTTATTTTTCTGAAAATACTACATTGATAGACAGAAAATATAATGAAACTAGCAGTTCCCGCGAGCTACGCTTCGCCTTAAAAAGTTTTCCCGTGGGAAATCCGGGATAAAAAAAATTGTATATTTTACGTCCGATATTAGTGGTATAAATCATTATGGTATAAATCAGCCAACTACCAGGATACTATTTAAAGTTACTTCCCCCGGTCACAGATGTGGTTCAGATTTAAGAAAAATACCAACAAGTAGGACTGAACTAATTCTGTAGCTTCTACAGTTCTAGACTGATAAAATATACCCCCCATTAGTCCAGTTAGTTAGACGAAAAGGCATTTGTAATTAAGTGAAGCTATGTTTAGAACAGTAAACAAACTGTTCCTTACTATTTTTAGAAGAGGAAGCAGAAAATTCATTACTTCGGTCGACAGGTCAGTAGCTAAACTAAAACTATTTCAGCATTAAAAATATTAAGTTATTTTTCGATCAGTTTGAACATATTAGGTACCTTTCTATTTTATAAATTTAGCTATGATATGCTTAGGACTAACTATATAATATTTTCTCATGAGACCTATGTTAGTGAAAGTTCAAAACCCAACAGGGTCTATAGTCTATGATAAACACGCCAAGGAATTTCAATCTCCTTAGGCCCACTTGCGTGGATCACAGGGTTAAAAATATAAACTCAGAGGTAACTAACTCAGGGTTAACTTTGTAAAATTTTAACCCGGACTTTTGATTGCGCTAATGGAAAATAACCCTGAGTTAGCTAACCTGACGTTTCTTTTTGCACTCTGTGAATCTATGTCCCGTTCCAGGCTGAAAGGGACCAAGTTTCTATTGCCGTAAAAAAACATTGTCTTCTATCTCGTTTTCACCTCACGTCTTTGGATAAAACTATCCCTCTCTATTTCCATTTTCGCAATCTGTCAGTAATTTGTTTACAAAGTGTCATATTTGTGATTTCCTTGTATTATTACGAAAATTATAAAAAATTGAAAAGAAACGGCGGTAGCTCAGTCGGGTAAGCGCTCGCTTCTCACACAAAAGATGTGTGTTTGGATCCTAGCGCAGTTACATACCAATGAGTTCTTTGGAATTTAAGTACAATGTGTGGCAACTTACTACCACACATTCTACTTACCACAAAACGTTCAAGAACCTTATCATAAGCAGCTCTCTTCAATCTAACCGTACCAGCAAGCAATACTCAACCAATAACAACAGCAAGTATTGATTTTATTGAACACATCGCGGTTGCAAGTTGTGCTTTAGATAACAGCAAAGATAGCCCTGTAAAGAGCTGTTTCTGGAAACAAAGAGGGAGTTCCGAAAAGAACTGTTCAGCAAGCTCAAGCAAGCAGCAGCAGCGACCACCACCGTCACCGCGGCAGCTCGGAGAGGAGAGCCTCCGACAGCGCAGAAAAGGAACGAGTCCCCGTGCATTCCCAACGCCACGAGTATTTAAGTCAGCACCGCGCGTATAAGTAGGCTTATTTTCTGTAAATAAATTATTATTCTGTCCACTCTGAGTATTATTTTCTACCTACTCTACACAATATCTCCAAAAATGTAATCATAGCTCTTACGGTGAAAAAAACATCGTGATCTAAATGTGTACCCTAAACTGCATTGTACTCTTTCGCGATACGGCTCGCGACCTATCACGTGAGTACAAAAATGTACAGCGAAAAGTGGGTGAGTCACCTCTGAGTAACTACATTACAGTCATAGTCGTGAGCATATATATATGTAACCACACCATCGTGCTCTTCACAAGTGAATTAATTTCACAAGTGGGACCATTTGCTACTTTGCTAGATAGGGGAAAAATATAAGAATGTTGAGTTAATCATCATAATCAAACATTTCCAACGAATACAAGAATATTGATAAAAACCTTTTCTTTTGACGTAAGCCGGGTTAGCGTCTTAACCCTCCAATATTGGGGGGTTAAATATTTAAGAGTTTATCCCAAGGTTAGCGCTCATATTTCAGCGATGCAAGACAAATTAATAAACTAACCCTCCTTATGTCAAATATCTCCGAGTTAATTCGCTAACCCAGGTCTGCGCAAGTGGACCTTACTGAACTTGTAAACAAAATATCCCAACCCATTTACCAAAATCCCTGCTTAAAAGTTTCAACATTATTAATATTGGTAGGTTATTGTTATTAGTAAGCAGGCAACTGGGTATTAATTTTAATACCTAATCAGGTAACTAGTTATTAAATTCGATAACTAATTACCTGGCAGCTTCCAAACTTCACCAGTCTAGGAACAATAAGTAGCGATGTAGTTAGAATTTAATAACATAACTTTTAGTCTGGTAATAAACTAAAACGGAGAACCTAAAACTAAACAGAGGCCCGTAGGCAAAACCTTCTCTAACAGGCTCGACCGAAGCTGAATTTAGATCGTAAAATAAGTTTGGTAGTAACTAAACTGGTCTATAGCATTCATAGTACGTAAGGGCCATTTCCCGCAAGTTTGGAAATAAAAGGTATGAATTAATTTCGACAAAATAGTAGAGTATGCGATTTTTTGCTAACTATACATTAAAAAACTATACATTTGCCAAAATGTACTAGCTGTTTTAAACGCCATAGTCCTGAACTCCTGAGTTCTGATAGACTACCCAATTGATGTATCCATGCATCTCTATGTGTTTATAGATACACACATCGTCATACTAACATACGATTTTGCGTTTAGGTCCTCTCTGAACAATTTCTATTAAGTATTTATCATCGACAAAAAAGTAAAATACCTACCTACTTACTTAATAATGAAGTAGTTAGGTGACCCGGCCTCCACCACAACACACACTACCCTTACATTTTTCAGCCTATAATATAAGGTTAATCTAATTACTGGCGACGTGAACCCAAAGTGACCTAATTTCAGTCGTGGGTCGCGCTTCGACACTAATCTGGATTTAGCAACTTAAAATGAGACCGCTCTGAAACATTCATCCGGCTTCGTGCTGATCACTTCTTGTTTCATCGATAAGTAGGTACCTACTTACTAATGCACTCACGAGCAATTAAAAAGTTCCACTTAAAAAAAATCGACACCAAATTACCCATTCTGATGAGCTGCTCTGACTTCAATATTGCAGACGGCGTCATAAAACTAGTCTCTTCCGTTTAGGACTAATTTGGGGCTATTACCTAACGTCACTGGAACTTTTTCATTGCTCTCGAGTGTATTAATTTCAATAGGTACATCTTCCTCGAAAACTGTGACTATCGACGCTACACAGGGTTTTAGAAAGGGTTACAATAAGGTAAAAGCGTTGGCTCGGTATATTTGATTTTAGTTCTAACTTACTCTCTATACGTAAATCGAAATCTTTGTGTTCGTAGTAAAGCCCGAAGGGGTTTCTTTACGATGTTGTCACGTATATGAACGTTATTCTTCACACGTCCAGCCCTGTCCGCGGTCTCGTCGCATCGTCCCTCGACGTTATTAATTTTGCACACATCTCATTTAGCAGATGAACATGAAGGGTTGAATTAGAAGTACCTTTTTTCAATTTGTTCAAATAAAACTCAGAACTTATACATACCTAAAATATTTTTTATTTTCCCACTTTGAAAAGTAAGAGTTTAAGGCTTCGTTTTTTTGACGAAACTTCTAGTGGATATAATGCATGTTTGTGACTTATATGTTTTTATGAATAAATGATTTGTATTAATTGTCTGTAGGCTTCGTTCCCAGTAGACTTACTGGGCGTGCGTTACATAGAAAATTGCGTAGAGTGAGCACAAAACCAAGCAAACACTTGTCATACGGTGCGGATCGTATGAATAGACAGTATGATTAAGACTATTTTATGTTTGTCCATATTTTATATTTTTCAGTTCTTAAAAAAGTAGTCAGACCATTTGTGGGCGACAAATAATTATCCTTCTAAAAATAATTATTCCGTTTCTAGTAGAAAATTCAGAAAAGCAGATTGTAGAGCTAGTCGTGTCGAGCACAGCAACTGGAAATTCGGTAAAAGTTGGCCCTCGCTCGCGGGTGATTGATGTCAGTTGCGGACCTTTGTGCATATTTCGGTCCGGACTCGTGGTTTTTACGAGAATTTTCTTATAAAACGCTATAGGACCTACCTATTTGTAGACTTATAAAAGTTGAAAACTCGATCTTCAATTATTTTTTAACTATCATCAAATTCTTATTACGTAATTTACTATGTTTCATCAATATGTTTTGGCCAATTTCTAGATTTGTTAATCCGTGCTGTTAATCTTAGGGTCATGGACCATTGGACAGTCATGTAAAACTTCAATCTCTCGCTCGAAGTTATATTGTACATAATATGTATATACTTAGGTGGTTATATATGTTTTATCACAAAAGCTTGTAGTAATCGTTATACATATTTCCATTTTCCTCACAAACTTTTCTTTTGTTTTCAGTGTTGTGAAGCAGTGACCGTGCAGTGAGACACAAACATCGCCAGTGTTCAACGCAGTGTGTGTAGTGTAGTAACTGACGATTCTGCAATAATCGAGTTCTGCATCGATTCAATGTGTGAATGACCCAAATGCCAAGAGTTTATGGACAAGTGCACTTATATCAGGAATCATGGTAAGTGCTAACGATAATGTTTCTAACAGTCTCGAAATAGGGATTTTATTTCTATTGTAATTTGACCTAATTTTAAGTAGAGGAATTATCTGTTCGCATTCTGTAGGTAGACCTTTCTCAATATCTCTTTTAGCTTTTCTAACGGCGTAGACACTCAAGATAAGTATCCCGTTGGGGCTATAAAGATCATCTAACTTAAAAACCGGAAGGGATTTTTGATCCTTATTTTTCTGCCTCCTGCGCTGAGCCGGAAGGGTGAAGTGTATTCGCATGCGAAGAGAGGTCAAAGTGGGTTAATATTCGTTGGGTATTTAAAAAAAAGTATAAGTACTTATCTTATTAACTTTTTGTATTCGTGCTGAATATTAATATGTTTGTTTAATTATGCGCTGCTTGTTTCATATACCCTCTCGACAGTTAATTTCGAAGTTTAAAATCTGAATAAACGCCATTTTAATAACGTATTGATTATGGTAATAGAAACTGGCGATGATTCTTTAAGAAAAAAATCTAATTAACTGCGATTATCTACTTCCACAATCACTTTCGGCAAATTTCTTATTCAGCATCCTCAACCCCAGCGTTTTGTTTGGAACATTGAATATTATTACGTCGACAGAAATTCAATGGCGAAATTGTAATAAAGTGCCCAGAAACCGAGCTCGTGTTCATGACTAAATCATGAGACCCAGTATGTATATACAGCATGGGAGCGCGAGAGACAAGACGTGATAAAAGTTTCGCATGGCGCTCACTCAGTCGGTAAAATACTAGCGCGAGAAAAATTTGCGCAAATTAACTAAGATGGTGATTAATTGATGTTTAACCATGTCAATCTTTATAAATCTATCAAATACCATTGTAAACACATTGTTTACAAAAAAATGCTAATATGTACCGTTTTTTTGGCTTAGTCTTATCATGCGCGTCTTGCGCCCCGTGCTACGTGTGCAGACAGGTGCCTCGATCAGGGGGCCCTCAATATTTTCGCATTTCCTTCCCGACTCATTTCCCAGTATTTGTTTAAGCGAGGCTTTCCATCCCAATGTTGAGATTGGATCGACGGCGGCGGCTTGCACGGTGACTTTAAATGTAGGTGGATATGTTTGAGTAATGTTAAAAGTGGATTATTGGTTGATATCGGTTGAATTTATATAATTACGTTTGTGGTTACGTTGTTGAATTTATGTGATAGGTATAACTGTATCTGTGTAGTAAAAATACAATTAGTAGCTTTATGTTATCGTATCCTATCGCCTGCTGAAAAAAGTTTGTTTTGCCTAGGAGTTAGTACTGTTTTAAATATTTTGTGTCAGACTACTAGAAAATACTAGTGTTTCCGTTACTCTCAGTCTAGGGAATATGTAACGGCTATATTTTGTTTTAAATTATTGAATGCTGCAGTAGGAAAAATGTTTCGACTGCAGTCAGTCCCTGGGGGCTTAGAATTACGGCCGTAGCGACAGTCTAGGTACCCTAGCAATCTAGCATGTACTTTATTATCTGTACTCGTTTGATTCTAACGGTGGCACCAGGCGGTGTAACCAGGTCCAACTAGTGTTTAACACAATTATAAGGTAGGTATTACAGCGTTATGCATCTTTTGAAAATGTGTCAAAGGATGACTTGCACCAAACATTGAAACGAAATTAAATCTATTGCTAGTCACTCAGCATACTGTCAAAGCAAGAGCGCAATAGATTTAGGTAATTTCTTTTAAATGTTTTGTGCAAGCCACTCTAAGCATATGGTGTAACAATCACTGTAATAAATAACAAAAGAAAGACGATGATATTCCAATTCGGATTATCCAATCGCAAATCCTTTGCATTTTATTTCGCGGACAGCCCGCACTGCCGCCGGCATCGATTCAATACCCAATGCGAGTGCAACACAGATTTCGATCCATTATTGATAATGCTATGCTCTCTGATGCATAACAAAGTTTTAGATCGGACGTGAAATCTGGCTTGTACTGGATATGGAACACCAGTGTTGGATTTTCCTGCAGAATAGAGTAACAGGATGTAGCCGTGATTGCAACGTAAACTTGTTGCAGAGTTATGTTTAAGGTAGTGTAAGATGAGAAAATGAGTTAGCTTATGATAATAATAGGATAGCTCACGATGATATGCTCCACTTTGACTGTATGTGATTCAAAAAATCTGATTAGGATTGGATGTCTTTGAAAGTTTTGCTTGTTGCAACTGAAATATTTGCTGTCATAATTTGTTCACTAACCAGTCTTCAAATTAAATAAACATTGATATAAGTATTTTCCTCTTTAATCGTCAAAAATCGTCAAGAGTCCTTACTGTAACATCAAACAAAATGGTACTCGAAAACGAAACAATTTCCAAATAAGTCACAGACTCACAGCTACATTAAAAAGGGGCGATAAATTAAAACCGCCAGGCTGAGACAAAGGCTTTGCCCAGGTAGCCCGCTTGAACTTGGCCGCGCCAGAGTAAACGGGACTAAGTTTATGTATGCAAATCTTTGGCAAGATTATATTCGTAATACAGTCGGCTCAGCTTATAGGGGGGTTTATAATCAAAGGCTTAGTACGCTACTCCTTCTAGTCAAGCATGGCTTACAGTTTCAAGCTAATTCACGCTATTTTACAATTAATTGCAGTGCATCTGGATTGGGCTACGTAATACATACTTACACATAGACACATAATGTAAATCAATAATGATATTAAAGATAAGGTATTAACTTTCATGCTTCATAATAATAATTATGTATATTTAGGCTACCTATTTAATTGTATTAATTATATTTTCAGTAATGTTGTTTTGTACATGTACTCGGGTACGTTTACAGAGGTATGTAGGTAACACCAAATTAGTACAAAACTTTTGAAACATGTCAGTGAATCGAATAAAACATGTTCGTGTAAGTTCGTATCAGAAAGAACAACGCCCAAACTTTTAATTAACTTTCCACTGATCCCAAGTACTGTCTGCAAAAGGAGAAAAGCTGCTTAGTTTAACACCAATACAATGGCTACACTCGACCGAAAAAAAACAATCTTTTATTTCATTTTGTAACTCATCCTGGCTCTTAAGTGAAGATAAAAAAATCGCTAAGCCTCGCTTAGCTCTCAACTCCTAACATCTTGGAGAAATAAAAGAAATAAAGACTGCGTGTGGCTTTTCCGGGGCTGAGTAAAACATAGCAAACCACTTTATTTATACATGCCACTTGTATAAATAAATATTATACCTACTTAGAAGAGTTGGTATTGGCAACTAGACAAATAAAGTTGTTAGTAATTTAGTAATGCAGTCATCAAGAGTATTTGATGATGAAAATAAAATATAAGTAGAAGCTTTCAGGAACATAGGTAAATACTTCTCTAACAAAAAGCTCTTTATTGTTCATTAATGTGACTTTAGTATGGGCTTGTACGTGGCTTGTACAGAAAACTGCGTTACGACGTCGCAAAACCTGCGACAGTAATCAAGCATTTACCCTGAAAAACTGTTTTGTTTTGTATACAAGCCCTATACGGCAATACGGTGACGGTGACTATGTGACTTGTCTAGGGCTGTGCAATTTTACTTACACAGAGTGTGTGTTTACCGAATTTCAAAAGTCGTAAAACAAAATTTGATCAGAATGACATCCAGAGTTTTGCTACATCTATTGATTCTATTGATTCTGCAATAATCGAGTTCTGCATCGATTCAATGTGTGAATGACCCAAATGCCAAGAGTTTATGGACAAGTGCACTTATATCAGGAATCATGGTAAGTGTTAACGATAATGTTTCTAACAGTCTCGAAATAGGGATTTTATTTCTATTGTAATTTGAGCTAATTTTAAGTAGCGGAATTATCTCTTGGAATTCTTTAGGTAGACCTTTCTCAATATATCTTTTGGCTTTTCTAACAGCGTAGACACTCAAGATAAGTATCCCGTTGGGACTATAAAGATCATCTAACTTAAAAACCGGAAGGGATTTTTGATCCTTATTTTTCTGCCCGCTGCGCTGAGCCGGAAGGGTGAAGTGTATTCGCATGCGAAGAGAGGTCGAAGTGGGTAATATTCGTTGGGTATTTAAAAAAAAGTATAAGTACTTATCTTATTAACTTTTTGTATTCGTGCTGAATATTAATATGTTTGTTTAATTATGCGCTGCTTGTTTCATATACGCTCTCGACAGTTAAGTTCGAAGTTTAAAATCTGAATAAACGCCATTTTAATAACGTATTGATTATGGTAATAGAACCTGACGATGTTTCTTTAAGAAAAAAATCGAATTAACTGCGATTATCTACTTCCACAATCACTTTCGGCAAATTTCTTATTCAGCATCCTCAACCCCAGCGTTTTGTTTGGAACATTGAATATTATTACGTCGACAGAAATTCAATGGCGAAATTGTAATAAAGTGCCCAGAAACCGAGCTCGTGTTCATGACTAAATCATGAGACCCAGTATGTATATACAGCATGGGAGTGCGAGAGACAAGACGTGATAAAAGTTTCGCATGCTCACTCAGTCGGTAAAATACTAGCGCGAGAAAAATTTGGGCCTTGCCAAATTAACTAAGATGGTGATTAATTGATGTTTAACCATGTCAATCCTTATAAATCTATGAAATACCATTCTAAACACATTGTTTACAAAAAAATGCTAATATGTACCGTTTTTTTGGCTTAGTCTTATCATGCGCGTCTTGCGCCCCGTGATACGTGTGCAGACAGGTGCCTCGGTCGATCAGGGGGCCCTCAATATTTTCGCATTTCCTTCCCGACTCATTTCCCAGTATTTGTTTAAGCGAGGCTTTCCATCCCAATGTTGAGATTGGATCGACGGCGGCGGCTTGCACGGTGACTTTAAATGTAGGTGGATATGTTTGAGTAATGTTAAAAGTGGATTATTGGTTCATATCGGTTGAATTTATATAATTACGTTTGTGGTTACGTTGTTGAATTACATTTATGTGATAGGTATATCTGTATCTGTGTAGTAAAAATACACATAGTAGCTTTATGTTATCGTATCCTATCGCCTGCTGAAAAAAGTTTGTTTTGCCTAGGAGTTAGTACTGTTTTAAATATTTTGTGTCAGACTACTAGAAAATACTAGTATTTCCGTTACTCTGAGTCTAGGGAATATGTAACGGCTATATTTTGTTTTAAATTATTGAATGCTGCAGTAGGAAAAATGTTTCGACTGCATTCTGTCCCTGCGGACTTAGAATTACGGCCGTAGCGACAGTCTAGGTACCCTAGCAATCTAGCATGTACTTTACTATCTGTACTCGTGAAGTTTGATTCTACTACCAACCAGGTCCAACTGGTGTTTAACACAATTATAAGGTAGGTATTACAGCGTTATGTATTTTGAAAATGTGACAAAAGATGACTTGCACCAAACATTGAAACGAAATTAAATCTATTGCTAGTCACTAAGCATACTGTCAAAGCAAGAGCGCAATAAATTTAGGTATTTTTTTAAAATGTTTTGTGCAAGTCACCCTAAGCATATTGTGTAACAATCACTGTAATAAATAACAAAAGAAAGACGATGATACGACCATATTCCAATTCGGATTATCCAATCGCAAATCCTTTGCATTTTATTTCGCGGACAGCCCGCACTGCCGCCGGCATCGATTCAATACCCAATGCGAGTGCAGCACAGATTTCGATCCATTATTGATAATGCTATGCTCTCTGATGCATAACAAAGTTTTAGATCGGACGTGAAATCTGGCTTGTACTGGATGTGGAACACCAGTGTCGGATTTTCCTGCAGAATAGAGTAACAGGATGTAGCCGTGATTGCAACGTAAACTTGTTGCAGAGTTATGTTTAAGGTAGTGTAAGATGAGAAAATGAGTTAGCTTATGATGATAATAGGATAGCTCACGATGATATGCTCCACTTTGACTGTATGTGATTCAAAAAATCTGACTAGGATTGGATGTCTTTGAAAGTTTTGCTTGTTGCAACTGAAATATTTGCTGTCATAATTTGTTCACTAACCATTCTTCAAATTAAATAAACATTGATATAAGTATTTTCCTCTTTAATCGTCATAAATCGTCAAGAGTCCTTACTGTAACATCAAAAAAATTGGTACTCTAAAACGAAACAATTCCCAAATAAGTCACAGACTCACAGCTATATTTTAAAAGAGGCGATAAATTAAAACCGCCAGGCTGAGACAAAGGCTTTGCCCAAGTAGCCCGCTTGAACTTGGCCGCGCCAGAGTAAACGGGACTAAGTTTATGTATGCAAATCTTTGGCAAGATTATATTCGTAATACAGTCGGCTCAGCTTATAGGGGGGTTTATAATCAAAGGCTTAGTACCCTACTCCTTCTAGTCAAGCATAGCTTACAGTTTCAAGCTAATTCATACTATTTACAATTAATTGCAGTGTACCTGAATTGGGCTACGTAATACATACTTACACATAGACACATAATGTAGATCAATAATGATATCAACGATATGGTATTAACTTTCATGCTTCCATATGATATATTTAGGCTAACTATTCTATTATTTCTATTTGCAGTAATATTGTTTTGTATGTACTGGTTACGTTTACAGAGGTATGCAAAGAGTATTTAACAAGGTATGTAGGTAACACCAAATTAGTAGAAAACTTTTGAAACCTGTCAGTGAATCGAATAAAACATGTTCGTGTAAGTTCGTATCAGAAAGAACAACGCCCAAACTTTTAATTAACTTTCCACTGATCCCAAGTACTGTCTGCAAAAGGAGAAAAGCTGCTTAGTTTAACACCAATACAATGGCAACACTCGACTGAAAAAAACAATCTTTTATTTCATTTTGTAACTCATCCTGGCTTTTTTTATCTTCACTTAAGAAGATAAAAAAATCGCTAAGCCTCGCTTAGCTCTCAACTCCTAACATCTTGGAGAAATAAAAGAAATAAAGACTGCCTGTGGCTTTTCCGGGGCTGAGTAAAACATAGCAAACCACTTTATTTATACATGCCACTTGTATAAATAAATAGTATACCTACTTACTACAGAAAAGAGTTGGTATTGGCAACTAGACAAATAAAGTTGTTAGTTATTTAGTAATGCAGTCATCAAGAGTATTTGATGATGAAAATAAAATATAAGAAGGAGCTTCAAGGAACATATTAAATACTTCTCTAACAAAAAGCTCTTTATTGTTCATCGATGTGACTTCGGTATGGGCCTGTACAGAAAACTGCGTTTTACGACGTCGCATCGCAAAAACCTGCGACAGAGCATCTGCTCTGAAAAACTGTCAAAACAGTCGTAGATTTTTGCAATGCGACGTCGCAACTCAGTTTTGTGTACAAGCCCTATAGCAATACGGTGACTGTGTGACTTGTCTAGGGCTGGGTGTTTACCGAATTTCCAAAAGACGTAAAACAAAATTTGATCAGAATGATCTCCAGAGTTTTGCTACAACCTGTTCATTTTATATATACCTAAATGGTCGAAGATATATACTTACCTACGAAACCTAGGAGTAAGTAGGAAGAAGCTAGTAGTAGTATCTAATTTATTTTCTACTCAACATTCGGTCTCACTGAAGGAGACGTGGACGTTTGAACCGGATATTGCTCCGGAGTTATTTTATATCAACTCACAGGCGTAGAGGGGCGGGCACTGGCTCCAGGATATTAGGACGTCTGCTGGCTTGGAAGCCATCTAATATATCACGCGACAAATATGGGCTCAGCTGTCTGTCTGTCTATGTAAGGCTTCGTGATATGTCTACGGACAGGTAGGCTAACTTCATTTAACGTGAATCACATATTTAATAACTTACATAACACGGTTTTCAGATATTTTATATAGCTACTTTTAATTAATTACCACTTTAATCTTACTTATATGCCTGAGCACTCTATAAAACTCTTTTTTGTTGAATAAAAATAGCTTTGTATGATAATTTTGAATACCGAACAACATGATTGGTGAAAACAATGTTAAGCGTTTCCTTAGGACTTTGGGCGTTATCTAGGTATTTAAAGGTATTACTAATACTTAATACATCAGCCTGTCCATCGCTTCGTTTTGACTCAACATTTTACATTATTAACTGCAAGTAGAAAGAGACAAAACAAAAACCCAATTTCCTTGTAATTTTCACAATCTTCAAAAGAGCTCGTGCTACCAAACAAACCAAACAAAATTTGCGACATCCTGCAAAATTGACTTGTAGCAAAGACAAAAGATTCGATTTCCGAGAAAAGCCACTGCGCAAAGGGCCTTGATATATCATGTGTATCCTATTTTATGACGGTGCCAGAATCCCTTTTAATAAAATGGATTTTGATGAGCGGGTGGGGGTTTTCCATATATTATTCAGCTCACCAGGTAGGTATATCAACTTTAGCTGAGTGTGATGCTGTTAATGCTTTACTGCTATAAATTTGTACTGTGTTCAACCAAACTTTAATATTAAAGAACTATGAGATTTAAATTTTAGCAGTACCTACAGTTTCCCGCGATATGTTATCACATCTATATTATTGGAAATTAATAGTGCTTTAGCACCTTAATATTAATTCGTGCTGAAGAATTTGCGCTCCTTTCAGCTACCTTACCACCACCGGTCCAGCGCATATTCGCAATCTACAACCCTAGGCGATTTATTATCTGTCAACAAAACTGACGTTAGATCGCTAAGCTGTAGGTAGCAATTCTGGTAATTGGCCATGCTAACTTTCTGAACAAGAATGGAATGCTTAAAACCGTTTCGAGGAATATGCTTTCTGAACATTTTCTAGTTATCAGATTTTAAATTAAGTCTCTATTTTTTAAATTATTCAATAAAAACTAATAACCTTCATTTGACCTTACCATTAGAAATTTATTGGGATTTATGCACATAATGCATTTGCCAATTAACAAAGTACTCTGTGGCATTTGTCTACAAAAAAATGTTAACGTCAAAAGCAAACTTCAAAATCGTGTGTTTATTTATCTTTGCCATTTGTTACAGAGAGTTAGAAGTAGAAAAATTGATTTAATTTATAAATGGGCAGAAGTAGAAGGAAAGAGAAGGCCTGGAAGGAGGAAATTGACGTGGCTGTGCAATATAAAAGAGTGGACCGGTGTAAAAACCGTGGAAGAAATATTTAAACTAGTAAAGAATAGAGAGCGCTGCAAAGAGAGTTCCAATGGTGGAAAGGCACTACAAGAAGAATATTTATCTTTTCTACCTTGTTTTGAAACTCTACTACGAATAAATAATAAACGAGTGGATACTACGATGGCAACAAGAGGGGCTCATTTTGAAAATGCTGCCTCTCGAAATTTGCCTCGAGCTTAACCCCTCGGCTGTCAACCAACCTTTATAAGGTGGGCACAATAAATAGTCCACATATTATGTCCCGCCATGTCTAAAGATGTTACTGATTTGCCGTATTTAAGTGAGCGATATTGCCTATGTGAACTAAAAACCTGTACATTTATTTCTTATATGTGTGCAATGAATGGAAAAATCGCCGCGAGTACTAAAAATAACTCTGGAATCAGCGTTAAAAAAAATGTTGTGATGATTGGATAATTCTGTATAATGGCGTATGTGTATCGTTTCTGAAGGAGCATACTTTGAAGGTGATAAAATAAATTTGGATGAATAACAAACATTTTTTGTTTTATTGACCCAGTCCCGATACTTTTTACTTAATCTTGTTTCTCGTAATATTATCTAAATAAATAATATATTAAGTAGGTATGAAATAAATATATACAAATTGTGGTATTTTTCTCCTACATCCCGGAAATAACGATATTGAATGATGAAATATGCAAAATGGCCGCCGACGGGTGAGGGGTTAACAATGTTATGATTTTAGAGTTAGATGACAATGACATTCTACCTCACTGACGTTAAGTAACACTTTTGCTTTTTTTTGTAGCGCAGGCAAGGATAAATCCTATAATGCATTTATGTGAAGTCACATACATTCAGCCGGCCAAATTTAAAATAAATATTAAAAATAGTTGTAATGAATAAAATACAAAAATAACGAAATTAGTTTCTTAAAATGGTCTATATTTTCAAAATAAATTATAAAAAATACATATCATGGATTGGTAGCATGGCCAATTGTGTCGGTACTTTTAATGGTAAGTACCTAGTTATACCCTGGTTATAACGACGTGGCTTGATTCCGTGAAAGAAAATATGAGAGAGTGCGGAGTGAATGTGGATATGACAGAGAATAGGGCGTGACATGACGCACAAAGCTGACCCTAAATAAGGAAAAGGCTAGGAATAAGAAGTCCCTGGTAATAACGAATCCTGTGTTGTTAACGAATCCTGTGTTAACCAATCCTGTGTTGTTAACGAATCCTGTGTTGTTAACGAATCCTGTGTTGTTAACGAATCCTGTGTTGTTAACGAATCCTGTGTTGTTAACGAATCCTGTGTTGTTAACGAATCCTGTGTTGTTAACGAATCCTGTGTTGTTAACGAATCCTGTGTTGTTAACGAATCCTGTGTTGTTAACGAATCCTGTGTTGTTAACGAATCCTGTGTTGTTAACGAATCCTGTGTTGTTAACGAATCCTGTGTTGTTAACGAATCCTGTGTTATAACGTATCCCGTGTTGTTTGTTGCAGAGTCTGATGGCGATCATCAAGTTCGGGTACGCGCTGGTGGTGGTGACCCTCCTGCTGATGATCTGGGCCTCGCTGTCTGGCGCTGAAGTAAGTAACTTTATACATCTCTAGATATATTACATTCCCCTCCAACGCGTGAAACAAAACCGACACAGAAGCGTGACATGGATAGATATACTTAACTAAATTTACTCGACAGTTGATGCTTTACCTTGATGTTTTAATATACAAATAACAATTTTATACAGCGGATTATACTCAATAGGCGGCAAATACATAGTACATACTAATATCTATACAAATACAGTAAGCGTCAAAGAAATCATTTTTTCTTTTCATTTTCATCCTCTCTACATGTTTGAATGTGCCTGTAAATATAACTTATGTGTTGTATTATCCCTTATTTCAAAACATTTCGCACATAATGGAATCATATGTCCAGTCCGGGCGCCAGAAACGCGACAAAATACGACAAAAAGCCACATCGAAAGCCGAAATGTGTGTCGTCCCAGAGGTATTCTAAATGTGATTCGGGTCAGAGGACACTATTGTTTGAACCTTCTATATTTATGAGGTTATAAATAAAATCCTACTGAAACTTTAATCTTTTCCACGATTGATTTTCTCTTAGAATCATGTGAATTAAAAACTAAACTACCTTTGTTAAAATTATTTAATTGTTATTTGTCAAAAGCAATTATCCATTTCATACAAGGGCTCTCAGGCAAACTCGAGAAAATGACCCAAGGGAAATAATAGCACTCGTAAATTGTGAGTACGGAAAACAAAAACCCCGCATAAATAAGAAATAACCGAATGTATTTAGACATGGGTCAACTGATTTCCATGAATAATTTGATAAAAAAGAAGATAATGACAGCGCCATATAGTACTAATTGTTAATAATATAATTAAGAATATGTTAAAACTCACAACCCGACCCCAAAATTATTATTTCATTATTCCGCGACAGCGCCAACACCATCCTTGGTATAATAGTTGACCGGTTTGACTGCCCAATGTATAAACATTGGGTAGCCAAACATGTCGGCCTAAATAAATAATAGTTTTTAAGTTATAAATATTCTAAGTACTCACTAACACACTGTATTTTAATATGTCTACTAACAAAATTGGATCTTAGTAATCTGAATAAAGAAATTATATTAAATTATATTATTATCTCCAGTCAGCAACAGACGCTAATCTGGCTAGCCAATCTTACCTAACACTAACACCGACTCGCTTATCTTCAACTGACCAAACCCCCAAACTCCTTCCAGCTGCACGTGGACACGGGCCACCCGCCATGTTTGTTCCAAGCTCTCTGCACATGCTCCAAGCCGGCCGGGGACCTCGGCATCGTGAGCTGCCTCCACGCTCCGCTGCGCCGAGTGCCCGCTGCCGTCAACAGCTCCAAGCTGTTTACGCTGCAGCTGCACCATAACAGCATCAGAGATCTGGAGCCGCAGTTCTTCCAGGCTACTGGTGAGTTTGTGGAATCTTCCAGAAACAAATGTCTGGTCTCAGTCGAAAGTTAGTTTACGGTGGGAGCTATTCGTTCTAGAGTCGGAATTTTTGCAAGCGACTGTAACAAGTGCAGGTTACTCTGTTAGTGCCATGTAAAGATGTTTGCCCTCGGAATTTACAAACTATGCCTACCGGATATTCCGTCCACGCCAAGGCACTAATTAAAGGTTGATTAGGAGAGACCGGCATCTTTGAGGACATAATGTACCTATGTCCTCAAAGATGCCGAGTATTTACTGATGTAGTTTGAAAATCCATGACGCTTGCTTCTTGCTTACCTTTGGAAAAAATATGTTGAAAACTTTGAACATCTGTAGGTAACAGTATTTTTTCCTCAACACTTAAAATCACAACTACTTGTGATTTTAAGTGTTGAGGAAAAAATACCTACCTACGTACATATTTCATAATGAGAGTTAACGTAATTACAAGTTGTTGTAGACATGAAGCCGAATGTACGCGAATTTAAAGCCTATGCTACTCCAGAATTCTGTAAATGTTTACTCAATTTACATGTAGATTAGTTTCCCCTGCAGCCATTTAAAAACTCAAAACATCAGCTAAGTGAGGGAGTGAATTACAGTTTTTAATCAATTCAGCAGCTAA
This sequence comes from Plutella xylostella, assembly GCF_932276165.1. NCBI lineage: Eukaryota > Metazoa > Arthropoda > Insecta > Lepidoptera > Plutellidae > Plutella > Plutella xylostella. The sequence goes on from NC_063986.1 coordinate 4,951,479, forward strand.
ACATACAATATACGAGTACTACTTCTCGAGTAAAATGCTGCCAACAAAAATAGGACAAAGAGTAATGAACGACTCGGCAATAAGCAGTTTTCTTTCTTCATAGTTATGTTATTTTCTTCTCTGCAAATCTCTAATGTTATTGGATACTTAATTATATTTATTCTTTGTTTACTTCACTACTCTTTCACCAATGTTTGGATAAAATTTTCACATTTGTTTACTAACTTTCTTTGAGTTTGAAAGTTTACTGAACTTTCCGGGGGCATGATGTTTATCATAATGTTTCTGCCCTCTTTTCCACGAGGGGTTAGCAAGTTTAGTGCGCACTTTATTATTAACAATTCTTTCATAAAGTTTCCGTTCATACCCTGAAAGATAAAATGCGCTTTTTGTTTTAAACACTAGCTCCTTATCACTTTTAAGAGTTGCTAAGTTTTTACATTATTAAGTAGGTATATTATTATAATACCTCCCTCAACCTTATCTTTGCAATCTATTATGATTGGCTCTACTAACAACTACCGTGACTACCCTAGCGTACCTAACAAAAGTACCCGTTCCATCGTCTCCCGCTCAACGTAAAAACCTTTCAAAACATAAAAACCATCCCTCATCTCCACATTCCAGGTCTGTACCGGCTGGCGATCAGTCAGAACCCTCTCGAGAGCATCCACGAGGAGGCTTTCTATGGCCTGGACAACACCCTGTGGGAGCTGGAGCTGAGGGAAGATGGGCTGACGTCGGTGCCCAGCCGGTCCCTGAGGTACCTGCAGAAGCTCAGGCTACTGGATCTGGCAGGTACTGCTATTGTTACATACCTTCCTTATGCGTTGCGGTTAAATCTACGGAAAACTACATTACATTTGCATGTTCATTGTTGGTTAATGCGTTTGGGATAGGCAGAGAGTGTATAGCTGCACCCACATTTTTCCGGTGATTCATGTCCCAGTGTAACAAGTGCGGGTCATACGATCTATTGTAACAAGCCCATTATATTATGTCCTATTTATATGTAAATTCATTCCTTTCCACCAGTGAATATACCTACGAACACTCTCAGTTCGATTTACATAGCACGCTGCTAAGTAAGGGGCCTAAATCTGACCTATAAAAAAGTTACTGTGGCTTTATGCTCAAGTCTGCGTTTTCTTGGTTTATTGTTGCATTCAGAGAAGTCATCAAAAGATTATAGAGTCGTAAATGCGACGTTTGCGGATAAAATATCAAATGTGGAACTTGAAGTCGGTAAGAAGCATGAAAATATGAATGTTCGTTTGTAGGGTAATTTAGAATAAATTCTGCCGTAGACGAGAGTAAAATCGAATTATTTATGAAACACTAGCGCTACACCAGACGAGGCGACTACTCACTAAAATATAACGGCATTAATAAAACTCCATCGGATTTTATGTATTTCTCTTAAAATATGTATTATCCAATCTAGCATCTTTCTTATCCCATTCCAGGCAACGAGATATCCGACATATCAGGCGACAACTGGCGCGGTCTCGAGAACACTCTCCAAACCCTCATCCTGGCAGACAACTCCATCGCCAACCTGCCTCCTGACGCGTTCTCCGGCCTGCCCATGCTGGAGACCCTGGACTTGCATGGGAACCACCTCGCCATCATCGAGAGCGGCGTGTTTAGGGATGGCATGAGCCGGCTTAATCGGGTAAGTAGGTGTTTACTTTCTTTCATCAGAATCGTCCAGTGGTAGCTTGATAGCATCTAATCCATAGAATCTAAAACCGTATCGAGCTATTATATTATTTGTTCCATTGTTTTAAATATATTTGCATCCGGCTCTCTCGGTTGGAACCTTTGCGCATATTATTATTCTAAAGTCTGAACTTAATACGACGCCCATTGATGGCTAGCGATGCAGTTAAGGGCCTCGCATTATTGAATGTAATACCAGCCAATAATCATCAAATGCTAGACAAAGTCCTTACCGACCGCTACAATACTTGTCCCCTGATCTCCATATGCAATAACTTACATGACATAATAAAATCATACAATAATATGAGAAAATTATAAATCAGACAGTGCACTAATAAAATTAACTTTTATTTCAGCTTTACCTGCAAGACAACCAACTTACCTACATCCCGTATGAAGAGATATCTCCGCTGCGCCAGTTGAAAGTTCTAGATCTTTCTAACAACGTGATCAAGCAAGTGCCTCCTGCGCACGAGCTGAACAACGTACGCCTGTCGCTAGATGTTTTGAAGTAAGTAACTACCTCAAGAAGAGATATTTCTTTTTACTATGACTAAATAATTCAATTATCTTGACACCTTACCTTTCTAAAGTCTAGACTTATGAATATTCTTTATCTGTCCTAACGAAATGTTTCACATTTTCAGGCTCGATAACAACATCATCCGGATTTTATACCCTGGCTCTTTCAAGTACTTCAACGTGCTCAACCAAACATCGCTGGACGGAAATCCTATTTATCTTATTCGGGTAACCTACTATTATATTTCTTACTTGGATAAACAATAATTTGCTCACTCGAATGGAACTTTTGAGCATATCTCCTACTTTTCTTAACCTGGACCCTTTTGAAGCTGGTCCACTATACAGACACAGACAGCACACAGAATGCAATGTCAATGGCAATAAGTCCTCCTTCTAAAACCATACATATGTATTGATCTGCTCTTTATCTTTTGTATCTACCAAGATACAGGATAACCAATTTTTTGCATCATGATCTCTCGTTTTATGTGTCTCTCTGTCTTCAAACATCCCTCCCCAATTCCAGGAAGATGCCTTCCGCAACGCCAAGATCCGTTCTCTCTCGCTCCGCGACTGCGGCCTCACGGAGCTGTCGCCCGCGTCCTTCGCCGGCCTGGAGACCAGCCTGCAGACGCTGGACATCTCAGAGAACAACCTGACGGCCATCTCGCGCTTCATGCTGAATAAACTCGACTCGCTGCGGTCGCTCAACTTGAGGGAGAATCGGGTGAGACTTTTAATTATTCTTGCTGTTGTAACTTGTGACGTTAAAATCGAACGTTGCGGGCTTATTTTTTTTATTAAGTACCGGATTTTTATAACCAGACGTAGCACGGGCCGCATTTAAGACGTGAAAAAAGTTCTCCATCGCGCTCGCTCTTGAGGCTGCGCGATGTGAGAGTAAGCGCGATGCAAAACTTTTGTCTAATTTGCGCCCCGTGCTAGTCCCTCTGATTATTTAATTGTAAATTGATATGATTTCATCACGTTATCCGCTTCATGAGGCGTTTTTAAATGATAAGTGTCACGTACATAATGTCATTTTATCCTATTTGATTTCAGGTGGACATCAATCTTCTATCAATGAGTACGCCTTCCGACTACGCGCAGTCTTCGTTCAGCAACTTTCAGTACAAATTGTTTTATCTGGACGTTAGTGGCGCATCTTCGATCGATATGACTCTCCAAGATGTGAGACGGTTAGCATTATTCAATTGTTTTATTATTGAGACTAATAATTGCTCTAAATTGTTTAATTTAATTGGTTCTCTCTTGTCCCTATTAGACACACTACTTTTAACTATATAAGTGCGAATACCTAAAGCTTGTTCACCAATTTATTGTTTTTTTTTTCAGAATGCGTTCCCTCCGATATCTTTCAGTGAGCAAATTGCTGAGAAGAAGTCTAAGGTCTGAAGATTTCCTAGAGTTTGGAGTAGAGTTGGAAGATCTGAAGATTATCGGCAGCACCATCAACAGAATCGAGGGTAGTGCCTTCGAGCACGTCCGATCAATTAAGACTTTGGACATGTCTGAAAATAACATTGAATTTATTGATCCATTTGCTTTCGCTGAGGTGACTATCTAAGTCTTTTACTTTAGAATTTGTATCTTATAATATAAGTACCATTCTATAATATTGATACAAACCTACCTAATTATTATATATTTTGTTTTCATGTTTACAGTTGCACAGTCTGAATACTCTAAAACTGGCCAACGGTTTAGCTGATTCAGTAAAAATTCTACCTTTCGAGCCACTGAAAGCGTTGATAGAGCTCCAGTACTTAGACATGAGTAATAATAAGCTGAAAAACGTACCCGACACATCTTTTCACTTCTTGTACAAGCTAAAGACGCTGAATCTTCAGGACAACATGATTGAAAGCTTTTCTAAAGGAACTTTGCAGGTACTTTTATATTTTTATTCTTTCGTATTAATATAAAGACTTATTTTCGTAAAGTTCGGTTAAGTCCGTACTATTTATTAAATGTAACATTAAAAAAAACTGTTAAACTTTCCAGGGTGATATTCACAGAGAGCTTGAAAGCATAGCGCTATCGTTCAACCAACTCCGTCAAATAGAGATGCATACTTTCGTAGATCTTAGGGAACTGCAGTACATTCTTCTAGAAGACAATCTCATCGATTCTATTCATAGAAGAGCGTTTACTAGTCTTGATAATTTAAAAGTTATAAAATTAAGAGGAAACAGAATCAACGAAATCACTGAAGAAGCCTTCCAAAATTTACCAGCTCTAAAAGAGTAAGTTGTGTATCCTGACAAGGATCATAATCCATTAACTTTATGGAAAGAAATGTTTGTTTTGACTACTCTCAATAATGGAACCTACCACATTAATATTTCCGTATTTCAGGTTGGATATTTCTTTCAATAATTTAGATACGTTTAAATTCTCGATATTTGATCAAGTTGGATCAGCAACTGCCTTGAAAGTGAACTGTTCGTACAACAGAATAGTCACATTGACAGACTCCAACGCTCCCAGCTTCTTCACTTCAAACTTCTATGCTCCACCGAAGGCTCAGAGTAAGTTTAAACTTTAAATCAATTAAATAATCCTCTTGGTAACTTTTGAACCTTCTTGGCATACATATTTAACTTTTACCGGTACCACCTATATGTTATTATTTATAAAAAGTAACACGATATACAATAAATATTTACTAAAATAACTTTCCGTCTTCTTTTCTATTTCTTTCATGTTTTATTTATGTTAATATATACCTATTTACTTACTATATATGTATTCTTATTTATTTGGGTTTCTCTTACTATTTATGCAGAATTAATGAGTGAGGAAGAAATTCACAATCAAGGTGACTTTGTGTTCTACCTTAGTATTTACCTTCCTGTACCGTTTTATGTGTTTGTCCCTTAGTTTAGTTTAAGCTCTGTTCAATTAAGCCACTACAGTTTATACTATAATCCATTATTTTATTTCCTTGACTTACATGGCTATATCCGTATTAGCTTAAACCGCTTTTCACCTCTTTTTGGCTAAGTTTGGTGTATTCATTATACTTTTCTCGTTTAAGGTCTTGGAACAGTCTCCGTCAATATAAGAGTTTTGGATTTCTCACACAATAATATCACCTACATCGCTCCTTACTACTTTAGGTAAGTCAAAATCTTGTATCATTGCTCATTCGTTAATTAATAATTTCCCCTAAAGTAAAAAAAAATATATAAGTACAATTTTTTTACTTTAGGGGATAGCATCATGCAGCTTTCATGTTTTTTCACGGTTAATATTTTTCTTTTCAGGCATGCAGATTTGACTCTGTCCGAACTGCACTTGTCACACAATCGCATCAGGAACATCACCCGGGAAGTCTTTGGCTCCATGCTAATGTTGCAGTACTTGGATTTGTCACACAACCAAATTTTCGACCTGGAATACGATTGCTTCAAGAAAGTGAAGAATTTACAGGTAAACTACCCAGCTAGATTAACAAAACATACTTGAATGCAGGGTGCCTAAATTTAAAAATATATAATGTTCTGTTATTTTTGCAGATAGTAGATATGTCTCATAACCATATCATAGAAATCCCAGTGGAGATATTCCAAGAGATGCAGACGTTATCGTCAGTTGATCTGTCAGATAACCATATACGGCAATTAGCGGATAATTTGATCCCATCCAGTGCATTAGAACGGTAAGTCAAACATGGAATAGCCATTGGAAATTATGAATTATGAAGTCATAACATAACAATAAGTCCAGATCCAATATGATCTTTGAGTACTTACTTAAATCCTCTCAGTTTATGGTTTTTTTTCTTTTACAGGCTAGACCTATCGGATAATGAGTTATCAAGGATACCTACAAACTGCCTCTCTCAAGGTGCAGCAGGAAACCTAGTGGAATTCGATCTGAGTGGCAACAACATTCCTGCCGTGGCTATCGCAGACTTGGTACTCAGATTCCGGGTATGTTTATGTCTAAGCAGCATTAGTATGTTAAATTTTGCCTGGTTTATGAGCGTTACTTTACTTGTGTTTTTGAAAATATTTATACTAACCAAATTACTATTTTGTATGATATTATATAATTTACAAAAGTATTTAAATGATTATATGATGTATACATATATAATATATTTTTATGAAAAAACAAACATGATTGAAAAACAAATTATGATGAAAAGTCCTACAATTTGGGTCAGCTCAGCTATGACTTCATTTATTGTGAGCACTTTCCACATTGTATTGTTACGTCTAGTTTGACCTCTTCCTCAGTGTTCGACTATATTATTTGTATACCGTCATTTTTGCGTAACCCGTGTGGCTGTTTAGTAGCTAACACCCGTTTGTGTAGCCGGCTAATGTGTTGTCCTATCCATGCATGTGCCAGAGCGGAGAAGGCGAGTATTGGCAGGAGGAACCAGACTACAATGACGAATATATGTACCACACCGCTAGACGCGACCACCAAAGAGTGTTCCATCAAAAAAAGCAATATCCCCAGAATATACTGTACAAGGTAGAATATGCAATAACATTGGGAGCGATTCTGAAGGCACTAAATTTAATTTAAGCACTGATGTTGATTCTGAAGGCAGAAATTCTAATTTTAACGCTGTCAAACTAAAAAATTTGCTAGCATAAAATGACATTTACGAAAACAATCATAGAGTCGAATTTTAAGCAAAGAAATTAAGGTTTTGACGTAGCTAAATTTAAAATTTCTGCCTTCAGAATCGATATCACTGACCCCCTTATTCAAAAGCAATGCCAAATTTAAAATTGGTGCCTTCAAAATCGTTCATCGCATTGTACGGTCAGGTGCAGAGATACCTGACCCTCTTCTCGTAGTAACAATGCTTCTGAGCGGGGTCAGGTTTCTCTGCCCCTATCCTATAATCTAAAAACTTGGAATTTTCTAACAGTCACTTTGGTGAATGTGTAATCTTATATCTTCCCGTTTTGAACTACTACTCTTTAATTTTACTACACAAAGTAAAGACTATCGGCGTTTGTTATTTTGATTTACCTACATAAATTTAAGGCAGCCTATAGACTTATCAAGTGATGTTAGAAAATTCTCATTCCATATTCAACCATGCATCGTTTCCTTCAATCATTTTATTCAATATTTCATCCGAAGCTTTTTTATAATTATTTTGTGCATAATGTAGCCTGTATGCATATTTTATTGTAGCTAGTTGTTTTATTTTCGTAAAGGCTTGTTTGTGACCATAGTTATTGTTTGCTATTGTAGTTTTGTAGCTAGAGCATCATTAACCATTATCTACCTACCTCCATTTATTATTTATTCATCGTCCACATTAAGTGCAGGTTATAATTGTGTATAACACCTAATTATTTTAGCACATTAAAATTAATAAATCTATTTCATTCCAGTCTTTAGCGTGGCTTGATTTGTCAAATAATCACTTGGTAAGAATAGAAGGAGGATCTTTTGCTGCAGTACCAAGACTGAAATGGTTGGATATTAGTAACAACTCACCATTCACTACCGAAAGAGGAAATAGTGTTTTCAAAGGATTGGAAAGGAGATTGTCTCACTTGGGCTTGAGAAATATCAGTATGCTGTTTGTAAGTTGTCTAAATTCAAATTCAAATTCATACCATTTATTCACACTAATTCACAAACATACACAATACAATACAAAACATAAACATTAAATTTGTACTGGACTAACTACCTACATACTATATCACGTGTTTTTATTCGTGACATTGAATTTTATTTGACTTTTAATAATTGCTACAATTTTTGTATTTTAGATACCTTCTCTGCCGTTGCCTAAACTAAAAAGTTTAGATCTTTCATTCAACAATTTGCCATCGATCCCTCCAGAAACGACACAGAATTTGACAAAACTTCGGAAATTAGATCTATCTTACAACGATCTAACTACTGTACCAGTTGTAAGTATTGAATAATAGTAACTTATGTTCAATTGTTTAGTTTAGTTTAAGTGTTAACTAAACTTTTGCGTGTTGTAACTAAATATAAAATATTTTTTAATTTTTTATAGGCAACTCACACGCTCAACGAGTTAAGATGGCTATCATTATCTGGAAATCCTATAACAGCACTTATGAACACAAGTTTATACGGAGTTTCACCTCGCCTCGAATATCTCGACGTTACACGGCTTAGGATCAAAATTTTTGAGGTAACATTCTCTATCTGCAACTTTTATAAGTAACTACATTTTTATGGTTGGTTTTCTTTCATGTACTTTAACTGACTCATACTTTCCTTTATTCAAGACTGGAGCATTCAGCAAAATGTACGCATTGCGAACTCTTAAAATAACAGCCTACTCGAACGCAAGAGACTTCAACGTACCAAGAATGCTTACCAACAATGCTGGCTTAGAAAACTTATACATTGACGTCGACGATTCGAGCATCAACCTGGGCAAAGAGATGAATGGTCAACTACCGTGTAAACTGGACAACATTACCATTACTGGTAGAGCAATGAGGTTCTTGTCAGAATACCTTCTAAACGTGAGTGCGGATTTAATATTATTCAAACAAATACTTCTACATCATATTATCATGCATTTTTAATTTGTACATCAGTCATTTTTTTTAAAGAAGTGTTTCTTATTATTTTTCGTCAACAGGGTGTACATTCTAAAAAACTTCGGCTAACGATCTTCAACACAAGTATTGAGGAAATCGACCAGGCGGTATTCTGGCAGCCAGGACGCGTCAGGAACTTGACACTGGACCTTCGAATGAACTATTTGACAAGAGTTCCGAATCCTTCTCAAAGAGAGTGGCCGGGAGTACCCAACTCTGTGTTCCTTCAGGATATACTGATATCTGGAAATCCCTTGATTTGTGATTGTGGAATCGGGTATGTATTTTCTGAATATTTTATGAAAGTTCATACTTCTAACGGTAAATTTTAAATAATTAATATCATTATTTCGTTACAGATGGGTAGAAGCATGGGATCGCAAAAGAAGACAGTATTTATGTGAAAGCCCATCGAAATGTATAACAACAAGAGACGATGTGAGATTTGCAACATGTCCATCATACGACAACAGAACTTTGAGTGATGTAAGTGATTTTTTTTTATTTTATCTCATAAACGCACGAAACACAATGTTTTGTTGGCTTCCAAATCTTTTCCCCTATGAATCTTTCCAGTATATTCACAGTACTTTCTCTTTTCAGGTGCTGGCCAGAGATCTAGATTGTGGATTTGGACGAGGATTCCTCAACTCTCCCAACATCATGATAATGATAGTCATGTCCTTATTGACGGCGCTCTATATTTGAGGATTGTTTTGGCTTTTCGGGATCTACGTAGATTTCTATGATCTGTTGCATAGAATTTACGGCGTCTAAGCCAACCTAAGACATCATTGATATTGGTGTTGCCTTATACGGAGATGGATGAATTCTGTCTTGCGGGATACTATTAGAAGATTCTTAAAGATTTAAAGTTCCGTTATAGTCTTAATTATGGATAGTTTAAAAGTTACAGACATATGGAATTTTTAAATGTTACAGTAAGACTCCTACTGGCCTAAATATTAACTGAAATCTTCTCCAATATGTGATCCCATAGCCAAGACGGTAGTGATAAAGGATTTTGAAGTATACTACACAGGTGTTAATGTTAAATGTGAGGAAAATAGTCAAGATTAATTTAAGAGCTGTGTATGTTGAAATTGTTGTGTTGTTGAAATTGAAATATTATGGTGTGTAAGCTGAAGTGAGATTGATAGAAGGGGACTTTACTACAGTTAATGCTTTTGCAATTCTATGAGGTAACAAGAAAGAACATTAAATTTCAATTATTACTGTTTGATGAATGATCTCATTGCTTTTTTTTTCATTATAACTAATGATTTTATTTTTCACGCTTCGTAAAAAGGGTGACTAAAAACTATTCTGTTATTTGGACTAAGTACATAATACTTACTTAATTTTTAAAGCCGATTTCAGAAAGAAGCAATGACTTTACAAGTAAAGTAGACTGCATTCATTCGAATGATATATTGTGTTCGTCCAATATTTATAGTGTATTAATTATATAATTGCCTATGTGTATTAGAAATTTTAGCCTTAGAATAATGTAATAAAGATAAATATGGTTAACTTAATTTATATAATTTTAATTTTGGTGTTAATAGACAAGCCTAGATATACAAGGAAGTAGTACAAGGAAGTTCTAATTATTATAATGTAATCTGGTTTCTTTTCTTATGTTAAGATAGTATATACATAATAGGTTTAATTGTATTTACATCCTGTATTCTATTTCATCAGGTAAAGACGTACCTATTTAACTTCTTATACAACTCATTGTAAATATGTTTCATCAATTTTAGATTCTTTCCTACCAAAATGCTTACTCTATTTACCTGCGCCCCTTACAATCGCATTGTTTAGCGTTTAAGAGTTTATCTGGTTAACTCGTTAAAATACTTAATCATATTTTATTACATATTTAAAAAGTCTCAGTAGCTACATACAAAGCATGTTGTAATATATTTAAAATAATATTGATATTTCTTATGTAGATTTTCACCGACTGAATTAAAAGTGTTGCATGTTAAGGTTGAGTTTGCTGTATTGGAACAGATTGCGATGCCTTGCTTTTAAAATTTATGTGGTTATAAAATTAATATTTTCTGATCATCATTGCTGATGTGTAAATCATATGGTAGCGAATAATAATTTGACTAGCCATGACCGATTAAAGGTTAGCCTGACTGCTATGCCATATTTTGTCATTTATATTAATGTTATTTTTTGATATTATTAACTCTATGATTTGCATTTTCTTGTTGATCTATCTATAAAATCAAATACCTCATCTTCAGTGGTCCAGACATTAGCTAGTAAACATTACTGTCTATATCTACTTGTACCGATATATCGGCGGAATATTTTCTATTTATTTGAAAACAAACAATAAAAAACCTAGCTTGATTCATATTTATGATTTATTTTATATTTATTTTCGTTGATTGACTTCTTCACAATTAATTTTGAATCTTATGAGTTTTTTTTGTACATTCTGTACCAAATTGTACTCGTATTTAATTGTATATACTTACCTAATTCATATAGCATTGCCAAAGTTGTATTAAGTGCCAGATTCTGATTACACTTTTGTACTGCTATTGAATATAACTAGCGCAAAAGTGTAATTTAGTGGTTTAATTCGTTGCAAAGTATATTTAAGTTTTACAATTTTCAAACTAAATAGTCGCAAACCGGTTGAAAGAATGTTTGTTTGTGATGGAAAGAAAACGGATATAATATTGTTGTAACAATATGAATATATTTTGTGATATATACTTACATATAACTCTAATCGTTCTATTTTTGATAATGCCTACGAGACATATTGCTGTCCTAGTCGGATTTGTGTAGCTGGATACAAGTATTATCACTAGAATGTCCATTTAATTGCAGCTTCATTTCCTAGTGCCACTTGGTCTGTGTGCGAATCACATCATCGGTTGGCATCGTTGCATGAAACGTTGGTTGGTTCACACCCAGTGCGTGCACCTAGAGCTTAAACTATAGAGAAAGGTCAATTGTATTAAATCCATAATATTAAAAAACATAGTTAATAGCATACTTTATAGAAACTTAAATGAAACTTAAACTTATTATATTTCTTTCCTGAAATCTTAGAGTGCTACATAATTTTAAATCTAATATAAATTGCATAATATTGTAAAATTTGTCGTTTAAATATGTAAAAATAAATCTTTTGTCAGCAAGGTCCTAATGTGATAGAGATAGCTAGTGCCAATCAATGTTAAATTGTAAAATTACGTAAAATAGTTTACATTAATATATTATCAAGAATAAAAGCAATTTTAAACAGTATCATTATGTTAGTATTTGCATTTATGATCTTCAAAAACGAAAATTAGATTCATAAAAAACGAGTATAACTAAGGTTTGGTTTATTGATTAGAAAACCAGCATAGTTTTTTGACACTCAACTGTATTTTGTGAACTAAGTACCTATATACTTCTATAGTTTGATTAAATGAACTATAAATTACCATATTGGACTAATGAATGTTCACTTACTTACCAAGAGTTACAATCTTTGGATTAAGAATAAAGTATTGCGTAAAATGATTGTTTTTTTTCCATAAGTATACGTAGGTAGGGTAAAAGTACTAGTAACTGGCAGTTTAAGCGACTAGCAACACAAAAAAATATATTAAAAATAAAGTATTGGCCTGATTTAAGCACTGGTAGGCTTGAATTACTGGCAATAAGATGACGAACAATTATAGGCATAAATGGTAAAGATATATGATTAATATTCGATTTTAATGAAGATTTTATCCACTACCCCCAAAAAACCTAGTAACTGGCAGTAAAAATTAGTAACTGTCACATGATGTTTCAGTAACTGGCACCTTTTAAAAAATCATGCAATTAGGTCAATAAGTACTCTAAAATCAATAATATATTTGATATTAGGTAATGTACAATTACCTGTCTAGGTTCTGTACCGGTAAGACTCAAAATCACCGTTGTAATGGTCGACTTCTACGACAAAATGACAGTACAAGTATGCGACGAATCGTGGGTCCATATGAATGCAACAAATCGAGAAACCCTTGGATTTGGAAACGGAAATGGAGAAAGCAAATGCTTGTGGACCTTGATGTATTCATTCAGCAGCTTGGGAGAAGTGACCTGGCTAAGTTGAAGACTGCTGACGGTAGTATAGTTGCCTCTAAGCTGAAATTTCTTGCGGAAATTGAAGGTTTTTAGGGCTTTCAGCTTCACATGCTCTGGGTAAAGACAGAATTAGTACAGCTCTTCTGAAAGCTATTATTATCCTCGAACAGCTTCAGAAGCTCTTTAACCAATTTTGTTTATAAGTCATGTTTTCAAGCTGTTTTATAAGGTCATCACGAACCATGTTTCTATCAAGTTCTTCAAGGACTATAAGAAAGCCTTTGATTCCATTTAGACCTGGAATTCCCTCGTTGTAACATGCATAGCGGCTTTAATGCAGCAACAGTATATTATGTCTACCTTGGACAGTCTATTCGACTAGGCAGAAGGAACTTCGAAAACGAAGCTGTAAGGTGCATAAAACAAAAAATGTATTACTGGATTGGACTGCATAAGGGAAGATTTGACAAATTTTCACATAAATGCCTGAAGGCCTTCAGTCAATGCGTCTTACTGGTGATGACGTATGGATCATAGACGTGGACACTGACGGTTGGAATGGTCCACCGATTCAAAATCGATCAGGGGGCATTGGAAAGATTGGTGGTTCTTTGAAGGACCATATCAGAAATAAGGTAATCCGTAAGAGAACTTGAGTAACCGATATAGCTCTTAAATTTTGTATGCTCAAGTGGCATTAGGCAGGCCATAGCTGCCGAAGAACCGATGACCAGTGGAGCCAACGAGCTCTAGAGTGGAGACCACGAACAGGCAAGGGTAGCGGCAGATACCTTAGGGCCAGCTGGACCAACGACCTTATAAAGCTGACCGGTAGTGGCTGGATGAGGAAGGTCGAGAACAGAGTGCAGTGTCACTGCTGGCGAGAAGTCCAGCAGTGGACAATTACAGACTACTGTAGATTGCCTTGATTTTAGTGATTTTTCTTAAAAGAAACATGAAAGAAATGTTTACCGCACCAGTAAGTGCCAGTTATTGGTGCGTAAAAAAATGTATGCAGATTAGTAACTGGCAGCCCCGTGCCAGTTATTGAAACAAAGCTGCCTAGACACTGGGGGTTTTTACAGTGCACTTTAAATCGTATTTTCTGTCGATAGAAGGTATAAAATAGCTTAAAATCACAAAACCCAAAATTTTAGTAACTGGCAGGGGGGTGCCAGTTACTAAGTGAAGATATAAATTACATTTCAGTAACTAGCACCCTCAAATATAACTCAAAAGCAACTAAAATCACAGTGAATCGGGCTATTATGATATTGTTTAGACCTTCCCCTACTTCCTTGTTATTGTCACACTATCAAAAACTTATTTATTTTCGCGAAAACAGGCCATACAAATTTTGGTGTCTCCTTAAGAAAAACTTAACGCACGTGCATTTTTTTGGCGATCTTCGCCGCTTTGACTGAGATAATTTCCAGCGCCGGAAAATACCCACCTAGCGCCGTAAAATTAAACTATAATATCAATGAATAATTGGAGATTTCTGTAAACACATCAAAGATGGTCTTACTATATCCAAAAGCTTAATATATTTAGTTTTATAGTCAAAGTGCCAGTTACTGACACATGCCAGTTATACCACGATTTACCCTATAACAAACTTGGAAGTTTATCACAGCAATCGATAGAATTTTAGTCAAAATTAAAGTCTTTTTGATTAGTGTACAAAAGAAACATTTTTTTTCGATGTTGGCTGTACTTACTAAAATAGAATGACCTACCAAGCATTCTGAGTTCACTGTAGACAACAACGAAAGGTCACCAAGTAATCATCGTCATACAATTTCTCCCAAATTACTTTTTCTCTCAATTAATTGAATAGCGCTGGAGACACCCGTGGCGAACAAAATTGAGCTCAGTGACGTCGAGTTTTTTTTTCTTGTTTAATGCGTAAATTTCGTAGAGGCGCTCCGTTCCGCCCACTGATAAAGTCGAGGCGGCGTTGCGGTGGCGTCGCATCGGAAATTATGTCTCATTTAACAATGTCAAGTTCTTGCCTGCACCTCGCCTGCGCCGCGACTCCACCTCGACTTATTCAAAAAGAAAAAATAGAGAAGGCGCACCTCTTTGACGCCGCCACGGTGACGCCGCGCCGCCTCGGCTCTTGTGGAGTGAGCGGAGCGCCTTAAATGAATTTTGCCCTAGACATTGGTCTTCCTCGTCAAGCCACTATTCAAGTAAAACCTATGACTATGGCAATTATATTCTTAGTGTTTCAGACTTAAGCTCTAAGTAGAGCTATACTAGAATTTTTCACCGTCGCGTCGTGAAAGGATTAGCCTGTTCAGATTAACATCAGTCAGAATTATACCTAGTTACTATATTTTTTTTGTTATATTCATTCAAGTTCTTATATAAATAAACATATTGAAGCTAAATCAAAGTAAAGTAAAGTAACACATTGGCGTTACACACTACATTAAACAGCGCCGACAAGGGTTGTCCATTAGCTTTAGCCTCAATTTTTCCGCACTTTTAGTCTCGCCTAGAAAACTTACTTTATTTTATCAAAGGCTCCCAGTATTAACAGTCTTAGGTACTAAGTAAGTTTATGGACGTTTTCGTAATATAAGGGTACCTACACTCTGAACTAGGTTCTCCTTCAAATTCAAAATGTCTCTTGTATAGGTTCTCTTTCATATTTTTCAATTACTTTGGTATTATTAACTTAGGAAACTGAGCTTAATAAAATTAGAAGTAACTACAATAGAATCATACGTTATTGATTTTGTTAGAGAGATGGTAGACATCGAAAACACGTAATTATTACATTCAAATTCCTTTGTCTTCAAACTCTCGCTTATCCCGAAAGCACGTTTTACTTAGATAGGCCTCTGTAACTCACTAATATCGTCTCTTTGTATGCTAATTACTATGATGATATGACGTTCGTAACTGAGACGAATATTATCTCTCCAGAGAGTCGGGGCTGTATAGTTCATTAGGGAAAGGGTGGGATGAATAATAAACTTTACGTAACAAGTTGTTAATCAGATTTTTATGAAGACTTGAAGGGAAAAGTTTATATACGACTTATAAAGGACATACTTTTGATAGAGTAGCTCTACCACTGGATGACCCTATGCATCTCCATAAGGTACTATTCACTATGAAAAAATACATGTACCTAGTCTTAATTAATTTTATTACAATATTTACAATCAGGAAAAATAAAGAGCCATTGTTACATAGTAAACACCAGTAGATTATTATCACCAATAAAATTACTTTTCTTAGACACATACTAAATCATTTCAGGGCGAGGCCGAGGGTGCTTCCGAATTATTTCTATTACGTCCAACATATAACACGAAACTGATGGCCGAATGTCCAGAATCCGAGAACAGCTTACACTGCACCACTAGAGACATGCCTAGAGTAAACTTGGTGAACTGCACGGCGATCAGCTGTGCGTGTGACGTCATGTTGGCCGGGTACCGGGCCGGGTCGAACCCGGGCGGGCGCGGGTGGTACTGCAACACCCCCACATGCTGTCTGTCCCATGGGTAGTACCCGCTGCAATACAGCCACAGCTTACGATCCCTTGACGCCCAATCCTGAACCTCTTTCGGCGCTTCTTTAAACGTAGAACTCTCTGGCGTCAAAGGTTTGGGGTCCCAGCCGAGCTGCTTGTTTATTCTTACTATAACGCATGGCTCTTTGCCGTAGCCGAAAGGCGGCACCCCGCAGGGCCCCAGCTCGGCGCCCCGCGTGTCCCGCCGGCCGCGGGGCGCCGGGCCCCCGGGCGCCGCGCCCACCAGGCGGCTCAGGCTCCTCACATAAGGCTCGTAGGCCTCCGCGTCGCCCTCCGTGTAGCTGATGAGAGGGTACGCACCCAGCGCAGTCGGCACGGCTGACAGACCGATCCCAGACTCCTCAAATACTGACAGGAAACCTTTCTCCAAATACCCTGGACCGTTCTTTTTCACAATCAACAACGTAATGTACAGAAAGAAGAGCATGTACGTGATAAGGAACATGAGATATATGACGGAGTAGCTGATGATCTTGAGCCAGCCCTTCCATGTTCGGCCCAGGAACTTCTTGGTTTGTTTGTCGTAAATGTATGAGAAGCACTTCTTCTTCGGTGGTTCGTCGGTGTTTGGAAGGGACACCCTGTGTTTGGGGCGGCGGCGGCGGAACCAGCGGCGGGGCGCTGCGGGGGCGGCGAGGGCCGGGGGCGCGGCGGGGGCCGGGGGCGCCGCGGTCGACGGGCCTGGCGAGCTCATACCTGGCACATCCCCAGTCCTCAATATTTCCAATTACACTCCTATTATTTCCAAGATTTGAAAGCATTCATGAAATTTTATAATAAACTTTGCAAAGTGACATGACAATGCGAGTAACGTCAGTGATCTTGATCTATGTGGTTGGGGACGAGACCTCAGAATAACGAATTTGCGATGAGAAGTTTAGGACGACCGAATGGCGTAGTGGTTAGTGACCCTGACCACTGAGCCGACGGTCCCGGGTTCGATTCCCGGCTGGGGCAGATATTTGTTTAAACACAGATATTTGTTCTCAGGTCTTGGATGTGCCCGTAAAATGGCAATAGGCCCGCCCCCTATTACATTGGGACTAACATAACACTCTGGCGAAAAGTGGGTGCAGCAATGCACCTCTGCCTACCCCGCAAGGGAGTACAATAGTACAAGGCGTGAGTGCGTGTTTTTTTTTTAAGTTTTCTGATTTCAGACGATACGATCCAATAACGGATCCGAGTCCACGTTGCGTGAACGCTTCTCGTTATTTTATGTTCCTTTCGTGGACGGGTGTGGACAACGACGACAAAGAGAGGCTTTGCGCTATTTATTGTATTTATAACTAGCTTTTGCGAGTTAAAATGCCATAATTTCCACGGGATTCAATGTATGACCTTGTGGTCATGGCCAAACTGGTCATGACCACAAGGTCATACAAAAATGATATTATCCAGAAGTAGGTAAAATAGGTGCTTGACCAATGACTTTTCTTCTAAATTTTGCGTATTTTGGTTAATTTAACGGTGGCTATAAAACTGAACAAAGATTTAACAACAAAGCAAATTGGTCTTAATATACGTGATGGCTTAGAATTCACATCTTATAAAAGCACATTTTACGATCAATAAAATAAGATTGAGTTCAGTCAGAACAGAAGCAAACGGTTTCTCACAAAATAAATGTTCTGCCATTGAATAAGTAAATGGTGTTATAAATTTAATGGTTATAAAACAATTTTTATCGTTGTCTTATTTTATTATGCCTATTCTACCTATAGGTATTCTATTGATCGACAATATCAACATTCAAAACATTAAATTATACTCTTAAGGGCAGTTCACACTACCAGCTAGCGAGAGCGCAAGCAAGCTCACGGTGTTTTTCATATATTTTTTCATTAAATAAAAGCATTTTTGGCCACTTGCTTGGTAGCTATTGATATAACCTGCGCTTTATGCTAACTATAGGTCGATCTTGGCCACTACTAGAATATCCCCAGGCAATAAGTTACTTGAGGCTGACTGGACAATATATTTTGATGGATTTTTTTACGATGACGGACGTCTGCCTCTTTATTGCTAACTTAACCATGCTGGTTCCTAACCATGTTTACAAATTGGTGGTTTACGCTGAAGATGATATCGATCCCAAGAGATGTTATTATATTATGTTTGTACCTAATAAATCCAAGAAGTAGACAGACTTAACTAGGTTCATACTAGCCTTTTATACACTAGCGAAGTGGGTCGGTCATGTAGTGTTCAAAAACCTAAGCTTGTGTAGAGTACTATTGTGCTAAGCAGTTCAACAATCGCACACTTTCTTCCATTCCTCTCTAACAAGAAACTACCTACATCACATCAACCAAGTTCGATGAGTATTTGTAAAAAATTGAGATGAATATTTCACAGTGTCCCAAACAAAAGTTTTCATTTCCATGTCCGTGTTTTTTACAAGCGTGATGAATTTCAGCATTCATAACCGAATAGCGGTCGAGTCGAGTGCGGTAAACATCTGTAGCGCGCAGAAAACATACATCACATTTTCGTTTAACCCTTTCAGAAACATGTACTAGCTTCGCTTCGCCTTTAAAAAAATAAGAAATAACCTGAACCTACCTTTTCATGAAAATCCGTTGAGTAGTTCTTACGTGAAAGAGTAGGTATACGTACCTATAGCACTTGGAAACTTCAAAGTTTTTCGTGCGAAACGTTCAAACTTTAGCGTTTATAATAATGGTTGGATCTTCTTTGCATTTACTATGATTTTTTCTATTAGTACCTGTATATACCTTCATCGATGTATTATATTCTTTGTATACCTATATTTTACTAACTAACATTGCGAATTGATATTTCACAAACTTGAGCTTTTTTTCATTACCTATTGACCGTTATTATTCCTGTTTATTTAATCCCATCAAAAACAATACTTGTCAAAAAAAACCAAGTCTCGTAACTCAGTTGTTCTACGGTAAAAAGTTGTGAGATCCATGTAATACCAAGTCTTATCCACGCACGCATCTCAATCTTAAAAATATTTAATGTTTCATATAAATATATTGACTCGGCCATCGCATGGAAACACGTTTTAATTAAATTATTTAGTGCGATAATTTAATTAAAACGTGTTTCCATGCGATGTCCCCACCAACTCGAGTAAAATTTTAGTAAATATTTTAGTTTTTCCTTGGTTCATACACCAAACACTACTTATATTCCAAATTTGAAGCTTCTAGGTCTGCTAGATGTAATTTGTCCGTAGGTAGGTAATCCATCCTTTGCGGATTTAATTTGCATGACGCGAATCTTTTGCTCGATTTGGCAGGGGCACTACCGTGCGCCTATATTTACTTGGTGGGGGCACTGCCGTGCCCCCTGATATGTGATTATGAAATTATTTAAGCAGTTTTGTACCTATCTAGAAAAAGGGACCAAAATTGAAAAATTTTACTCGAGTTGGTGGGGGCACTACATTTTAGTTTTTCATTGGTTCATACACCAAACACTACTTATATTCCAAATTTGAAGCTTCTAGGTCTGCTAGAAGTGCCTTAGAATTTTTATGATCGGTGAGTGAAGTCAGTGACAAAATTAAGAAACTTTGACCCGTTAAAATTTATAAACTACTGGTTCAAATTGAATGAAATTTTAAATATACCGTGTAGGGCGTGCAAAACCGAAAGTTTTTCAAAACCGGTTTTGAATTTTCGGTTTTCAGCCTCAAAACCGGTTAACCGGTTTTTCACCGGTTTTGATATTACTTATATATTTTTTGTCATACAGTACTAATTAAACAAGGGACCCATATTCTTAGATAGAGATATCCACAAAACATACGAATAAAACATTTTTTATGATATAATTATCTGTTTTTAATCAACCATATGACAAATTAATAATTTAGTGAACAGGAAAAAAAGTTAAATAAGAATTATCATAGTACTTACTGTTATCACATCTACAAAAAGTGTGTGGCACCTTAATGATGTTTTTATATCGTTCTGTTATCATCAATAATTGTATATTTTAAACATACAGGCAGATTTTGAAAAAAAAAACATTTATCGTCTGATTCTTACGACCACTCTATAGTAGCAGTAAGATGATGAATGTTTTTTTGATGTATTACAGATTTGTTCATATCAACGCAACGAAAGAAAGCCTAACTCATTGATGGACACGACTGCATTTGATTTGACGTCCTCAACACTTCATGAAAAAAGTCCATAACGTCGAATGCAGTCCCCGCACTTGGCCTAATTATATTTTCAACAACGGTCAATGCAGTCCTGTTTTACCTAGAGTTTGTATGAAGACCACCTTGTTGTGCTTTATTGGGCAAGATTTCAACGTTATAATTATGTGCACCCAGAGTACCTTTTTTTCACACAGCAATAAGTTTTCATACAGCAAAAAGTGTGAACTCACACGCACACATGGGTCACTGACGTCGTGTTTGCTTTACTGCGCCTAGGCAGAGTGCCGGCATGTGCACCAGAAAATCGTCACTCAATTTCCATACAATAATTTAGATTTTAGTGCTTTTTTATGAGTTTCACCATTAATCTAGTGTCCATCAGTGTGCCAACTGATATACAAATTCTTTTATTTTTAGAGTTTATGGGTTCAGCTTCTAATGTATGTAAAAAAAAATAATTTAAAAAAATAAAAAACCGACTTCAAAAAACCACTAAAATGTAAGAAATAATTTAAGGTTTACACAAATTCTACTCGTATGTGACAGTACAAATATACCTAAGGAGGAACTGTTCTTTTTTGATGTTGGTGCGGTGACAAAGTAATCTGAAGAAATATGGCACCAACTTCAAAAAAGAACAGTTCCTCCTTAGGTATATTTGTACTGTCACATACGAGTAGAATTTGTGTAAACCTTAAATTATTTCTTACATTTTAGTGGTTTTTTGAAGTCGGTTTTTTTATTTTTTTTTATTATTATTTTATTTTATAGTTTTTAGTTTATTTGCAATAATTTTCAATCAAAAGTAAGGTGCAAATGATACCAAAAAGTCCTACTAATGAATACGAATCATTCAAGCCTAAACACGAAGTAGTTGCTATATACTGTTGAGGAGTTCCCCTGACTGCCTTCCGTTACCATCCTCAGATCAGCTCAAGGTCACCATCATATGTTTTTGTTATAAGAACTATATTTACGTTCTTCATTTCATTAGAATCGGTTAACATGTGCCCAAAATGGAAATTCATACCCTGTTTTTACCCCTTTACCCACCCTTGGGGTTGAGATAAAATTCTGAAAAAAAAAATGGGACCACCTGGGAGCTCAATGCAATACAACAAAAAAAGAATTTTCAAAATCGGTCCATAAACGGCGGAGTAATCGGTGAACATACATAAAAAAATATATAAAAAAAAAGATCCCGACGAATTGAGAACCTCCTCCTTTTTTTGAAGTCGGTTAAAAAAGTATATAAAAATACGATCAAAACCGGTGAAAACCCGGTTTTCGGTTTCCGGTTTTGAACTCTCAAAACCGGTTATGAAAAACCGTGAAATATTGTCCGGTTAACCGGTTTTCAGAAAACCGGTTAACCGGTTTTGCACGCCCTAATACCGTGTCTTTACAATGCCTGCATGGTTAGTGAAAATTCAGTCTTCTAGTTTTATCCACAACGAAGTTACAGGGGGTCGAAAATGGCCTGAATTGCTTCGAGAAAAGGATGGTACGACCGTGCCGCTTTTTTGCTCGACTTGGTGGGGGTACTGCCGTGCCCCCAGATAATTCATAATAACTTAGTAAACTTCAGGCATAGTTTCAGGCTTCAGCGAATTTATTAACGTTTCCGCGCGGCCTGCCTGAAAGCATTCACTAAAATAGGGCGTAAATGGGAAACTAATTTTAAACTATGTCCTTGTACGTTACTTAATATTTTACCAAACTATTATGAGTACCGATTAGTCAATTGAATATATTGCCATTTTAGCAGTTATCCACATAATAAAATAGGTATATTTATTTACCCGTTTGTTAACCCTTACTAAAAATTATATTAAAGCAAACTACTTAAATGTCGTTTACATGACTGTTTGAAGTAAAGCTAAAGTACTTACTTACTATCCTGAAGCTAAACTTAATGAACACTAGTGATTAGAAGTCTGCAATAAGTAATTATGAATAATGGACACTATCACGGGACGCACTTAAAATTTATCTGTATAGGAAAACAAGTAAAACTAAAAACAAAGCTAAATAAGTAATAGTAATAAGTAGTAAATAGCTACTTGTACTGTTGATGTAGGATTTCTTACGGAAATAAGACTGCACTGCTGAATAAGTAACCGACAATTTCCATTAAATTATATTACTTAATGTAAGAAAGCATACATTTTCAAACTGGTCGGATTGGAGTCGGATAAAACCATCAATTAATAATATCAATTAATTACGCAATTTATTAAACGAGTGGTAAACGCACTTTGGGAGGTCACAACATTTCTCCCGTATTCAGAATCCCTTCAGGATTCAGCTTCAGTCGTGTTTCAGCAGTCGTGGAGAGATGACGTCTTTCGATTATCTAGATCGAAAATTATTCTCGTGCTTTTAACTTCTCGATGTTTTTTAAGACTTTTTATTATTAATTTAGTTGAATTTAATCGGTTTCTTGGTGACCTAGTTCCAGTGTCAGTGAAAGAGTGCTGTAAATAATTATAAAATGTAAAATAATTTGAAAGTTCTTCAATGCCTGGTAAGTTAAAGTAAATTAAGCTGAATTAAGACAGTTTACGTTTTTTTTTTTTTTTTTTTTTTTATACAAAACATTGTGTAACATAGTTTATCCAAAGTATTGATGGAAAAATATAAATTGCAAGTGGGTATGTATATTATTGTGATGATGATGATTATAATTGCCTAAAAATAAACACAAATTATCGAAAAGGTCAAAAGCCTGTAGTTATAGTAAGGAATATAGTAAGGAATATAATATGTATAGTAAGGAAGATTCTTTGCATTTTTTAAAATAATATAATAATATAACGAGAAGGCCATCCTTGTATTGTTTTTTTTCAGTTATTTGGCTTGGGTACTTATATGCTCTATTCTACAGGTTGTTGCAAAAGTGTTATTTATAGTGTGTCAGGCGAATGGGGGGAGGACTCAGGGGCTTATTTCAGGCAGCTTTTGGTAGGTAATTCACGTTTTAAGTATTTGCCTCTCCTTAAAATATAAAAAAAAATTGTTTTCAGACTTACATTTTTTAGGCTAAATATTTTTTTACGTATTTCCCTGAATTATATCTTTCTTACTTGCACAACTATTTTGCAATACGCGTTGTACCCATACACGTTTCCTTGAACCACAAAAAAGCAATAAGGGTTACTGTTTTTGCGTAACGCTTCCCATAAGACGGATGACCGACATGACTGGAGAGGGGTCAGCCAGGGTCGGCTGCTCGTGCCCGTCCAACCGTACTAATCTTCATTATTCGAACATCAAGAAACAGCTATGATCGGCCTTCTACGTCCTAAGAAAACTTAGTTTTGTCTTACCGGATTCCAAAGATAAACTTCTATTAAGTACTAGACGACTGAAATATTTAATGGTTCTACCTTTTTTGGCATAAGATTAATTCGCCTAATCTTGTATTGCATAGTAACGTTTGGTCAAAGTCTCGTTTCGCCGAAAATCGTATGGCATAAATCTCGTTTAGTAAAATGTTATTTCGCATAGTATTGTTTAGCCTAATAATGGCATGGCTAAATCTTGATTATTCTAATAATGCTATGACATAGTAGGTTATATAAAGTAATAATATTAGGGATTTAACTTGTATGTGGGGCGTCTTAGCGCAACTGGTGCCTTGTATTGTTTGCTTTGTATGTAGAAAACGCTCCGGTCCGCTTCGCTGCGCTCCGCTTTGCTTGTGACAAAAATGTACAGCTAACACGCTCCTCCTCGCTTTGCTCGTCGCCGCGCCTATCTTTAGGTTTCAATCCCATGGGGTTTAATGGCGTTTGTAATAATTGTAATGGTAATTAACTTTCGATATTTTGATATAGTGATTTTCGGGATATACTTAATATATTATTTATTAAGATAATATTAGGAGAAATAAGATTATACATATACGAACCATTAGAGCAAACGAGACTTACGTGTTTCAAGATTGTGCCAAAAGAGTTTTAGGCGAAACGAGCCTTATGCCACGTAAGACTTGGCAAAGTGATGATTCGACCAAAAAAGTTTAGACCTTGCGAGTTATGCGCAACGAGTTTTGGGCAATAAAGATTAGGCGAGATGAGGGGAATGGGGGGGGGTATGGTAAACACCACCGCAGATAATACAAAAAAAGAATAAATAACTGCAGCACATACCTAAAGAACCGATATTTTAAGCATAGACCGAATAAAACGAATGTGTATGGCTCTATGAATATTTTCTTTAAAATCGTATTAATAAAGCCTCAATAAAGCTAATTCAACACAGATAAAAATGGGTTCACTGCACAGCACGCGAGTGTTAGTTACGTTCGTTATGTAAGATTGTTTTACAAGAGTGTAGACACAACTCACAACGTTGTTTTCAGTATCGTGACGTGCATTAGAAATGCACCGTTGAGCACACAAGCGCGGCTTCACGCTCTCGTTGACATTATTCCAATAACCAGCGGCGGGGGGACAAGTATCGTGTTTCCACCCCCTTTGTAATGTAAAATAGGAGAAATACGCATTAGGGCGTGCAAAACCGGTTAACCGGTTTTCTGAAAACCGGTTAACCGGACAATATTTCACGGTTTTTCATAACCGGTTTTGAGAGTTCAAAACCGGAAACCGAAAACCGGGTTTTCACCGGTTTTGATCGTATTTTTATATACTTTTTTAACCGACTTCAAAAAAAGGAGGAGGTTCTCAATTCGTCGGGATCTTTTTTTTTATATATTTTTTTATGTATGTTCACCGATTACTCCGCCGTTTATGGACCGATTTTGAAAATTCTTTTTTTGTTGTATTGCATTGAGCTCCCAGGTGGTCCCATTTTTTTTTTCAGAATTTTATCTCAACCCCAAGGGTGGGTAAAGGGGTAAAAACAGGGTATGAATTTCCATTTTGGGCACATGTTAACCGATTCTAATGAAATGAAGAACGTAAATATAGTTCTTATAACAAAAACATATGATGGTGACCTTGAGCTGATCTGAGGATGGTAACGGAAGGCAGTCAGGGGAACTCCTCAACAGTATATAGCAACTACTTCGTGTTTAGGCTTGAATGATTCGTATTCATTAGTAGGACTTTTTGGTATCATTTGCACCTTACTTTTGATTGAAAATTATTGCAAATAAACTAAAAACTATAAAATAAAATAATAATAAAAAAAAATAAAAAAACCGACTTCAAAAAACCACTAAAATGTAAGAAATAATTTAAGGTTTACACAAATTCTACTCGTATGTGACAGTACAAATATACCTAAGGAGGAACTGTTCTTTTTTGAAGTTGGTGCCATATTTCTTCAGATTACTTTGTCACCGCACCAACATCAAAAAAGAACAGTTCCTCCTTAGGTATATTTGTACTGTCACATACGAGTAGAATTTGTGTAAACCTTAAATTATTTCTTACATTTTAGTGGTTTTTTGAAGTCGGTTTTTTATTTTTTTAAATTATTTTTTTTTACATACATTAGAAGCTGAACCCATAAACTCTAAAAATAAAAGAATTTGTATATCAGTTGGCACACTGATGGACACTAGATTAATGGTGAAACTCATAAAAAAGCACTAAAATCTAAATTATTGTATGGAAATTGAGTGACGATTTTCTGGTGCACATGCCGGCACTCTGCCTAGGCGCAGTAAAGCAAACACGACGTCAGTGACCCATGTGTGCGTGTGAGTTCACACTTTTTGCTGTATGAAAACTTATTGCTGTGTGAAAAAAAGGTACTCTGGGTGCACATAATTATAACGTTGAAATCTTGCCCAATAAAGCACAACAAGGTGGTCTTCATACAAACTCTAGGTAAAACAGGACTGCATTGACCGTTGTTGAAAATATAATTAGGCCAAGTGCGGGGACTGCATTCGACGTTATGGACTTTTTTCATGAAGTGTTGAGGACGTCAAATCAAATGCAGTCGTGTCCATCAATGAGTTAGGCTTTCTTTCGTTGCGTTGATATGAACAAATCTGTAATACATCAAAAAAACATTCATCATCTTACTGCTACTATAGAGTGGTCGTAAGAATCAGACGATAAATGTTTTTTTTTTCAAAATCTGCCTGTATGTTTAAAATATACAATTATTGATGATAACAGAACGATATAAAAACATCATTAAGGTGCCACACACTTTTTGTAGATGTGATAACAGTAAGTACTATGATAATTCTTATTTAACTTTTTTTCCTGTTCACTAAATTATTAATTTGTCATATGGTTGATTAAAAACAGATAATTATATCATAAAAAATGTTTTATTCGTATGTTTTGTGGATATCTCTATCTAAGAATATGGGTCCCTTGTTTAATTAGTACTGTATGACAAAAAATATATAAGTAATATCAAAACCGGTGAAAAACCGGTTAACCGGTTTTGAGGCTGAAAACCGAAAATTCAAAACCGGTTTTGAAAAACTTTCGGTTTTGCACGCCCTAATACGCATAATATATAGGTACTTAATTGTCAAGCAAAACATACCTACAGAATGTCATTATTATCTATGTATACAGTGTGTAATGTAGCCAAACTTGCAAAAGTAGCATTGTAACCGAAAGCGAAAAGATATTACGAGTAGCAATGTATATTTAAATTTTCTGCAACTCTTTTGCATGATCTATAGAAGGTAGGTTCAGTCTACTACAGGGCCAAAAAACACGTATTTTCTGAAATTCATTCATGCATATTACGGGGCGGAAAAGACCGGCTGCCACCCGTATCGTGTACCCATGGGGGGGTCACTTTATATAACGAAAAACTAAGTTTCGGAGCGCTGCGACGAGAGCCACGACTCTCGCTCGTTTTAAATGTGCGGTTGCACCACAACACAACGGACGACCGAATGGCGTAGTGGTTAGTGACCCTGATTACTGAACCGAAGGTCCCGGGTTCGATTCCCGGCTGGGGCAGATATTTGTTTAAAGGCAAATATTTGTACTCGGGTCTTGGGTGTTGATATTTATATTTAGTATCTATGTATTTCTGTATATATATCAGCTGTCCGACACCCATAACACAGGTTCTGCCTAGCTTGGGGTCGGATGGCCGTGTGTGAGATGTCCACACATATTTATTATTATATTTATTTATTTGTTTAACTCTCGTTCTTTTGTTTTTCGTTAGTATAGAGTAACCCCCCTGTTGTATCGACGTCGACACGCAGGCATTCAGTTGCACTGCGCCCAGCCATCAAACAGAGACCATATTTCAGGCTTTATACTGCAGCGTGTGCAAATAAAATTCAAGAAATAGTATCCACTGCTCGCTTTTGCTGACTTGGAAAATTAGTAGGTTCTGTGTTTGAGTATTTTATTTTTTATCAATATCTATCTACTTGATTGTACAGCAACAGAAAACACAATACCTACATATTTTCGACACAGTTCATATTTCTGCAGGCATGGCAAAACCATTCAAAATGGGTCCACTCTATCAATGTCACTCACATACAGATGTGTATAAATCTTCTGTATAGTGGTTTTCTGGTCTATAGCTGTCAACCAATGCATAAAAAACCACTATTGTTTAAGATTTAAGTAGGTAGTAATGTAATAATGTGCGCACAGTAAATTAAATGAAGCAGGGTTGATTGATGAGGTTACATACAGGGTGGAAATAAATTGCGTGACATTTTACATAATGCACGGTGCACAGTCGGTCAGGTGGGCGGGTTCAACATAATTTAAACTAATTGCGTCCCTAGGCTGCCACATTTAAACTTAATTTACTGTGAATTCACTTTCCTCTAAATATAATTCATAAAAGTTGTCTGAAAAAGCTACAATGTAAATAAGTGGGTGCTAATAAGATAAAAAAACTATTTTTTAAAATAAATAGGTATCGTATATGTATGTTTAACAAGCAGAGTAAGTTATTATGAATGATTATAAAACCATATTATTATAACTTAGTTAATTTAAAACCAATTAGTAAGTAATCAAACAGAGGTAAATACAGAAGATGACACACGTAACAAATATTATCAAAGTTACTTTCGAAATAAAATTAGTTTTCAGATGAAATTATAAATTCTGCGCACAAATACACCCGACTGGGATTTCTGGGAATAACAAAACTTTGATTTTGTTAGTATAGCACCTATAAGTAGAAGTTAATTTTGTACTTCATACAATATGAGTTTTAGCTATCTTTGAATAAATCATTTATAATTAGGTAGCTATACCACCGGGTATTGCAAAAATTGTACAGTAATAAAGGGTATTCAGGGGTAATCTTAAATAAGGCAACAACTTATAAAAAATCGAAAATTTTAAAATTCGTAGATCAGAATGACCCTCTGAGTCACCTTCTTAAGCCCCCCCTTTTTGTACCACCCTGTATTTCACAACACCCCTGGTTGCAGTGCTGCACGCGAAGGATGCGATGTGGTCGCGCAAGCAGTCGGTGAGCAGCGCGGTGAGCGGCGCCTCCCGCGGCGAAGACCCGGGTTCGGATCCCAAGCTGTACCCCTTCGCCGTGGCGCTAAGGGTCAGGGTGCTGCAGGTAAACGTCATAATTATCCACTCAAAAACATAAATGTGAAATGAGAGCCAAGTTCAATCCTAATTAATATTATGCATTTCAAAGCCATTTCATATTTTTCGCATATTATGATAGTATGTAGTACCATAAGAGTTATAAGAGTTTTGATCTATACGTGAGTGAGTCAGTCAATGTTAAAAATTAGGTTTTTGGACATTAATATCTAAATAACCATTTGAGATACGCTCATTAAATTTAGAACACATATGTATCTGGTAAGTCTCAATATACTCGCCAAATTTGATACGTTTATATTAAATAGTTTTTTTATTTATGAGGGGGTCAAAAGTGCCTCGAAATGGTTCGTGTAATATCACACACGGTGCGGATCGCCAGTTCTGTTTCTCGAACTTGGCTTGACACGCTACCGCGTGTCTAGATTCAGCTAATTATAGGGCTTGTACACAAAACTGTGTTTTGATGTCGCATCGCAAAAACCTGCGACAGTAATCAAGCATTTACCCTGAAAAACTGTCAAAACAGTCGCAGATTTTATACAAGCCCATATGGTCATCGTCATTATCATCGGCCCGTAACTGCCCACTGTATCAGTGTACAGTTTTCGGTTCAATCAACTTAGAAGTTCTGAAGTTGGCAGCGAATGCTATTTATTTTTTCAAAGATTGACAAAGCACAAAAGTGAAATCGCGACCAACTTCAGGAACGATCAAGTTGTTTGGACCGAACTGTACACATATGCATGTCCTATATGTAAGAGCGCCGCAACACATTGTCCTCGGCCTTCCTCATTCATCCTCCAAAGGAATGATGAGATCGTCTGAAAACTTCCGTCACAAAAATGAATGGTATCCTCAACGCAACGCATAGGTACATAGTGCCTATGAATAAAACCCCGATTTCAAATTGAACGTTTTGTTTGAAAACCATAATACCTACATTTTGAGCTCGTCTATTTCCCAGCCGCAAATTGTTTGATGTGAAAGCTCAGTGATTGGTTGGCCGGCCTCTAGCAAGATTAGCCATTGTTGTGTTTGACTTCATGAGATTCACAGTAAAGCAATATTCACTTTGATCCGTTATTTATTGAATCGATAGGTAGTTTTGTGAAGAAATCATAATGTTTATTCAAAGTTCTAATGTAAATTACTTACCAGCTACTATTGAGCATCTTCATAATAAATTATAATCTAGGAAGGTAATTTAAGCGAATAGCTTCGTCATTAACCTATATAACAAATGTTATCAGCAATATGCCTCGTCAAAAATCACTCAAAAAGGCCACCCCGAATCGTACCTGGCCCAAAGGTACCCATTATACTCGCAGCATTACCGCGTTGTATAGCGAGTGATATCCTTTGAGCGAGGTACGAACCGGAGCGGCGGTCATAACCTCTGATAACTATACGTCGTCCAAGGCCTTTTAAAAAAGACCTTGCCTCAGACCCCCATACTCCACTTGTCTCAAATGCTACAGGAATAAATGTGTAGCAGTTCTTCAAGGCAGCGTATTTCAAATGTTTGGATCTAGCTGCGCTCTCCGCCGCCGACCCGGCTGTACGTGTGGTCCCTGGAAGGTGAGAGGCAGCAAATGTGCTCACGCAAGTCGCGTCCCACAGCAGGCTACGTCCACGCTCCCAAGGGACCAAGGTTAAGCCATCAGGGCGTTTACCGTCACTGCGGCTTAAACCAGGAGGTTCTAAAACACAGGGAATGTTGGCGGTGACCATTGCCCTGCGAATGATTTCATTCAAGGCGTGATGGCGAGGAAATCTTCCTGCGCATCTCTGGCAACTCAATCCATGATGTCCTCTTGTGTCTACCTGTGCTCCACAGATGCACACATGCTGTTCACAAATATTACACCCCAGCCTCAAAGCTACAGCTATCCTTAATGTGTCATTATCCAGCAATGTACCCATTTGTGGTGAAGGCAAGGCATGGAGCCAAGCACCTGACTCTGATGCAGATGCAGCTCTAAGTCTGGCCAAGTCCACACCTGAACTGGTCTCGATGAGGCTATCTAATATTGCCATCGAGTTAATCTCATCCCAGTTCCTTTGCATCTCAGGATTATCGGGAGTAACCTGTCCCGGACGCTGAGCCTCCCATTCTGCTAAAGCCTCGTTCACAAAGGGCAAGCGGAACCCGTCACCATCAACTGAGAGAATACGAGTGACCAGTTCCGCTGCCCCATGAGCCGAGGCCAAAAAAGCCGAAAGACTAGTGTCTTGTACCCGACGAATCCCGAGGCCACCATGTCTTATGGGCAATGCAGCCTGTTGCCATTGGACATCATCAAGGCTAACATTGAGCAAATCTTCAAGCGTACACTTAATGGCATCGTCGATTCCTTGCGTTTTATCGGGATACAGCCAAATCGGGGAAGTTCTCACTGTGTATGTTAGCTTGGGCATTGACAAGCAGCTGCGAAAAATAGTCAATGCCACATGAGCCGACAGGTTTTTCAAACGTTCCCGCGACTTAACGATACCATCCTTTTTAGCATCCAGAATTGATGGTAGAGCCTCTGGAAAGATAGGTGCTCCTAAAAGTGTGAAGTTTGCTTTATCCAATATTTTCAGACCTGGAACCACTGCTGTTAAGGTTGAGATGTCTTCGTTCGGGTTGCAACAAAATACCTCACACTTATTGGAGTTTAACTCAAGACCCAATTCCTTCAACGCTTCGACAATTTTCTGCACATCATTCACAACTGTATTAACACTGCCACCAATTGTTCCATCATCCAGATACCATATATTTAATAGGGACTGCAAGTGCTTGACAGTGTCATGTATTGCCAAGCTGAAAATCATTGGTCCTAGTGGGTCTCCCTGTTGCGCTCCAACCTGAGATAATATTGGCACTGGACCATGGAACAACTGGCTTGGTTTTGAGTAGCATTGGTTCAGAAACGGAAAAAGAGTCGGAGTGTGATCCTGTATTTTCGACAGAATTATGTCCCTTTCTAAATTGTTAAATGCATTTCTTATGTCAAGCTTAACAATTATGTCACGCAAATTGTTTCCACAGCCAGCTGTAGCAAAACTGCGAGTGGCATGAATCGCCGCCTCACAGCCTAACGCTGTGCCAAACCCCAATTGATGCGGTTGTAAGTATGCCGATACATCTGACTTGACGGCTTTACACCCAAGCTTGGCCACCAACCGTCGAAACACAGATCCAACAGCAATTGGTCTAATTCCTCCTCCGCTCTTTGTGAGTGCACAAAGGGAAGCGCCATACAGATACGGGCAGATCTCTATATTTAGCAATCCCTTTAACAGGAAATTGCTAAGTTTAGTTAAAGACTCTAAGAGACGCTGCCCGTTATCACCCGCGGACACAGAAGTAAGCTCCTTCAGGTGCTGCGGCCGAAGTCCATCCAACCCGGCAGCTGAACCGCTGTAAAAAGAGCTTACAGCCTCCGCGACATCGGCTACAACGACAGACAGCGCTGGAGAAGAAAGGTTTGGCTCAGGTGGAAAATTTAGTGAGCGTGACGGCGATGGGTGTTTTTCCTGTAAGCCTGTCAACGTATCACTGTTATTGGGAACCAAAGAGTTGTCAGAAGTCAGCAACCGCACAGCACCTCGCAAATCACCATCGTAAACCTTTGCCTCTATCGTTCTGTATACTGATCTGTGCCCCTGATCGAAGGGATAAACAGTGACCAAAGGTTCAGTGAAAGAATTTATATTTTCTTTGACTTTGGCTGTAAGAGATCGTGGATCATCAGTGCTGGGGGCCCGCAGAGCAATATTTATTTATTTATTTATTTATTTACACATCATACATAACATTACAGGCTAGAGACCTATGGCGTTACATATGGGTATTTCTAAAACACAAACTACAAATTGTAAACTTATCATTATACTTATATCTTAACATCATTTACTATACCTAACTATATTACTTAAGTACGTTTACATAATGGACGAACCTTTCATTCCGATCTCTGCCATACTTTTACACGCTCTCAACACGGTGTTGAGTGAGTCGGCAAACAAGTCGACACCGGGCTGAGCGGCGAGCAGCCGGGCTAGCAGGCGCCGGCCGCGCGGCACCGGAGACTCCCGGTACAAGTTGGTGCGCGAGGGTGCCTCTGCCAAAAGCATGTGTCTCCTTGCTCTCATAAAATTGTTAGGTACAAAAAGCACTAGGATATTGTGGAGCAAGTCCAAGCAGTCTACCTTGTTCCTTATGATACTCAGAATAAACTTTGCCAGTGCCATGTTTCTTCTGAGTTCTAGCGAGTCATACCCTAAGTAACCTTCCAGAAAACGCGTTGGGTACATAAATGGGTAGTAAGTGTACTTTTTCTTGTACAGTGACCTCAAGAATCGTTTCTGGACTTGTTCCATCGCTAAAATGTATTTGTCCTGATGGGGACTCCAGGCCACCGCCGCATTTTCCAGGATACTACGGACCAGTGACTTGTATATGGTTTCCGTCGCTGCATAAGTGAGAGGGGCTGAGTTACGCAGCACGAATCCCAGCCGCTGGAAAGCCGACTACGAATATAACTGAAAGTCAGCAACTCATACCATTCCTGGCTACCATTGGTCTGAAGGCAGGTGTCAATCAGCTGTGCAAGTTTGCCTGCAGCTAGGCACCTGGCGCCCTTAGGTATATGCTTGAGGACTCGAACAGTGTTTTTTAACTGCGCTATGTGAGTAAAGTCTGGAGTGTTGGAAATCACAGAATCTGTTGTAGCAACAGATATTGGCGGTTGAGAGTGAGACGGTGCATTTTTATGCACCCGACCAATGTGAACATTAAGTCCACGAGGAACAATGAACTGCCTTGAAGAACTTGGACAATGTGGGCATGTAGACCTCTGTTGGCTCATAGTGAGTCAACATACCTATACAGTACATTTATCATTTGTAAGTGCTTATGTCAAATAAATAAATAACATATATGTCAAATATATAAATATTAATAAGATTGTGATTATTAGGTAACACTGCACTTCTCAGCTCAGCACTAAAAGTTCACTTTACACTAGGTTGATCTCCAATCTCCATAGTTAGATAAATAAGGTACACAATCCCTGCAATAAGCAGCAACATTCACTTCACCAAAGAAAACTTTTCTCTTCATTTATTGCGGTTAATTCACAGATTTTCATGTGTATAACATTTTCACTACATCATTACACAGTGACAAATTCAAATACGTGTTGTTTTTTAGTTAAAGATAGGCCGATATATTTTATTTACAATTTTGTTTGTTTATTTATAAAATTTTCGCTGTTTGCGATTTGAGCATCTAAGTTATAATAATAAATAAGTTAACGAACTATAATAGTCTGAAATTTGTTTAGTTTGACATAAAGCACGATTAGGTAGGCTTATCTGGGTATATTACGTGTTTATGTTTTCTTATATTGTGTCTCATTGTTTTCTTCACACTTGAATATATACATTATTTATGTATACTATGTTTAGTCATAAATTAACATAGATGCACAGTATGTTGGTAGGATAGTACACCAGTAGATACCTACATGCTGCTTCCGCAGAAACTTCCGCTTTTATACTACGAGTAATTAATTACATTTCGTTTAGGTATAAATAGTCTTCCGCTTATTTTCTAGTACCATAAGAAGTGCAATACACTTGATAGGAGACAGGAGGCATTTTAATAACTGTATTTCCATAAACCTTCGAAGGCATTGAAACAAGGAGGCGAGGTAACCCAAAGTTTTCAAAGGGTAACGGATAGAATCACTTATAGGTAGTACCTACCACTGAGTATTATGGTCGGTAGCATGTAAAATGTTAGCTGCAAAACCAAAACAAACCTAACCTAATTTTATAAGTTGTCAAACCAAACTTCATCTTACCTTTTGCGTCCGTCCCGAAGTCGCGATATCGCGTCTGACGACAATTTAGAGACTTCTATTGTATCTGATTTGAAGGGATTCAAGCGGGTTTTTAAAAAGTACCTACAGAAGTGTATGCATACGTGTTCATATTCATATCTTTGACTATACAATCTGTACCTACATTGTACCTACATATCGGTAGATGTGTTGGTTTCCGCGTGCGGTGGACACGTTCAAATTATCGGCGGTCGCGCTGCCCCTGACGTCCGCTCCACTGCACACTGCAGGCGAGTGTTCCGGCCAAATATGTATACCTATACAAATTGCGATACTGCAGCGATATTTACCATAGCAGATACAGTATACATAATTTGCTCAAAAAAATAATTACAAAACATGAACGGTTCAAAAAGGTGGTCTTATTTTTTATAGCAATCTCTACCAGAAAACCTTTGGAGAAGAGTTGAAAATTGAGGCTGTTAGATTAGGGGGTGGAGGCAGATTATGACGAGATAGCATTGGTCTGCTGTCCACCAGTTTTATATTGTTCGTTTATGTGAGAGCGTTATAGAAAATGTATAAATATAATTATCATTAGTATCCGGCAGCCGCAACTATAGGATCCAAATTAGTTAATTATGCAGATGATACATATAATTTCACTAATCCCATTAACTGAGTATTATAATGAGATTTAAGTACTTACTTTTAGTTATAAATGAATAAATAAACTTCACGAGCATAATATTTATGCTAAACAATGAACCCTACAATTTGGGTGTGTGTGTGCACTGAGGGACCACATGTTTTTTTGTAGGTTTGGTAACTAAAACATTTAGTAAAAGTTGTAACTTAATTTGTAAAACGAATGCTGGAATTTGTAAAGAATTTATTCAAAAGTTATTCGACATTATTATGGTCCCTCAGCACAAAAAAAAATTTTCAAATTCTCGAAAAGTATTAAGTTTTGAGGAATCCTTTGTTACTTCATAATTAGTAAAAATCATTTAAAGCTGTACACCTCGATCAAAAACATAAATTTACTTTGATTATATCGTATTCCAGTAGTTTTTATTTGTCTCTGAGGGACCACTTTTTATTGGCTTATAAAATACTAATTATGACATTAAACAACATAAGATTTTTGCACGATTTAGTAAAAGTTACAAGAAACGTTATAACAGTGAAATAAGTAGATAATTAAGTGTAAATTTCATAAATTTCCTATTAATTTGTGGTCCCTCAGTTCACACACTATAGAATTATAAATTCATCAAAATATCAAAAAATCCAAGGAAATCTGCTATGTTGCACTTATTACAAATTATAAAAGTGGTTTTACTAAAGGAAAATAATCATTTATCATGGATTAATCACTCATTCAACAAGTTATTAAAAATTTTCCAACTCCCCTATATTCCAATTTTAGGTTATGTTATTTATTAGGGTGACCGCACACTAAAAAAAGTCTCAATGAGTTTGTTAAAAAAAAATACATTATTGGAGAAACAGATGGCGTTGTCTGAGTTGTACTAAACTGTCAAACCCTCAGAACACAGATTTTGTGTCAGCTCACATCTTATTTCCACAGAGGAAATTCTATATCTGCCTCATATCTGCCCTCATTCATTATCTACTTGTAGTACTTGTACTTGTAAATTAGACTAAATAGAAGTACTATTAAAAGTAGTGAGTTCTTATTCCGAGTTTAATACTTCAACCTCTTTGCTCTGTGTGCAATATTTGACAGTTCTGTACACTATGTTGTCACGACATCTATCGGCTTGTAAAATCTCATAAATCTGTCATAATTTGTATGAATTAGGGCCAGCGCGCAAGTGCAATTTTCTTTTGACAAACGTTCTGACGGCCGTATCCTTCCTTTTGAAATAATTGAAGAATACAAATACAAATACAAATAAGTTTATTTACCAAAAAACACAGTTACATTATTTGGATAATTAAATAAAACAGCATAATGAGGGTACTTTGAATTATTAACTCCAATGTTACCGGTAAACTCTGCACTAGGCGAGCCTGTATCGCAGAGATCGTGAGCAATTTGATTGCCAGAGACGGAGCGGGCGGTATGAGCGGGAGCGGATTAATGGGAACGGATTAAGAAAACGATATACTTACGTTTACGACGACAAATATTAGTAGGTACAAATATTTGTAGGTACGTAATGCATAGATCATGTGTAACTATCACAGCAAATACCGCTAATGTCAAAACGTGGTACAGAGCACACATCAACGTGACATGAAATATAATAAAATCATGTTTCTGGAAATTCGATAAGAAAAAAACAACCTATAGTAAAAGTCACGTGACCAAATTACAACTTGACGTGAACAAATAATATATGCCTATTTTATCATGTGAAATATATGCATTTATTATGAATGTATGTATATTCAAATAAAGGCTGGAAATAAACTCGAAATGTATACTGTATTATGCACCACTTGGATTTTAATTTTATGAAAAATTACATTTTAAATGTCAAATAATACCTAACTACTTACTAATACTTTGTACAGAAGTGAGTTCAAGCTGCAATGCATACTCGCACTTTGCATAGGCACAAAGGAAATCTTCACTGTTTTACAAGAAAAATTAAAACCTTTACTTGCTTGCTTGCGCTTGTAAAACGTTGTCAGGGGGGGGACAGTGCCTTAATGGCTGAACTTTTAGTACAAGGTAGCGCCATCTCTTTATATTACTCTTATTACCAAAAAAGATGTAAGATGGCGTTATGAACAAGACCATAGAACAGTAACAAGACACATAGATAAGTAGTATTTGAATGTCAACATTGTCATGATCTATGGCTATTATGAAGAAATTGCGTGTCAGTGTCAGTACTGTCAGTTCAGTTGTCTTACAATGTCTCGCAAATAACATGTTTAATTTTTGTAAATAGACGCATTTTTCCTGAAATAAAAATGACATATTATGTATCTAGCCTATCTGAAACCTAGTCAAACATTGTGAGATATGGCGTTTCGACTTTCTCCGTGTTCGGCATCATAAGGGTCACAGTGACGGTTAAATAAAGTCAATTTTTCTCTCCACCTTTAATTTGCAAGGTGCGGGTGCCTATATAAATAGAGTGAGTCGCCCGCGCGCCTCAGTTGTAATATCACCATGCAGAAATGACTAGGTTTCAGATAGGCTAGATACATAATATGTCATTTTTATTTCAGGAAAAATGCGTCTATTATGTAGTCTGAGCCTATCTGAAACCTAGTCAAACATTGTGAGATGTGTTTATTATCGCATGGTGGAGAGAAAACCAACTGTGACCCATAAGCTACTGATGAGTATATCAGTAGATAAATATTTGAATCTATATAAATTTATAATGCATAGATTTCTAGGTAGAAGATATACTAAAAAGAAAGGTATAAGTATACATAAGACTTAAGTACTTCCTTATTATTCCTGACTTGTCAGAAAGTTATAGAAGGTATACATGTACCTATACATATAGGTAGGTATTATACATATGGATACACACAGTGCCTCTTCGAAAGCAATACTTATAAGTAATTATTGATCAAAATCTTGTTATTGTCAAGGCAATATTTTTAACATACACTAGCCGAATGGATGGAACCAGTGAAATATTTTGCAACAATATTTAAAAGCTGTAAAATGTAGAATATCGATCCAGGCCGCTGGGGCTCAGGTCAGCACATGCTGACTAGGGTATGTAATTCTGGACTGACCTCAGAAATGCAGCAGCCGACCCTGGAGCCTCAAGGCCCTGCTCTGTCAGCCCCGTACGACGACACGGCCTGCAACACCTGGCGCGGCATCTAGTCCTTGGAACGAGGAGTGGTGCTTGAAGGGAAGATAATTTTACTAAATATCTCAGCCTCATCAGCTACTGGAAAAGATTAGATGAAGGCTGTGACACTGGCGGATAACTAAGTATTCAGTTTTTCAAAACATGATGCAGGTCACTATATTCATATTCTAGATTGACAAGTAACACACAGTCTAATTTTGTATTCTAACTAACTCGGCGGTTAACGAGTTCCTGTGCAGTCCTACTAGGAAGGAAAGTTATTTTATAAGCCTTTGCACCGATTTTGTGGGCTACTATCATTCTGTATCATCATGTGTGAATATTATGAGCTCTGGCAGCATTCCTTGGTAGATGACATCAATTAATAAATATTGATTAACACAACAATACCAATTATAATAGTTGATAAATGAAACCCGGCTAACATGTCTTAACTGGGTAAGTAAATGATCAGTCATGCCACCAGGATAAGTAAAATGTTCAGTACTTCATATGAAAAACATTAACAAGGTCACCTTTAGGTATGTTCGTCAACACTACGGGCAGGTCTCGGCCAAAACCTTAAGGCTTCGCCTTGTTGCAACTTCAAAGGTACGTAGGTAGGTACCTACTTACATTGTTGTAGGTTCGATTTTGAAACCATTAAGTCAACCTAGCTAAAACAAAATAAAATAGCTCGATTAAATAAAGATGGTACGTAAAGATGTTAGTTGTACCTGATCAGACCTGATGCAACGACGACCTACCTACGTAGTTCCTACAAAATTGGGTATGCTAGCAAAATAACAGGTTTCCGAGTCAAGTCCCGCCATCGATTTACCTCTTTTCCAAACATTTATTAGGTATTATGATTTATTATTGGTACATACCTCTAGGGCTTTAGTCACTGGCAGGATCGCCACTTGTACAGGATCGATTGGTACCAATAAAACACAGATTTATATTTTGAACGTGCTCCTCGTGCAACGGTTCTGCGGAGAGTGGCGCGGGGAGCGCCTGCGCCCCGCGCCCCGCTCCGCCGCCCGCGTCACCAGCAACTCATTCATTTATTATACATTACATTCGCCAACAGCAGATAGCTTGCGGCTATCTATAGGTAAACTTAGGTAGTTAGCTATACCCAAGAAAAAGTCCTTGGACATCGATATGACAGTGGAACGGCGAATAACTGTGACATTCTTTACTTGTTGTTGTTGTTGTCCAGCTAAGGAAGGTTACCTACTTCAGCGACCTGGTATTGCATTCTGAAAGAACTGCGAAGAGTTAATATTATGACTAATAATTATTACTTGAGGAATTATAAAAATTTATAACAACGGATGAAAATGTTATGTTTTTATTTTTTGGTGTTGTAATATATTTTGAGTAAATGAAATAACACCGCTATAATCTATAGTTATTAAAATCTATTGTGTAATTACGGTATTATTAGTAATTATTTAATAAAATGAAAAAAATGTGACGGTTAGTATGAATTAATTTCTGTTTTGTTACCATTCTTGGGGCCTAAATAATTAATTAAACTTTAGGTATTCTTTCAATTTAATGTATTTAAAGGAAAGCTACAGTCTTCTTAAATGACATTATCAAGGGAAAAAAGTCGTATATTCTTTAGAAATCAGTTAAAAATTCAATAATGTCTCAGTTTTGTTACCACAGTCAACAAATCAAGGATTATTTTTAATGCCTGAGGCGTAATTTAAACAACAACACATTAATAACTTTTACATAGGTTGGGGAATAACTAATATTAAATAATTAGAACCAAATAAATTATAAAAGTAAAGAGTTTTAAACAAAATAGTACAAAATCTTCGAACAAAATGCAGGGACAGCTACAAAACGGACGGTAACAAAATAGTTGGGCTTGGTTTACATGGCACCAGCACAAAATTTGAACATGATGAATCTAAAACATGGGCCCAATTTTACATGAAATTCACTTCAAATATCTTCATAATAGGTTTAACTCTAAATTGGGTTATATCGCTCGAAAAAACACATTTATAACAAAAAATAACAATAAATAAACAGTCATAGCAATCCGACTTCCGTTATTAAAGTCGCCATGTAAACCTGTCGATTTTGTTACTTTTTCGTTCCAACTATATGTTACCGTACCCTCAGTAACAAAACCGAAGTAACAAAACACGCCCACCTAACCTTTGAAAAAATATATTAGCCGTTCAGTTACTAGCAGTGATAAACCAAATACCTCAATTTGTTTAGCATTAACCATGCCTTTATATATTAATTTATCGAAAGAAATGTGTTAAAAAATAATTGATTAAGGTAGTAACAAATCTGACGACAAATTTGGTCACAGTTCGACCGGTAATAGAGACAGTCTCACTGAGCTACCCACGGAGGCCTTTTTCATTTTTTTAAGCCGGCAATCCCTAATATATTAGTATTGCCATATTTTAAAAACGAAAAATAAGCATTTGGTAAATTTTCTATAGGAAAAAATGCGGTAACAAAACCGACATTTTCGGAAGTATCAAAATTAGGGCCGCAATTGTTTTCGATTTAAAAATATAAAACTGCTATTATTCGCACTTTTAATGATGTCAAACGATAATTATTTAGTAGATCTTCCATAAAAACCACTCCAAAAGTTCGGCTACTTAGAAAAATTTTGAATAAATTGAGCTTAAAGTTTCATTTTATGCTGGGGACAGGGCAAAATCGTGGGTCACGACTTGCTAAAATATTTTTGTAAAATTCAGTTTAAGCAGGATTTAATTACATTTTAGTTTGAAATATAGTCAATAAGTTATATTTTCAGTTAAAAGGCATTTTTTACCAATATCAGGAAAGAAATCCCTGCAAATAAATAAAGAAGTTGAGGGACATGCCAAAATGGCCGTTGTTATAAAATTTTATAATTCCTCACTTACTTATTTAGAAAGTTTTCAGCAAACTCTAATAAATCAAGCAGCTACCATGTCACCGCTGCCCGGTTATAACTCTGTACTAGCTTAGTAGATATATATACCAGTTCTAGCCTTCAGCTAGAGGCCAGAGAGCTCCTAAATGAGATGCGAGTACGAGCATGACACAAGTAATTTTTTACTTGGTAACTAGTTAGTTTTTTCTCTATGAACGTTGTACTCAACAGGACTGCATATTTTTTTAGCCGGCATGGATTCCTGTTCTTTCAGCCAATAAAAAAAACCCAATGTACGTGAATTCAACCATATGCGATATCTAGCTGTTATATTATGCATAATATTAATTGTTACAGTGCGACAAACTTATGATGATGATGATGATATATTGATATAGATTAGATGGGTTTATTAAAACCACAAGAGCGAATTACCACTAACTTCTCTTCTTGGAAAACTTAAAATCTTATAGAATGAATAAATATTAGACATTTACGTGAGTTGTCACCGGAACAGATAAGTTTGTGGCACTGTAACTTTGTGGCTTTACTTATATGATGTCTTTCGTTCCCTCAGAAGAATGCAGCTCGTATAAAACGACAGGCCCGTGGCCATCTATCGGACGATTTTGAAACTTTTAAACTGTCAAGGAAAATCTCCCATTCACTTTCATTCACTTCATAGACATAGAGAAAATAACACTACGTTTTATTCATAAATTTTTATAGGTAGATGGGTGCAATATTTTTGTGTGTATGATCTTGGAGGCGTGGGGAAACTTAATCATCTACACAAAAAATTACTGTAGTTCAAATATAGGGTCACTCTATATAAATCACATATTGAAATCTTTTTTAGTGTGCGGTCACCCTAATAAATAACATAACCTAAAATTGGAATATAGGGGAGTTGGAAAATTTTTAATAACTTGTTGAATGAGTGAATAATCCGTGATAAATGACTATTTTCCTTTAGTAAAACCATTTTTATAATTTGTAATAAGTGCAACATAGCAGATTTCCTTGGATTTTTTGATATTTTGATGAATTTATAATTCTATAGTGTGTGAACTGAGGGACCACAAATTAATAGGAAATTTATGAAATTTACACTTAATTATCTAATTATTTCACTGTTATAACGTTTCTTGTAACTTTTACTAAATCGTGCAAAAATCTTATGTTGTTTAATGTCATAATTAGTATTTTATAAGCCAATAAAAAGTGGTCCCTCAGAGACAAATAAAAACTACTGGAATACGATATAATCAAAGTAAATTTATGTTTTTGATCGAGGTGTACAGCTTTAAATGATTTTTTACTAATTATGAAGTAACAAAAGATTCCTCAAAACTTAATACTTTTCGAGAATTTGAAAAAAATTTTTTGTGCTGAGGGACCATAATAATGTCGAATAACTTTTGAATAAATTCTTTACAAATTCCAGCATTCGTTTTACAAATTAAGTTACAACTTTTACTAAATGTTTTAGTTACCAAACCTACAAAAAAACATGTGGTCCCTCAGTGCACACACACACCAATTTGGCACAACTCCAATCATTCGGATACTTTACGTTCGTCAAGTATCTTGAATATATATACCTACTTAGTTTAAGAACATCAAGAGTGGAAGAAGAAATTAGGTATATTTTCACAAATAAGTACTTACGTACCTCTCAATATACGTTCTTATATATAATTATTAAATTTATTTACTTATGGCGGACTTATGGTATTTATCGCGACAGAAATAATAATAGACGCGACCAGAATGCATCAGGAATTTAACTCCTGCAGCCACCGAAGTACAAGCTTTAAAATACAGTCAAAGGCAAAGTAAAAAAATGTAACTGAAAGTAGAAAAATAGGGCCACAAAGGAAAGGTTTTTAACTAGGTAGAGTTTGATACAGTATTTATCTAATGAATAAAGTCAATTTGATTACTTTATAATAATATTACTGAATCAAAGCATTTCTCTCTGTTCATATAATATGGTAAGAAGCCGACAGATTCGTGACTTGACTGACAAGAATAGCATTGTTTCAATTTGAATTAAGTGTACTGCTTTTCGGATTAAGTAGAAGAGACAATATTGGATACGCATCATATAGGTTCAACCTTTCATTTTATTATTATGTACATTTCCCAAAGTCGGTGAATCAAAGTTTTTTTTTAAACCTTGTCGCCCACTTTTGGCTTACTATGCCACTTTCGCAACACCCTGTATTACAATTCGGTGTTACAGTTCCGATGAAAATCAAAATTTCGTATTATGATTTAAGTATGACGATATCATCAGTCATCACTGCAATGAGTGTGAACCATCTAATTATTTAAAATGGCAAATGTGGCAATGATCAAACAGTAACCACGCCATGTTACTTCATGAAATGGTAATGAAACGACAATAGTTGATTGCCAATTTGCTAATAGAATCCACACCAACTTATAGCTTTGTATAGATCGTAGTTACAAAACTGGGAAGCTCTCGCAAATCATTAATATTTGTAATAGATTATGAATTATAGGTGGTAACTACATGTTTCTAAATCGTTTCTAAATTGTAGTGTTTTAATTTTGTTTTTGGGTAAAACACTGAATTGAAAAACTCATGACAAAATTAGTACTTAAATATACCTAAGTGGGTACTTTCAAACAACATAATCCGAATCCCTTGTAAATGCCATACCTATATGCCTGTGTGTACTGTATGTGTGTGTGTCGTTCAAGCACCAGAAAGGACCGCATTCATAGGCATGTCGCAGCTACTAGGGGTTTGAATGCACGTGCGTCACTGCACCTACAGGGCTGGGTGGTGCCCTAGTTTCATTAATAGCACCGCTTAGGTC
This sequence comes from Plutella xylostella, assembly GCF_932276165.1. Lineage (NCBI taxonomy): Eukaryota > Metazoa > Arthropoda > Insecta > Lepidoptera > Plutellidae > Plutella > Plutella xylostella. The sequence continues at coordinate 4,996,018 of NC_063986.1, forward strand.
CCTACCATAGTCTCACAGCGTATCATACAATCATACAATACACTTTGGGAATTCTAGTCCAGTTGTGGTAAGTAATTCCAAGTAATTAGCGTGGAGTATCGTGTTCAGAGCGCCAACAAGATCTCCGGAACAGACAGTTAAATTGTAAGCAGATATTAAGTACTACCATTATTCGTAACTTGAATAGACCTTTCCTGGTTGATGGCAATTACTTTATATTATTATAGTGATGCTAACTTAAATGGGAATTGATGGTCGGTCGCCTTACATAAAGGCAACATTATTTATATAGGTATATGATTACATTTTTTATGCGTTGCAGAGATTTTTAATACAATTTCATCGGAATAAAGCAGAAAAAACATCCGCATTTTAAGGGATGGTGTATTTAAAACGGCAAACATTTTATTTAAAACCACACCGGGCTTGTGCATATTTGGTCGGGACCACGAGCCATACTCAGCTGTACTGCAATGTGGTCTAAAGGGTGCGGGGCCGTTGCGAATTTCAATTAATTTTCCGTTCGTACATGTATGTAACTTACGAGTACTTCGTATGGAGTACTACATAAGGGTAAAAGTTCAAGTTTTTTATAATTTCATCACTATACTTCCTCCGGTGGTTGTATATAACCAACCAACAGCATAAATATTAAATTATAAAAAGCTGCCACGATTTCTTTGAATTACAACTTTTGGGATTACAGTCGTGAGCATTATATTATGTCACCAAATTCAGAACAATCTTACAAAAACCTCTCTATCGGCCTCGGGCGCAATACCCTTTTGCTTCCAATTACTTCTTTCTAATAGGCCCTATCCCCCTTATTATAAACCGTATAGACCAAAGATGGTTCTGGTTTAAACCCGAGATTAGACTCATGATTTGTATGAAATCTCTGGACTATAACCGGTTCTAAACCTTTTCTACAGAAGTTTTATAATAAGGTGGTATATACCTACATTTACATGTTTTTTTGTTTACAGATAGTGTGCGGCATTGGTGGGCTGGTGGTGGGCGCGGTGGGCTGGCTGGAGGAGCGTGAGCGGCCGGCGCTGGGCCTCGGCGTGCCCACCGGCGTCGTCACCATCCTCGCTGCAGGTATAGCATATGTAGAGCAGTATATTTTATTATTATTAATCAGCCAATAGGATCGTCAGACGGTCAGTGGCTTACAACTGGGGGCCACTCAATCGAAGAATGGACGAACAAGGATTGTCACACCATCAGAAATAGAGCCGTGGTTACCGTAGCGCTCCGAAGCTTAGGCCTAATTTCACACCATTCGGTTAGGTTAAAAATACCTCGGTTTGGTTACATGTTGCACCGTTAAGGTTAGTGAGTGTCCCACCATGCTAAATCACGGGGTTAACTTCCTTGATCGGGTGATAAACTTGATTGCTGCTGTGGGGTTCCGCTAAGACTTGGTTAAGACCGGTAACTAGGCAACGGGTTGTTTACTTGTCACTCATTCTGACAATATTCAAGATGGAAAAATGAACAGAGCCTTTGATAAACAATATACGAACTAGATGTTGTGTGACATAAAAAATGAAGCGAAATACTGTCTGGGTTTTATATAATGTCAAACCGAGATAAAAGTTTAAATTTAATGTCCTATTGATGGCTCTACCTGGAAATCAAACCCGGGATCCCTGGGTGATGAAGCTGAGCTTCTACCACTAGACCACAGAGGTAGATTCAAGAAGTTAAACCTAATGACTTAATGAGAACTATTGAATTAAGTGAAAAATCTTCTAACAAAATATTTTAAAATAAGACCTTACTTAGAAATTGATATGTTATTTCCCGAGAAGTTTCTTTTGCACTGACACTCCATCTTGTTCGTTGTATTGTTTTTCAAAGGGCATGGCGTAATAATATTATTTTCAATGACGGATGTCAAAAAACAACCTCGGTAGAAATAGTAACCATGGCAACCTCAAAACCAAAAAGTTTGGTTGTTTGAGGTTGTTTGAAATCACAGAGACATAGACAACAAATTTCAATGAATATGACAGAATATTGAGTGAAGTGTGAGGAAAATGAGTGAATGATACACATAATGCTGGATTTATGAATGGTCGGTTAGATTTTCGTCGTGGGACTCATCCAGTTAACAAGGGTAATAATCCTTAAACGCGTCGTCAGCAAATCCGTTATTGAGACTGTAACTAACAGAATCATGAGAAACCAGGTCTTAGGAAAAGCAAAACTGCAGCCGCTAATCACGATTACATTGTGCCGATTGCTTCGTTTGTTTGCCTACTAAGAGTGACCCCCCTGGTCTCACTGGTTAATCCTCTGCCTACGATGAAAACCCTAGTTCAGTTCTAGTGATTGTCAGCACCAACGCCACGATACTATGCTGATTGGTTGTAGATTTTTCAGATTTTTTGTAAGTATAGATAGGTCGATATTGTTACAGGTAGGTAAAAAGCACTCGTCATGCACCGTTCAGGAAATTGTGAGGTGAAATTTCTCATTTCGTATTCAAGCTGGCTTCGGCTCAGACTCGATTCAGGTTTTATTGAACAATGACGATATGAGACATTTACCCGTGACTATGAATGCCTTTACTTCTTTGTTCACTGCGGGACTACAGGGTGGAATTTTTATTAGTGACGTTCCTGTTGCCACCAGGAAAAGGCAAAGAAAGATAAAATTGCTCCCTTTACAAACGTAAATAATACAGGAATTTTGCTATCTTCTTTGCCTGCAGATTGCGCGAGCATACTAAATTGGATTGGAGATTAAAAAGAGTTATTTATCTAAAGTGATTCCATCTTTACCGTAGACTTGCAATTGATATGTTTATAATACCTAATGATTTTGAAGTAAAGTTTGTAGGTATGTTTTGAACCTAGGCAGCCGTCCTTTTCCTCATAATCATAATGCTTATTCTTATTCTAAACAACTTAGCATTATCATATATTAAATATCGTTGTAAGTGCCCCGTCGCTATAATTATGTATTGCATACATGCTATGTAGCGTTATATTAAATTGAATAATACGCCTAAATAGAGTAAGAAGAATATAGTATAACTCACCAAAATTACCCAAAAAAACCTTCTACATTCATCCCCCCAGCCACATCAGTCTACTACAGCCGCGGCTTCGGCGGCTGGGTGTCCGCCCGGGCCAAGAGCAGCGGGGCGTGGGGCGCCCCCTGGCGCGCGCTGGGCCCGTCCCCGTGCGCCGCGGTGCCGCTGACCGCGTTGTGGGCGGCTGCTGCGGCTGCGCATGTCGCCATGATCACGTTTTGTGTACGATCGTTGTTGAATATTGGGTAAGCTACTAGAACATTTGTACACCTTCCTCATTAATTATTTTTACTAGTCATGCCTTCACCCAAAGGTTGCCTGGAACAGATCGCTTTTAGTGATATGGCCGCCTATTGAGTTATCGACTGTATAAATTGTTATTTGTGTTCTGTTTAGTCAATAGAGTAGTATTCTTTTCTATTTTAAGTATAGTCCACCAACATGCACTAGGCCAGCGTGGTGGAGGCCTATTTTATTTTTATTTTATTTTATTCGGGAAAACAAACAATTGTACAATGTTTAATACTAAAGAAACAAAGAACTTATTAAAATATATGGTAATTGTACAACCAGCACCGCTTTCCACAGGTTAACAGTTAAATTAAATTGGTTTTAGGCTGCTTTCACAAGAATACCAAAAAACAAAAATATATATATAAGGATTTGTAGTTACAAATAAATAACTATGAACGCACACTTAGATCACATATAATATTGAGACATGAGGTTCTATATCTAGCTGCAGACAAGGTAAATATGTCTACTTCCAGGAACAAATTATTGTAACTGTGCATCAATCTCCACAAGGGTGCTCTTTGGCCTGCATTTGTTCTGCATAGTTTGGTAAGGAACAGTCGATGCGGATATGTATCTCTGATACGCTGAGAACCACTCGGTATTCTGTAGCAAATATTATTTGTAATCGAACTACAGTCAAACCTGTTATGCACAATGTTATACAGTAGCATGGTATCCAAAAGTATCCTTCTGTCACTTAGAGAAAGTAAACTGTACTTAACTAGTGATTTTTGGTAAGATAGTTTAGATCGTAGACATCTGTAATTCACCGATCGAACAAACTTACGCTGCACCGATTCAACACATTCACTATACTTATTATAGTGGGGGTTCCAGATGGGAGTGGCATATTCTAGTTGTGACCTTATTAAGGATTTAAATAACAATAGATAAGTTTCTGGGCGTTTAAAATTATTACATGTGCGCATTACAAAACCGTAAAGCTGGAAGGCCTTGTTGGTAATGGTATTTATGTGTGTATCTAGGTTTAATTTATCGTCGAGAATTATACCGAGATCTCTTATTTCTGCAACCTTATGAAGTGGTGTGTTTTGGAGGTTATAGGTGAATTCTACGACATTTATTTTCTTTGTGAAGGTTATACTTTTGCATTTGGGTATGCTCAACTGCAATTTGTTCTCCGTACAATACACAGACAAACGGTCCAAATCTTGTTGCAACAATAGTGAGTCCTTAGATGAAAAAACTTGGCGGTACATTTTGAGATCGTCGGCATAAAGAAGGAACTTACAATGCGTAAAACACTTGCCTATATTGTTAATAAATATAGTGAAGAGAAGTGGACCCAGAATAGACCCCTGGGGGACTCCGGACGAGACAGTAATGATGGAAGAGGTGAAACCATTTATAATAACCTTTTGAGTTCTATTGGTAATATAAGAATAGAACCAACGCAGCAAATTGCCCCGTATACCATTATAAGCAATCTTACGCATGAGCAAAACATGGTCCACCTTGTCAAAAGCCTTGCAGAAGTCTGTATACACTGCGTCTACTTGAACTCGATTATCCATGCTTTCGAATAAAAAGTTAGTATAAACAATAAGATTACTAATCGTTGACCTGTTTTTAACGAAGCCATGTTGCTCAGGTATGATGATAGGATGCAAAATTGGATAAATGGCATCATGAACAAGCCTTTCTAGAACTTTTGACAAGGTAGACAACAATGAGATGGGACGGTAGTTTTCTACACTGTGTTTGCTACCATTTTTATAAACGGGAACAACGTTGGCTGTTTTCCACACTTGAGGTAGAATGCCTTCCTGAATACATCTGTTGTATATGATAGTTAAGGGGTAGGAGATTATATCAGCAGTGTGTTTAAGGAACAGTGGCGGAATACCGTCAGGGCCATAACCCTTAGTAACGTCAAGAGATTTCAGCGCTTTAATAACTTTATCCTGGGTAAATGTCAGATCAGAAACAATATCAGCGCACGGTATGTCATGTGAGAATCTCATATCAACATTATGCCCTGATGTAGTGCTACCTTCGTAAACCGAACCAAAGTACTGTAGAAATAAATCACATACTTCTTCTGGCTTATTACTGCTGATATCTCCAAAAGTTACAGTGTTAGGTATACCACATTTACCTTTTTTATTTTTAATGTAAGACCAAAATAGTCTAACATCATTACGTAGACCATCTTCTATTGAATTTATATATTTGTCAAAACATAGCTTACTGTTTTTTTTAAAACGTCTACGATATAGTGAGTATATTTCATAGTCAGATTCAAGTTTGTAAGTTTTCCACTTTAACCACGCCCTATTTTTATTTTTAAAAAGATGAACAAGAGGGCGAGAAAACCAAATAGGAAACTCACCTGATTGAACCGGCCGGCTAGGTACATGCTCTCTTATTATTTTATACAAATTTTCGTAAAATATGTTTATCGCGTCTTCTGTTGACAAACCATTTAATATAGTGTTCCAATGAATTGACTTAAGGTCATTATTGATTTTCACGTAATCTGCCTCGATAAACCTATACCGGGGGGCTTTGTGACTTGTCATGGGCTTAGTCACAGAGTACATTAATTATTCTGAGAATAGAGCTATCAGTCACACGATGATATCAGCGCCAGCTGTAGATGTGCCCAGGAACTAAATTTCATATATGTATATATAGCACTAATGGTAATACATAGGTATTTTGATTTATTTCTAGCTATTTGTATCTATTAAATACCTACGTGAATAAAATAACGGGGATAAATTAATACATCAGGATAAGGTTTTCGACATTTATTTCTTTTTTTATAATACTCCACACAGGCTTTCTTAATATGGTCTGGGCTATTAACTTCCGTACTCGTCCCATTTAATATTTTATTAACATCGCGACACCAATTATTAATAAAAAATCTGGAACACAGCTCAAAAATGAATTCTATCAATTGTTTTTTATGTACTGGGCAGGTCAAGAAGGCAAAATCTGTATTTATATAATATAATGTTTTTAAGTAACTAGTAATTTCTTTGACATCACTTTTATTTTCTAAAATATACGTTGAGACGTCTTGTATCGTCGAAAACAACTTTATCACACTCATGGAAGGGTAGGTAAGTGATGACCGAGTGGTGGAAAATTCCCGAATTTTTATGTATTCATTCGGTTCGTTGCCACAAACATCCTTTTTACAAATATTACAATTTTTATATATATTTTTTGCTCTTTTGAGTATATAACCGGCTACGTAGCTAAGCTGACTAAATATTACTGTGTTTGAGGCTTTTTCTCGAAAATCTTCTATTTTGCACTCTATATCACACATATCCACTTCAGTGATATTATTTTCTTTTACATCTTCTTTATTTAAAAGAGATTTCATTGATTGAAATATTCTGCATTTGTCCTCCTGGCAGTTCGACCCAACAGAATGGTTGCTATTTAAGTTATTAATCAATAGGCTTGTAAATGCCGACTCAAAGCCTAGTGCTGTTGGTGAAATATTTCTGCAGCCATGAGAACGGATGCAACCAAAAAAATTTTCTAGTGGGTCTTGGTTAAAGTGTCGCATCCAAATAGACTTAATTTTGTGTTCGTCAATTAATTGATTTTTCAATAGTTCTACATTGTTCAGTGTACGTAGCCAGTTTGTAATAGAAGGCACACTACCTTCCCTTCCTTGATTTGTAACAAACTTCATTGTTTTTAAAACCTTTTTTGCCCTTGCCCATACCTTACTGTGTTCCGATTTAGGTGTTACAGCTTTTAATAATATTTTTCCACATCTTTTCTTAGAATTGTCATAGCTCCCATTTAGGGAATCGAATAATTCATCAAAAAATAATAATATGTCTGCAGTATCTTTACATTCTATTGGAAGTATTCCTTTATCTGAAAAAAAAGGTATAAGGTTTAGTATAATTATATATGTACTTATATAACTTTTTTAAATTCTATATAATGAATGGGGAAGCCGTGAATTGTAGTAGTTTTTAATGAATATGTATTTCAAAGCTGCGGTTGCGCGAGATTAATTTGAAGTGCCACCTAATATTATTATCATTCTTGAAAAGCCCCGTATGAAGGAGCCTATTATGAAGCTTTGATCATGCTGCACTGATTTAATTATCTTGAATAACATGTTAACACACTTTTATAAGTTACAATGTTATAAAAAAACATTTGAGAATAAATAAAATAAATAATAAAAACGAAAATGCAGGTCAGGATTACATAATATCAAACGATAATTAATGTTGTAGGAGAACAGATGAAAGAAGCAGATATTTAAAATTGGTGAAAATTCTCACCTGCCAGATATCCCATATTAGTGCCAACAGTTTTGCTAAAAACTTGAGTAGCCATCTTCACTTTCATTTTTCGAAGTTTTTTTGGATCAACATGGGCTTCTGTCAGATTTTTTATAAGTTTGATGCCTTTGTACGCAGGATTTTCTTGATGTAATTTAATTATATGTTCCCATTTAGCTATTTTGATTTTTTCATCGATTTGACATTTAAGATTTTTTGTCATTAAATTGTTACGGATCCCCTTTATTAAATGAGGTGTGTCAAATAGGGGGATTATTTGTTGTCCATTTATTTCAAATATATCATTTTTTAATACTTCGCCTTGCCGCAAATACATTATTCGTGTATCTTCAATCAACGCATTAATCATGCTACTATTTGTAGCTCCCTGATCACAAACTGTTGCTAAAACTTTCAGGCCACACTCCTGCAATTCTGTGATTCTATTTTTTAATTGATTCTTCAAATCATATTTTTGTGTTGCTCCTGCACAGAAACTATAGGCAAGAGGCTGCTTATAATTTTTAAAAACTCCACGCAACATAAATACAAGTGCATGGTCTGCAATTTTTCTCTTGCGTTCTGTGCCATTGTTTACAAATCCTGTTATTTCATCCCTCTTTCTATTAAGTTCGAAATGTGGGGTTATTGAAATTTCATCGAACAACACCATGCATAATTTGTCGTTTTCTGACATGCGTTCTACTCTCTTTTTCAATAGTAGGAATATTTTTTTATTTATCCCTGGCCTTAATCCCACAACTGAAATCAGTCTGCTTAAAGTGACAGGAGATGGCAGTATAAATATTTTTCTTAGCCATCTGTATGCTTTTGGGCCCTGCTTATACAGACTGAGTGCCATGATCTTCTCATTTCTTGAAAATCTCCTCCCCATTTTTGGTTTGCTTATTTCTCGAAACTGCATAATCGTAAATATGGCTGCGAGCGACGTGAATTTATTTAAAAAATTCTTAAATGTTTCGTTTTCTGAAAGCTTCATAGCTTTTTTCAGTCTGGTCACGTAACTATCCTTCTTGCATCGTAATGTCTGGATCTTCTTTTCCAAGTAGTTCCTTGTTGCTAAGGGTACTGAAAATGTAAAAATATATTGTTGGATTTTAGTACTGTATGTTGTTTAGTACATTCCAAACTACAATTATCACCACTAGTTTGTGGAAAAAAAATCACCTTTTTCATTTCTTGCAGAGTATCGCTTTTTAGGTACAGCTGTTGAAGTACTCGCAGTTACTGCTGGTTCTGTTGAAATCAATAAAGCTGCAAATCAAAACAATGAAACACAGGTTGTTATTTTTAACTTTGTTGGTCACGTGACTATTTACTATGGAAAATATATTTTTTTTCGCGAATTACCAAATTCTGATTTCAGTTTCGGGCTTAGATGCTGCACATGTAGGTTTCGGCTTAGTATACCAATTTTGCAACACCCTGTATATAATATATATTTTATTGCAGGGATCAGAAGTAGATTGCAGTCTACTACTAGTTAGCTTGTCCACCCACTACAGAAACAAGATTGTCTAATCTTGGACCAACAGAGCGCCTATATCAGCTATTACAGCACCCAGGCTTGCTGCTCCAGTTTATTCGGGAGCTAGGCTGGCTGAAATTAAGGGGACATGTACAAAGGTACAGGAACTTCGCCCCCTCTCAGAATAGAATAGAATAGAATAGTATACTTGCAGTAACTAGGTACTTTACTTAAACTTACCTTCAGATGTGGACGGTGCAGTATTGTCTGTAGCAAAATTGTTAATGTCTGACAATGGTCTTTTACGTGTCGAAACTGAAAAATAACAGAATTAGACTTTATTATAACTTATATATACCCATGCAATCATTTATGAGCAATAACCTTGAATTTCTAGTTGTCATTTATTTTATAATAACATACATTTTTGCAGATAGTTGTATGGAATGCTTTCAAGGTCTGTGCTTATAAAATGGGTTCCGCTCATCTGGCATAATCTTTATTGACCAAAACTCATTTCGCATAACTCGTATGGTCTAAACTTTTTTGGCCGAACCATCACTTTGCCAAGACTTATGTGGCATAAGGCTCGTTTCGTCTAAAACTCTTTAGGCACAATCTTTAAACACCTAAGTTTCGTTTGCTCAAATTTATGTTCGTCTATACCTATGTATAATCTTGTTTCTCCTAATGTTATCTTATTAAATAATAATATGTTAAGTATATGTAGTAAATGTACAAATTGTGGTATTTTTCTCCTACATCCCGAAAATCACGATATTGTATGATCAAAAAATCGAAAGTTAACGACCAATATAATTATTACAAACCCCATGGGATCGAAACCTAAAAATAGGTGCGACGACGAGCAAAGCGAGGAGGAGCGTGTTAGGTGCACATGTTCATCAAAACCAAAGCGGAGCGCAGCGAAGCGGAGCGGAGCGTTTTCCAAACAGCGGAAACAATACAAGGCACCAGTTTGCGCTATGTAGGGAGACGCTCCGTCAAAGTTAAAGCCCAACGAATATTATTACTTTGTATAAACCTATGCCATAGCATTATTAGGCTATTCAAGATTTGGCCATACCATTATTAGGCTAAGCAATGTTATGCGAAATAACTTTTTACTAAACGAGATTTATGCCATACGATTTTAGGCGTAACGAGACTTTGACCAAACGTTACTATGCAATACGAGATTAGGCAACAAAATATTATGCCAAAAAAGGTAGAACCTTATATAATATTGTGCAATTTATACCTATGATGAAGAATGTAAGTACATAATCAAGTAAAATACTATGTATCAAGTAAAAACCCCGGTACTCAAAGGTTGGCTGGAAGAAATTGCTCTTTGGCAATAAGTCCTCCTTTGTATGCATTAACTTTTATTTTATTATTAAGGTGCAGGTGGGTAATGCCGAATTTCGGGTAATTCCGATGTTTGCCGATTTCTTCGCCAACTTTTAAAAAAAACGGGTCTTTGATTTATACATTATTTTAGGCGATTCCGCACAAAACTGCATTGTCAGAATATCAAAAAACCGCTTAGAAACGAAAATAAAATTTCTAAAAACCTAGTTACTCCACCCTGCGAAATCAAAAATGCCACGAAAACCATTTCAAAACATAGTAAGAGCCACCAACCATTTTAAAACACAGTAAGTGAAAATGACTTACTAGGTTTTAAAATGGTCAATGGCGCTTACTAGGTTTTGAAATGGTCAGCAAAGAACAATTTTCGTCCGTTAATTTTAGTAAGTCACAAATGGCATACATTATTACTAACACTTTTTTCGAACAAAATATCAGACATTTCAGAACCTGTATCTTTGCACCAATGAAACCTAGAGAGTTGAATTAAAAGTAGAACATAAGTAAATTTTGTCTTCTTTATAAAAGCTATTGAGACCTTTCTCGTTAGAACCTTTCTACTAGCCCTATTTTGCATAAACAAAAAAAAAACAAGTTATAAAACTGATTTTTAGATAGAAATTTAGGAAATATTGTCTAATTGAAGGCAGTCATAAATAATTTTCATGTTAGAGCCTTCTGAATATGGCTATTTAATTCATTTACATAAAACAAAAAAAACAAACATAAAAATATGCCCGTATTTCAGCTATTACTTATAGTGCCGTCGTGTAAAAGTGCTGCAAAATTGGATTTATAATATGTGAAGGATCCCAAACATATAAAAAATGAAATTATTACGCAATTATTGCAATTTCAATATACTTAACTTGTCTTAAATGACACAATAATGGCCCTTACTAGGTTATGAAATGGTCAGTGAGGGCGGTTTTAGGGTGAGAAAACCATATAAAACCTAGTAAGTGTTTTCTTTTGTGCATTACAGCAACAATTTTAGTCATATTTAAATGAAATAGTATTGTATATAAAGCCTAGGTTCTGCCGCTTCTTTTAAGCTTACATTTGTTCAGATATCTATCATAGTTTTACCAGGGCATTGAAATGAAGGTACAAAAACGTTTTTTGGCTCTCCTGAACATTTTGTCTCATGGCTGTTACTGTGTTTTAAAATGGGACAGCCGCATTCACCTTGAAGGCAACTTAATCTTCTACCTCGCTTGGGTTGACTCAGGACGCTAGGACCGAGCGTGCGTGTTAAAACGTAAAATTAGTAAAAAAAGTGCAAATTTCCGCATTTTTGAATTTACGGAATTACCCGCACATTGGTAATTAAGAAATGAGTTAAGTTATTTGATTGATTGTTTTTTCAATCAAAAGATTGTCGTTTTTGTTCACTACGTTCGGAGTTTAAAAACCCTAGCTCTAATTTTTTTGGATTTTCCGGAATTAGCCGACTGTAATTCCGAATATTAGAACATTTTATTATGAAATTCTGTGGATGGGTTATTCCGAATTATTAATATCATATAAATGTGTATAAGTACTTTTGGGCAGTTCGAGGCAATATTTCGAAATAAGTTTATAGCTGATCGAAAAATACATATGGTTGTTTAGCTCAAATTACCTAAAAGTTATTTTAAATGTTATTCGGAATAACCCATTTGTGGCGTCACTATCAATTCGCCACACTTGGACCAACTCCTTACAATTCCGAGAATCGCCATAATATCCGCTCCGCTTATGAAGCTTGCGCCAACGCGCCAATACGGTCTAGACCCTGGGAAAGAACATAGGCTACTTTTTATCCCGGAATTCCCACGGGAAAACTTTTTAAGGCGAAGCGAATCGCGCGGGATCAGCTAGTATTTAATATTTATCTATCTATGTATTTGTGTAGATATATCAGCTGTCCGATACCCATAACACAGGCTCTGCCTAGCTTGGGGTCGGATGGCCGTGTGTGAGATGTCCCCACATATTATTATATTATTATTATTATTAATAATTTCATGTGAGTAAGTATTTTATTATGTAGGTAATTACCTACCTAGTAACGAGTTAGTAGGTAAGTACATAAAATGGATTTTTGATTATTGGAAAATAGACCTTTTGCCGGTACTTGGACTATCATTTTGTATGCAAGGTTATTTAGATCTATATATGCAGTGAATCTAAAAAACATTATTATGATAGTTTTGTAAAAATATAAGTTTATAAGTACCTACTAACAAAGTTTCGGGGCTGTTTATAATAGAATAGAATAGAATAATTATTTATTCAAAGAAAACAACTTATGCTATTACATACATCCCACAAAACCAAATTTTAATATGGTTTGACTGTGGGTAAGGAGTATAAAAAAAAATAATATATATATATATATGATTATATTATATATATATATATATATGATTATATATATATATATATATATTATATGATATATGATTGATATATATATATAAATGTTGAGTTGTCTTAGTATTTATTTCTTTTAGCATGAGAAGCAAAAGCAAGGAGTCTAAACTTTCAAGCGAGACACTCGAGCTTATGAGGCAGAGACGCGAATTTCCGTCGGCAGGTGACACTTCGTCAGAACTACGGGTACTCAACAAGCGTATAAAGAAGCTGATACGAAGAGATCTCCGTCGCTCCAACACACGCGCCATAGAAGCAGCAATTGAGCAAAATCGGGGGTCAAAAGTCTTCGTTCAGCAACTTGGGAGAGGCCACTTGACGAAGTTGAGGTCTGCAGATGGTAATATCGTTGTCTCTAAGCCGGAGGTTCTTGCCGAAATCGAAGGTTTTTACGGACAACTTTATGCTTCACATGCGCAGAAGTCTGTGGCTCAGCTCACCGATTCCAGAGCGCCACTAATACGCCACTACACTGACGACATCCCTGACGTCGACATAGGCGAGATTAGGATAGCCCTTGAGCAGCTTAAAAACAACAAGGCTCCGGGTGAAGACGGAATTACTACAGAGCTTCTGAAAGCTGGAGGTATTGCAACCCTCGAACAGCTCCAGAGGCTCTTCAATTCGGTTCTTCACAATGGCATTACACCGGAGGCATGGTCTGAGAGCGTCGTGGTATTGTTCTTTAAGAAGGGTGACAAAACCCTTCTGAAGAACTATAGACCGATCTCGCTTTTAAGCCATGTATACAAGCTGTTCTCAAGGGTTATCACGAACCGTCTTGTCCAATAGTTAGACGAGTTTCAGCCCCCAGAGCAGGCTGGGTTTCGAAAAGGCTTTAGTACAATAGACCACATCCACACAGTAAGGCAGATTATACAGAAGACTGAAGAGTATAATCAGCCTTTGTGGACTATGAAAAAGCCTTCGACTCCATCGAGACCTGGGCAGTTTTGGAATCCTTGCAGAGATGCCAAATCGATTGGCGCTATATCGAGGTGTTGAGATGTCTGTACAATGCCGCTACTATGACTGTCCAAGTACAGGACCACAAGACAAGACCTATCCAACTGCAACGTGGAGTGAGACAGGGGGATGTGATATCTCCGAAACTGTTCACCAATGCGTTGGAAGATGTCTTTAAGACGTTGGACTGGAAAGGACATGGCAAATGTATAAATGGCGAGTACATGTCACACCTCCGCTTCGCGGACGACATCGTTATTATGGCAGAATCTCTGCAGGAACTCAGCTGGATGCTAAGTGGCCTAAATGCTGCGTCATGTACAATGCTCACATCAAACCGGAGCCGGTCGCCGTTGGTGAGGCAACAATCGAAGTTGTGCAAGAATATGTCTACCTCGGGCAGACACTGAGGAACACAACTTCGACAAGGAGGCTGCAAGGCGCATCCAACTGGGTTGGGCTGCATTCGGGAAACTTCGTCACATATTCTTCTCGGCCATTCCTCAGAGCCTGAAGACAAAAGTCTTCAACCAGTGCGTCCTGCCAGTGATGACGTATGGTGCAGAGACGTGGACACTGACGGTAGGACTGGTCCACCGTTTTAAAGTCGCTCAGCGTGCTATGGAGAGAGCTATGCTTGGGGTTTCTCTGATGGATCGTATCAGAAATGAGGTTTTCCGTCAGAGGACTAAGGTTACCGACATACTCGTAGCTGTCAAAATATGCAAGCTGAAGTGGCAGTGGGCTGGTCATATCTGCCGAAGAACCGATAACCGTTGGGGTAGACGAGTTCTCGAGTGGAGACCACGAACAGGCAAACGCAGCGTGGGACGCCCTCCTGCCCGCTGGACTGACGACCTTAGGCGGGTGGCGGGTAGTGGTTGGATGAGGAAGGCCGAGGACCGAGTGTTGTGGCGCTCCTTGGGAGAGGCCTATGTCCAGCAGTGGATGATTATTGGCTGATGATGTCTTAGTATACTTACCTAAGTAATTATATCATAGAATACATTTTATTATTCGCTTTTGTGGCCTCAAGTCAATTTATAGTAAGTAAGTAAGTATTATATTTTTATGTAAGTAACTATGTTAGTTTAGATGTAAGTAAATAAAATTTCCTAAGTAACCTAATCCATGTTGAGTGAGGATTAAATATAATATAGTCACTATTCATTTTTTTGCTTGAAAACCTACTAGTACTTTAAACTTTTCCTATTCACATCTTTTTATATACAGGGTGTCCCAAATTAAAGTGCACATCCAAATTATAGTGACTTAATTTGTTATTCTAAACAACTTTTGTTTTACGACTTTTGTAAATTCGTGAAAAAAAATCTACTGTCTATAGTCAGTCAGTTTCTATGAATTAGCAATAATAAAATTCGCAAACAATCAAAAGTCTTAAAACAAAAAACAAAAGATGTTTAGAATGACGAGTTGTGTCACTATGATTCGGATGTGCAATTTAACATGGGACATCCTGTATATCTATAGATATCGATAACGCAGGCGGGATCCCATCTCTACTATCGACTTCACTATGGACATCCCTATCGTACGTGTGCTTTGCTTCCCCCCCCGACCCTCAATCGTGCGATAGAGAGCACTGCAGCTCGGGACTGACAATAGGTACTTTTCTTGATGAAATTCTGGTTTTGGGAGAAAACGTTTTACACTAACTAAATATCAACCAATTTCTTTGATTTTAGTGTCAATCGCTTCAGCTTAATATATTCTAGGTTTATAGGTTTCGCTTTTTAAAAAAAAATACGTTGTTATTGATCCACAAACGGCTTAATTCAACAAAGTCGCAATCACAAAAAAAACATTATTTGAGGTGCCTATAAGTTTGAATCTATAGAAAATTTTGAAAAAAGGAAAACCTATAAACCTAGTTATTCCTTGTGTCAATAACATATTAAAAAATCATGAAGATTGGATAATATTTAGGGGTAGTAAAACGTTTTCTCTTTTTGTATGGACGAGCAAGTGCTATACTCTACTCTTAAACAGAGTTTTAGGTAGTGTATTCAAGTATACAAAGCGTCCTTACATTAATCAAAATGACCCAACCAGTCCTCATAAATTGACAAAATACGAACATGTATCCAACTCACCCAAAAACCTTTCGGCATTACCCACCTGCACCTTACTTTATATTGTTAAAACTATGATTTGTGTACTATAAAGTGTTTATAAATCAATACTGAAAGTAAAGTGTATCCTAGTTTGTGAGACGGGAAACACTAGGTACTAATCTGTGTTTACCATAAGATATACAAAGGAGGCTGTTATTTACGTGATTTTGAATAAGATTTAATATTTTTCATTCGCTTATCAAAAATAATTGGTTTACCTTTGAGTAATAAAGTTGGGACTGCGTCAATAGTGAGTCTTGAACTCCAGGTATGATATTTGGATTCAAAATGTTGGTGACAAACTCTGGCATTTTTAAAAATATAATTGTCATCAAGCATAACTAAGTTTCCACCAATAGCATTGATCCATTTTCTGAATCTTCCAGCATCCTTATCAGGATTGGGGAACCTATGTAAGGTACTGGTGGTTTCACCTGCAATAAAAACATTTATATTTAACCAGCATGAC